>NC_090663.1:76222593-77472593 GCF_013368605.1 Nyctibius grandis | reverse complement strand
AAAATGTTTTAGTTTGTGTCTGTCCTGAAGTGTCTTCAAAAGTCTTAATTTCAAGAAGGAAGCTGCTTAATGCTTTTTGACACTCAAGACTACTGAAGGATTCTCAAATTACCCTCCCATAAAGCAAAACAGTCCTAATCAGTTGTCACTTCAGAAAATCCTTGTGTATATGTTATTTTGGGATCTGGGTAATAAAGAATACATTTAAATGTGCTGAGCTTTTAGGACAGGCAAAGTAATTGTTTTCATGCAGAGACTGTGAAAACATCCTGAGAATATAGATGGCACTGTATGCTCAGAAACAGAAAGCTGCAAATAGACTTTTTTTTTTGTTTTTTTTTTGATCTAGGGATGAGAGCAGAAAACAACTTTAGGCTGGGTTTTTTTCTACAGAGCTGAAAAAAATGAGGCTCAGGGATGAATGCAGTAGCAAGATCAAGAGCAATGGTTAGAGAAATAAGCAACTCAATCAGTTTGTGAGTTATAAAAATGCATTTTTCTTCAGAAGTAAGAAAGTTTTGTGCTTTTTGTCATGGGCAGACTTGGTTTTTGTTTACAAGGTCTTACATTTCATATATTCACTTGTATATATGACTCAGTCCAATTCCGTTCTCATCTTTCTGTCTTTCATACTCTATAAATCAAAATACTTTGTCACTGTTTCTGATAAATACTCTTTTAGCTTCTTTTATGGTGACCATTGTTCCTTGAGCTTCTTTCTTGAACTGTCTTGCTTGTTCAACCTTAACATGGCTTCTGTCAGAACTTAAAAAAACAGAAATGCATATTAATGAGGATGTTATCCTAGTCAAAGCATTCCATACTAACCATCTGTCACTTCTGATTATTTCTCTGAAGAGGCAATGTTTCACAGACATAACATCTGAGGACCACCGGGCTTTGGGAGGAACTCCCTTTCCTCCTCCTAGTATAAAACAGTATAAATCATCCAGTGGCTTGGAACAGGGCATGTGCCTTACTCATATTCAGAACTGTCATGGTTCTTAATGGTATTTCTCCCTTTTGCTCCTATTGTCTCTTTTGAAGATGGAGCATTTTTTTTTTACAAGTTCTCCTGGGAAAAAGAAAAAGAGACGCCTTCAGCTGTGGGTATTTGTCAGCATTCTGATTTATGTCTCCTCTTACAGGTCCACTTTCATAAGGTCATCTGCCTCATTTTTCTAAATGCTCAGCTATGTTCTTTGTAAGTGTATTTCATATATATCCAGGATGGGCTGGGATAGGTAGAGACAATGTGAATGGGTTCTGAAATAAAACAGCAATTTCCTAATCCTATCTAGATTTTTTTTCTTTATTAAAAGTACTAGCATTTTCATTTTAAGCTACAGGGAGTTATTCTAGTTCCAGAAATAATTAGGATCCAACTATCTTGTCAATAGCTTCAGTGATTGAAGTATCTGCAGGTTGCTAATGGTTCTTGATTGTCCCAGTTGGCATCTGGAGACAGATCTTTTTGTGTCTCTGGTCAAAGTCCATGCTTAGAATACAAATGGCATTTTAACATGCGTTAGCCAAATACAGATCTTGACGTTCTGTTATCAAGGCAGGTTGATAGTTTTGAAATGTTTGCAAAGTAATGTAAATCCTGATATTGTAATACAGATTTACTTCAGACACCTACTGAGTTAAAAATTGTAACAGCAGTGTATTTCTACCCATGTTTATATATCTCAGAAAAATTATTAAAGCTCAGTAGATGCGACTGCTTTAAGCTTAATTATGGTAATATGAACGAGCAAGCAAAATCTATGGAGAGTCTAGGCAAATTATCTGGTTGCTTATGGTTGAAGTTCATGCCATTAATTTCTCAAGCTCTTACATAGAAATGCTACATAGAAAAAGAGTTTGCACAGACATGCAGTGTTCTAGCCCCATATCTTGATATGCTGTAACATGATTTTAACATATTTTTTAACAGGTGTTGAGCTAATCCTTGTTTAAAAAAAATGCCATTACTAATGGTAAAGATGAGCCATTCACCCCTCTTGAAACTGTAAATTACATGAAACAAAAGGCCTACACACTGCATTCTTTAACTTCCAAACAATGATTAATACAGCCTCTCAAATTATTATATATAGCAGTTACGCTTGCTGATTCATCATACTAAACTTTCATTAATGTGTGTGTTACTAACTGTCGTGGACATGAAGAGAACGATGAAAAAGATAGGGGTATCTTCCTGCCATTTACAAACAGAAGAAAATGAGCTGCTAGAATTCTCTTGCGTTTGGGTATTTTTTGTGTTGGATTCCCAAAGTTAGATTTTATGAATGCCACAGTTTTTGTGTACGTAGATCACTGCTGTATTCTAACAATGCTGAAGGAAATATTTTGTCTACATGTTGAAACAAACAAACCAACCACATAAGTATTAGAATTGCATTGTTGTGTACAGTGACAAAATAAGTAGAATAATCAGCATGTCATTTAATTTCAATAGGAGGACTACATTTTTCTTGTGCTATTTCCTATATTTTCAAATGTTGGTAAAACATGAAACTTCACTTGTTAGAAGTTAGGTGGGTTACATAATGGATGATAGGTAATTGGCAAGTGGGAAGGCAGGGGGAGGCAGTTTCATGTTCTAGGGTGTGTTTTTTCACCTTGATGAGCTTAGTAGTAGAGGAGTTGATATTTATGTTTTTCATTAACTTTCACAGTAAACAATTTGTTGTCATACTCAGAGATTTGGTGTAATGGTGAAGTTATAGTTCATGGAAGGCAAAACTGTCAAGGATGAGTAGAATAAATTAGTAGCTTGTACGTTTGGGCAGGCAGATTTCAAGGACTGTGCTGCTGCTTGGATGCATGCAGGGAAGCATAAGGCTTGGTTCTACTACATTGTAGTTGACACAGGTTCTAGAAGTACCTTTAGGAAGGTCTTCAATAAAGCTACTGGATAGAAAAAATGTTTAAGGAGAACACTTGAGTATGGTTTATTGCAGCTCTGCTAAGCAGGTGATGCGTTAACTGACTAGGTCACTTAATTGACTCGTCCGTCCATTGTAAATGGGAATAATCATCCTGTTTGCTTGCCACAGCCTATCAGTGTTCTCTGTATATCTTGTGAGTTTTTTGATGCAGATGTATGAATATGAGAAAGATCAGTTCCTAGGTTAATATACCCAACTCTTTCTTTCTGTGTAAATGATTGTGTATGTAAAATCACGTTTCCTTAATTCTCCTGACAAGTGCTAAGAGGATGGAGTCAGACTCTTCTCAGTGGTATCCAGTGAAAGGGCAAAGGAGCAAAAGGCAAAAACTGAAATATAAGAACTGTTTAAACATAAGAAAAAACTTTTCCTGGGAGGGTGGTCAAACACTGGAGCAGGTTTCCTAGAGAGGTTGTGGAGTCTCCATCCTTGAAGATTCAAAACTCAACTGGGACATGGTCCTGAGCAACCTGCTCTAGTTGGCCCTGGTTTGAGCAGTGGGGGGTGGACTAGGTCCCTTCCAGCCTCAGCCCCTCTGAGATTCTGTCACCCTTTCTTAGTACTGTTTCATTTTATTGCAGCTGATATTTCAATGGTATAACAGAAAACCCTAGTGAAAGCACTTGTGTTTCATTTGACAGATATGTGTTTCCTTGCATGCCCGGTTTACTGTATGTGAGTCAATGCCATTGTGTATTTCGATTGTTGTGCCAGTAATCTTTAATGAAGCTGACAGCTGATTTTATTTTCAGGCGATTTCGCTTAAATTACATGTCATCCTTTCTCTGGATATTTTGTCTGGATGTTCAGAATCTGAACATTATATGCCTTTTCAGTCTGAAATAATCTTGTACTGAACATTTACAGTATATCACCCAGTGGTCTTGAAAAACTTAACAGGATTTAAAGGTTGATATTAGTATTAATGGGAGTTTAATACTTTTGTCAAGGGGAAGAAAGATCTTTTCTCAATGTGTGCAGATAGGTTACAAAAATATTTATTAAAGAAATCCTTAACGGCTGTATTAAAAGAAATATAGGTAAGACTTGCACTGGTCACATTTCAAAGGCATCATTAAGGTGCTAATAAATATAGATAAGCGTAAGAAAAAATAGAATTTTTGAAAAATGTGAATAATGGTTACTATAGCAAACTATATTCTGTCCCTAATAGCCACTCTCTGTGCTGTAGCAACATATGTGCTTTGATGACATGGAAAAACGGAAGATCGTTCAAAAGAATTTTGTCATCTTGTGCAGACTTCAGAGAAATGTTATACTACCATTTTTCCTTCTCTAGCAGTTGGAAAATGCAGCACATGTTTTATGTTCTGTGTGTTACTTCAAAAATGAAAAAAAAAAATCCAGGATTGTGGAAAACTTTAGCTTTTTTTTTTTTTAGTTTTGTTACAGTCATGCAAACCATAGCAATATATGACAGCTTAAGCACAGTCATCTAGGTAGGATTAAAAGTCCTGAGTTGCAAAACTATATTACCTGTGATATTCCTACTAATACATACTATTATGACACCTCATTTCCTGCGGGAGCAGTTTATTGCTCACTCATAATCCATTTATTTTCCAGCTGTAAAATGCAGACTATTCTGTTATTTCTAATTTTGTATTTGTGCATTTGTTTTTTTTTCTCAGCTCACTAGTTTTTTCTTTTGGGCTAAGATCAGCAAAATGGGAAGCTTGAAGATCAACGAAGTGTAGTTAAAAGCGCAGCATATGAGTACATTAAGGTACTTGAATGCATCCAGAGGAGAGCAACAAAGCTGGTGATGGGAAGTGGAGAGGGAGGTGCTCATTTCTTCCCCCTGGTATCCAGTGATAGGACACAGGGGAATGGTTCAACGCTGCACAAGGGGAGGTTCAGATTGGACGTTAGGAAGCATTTTTTTTACTGAGATCATGGTGATACACTGGGACAGGCTTCCTAGAGAGGTGGTCGATGCCCCAAGCGTGTCAGTGTTGAAGAGTCATTTGGACAATGCCCTTAACTTTTGGTCAGCGCTGAAGTGGTCAGGCAGTTGGACTAGATGATCATTGTAGGTCCCTTCCAACTGGAACTATTCTATTCTGTGTAATGAATGTTCTTTAAAAATATTAAAACATGAGAACTTTTTTGCATGTAAAATTAGGATAAGATCATGCAAATTTAGTGATTTTTCTTTTTTCCTAAAAATCACCTTTCACAATGGCAAAAACAACAGTTTTTAAGCCTGACAGAGTGATTCTGAATGTTTAGCATAACGGTTGCAACCATACACAAGTAATATTTGAAGCTGAACAGTGAGGCAAATAATGATTAATGTCATGACTGAAATTGAGTTTATTCTAAAATTATTTTAAAATAGATTAAGTAATTAAAAGAAATAATTAAAATACATTAAAACCTGTGAGTTTATCATTGACAACTAAATTATGTTAATGGTGCTCCTCAGGCTTACTCAGAGTTCCTAGCTATTGAGGAACAAATGTCAGCTGGGGAATTACCATTGATATAAGACCTTTCTGCTACTTTCAGCAAATGACTAAAAGAAGTCATGTCAGTCAAGCAGGACTGGAGGATTTAGTATAGATATTAATAAATGATAATAGCTTAAATGTAGATTTTTTTTTTTTTGATAAAAGTTTAAATTCATTGGAGAGGTTTAATTTCTCAGTGAGGGTTTACTCGCCCTATTGCTTTGCTTTCAGTAAAGTACGTACAGATGCAGATCACTTATTTTGGAAAGATTATCTTCGCTGATTCAGGCAAGGACGAAGTGTTTTAGAACTGTTTCTTTTAGGCAATTTTAAGATTTGATGTGATCTTTTGTTCATCCTGCTAGTTTTTGTCATCCTTTCCTATTTTTTTTTCCTTGTGAGGGTGAGATTCTCTGACTGTCCATGCTGGGAGTGCAAGGGGGCTGTTCGGTTTCATGAGATCTGTGCATGAGGCCAGGAGTAGGGAATGAGGGGTTTTGTGTTGTAATGACTTTTTTAGCTTCTCAATTCTTTTTGTGCGTGGCGTAATATGAGTTAAATTCAAACAAGAATATTTCTGTGTTCCTAGACTACCTGTGAAACACAGTACCAGCTTGGCAACAGCTACTGCAACATTTTACTAATATATTTGAGATTGTTTTAACTAAAAATATTTTAAATATGAAATGTTATTATAATAAGTTCATCAAGAAATCTCAGCAATAAGTTGGATATACTTTATTTAAACACAGATAGGGAATATTATCTAATTTGATCCATCAGGAACAGGTAGAGTTGTTATTGCATTCATAATCACCTGAACAACAGAAATTCATTCTTTAGTGTTGCTTTCACATGATATAATCTTGTTATCAAATGTCAGTATGTTTCATTTTCTACTATAATTACATCTGAATAGAGTCTGACCGTGGTCAGAACTTGCCCTCTGTTGCCTTCAGTGGACTTGTTCGTAATCTGTGTTTCTAGATTAAAGAGCATTCAGGCTACCACCCTATGGGATCTGCAGGGAGAAGTGGTCACGGTACTGAAGTTGGATGCATTTATTAGACAGTTGTGATTGCTTTTTGTCTTCTATAAAGTATGTTTCTACATTTTTTTTCTTTCTTGAAGACATCACCTGAAGAAAGTTTGTTGACATCGTTTCAATTTATCTATAGGGATAGTTGCTGGCATGGGTGGTTTCTCAGAAGAATTCCTTATTAACTTTCAGAGCTAAGCTTTCTTTTTCACTCAGTTGGGTATTTAACGATCACAGCCAACCACAGGAGGAAGCAAAGTTCTGTTAAACACCTTACTGGATTCCCTGGCTTGGAAGAAAGCCAGTAGATAAATTGGGGAAAGTGCAATATCAATTTGCAGAGAGCAGAGGATGAAGCAGCATGGTACTGCAGGGCAAAACATACTGTCAATTGTTTGGAGCTCAGAAGCAGGAAGAGATCAATTGATTGGGAGAAGCTGGATGGGTGCCAGATGATCAATAGAACTGGGGATGATCATTTGGTAGTTGTTTTTGGTTAGGAAAATGTCAAACAATGTGGCTGCCAAGAGGCAGAGGCTGACTTGTACAGAAGCATGAGAGAAATGAGAACTACAGCAAGGAGCATAGAGGGGAAGAAAAAGGCTTTAAAGGCATTGGGAAGGTATGATGGTAATTTTTGCATCTAGACAAAAATATTTGCACATGCATAGAACATTAAGAATGAATGAACGACATATGTGTGAAAAATATCTTCTCTCGTGTTTTTTGATATCAGTAAATGACCAAAAGAACGCTATAAGATAAGTTACCAAACAAGATCATGGAGCCTTTATCCTATTACATCAACAAAGAAAAGCAGCATGCTGTTGATTTGAAAATTGCAGCAACAATAAAGATAGGCTGACATCAGAGAAAACTTACATAATTTAGTACTTGACTCAGGAAGAAAAGATACATGTGTTTTATTGTCTGGGTAAAAAGCAGTAAAAATTACCAAGGTGGTGATAATGTATTGGAATGTTTGATATTAGATGAATGGGAAATTTTGGTAAGATGTTTGTAAGTTTGGACTATTTGGACATGAGTAATTTAGAAGTCACTGTTTTACTGATGATGCTACGAATGTGCAAGTGATGTAAGTGAATCATTATTTCATCACTGGAATAAGACATCTCAAATAAATTGTAGGCTGTGGGCAGGAGGCTGTGTAACTCAGGTTTCTGAGGTTTTCAAGGGGGCTGTTTTGAGAGGCTTTTCGGAGGTGATACTTTTATCGTCTGTTGGTCAACTAGTTCTGCCAAGTTAGGAGCGTTTTGGCCATGAAATGGATGATAAATTGCTAAGAATATTTTTCTTAGTAAAAATGCTGCTTTGTTTTAGAAATAATTATTCTTAATTTTTTCAGGTGCTGCTTAAATGAGCCTAAAAGTTTCTATCCCTAACTTTTCTAAAAATGTTGGTGCAATTGGTCAAAGGTGACTATTGTCAAATGCACCACTTCTGATAAGTAGCTAACCTGATCTTGAAAGACTGCAAACACATAAATATACAAATATGTATAAAAGATAGGTACCAGTACTGACAAAAACGTATTATAGGTAACCAGATATCAGCTATCTACAGAACACAAATACTACACCCAGTAAAATGAGCAAATTTAATGCTGAGCCTGAGTAATTTGAAATATGTGTATTTCTCCTGATTAGACACGTATGTACACTTGAATTGATGATGATTAGCCTCCATTTTTCTTTGTGTGTCTTTTTTTGATATATTGATTCTCTATTTAATTTTAAAATGTCTATTGTATTTACTAGGAAACTAATCAGAATTTCACTTCAGACATTTTAAGAAAAGAATCACAAGTTGCAGAAGACTGAATAATAATTAGTGAAGAAGCTACTAGGCTGTGACAGAAAATACATAATACATAAGCACAGTATATAATCTGCTGCATAAATATGAAATTATATATTGGTGTCTGACCAACTTTCTAAATTCAGCTAAACTTGTCATGCTATGCAATCTCACGTCAACATAATATACAAACAAACTTGCAGCATCCTTGATCCAAAGAGCAGAAATGAGACAAAAGAGACAGTATGTCCTTCATCTCTGGTAAGTGATAAATAGAAGAAAAATGTAGGTGGTTCGTTCTTGACTGCCTGCTCTAGTGTGTCATCATAAAGTTTTAAGACCGCTACTTTAAAGCAACTGTGATGATATATGATTGATGCTCCTTTTAAAGTGCTACTTGAAGAATAAATACTTCAAATGCTAATAACTTTATGTAAATGGAGACTTTTGTGTATTATGAGAGCTGCTGACACTGTGTACCGTGTTGCGGGAGACCTGATGCTGGTGTGGTTTGTGTACGTTCTCCTTTGTACCCAGAGGACGGTGTTACGTGCAGTACATGTGAACCCACTTCCTGGTTTAGGTGGTTTAAGAATTGCTCTTACTGTTGTGGTATTAGTTCTCTACCTGGTGGCCACTAAACAAAATCACACAAAGGTGGGTGCTTGGCCTGAGGAAACACTTTCTGCAGTAGTATGTATGTAAGCATGTGTGAATAATTCTGTTGATCTTAAACTGGAGGGAGATGGACTGAGGCAAGTCACAATTTACACTGTTGCGTTGTGATGGAATTACACTAAAGTAATAACACTAATGGATGACAGGGCACTCTGTGTGAAGCCTGAGGAAGTACCTGATCCAGGAAATTTGTTTTGAAATTTGTACAGCTTCAGTGATCCACTTAATGATCTCTATGGGAGATCCTCCTCTTCTGCCTATCTTTTTTTATTAAGCTTCTCTTCACTTAAAAACTGAGAATACTATTAACAAAATGCAAACACAGGTTATGCATATCCAATATAGCATTTCCTATCAGCTGCTTCACAGAGCTGTTCAGAAGCTGATAGTACAAAATTTATGGCAAAAGCTAGCTTTTGCTTCCTCCCACTTTGCCTCCAGCTGTGTCAGAGCTAATTTGAGTGAAACACCTAATTATCTATTAGCCAAGGTTATAAAATAAAATTAGTCACAGCCCTCTATGAAAAATGGCTAACAACTTTATGCTCATTAAAAATCAAAGCATATACTTATCCATTTTTGATAAAAAAATGACTGGAGTAAAATCTGTTTGAATTAATGTTTTAAAATTATTCTGAAAAAAATCACAATTAAAACAGAAACACCTGGAATGGGCCATTTACATTTCAAACTGTATTTCCTAAAACATTACAAGCCTATGAATGCTTAAGAAAGACCTCATACTCCGTTTCTAGCTTTGAATTTCTGAATACATGGGTGGAGCAATACTTCGTTTCTCACTAGACATCAAGGAGTTCATTAAAATATATCTTGATCTTCAATTGTAGAATAAAATTCCATTTTGAAAAGCTGTATGGTTCAGATTATTGAGAGAGATACATATTTAGCTTTAATGTCAGTAAACTTTAAAGCAGAAGAGGAATCACCAGGTTCTCAAAGGGATTTTACAAATTCATGGGCAGCAGGTACGAAGAGGAATAGGTGTGTACAAACCTTCTTAAATCCCAAATCCATCAGCTGTGGACACTGGGGAAATACGAGGGAAATGTACCACAGAAAGTGGCTGAGATTGTGTGAAATTCCTAAAAGGACTCTTCTATTCCTTCTGTCAGAACTGTGGTCTTGACAAACTGCTGAGCCTAGTGGGACTCTTCTTATATTGTTTGTTTGTTAAAAAATTATTTGTTCTTCAAATATTATAAAATATGGAGATTTTAATGTGTATCTGTTTTATGCAGTTATTCTTTGGTTAGTGTAATTAATCCTTCAGAACTAACAGGTTGCAGTAAGAAGAAGGGGCAGGAATAAAGATACATAAAGGCATAATGGTCATGCATATATATTATTCATATATATCAGCATTTGTGTTTCTTGTGCTGTGAAATCTCCATGATACAGGGCATCACAATGAAAGCAAGTTTTGAAATCCCAAGTATGTTGCTTAATTCAGTGCCTCAGAGTTTCTTGAAATGCCTTAACTTCAGTTGATACTTGGTAGCGTCATTTAGTGAGAGCTTTTTTCAGGGTCACTTACCACTGTGGACCTAGGAGACAGTTTCAGTCAAGCGGAGAAGGAACCCACTGAGTGAATGACAGGAGCATTACCTTGCAAACCAAGAAGGATTTGTTTGGTATAACTTGATTGTTTGACCAACAGCTGACAAACTCTGATGTGTACAATCTGTTCACTGAACCCAAATTATGTATGGTTTGTTTAACATACTTCCACTTTCTGCTTTCAAGTGATAACCTGTTTTGTAGTATAGTCCAAAATGCAGTAATACGCTTCACCAAAAAGCCATAGTTGCAATGCTCATGTTTCTTTCTCCAAATTGTTTTTGGTTTCTAATTATTCTGAAAATCTGCCAAGATTCCCATACCTGCAGGACAACACAGATGTCTGCATGCCATTTAACAGCTTTTGGGTGAGATAATGTAGCAGGTAAATACTGGAATTGACATCCAGTGCACGAGTGAAAAAGCTTGGCCCTCATCGTTGGATAAATAAAATAAAAGACGTAGTGTGTGATTTCAAGAAGCTGAGGTTGTGTACTGTTGGGTCAGGAAAATTTTCTTTTCTTTTATGCTGCTTGTTTGCATTCTTTCTCTTTTTTTTCATTTTTCCTTTTCTGATGCAAAATCTCTGCTTTATTGGAATTAATTTATTACATTGACTTTCTTAAGGATTTTTCCTCTCTTATGTGAGCAGTATTAGTTTTCCTTTTCTCTTGAAAAATCATACTTTTGCCAATGTATTAGTATAACCCAGCAGCAAGTAAAATCACATTATTGCTGATTGCATTCAGAAAGACAGCACATTTGTTTCGCCTCTCTTAGCACACGTGCGAAGTTCCCGTGTACCAGGTGGTTGTAATTAGTCTGGAATGCAGTTTGGCTGGCAAGTTCCTTCCTGTTCATTGGATAATTTCACTGCTCCAGTCCCAAAACAGAGGTGGGTAATGGTGAGAGAAGTCTTACAACTGTAGGTCCTCTGGTAGAGGTCTCAGAGAATTTCCCCTAAGTACTGCTAATGCAAGCTGATACTCTGAAAATTGAAATCATCCAGGTTTTGGGATCCCTGGCACTCAGTTCATGTGGCTTAACTTAATGTTAAAAAGGAAGATTTTGGTAAACACAGTGCACAAAATGCGAAGTACCCTGTTGGTTTTTAGCTGACCTGTATGATGAAAAGGAGGAACATGTAAAGTCGTCTGACATCTCTAGCTTTTAAGTGGGGACTGCATGAGCCAAACTTCTGTTGTCCTTATTTTTGAGGCATGTTCGATGATGGTCCGCGTAGATGGGTGACATAGAAAACAGACACTTATTGTGAGCTGAAATAGTAACAGAAGTAATTTTGAAAACGCTTGTGGAGGCAGCTCCCCGTGCTCTACCACGTGGAAAAGATGGGTAATAGTCATGCAGAGAGAGGCGTACGTGCTTATGTTGCATTGATGCTTAAGTCTTGCAAAATGATTAAAGGTGGTCTTTCCTCAAGTGGTAATACTTTGGAGGCTTTCCCAGGTTTGTTGACCTTGCCAAAGAAATGATCATAAAATCATAGAAATGCTAATGCATTGAAATAGAAAACAGCATTTCTGAAAACTGAAATACTGGGAGTGACACAAAATTGGTGTTGTACTTAAAACAATCAGTTTGCTTTATTATTCAAGTAGCTAAATTTTGATAAACTATACAATTACAGTGTGCATTCAAAGCCCATATTTTCAAGTGAAAATTAAATGGTTTTTTTTTTTAAGCCATTCAGTGACATGATTGAGAAGTTCAAACTAGTTGTGCATTCATTAGGTGGCTGCATATCTGCTACAAAAAACATATCAGAATGCAACATTGAGTCAGTGAACCACAGAAATGCAATACTTTCTATTTCCCCCTCAACTGTTTTGCGGACTTTTATTTCTTCATTCCTAACCTATGTATTTAGAACAAGGATATTTAAACACTCATTAGCATAACAGCCATTCTAAAATGTTTTCTACCAGCTGATGGTAGAGCTGAGTAAAAATTCTGAAATTTCTCATTAGAAAATGCTGCTTTATCAGAGCTATGAAACTTTTCATAGAGAATGCCCTGCTTTTGCTAAAGCTGTCCTTGCAAGTCCCTCAAATCCTGGTGTTTTGCCTGTGCACCAAGTTTAAGTCATGTTGTTTATCATAACAGTTGTATAAATGACTACTTAAGTGTAGGGGAAGGTAAAACTGGGTCTACGTACTTCATGTTCACCTTACAGTGCAGGCAAATTTCAGTGGCTGTAAATGATTGAGTAACTTGAATGACTGATTCAAATACCATGACTATCAAAAAAAACCACATCTAAAGCTGTAGCTTTATTCACACACATACAAAAATTCTCCTGGAGCTTCAACTGCGTCTGTGGATGGAAATTCGTCTCTGTTGTGCCACGTGAGGTATTTTGTTCTTTATTCTCCTGCACTTTGTGTAGTCAGGCATGTAAGTTATTTTTGTTGTGGTGCTATCCAATAATTTTTCCTTATTGGTGAAGAAATGGAAAATCCTAGGAAAAAAGATATTTGGCAATCCTGAAACCTTGTTTTGTAAGCTGAAATATGCCTTCAAAAATGAGATCATGAGTTACCTCAGTAATAATTGCCAATGATATTCATATTGGTGATATTTAACTGGAGGAAAAACTTAAGCAAAAACCTTGGGGAAAATTATTCTTTTCCTTACGTTCCTCCTAATTGGACAGTTTTATGTGAACTAATATTTGTCGTCTGATAAGGCTTTCAAGGGAGCCAATTACATATTTCCCCCATCAATATTGCAGTGTTATAGGCTTTTTCTGAGACCTTTTGTAGCTTACTTGTAAATATTGATTTAGGGGTTGCACTTTGGGGAGAGAGCATTTATAGTCTAGCTATAGTTATGACAGTTACTTCTGCTGATAGAGTCTGTCAGAAGAAACACTTTAAATAAAGCTTCAAGAAAATGTGCTCCAAATAAGATTAGTGTCTGAGAAATTCATCTGGCAGAGTAACCATGATGTAAGACACATCTCTGTAATTATTATCCCTCTTTGACAAATTGACTGTAGGACAATGTTTCTGTAAGAGATCAAATATGTTAAATATGAAATTTACTGAATCCATCTGATGACTTACAGCACTTGAAAGGTCAAGCTGTATGCAAGTTTGGTGACACCCATGGGTAGGTGTGTTTACATGTGTCTTAGGGGTTACTAAAAAAAAACCCTGCTGTTTTATGTGGGATTTTTATTCTGCACCCTTCATCTAGATATCTGAGCACCTTTCCTCAGTACAGTGAATCACAACAGGATAAACATGTTTTATATGCAGGTTTCTGTCCATCCATCCTTCCTTTCTCTCTAACCGTCTGTCTCTCCTGGGAATAGAATTGTATGCTGGTTTGGTTCTGTGTTTCAGTTGTGTACAATGTGCTCTGTAGCTCTGAGAAAGAAAAGTCAAAAAGTATTTCTTGATTCTGGAACAGAAAGTGGTGAAGCTTGTGGTATTTCTTACGTGTTCTACAAGTTTTTAGACCAGCCTCGGAATCACTTTACCTCTTGTCCACTGAGCTTTACTCTTGTGATGGACAGTTGCATTTTTCTGATAGGTAGAATTCTTGATACTAACCCTCAGCTTAGTGCTTCACTATTTGAATTGTTAGTTTAGATCCTGAAGTCCTTTGAAGATACTGGCAGAAATGATACTAAAGAAGGTGTGGTTCTTTTTTCTGTTTCCATCATGAATGGAAAACAGGACTTTTCTCCTCTCCTTCTGAACAGAGGAAAAAAAAGTATGTGAATAAATAATGTTAGTTTCACCAAAACACTTATTCCTGAACTCGTAAAATGTTGTAGGACAGCTTTTCTCCCCCTTTTTTCTCTCCCCCTTTTTTCTCTCCCCCTTTTTTCTCTCCCCCTTTTTTCTCTCCCCCTTTTTTCTCTCCCCCTTTTTTCTCTCCCCCTTTTTTCTCCCCCCCTTTTTTCTCTCCCCCTTTTTTCTCTCCCCCTTTTTTCTCTCCCCATTTTTTCTCTCCCCCTTTTTTCTCTCCCCCTTTTTTCTCTCCCCCTTTTTTCTCTCCCCCTTTTTTCTCTCCCCCTTTTTTCTCTCCCCCTTTTTTCTCTCCCCCTTTTTTCTCTCCCCCTTTTTTCTCTCCGCCTTTTTTCTCTCCCCCTTTTTTCTCTCCCCCTTTTTCTCCCCCCCCTTTTTTTCTCCCCCCCTTTTTTCTCCCCCCCTTTTTTCTCCCCCCCTTTTTTCTCCCCCCCCTTTTTTCTCCCCCCCCTTTTTTCTCCCCCCCCCTTTTTTCTCCCCCCCCCTTTTTTCTCCCCCCCCCTTTTTTCTCCCCCCCCTTTTTTCTCCCCCCCCTTTTTTCTCCCCCCCCTTCTTTAGGCCCCCCCTTGTTTCTTCCCCCCCCTTTTTTTTCCCCCCCCTTTTTTCTCCCCCCCCCCCCTTTTTTCTCCCCCTTTTTTCTCCCCCCCTTTTTTCTCCCCCCCTTTTTTCTCTCCCCCCTTTTTCTTTTCTCTCCCCCTTTTTCCCGATTGCATGAATTCAAGTTGCAAAAAGAGTATCTGTAAACTTTCCAAGATGCAAAAAAGATAATTGGTATCTTAAGCGTTTTAAAAATTAATTAAAATAGAGACAAAGAAGGATAATACTTATTTCTATAAAACAACTTCACTCAAAAGCATCTGGATTATTTCTGTTGATTGACTTCAAATGTAGCTGTCTATATAAAGAAACAAAAAAGCTCTATAACTAATATTCTTTTTTTTCCATCTGCTCTTTCTCTGCTAATTTTGCTAATGATATCTGAGGTCATTACTTTCTTCATTTATTTTAATCTTTAAGATTTTTTTCAGTATATTTCTATTTATTTGGTGCATTATTTTTCCATACCATTTGGTTTTCGTAGGTTCTGGATCATATAGAAATTAAACTAAAGGTGGAACTCTAGAGCATGGATCTAGGTTAGCAGAGAGCTTTGTCTGTCCCCTTTGAATTGCAAATGAAATTTATTAGAAGTACAGTGAATAACTGAAAGAATAAAAGAATGTGCTACTACTTTCATTTAAGATTATTAACTGTTTTTCTTCTAAAAAAGCCCACAAACCAAACATTTCCACCCTTCCCCTATATAGTATTATGCTGGCAAAGAGTAGAGTAAATGATAGGATAACTTTTTTGAAATCTGATATGGTGAAAGACAGATGCTTTAATTTGAGAATAAGAAAGGTAAATTAGCAACAACAACAAAACAAAAAAAAATCCCCTGGAATTCCTTCCTGTTACTGACAAGAACTAATACTATAGTTTCAGAGGGAAGTCAGCCTGTAGGTAGGGAGCCAGTGCAACCTGTGAGCTGTCACCTCTTATGCCAGATTTACATCTGTCCAGCACGGGTAAAATACAAAATGACCAGGCAATAACTAGATATTACAGTATGTAATAACATACTCTAGTTATGTTTTGTCAGATGCAGACAGCAGTATAAAAAAAGTTTACTGTTTTGTTTTAAATTGCATTTTACTAGAATGTATTTGCTATGAAGAACCCAACATCCTTTCGTTTGACTAGGTGAGTCTTTGCCAGCATAACCTATTCTAATAACCCAGTCCAAATGCACTGTGAACAGCCAGAGAAAATATGAGAGGGTGAAAGGGAAAAAATCAGAGTGCTTTGAAGAATGACTTATGAACTCAAATCAAGCAGACAACTCTTTCTTTGCTGATACCATTGAAACATGAAGGAAGGCAGAGTATATTTGCTATTCAAGTGGAAGAGCTCCTGCAGCACAAGGTATGACTGATAAAGTTTAGCACATTCATCATGGAACTAAGGTCAGTGAATTAGTTATCTCATGCTTTATGAATCAGTTTGAGAGAATATTCAAAGCGTATAAATTTGGTGAACTGGTTATAAGTTCATTTTTAAATATTAAAGAACGCACATTTAACTAAAACTTGGGAAAGGGAAAAGGCTGGCTTTTTTTCCTTTCTTTCTTTCTTTTTTTTTTTTTTTTTTTCCTATTTGAGAGAGATTCTGTTAAGTATCATTTCCAGAAAGTCAGTGTCACATAGCATTCAGAGAACAGGACAGAAAGGAAAATTGGTACTTACCTAGCTTTGCTGATAACTTGCCCTGTTAGCCAAGCTTTACACTTCATATTTCTGTACTTAAATGTACCCATCTGTAAAACTGTCATAATCTCCTTTTCGCAGGAAAGTTGTGAAAAGCAGATTCATAAAAGTGCTTTTACACCTTCTGGTGAACTCTATATTTGAGCAAATAATCCTGCTTCTTGCCCATTCCTGAAAAATTTACCAGTTAATTGCAATTCTTTGAGAAAACATTTAAGTAAAGAAATATTTCAGGTGCAGGTCATTGCAGAAAGGTCACTATCCATACTTTCTTCCTTAGAGGATGTATAGGAATACTTTGTACTTTTCCTGTTCAGATAATGCAGTCATGCTGTGATGATTCTTCCTTGCTGTTTACAAATGATCTACAAACAGCTGGCAAGTCCTTGAGAAATGGGAGCCTTTCTGGGTAAGAATTCGTTTCAGTGAATATAGATGTCAGGATAGACACCTGTGCCTGGGATGATAATGCTAAGTTTTCCTTACAGTGAATGGAGAGATACAGGCACTTTTAGTAGGCACAACTTATCTGAGACATCTGCTAGAGATTAATTGTTACCTGGAAGTGTCTCTCTGTTTCTGTTGACTACCAAAGAAGCTGGGGTTTGGATGTAGGCACCTATACGGCACATGCCTAAGGTCAGGTGAGACTAATCCTGTCCTGAGCATATGGTAAGTCAACATAACAACCATCATGAGAAAACTTTTAACGTGACTTTTACTGCAAGTATTTATTTGCTCCACTGTTCTTTGAAACCTGTGAGATACCTGGAAATACAAGTCTGTCTTGTAGGCTTACAAGTAGTGGTACTGTGGATATTAGAGAACAAGCATATTTTAATGGCAAAGATATTCACGCTTTCACTCATACTTTCAAAATGTGCAGTTTTGGTTTTGTGCTAGGTATGTAATTTCTTATTCCCTAGAATGTTAGTATACTTATTGCAATAGCACCTGAAGGTCTATGGTCAGGAATTAGGAGCCTGCTGTGCCTATAACTTCGAAAGTGATAAAATACGAAGAATCCCTGTCCCAGCAATCATTGTCTCTTACTTATGGAGGAAAAAGTTGCAGTAAGTGAAAGCAGTCAAGGGAAGAGGTGATTTGAGGAGACAAATGACAGTAAGCAGGCGCATACTTGGAATAACGTTGACTTCTGTGCAGTTTATTTATAACCTATGTGCTTGGACTTCAGGAGGTTTTTTTGGTTTTGTCTTTTATATTTAAGTGAATACTTCCACTTCTTATTTCCTATCTTACCTTTCTCGTTCTGTGAGACGAGATGCTTTCTTTCCTCCTTTTTAAAATTCATTTAAGTATAATAAAGTTTGCTGTTCTTATTAAGTCCTTTGGGGGGCATTGGTGCCTTGAACATATAACTGTAATTGTAAAAGCAGCAATTTTGCACCCCACCTCTCTTTTGAGAGTACGGGTAATTTGTGGCACAGCAGATTGCACAGTTATGTTTTTAGCTTTGTTTTCTAATTTATTTGTAATATACCAAGGAGATGGATAGACACACAGGTGAAGTAATTGCCAAATAAAATGATATCGTGTCTATTATAAAGCTAAAGATTTTGAGAAGTGCTTGAAGTAATTTTTTTGGCAGAATAGTGGTAAGGTCAGATTGAACAGCAACTGAAAGTTGGATATTGTGCTTGAAACCTTTTATATGCCTTTTAATGGCAGTTTTGTAGCAATACAAGGAGAAACAAGTCTGTCTTTGGAAAAAAAATTCTGTATGAAGTGTGTTATATAAGCAGTGCAGGCTTAAGGGGAGAAGATTACTTTTCCCCTAACACTACTCTGTAATATAGGTAGATATATAAGGAAAATAGGAGACAAAAGTTATGTGATTGATATGTGTGATGCCAGTATGCGTAATTTTACTTGCGTGAATTAGAATTAATCACCTATATTAAAGATTTCAGTTGTGCACATAGAATTTGAGTATGTATTTATGTGATGGAAGATAGAAATTTGGTATCTGCTGATTACTGTATTCCTTTTCTTCAGGGGCAAGGCAAAACTACAGTTGTTTTGTTTAGCTACGGGAAACAGGAATACTGTGTGATTGGTATATGCATGCTTTTGATATTTAGTATCAGTCTCTAGTCTTCATGGTTCAGGGAATGTATGGTAAAGAGAAATAACAAGAAATATGCAGAAAGGAGTTATATAGGAAAGTAAAGAAAGAGTATTGGCTTAAACCCATTCAGAACCACTAGTACATTTCATTTCTTTGTTGCAGAAGTGGGTAGAAAAAATGAGAATGAGTAGAAAGATGAGCTGTACGAATTATTATGTTTTGGTGTCCTTTCCTGCACTCCACCCCCCAAAAAAAAAGAAAGAGAAGACAGCAGGTATAGGGAGAAAAACAATTCCATTCAATTACGCATAGTGGTATTGCATGAAGACTTAATTTTCAAAATGCCTTCTCCCTCCATTAAGGAACTAGCACTATCTTATATATATTTTTTTTAAAAAAACCAACCCACTTTTAACCCGTGGGCAGGAGAAAATATTAGGATCTGTGCCTGAAATCAAAGCTTGCTAATGAAAAAAAAGGTTATTTTCAGCGTACTTAAAATTTGTTACGGTCAGATGTCCACAATTCCACTGGAAAACATTGAGAATTTCATAGAAGATTGAAAATTTTGCTTCTAGAAGAATTTATCTGGAACAAAGCCACAGTCAGACACTAAGTGAGCTGTCATGACCCTTACACAGAGCAATGTATGACAGAACCAGGATAAGTACTTGCAGTAAAGAAATGTGCACCCTTTTTAAGAAGAGGAATGTCCTATAATATGTTTCTAGACCTCAAGAACTGTGGTGATCAGATGTCTTTATCTTTTGTTTAGAAAAAGAGTCACAAATACCCATCTTTCTGAAGTGGTTTCTATTAAAAAAATAATAAATCCCAAACACCCAAAGCTAAATACAGATAGATAGGATTGTTAGGATTGTTTTTTGTTTTCATGATCTAATAAGAAACCATTTTTAATGAATTGAAGCAATTGCCTTACTGTCACTGCTGAAAACATCATTAGCTTTCTTTTCAATTAACAACTCTGCATTAACAAATCAAAAGTATTCTGCAGTGTAGCCATCAAACCTCCCTTCCAGTAACTCCTAGACACATGTAGTTAAAAGTAAATTTGAAATCTCTCCTTCACTGAAGTATGTGATTTATTCCTCCAAAACATGTGGAATAATTTAAAAGATAAGCAAAGGATTTTTCATTTTGTAAATGATATGTGTAGACCTCTTTTGATTTGTAATTTTTCTGCATAAAGTGTGATGAGATTAAAAGGCCACAAACATGTTCCTGGTCATCCACTTCTGTTTCCAAAATCCTAAAAAAATTGTGTCTTGCCAAGCCGGCAAAGTCAGTTGTGCAGCATTCTTCTGGAAAATCACCAAAAGCAGCCATGTTAGAAATGGAGGGACATTTACTATCATTGCCAGCTGCCTCAGAAGCCTAAGGAACTCACTGGAAAAAAAAGGTAGGTAGTACGGATTTAAACCAGGAATCTAGGATCTCATACTTCAGATATTCTGAATACATTAAAAGCAGAAGGTGGTTAACTTTTTTCTTTAGTTGCCTGCCTGAAATTCCAGTGTTTTGAGAGACTATTTGAGGAGCAAGCCCATCTCTCAACTGTATCACGACTCACTTGTGTCTCTCTGATCTGGGTGATACATCATTGATTGTAGATTCCGTCTGGCATTCCCTTCCCCAAACATCCATTTGGGGTTGTTGAGACTAATGCCTTCTCCTCCCTGCCTTTACCAGGGAGCGACCTTTCAATACTGAATCAGTGGATGGTCATCTGATTCCAAAGTTGCATCCACACACTTTTGTGTCTTGCATACAATTATGGAAGCAGATGGCCTTATTTCTGATGTCTACTTGTATCTCTTCTTGATCATTTGCTGTGTGCCTTCAGGGTGGAGAATAGGTAAACTGTCTCTTTCTGCTGTCAAGAAACTGAAGGGAAAGAGATGCTCTGGTTAGTGATCAGGGAACTGATGCTAAAAAGGAAATTGGGGTATTGTTTCTGCTGCTGAAATATTTGTTTTCATAGAAATATGAGTAGAGATTAATTCTGGATTCATTCTTCCAATGTCTGATGAAACTACAGGACAGTAAGCGGTGGGAGCTTGCTGTGAATGAAGGCATGTCACTGTCATGCTTTCATTCTTGTTGTTCTTTTCTTGTTTAAGAAAAGACTGGACATGGCACTTAGTGCCATGGTCTAGTTGACATGGTGGTGTAAGGGCAACGGTTGGACTCGATGATCCCTGAGGTCTCTTCCAACCTGGTTGATTCTGTGATTCTGTCATAGTGCTTTATTGCCATTACCTATGTGCTGAGCAGTGGAGAAGGGGTGCTTTGAAAACACCAAACGTGGACTTCATTGATCTGAATGTCTGAATTTTCATTGTCAACTGACTGAAAGGAGATGCTCTTCACACTGATATTAATTGTCCACTGAGGTTCCATTTGCTTTTCTCTTCTAATTACTTCATATTGTCTCAGTCAGTAAATTATCCCTCCTTACAGTCTCATTCATTTACAAACTGTTGAGATCTTTCTTTCCAACTCCTGTGATGTAACGGACTATATACAGTAGCTTATACTGAAGCAGAAAACTGATCAGTTGATGTTGGTTTATCAAGAGTTCTGTATCATTTTATCTTCCACAAAAAGAGCTTGCCCACTGTCACGCGATAGATAGTCTTTAACAATAACATAACCACAGGGTATCTCCAGTATGTGTTCTTTAGATAAAGTCCTCATTAGGTTAATGTAAGATCACTGGCTTTAGCCTGCATTTTATTTTATATAATGAGTTCCTTTTTATACAATAAAGCTTATGAAAGAAGAAATTGTTGGCTTATAGGGAAGAGATGGATGAATATAATAAGGCTCCTGTTGGAGGGATTTATGATGTATATTTAGCATTGCAGACAACATAGTAAATCACTGCCACAGCCAACGTGAAAGATACATTAGTTGCCATTTGTTTTTTACCAGCCTATCCAAGTCCTTTTCAGATGTCATTCTGGAGATTTATAAATCAGTCTCATTTCATGTTATTAAAAAGTCTATTACACATTATAATGCCACTCTAAAACATGGCAAATTATTTCACTTTCATTGTTGTTGGTACCATTAATATCTCCTCCCTATTCCATGATATTTAACCTAGATAGAAGCAGCACTGGTGCCAGTACTGTGAAAACAACAGAGTAATGGGAAAGGCAGATAAAATGTTTGTGAGAAATGTAATAGACATAAGTTTTCCCCAATTTTCTGGGACATCTGGGTAAGGTGATGTTACATTTGTTGGTCAGATGCTCCTCTTAATCTTAAAATACTGAAAAGAAATTATTCATTTGGAAATAGCCTAGAAGAGCAGGTCCGGTATCGTGTTATGTGAACTATGTCCATAATGTTAACTATGGCAATATCCATATCAGAGGAACACATGCAATTGGATTTTTCTGTTGAACCTTCATTGGAGCGTCTATGGGCACATTAGTTGAAACCAGTGTTTGCTCACAGGTAGACATGTCACAGAACTCTTAATGCTATTTTTACACTGCCCAGCACAACCAGATCCAAAGAATTGCTTAGAGATTTTAAACAATGGAAAGGGTAGGAAGAGAGTTAAAAACTCAGAGAAGGGAAATGATGATATTTGAATGAATATTCATAACTCACATTTTTCAGTTTCCATGGCCTCTAGTAACTGAACATGGTACTTCAAAATGCTCCTGTGATCAAGAGTAAATGTACCCATCATAGGCAATTTTTGTATCTTGGAGAAAAAGATTTGAAAATGAATTAGACATGTTTTATTTTGTTGTAATGTATGGCAACATCTTCCAGATATCTCAGAGGGCTGTAATATAAGCAATGGTTTCAGTCAAGAGGGAAGGCAGGTTGTCTGGGAAGATGGTATGTACTGAACTGACATGACTGAAAATCAATTAATGAAAGGTTTTTTTGTAGCTCTCAGAAAAAAGTGGAGAGCACCATCCCCACCAGGTTTGCATTTTTTTCAGTAATAATTTGCTTGGTCTCTTTCAGTTTACATGGCATCTATTTTACTCAGGTGCATGGATATATAGATGGCTGGTTAATAATAGACAGTTTCTATTATTTGTGTGTACTGTCTTCAATTCTTTTGCAGCCTGTTTGAACATGTTATGCCTTATGTTCTTTAAAATATTGATCTTTAGAATGAGTTTTTTTCCTGCCTTTTTTTTTTTCCCCCCCCTCCTATCAGAGTGCTCAACTTGATTGTTTTACCTGCTGACTACTTTACTATCCATTTTTCAAGATTCTTCTTTTGGATCATTTTAGTCCTAACTTGTCTAACTGTTTCATGTGATGGCTCTATGTATTAAACTAATGGAAATTTGGCCTGAATAAGGACAACAAAATTGTTTTGTTAATAATTTTTTTACCAGTGTGAGGACTGTTTTCCTAGCCCTGAAATATTATGAAGGATTGCAGTTTGAGAAAAAAAAAGTGTTTTGTTTTGCTGTTTATTTTATATATAACTTAGTAGCTTGGCATGTAACCTAAGGGTATTAAAAAAAATGAAAATACTTGACTGTATTATTCTGTAGATTCTGTTGCATTATGTACAGGAATATAATATTTATAAATCAATATGTAAATATGAGGTCTCTTATTCTTTTAACTTCCTTTTGAAAATCTCTTCTTTGTTTTATAAAACTGGAGGAACTAAAGTGTGGACTATGTGTGTTTGTAGTTTGATAGTCTATCTGATCTATATATATGTACATATATATACACGTGTGTGTCTGTATTTACCAAACTGTAGCTTCCACATGAAACTCGAAATTCTGCTGGGCAACTGTGAGTACAAAGCATACTCAAACGTTCCTTGATCCGCTTTTTAATACTATTATTTTTTTCCTTAGTCTACCTTTGTAGGACACAAAAATCTGTATGAGCTTTCAGTAGCTGCTCTTTTAAAGTCAGCAGCATCCCATCTTCAGTTTCACAGGCTACAAATTTCATAGATTTCAAATGTGGACAAACAGTGCATGCTTATAATTGAGATCAAGCAACCTGGGTTTAAAAGGTCTTATTACCTGTGGTCAGAAAACACTGCCATAGGAACTGTAATAAGATCATTCTGATTATTTATTTGTGAAAGATCACAAGAGGTAGAAGAGCTTTCTGGACTGAAACATGCAAAGTTTGTTCTTTTTGTCCCTCCTATTCAAAGCTCACTCAGACCTCCTATGAAACTACTGAAAGAGTTCAAGGAATAGTACGTTTTTGCTCATATTGTGAGTAGTTACCTTCAGTGCTTCCTTCACATCCATTACGTACCTAACCCAGTTTCAGTGCACCTAAATACAAGTATTAGAGTTTCTGAGTGAGCAGTGTATTGTCCTGGGTCTTTCTATAGGTAGACGGGCTTCTTTAGGAGTTATTCAGCACCTCCAAAGATACAATTGATTGATCAGGTTTATCCATTTCCAAGTGGATTCCAGATGTTTGTTATTCATGGTATTTTTCCTATTTTAAATTAACCTTACATAAAATAGAAGCTGTGTTAATTGCCAAAGAGAAATATTTGAAACGGCTGGCAAAGTTCTATACTGCTCAAGAAACTTGTCACTGTGGTGAAGAAACTTGAGGGCAACAACTATTGTAAGAACAGATTTATTTGTTCTGTTGTAATCTAGTAAAAAAAAAATTGCACTTCTGAAAATGTGGATTGTTCCACAGTTGCTGATGCTTTCCTCTGGCAGCAGCAATCTGTACAATAGTACCTCTGTGGGCTTAAACATGTAGATTAGTCTGAAGCTTAGTGGAAATGCATAACAGTTACTAGTCTTCTGACTGCTAGCAGAAGAGAATGGCAAGTGGTTTTTTTTATCTGAGGTATTCTTCCTACACTGTTGTGTTGTTCAACGTTCAGAGTACAACAGGTCCATTTGCCATTTATCATGAAAGGGCGCCCTGTGAAAGGCTTGACAAGTGTGTCTCCGTTCGTAAACAGTTGGACTGTTTGCGCTCATATGGAATACTGATGATAATTATCTAAGCATGATGACAAAAATGAAGGAGAACAACTAGTAGTCAGTCTTCAAATCTGAAAACATGTTTTTTGCATTTCCTTTTAAGTTTCAAAAAATAGGTACAGTCATTATGGTGAGAGGTGCTTTGTGCATGTTTGCAATATCATCATCATTGATAGCTTCCTTTTTACAGGAACGATGCCCTCTGAAGACCAAAATACCTCTTTATCTTGATTGCCTGAGGACAGAAACCTCCAGGATAAGCAAGATAATAGGAACTAAAATAGCTCCAAGTCCCATTAACTCTAGCCATCATACAGCACAAGTAATGCACACACAAACCAATCATTATTTATAATGAATTCTGAAAATATGATATAAAGCCTGAAGCCAAACTCAGATTAAAATCAATATGATGTCACATCAGTACTGATGTGTCTTTTGGACTTGGCATGTGTGGCAGAAAATTATTATTAAAGAATATATTCATTATAATCTCTGAATTGGTATTTAAAAAAAATGTTTATGGTCTGGTGATAAACCCTTTGAGCTCTTCTGTGATTTGCAATGTAACGAAGACCCATTAAAAAAAATCCTTGTATCTCGTTACTCATTTTAAATCTGTGTTAGAATATTTTTTTATATCTTTTGGACTATATTAACACTACAAATAAATTCAGTGTTTGTAAAACTGAGGTAAATATGTATTTCACAAAATAAGATAAATAGTACTATTTATTTCACATAGGGAGGTGACATTGCCATGTCATAGTTCAGAGACAAAACAATGGTGATGATACCATTGCTTAGTCAAGATCAAAAGACTGAAAGAGGAAGAATCATCTTCCCTGTAGCCCCTCTTCCTTGTCAGTGTCATGCGCCTTTCTTCCTATGAGTGTACTCATGCTGTCATTAACCTCAGTTTGAATGAAAAATAGTCACATGCAACGATTCCTGGTCACCAGTGTGCTGTATGTCAAAATATGATCTAAATATCAGAATCCAGATCAATATCTCTAGTTTTTCTTCATATCTGCTCCTCTGTCTATGGCTGCTACTTCAATCAATTTGTTTATTCCTATTAAACACCACTTATTTGTAGCCCCTGTAGCAACTTGAAGTACCTACCTACTTATCTACGTTTTTCATTTATGTTTATTAGAGTGTGTCCATAGGAGGGCAAGATGTATGAGGAGCAGCTGAGTTCACTTGGTTTGTTCAGCTTGGAGAACAGAAGGCTGAGGGGTGCCCTCATTGCAGTCTACAACTTCCTCAAGGGGGGCAGTGGAGAGGGAAGGGCTGATCTCTCTGGTGACCAGCAATAGGACACAAGCAAATGGAATGAAGCTGCGTCAAGGGAAGTTCAGACTGGACATTAGGGAAAGGCTCTTCACTGAGAGGGTGATTGGTCACTGGAACAGGCTCCGCAGGGAAGTGGTCACAGCACCAACCCTGTCAGAGTTCAAGGAGTATCTGGACAGCGCTCTTAGTCATATGGTTTAGTTTTAGGTAGTCCTGTGAGGAGTTGGACTCGATGATCCTCATGGATCCCTTCCAACTTGAGGTATTCTATAATCCTGTGTTGATAACCCATACTGTTAGGTTTCTTGCCTTCCACCCAAATAAGAAATCTTGACCATCTGTGGGTTCCTGCAACAAGCCAAAAAAAAATTTTTGTTGTTTTTTTCAGTAGGAGTGTTCAGAAAGCCCAGAGAAGCAGAGCAGTGACAATTTTCTAGCTAAGACCTGCCACTTACTGTATGCATAGTCTTCAAGATGCTAAAGTAAGACTCGGGGATGAAATGCAACTGTTTTGATTGGGATGTTGCTACTAGAATAATACTCTGCATATAAGAATTTTTTTTCTTTATTAGCTATTGCATGTATGTATGAAAACTAAAATATAGTCATTACTTACAAAGAATAAGCCATTAAGATAGCCATTACTTATGAATGGCATTGTCAAATACACATAAAAAGCATTACCTTATTGGAAAACTATTTGTATAGCTTTTGATTAAAATACCATGAAGTTGTGAGTTTAAAACACTATTCATTTTATGGTTTTATGTGGTACTGTAACCTTCTGTATAAACGAGACAGAACTAGAGAAAGAAATATTTATAAGTAGACAGATAGAAGGGAGTACAAACCAGAGAGATAATCAGTGATATATTGACTCTGAAAGTTTTCTAGATGACTTTTCAGGTCACTCTAAGTTTATCATGTTGCATGTATAATGCAAAAATGGACTAGGTGCATTAATGTGACACACGTGTATCCATGCAATATTCTGTTTGATCTGATATAAAAATAACAGAGAAACAAATAATGCAGAAAAAAAACCCATTGTGGGTAGAGGAAAGCTTGTTACTGACCTCAGTGGGGCTATAAATACTGGAGTTTTTTGTGTTCTATGCTAGCTGCATCCGTTGAAAAACTCAGTCTATTAGAGTTGCTTATTGCCATCCAGTGTTAATACTTCAAGTACCCTAAATCATGCCTTATACTGCCTCAGTCATTCCCTTTCTTGGCTAACCTACATTTGGTGTACATCTTTTTTTCTGGCCTACAGCTCTTCAGACATACATAAATAACACAGTAAATCAACACTAACCATGATAAGTATTCTACTGGTAGTAAAAATGTGGATTTTTCTCATGGGGGGCTGAAAAAAGTGATTTGCTTCTTTGTAGTCAGATTCTGCTTGGAATAAATAAGGGTTATTTACAATGAAACAACTCCATTTATCAGTTCTCGACAAATAATCATTCTGAAACAAATTAAATATAGAAAATTTGGTTTATAAGTCTAGTATAGACTATGAAAATACAGTTTGAGTATTTTAGTGTATGTTAAGTACATATAGTTTAAGGGTATATGGGTTGTTACTTGTGATTTGCTTCCCTTTGGCAGCTGCTGGTTCTATCAGGTAATCAGTGATATTTTATATTCCAGCTATTAAGATTCCACTAAGCCATATTTGGGCATTTTCCTTGCAAGATGGCTCCTGTAGGAGCCAGTTTTTATACTATGGTATCAGTGAAATAATCATGTCTTTCTCTTTGAGAAATATACTGCATATACTCAGGGCTGAAGCATAATGCATAGCAGTAACATATTTCTTATGCAGAAAAACAGAGGGGTAATGTAGCAGTATTTAATTTGTCACATTTATTTATTTGTCATATTTGTTTATTACATTTCTTTGGTAAATTTTCTTGTGTTTTTCTTTTAATTTAGAGTTTAACTATACATTTTTCAAGAATGCTGATTTTACAGTTTTGCTCTCAGAGTCAGAGGTTGCATAAAGGGCAATTTAAAGGAAACACATTTTAGACCCATGCATACAGAAGCCTTTTATTTTTTACCAGTCATTCTGGAAAACTGCTAGTATTAATTTAATATCAAATATGCTGTCTTGATATTTCAGAAAAAAAAAAAAAGGCAAGAGAAGGAAAAAAAGTCATGCTTTATGCCTAAGCCCAGTAATGAGTTTATAGGAGCAGCAGGATTGTTTATTTCAGGGTCAGGGATCTTTTGAATTGCCATTTCATTTCAGCTACAGTTTTTTAATGAGCAAAGCAAAAGTTGTGTTGGAAGTAAAGTTCATATATGGACCAAATAAAGCTCTTATGTTGATACCTAATATGAATCTCTGATTAGGTCGTCAAAATGCAAAAAACTGTTTCTATCTTGATATCTGAATTTTGCATGTATCTTTGTATGTGACTGAAGTCTTCCCTACAGTGGTTTGTGAAGGCACGTGGTGCGGTTTGCTGTGGAAATACTGAAATATGGAGAACTACAGAAGAAAGTTCTCAAAAACATGGGACAATATACAAGGTAGTTTTTTTCTAAGCAGTGTGTTTGTAATTATTATGAATATTATTACTTTGAAATATTTATATCTTCAATTTTAGACTTCTAAGAGTGTAGAGTTGTACAGTAATAAAAATTAGAGCATGCATGGGCGCTGGTTTTCTACACGGTTTTTTAGGAAAATAATTTCTCTTGTCTTAAGCATTATTAGAAGCCTAGGACTGCATATCCACGATAATGGCTGAGAAGGGTGCAGTCTACTCAACACTTTTTGTGAGTGAACGTGCACATGAATATATGTGCAAGCATATCTCTGACTTCGGGGAAATGTGTTGCTTTATTTGTCACCATTGTCTTCAGACACGTGCTCAGGGCTTAGGAAGGTGTGCCTGTACGGCTGAGGCAGCTGGGCAGCCATGGGCCCTGAGAGTCAATTCTAGCCATGCCACAGGCATCCATGGAGAGACCTACTCCATGGCTCCAAGTGGAGAGCAGGAGAGCCAGGATTTAGGGCATGTTCAGAATGCCAAGGTCCAGCCACATCCAGTGTCCACTTCTGGGGTCTGTTTCCTCAATGGAGAAAATGAAGAGCGTCAATTGTGTCATCCAAAAGGATCTTAAATTAGGAACAAGAAAAAAATAGGCCTAAACTACGTAATACTAATAAACTCCCTGTACTTTAGAATCTATGATGGTTATTCAACCTCAAAGGATGCTCTCTTCTGCTGCAGAATAAAATGCATGGGCCTTGCTAATGCTGGAGTGTGTCTTTTCCCAATCTTCTTAATAACTATGGACATACAGTTTTGTAGTGTCTTGTTATTGATCAGAACTTCACTGCTCACAAATGTGGAGTTTATTATGTAAATGTGGAGTTATTCCTGTATAGCAGCTTATTTTCAAAAAAAGTATTAGCTTATTTGTCTCACTTTATTTGCAAAATGTTGTTACAGCTGTTTGTGTATACATTATGTATATGTACAAAGAGAATGTCTCTGATCAAGACTACAGTTTTAGCATTTGGATATATATACAAAATTAACTGATTTTACAAATGAATGCCAATTTCTTAAGTCCCCATTGATGAAGGATCCTGTTCGCTTTTACTTCTGAAAAGAGAATGCATTTTTTTTTCTGCTCTGTATGTATACACAAATGGGGCAAGAAAAGTCCAAACATATTTCTGGGGCTGTGAGTGTGGAAAGCTAAACATTGAATTTAGCAGTTTAAGCTTAATGTCCCTTAGCCCTTATCCCCAGAAGTTTTATTTTTTCTATTATACTGGTACTTGCTGCTCTTTATGCCTTAGGTCAGGATTCAAAAGTTTGCTTGTATCTTCTTTCATCCTAACTGGGAGATACTTCCCACACCCGCAAGGAATTGGTGTGTGATTTTGTTTTTTTTTTTTCCTGTGCACTAAAGGGTTCAGATTAAAAGACTAGTGCCTACATTCCCTTCGGGAGTTAGGAAGTCTGGTCACTTGATTCGTTGTGGTTGATCACAAAACTGTAGCTGAAGAAAGGATTAATTGCTTCTCTCCAGATTTCACTGGGACCTGGAAGGCTATCTTCTGCTATTTAGAAACAGAGAAAGCTGATTTTCTGTTCTTAAATAATAAAAGTCCATTGTAGGCACCTGAAGGTTTTTCTAGTCTGTGAAAATCTGAACATTGTTTTCCTTTCTGTTGTCATTTCTGATGCATCCCATGCTAGGAACAGCCTAGTCAAAGAGAAAGAAAATGAGTGCTGGGAGCGTAGCTCTTTCTCCTGCTTCACTGTGTACAAACATTTTGTGTCTTCCAGAAGTGATCCTGTGTGCATTCATAGGCACAGGTCTTCAGGCTATTGGTACAGAGCTCCAGCCACTTGCTCAACACTCCACTACATCACGCACTAAAGCACTTTCTGGCAGGGCTGAGATTCTTTTCTAAAAGTACACACGTCAGACAAAATATTACAGTGGTGGTTTGGCCAGCTTGCTCCTCTCAAGTGTCCTTGCCCTGTATCAGCGGTGAACTTTTTCCCTGCCATGCTAAATTTTAGCTTTAATGGCATAATTGCTTTTTTTAATCATACTTAAAAAGAATTGTTTAATACACCAAGGTATGCATGAATTGTAATGAAAAGAAGATTGTCTCATTACTTTTCCCATGAACTGGTTTGTTTTACAAATGTGAACAATTGAAAAAGTGGTTTTACATTCCCTCTTTTTTTTTGCTAGTGTTTTATTATCTGCTTTTTATTTCTTTTTGATTTCCAATTCTTTACAAATACTATCTCTTGACAAGGAGTCCCTTCTTTGGTTTTTAGGTGAGGAAGGTAGCCTAATATTGTAGGAATTTGAACTGAAAAAATTTTTGACTAAGAGAGGAAGAAAAGTGATTGGGTTTTTCACATGTATTAAATAGGGTCTGAGAAAACATGTTTAAAATGTGTACTATTATTTTTTGCTTTGAAGAGCATTCATGATCTGTTAGCTGTGACAGACAGTGACTATACACAGTTGGACTAGATGATCATTGTAGGTCACTTCCAACTGAACTGTTCTGTTCTACACCCTAGACTGCTACTCGTGTGCTAACCTTTGGCAAACTGGCTACGTAAAATATTTTATTCATGCAAATTCCCTTAGCCAAGAGGTTGAGGAGAAAGGGGATCTTGTGGTTAATGCAGGATGCGTTTATTGAGAATGAATGCATGCTTTTTTTTTTCTTTCTTTTTTCATTTTTTTCCTTCTTTTTTTCTTTTTTTTTTTAAATTGAAAAGATTATAAAAGGCTGTGTGGGTGTGAAATGACTTGATTGAAGGACTGAATTGGACTTGATATTGTCCAAATGAAGACCAATATTTTTTTCTCTAATTTAAAGTTCTGTCCTCATTGTCACTAGAAACTACTTTTCTGCAAATGTTCCTGTTTTAATTTTGGATAATTTCTAGTTCACCATTCAGTCAGGCAGCCCAGCTTTAGAAATAATGGCAGTTATGATGTCACCCTGCTCCTCCGTTTGGTAGTTATATTATGTACAATCTGTGCTCTGTATGAGACTATCACGCTTTATCTTGTCTGCAGCTGTTTTTCATCACCGATTAAATCATAAGTTTTATTTCAAATATAAATCCCCACAGTTAGAAGGGGAAAAAACCAACCTTGCCCTATAAAGGGTTATAAATAAATACTAAGAGGAATGGGTAGCAACTGAAAAGTTTCGTTTTAAAATTCACACTTAAAAGTAGTAAAAACACGAGGACATTAGTTCCATCCTCTTCTGGAAGCATTTATAAATCTCTGTGTCCAAAACCATAAGGACTTTGTGATCCACCTTTGGAAATGTACCAAGACATAAGTCAGTGCCATCTACCACAGATGATATTGGAGAATAATGATAAGATGCAAAGATGCATCTACTTCTTGGTGTTTTAGCTTTGTGTAGTTTTTTCTTTCCTTTTTTTTTTTTTTCTCCTGTGTTCTGGCATAGTAATTTCCATTATTGTGTCATTTACAATTTCCACTACAGAATCCCCCCAGTCTTAGAAGACATTTCTGAGGACCTCCTTATTTGGGGGAATATCCATTTTACCCTTCTTTAGATCTATGACTAAGACCTAAGTCTACTATCTATAGTCATCTAAGAGAGAAGCTTCTCCTGAGGAAAATGCAGAGCACTTAAGTTAGGCTTGTGCTCTGATTTGCTTCCTGGAGGAGTCCGTTTCTATATTCTTAGTCAGATATGCACAAGGTTGTAATATAAATAATGCATAAGATTAGTTTGTGATGAGGCTTTGCAATATGTTGCATTTGCTACTAAAAAAAAAAAAATTGTACATGACCACTTCATTTTGTAGCTTACTGTTAAGTATGACTTTAAATAATGAAAGTTGTTGTATGTAGCCTGGCACCCTAAAAATTGGTATAAGAAAAGAAATCAATGTTGAAACTACAGTGTATGTTGCAAAATTATTGCTAGAAAGATACAGTTTGCACATTTTCCTTAAAAAACATCCAGTCTGAGTTTGACAGAAGTGCAGGGAATGGATTAAAAAAAAAAAGAAGGGGGGGAAGAAAAGTATAGGAAAAAAGAAGAGTCGCACAGTAGTCATATGATTTTTCATCTACGCACTTGCACTCCACTTTGCTTCAACACAATTGAAAATGATTCAGTGAGTGAAGCTGCTAAGAATGAAGTGGGTGTTTCCAAGTGCCAGTCAACAGCAAAATGATAAAAATGTTGCAGAACTGAATACTAGTGTGCAGAACTAGAAAATTAAATGAAATGACAGTGTACTTTTTATCCACCTCAGCTAAATCTCCTGAAGTATTTTACTTACGTATTTTTAAGAAGTTCAATGAGAATAAAATGTTGAAGTCCAGAATAGATCAGTGTTTCATTCTATCAAACCATGTAACTGAAAGAAAATAGTAAGCTATCTTTTATACAGATGTCACTGCAAGCATCTTACTGTGTATCTGATATCAGTATCATCTGCTCCTCTGTCAAAGGAATTGTTTATAAACATACATACTTTTGAAATCTCAGTTCTTTTTTGAACTAAAAAGCCTAAATGTCATGTAAAAACTTAAGTATAAGACACAAAATTTTTATTTGCTGTATTTCTAGTTCCCTTTCTTCATAGAGAAACTAGAAGAATATTCTTCTTTTTTTTTTTTTAAAAAAAAAGGAATATAAGCCTATTTGGCAGTTTTTAAAGAGATATTTGAGGATAGAAAACAAATATTTGGGGAAAGGTGACATGTTAATAGAGAGAAATCTGGGGTTGTTCCTGCTGTTGGAGTCTGATCCTCTTTCCTTGGATGCAAGCACTTGTAGAAGTAGCTCTGCTGGTAGCTTTGAGTGAGGAACCTCATTGCTTTCAAAAGATGGCTGCTGCACACAGTCTTATCCTCCCTTCTAGGGTTTGGAGTGGTATGCCAATGTATAGCTGTTGAGGTCATTCAGCTTATCAATTCAGAGAGAGTTTGAGGCCAGCTTTTTCTTATGTTAAAATTGAAAAAGAAGAGAAGGAAAAGGTAGTGAATAAAGTAGAAAGAAAAAAAGAATGTGCAAAAGAGGGAGATGACAGCAGAAACCCACGGTTCATAGATATCGTTCAAGAGTAAGCTCAAGTTAGCAGGTAGACCCTCGGTACAGTTCAGACTTGTCAGGACATAGTATAAGTTCACAAAAATGAATGGTCAAAACTTATCCCTATGGGCATCAGACCCAGAGATGAGATGGTGAGGTGGGTGATTGTGATGCTACAATTTTGCCCTTGTGGTATGGCTTTCAGATTGTGCGATCTTCTGTGTGGATAGATTACAAAAAGAGGCAATGGCTGGAACAATTCAGATTCTTGCTACCTTCTACATTAAATTACAACAACTTACATATATGACACTTTGATTTTGGGCATGAATTTCAAGTCCCCTATGCTTTTCACTGTCATTCTGGATTTTTGGTCTTAATGTAATCTTTCTGTTGTTAACTGTTGCAGACCTTCAAAAATAAACAACTCAAGTATAGTGTGTCCTAGAACAGGTGTCTTAGAGTGTGTTTGGTGTCCTGGAATAGCTTAAAATGTAGGCTACTGCGTAACGATACTTCAAAACTTGAAGTATAGCTTCTCAACAGCTATAGTTTTAATATTATATTAAAACTGTTTTAACCACCAACCAAAAATACACCTAATAGGGATAACTCTGGAAGTAAGCAATATTCTGTTAATAGTTTGGTTCTTTGTCTCAATAGTTTGCATGGTCTTCCGTGGCTTCAGATTATGAACCTTTTGCTTTAGAATTACATTACAAAAAGTTTGGTCATTTTCAGCTTGATTAATTAATTCAGTTTAATACAAATGGAATATTTAAAATGTAAAAAGAAATGTGTAGTATTAAATATTCATCAACACATGTCTGAGATTGAAAGCATTTATGCTATTTGTGTTGTATACATGGACACCCAATTAGAATAAAGGAGTGAATGTCCCCAGTCATCCAGAGATCATGTCACATAACGTTAGCATTAGAATTTAGGACCTCTTTCTCTGTCTGCACAGGCAAAGTTGTTTTATTTTGAGAAATATAATTAAGTGAACAGGAAAATAGTCCTTTCCACCTCCAACTATCTTTAGAACATTTTAATCCATGTATATGTTCAGGATTTTTACTGGTAGAGTGCTGATTTGTGCAGATTTTTAGTTCCTTTTCACATTCTGTATGTCTTTTACTGTTATCTGTTTCTCTCCCTCTTTCTTTTTTTTTTTTTAGGATTTTCCACTCTTTAATCACCTAGGAAACCAAACATTGATATCTTCCCTCCATTACAACATATTCCTCTCCTATCTTTGTTCAAGAGATAAAAAGGTATTGCATAGCTTGCTTTTGCTCAGTTACCTCCAAGCAAGGCATGTCCCTTCTGATATGCAGGTTTCCAGGTCCCCTTCTAAATCTAAACACAAACTGAAAACAGAATTGCAACTTTTTCTCCTTCCTTCTTTCCTTGTACCCACAACGACTTCATAACTGATAGTCTAGAAGAATTAAAACCTTCATTAGCAGTAGTAAAGGGAATGACAAAACACTACTATATGTTGTTTTATAAACTATCCTTCAGGATTTTTACGAACTCTCATTGTATGCAGAGTTCAGCTATCATTTTGTTATCAGAGATGCAACTCTCTGCAATCAACAAGAGACACCAGTGCACACACTGAACTCTTCCGTTCTGCCTATTTATGCTGAAAGCGTATAGTGCCTTTCCTTATGTGAAAAGATGTAAGCTATTGTGTGAGCGCTCATCAATCAAACTAGACTTGCTACTGCGTAGACTGTTCTATTTTACCTTAGAGACGAGTTTATCTAAGTACACAAACATAGTCCCATGAAAGCCCTCAGCTCCTAGCTATTGAGTTTGTGTTTCTGCAGCATTGCCAATATTTTTTGGCTTTTTTTCATCATTTTGAAATTCCTTCTACTTCATCTTCCTTATGTTGCCTGGACACGCTGCAGCTGATAAGATGCAACGTTTTCTTAGCAGTTGCAGGAAGTCTTCAGGAGAAACTGGCTGGAGAGATATTGCTTTCATTTAACATTGTCACTTTTGGAAAAGCGTATGAAAATTTTAGCTATGTAACAAGGACAACAGGCCAAGAACACATTATTTGTACCTTGCCCTATAAAAGTGGTGAGAAACTCTTATAATGAGTGTGAATTGTGTCTGTTTTGAAAAAACAAAACCAAAAAAAGAAAACAAAACCCCCCACAACATTTTTGCTAGAATGAAGGAGTCTAAAATAACTTCAAATTTAATTCTACAGTAGAATTTTTCTTTAAATATTATTCTTTTGAGCATTCGAACAATACAAATGGGGAAAATAATATTCAAATACAGACACTTGAAACCGTGAGATATTTCTATACACAAGTTTCATCTTGTGCTTTCCAGGCTTGGTCAATGCTAGTGATAGGTAAACAATATAGATACTAAAACAGTATCCATATGGATTTGAAATCCTAAACATGATTTTTGCTGATTTATGGAGGTACACTGAACAAACTTGTATCTCCAGCACATTTAACCTTCTACAGGCTTTTGTAAATGAATTTATCAAATATGACATTGTACCTGAATACTTTGAAAAAGTTATGGCAGTAGCAAATATGTTTAAAAGAGTGAGACTGGGAAATCAAGTTCTCCAAAGTTAGGAAATGACAGAATTTAAATTCAGTGCAACCCGAGTTTTAACACTTTAAACTGCATGCAGAAACTGTTTAATGTCTGAGACTTTCAGATTCAATCCTGCAGTCCTTGTAGCACTGATTCCTAGCAGCCTACGTTCTTCTCTGTGAGTGACTGAGGGCGGTGATGGAGGCTTTCAGGCGACCTCCAGCAATAGTTTTAAATGTACTTTACGTATGTTTTCTTTCATGATATAAATGCAGACATTTTTTAAAAAGAACACCTGCTCTATCTTGTGAATAGGTGTTTATTAAATTCTTTTTGTCTTATAAAGTCATGACTGGGCACCAAAAATAGCAGGCCATTGTTCATTTAAAATTAGAAAATATAGCATAAACCATACACAGAAGAGGATCAAGCTCTGGCAACATCAGCTCTCCTGTTTCCTGAATTTTCAGTGTTTGATTTCCCAACCTAATGGTCTTTTAATATAGATACTTTTTTAGAAATCTAATATCCTAGTGGAGATGTTAGACAAGGAATGTCACTAGTGCATGTGTATTGGATTCTATTTCTATCCTTGACATGATGTCTGTGTAAACACTTGGTCAGATCAGTAAGGCTCTCTCGGATTTTTGATCTAAAAAAGGAATACTGCTGTTTGGTTATCCTTTTTAAATACTCTAGATTTTAAAAAATATATCTAGATGAAAATATAAGCTCTTAATGTTTGAATTAAGGTATGATCTGCTTAATGGGAAAGAATTGAGGAATCCAATAAGATAACATTTATTTTTCAAAGATTCCCTGGGAGGCTTGCTTTGGTTAATTCTGTCTTCCTCTTCCAACTATTGTGTTCTGTGAGGGCATTGTGTAGATGTATGGTTTCCTTTCAGAGAGGAGAAAAATGGCCAAATGAGATTAACAGCTTTCCTTTGTCCAGTTGCAGTCTTTGCATGAGAGTTGATTGATGTTTTGCCATTTTCACATTTTGTTACAGTCCTTGCCGTTTGTATGAATTGTCAGTATTTTAATGTCTTGAATATTCTGTAAATTATAGCATAGGTACTCCCACCTTGTTTATGTACTGAATTTTGATGGACTTATCCATTTTATCTTCCTTTAATTTGTAACTTTACTGACTACTAAAGAAGTGAAGTATATGACCAATCAAACCTCAAAACATTTAAAGCAAAGCAATGATTTAATCTGTTGTGTTTTCATAGATGGCAAGAGGTGCTATACTCCAGCCCTATTTTAAATGACACTGGGAAGACTTAAATGTATGTGTTTATCTGCTAGGGTTTTTTTTTGTTTTTTAGCAACCCCAGTTTAAATGAGTGCCTTCACACTGAGGTGAGACTATCGTCCAACTGTGTACTATTCTGCATCTCTGTCCCTGGGATAAAGGAGATCAAAATGAGAAGTGAGAGTATGGAAGAAGAGCCACCATGCCGACTAACTGATGGAAGATGGGCTACTGGAGCAAAAGGGGAGGTAATGGGAGCTGACAGTGTCAGTGATGTATACTGGAGCTGGAATGTGTGGCCTGTGTGCAGGAGAGGGAGGAGGAACAAAGGAAAAAATCAGGAAAAAGAGAAGGGAGAGAATGTGTGTGGAAGGAAGAGAAAATTTTCGCTTCCTTTCAACCTTGTGACTAATCCTACTTAAATGCTTTTCTTATAAGCCAATTTTACTCCTCTGCTTGCCTTCCCTTTCCCCTCTGGAGGGGACATAAAAACAAAAAGAAAAAGAAAATATAGGGAGGAAAAAACAATAGGGTGTAATTTTCTTCATTGGCTCCAGGACTGTGCAGATTGCTTCCCCTTCCACGTGTTGTGGAGCGCTCAGTAATGTTCTGGCATTGCCAGATCTGATCTTGTCAGTAGTTGCGATGAGATAAAACTGGGAAGGTGGGTGACATATATGACTGGTTTGAATTCAGTCTGTAACTCATCGTGTTTCTTGTATGTGCAAATATATTTTGTGTAAATTGGAATATATCGTGGGAAGAAGTTGGCAGACAGAACATGCACAGTAACCCGTTTGATCACAAAAGCAGTTCAGTGTTAGAGATTGCTCATGTATGCCAAGAATGAAACATTTCTGAATGTGTGGCCTGGCTTTTTATTATCAGAATGTTTAATTTTTTTTTTACACATAAGCTTTCTTATTCTCTTTTCAGTACATCTTGTGCAGGTTTTGGTGTGTTTTTTTTTTTTTTAATCCACGCAGAGTGAGTTAAAAATGCTATTGAATCTGAATAGTAGCGTATTAGGCTTAGCTGAAGCAGACGGCTACAAAAGACATTAGGCAATGGGGACTTGGGCCTGAAATATTGAATGAAGTGTGCCTCTTTAATCTTCAAAAAAAAAAGTTGTGTTTTTAAAGCGAAGATAAACTTTGAAACATAGGAGAGTAGAAAATACACCATTTAGTTTAATAATCTGTAATTAGTAAGAATTCACCTAACAGTTTCAGCTTTTTTTAGAAAATGAATCAGCAAAGTGAACAAGTCGGAGATAATTATTTTTCATTATGTCCCTATTTCTATTGTTTTCACTCTGTGCATGTGTGTAAGCTCGCACTGTGGCTCTGCCCTACTTTAGCAGTCAGGTGGTTGATTTTTTTCTTCCATATCTTTGATTACACCACCATAAAAATGAAAGAAGCTTCATCAGATTTTAGTTTTGGTCTGGGGATTTTTCCCAGCTCTCGAGCTTGAATGAATATTTAAGCAACTCATAATGCAACAATTGTTATTCTGAGGGAAAAATAAAAAGCAGTACTCTACTGAACATCACAGTAGCCTGATGAAAAGGTAATGGCACCTCTGCAGAATAGAATAAAATCAAATCCTAATTGTTTTGGTCAATTTGACTTGCCAGCAAGTCATGCTTTAATCTCTGCATAAATTAGAAGCCTTTTCTCTGTTCAAATTCCTGTGGGGTTTCTGTCTTTGGCTTCTGTCTACTTAATTCAGCTCAGCTAGTGAATGCTTTTGGATAATGTCATGATATTTCCATTAAAGAATTCAAAGTTGGTGAGAAGAAAGGTGCCAAACTGCTATTATGCAATCGAGATGAGTTTCAGTGATAAGCCTTTGGTTTAGCGGATTCCTCAAGCACTGTAAAGGACGTTAGTGAACAAACTGAGGTGCATGATCCAAGGACAAAGCTGTTTGCCCAGTGTACCTGTGATCAGGATAAACTGTAATTCAGATTATAGAAAATGAAGCTTCCAGTGCTGGTGGCTAATGAAGAAGGTGGTTATGCCAGCGATTGCACTGGCTTTTGGGAAGGAGTTGGGCATAGAAGGGAAAGAAGGAAGATTAACATCAAGTCTTTCTTTCTGAAAGTAAGTTAAGTCATGGGGTAAGTACCAATTCATGAAGTTATGGTCTTAGTCTGCTCTTGGTTCAGCAGGTCCTGCTCTTCTCTTTTTTCTACTCCTAAATATAGTGTATAAAAACATTCTCTAGAGTAAGGCTACTAAATTTTGAGACTAGACCCCGCTTTACTGAGAGTCTAATTTTCTTGATAGAGAAACTGCCATTTTGTTTTTCTCTTTAAGGAATGAAAGATATGTTAGCATGAGGAAGGTCACTATATCTCCAACACAGATTTGATAATTGCCATTTCTGAACAACAGAATATCATTAAAATAAACAAGATGAAATCCCTCAGATACTTGTAGTGTAGTTGAAACAGGTAGTTTCAAGTACAGACCAGAAGAAATAATGTACAATAATGAGGTGCAGATTGTTAATTGTTTTTTTCAGTCTAAAGGGTGCAAAGACTTGAGTATGTTAATAAAAAAGAATTTTAAAGGAGCTTTTTTCTTTTGTAAAAGCCCTACTGAATACATGTGTAGGCACCCTAGAGTTCACACAAATCCTGCTATTTGTCAGTCCTTTTGGATGACCTTGAGATGCTATCATCCTGACTCCAACCAGCTATATTCTTGGGAGAGTAGGGGAGAAGAGCTGGAGGTGAAGCGGTGGAAAATGCGTAAGTAACAAGAAAAAAAAAATAAGAAAAATGTTCTTTTTTGGAGAGCTTGAGTTATAAGATTAGATTATAGCTAGCAGAATCAAGGGCAGATAGGCATGGCACATGATGATTATGATTTATGGGAGCATTAAAAAGGAAGAAAATCAATATATATTCTAAAAGTTCTATTTTGCTCAGATTAATCTAAAACCCCTCCTTGGGTTCATGATGACAGAGGAAGGCTGTGTTGATAAGAACTTTTCCTTTCCCCCCTCCCCAAACAATAGCTTCAATAACTGTTAATGTACAAATCCAACTTTAGAAAATGAACCTTTTGTAGCCTTTCATTTTAAAAAATAAAAGCCAGTAGGCACTATTTGCAATAAATTGAAGGTCAAATGTGACATTAGATAGGCATCTGCTACTAATAAACAATATGATAATGCAGTACATGAAGATTCTATTACCAGGATACAAAATGAAAAGATTAATCTCTCCATTAAAAATATTCTCTCCTTCAGCTCTTTCTGCCAGTTATTTTCTTTGCTCCGATGCCTGTAGCAAAATGGTATTTTCAGCTGAAGATCTATGCTGGTTTTACTTTTATAATGTAGTGCATTGTAGATCTAATCAGATGTTTGCAGCCAGTTAAAAAATGTACCATAACTTTTTGTCCAATTAATGCTATATGTTGATTTGATACAGTTTTCTTATGTGCTTGTATGAAAATATTTCTTAAGAAACTTTGCTATTTTTTAATACATATGCACACATTTTTTCTAATAATATTAGATCTTTCTAGGTATTATAGAAAAGAAAAAATGCAATAATAAGATAAAAGCAGCCACGTAGCCAAATGCCTGCCTCCATCTCCTGCATCCTCTAACGTCATACAAAGCAACAGTCAATATTCAGGACTAGGACATGTAAAGACACAATTAAGACTCTTCTGTTACATTAAGACTGTAATACTAGCTACTATGAAGAAAATTAACTCTATCCCAGCCAAAACCAGCAGAAGGTGTGGTTTTGTTTTTTTTTAAACAACCCCCTCTAAAAACAAAACAAAAAATCCTCTTAAGCAGCAGTATCTTAAAAATAGATAAATGGCTATTTCACTGAAATAGTTTTGTTCCTGGAGGACTAACTTCTAAACAATTAGAGTTTACAAAGGACATCTATCGGAGTATCTACGGTAAAGCAGACAGCAATTAATGGGAACATCTGAAGGAGAAACAAATGATGGGAAAAGTCAGACACCCCCACCCCCCAAAAAAAAACCCCAAACAAACTTATAAGATGTTCTACTCATATGGAAAAATCTTCTTTTCCATACTTCAATATTTAGTTACGAGGTTTAACATTTGTACATTGTCTGTTAAATGTCTCCAACATTTAAGTCCAACTCCTCGGAATGGCTGTAGGTATAATTACAGACTATAGGACTGTAATTACTACACTGCAGAACATTAAAAAACTGTGAACTATAAAATAACCTTACTAACTTTTCTTTGCCACAGAAAAAATAATTTCTGTATGTTTGTATTTATTAATAGTATTTAAAATGCAAATATTTAAAGATTTCCATTTAAAGATACCTATAAATGGCACTAAAACTTGTCTTAAAACAATAGTAATGAAGGTAAATAACAAATAAAGTTCTATGATCTAAGATACTGGGAAACTGTCATTGGAAATAAATGCTTTGTAAGTATCAATCAATGAAGCTTCACAATACTTCTGTAGAATAGGGAAATGGTAATCTATTTCTTCATTTCAGCTACTTTGTTAGTATAAGGTATGTCTGATGGAGCCAATGACAATATATGGAACACACACGAGGTCTGTGTTGCTAGCCCTGTCTTAGAACAACACACTGTTTAGATAGTGAGAGTTTGATTTTATTCATAAGAGTTACTTAAATCCTAACTCTTAAAATGAAATCTCGCTTCTCTTTTAATACACTTATTTCTTAAGAGCTCATATATATCTTTACAATTAAACTAAACATCATGGGTAGGGTAGGTTAAGGTTGAGAAGCATATGTTAAACAATAATATGGTTGAGATGAGAAGAAAGGACGGTTTATGGCATAATGCCTCTCCAGACGAACACTGTAGCTATTAAAAGATGCCTGGAAGCAAAAGAAGTATAGAAGACACTCATATTTCACAATAAATGTGTAGCTGAATTCATGGTGTGCTAGAATCCATGAAAAACAGGCAAAGGGTAGAGGCTGAACACAAGCGTGTGCCTTTAAGTTCCTTCACAACAGAAATAATATAGCTACTCTGTAAGTGAGCGTGGAAGATAAGTCACAGTGAATAAGCAATATCTGGAGTCTTGTACAATTCATGAACAGCTGGATGAGCGCTGTCTTCTTTTGATCATTGAATGGCAGGCGATTCAAATACATTGTGTTATTACAAGTTTCTACCAGATACATTCCTCCTCAAAAAATGTTAGTGTATTTATCCTCAAAATACAGAGAAATATTATTCCTATGATGGTAGTAAACTGTGAAGAGAGGTAAATGTTTTGAACGTCAATTAAGCAGGCTCTTTTCCAAAGTTAAGTCTCTTCACCGTTCAGTCCTGATGATGGCAGTACTTCTGTCATGCACAGAAGCAGAATCCTAAAAACGGATAAGGTGTAAGTAAGGGTCAGTGCTTTATTCTAAGGGATGCTTCAGAGATTCCTTGTTTCCCTCAGTAAATAATTGCATTTTTGTCTTAAATATAATTTCCTGTTCTAAAAAGCACAGTTTATTTCTCATAAGTATCTGTTTATTTTTAAATCATACTTGGAAATTTTAATGCGCTTCCATATTTTTTCAGTTTTTTGAAATCAACATAAGTAATTCTTTTAATGAACAATAGAGAATAATTTTGGGTCAAAGCTCAGTCTTAATAAATGTAATAGCAAAATATTGTAAATTGTCCAAGAATGATCATTCAACAACTGTGTTGGGGATATCTGGGGCAGCCTGTTCGTAATTAATTGCACAAACTCCGAGAAACTGAGAGACTAGGATTAGCAGGAAGAACATTAAATTTTTTTGCAATGTGAAGTATGGACACTCATCAGCCTTCCTGGTATTCATATTTCTTTTACAGTGATTCTCATTCTATTTAGCTTTTTGTCACGTTTAAAATCTTCATCAAAGATTACAGTTTCCTGAGGTATGACCCTTTTTATTTTAAAAGTGGCAGAATCAAGATAGTTTTGTTTGCTGAAATTAATGACTGATGTCAGGTATTTGAAAGCTAATGAGTAACAATGAGTAATAACTTCTTCCATATTATCTGCTATTCTTCTTTTTGGTAGAAGTTACATAGCTGACCAACTAATTCATCATTAATTCTTTCACATAATTATTGTTTTAATGTTTATTATGTTTACAAATTTTGATGCATATAAGGTTTAATTTTAGGACTGAGTATAAACGAAACTCTTAGAGTGTGGAAGAAATATAAGTTATTTTCAGTCACTGTGGGTGTATTTGCATCTCCTCAAATTTATCATTCCTAAAGGACATAATCACTGTGAGACAGGAAAAGAGCTATTTTCAACTGTAGCATAGAGAAAAACCCATCCTATGGGGACATGCTTCAACATTTCCATGTATTCGAGACTGACAAATTGATAAGTCTCTTGCAATTTTTGAATACTTTTGTCAGATAAGGGAGAATAATTGAAATTGTCTGCTACACGACCTTCAAGATCAAATAGTGACATATTCAGAGTGTATTTTGTTATCTCACACCATAGGATAAGCTCAGTGATAATATTAAAGGAAACATCCATTCTGATTTTATCTTGATTTATTGGTAGAGTAGTGATTCTCCCTCTGAATTTTACTGTCATCACCTGGAAATAACCAGATATTTTCAAATTTTATGTCATTCAGTTCATATTTTGAGATAATGCAGCTCACTTGCTAGACATTTAGTAATGCAAATTTTATATTTTCAATACTCCTAAATCAGTTTCATTGATAAATTGAAAATAATCCAGTAAACAAGAAATTATTCCAAATATTTGGATGTTTCTGTTTGTTCAGGACTATGTGACCAGATAAAATCATGACCAATACCAATCCTGCTATAATACTGCTAAACGGTGATTTTCTGAAAACATAGCGGTGACAAGTATGACTGTAGATATTCCTTTCCTACTGTTTTCCAAGTACAGTTGAAGACACAGAGGAAGGAACTGAGAACTTAAGCAAAGAATGTGTTACTGAAATACTAATTATTGGGTGAAAAAACTTTGGAAACAGAGTGCTAAGCAGACTTAAGATTTACATTTCTAGGTCTTCCAGGCCTCTCATTTCTAAGAGTTTACTTGGAATATGAGTGAAAGTACAAAGTGTAATGCTGTTGAGCTTGATCTGTGGGGCTTTTTTCATCTTGAAACTAGTATTGCTAAAGACAGCATATAATACAATACAGAATTAGAACTGCTTCAATGCCCTTGTCACATTTATCACTGTACATTGATAAGTACCTTTTAGGATAAACAATGGAAAATGTGAAAAAAAATTTGCTTTAGAAACAAACTACCAACTCTGGTGAAATGAAGACTTTAGTAAACCTGTAGCTTTGTAGACTATGAAAAGTCATGACTCTTCTAATGTTTATATTACTCCTATGTTTTGTTTGAACTTTGTGGATGATACTGTTTTATTTGTTCTCTCTTTTCCATTATCTCTACTGTACATTGAGATAGCCTGAAAGAAAACACTTTAGTCTTGTGTAATTAATTTTTCAGTACCAGTTTGCATAAATTGTGTGCTAAATATTTCATTTACTGCAATAAGAAGTGCAGACAATGACATAATAAAAACCCTATTGCATAAGTTATGTTTCTTGAATATCAGAGAAGCTGACCTACATTTTGAATGCCTGTAATGCTTGTGAGAGCCGCTGGATTAATATGCTCGGGTACCACTACAGCTTTTTGCCAAAGAACGACAATGGTTAATCACAAGAAGACAGCATCAGGAGAAGCAGAGGGGGCCTTCCAGTTTCACTGTGGGCTGCTTTAATTATGTTTTAGGGTAAGAGAGTCTGTGTGCAAGATCAATCTTTTGTCTGATCTGTTTGTGTCAGTTACGAGAGTGCTTTTGATTATCAAGGCATCAGCTTAATTCCGATAGGATAGATACTGCATACTCATTTCAAAGGCATTTGGGGTAGAGGGAGAAAGAAATATTGGCTCATTCTGTCTTTCACTGAACACAGACTGTCCTGTGATGAGTTTTGGCCTCCACCAAGTTGGACCAAAAACTGAACTAGTGACAGAAATTCCTTCATTCTACATTTTGTTAGTGATCTCTTCTTTGAATTATGTATTTGTAAGTGCTGAGCTTTTTGCTTTAAATATTAGAGGGAATGAATGAAGATTGCTGCTTGATTTTGAAAAAAAAAAGTTTCTGAATACTTAGAACTAATATACTAGTTCTAGCCAAAGTTATTGTCCTCCTCTCACATAAAAAAAAAGCAATCAACCAACCAAAAAAAAAAACCCCAATTAAAAAAAACAAGCAAAAACCCAAATGAAAAACCCAGAATCGGTGAAAAGCGGCAAGAATGTTGACAGTATTTTATGAAAAGCGTTGTTATTTTCCTACCACTTTAATGTACATTGCTATGTCAGCTTCTGGATTGCAGGTCAGTGCAGAACAAAGGAGACAAGGAATAGAACGAAAAACAGTGAAAATTAATTATGGTCTGTTTCTTCACTGAAGCTAAGGTAGGATGCCAACAATGACAACTTCAATTGCTATACTTCATTGATGACATATCAGTATTGCTGATGTGGCAGGGATCTAGATGTAATGACCGTGTTGAAGTTGGCTCTGTTTTTTTGGTCCTGCTTTGTATTTACCATAAAGGCAGCATAACTTTCCAGATGCAAACGGAGCAAAACAGAAGGGGAGGCCTGAGTCACTGACGTATTCCCGCTAGTCACCTTGCACTGTTTTATTGGGAAATGTTACATTATTGGGGAAGATGTCCTTGAGAAGAAAAGTTGCATTGTTCCTGATGAGTTAGCATGTAAGTTAAAAATCATATTAGACTTTCCAAATAAGCGTATGATATTGCCAAGGTTCTGGCCAACATTAACTTTACAAATAAAGCAAATAGTGACAGATTGTGTATGAGCCATTGCAGAGTATGCTGTATTACAACAGTTGCTTTTATGGCCTAATCATTTTACCGCCAGGTACAAAAGGTATAATATATGCATATGCACAGAACAATATTTTATGCTGTTAGCACACACTTCTGATGATGGTAAACTTGATGAAACTGGTATTTTTGTATTTGTTTTCTTTCATGATGTGTATGGAGCTAAGTAGGGTTCTACGTTTTGCTATTCTTCTGATCTCTTACCTTAAAAATGGACCACTAAGAGAAAATGTGAACTCATGCAAAATCTAATGTGAGCTTTGGAAGCCATAACTGTGGTTGGGGAGGCCAGACGCAGACATCGTATTACTTAAATAGAATCGTCGTATTATATAAATCGAATATAGATTTGACACCTATATGATGGCTAATTCATGCATAGGGCTTAAGCCAGTAAGACACCAAACAACTTGTGAAAGATATGAAATGTCTCCAATGCTTAGTAGCTCAGTAAAAGTTTAAGATAATCCTCAATTTCAGTGTTAGCCTCTTAATGCATTGAGAAGAAATAGGAATGCTACCTTTAGTAAAAATAAATATACAGAAAGCTCATTACAAATCAAATAGTTCTCCCAATAAAAAATAAGCATATTTCTTACAGGCTGTAATTGTTTCTATATTTATTTTGCTTTTCTTCTCCCAATCCCTTTTACTATCTTCTTCAGAGCCTTCCTAATGGCAAGCTACATAGTGGCAGATGAATCTAGGCAAAACATTATTCTAGTTTTTCTTTGCAAATAACTGTGAAACTTCCTATTTTTTTCCAAGAGAATTTGGCAGAACTAGTATTCATTTACAAAGAAAAAATAATTAGGCTGTATAGCTAAGGGCATTACATAACTTAGCAATGAATCCCTGAAAATATTTTTATGGATAAAACACAATGTAATGTAATTTTAAAATGTTATGTTGCGCTTTGAGAAGCCTTCCAGGTTTGTTTTGATGGGTGTACAGGACCTACAATTTTAAAATATGCTCATATGAATCTGATTTTATCATGATCAATATATCTGTGAAAACAGGTCAAGCTTCGTGTCCTTTGTTATCTTGTGTGTCCACTGTGTGACATGTACAGTGGAACTGAAAGTAGGGCTAAGCTGCATCTCTGTAGTAACGTCACTCTGCTTTTACAGATAAAAGTTCCTCATTTTAAAGCTGTTACATTGTATAAGCAAAAGATAATGCACAACAGCAGAAGTTTTAAATAATGGAGGAAATAAAATATACTGTGCTATGTACTATTAGAAGAGAATTGGATGAGATAGCTTATTTGTACTGCAGTCTCTGCATTGAGAAATGAAGTGGAAAAAACCCAGTCTTTCCTAGAGTTAGACCTCAGTCACATAGGAACATCTCAGCCAGTCAAGGTGACACATGTTAATATGTAGTCTCAAATCCAGCGTAGGCTGTAATTTGATACTAGAAGTCAAGAACCTCTGCGGACGTTTTGTGGATATGAACAAAACTCAAGTAAGCAATTTGTAGTTGGCAGACAAAATGGTATGTAAAGCAAAGTTAGTTAATTTGACTGTCATAGCTGAGTTCAGTGATCTCCACTCAGCTCTAGGTGTAAAGCCATGTTATGTCTATGAATGAACTACTGGACCCTGAATTTTTCAGTTTCAAATGTTGTATTGACTGTTAATTACATTCTACCCATCACAAAAGCACTGCATCTCAAAAGTAATACAGGTATTAAATACAACTATATAAAAGGCTTATTGGTCTGCTGTTACAAAATCTCTGAGAGAAATAAGACATAGCAGAAAACTCCAATTTACAAACTATGAGTTAAAATAAGGGTAGAACTGTGGTGCTCCATCTGCATTGGATTCGCAATGGAAGGGCTCTTCTCTTAGTGCAAGGCACCTGTAAGCTTGTCCAGGGTGACGACTTTGTCTGCATTAGAGGTGGAAGCCATTTTTAGACATTATTAATTCTCTTTGTGGATATCACAGAATCACAGAATCGACCAGATTGGAAGAGACCTCAGGGATCATCGAGTCCAACCGTTGCCCTGACACCACCCTGTCAACTAGACCATGGCACTAAGTGCCATGTCCAGTCTTTTCTTAAACACATCCAGAGATGGTGACTCCACCACCTCCGTGGGCAGCCCATTCCAATGTCTAATAACCCTTTCTGAAAAGAAATTCTTCCTAATGTCCAACCTGAACCTCCCCTGGCAAAGCTTGAGGCTGTGTCCTCTTGTCCTATCGCTAGTTGCCCGGGAGAAGAGGCCAACTCCCACTTCACTACAACCTCCCTTCAGGTAGTTGTAGACTGCAATAAGGTCACCTCTGAGCCTCCTCTTCTCCAGGCTAAACAACCCCAGCTCCCTCAGCCGTTCCTTGTAGGACAGACCCTCCAGACCCTTCACCAGCTTGGTCGCCCTCCTCTGGACTCGCTCCAACACCTCAACTTCTTTCTTGAAGTGCGGGGCCCAGAACTGAACACAGTACTCAAGATGCGGCCTCACCAGTGCTGAGTAGAGAGGGACGATCGCTTCCCTAGACCGGCTGGCTACACTATTCCTAATGGAGGCCAGGATGCCATTGGCCTTCTTGGCCACCTGGGCACACTGCTGGCTCTTGCTGTCGATCAGCACCCCTGGGTCTCTTTCCACCAGGCCGCTTTCTAACCACTCTTCCTCCAGCCTGTAGAGCTGCATGGGGTTGTTGTGGCCGAAGTGTAAGACCCGGCACTTGTTCTTGTTGAACCTCATGCCATTGGTCTCGGCCCATCTATCTAACCTGTCCATATCCCTCTGTAGGGCCTTCCTACCCTCCAGCAGATCGACACTCCCACCCAGCTTGGTGTCATCTGCAAATTTGCTGAGGGTGCACTCAATCCCTACGTCTAGATCATCTATAAAGATATTGAACAGCACCGGCCCCAGAACTGAGCCCTGGGGAACACCGCTAGTGAGCAGCCGCCAGTTGGACTTTGCCCCATTCACCACGACTCTCTGGGCTCGGCCATCCAGCCAGTTTTTAACCCATTGAAGAGTCCACCCATCCAAGCCCCGGGCAGCCAGTTTGTCCAGGAGGATGCTGTGGGAGACAGTGTCGAGTGCCTTACTGAAGTCTAGATAGACTACATCCACAGCCCTGCCCTCATCTACTAAGCAGGTCACTTTGTCATAGAAGGAGACCAGGTTGGTCAAGCAGGACCTGCCTTTCATGAATCCATGTTGGCTGGCCCCGATGCCCCGATTGTCCTGCATGTGCCATGTAATGGCACTCAGGATGATCTGTTCCATCACCTTGCCTGGCACCGAGGTCAGGCTGACAGGCCTATAGTTCCCTGGATCGTCCTTCCGACCCTTCTTGTAGATGGGCGTTACGTTTGCTAATTTCCAGTCAGCTGGAACTTCTCCAGTTAACCAGGACTGCCAGTAGATAATAGAGAGTGGTTTGGCAAGTTCATTTGCCAGTTCATTACTCTGGGGTGAATCCCATCCGGGCCCATAGCCTTGTGGGTGTCCAACTGGCACAGCAGGTCACTAACAGTCTCCTCCTGGATCATGGGAGGTTCACACAGCCCCCCGTCCCTAACTTCAGGCTCTGGGGGCCGAGTCTCCTGAGGACAACCAATCTTGACATTAAAGACCAAGGCAAAGAAGGCATTGAACACCTCTGCCTTTTCCTCATCCCCTGACACTACACTACCCTCCTCATTCAGCAAGTGGTGGAGGCTCTCCTTGACCCTCCTTTTGCTGTTGATGTATTTGTAAAAGCTTTTTTTGTTGTCTTTGACTGTAGCAGCCAAATCGAGCTCTAATTGAGCTTTGGCCCTTCTAATCTTCTCCCTACACGACCTGGCCACGTCCCTATAGACCTCCCAAGTTACCCGACCCTTCTTCCAGAGCAAGTAGGTTCTCTTTTTTTCCTTAAGTTCTAGCCTAAGTTCCCTGTTTAACCAGGCCGGTCTTTTTCCCCGACGGCTTGCCTTCCTACAGACTGGGACAGCCTGCTCCTGAATATTTAGCAATTCCCTTTTGAAGCATGTCCAGCCTTCCTGGACTCCTTTGCCCTTCAGGACCGATTCCCAAGGGACTCGGTCCACCAGCCTCTTAAACAGGCTAAAGTCAGCCCGCCGGAAATCTAAGGCAGAAGTTCTACTCTTGCCCCTCCTTACTTCACCCACTATCGAAAACTCTAATATTTCGTGGTTGCTACTCCCAAGACGGCCACCGACCCTCACATCTCCCACTAGTCCTTCTCTGTTCACAAACAACAGGTCAAGCTGGGCCCCTCCTCTAGTGGGCTCATTTACCACTTGCATGAGGAAGTTGTCCTCCACACATTCTAGGAACCTCCTAGAACCTCCTAAATATGAGAGCATCTCTCCAGAGATGAAATTGATGTCTTTAATACTGTTTTTTAGGGATTTCATTTAATTTACTATTTTATTTAGTTTAAGAAAATTATTATCTTATGTAAGTAAATATATCTGGATTATATGTATGTATTCATTTTATCAAGATCAGGTTTGGTGGTCTAAATATCAAATGTCAGCTTCTGGGCAGACTGCAGAAGTTCTATTTGGATGCTCATATTAATCTGTAGGCACACAGGTAGAGCTTTCACATGTCTGCAAACCCCTTAACCATCAGGTGTTGATGGACAGCTTGAAATTGGCTTTTTTCAGTGCCATTTAAGGCAGATCTTTTATAATCACGTTAAAACCTTTTGGAATCTTTGATCCTTTGACATTCATTATCTAATATCAAACAAGTGGTCAAATATGCTTTCTTGTGCAGGCTCTAATCTTTTTCTATCTGTATATCTTTTTTCAAAGTGTTCATTACAGATCTGCTTTTCAGGGGTATTTTTATCACCTAATTGGTGTATTTCAATGATCAGCACTAAGTTAATTTCATTTTATTCTTCGCGATAATCAGCTTCTTGTCAAATAAGCAATTTCTAACATGTCTATGTATGCAAATGTTGCTAGTCCTCCATCTACCTCTGATGATGTTCTCATACTCGCTAGTACTGTCTTCTCTAGAATACATGATCTGCTTGCATATAATCACCTTTTTTTCAGTTTTCACAGAATGTCACACAGAATCACAGAATGTTAGGGATTGGAAGGGACCTCGAAAGATCATCTAGTCCAATCCCCCTGCCGGGGCAGGATTGCCTAGACCATATCACACAGGAACGCGTCCAGGCGGGTTTTGAATGTCTCCAGAGAAGGAGACTCCACAACCTCTCTGGGCAGCCCGTTCCAGTGTTCGGTCACCCTCACCGTAAAGAAGTTTTTCCTCAAATTTAAGTGGAACCTCCTGTGCTCCAGCTTGCACCCATTGCCCCTTGTCCTGTCAAGGGATGTCACTGAGAAGAGCCTGGCTCCATCCTCTTGACACCTACCCTTTACATATTTATAAACATTAATGAGGTCACCCCTCAGTCTCCTCTTCTCCAAGCTAAAGAGACCCAGCTCCCTCAGCCTCTCCTCATAAGGGAGATGTTCCACTCCCTTAATCATCTTCGTGGCTCTGCGCTGGACTCTCTCTAGCAGTTCCCTGTCCTTCTTGAACTGAGGGGCCCAGAACTGGACACAATATTCCAGATGCGGCCTCACCAGGGCAGAGTAGAGGGGGAGGAGAACCTCTCTCGACCTGCTGACCACACCCCTTCTAATACACCCCAGGATGCCATTGGCCTTCTTGGCCACAAGGGCACACTGCTGGCTCACGGTCATCCTGTTGTCCACTAGGACCCCCAGGTCCCTTTCCCCTACGCTGGTCTCCAACAGGTCTGCCCCCAACTTGTACTGGTACATGGGGTTGTTCTTGCCCAGATGCAGGACTCTACACTTGCCCTTGTTATATTTCATTAAATTTCTCCCCGCCCAACTCTCCAGCCTGTCCAGGTCTCTCTGAATGGCTGCACAGCCTTCCGGCACATCAGCCACTCCTCCCAGTTTTGTGTCATCAGCGAACTTGCTGACAGAGCACTCTAATCCCTCATCCAAGTCATTAATGAATATATTGAATAGAACTGGTCCCAGAACCGACCCTTGCGAAACTCCGCTAGACACAGACCTCCAACTGGACTCTGTCCCACTGACCACTACTCTCTGGCTTCTTTCCTTCAGCCAGTTCACAATCCACCTCACTACCCGATCATCCAGACCACACTTCCCCAGTTTAGCTGCGATGATGCTGTGGGAGACCGTGTCAAACGCTTTACTGAAATCGTGATAGACCACATCCACAGCTTTACCATCATCTATCCACCGGGTAACATCCTCATAAAAGGCTATCAAGTTGGTTGAGCAAGACTTCCCGTTGGTGAAGCCATGCTGAGTGCCCCTAATGATCCCCCTATCCTTGATGTGCCTAGAGACAGCACCAAGAACAAGTTGCTCCATCACCTTTCCGGGGATGGAGGTGAGGCTGACCGGTCTATAGTTACCCGGGTCCTCCTTCCTGCCCTTTTTGAAGACTGGAGTGACATTCGCTTTCCTCCAGTCCTCAGGCACCTCTCCCGTTGCCCACGACTTAGCAAAGATGATGGAGAGTGGCCTAGCAATGACTTCCGCCAGCTCCCTCAGCACCCGTGGGTGCATCCCATCAGGGCCCATGGATTTATGGACATCCAGGTTGCTTAATTGGTCCCTGACCCAGCCCTCATCAACCAAGACAGATTCCTCCTCTATCCTGACTTCTTCTGAGGCCGCAGGGGTCCGGGGCTCCTCAGGACAGCCTCCAACAGTATAGACAGAGGCAAAGGAGGCATTCAGTAACTCCGCCTTCTTTTTATCCTCTGTCTCCAGGACCCCCACCTCATTCATCAGTGGGCCTACATTGCCTCTAGTGTTGGCTTTACCTGCAATGTATTTGAAGAAGCCCTTTCTGTTGTCCTTGACCTCTCTTGCAAGGTTTAATTCCAAGGAGGCCTTAGCTTTCCTAGTTGCCTCCCTACATCCTCTGACAACAGACTTATATTCCTCCCAAGTGGCCAGCCCCTCCTTCCACGATCTGTACACCCTCTTCTTCCACTTGAGTTTGCCCAGCAGTTCCCTGTTCAACCATGCAGGTCTCCTGGTACCCTTCCTTGACTTCCTACCTGCTGGGATGCTCTGATCTTGAGCTCGGAAGAAGCAGTCCTTGAATGCTAACCAACTATCTTGGGCCCCCTTACCTTCTAGTACCCTGTCCCATGGGATTTCCCCTAGCAATTGCTTGAAAAGGCCAAAGTTGGCCCTCCTGAAGTTCAGGGTTGTGATTCTGCTAGCTATTCTGTTCCTGCCACATGAGATCCTGAACTCTACCATCTTAAAACTCTACCAGTTTTAAGAAGTTTCAAATATTTTGCACAATATCAAATGCTCTGGTGTAGTAGTCACTGTTTATAACTATAAGGCATGTGTTAGACTGTAGAATCTCAGCAATATTTTCTGCTGTGTACTACTCAGATGAAACGCTGAGAACTTCATGAGACCAAAAATATAGGATTAGATGGCCCCTTTCTTATTGTTTCTATTTACTGAAAGAATCCAGTATATAAAGATTAATCTTATTTCTACTTTTCATGACATCTGGATTTTCGAAAACACCAGAGGATAAATTATTAAAACAATGTACTTTGTTAAGAAATCAAACAAAACTACACTCACTGTTGGCTCTTTATTAAACCATGTATCTTGATTATACCTCTGTAATGTTACCATTTCTATCTGGAACAGTTTAAGAATGTTAATTGAACTTTATGAGTTTCCTAAGATAATATTGAATGTAAAACTCATCCTGCTGATTGGCTGTTATTGCAAGTTGTATTGAAAACTGAACTGGAGACTTTTTCCACTTAACATGACAAACATTAGGCTATTCAGGTTTATGGATTGCTGAATTTTAAAGACAAATTACTTTTTGTCTTTTAAATTCCCAAATGCAAAGTAAAGCTTTTAAAGCAAAACCAACACCTTATCTTTGGAGATTTCACAGTGCACATGCATGGAAAATTGTTATCTTTTCTTCAAGCTGCAAAATTTCAACAATTTCCCTTGGGCAAACTTGACGCTGAATGGGGCTGTATAATACATTCTAAATTTGTTTATACATGTTAACCTGCTAGCAATTTATCTGTGTGACTTTTGTTTTAGTCTGAGGAACTCCTTCAATCTATCATAATTAAATTATCATGCATATACACAAGGCTTAATGCATCATCATGATTTGGGTTTTCTAATTAATTTTTAGAGCTTGGTAATTTTGCTTAAAATTTATTTCACAGTTTAATAAATAATGGTTCTAAAAATATTCTTCTCCTACTATGGGCTTGATATTCTTTTTTTATATGTGCGGAAGATCCTTTCCTCACCTGAAGGAGCCTCTTTTCAAAGAATATTTAGGCAAAGTTTCTCTGTTTATATTGATCAGACTCCTATGAATTGTTCTTAGTTTAAAGCAGAAACAAGTTCAGCTGTCTCCTGTGATTTTCTGAAATGCTGTGTGGTATTTTAGCCAATTGGTCTTGATATGACTCAGTCCATCCAGAGCAACACCAAGATGTTGAATTGTCTTAGTATTATATGGCTGTCTTTTCTCAAATTTGTTGGCAAAAGAACAGGATAAAATAGAAAGCTTCCATGTTGGTCAATGCATTTATTTTTACTTTTTGTCTGGTACAACCTATATAATGAAAAAAATAAGGATCATATCTTTTTAGTGTTTTTTTGTACTCTGGTACTGATTAAAATGTGATTAACCTACTTTTAGAAGCAAGTTTTATGGACTCGTGTTTTTATGTTACATCATGGTCTTGCAGCAAACAATGATTTCATTTGGGGCCAATGTCAGAGGAAGGCTCAACACAGAATCATGGTGACAGCTGTAATATCTTTTTGCCAGAGTGTGGGGCATGACTCGAGAAGCTTTTTTAATATAAGTAATGAATAATGATAATTAAATATTCTCTACATTACTTTACTTTTTTTCTATAAATACTGCTGTGTATTACTGACATGCAGCTTTTTTTTAATTGAAGTAATTGCAGTACTTTTACATTTCATAGTTGTGTGCTTATACTGATAGCTCAGAACAAATACAAACTCTTCTGTTTCTTATCAAAAGTTCAAGGCATCTGTATAAGGAAAAAAAGAATGTTTACAAGAGCATGCTACGTAGTATTTTTGAATGTTTTGGATTTCAGCTGCTTTAGGTGTTACATAGACCACTCACTGAAGTGTGAATATACATATGCATTGCTGGACATACAGTACATTCTGAATATTGAAACACCTGTATTTTCTAGAATACAAAGTGACTGAAGTATCAGGTGTTTTGTTGTATGAGGTTTGAATAATTGTTTCCATATGGCATACGATAAAAAGCTGTTGCAACTAAAGGTTGATAGACTGATTGCTTTTATTCCAGATGGCCCAATTTGCGCATCTGCATTAATATTAAAAATTTAAGTGTTTTCTTTGAGAATCAGCTGAACAGCGTCCTGGGAGCCAGGAATGTCTCTTCTGGGCTGATTTTCCTACTGCAGTTGTTCTCCTTCTGTCTCAATTCCGTATTTTTTTTAATTTAGTTATTTTTTTATGTACTCCCTCACGGCGTTTAACTCTAAGTTGGGGAACTGTGAATAGATATTGGAAAAAGAAATTTACATACAGATTTTGAGTGAAGTTCCATTTTAGATAAGTTTAACACACTTTATTTCTAGCCAAAAGGAAACACAAAGGCTGAATAAATATTTAAGCTAATTCAGCCTGAGTATATAGAAAACGGATGTAAATTACTAAGACAAATTGCCTTTGTATTAAACTTTTCTTGCTCAAAAGTCTTTTGAGTAGCTCATTAAAAATACCTTGTGGGTAAATTTTCTGATAAACCAATATCCTTCAGAGAAAAGCTGAGGTAGTAAGTACTTGAAAAGTTTCTTTTTTCCTTGTCAAGTAAAACCTTCATTCTCAGAAAAAAGGCTTGTATCTCCCTGTCTATTTGGCTAAATTTTTATATTTCCTTAGTATGCTAGAAGAAAAATACTGTTGATTGAGCTGCTATGTATTCTTTCGAACTACCTGAGGATATTGTCTGGCTCTTTCTAAAGCCTATAAAGTCACAGGATGTTTCTCTCTCTAACCAAAACCAGCGTGCAAAACAGATATTGAAATAATGCCCATAATAAAGGGAAAATATCTGGATTTTTTTTTTTTTTTTTTAGTAAGAGTTAGTGTCAGCAGGCTGTTCTTATGACCATCCTGGTTCATCTCTTCTACAGAAGAAATATTTTAATGTTATTTTTATTCAGGACTTAAAACAGCAAACATAGAAAGACTTCTTCCCCTACATTTTTTTCTGAATATCCCACTGTTTTGCCCTGCAGCCTCTGAAATAAGACTTGTCCCATTTGTGCTCCCAACTGCAATTAATATTAGACACAATTTGAATAACTATACGTAATTGTTCTTTTTCATGCCTTGTCTTGAAAAAAAAATCTTAAATCTTACTCTAAATTATTTGCAAAGAGGAAATGCTACTCATTTTTGGAAGTTAAGCTCATTAACTAACAAGCTTTTCTTTCACCATCTATTAATTTTCCCTGAACTCTTCTTCACAGAGGTGAGTGGAAGTTAGCAGAGATTATGGTCAACTGGGAATCTTCCAACAAAATGTCTCTGCATCAGAGAAGGTAAATTGTCTATATAAAACGTTTTTGCATCAATAATCATCTCATTTTTGCAGGCGGAGTTTCTCACACTTAGAATGTATTTGTAGATGAGAAACTTTAACCAACAGAGCAAAGTCTGTAAAATTTTGCCCTTACTTTTTTAGGTTTTTTATCTCTGTATCTCAACATGTGTGTGTGAAGTCTTGACCTGTGTGAGATGGGTCTGGAGAAGCTTGCAACCTCTTTGAGAAAAGCAGCTATAGTTCGTGACACTTGCACACTCCCTTTGCACAACTAGCAGACTGTGTGTCCCATGAGAAAGACAGAACTGTGTTCTCTGAACTTTGGGCTTCTTTCAGTATAGCTTCCAGCACAGCTGGTGCAGCCTGTATAACCTTTGCAAGAAAGAGCATGGTATCCCATGCCTGCAGTTTGACACTTTGTATGAGATGACTTGAGAACAGTGTTTCTGGATGTGTGAAGAAAATGATAACCTTTATTGGAGGGTTCACATAAGTTATAACTGATAACAGAAGATCCTGCAGGGGAAAAGGACTTTCTCCTTACCATTGGTCTTACATAGATATCATCTGTCAAAGGTGATAAAAAGGCTAAATCCTGTTCACTGTGAGCTAACTCATTGAGGCTTCTTACAGGAAAGAACCTGGCTTAATCTACACCTCAGTTACATGTACACAGATGAAAGTGTAAGGTCAAAATGATGCCAAAATAACAAACGAGAAAGTTCTAGAAAAACAATGTTGGAAAAAAGTGACATGTTTCTAATAGCTCTAAAATACCAGAAGCTTAGAGAGAAACAGTTATATCTTCCTATTTCAATGGAAAAGTAAACCCCCCACATCACCGAAGAAAACTAGAAAAAGGAAGCTTCTAGTGTTTTGAATGCAGTTAATTCTCATATGTTCTTTTTTTTTTTTAATTGGAAACTTAAAACTTGAGGGTTATTCCCTATTTAATGCAAAATTAGAATTTGTCTAGGTAAACCTCCCTGGCAGTGTTCAAGGCCAGGTTGGATGGGGCTTTGAGCAACCTGGTCTAGTGGAAAGGTGTCCCTGCCTGTGGCAGGGAGGGTTGGAACCAGATGATCTTTAAGGTCCCTTCCAACCCAAACCATTCTGTGATTCTAAACAAGGACATTCTACTTGCATTATTACTCCTGCCTAATAGTAGATTTGCATAGTTCACTAAGTACCAATTACATTCCCCAAAGCTGTCAACATTAACCCCTGAATATGTGTTAGAAAAGATATGGATAAAGTGCAGGCAAATAAGGAGAGCAATCTTGCAGAGTGGAACAGTAGGCTGGATAATCTGTTGAATACATTAGCATATACTTGTGATGTGACTGTATAAGGCTGAGGAGTATAAAGCATGTGAAAGGGAGACTTACGTTAAAATAGCGTAGGTGGTGTAGGTGAAAAAATTGCCCCTTATGGTGACATATTAAGATACAGTGAGGTGATTATTAAAATGCCAGCGTAAACCTAAAAGATTTCTGGTTTAAATTTCTGATGTTTCAAATTTCTAACTCTCTTGAGAAAAGAAGCAGCAAAGCCTGTGTTTATTTGATTGCACAGCATAATAAAAAAGAAATTATATTTAGAGGAGCGGTATTCGCAATCTTGATGTCTGATATTGGTCAAAAAGCCTTAGAAGCAACTGATCTGACAGTTTTATTTCTTTTCAGAGTGTATCATGCATCTCTCTAAACTGCTTGTAATATAATCGGAAAGCACTGACCCATAATCTACAAAAATACCATAAATAATACATTCCAGCTTAGTGAATCTTGTACTGGAGACAAGCTTTAGTGATAATATATGAATTATCTTATTCTGTCCTCTCCATTACCCTGTCAGTAGGTGTGGCAAGATACTGCAGTTTTTCACAGCTCCAAAGCACTACCTACAATATTATGGATATAGATGTTCGGCTCCTTAGTGTTTCAACTTTTTAGCTCATTCACAAAACCAGTAAGTGTTCACCACATATTTTTTTTTTTTGGTTTATATAATCGCAGAGCACAAAACTGACAGACTAATGTGAAACAGCATTTATGAAGATACAGAAGTTTTCTGATGATCTGCCTTCATCAGTCTGTTACTTGTTCCATTCAATGAAAAGTTGTCTTGTTAATGAAAGCCATTAGAATAGAATAACTCCATACGGAGAAGGGCAAGAAGCCTACTTTCTGACTTCTAGTTTTCTCCTTGCTTCTCGTTTTAGTACAATTCACATTTCGGGATGACTTCTGCAAGGCTAAATGTTTTCCTGTAAATGTGTGAAAGTGACAGTGTAATGAAAAATGTAGCAAAAATCAAACAAAACCCATATATAATAAGCCAGTTATTAACTTCACTAGCATTGTATCATGAAAATATTTCAGAATAAGAAAGCAGTGCAAAGTGTTACTGATCTTCCATGCCAAAACTGCTTTATTTCAAATGTCTTGCTCCCACCCCTAATGCCCCTCCATGTGCACTGAAATGTGCAAGGTACAACATCAGTTTTATCATACTTCTGCACAAAGTATGTTTGCCCTAGAAAAATTTGTCATTCCTGGGTGAGATAACTAATTATTTAAAAAGTTAAGATACTCTCACAAAGCTTTGAAGTGGTAAAAAAACATGACTTTTTTAACTTTTAACCAAAAAATTAATAAAACTTTCAAAGATATACAGAACAGTAATTAATTATGGTACCTCTGGGTTTTAAAAATACTGTAATTTTCTAATTACAGAGCTTGCAAAGTCATATATTCTGATTTGCTCTGATACATGCATATAACTTTACTAAGGTTAAGAGAGGTAATACATAACTTCAGTAGAGGGAAAATGTATCCTAAAAGACTTTCATGTTGATCATAACAGATCATAATGTATAATAGAATCAAAAATATATCCATTTTTATGATAGATATTGGAATGAAATATTACATACTCTCTGTCTAGACTTTGGAAAAAGCTCTATCAAATATATGTGAGGAAGGAAAAAGGAAGAGGCAAGGAGGGTTAAAATGTGATCATCCATCTTAAGTATAATTTAGAACAGTTCCAAGGTTCCCCTGGTGCTGTATTGTAATTGCCAAAATAAGTCCACCTTGTTGGTCAAGTCCATTCTGTTTTGTCTCACAGTTGTTACAGGTGCCATATTCACCATTAATTGCTCTGGGCAATTGTAGGGAGGTGCCAGAAGGCCAAAAAAATCTGAGGATTATTCAAAGCTTATGTTTTGAAAGCCACCATATTTACTTTTTTCTTCTGTTGTGGCAAGAAGGATTATGCATTGTGACTCTGAAAAAAGCAAAGGTGCAAGTAGTTCATACAATAGTTTTTGTAGCTTTAAGTGATATCTGATAGATTATTTAAATTTTAACAAAAAAATAGGTATATTTAATCTTCTTCCAACTTGTGATACTGCATAGCCAAATTATTTAATTTGGTAAGATGGCATTAATGCAAAAAACAGACATTCTTTTTTTAATCACTATATCCTAATCTTTTTTAGGTATTTTGTCTTCAGTGTTGTTAACTAATATTATGTCATGACCTGAAAACTATCCAAAATTATTCCCAGATTTCAATTTATTTTGGTAACTATATATAGAATCTACTTACAGACTCAGTTACGCAGTATTTTGTTTGTGTCCTGACCTTGACAATATGTATATGAGTTATTGAAATACAAAGTAAAAATAACTGAAAATAATGGTTCTACTCTTAAGTGGTAAGGTTACTATTAAAAAGGATATGTTGATTTTTAGTTGATAATATCAAATTATGTTCATTGCAGTAATGCATAAACTTTAAGACAATTGATTAAACTTATTAGTCTGTAACAGTACTGAGTACAGAGTATAGGGTTATCTAGTTATGTAGTGTACAATAGTTCTGTTGTTAGAAAAGAGGATTTGGAACAAGGCACTGTTTATTGGAAGTAACCAAGAATTTTTTTTCCCCTCTTTCCAAGTCCCCAAATGAATTTCAAACCAATTGGCATGATCCAAGAAGGTAAGTAGAGTGTTTCAAGGTTTGGCATTAGAACATGTATCTTTTCAGCATCTGCTCATCAATAAGGAAATACTAAAGTACATGTCAGATACTGAGGTTCCTTTCACAAGGTGTGAGTAGCATAAACATCATGGAATGGGAGCCAAAAGCAGCCACTGGGAAAGCTAGGAACTGTAGAAAATCTCACCTTCTTCTAAAAGACCTTAAAACTGGTAGGAAATACGATGCCTCCTGCAGAAGTGGAGGAGACCCTTGTACGTGTGGGATCTTGGTGTATCTAGACTTCAGACTATACTATATCCACCATCTGAGTAGTCGTGAGCAAGACTTACACGCATGTAGGTGGGGAGACAACAGCTCAAAACCCTTTTTAGATGATATTTTGACTGCTTCTGCAGAGTCATGGAGGTGTGTTATGAAAGTATGTATTTGATCAAGCTCCTTTGATTTACAGGGAGAGCAGCTTTTAATTCAGAAATCCCAGCTAAATTCAGGCATAAATTAGTTACATGCACAAAAGCAGTGCTGTAGGCATCCTGCTATCAGATCGTAGGGTTTAAAAACATGAATGATGCATCATGATCTTCTTCATATGATAGAGTTTGATTCTTTTTAAGGAATCCATCAAGAGAAGTCTAAAAAACCTGACTACAGTACTTAATTAAAAGATATTCACTGAATTTGGCATTTTTGTTAAATGTTTATGTACATCTCACATTTGATCAGGATCGGAACCTATGGTAGATACTTGCAGGAGTAGTTGCATTCTTAAAGCTTATAAACAGCCAACACCTCTGTGATACCGATACTGCTAATTACCCAATGGAGAATGGGTGTTTCTAACTTCATTATAAATTAATGAAACCGCTTTGCTGGTAATTCAAATGTTCATGATCTGTTTCTTAAACTGAGAAGGCACTTACCCAGTCATGCTTGATTTGATTCACTGCTGTTTTTCAGGTGAGGAACTGCAGTGTGTGAAGTTCTATAAACTGAAAAAGCGAGCAAGAACCACTAAGGAAATCAGATGTGTTCAATGAGAAATGTTCATCTATTGTTCATTAACAGAGGTAAAACTCATGCTACATGAGCTAGTCCAACTTGTAACAAAGCTGTCTACCATATATCCTTCTTTGATTCTCTTAGAAGTTGATTTTGGTTAGCGTGGTGTTTCAGTACATTAGTCCAAGTGAAATACCACAGGATAGAGATAATATGCAATTACTTGTTTGGCTGAAAATAATTTCTCTTAAAGTTGGAACAAAAGGCATAAGAAATACCACATCATCTTAAATAAATTTACAATATTACAAAGGATCTTGGAATGCTATGAACCAGCTTTTAATGTGTGCTTCTCCATTAAGGCAGAAAATTGCACTGGGGAAGAAAATACCCAACCTGTTTCTGCTCCATTGCAACAGTTTCACAGATGATGTTTTGCTTTGAATTTGCATTGGAAAAAAGTTAACATTACTAACACTTTGACTGTATATGAATTCTGATATAGTATGCTAATTAAGTCAGTTTGGTTACATATGTATATAAGTTCAAGAGGCATCTGATATCTTTATAAATTACTATTCTCAGACATTCCTGCTTCTTGCCAACATCACTGATTTCTTTGCATATCATTCAAGGAGCACAAGTGTAATCTTTAGAGTATAAGAATAGGGGAAAATTACTTTTTTTTCCCCCCTTCCCTATTACAATCACCATCAGAACAGTTTCCTGGTTTACCAATCCTATTCTTGTTACAGTCTGTGTCACAGAAATAAGAATGGAATGTTAATGCCAACGCAGGCTGTGAAACAGTAAATGGCTGCGCGACCGAGTTACTGGAATTGATGTATTAGGTCTGGAATGCACTTACGGGTTCTCTGACCTATAACAGAAAAAAGAATGGCAATCAAATGAGCAACACTGAATAGGGCAGAATGATAGATTTGACTGTTGGTAGTGGGGAGCTAAGAAATTCATTTTTGGAGTGGGAAGATTTCCTTGAACCCTTCCTCTTCTGTCTTCACCCTGTTGATTATATTGTGCAAGCTAGCGTCTTTACCAACAGGCCTCCTTAGGAATGGTAGCAATAACTATGCTATTGGAATTCAAGAAACAACAGCTAAAACCAAAAATAAATTCATAAGTTATGTAATTCTCTCTCCAGTTACAGCAATGAATGGATTTGGCCCATGAAATGAGTCAAACTAGTGCATTTGTATCATTCCCTAATCTCTTCTCAGTAACATCTGAATCACTTTACTTAATATTTTAACTCTTGCTGTATGTTGGGTGATATCTTCAATTAGCTATCATTGCTAATTGAATACTTATGGTCAGTTACTACTCAATTATATATATGTAATCACAATAATTGGGGTTATTTGGGTTACTTCAGTTTTACAGAGTTAGAATTCAGATATGAATTTGACCGTTTAGTGGAATCCTGTTTTTACTCAGTGGGTAACACTCATTGATTTTTATGAAAGTATCATTTTGTTTTAGGTGCCATAGGCAATTGCTTCATCTAATTTAATGTGTTTAAATGGCTGAAATAGTTCTGCAGGTGTTCCTTGCCTTGTACTTGTCTGTTCTACATTTTATTTAATGCCGTTCCTCCAGTTTGCACCATGACATCGTCTCACAGTGTTTCAAATAATATTGCCTTGTCTTAGACATTCTGAATGGTTTTATACTGTCAGCAGTTTTTCTTCCTCAGATTTTGTGTCTTCACAATCTTTTTCCTGTCTTTGTGAGGTATACTTTATTAACTGTCCATTTTGCAACACGTCAAAAGAACAACATACTATAATCTTTAAGAACAAATTTCACTTTGCCTGCCCTGGCCCAGTTCTCCATATTTTGGGTGTTTTAAAAGAATTACTGCCAAAGCACTATAGATATTATTAATACAGTATTATAGGCTTCAGTCATGTACTGTCACAAGGACAACGATCGTGGCAAATGTGCTGTTCTTCAGCACTGGTAAAGGAAAGGAAAAAGCATGCACTTAGAGGGGTCCCGTGAGATGAATTATCTATGGATGAACCCTCTGTGATTTCCCCATTCTAATCTAGAGCGAAGATTAAAAAAACATGAATGACACTTTTGCTGTGCAGTTCAGTACTTCAGTGAAGGTGATTTGACAGCCATCTCTATGAAAGAGCAGATGGTGGAAGAATACTCTGAGGTGGATTCTTTTCTTTCCTTCCAGTAGATTCTTTCATTCCAGTGAATAATTGATGCAGAAGGGAAATTCATAGCATAAACTGCTTACTAGAAACATCAAAATTGTTTGAGAGGAAAAGAAAGCTTTCTTATTTTTGGAGGGTGTTGAATACTATTTAAAAGGTGTCATTTTAAGCCATTTTAAAGAATATTTGGGCAAAAGAATAAAAGCTACTGATGTTTATGATTGTGTGCTCTGTTACGTTCAAGCTCTTGCGGTTGGCAAAAGGTGACATCCCATATACATGTGTGTATGTATATATGGAACTCGGAGTTTATTGTCTGTCCAGATAAGGCCTTAACAGTTATTAACAATGCAGAGGAGACAATGGTCACTTGCCCACTACCACAGCTAAATCTGGCTGGGGCCATTGCAAGTGCAGCCCAGCCCTGAGACCTGGCACTGTTGGGTCAGGCCTGTGGCCATCTGCTAACAGTGGCAAAAATTGTATTTACAGGGCTACGCCTCACGTTAGACTGCCTGACTGACTAGTTCTGTGATTTGTAGCAGCCATGGCCACGCGGAGAAGGGATTTACACTCCAGCATTGGGAAAACTAGTCAGGTAACTCTGTTTAGAGCTTCTTTTTATTTTTTCCTTAACCGTTTGTTTTTGTACTATCTAAAAAGAGATAATGTACTCAAACATATGGAAAATTATGCTTCTGTTCAGTTTCTCCTCTGTCTCCTTCTCCAACCTCATCCTCATCTGATGATTTAAAATAGAAAATTGAGACCTGAGAAAGGGTTTGTTTAAATCTCTGAGGAGTCAGCAGTAGTGTTAGGAAAGCAGTAGGCAAGTGTGGGAGCCAGGGCTGCCCCCTCTCATGAATAGGTGTCAAGATGGGGCCAAGGGAAACGCTTCAGCATGGCCAAGAGAAGATACGGTGCTAGATTCTTCACTGATCAAGAGACACCTAGTTTGTGAGACCCATACAGGGCAGCTGGGGGATGTATCAAAACAAGGATCTCTCTATCTGGACACTCAAATAGACTGCTTTTAGACAGCTGGCTTTACATTGTTTATGCTCCAAATTCATATAACGTTCCCGACTGAGTATTTTAATGCTACCACATACCTCTGTAATTACTCAGCCAAATATGGCAACTCTTACCGTTTAAAATACAATGCAAGTTTTTATTTAAAACTTCAATAGTATTCTTTTTCCTGTGTATCTTTATAACACCGAGGGTAGACCTTTTTTTCAAAAGAAATGAACAATTTTATGCAAAAAGCCACAAACCATAAAACTTTAGCAAGTTATATTCATTAGTTAGAACATGAAAGAATGATCAAATTATTCTTCTCTAAAATGAAAATATATGGAAATGATATGCAATGATGAGTTAAAACAGAAACCATACAAATTCTACTGCTCTAAATTAAATGAGTTTGATGAAACAGAATCAACTAGATGCCTAGGCCATTTTGAGAGTGGAAAAATTAAAGGTATTTTCTGGATCACTTAAAGGAACCTGAGTGAAAAACATTCTGTGTCTGAACGAGGGGGGAAAAAAATCTTTTGCAATGAAGCAGCAAATCAGATAAACATTCAATTGTCTTGAATGTTGATGTATGGTTTCCCATGGTACCAAAAGGATATATTTAGGTGTGTATTTAGTTCTTACCATTATTGTTGATGATTGTTATGAGATGTAAGATATTATTTTTTGTTCAACGTACAAATATATGACATTTTTAAGGCTAATAAATAAAAAGTAGTAAACTGTAGCATGAATATGTGAAACTTCATTTCAGAAAAAAAGCAAATCACTGAATATAATAGCAAAGGTGTTCTCACTGTCTTTCATGTATCTGAGTTTGGAGCAGTGTTTTATAGCTGGAGAAAAGAGTGTCTTTCAGCTTTTAACTAGCTCTTTAAGGTTTTGGGCTTTTGGGGTTTTTTTTGACATCCAGCTTGAAAGACTGCTTTTAGTTTTGCCCTTGTCCACGTTGAATTGCCAGTGAATTTTCTGCCTTGTGTTATACAAAGTGTTTTTTAAAATGCTCAAAATGGGATGGCCTTTTAAAGTGTCCACCCTGCTGCTTTCTGAGGAGGAGGGTAAAGTTTCGTTCTCAATACCTCTGAAATTCAGCTGGAGCCACTGCTTTTTGCAATGTTCCTGCAAGCATGGGGCACTGCTGTGTAACCATTAATTCTGAAAGCTGCAAGTTGCTACCAATCAGAATTATACTACCATTTTGTTACTGCTAAGCTGATATTTTTTCAGTCCGTTTCTATAGTTCTACACTTTAGGCTGCAGTTAGATCTCATTTTAAGCAAATGTCATGACCTCTGGTGTCACAGTGTGGTTAAGATATGCAAATATGGACTTTTTAATTGAGATCACTTTATCGATGTTAAAATATTTATATGTGTTTGATTATTCATTTATCCTCCCATAGTAGGTCTTGTTTAGGTAAAGCTGTACATATTTAATTATTTCAAGTTTGCTTGATAAATCAGTCCCTGCAAACTGGTAATTAATTTAGACGGCATTCTCTGAACTCTGAACTCCTTGCAATACATCATCTTTTTGTTGCTGCACTGCACAAGAAAGTGTTGTTTTGGCAATACCACATGAACAGAAACCATTAATCATCCCTGTGTGATGCCTGTGTATATGCAACCAAATCTAACAGTAGCCTTACTGCATCCCATAGCGTAGAGTAAATGTTAGAAACAAAAGGGTCAAACTCAACTGAAATCTAAACTGTTTTGTCTAAAACTAATTAGTCATGTTTCCTAAAGGAATGACCCTTAAAAATATGAGGCTCTGCTGACTGATGGCAGTGTTATCTAAAAAGGGTGGTGGTCTGGAGGATATTGAGTTTCCAGAAGGTTCATTAAAAACGATGCTTTGATTCAGGCTAAGCTGTGATCTCAGTTCCCGCACATTCTAGAATATCTGTCTGTATGAAAGAAAGAGACTGTCAGAATCCCAGCAACAGGGAAAAACCAAAGCCTTTCATTCAATTAGCATCTTACCAGAGAAGAATCCAGCTGGAAGACACCGATCTATTGGAATTACAGAAATATATCTGGATCTTTATAGATCAAGTCCACCTTACCATCCCAAAGCAGGATGATTTAAATCAACGGGGTTTTTTTTTCTGTCAGATACTTGTTTAACCTGCTACACCTTTAAAAGGCCTGAAAGAATAGAAACTTCACCGTTCTCTCATGTACTTCACTCTTTCTCAAATGTCAAAAACTTTTAAACTCTCAGGTACCATTACTTCTATTGCTTATAGAGGTACTCTGATAAGCATTTTGGCAATTTTTTCTTCCTGTCAGTCACTCTCCAGTACAAGGAAGACAACACTTTTTTTCCCCACTATGAACCTCTAATGTACCGAGTCATCTAATCCTTTCTGGCTTCTTTGTGTGAACAAAAGCTAGCAGAACACTACAGATAAAAGGGGTATAGAAGAAACTTTTGCTCTATAATAGTTATCTCCATGAAAATAAAGAAGCCATTTTACAGTTGCAAGTGGATGCGAGATTCTGTGACCTGCAAAGGGGTGAAATAGAAGCAGGGGATATTAGTTCTCTCTTTACAAGCCTTTCTTCTCAGTCTGATGAGGAAATGAATTGGGAATGCAAGGAGAGAGAGCATGCTGTTTCCTGTACGGTATCATGTATTCTGTGACATACCAGTAGACGCTCACCCTCAGATTTTTGTGGTCTACTAGAAAATTAGAACATTTAGCGCAAAAAAGTTTTTCTGTGTTCTAAAACCAGTGGTTTCTTGATGTATATTACTGTTTTCTGGTTATATTACAATGCCATTGAAAACTCCCAGCTGAGCTATGAATTGTATTGGGTACAGGATATATGCATATATATAATTGCATATATATTTATGTATATATTAACAAAGCATAATCTACTCCTTTCTCTGCAGAATATGCAGCCAAGAAGTACCTTTTTTATTGTGAACAATTGACTCACGGCAGAACTTGCAGTCTCCTCTTGCTGCACAAATCATCGGCAGACATACAGGCAATCCTGTTGCCAGTTTATGCACAGTGAACTGAAGATGCCAAATGCTTTGCCGTAAAAGCAATGATGAGAAGACTCAAACGTTTATTTTTTTTATTAATGCTGCAATGAAGTACTTTTACCACAAGACCACTCTTTTTGCATTTATGGAATCTATGTAAACATACAGAGAAATGCATTATCATTTTATGTTTACCATTTCTATCCACATTACAGGTCTTGTTACAAATTAGACAAGAAATAAATAAAGCTGTTTTACAATCAGCTTACCTGGCACTTTTATTGTGACACTGTGCCAGTCATACTTTGAATATATTTTCTACCTGTTTCATACTTTTGTCTCTTAACACTCAAGGAGAGAGAAATCCCACTGACAGACTTACCAGCTGTTCTTGGTGTTATCTTGAGTGGTTATAATGCTCAGTAGGGGATATTTCTCCTTCATGAATTATGAAACTCTAATACAGTTCGTTGTATTGTGAGATTTTATGAAATCTGCCAGGTGGCTGCTCTGTTCTTGTCTTAGAGCTTTGGTTATCTTTCTAAGAACTCCTAAGTGTCTAAATGTATCTAGACTTCGGTAAATAAAACCACAGAGCCTTATCACTGGGATAATCTTTACAAACGTTGCATGATCTCTCGTGACCCATAAACTTGCATACTGTAAAATAATGCTTTACTCTTCGTTTCCAGTGCAGGTTTCCCTGCAGTTATACTTTGAAAGTGAGGTTTCATTTCATATGTATGTGAGTGTTTGCCTGCACAGATGAATGTGTGTGAATAGCAAAGCCATAGAATGAATTAAATAACATTTATCATGTACTTTCAATTGATTTGCTTCCAGTTTGCCCATTAATCCATTGCGAGAGGTACCTCTGAGACTATCTTTTTTAAACTATCTATTAATGTGCAGATTTCTTATGGACGGGAGGCATACTGTAACCGCATTTACATTCAGATGGGTGACTGAGGACAAGAAAAAATGGTAGAGAAGAGGGTTGTGTCTTGATTTTCCAGAGAGAGATGTTTTCAGGTATTGAGAATGTACCTGTGCATTTTGGGTGGTAAAAGAGAAAAAAAAAACAGTATGAACCTTTCTGGGATCAAAAGCAGTTTTAATATTAAAACATTTGGCATGAGGGGTCCAAACCCACGGCAATAACAAAACCTGAGGCATGCTGGAGGCACTTGTACAGCAATTACCTTGAGAAGACTTTTATAAATGGCTTAATTGTATTGCCCTCTGCTGGGGTTACAAAAGATTGCAGCCTGATGCTTAAAACGTTGGAGAAAAAATATCCGTCTGGAAGAAGACCCATGGCCTAGAATTAAGTTGAGTTATGTAGGCAGATGAGTTTATGGCTGATGAGAGAACTGTTGTGTGAAATTGTGAGGAAGAGATCTATTGAGGTCCTGTGCCATAGATTTTTTTTGCTTTGCATTCAAAATTAATGCACACATTAAAAACAAAAAATCTGTCTCCACTGAAACGTATTGAGGTTTTTTTCATTATTGTACAGGATTTCACTCGGATCATTTTTCGTATTAAAGCTTCAGGTCGTTATTCAACATGTACTTCATGCTACTGGAGCCAATGGAAGAAATGAATCCTGCTTGTATGTATTCATATCTTAAAATGAGGCAGGAATTTAAATGTTTGGCTGATATTGTATCCACAGTAAAACCTTCAAAATTCCTCCAGTCATGTGTAGGTGCCTGAACTCTGCTGCCATCACGTTGGCTAGATGGCTCTGAAGTCACAGACATCAACGGATAAGGGAACTCTAGGCCCAAGAAAACGATGTGAAAGGAGGGTTGTCTGAATCTGAACAGGACACTCTACCAATGACACTTCCTTTATCTTTCCACCATCATCTATTTTACACTCCTAGAAAGTACTCGGGCTCAGAGCAAGGCCAAATAAACTCTATCAGCTCTTTGACAGCATAATATTCTACCTACTGTCTGTCTGTTCCTCAATTCACTGGCTTCAAAGGAAGTATCTCACGCAGCGTAATAAAATGAGTCTGAGTAGTGAATGGGGCCATCGTGTATCATAATGCTGACAGCCAGCTTCTCACGGTAATTCTATATGCGATTTGTACACTATGAATTAAATTCTGATCCTACTGGTGCTTATGGGAGTTTACCACTGTCTTCTGTCATGTCGCTCAGAGCTGGAGTGAACAGCAGAAAAAGTGAGATGAAAGGTACTTCCTCAGTAGCCAGTGACCAAAGAGATCATACATTTAAAAAACCCCAAATTACTGGATATTTATTTGTCTTTCTAGAACATGTGGTAGTACAACAAATGATGTTACAGCCAAGCTAAAGCTTTTATGGTTTTCTTATATATCAGTTTTGGAGGAAAAAACAGTTTAATGAGCTTAGCACAAGCAGTGTTAATGTAACTGTCTGTAGGTGGGCATGGGAAACTTGGTTGCACCAAGCAACCAAGAAAAATGGCAGAGACTTGAGAAAAGGTGGACAGGAAGGGAGCACGCAGAGCAAAACAAATGGACCTTGTCATATGCTCAGTACCAAGCAAGACTTGGTGATACAGTGCAGCAAAAATGCATAGTGAAAGCAGTCAGCAACTAACAGATCGTTTCCGTGACCCTGAGGCTGGTTACTCCTGTTGTCACAGCTTTGGTTGAATGAGTTTTATTTCTAACCTAAAACATCAGTCAGGAAATAACAGTCAGAAATGTACCAAGACGCTGACTTTATTGATGTAGTTCTGACATGGACAGATTGACCTAATGTGTTGGTTAAAGAAAGTTTTGCGCGCAGTTTTGAAAGGACTTGATACTGTGTAGTTGAGTTCACCGATTTTTATATGCTGGAATAATTCCTGAAAGAAAACTTTATTTCCGTATAAAGAATTGGAGAATGTGTGAATTATTCATGGCAGCAAGTTGAAGATCAGGTTCATTTTGTGTAAAAGATTAAAGATTAGGTCAGGACTCCTCGGTCCTGTAAGATGCACTGGCAGGAGTTTTATTCCAGCCACTTCATTCGCAGTTTTCATGTTCTCCTTTAACAAGGTCATTCACACTTTGAAAATTGTAAGGAAAAAACTGAAGCCCTGGTTCTTAAGAACTAAGCTGATAACCCAAGTTAGTTCTTTTATTTACTGTATTTTCTACAGATAAGTCACCTGAACATTTCTAAGTGAACAAATATTTTTAATTATTCTTTCTTCCTAAGAATATTTAGCTGTCCTGTACTTACATTCATGCTTGCTTTGTTTTCTAAACTCCATATAACTATTGAAAGTCAAAAAGGTTTTGAGTAAATCTGCTTGGTTATTATTCGGTAGCTTTCAATTCCAGAAGCACACCTGAGAAGCAAGGAAAAGATAACTAGAAAACCCCAAGGGTTTTCATGTGCTTGAATTTGTCATAGAGGGAGCCATGCTTCTGGAAAACGTGCAGGGACTTTGCAAATTGAGAAGTTGAAACCCACTGTTCTTATCTTACGTATTTTCCTCCCATCTCACTGTGGAACACTGTTGTTTCAGTTTGCTTTCTGGATTACGAGGACCTCTCTTCGGTAGCTGCTGTCCCATTTCTCACCAGTTAAGGGTAAGCTGCTACTGTCAGTCTCTCCCTTCCTGGAGGAAATAATTTACACACTTGATTCTGCTTGTCCTGGCTGAAGCGCTGAACTCTGCTTTTTATGACTTTGAATGAATGAGGTAGGAGGTTAGGAGGACTCACCTCTATTTTTAAGGAAACTTTACTGATACTGTTTTTATCTTAGTGTTTCATAAAGCATATTTTGATTGCTGTGATATCACTGTCAATAAAAGGGTGTTAATATGTAATACCTATTTATGTAATGTGTCAAAACTGGAAATGTATTTTGAAAGTTCTTCAAATACCTCTGCCGTTAGAACAATGTAAAAAGACACGTTACAAAATTTACTAGGGTGAACTGTTCATAGAAACATAAAGGATTCCTGCAAAACTGTGATTATAGACAAAAATACAGAACTATATAGATAATCCCTAGTCATATAGTTGGAGGTTTTCATAGGCATCTTGTCTTCTAAAATGAAGGCAATGGAGGAACAAAAGGATGTATTCTTTCTCTGCTGTTGAGTAAGCAATGAGAAGATGCTGGAAATAAACTGGTGTGTAAAAGAACACTGACCTCAACTGACTAACAGATTATGTTACTTCAGTTCTGGGTTCTTTAAAAAAAAAAAAAAAAAAAAGGAAGGAAGAAAGAAAAGCTTTTTTGTTTTACATTAAATGTTTCTTTTTACTTTGAGAAAGAGGAAAATAAAAGGAAGTATTTATCAAGTCAACAAAGTGTTTATTTGGCATGATATATAATAAAATTCTATTCTTCCTCCTTTTTATTCTTGAGGATGTTGTAGTTGGGGCAAAATCTTGAAAATTCTGTTTCCACTTTTGAATTAAGCTTTCTGCTGGAGACCGATACAATGATAGAACAGTATTCAGTATATTTAACAAAATACTGAATTTCATTTTTTGTAATTCATTTTTGTTTTAGAAAATAATATGTAGTCCTGTTCATCAGTCTTTCACTTCAGGAGTCTTACAATGATATAAAGGATTTATATGGATAAGTACGATTATATGTGCCTTTTATTTTTTTCAAAAAAAACCACATTTAGTATTAAAATGTCTTGAGTACAGCACAGCATAATCTATCTATGAAGAGCTGGAGAAATCTCCAATGATTTCCAGCACCAAAGGTCACTTTTTCTTCTGATAGCCTAGTGACCTTTACTTTAATTTTCTATTTTATAGATTTTCATAAATTATTTAGTTGTATGGTTAAATACTGAGAGCAAAGTTAATATAAAATACTAGTTTTTGTAAAATAGGACTTTGTGGGGACTAACAGCTGGTTTTGGAAATGTCTGCTACTTGTGTTCCCAGAAAATAAACATGGCACCTTTTTATATGTCACATACTGATACAGAGCATACATCCAATGGTATTTTTAAACAGTGTGTAATAATTTAAAACCAGTAAAATACATGATTATAAACAAGAATAAAACCAAGGTAACTGATCTTCACTATGCCTCCTAGGACACTGAGCTCAGCTAAGAGAAGAAAATATGGCAAATCCAATAATTAAGATGCTGAAGAGAACAGACTGCATGAATGCCAGTTAGTGCATGTTTTAGATATGCTACTGGGTGGATGAGATAAAGGTGTTCAGTGTTATTGTTCTTGGGATCTGAATTTTTTTCAGCAGTTTTAAGTAGCTGTTTTAGAAGTGATGCACTGATTTTGCAATAGTTTGAACAGTCTAATAGAGGTTGGGTAGGCACAGCTGAGAGGAAAGTTTGGTGTTTTTTCATATGCTTGAGCATAATCTTTTCTTCATCTGATGCCTGTGTACTCTGGTCCTCACAATACCAGAAATCTTCTTATTCTATCTGAACTTGATTCCAAATTCATTGAAGTTGGTAATGAACTTTCCATACAGTTGAAAGACATTTGGCTTATAATGTGTTTCCAGGATATAATTCTTATTTGGGGGGCGGTGGGGAAGTTATATTGTTATTGTTTATAATATATATGAGAGGAATATGATTATTTTATGAAAATCTGGAATTTAATTAGAGATATTTCAGTCACACTTTTTTTGCCACAAGTGAGGTAATTCCTGGTTTTCACCAATGTAAATAAGTGGGAAATAAGATTCAACACTTTTCTCTGTCATAAAAGTGTTATGACTGTAGATTATACATATCTTTAGAGATACACTGAAAGACAGCTGAATGTTCTTCAATGCAAAGTCTTGGCAGCAAACTTCAGACTACAGTTGGCTGGACATAGTTCACCATAAGGGAACTGTAGCTGAAAAATGTTTCACTGAAACAGTTTGCTTCCTTTTCCTTCTTTATTGTCTATTTGTAAAAATGTCTGTCTTAAAACTGCTTTCACTGGAGTGCTTTCTTAACTCAAGATATAATTTCTCATCTAAATGAAAAAAAAAAAAAAAGGAGCCACCCAAAATCAATGTACTTCAGACAGGCACTTGAGACTCTTCACTTGCATCCAAGATATGGAACCTAGCTACTAGACACTTGGTTAATCTGAAGTAGCACACTACTGAAATTTTTGAGATCATGACTTTTTCAGATGCAGAATAGAAATATCAGCCTCATCTCTTTTTTCCTCCCCGCTCCCAGGTGGTGATGAAGCTACTTACCACACCAGTCTTCTAAGGAGACTCTGAAAACAGGATAGAAAAGAAAACTGAAAACATGAGTAGAACTGCTTCCCTTAATTCACCTCTAAGTTGGGCTTTCAGTGATAAAATGATCTTTCATTAAAAGAAATACTTATTAAAGGCTCTTCCTCCCCCCATCTTCCCCCATACACACACACTAACAACAGGACATTCCCTGAAGGCAGCAGAAGGAACTGCTCCCAGGACCATTTTTTTGACAGAAATCAAAGACTGCATGCTAATGAGTTCTTTTCTCTGAAAATGAGCTCATTACTGTTCATTTTCTTCTACTTTTAATCTGTTCTTCAAGTGTGTGTCGTCTTTAAAAATTTCAAAAGGCATTTCATGAATCTGTAAGAAAAGCAAAGTTAAAAAAATAGACTCCCTCTAATGAGAAACATAGTCGTGCTTCAGTCACAAGGGCGGGAATTTAATATTGAGGAGAGGAAAGCAGGGATGGGCCACGGATCAGAGAAGTGAACTGGGAAAACAAATATGAAATCATATAAAGGAAGAGAAAAAGAAAAACTGAGAAGCCACAGATATTAAATGTGTCAAATGAAATGCACAACAAACTACAATTTAGTAAATTATGAATATGTATAATCTCCTGATGTAGCGTATTCTGGCTGGACTGAGATTATTTTTAATGTTATAATTTACAGATAAAGAATTTAATTCATATGGTGGTAAACTGAAGGATAATTTCTGAATAAATCTGAACTTTAACTATTTCAGATTCTTCTTTGACTGCATCTCTGCTGTCCACTATGTTGTAAATTGAAGGTAATACTTTGTTTTAGAGTACTTACATTTAAACCTTTTTATTTACCTGTGTAAGCAGGATTTGATGGAATGACCTGTCCTGTGATTAAAGTTCCTCATCAAATAACTTAGTAAATTCTTTGCAGAATCACATGTTAAATTCTAAATGATTCTGTATGTAACAGAATACATCCCTTACTCTCTTTTCTGTTCTTCTGGATATTTCTCAGGTTTTACATACTTTCATGAAATTTGGTTTCTATTCTCTCTCCATCAAGCAATGCATGCTAAGCAGTTTAATGATGTTGTGAATACTGAACTTTCTGCTTTCTTACATGAATTAAGATTTTCTTTTGCCAAGCAGCGTAAGAACTCAGAAATAAACATTTCTTCTAGTAGTCACTCCTCTGTTGTGCAGCATTCCTTTGTATTATTTCAGGTGACTCAGCATGAGTCATTTTTATGACACTGAAAGCACCATTTATAACTGAAAAGTGGGCTCTGAATCTGTGCAGTTAGCAAAAATGATGGCCTAAAAAGGTATCAAAGCCCTTTAAAAATGTTAAAATAGATGCCCTCCAATAAGGCTTTATGTTTGCACTGTACCTTAGCATATAAAGTTAATATAATGGAAACAGACTTCGGCACATGTTCAGAGAGGTATACTCATCTGTACTAACAGCTTTGCAAGGCTCAGCTAGAAGCACATTCTTTCCCATTGTTTTATTATATTTACATAGCATGTTTTGTATATTTTCTTCAATACACTTTAAAGTGAATTTTCTGTATCAGATGAGTGCAAATAGTGACTGGCATGCTTTTGGTATTCATGGAAACAGATTAATACTAACCCAAGTAATAAGAAGTGCAGAACTGTCCCGTAGTTGCTGTGTGTGCTATATATAATAAGTATCCTTACAATAAAAGGTAAGGGCTGTACTACCTGGAGGTCAGAAATTTCATGCACGGAGAGTGTGAATTAATTTTGCTTCTGTGATGTCTGCCAAAAATCTGAGTGTATTGCTGATTTTCAAGGGTCTCCTCTACGCAGTTTTGACCAAAAGCGTACAGTAAGTTGGTAGGCTTCACTTGCATACCAGATAATATATTTGAAGGCTAATTTCTGTATGTATTACAATGTAATTGTACAAAGTGATGTAAATACACTCAGAAATTAGGGTTCTGATTTCTCAATTATTTTAATTTGTAAAATTTTGAAATGTGGGTACCTTATTTCTTTTACTTTTAAGAATAATTTTAGAGTATTGCCTCCTATCTCTGAGGTATGTTCAACAGAGAAACTGATCTCTTAATTTGAAAATCATGTCAGATGACAACTGGCCCTGTAAAGGCCTAGCAAACACAAAAAATCTTCATCTCACTTGCACTTTCATGTGCAGATTAACTGCCATTGCTGCCATGTAGCTCATCTTAATATTAGAGCTTCTGCATACTAAGCATCCACTTAGTTACTGATTACTGCAAAAGCCTGGAAATGATGATCCTCTTCCTGTTGGAGAACTGCATAGGGACATACATCCTACATTGTCTGCGTATTTTGATAGCTTCTGTGTTTCCAAGGTGTTAAAATAAACTCTTAACTCATACTTATTCAAGGGCAATGTGACTTCTCGACACCCTCTATTAAAAGTTATGATGTAATTGAACATTACGGTGATAAAATTAGGGCATTGTGGCCTATGACAGGGCAATACAAAGGGCATAAAGCAGCACTTGGAGACTGGATTCTAGTAGAATCTTGGGGAGGTAATGATTCATGTGATTAAATGTAAACACATTTTACATTCTTTTACTTCAAATGGAAAAGCATGTTTTGTATCTACTCTGGTACAGGTGAGTCTGCAGGATGTTGCAGACTATCTTCCCTTGGCCTGGAATAGCAAACCTCATTTGAGAGCTCTGTCTTCAGCCAGAAAAAGAAATGTTACTGAAATAAAGAATTTTTCTAAAGGGGATAAAGTAAATTCTCAACTTCGGCTTCTGAAGAAAAGTTGTCAGTTTTACACTGGGTCGAAAATCTAAGACAGCAATTCAGTTTAAAATTGACTTTTGAGAGAGATTCCTGTTTTGAACCTTTCAAGCTTAGTATTGAAAGAGGGATAAATGGAGATAGAGTCGAATATGAAACAGCCAGGAGGATTTATTAGACGTTGTGTTTCGTAACCTTTAAAGAAAGGAGAAAACCTGGTATTATCATTAGCTTTTGTAGAGTAAAATGAGAAATGGTAATAAGGAATGCTTAATACTCTGTATTTTTATAAAGAATTTTACATATTCTTTTAAATAAATGTTTAAAATGACCTTAATTTGTGACAAAAAAGGTTATGAACTGATTCCAGCCCATTTAAAAAAAGATTACAATAAACATGCACACAGGAGGTTTTCAGGCTGAGTACTTAAAGGTCAACGTCTAGGTTATAATTTTCCAACCGAGGTATGTTATCCTTACTGCTTTTTTAAAATCAAGCCAGTTTTATTTGAGATACTAAAATATACATTTAAAGTCTACGCACACTCTTATTTCTGGATGGTAGTTTGATTTATTTAAATGTGTTAGGCACCTAGTTTGACCTTAGCCTTCCCATTTCCTTTTGTTGTTTTAGGAGCCACATTTTCTATTTCAAGTGATTTTGGCACCCGGGTTGAAATACTTGATGCGTACTACTAGGCTGAGGAAAATAGATGCAAGTTGCTAAAAGAAGAGATGTTTTCTTCCTTATGTAAATCTGCTGAGCTGAGCAATAGTGGTGCTTTCTTCAGAGATTTTCCATTTGGTAGCACAGCTGATTTCCAGCCATTCCTATTTTTCATGCAGTATGAGTTCAGTTCTGAGCTCATACATCACTGACCACATGCTAAAAATGGAATTCCATTTACATTTAATGTGTCTTCATCCCATTTCTTCTTTCTAGAAGGCTTGTTAGGCTGACATCCTCCTCTTCCTAGCACTTCTCCTTTATTGGCTTGGGGTGCGTTTTAAGAGCGTGGACGTAATTCTTGATGGAACACTTTCTCTCTTTCTCCCCTCAACATATAATTACGTAGTGGGTTGCTGAGGAGACTTAATAGCCCTCTCAATGTGCAGACAAATACTTTAGAGAAAGATATATATGCCTAATTAATAAAAGGCTGGCACTTCAGCATCATGTATCATCTGAGCATCATCCAATTAAAAATAACACAAAAAAGACAAGAATTGTGATGCCATCTACCCAGTCTTTGGGTGATTTTGACACTGGCACAAGGAGTTCTCTGTCTTTACTTGAAGCTTATGTTAAAAGCATAAAAGAAATGGGGAAAAAAATCTGACACTTTAAAGACTGCATAGATTTTGAATCATGAGAATATTGGCAACCTTTAAACAGGCTCACTTTTTCATTTTTCTTTTCAGGTTTCTATGATGTGTGTCAGTGTGGGTTATTGGAGTTTCGTCTTCTGGAGCCTTACTGGGCCATAGTTCTTTGGGAGGCTAACGATGGATAACATGGTAATCAAAGGTAAGAGCACAATCCCTGGCATTCTGTCAAAAGCCGTCTCTCAAAGTTCATTCTACCTGTAGACTTACATTTTTTTACTGCAGTGAGTAATGAGTATCTACACTTAAAGCAGTTAAGATTTAGTCAAATAGTGGATATGATGTGTGGCATGTTTAGTTTTGCAGAGACTCTATGCTCTGAGCCAGAGGGGAATTTACACTGCAAGAAACTTTTCAGACCTACTTATGCTTAACTATGAAGAGGAACACCACTGTGCATTACTACACCTATTTGTTTAACAATTTTGGAAACACAGACACTTAAAGAACCAGCAGCATAGGTTGAGGTGGGGCTAGATGCTGGTTCCTGTTCACTTGTCCTAGGCTGTGCACCTTTTGGACTACTGCAGCTATAATATGTGACTGAATCTTAGATGCTGTGAAATTGGAAAGAATTGCTGGTTGTTCTCTGTTAATTGATACATATTTTTGAGCTCCTGTTTCTCCTTGCATTGTAATATGTAGTTTTGGTTAAAAAAAAATCCCTTTGTTTCAGTAATCATGTGCTGTGATTTTGCTCCTATCAGAACAGTTGTTTTCTTATATTCCACAATTTGGGGGATTTGAGGAGGCACAACATCCTAAAAATTCAGCAGTTTTGAAAATACTGATGCTCACAAGGATTATTGCACAGAAGTAAAAGACAGTAATCAATTTTGTCTAAAGGATAATGGGATGAGTTTAGTAAACTAGAACTGTGTTGTAAAGATATTTATGCAGTTTATATCAGTGTACTTTTTTTTTTTAAGGATTTTGGCCTAACAAATTTACCAAAGCCCAGTTCAAATCTTATGAACAATTACAAAATATGAATGAGCCTGTATGACTGTCGTAGCCAAGTTCAGTTTAGACTGAAAATATGCTAAATGGGTTGTGCTGAGAGGTCTGAAACTTGTCTGCCAAATGCAGCCACTTGCAGGGGTTTTGAGCAGAGGAAGGATTTGGCTGGAGCAAAGATGATTTAGAGCATGAGAGAGTTCATGCAATACTGAGGAATGTGAAAGAATAGTCAAGGAGTTATTTTTCAGTTGGCCTTCTTTTAAAATTATGTTATTGTACAGGGCACTGTACGTGCACAAGAAGAGCAGAGGTGCCCTCCTCATTAGATGTTGTCTGGTTCCAGTGTTAAGGTAACAGCGGGGAGGCTTCCGGGCTCTCCGTTCAGAACATGAAAAGAAAACCAGAGGCACTTCAAGATGCATTACAGAAGTCAATCAGAGCATTTTCTCTGATCTCAAGAAGTACTAATCCAGGCCTTGCAGATATCTTTTAAAGGATGGAACCTGTTGCTTATTGTAAAATTATTTATTAGACCAAGGTATACTAAGGAGGCTTGTCACACAGTGAAGAGCTGCATTCACTGCTGCCTTGCCTAATGGGGAATCTTGCTTTTCCGAGCGGCCATTTGAGGGGGCCATGGAAAATACTATTAACTACCTGTTGATACTCCTCTGTGTGCACACTCACACTTGTTCCTATTAGGCCATTTCTATTCCTGCTAAGAAATACATTTTTCCGCCACGTATATTAAACAGTTTAGGAAGTATCCCTTAGACACTGTGTGTAATAAGGATCATAATTTTAGCCAAATGAATAAACTATTCAGAAATTTGAAAGTGCCACTGCTGTGGCTGCAACCTGTTGATTGGCTCATTTGAAATCTCCTGTCATACTGAAAAAAATGTTTTTTGGACCCAGGCTTTGTCTCTCAGTTACACCTGATTTTGAGTTTGAAACAGATGGGATGATTTTTCAAAAATAATAGCTTTAAATATTTGCTTTTCATGAAGTTCAGCATATTTTGTCTTGTCTATCAAGGCACAATAATTTGTTTCTTAGGGAAGAAGGTGTGCTTTTTAAACACACATAAATTTATCGAGCTAAACATTAGTAACTAAAATGTGCACTGGTATTTGAAGTTCTATGTGAAATGAGTTTACCTAAGCCATGTATTTTTCGACTCTGTTTTCTATTGCAGTGACTATTCATACTTGACTTAAAAAATAGAAGACATACGTTGTCCTGGGAAGAGGCTGGATTGCAATCAGAAGCATCAGTCTTTCTGGTGAGTATTGGGCGTTAAGACGTTCGGACTTTAGATTTTTTTGTTTTTCATGTTCTGGGAAAAGGTATTAGTTTGTTACATGAAAGTGAAAGGTGTCTGTGAGAGAGAGCAGATTTCCAGATGTATGCCACAAGAAAGTGAAGTTTTGCCATGTTCTTACCATGTTAGTGTGCATCATGTGTTCTCTGAGAGAAAGGTATATTCACCACTGGAACTTAAAAGACAAATGCTCATCTGTACATTAAAAAAAGAAAAAAAACACATAAAAGTAAAATGTGTGTTGATTTTTATAGGCTTATCGATGGTGGAATCCATTTCTAATAAGCAAAATGAAACTGCACTAATGAGAACTATTTTGTGATCCTATGAATTTATGAGATAGCGTTTAAATTTTCAGCTCAGTCTGGTTTTACAAAGTATGTGTCTTCACCAGAGCCACATATAATTTAATCTAGAGCATGAGTTTGTGCAGTAAAGTATGGGAAACTCCATGATGACTGGAAATCTCCACTGGTAAAGTATATTCAGCTGGTGAGGTATGCAGCTTTGCAAGCACATAAGAAACATCCAACTCCCGAAATATGCGTTCTGTTAAATAAAGGTTTGTAAAATATTAACAGTTAATGTGTATACAGTAACTCATCCTGCAAGGTGCAGTCAGTTGAAACTCTAAAAGAAGAAATGGAGCAACAAAACACAGATCATTGCTACAAAAATATGCAAAACAAAGTAGTAAATTATGCATCCTGGTTATTAAAATATGCAAATTGATCTATCATATGCATAACAATTTGACTAGAAAAATATGTACATAAGTCAATGAAGAATCAGCAGGCTGTGCAATTTGATGTATGCATTATGTAACTTGATCACAAAAGTAAATGAAATATTAAATGACAAAATACATTATTTAGATGAATCGTTAAAGAACACTAAAAGATTGAAGATCTGATCCTTTAAAGGCACTGGTATTCTCGGTGGCACAGCAGTTGTTGGGACCCAAAATCTTGCACCTGCTCACATTTACTCCCATTGCCATTGCTAGGAGCACTGTTTCATTATGTACCTACGTAGGAGCGTCAGAACCTGGATTTGACAAAACTCGATGAAGATAAATAGTGTGCATCCCAGAGTTAGTACTGGAGATTTTGGTCGCTTTGCTTTCCTGTTCGTTTTTGTTCTTTTGTCTGCTTTCGTGGTGTGGCACACGAGTCTGTGAGGACTGTATGTGTGCTTACAAAGCCAGCTGAGTGACTTGGGAAACTTCTGAAAGAAATCAACACTCGATTGCAAAGGCAATATTTCTGTGCCCTTGGTTTGAGGAGGCAAAGTGCAATGTCTTTTGTTTTCCATGTAGCTGGGGTCACTCCCTGTGGTTTTTCAGTGCCCTTTTGATTTTTACACGGTCTGCAGGCTGGATTTCTCTCTCTTAGAAGTGAAGAAAGCCAGTACAATAGTAGTAAGCCTACTTTTGGGAGACTGCGAGTCCCTCCCCTTTGAGAGGAAGGCCTTTGAAGTCCTTCAGAAGGGCTGTTTGCTATTTACCAACCTGTCTGAAGAATTTTCTAGGGGAAAAGATGACTTTAGCAAGATTTGCAAACCTCAGATCTCCTTGCTGCTCTTTGGTTTGTTTTTTGTTCTGGGAATGATATAGAAATCATATGGATTGTATTAGACTTATTTCCTAGTGATAGGAGATTATATCCTTTTCCTAGTGATAGAAGATTATATCCATGACTCCTATGAGCTTCTTTGATACCATTGCCCTCTCCTGGATAGTAGGATTATTATTTTTGTACCTTTGCAGATCATTCTTCTGTTGGGAGCACACACAAGGAGTTTCGAATATCACTTCTTTGCAAAATGTGCACCATCATAGCTCTGAAGTGAAAAGTAAATCAGTGGTCTCATAAAGATGCCAAACCAACCCTGATTTTATATTATACACTTGCTTTTCTCAGATGCTGGGCTGGGTGATTTGTGCACAGGATATCTTTGTGCTCCAAAATGTCCATTCAGAAAATGTGATGTAGGGAGGCAAGAAAGAGTTATTAACTACTCAGGGCACTTGTTTTGCTATATAAGATGATCATTACTCTCAAATGTGTAAAACATAAGAAGATAATTTCATTGAATTTCAAAGCACGAGAACAGCACATGGGATCAATGGCCTTCTAGGCCATTCTTTTTCTTACAGTAACTGCTACCTGTTCGAGAAGCTTAGGAAGACTGTAAGGACAAGGCAAGCACGTAGTGATGCTCAGAGAATATCCTCTCATCTTCCAGGCTTCTGGAGTCAGAGGGGATGCCATTGTGTTAAACACCCTTTCCTAGATAACTGTTCCGTTGGTTTGTCTAATTGGTTTTTGAATCTCTGCCGACATCTAAAACTAAACTGAGTTCTGCAGTGTAAGACATACTGCCTGATGAAATAGCTCATTTTGTTTGTTTTAAACCTACCCCATGTTAATTTGTTTCACGCCTCCCATTTTCTTCCAGTAGAAAAGATAGTGAGCAGTCCTTATTTCATATTTCTTTCCCGTTGTCTCCTCTCTTTGTTATAGTTATTTCTTGTGCGGCAGAGATTCAGAATTCATTGTTGTAATTTCTGGTATCTACATCTAATCCTAATCTATCCTTTTTTGGATGTTGGGAGTGAAAGTGAGTCACTTAAATGAGCTCCTGGCAGTAGGGACCAATTCAAAGGCTTTTATTGATTATCCCTCCCAGAACTGCCTGATACTTCTGCTCTCAGAAGGGAGTTGAGTGCATCATACTCTGTACCCTCTGCTCTGGCTCACAGCTGCACAGACCAGTATGTAGGAACTGGCTTTGAAATATTTTACTGAATTCAAACCTTTTGAGCTTTTTCCCTGTCTGAATGAATTCTCAATTCTTCGCTTCAGCCTTCCTCCCCATCTTCCCTGCAATGGTTAGGAAACCCTTCTGGGGATGGGAGATGCTGTTTCTGAGGTCTCTGTGCAGCAGAGACTCTGTCTAGCTGCTATTGTGGTGTTTGTCAAAAGTAAGATGAGACTACCTCAAAGGTGATCAATAGTCTGTGGGATGCTTTTGTCCAGTGATACAGCTTCCTTTGCTTCCAGGAGTGCCTAGGATAGACTGTGCGTATCCAGTGAGGATGGATACGTGGATTGGTCTGGTTGGGATGGCCATTTAGCACAAGTGGTCAGTCAGCCTAATCAGCACCATCCAACATCTGGACAGACATATCAGAAGTACTGATGGAGGATATGGAGGAAGATACTGGACAAGGGAATGGGGGAAAGTGAAGGCTGAAGAGTGAAACAGTAAAGTAGTAGAGTACTGAGAATAAGGAGATATGGGTAAAGTAAGAGGGTGAGGACAGAAGGGCATGGCAGGAGAGACGGGAAGGACAAAATATCAGGAAGTAGTGCTTCATAGGAAGCTGAGAATGGCTGTCATTTAATTTTCTGTACTAACTGTGTAGTCATTCTAGTGCCAAATATCTAGTTATGAGGAAAAACACCTCCTGAAGATGGAGAAGATGGTTGGCTCTGGACTAGACGATATATAAACTGACCACTAACTTCAGACGGTTGCAGATAAGGTGAATATATACATCTTTCCTTCTGGAGAATAAGACAGGACTCTGACAGCCCAGAGTCTACCTTTGGCTGTAATAAAGACTCTATACATCTGTATTAGGGACTTGCAGAGGATAGTTTTCATGTGTGGGCTCTTTCCAGGCTGCCTTCTTGCAACTGCTTCCACACAGAGCTACACTTAAATACAGGACTAAATCTATTCTATGTCTTTACACAGAATAGCATTTTCTGGCCCTAAATGATTAGTGTGGTATGTTTAAGAATATAAAACCCATTTTCTATATTTGGAATTAGACCAGAATAAATATAAAACAGAATATCCCTTGTGCTGCATAGTTTATAATTGAGTTTGCTTCTTTTTTTCAATCTTGAACATATAGCTTATAAATTAGTGGGGCAGCAGAGTGAAACAGAGTGTAAAATATTGCAATAAAACTGAACACTTTGTATCTTCCTCTCTCACAGTTATGATCATTACAGAAAATAGTTATTAAATCTCAAAAGATTACTTTAATTGAATTGCTTGTGTAATGATAACGTACTGTTTCTAGAGTCCCACAGATCTAAAAAAAAAAAACCCTGTAATACTGCTCTTCTTCATTCAGAAGGAAGCTGCAATGTTGAATTTTCACATGAACAAACCTTTTATCTGTTAGGTACAAAATAGAAATAGTACCGTTCAACATCTTATATGCAACATTTAAAATTTGTTACGTATCTATTACATATCTATAATCTTATTTCTATTTACTTCTATTAATGAAGTTGCCATTTCCCTGGTGATAGTTTTGTGTTTTGCCAAATTGTTTAAAAAGCAGCAAAACCCACCAAAAAAGTCAGCGTGCTTGACATTTGAAAGGTAACTGGAGAAGCAGACAGTATTAGAATCTTGATATTTTCTTCCTTATTTATTTGTGTCATAACTCTTTTGTCAGCCACGGGTGCCTCTTGACCTCCTGGTTTGTCAGGCATGCTCATAGGTAAAGATATTTTTCTCTTCTTTGGGGTCAGAGATTGACCAGATGGGTATCCTAGTGCTTACAACTATTACTTTGGTTATCTTTACTCCTAGTTGCTTATACATATTTTCTTGACACAAGACTAACCATCACTGCTGCTGCGACCTTTTTTGCAGTTGCCATGAAGTCTTAACTACCTTCCTCAGGCAGCAAGTCTCTGGCAAGCTAGTGGAAAGGTATCCTGGCATGAAGTGATGCTCTAGTGCCCGTGCTAGATGTATGTGTTATACTTGGAGCATTTCAGTCTTTAGCAGAATTCATTTACAACCCAGTGGTGATGGTCAAGACTCTGGCTCTTAGTTCAGCTCTTATTTCTCATCATCAACCACAGCACCCCCCAGTGTTACGCAGAGCCCTGTTGATTCCAGTTCCTCTTAAAATACCTGTCACCTTATCTGGTGTTTCTGTGGTGAGATCATGAAAACATGGATATCATTTGGAATGTGTTTTGTGTCCAAGTTGGAATGTTTTAAAATTTGTCTTCTATCCACTAATTAAAACAGCAGTAGATGAAAAAGAAATAGAAGTAGATTAAGAGCAGCACATATGACATAAGTAATCAGACACTTACTTAATGAACCATTGCAAATATGATCCATAGACACATTATTGGCATATAAACTGGGCACAACAAGGATTTTAATGAGATTTGATTGGCTACTTAAATCAGATTCTTGACAGGATTATCCAAATGTACTCAAGTTGAAAAAAATCAGCAAATAAATAAAGTAATTGCAACATTTGTGATAGAAAATGCTTAGAATTTGTAAAACATAAAAATACTAAACCACATGGCTACCAGAACAGTTTTCTGTAATGAGGATAACATCCTCAATAGGGAAGGGTTCTATAAAAATTACATCTCCTGTAATGAATATGAGGTCCGCAATGAACAATTTAGTAGCAAAAGAGAGGAACTAACATGGTTCGGGTATCTTTATGGATCAGTCAGTCCTCAGCAAGAAGACATTTTATACAAAGCTGCTATAACAAATAATATCTCTAACAACAGCAATTATTGTGGTAAGTGATGGTGCTTTCCTCTCCTTAAAGGGAGAATTGCTATTATTATGTTTTTTTTTCAAAAAGCAAAAATTTCAACATTAGAGTCAATTTAATAAATTAACAGTGGTTTAGTATTCAAATCTAATGCATTTCTTCATTTATGGTCTCCTTTATTTTCATCTCTCAACTGACATCAATAATTGCTTTCACCACCACAACTAGCACTGGGCTCTTTAAGTGTTAGTTCTGATTTTCTGTACCAGTCTGACATCTAAAATAAGTCATTTAGGCATCCATCTTTCCTCATTTCTGTATGTCCTACTCACAACTTGTTTCACTCTCTAAGTCTGGTAACAGTTCTCGCCACTCTATATTTTCTAATGTAGGAAGTCCCAGATATTGAGCATTTAAGAGTGTGTGTTGATAAGTCATAGTCCAGGAGTTTTTCAAGTTAAACTGGAATAAAATGTCAAACTGTAGGTCCTTGCTTTTGTGAGCAGCAAAGCTTTCCGCTATCTACATTTTTGTGGATAATGCAAATTGCAATTCTGTATGATTACCAGGGGAGAAAGATAAAATTGATATGCATCTCTTGCAGAAATATGTGCTCTTTTCATCTAATAAGGACAGAGAGAGAATCATCAAAATAATTCTATTCTGGAACTGTCCCTCAAAAAATATTAGTATTTCTGTCAAGTCAATAGATTGCCTGAATATGATTTGTTTCATGGTCAAGCACGTTCACTCAGTTAGAGAAAAGGAGGTTATGTGTCTTTGGTCTGTCCAGTTTGGGTCTTCATGAGATTCCTGGCAGGATTATCCAAATGTGTTCAAGCTGAAAAAAAAAACCTCACATTAAAAAAAACTTCTTCTAACATTTATGGTAGCAAACAACTGGAACTGGTAAACCAGAAAAATACAAAAGCAGTGGCTTATCAGAACAGTCTACTGAGCAAAACGTTCCCAGCAGAGAAGAGTTGTTTAATTTGAAAGAGGTTGTCTAATTTTGGTCTTCACAGAAATCGGCACTCAAAATAAAGGTACAGGCTAGGCAGTGCTCTCCTGTCTTTTCATTTTTGCGTTGGTTGCATTGCATTATTACGATTAAAGGGTGCAGCCCAATTCCTATACCTAATATGGGGACTAAGCCCTTCATTTCTGCCGATTTTAAGCAGCTAGAATTTGCACTGTAGTAGTAAGACTAAAGTTTCTCATTTTCCAACAGTTTTTTTGAGGCATAAGAAGGGATCAATTGTATTGCTTTCTCCTGCTTTTCTGCAGGTTAGTTTCTCATACTATTTTACTCACAATCTAACTTTTTGAAGAGTGTAATGCTCTGTTTCCATGTATTTAAGAGAGAAAGATGATGCCTGTGTGCCCCTTTCATACTCAAACATTTGAGTTATAAACTTATTAATACCCATAATTTAAGAGAAGTCTAGAAGACAAAAAATAATCATCATTTAATGTACAACTTATCCTAAAACGGACATTGCTCTCACTGGTGTCATGCTTTTATTGATACTAACATAGCATTTGGGAATCCATTTGGTAAAAACCTGTTGAAATGAAACTCCTTTTTTATGAGTGCACTCTCACTTCTACAAGATAGAATTCACCCCTTTGACATTTTATCTAACAGAATGAACTTGTATTCATTTGGTTTTCGGTTGTAAAAGCTTCGCACTCATACTTTAGACCAGGTACATATCTGTAGTGTTTGTTTTTTCATCTGCAATTTAAGATGTGAAAAAGAAAGTCATTCCAAAGCAGATGAAACTTTCATCCTTCACATCTCCTACTGTTCACAACAGAATAATTTAAGGTCTTGAATTTGAAATGAGTATTTCAAATTCAGGAGACAAAAATGTTTTTCTGAAATTTGCACATAATTAATGATAGATAAATTTAAAGACCCCATGAATATTCTTTTATACTTAAAGATATAATGCCTGCTTTTGCTCTCATTAAGTTATTCAGTTTCTGAAGGTCATAATACTTGATTTCACGTAGCATAGTGAAACACAATGTTAGAAAACTGGGATAGCCAGAGCCCCGTATAGTGCCATCTACTAGACATATTTTCAAGTGTTTGTGCAGTGACCAAATGTAAAGAGGCATTATATTTCCACTATCTGTTTAATACCTTCAGAGTAAAACACAGTGTAGAGATTGTATATAAATACAAACAATAAAAAAAGATAGTTTTTAAGATTAAACAAAGCAACATGATGTCTCTCAGCATGTGTTAGAAGACTTTGATGTCATAGTTTGTAACAGAAAAGTGCTTTTGGTATTTTTTTTTTAATAAGTATTAAAGAGATATACAAGGGTGAAATAAATGATATTCCAATTTGAAGTTTTTAACAGGGTGAATACTTTCACTCTAATCTATTGAAGCTTTTGTGGAGTCCAGCTGAAGAGAGTCACTCTTTTTCCTTAAAATGAAATACTTCACCTGCACTAGGGATGGAGATTGTAGGATTTTGGCTTAATCAATGTCCCATTGAGCTCACTAAGATATTTCCTCCTTCACTTGCTTCTTATAATTAGCCAAGAAGTTTAATGCCTCTTAATGGAACATCGAGCATTGCCTCCTGCTGCAGGTAAATTGACCATTCATCTTTTGCTTTTGTGGTAATTCCTGTTTTACTTGTACCTATTTCCAACTCCTTCTCTCAAAATATATTACTTAATTAGTATTTATAACAATGGCTTATTGTAAGATGGGGTTCAAAGGTTTGAGAGTAGTTTAGTGAAATATTTCAGCTGCTGACTGGTAAAGCCATTATTGCTCTCCAGAGGGGAGCGGTGGACTTCATACGATTCGCTTAACAAAATGGACCGAAGGTGAGTGTGAGGTGATCCTTAACAGGGTTATCGGTAGGATTGTACTGATGAGAGCGTATCCAGGAAATAGGATTGTCTACAGGATAACAAGATTATCCCCTGCCAAATTCACCCTGTAAAGAAACAGGCGTAATATGCAATAGAGGAAAGGAATGGGACCGCTAGCGATCTGAGCGTGATCTTTGATTACAGCTGTGCTGCCTTTTGAGAAAGGTGGAATTTGGAAAAGTTAGGGAGTAAAAAAAAAACTTGAAAAAGTTGTAAAATGTCAAATAAGATTAATAGTAAAAAAAGGTTTACTGTATGTCAGGTAGGATGCAGTTTAATGTTAACCCTTATCCAGCAATACTTATTTTGAATGCTTTAAGCAATGTGAGATGAAGTTTTGACACAGTCATTTGATCAAGTGTACTTGTCAGACATAGCATTTTAAATATAACACTTCTTTTAATCGACTACCTCTGTCAGATAGACTAATGTCTTTCTGGCTCCAGTTGTCTTTGGTTCTATAAGACTATCTCAGGGTCATTTATACCACTAGGTATAATTTCCTGTAAAACTTTCTTCTCCCATTTATCTCAATACACAAATGCAAATAAACTTGTTAATGCATGTCATCAAGCATAGGCATTCCTGACTTCTTCAAAAAGAGTCACTAAACCTCTTACTTAAATAGATGATGTACTGTATAATAAGCTCCATGCTTTCGAGGAGTCTTTTTTTACAGTGGTTTCTGCTTTGGGCTTGTCATTTCCAAACAAAAGCTTTTGTGATGCTGCCTTGGTACGTTACAGGGTGGGGTGGGGACACATTCATAAGGATTTCTGGTCTTACGTGTGCTAATCCTGGTGAACTGCCATTGCCAGGAATCAAGGACAAGATATTAATGGCTTTGGGTACGTCATGTGCCTTCATGTTGTTCAGCATTTACACTGTCCCAGAAGCAGCTCTGATTGTCTTCTCACAGGTTTCTGTTCCCTGTGCCTCGCTCGGGAAGTGCACAGAGGGACAGGTTTGATACACTGAGAGCATGGAGTGCAAAGACGGCTTTATGCACTTTGTGCAAGATTAGAAATGAGATTAAATTTGCCTGTGCATCTCCCTTAATACATCAGTATAAGCTCCAGTTGCCGTCTAGCACTCTGTCCAGAAAGTATTCATCTTTCTGAATACCGTCATCCTCAGCAGAACGATTTCCTCTTGAGCTGTAACGTTATCGATAGTGGCAAGCCAGTCAAGTACACTTTTTCTTGGCTGATTTGTCCCACTTCAGCACTGAACAGTTTAGTCTAATAAAAGAAACCAAGGCACCTGCACTCACTGTCTAGAGAATCTAGATAATGCTGTCCCCTTTTTAATTGCACATAATGCCTTAACAGAGGGCTGCAAAGGGATTCAGTCATCAGCACAAGAGAAGTACAGGTCTGAAGGCAAGATTAAAGAAATGACTCATATCCAACAGTCAATACGTGCCACCATTTCTCCATGGGCCAAACGCTAGGATTAGGGTCAGAGGGTTAATCTGTGTATCGGGGTGAGTGGGTGGTGAGGGAAGAAGAATAACACAGGGAGCTGGTCAAGGCTACAGCAAGAAAGAGCTGAAGATATTGACAGGTAAATCAGGGAAGGAAAGCAGAGATCGTGAGAAAGAAGCCCCTAAGACAGAGCTGAAGGGGTCATTTAAATGAACCAAGGGAAAACCAGCAACAGAAAAATAATGATCGTGTCAGGCAGGTATACACAGGTACACCTAGCCATGTGCCCCCACTTTTCCCACTTTAAAAAACAAAAGAAATAAATGAGCTAAACCATTTTTAAAACTAACAGGAATTGTAGCCTGGGGGCTTTGGCAGCCGTTATCTTTTATGTTGAATCATTTACAAAAGGAAAAAGCATTTCAGCTGATCCAGATCTAAAAGCATTTAGAAATGGGGCAGGAAGAAATCCTCCTTGTTTTGACCACTGGCTGGAGATACGAGATACTGTCAAATAACAACCTGTACAGCAGGGTATTGAGAACTGGAGCTAACTGGGTTAGCTCAGAGATGTGCAGCTTCTTCCTCGGAGTGACTGTGATTTCTGTTGCCACAGGACTGGAAACAGCCTGCGCAGAGAGCACGGCTTGCCCCTGTGTGCCTCCGGTGCCTGGCCATCCACGACAGGGCACGACAAAAGCCTTTGGCACTTCTGGCCCCTTCTCTCTTCTCTGCGTGGGGTTCATCCTTACAGCACTCAGACGTGCAAGAAGGAAAGACACTTGTCTGTACGTAGAAATAGCCCATGAGTCTTGAGTTTGGGCACAGTCCGTGTGGGTAGGGAGCTGGCAGGGCACGAGCTGCCACGATCGTTACACTTCTCAGTTGTGCCAAGCTCCTGCTGCCTGTACTTTAAGCAGTGGCTCCTCTTTGTTTCTGGTGACAGAAATACTTTTTGTGTACCTCAGGAGCCTCTTTCACTGGTTTGGCTGGGTTCATCTGCCTATAATTATGTCTCAACTAGTAAGACATCTGCCTGGGAATTAATTCTATGTTTTTGATTAAGCATCACTTTTTTTTCATCCTCATTCTCCTTCAGTCCTGTTTTTAAAAGAGGACAGAACCCGCCCAAACCTCGTAAAACCTCAGTGAACTCTAAGCACAGAATCTTTCATGTCACTTAGCAATATAAATGAGCATTAGATGCAAAAGAAGTTATATTTAACAATATCATTAAGGTTTTCACATATGAAAGAACATTGAAAAGGGCAGAAGATAACTGTTGTCTTACAACTCTTCTATAATTAATTATCTGAGTGAAACAAACAGAAGGCCTGTCAATTCCCAATTATGATATTGCCCCCATTTGGATTATAAACATTCTTCAGGATTAACAAATTTATGGGCCAGATCATCTGCAGTCATTGCAAATTGTCCATACTTTCATTATGGCCAGTGCAACTAGGACAATTTACAAGGGTGGAAGGTCTGACCTGATGTCAATATGATAGAAAAAGTGGTATTTTATTCTCATTATCCTCACTGTCAGCACATATGGTACTTCTGTGTGATACAATTCCCTTAACACGCAGCAAATATTTACCAAGCTCCTCTGTTTGCTTGAGTTGGACTACGGATGACCAACTATCATCAATCAATTCATCAACTGAGATGATTTGATCCTTACTTTATAAGAGCCTCTGATCAAATAGGTTTCTTCCTGAGACAGTATCCAAATTCAACAAACTGATTCTTATGTCACTTGTAGGACTTGGCAGTGACATTTCAGCGTCTCTTGCAAAACCGCTCTTGTCTTCTTGCTGCTACTAACCCTGTTAAGAATTTCAGTTTATTCTGGGAGGAGAAACAGTGCTGAAGGATATGTTACCATAAGCAGGGTCTGTATACTTTTGCATGCTGATGCAAAGAAGCATTATTGCATTCACTTCTATTTGAAATAAGTATTGAATGCCAGGTATACCAAGGTGCTGTCACTGAGATATGAGACCCTCCATTTTGATGACAGTAATAAAGGCTATTCTTAAATCTGAAAGACTTAACGCCTTGAAATATTAATTCTTCCAGAGTTTTGTTTTATAAAACATATATAATTCAAAGGCACTGGAAGGTGAAACTACAGTGGCAAATTACAAGAGTTATTAAAAATTCTCTTTCAAGCTAATATCAAGTCATCAAAAAATGGAATACTCCTGACCCTTTTACCGAAGTGTAAATTAGCAGCCTAATGGTAATATTCAGATAGGCAAAAGAAATATAAGCTCCTTTTGATGAAAATAATATAAGAAAGTGCTTCCCTACTGTGAATCATCTTAACATGTGAAATAGCATTTTGGTACAATGATCTCTGCAAAGGGCACAGCAAGCTGGCAAATGTGGAAACAAAAGATGAAAGCAATTTTGTGCATCTCTTGCCAATGTTTTATTCTCTTTTTAGTTATTATATCAGATCTGAACCATCTCAAAGCACCTCTGTATGTTACTTTAAAAACAAATGACTAGCCCAACCAATAAAGTGTTTTCCTTACAAAAACACAGGTTATGGATGTAAATTAAAGCTAAAGCATATAATATACTGACCATGTTTAAGAATGTTTCTTGTAAATATTTTCATCTACCAATAATGGCTGCTTTTACTGCAGCATTAATATTTGTGTTTAAAGGTCCTTTCCAAACAAACAGATTCTACGATTCTCTGATTCTAAAAAAAACCAAAAAGCTGTGCATTTGAAACAGGATTGTTACAAAATTGTAGAGGTGTTATATTTTTCTTCCATAATTGTATATTGTAGGAAAAAAAAATCTTAAGAAATTGAAGCATATGTTAACATAGAGAAAGCAGAATTTTTTCTTCTGCACACCCACCCATGCTATTTTCTAAGACCACCCATGGCAAAGATTGTATAGCCGAAAATTCCTCAGTGATGGTAAATCCCTTCTGTAGTAAAAGCCTTATTGTATTATGCTAGTCACTTTTGCTCTGTGATGGAAATTGGACGACTCTTTGTCATGTATCTTAATATCTTCCATGAGTGTGCAGATAGTTTCCATGTATAAAGCAGACAGCTGTGCCCTTCCCACCATTAACTTTACTTGCTTGCTTTCATTCTCTTTTGGTGGATACAACTCATGTAGAGCCACTCTGCCCACAGGCATTAATCCAACAAAACACTTGAGCGTGTGCTTAACGTTAAGCAAGTAACTAGAGTCATTGAACTGTGCTGTCCTACTTATGAGCTAAGGTGTTGTAATGATTCAGAGCTATAGACTCTGGTCCAGCTCTCACGGAAATCAGTGACGTGGGCAGCATTCGTGTCACTGAGAGCCTTGAACTAACCCCAAAGATCTAAGCTGTGTGCTGAAGATAGCTCTACTCTCACATTCAATGCTTTCTTAGCTATACACTTTGTACTATAAAATACTGTAACATATAACTTACTATAAAATCATTAATTGCAGTGCCTTCTGCTTTTTAACCAATTGAAGTAATTACTAAAATGTATAGTTTTCATCATATGTTGTCCCAGGTTGCCTTCCAAGATTGCTGATGATATTGAAAAGAAATAAGATAAACAAAAAAATGGATATTCATTTTACATCTTTATCTTGGCAACTGCGAGTGAGAGGTGAACGTATTGTTCGTGATGATTCATTTAATTACTTCTGCAGAATCTTTATCTAACTTAAAAGCTTGTTCTCCTGAGGACAGATCTTTCCACCCACAGATCTCCACTCATACTCAGAAGCACTCCTGAAGTTAGGTTGGTTCTGCTTCTGACTGAAACTCTGTTTATTACTGCTGAGTACCTTATATAGTTGTTTGGGTAATATAGACTGTTAAAAATGAGAGGTTACAGCGATTAAGAGAATATGTGTTGGTTGGTATTGAAAGCTATTTTATAGCTCTTAAAATCGTTCATATTTTTACTCCAATGTATTCTGTACAACAGCATATCTGGGGGCAGGGCTGTAATTAGCTAAAGGCTGCAATCCACAATAAAAGCAAAGAATCTGAAGCCAAAAGACAAGAATCAGCTTAGCTGAGAACTTGAACTTGGAATCAGCCACAGACTTTGGTCACTGGCGAATGGAAGTAAGATAGATGCTGAACTGAACTGACGTTTCTCCTCTTCACCTAATGTTATTGCACTCATGGTTCATATATTCCAGCTGAAGTGCTTTGGTAGTCCAGCAATCACTAAGAGATGTTAGATGATATAAACTCAACTCCAAGCTGAGTAAGTTTGGTAGGATCTCTAAAGGCTTAACCTCTCATTACTGTGGAGAACAACCCTGCAGAAAGCTCTAGGCTCTATCTACGCTGTATGTATACATGGCTGAGTAAGCAGTCTCTGTGTCCTTTATAATGGGGAGTAAACCCCTTATTATTATTCAAATTGAACCTTAGATCTCTCTCATCCATGATACGTTACTGCACTTCAATGATGGTTAAGCTGCTTGTGCACAGATCTTGTGGGGCATAGTGAACAGGTATTGTAAGGATAAGGGCACTGTGGATGTTTACATATTAATTTTCTGTGCATTAAAGTTATGTGATTGGCTGTACTAGAAGGTTTTCTTATGATTTAGTACATTGTGGTGATAAAAAGAGCTTATGAATTGCAAAGATTGCGAATGATCATGTTTCCCAGAGATCTGTATCATTTAGCCTCATACTAAAAATAACTGGCTACCTAGCATGTATTTTGTGTTGTCCATGTAAGAAGGCTAAGACATAAGTAAATTCTATGAGAATACAAAGAGGGGCGAGAAAGCCTGCAAAGAAGTGCAAACACAATTTAGGCCCAGATTTTAAAGTGATTAGTTCGAAAACAGGCATATTGACGTACATCTGGCTGTCACTTGTAATATTATAATAGTTCTCCTTCCTTCTCTCTTAACTTCTTTCACAGAATTACCTCTTCAATCTTCATTAGTAATCTTATTTTTCTTGTTATTTAATGCAACTTTCCTTGGGACTTAAAGCTCACTTGCAGTTAAAGGACGCCTCTTACATATTACAAATAACAGATTTTGTCATGTACAGTGAGAACATATCGGTCACAGTGTTTCAGAGAACAACTTCACCTCTACTGTAGTACAAGATGGGAGGGCAAAGTCCAGAAAGAAGCATCCTGCTCTGAAACCTTTCCTGCATCAGTTCATTGGGCATTATGATAATTAGATCATCTGTCTAAATAGGGTCCATATGGCGTTTTTTCTGTAAATGTTTTCTTTATTTGAACACAGTGTATTAATCTATTTACAGCTCCACATTGAAATTAACCTTGGAGACTGGATAATTAGAATCTGAGCTGAGTAGCAGATCAGTTTTTTATTACTCAGGGCAGGGGTGATGGAAATATTAGACTTATTATCTCTGATTCTGAAGTCTAGGAAACAAGTTAGAGATAAATGACATGAACCTGGCAAAGGAGTCATAGTCTTGGATTTGTTCTACTTTGGTTTCTCTGAGTACAGCAAAGGAAAATGTAAGTTAATTTGGGTTATCATCCTTTATTAAACCTACAAACTTTTCTTTCTGAAAAAGACAGTTATGTTTGAGCAGCAGTTCAGGGTATGAAGCTAAGAAAAAAAAGTTATAATTTCAGCTTGAAACGATACCAGTATTGCTTCATTTTTCCAATGCTTTTTCTAAATTTTTTCTTAATGACAGATTTTTATGGCTTTGAGACTGAACAAAATATTTTGAACATTAGAAATAGTGAGAAATAAGGTAAAAGTTTTCTGATTTTTCCCATTCATTTGACTCTGTCACTTATTTTTTGCTTTTCCTGTGTCATGCACAGCACGTCTATCAATGAGGTTGCACTGAAATGTTTGAACAGATAAAAACAAATTATAAGCTTCTCATTTTGTGTAATGGACCAGATTTTCAGAATATTGCCTGCAAAAATGTGCCAGGATTTTCTGCACCTACGTACGTACTTAAGTGCTCTGCTGAATTACAGCCTTCATTTGCATAATGACTGATTGTGTTTGCGGTGTTGGACTTGCACAAATAATTGTGCAGTTAATATCTCCAGCTGGTTCCTGAAGCCCCAGATACCATGGTAATGGGTGTAACGTAACAGCCTCAGTAGAAGATGGTTTCTGAAGATAGGCAGCACCAGTGATAGCCAGCACCAGTCCTACCTCAAAGCAAAGACACAGGACAACAGAGGAACATAAGTTTTGTGAAACGAAAATGGAAATTTTTAGAAGTGCCTCCCTGGTAGCTTCTCCTGCTGGCAAGGAAAATCAGGTACCTTGATGCTTTCCTGCCAGGACAGTCCCTGAAGTACAGGCATGCCCAGATCAGCTCGGAGAGACCACTATCAGAAAATCCCCAAAAGGTTTGCCGAAAGTGATACCATGTTTTGTTTAAAACTGCAGCAAGTCAATAAAACACCCTGGTCCCTTAGTCCAGGCGCTGTAAAGTGTGCAAATCTTAGTTACGGCTCCATACGAGCAGCCGGCTGGAACGCAGGAGCAGGGTGTTTAAGTAAACTTGAATTCCACAAAACAACAGCAACATCTTGCTGCAATTTCAGCAGAGAGCGGTTTAATGAAATTGTTGCTAATAGTCATCACCTTATAAATAATCAGAACATAAAAGCGAGAGAGGAATCTCCTTCATTTGCCCCCAAGACAGTCACAGCGTAGGTAGGGAAAGCATTCGGAGATCATTCAGGAACCAAGCAGCCTGGCACTGGGATGTTGCATCTATTCTCAGTCACCGTGGTGGTGGTCACAACGGTGGCCCTGCCAGGCATGACGAGCCACCAGCCCCGGGAGCTTCTCGGCAGGGTGTCTCGAGGGTGGTTTGTGCTGCTTGTCTGAGGCAATGTTACAGCACCAATTAACGATGAGGAATTCCCTCTTCGTGATCAGTGGGTTAACGAAGATAATAGCCTTTTATTCGCTTGCAAGAAGGGTGAGACTTTTGGGGACATCTGCCCCACTACTGGAGGGGCAGACTGAGTAAATGAGGGTTCAGGGCCTCTCTGGGTGATAAGTTATGATTTCATGCATAATGAATAGCAGGAATCTTTAATTACTGGGATATGTCAGCATGGGACCTCTTTAAGATTTTGAAGCTGAATTGCTGGATTAGATTCTTCTTTCTTTATGCATTTCACCATTTGAAAGAGTTTTACATGCTTTCCTTGCCCAAGGTAGGCATATTTATGATGATTTCAGATCACTACTGTACTTGACTATATTAACTTCTTCTCTGCATGGTGTTGCTTTTTAAGAAAATGAAGACAATTTAAGAAGAAAATTTAAGTCAATTTCCCTTTGTAAAAGAGGTTTAGACCTGCAGTTTAGTTCTTTCCTGGACTTGTTAAAACTTCCATTCAAACTTTTCTATTGTTTCTCAAAATACCTTATATGTAGATCTTTCTTTCTTTTCTTTTTTTTTTTTTACCAAAGTCTGCTGAGTAATTGTACTATCTGCTCAATAGAGAACTGATTACATCTCCTTCACCTCTTGCTTATGATAATGATTTCTTCAAGGGAATGGAAAAACTGTGTGATATAAATTTTTCCATAGGAAAGGTCAAAGTAAAATTCACTCAGAAGTGCAGTTTATATCTGGGTCTAAATCCAGCACTTGAACAGCTCTGTGATATGCTGCTAAAATGTATGTAGCAGAAAAATTTGGATATCGGGAACAACCCAAGTTGTAGTCTGAGGAAAAATTACTTCAAATGTTTTTGAATGTACAGTAATGTAATTAGGGCCCCTCTGGTACAAAAGAAGCATTCAACAAAAATATTTGCTATACTCTGTCTCTCCCAGATGCCTGAGATTGGCACATAAGTGAGAAGATACAATTTTTTTTCTTTTTCCCCCTTTCTGAAAAGACCAGTGCTGGTTGTTTCTCTTTCCTTGTGACTTCCAGAGGTGAGAGCTTGTCCAGCTTCTGCGTTAGTGTCTGGGCCATTCTCCAGGAGGCACATATAGCTGGGATAGTTGAGAAACTCTTAAGAAATCTCTTAGGAATTAAAAGATGTTCTCCAACATTCCCATCTCTCTTCTGACCCTCTGCTTGATTGTTAAGGGTAGAATTACGAAACTGAGCATATGGGCTATATTTTCCACCCAAGAGTACTTTTCTCCTCAGTATCCTGTTATTTGTTTAGCTAACATTTTATTTTCATCTTCCCTTAAAATGAATTAGCACTTTTGGTTCACCTAAATAGTGGTGTAGTTTTCTTCTTTGTATGTTCTTGGGTGATGGTTTCCTGAGCTTTCCTTCCCATGGAAGGAGAAGACAGGAAATTCTTCTGTAGCTGAGGAATCAACACAGATGCTATATGTACATATTACGTCCTGAGTTTCACCTTTTACTGTCTACTTTTGTGTCTTACCCCTACTTTGGCTTATGCCCCTGAAGATTAAATATATATTTGCTTCTAGACTAATAGCTAAAGCATCTTCTATTATAGCTGCATCCCTTGCTTCTATGAAAACTATCCTCTGAATGAATGATCACCATTTCTGTCCATATTGTATTATGCTGACCTTTGCAAGCTCTTGCAAAGAAACAGTTCAATGAAGCTTCTGGGTTTTGTTTTTCTGTCTTTTTCTTTCTTTTTTTTTTTTATTTTCGTCTTAAGTACCAGAAGTTGTCTGCTTTTCTTAATGACTCAGGCCTCTTTTCATGTCATACTAAGATTCTCTGTAAGATTAGGAGTATGAAAGCACTGTCAGCTTTCCCTTAGATATTAGTAGTGAATCTTTTAGCAGCCTAGGTATTTTGTCCTAGATGCCAAGGAGTCTTTGGTTTCTTACTAGAAACTAACCACCTCTAAATTTAAAGACTTGTTCTTAAATCTGAAAAATTCAGTGATTTCACGTTTCTGCAAGTTTTCCATCTTAAGGGCACATTTTCATATGTGCCGTTTTAATCTACATTATTGTCTTAGTTTGTGTGAGAAGTTTCAAAGTTTACCTCCTCTGCATGAATCAACTCAAAAAAATAAGAGGAAATTAAGAGCTTCAGAAGGACCTAGTGCCAGAAAAATGTCAGCATAAATGGTGAGCATTGCACTGCCTCTTTGTGATGAGCACTTGGTTCCAGCTTGAGTCCCTTCACTCTTTGCTTTTCCAGTCGACACTGATTTTAGTCTCTGTGCAGTCCTCACACGTTTGTTGATTTTGTCTTGTTTGTTAAGGACGTTTTGAAATTTATTAGATCTGTTCTTTCTAAATGATGTTCCCTTTCCACACACATTTCTTTTAAATATTTTTATATTCAGATCCGGCTTCTCTGTAATTTTCCTTTCTTTAATAATACTTAGTAAAATGTTACTGATGTGCAAGAGCTTAGAAGCCACTTCTGTGTGTCTGTGGTGGACCTTAAACTCCCTAAGGATATTAAATAGAGTCAAGAGTACATGAAGAAAAAGAGCTGTGAAGATTTAGAGTAAAGGTAACTCCTGCTTCTGTGGCTGAGACTGGATGGAAGAGTAGTGAAGATATTCCAGATGGACCGAAATAAAATTAAATAGCTTAACTCTGAAGAGTGGAGATACGGGGGAACAAATGGAAAGAAGAGAATGGTGAAGAGCGGGGAGAAAATTACCCATTTTGCATATAAATGATGTAATTACCCCCTCAGCTTCTCAGGCAGAAGTTGACATCCCTAATTAAAATAATTTTATGATCTTCTGGGGACAAATATACAAAAGCATAAAGAGAAGGAAAAAATAACAAATACACACCTAACCAACATCAGCAGCCATTTTTACAAAATAATTTTGCAACAAGACTGATGATGTACATGCAGTCTCAGCTTTATAACAAATTATCAGGCTTGTATTTTATTTCAGATGATTCACAGGGTTTGATATAAAAGGCAGAAGCTGAATAAAACCTTTTCAGAGAAGAGAATGATGAAACCACAATCCGAGGACAGGGAATTGAAAGCCTACTGGACTGAATTTCATTGTTTTCTTCTGATTAATACTGGAAATTGGAAGCCACTGTGTTTAACCTGTGCTGATGCTGCAGTTGCTGTAATTAAGCATGAGAATATGGTCTTACAACTTGTGCATGCTGATTGTTTTATACAAAGCACCTGGAAAATTTGCCAGTACATACACTATGAAATCTACAACAGAGGTGCCCGGCCACCAAAGGCTGCCATTGTCATTTGTTTAATTGATCTACAGTATTCCACCACATCTTTGCTTCCCACTTGCCAGGCAAGAAAGCAGTTACGGAGCCTTTTCCAGACTGAGAGGTAGCGAGGGGACGTATTTGTTTTAACCGTGTGGGAAGGAAGGGGTTGTGCTACAAAGCAAGATAAAACCCAGCAAGTGTAACAAATCTGGAAAATTCCATTATCATATGCTTCGTCTTATCGCTCGTACCATCTGACTGACTGATTTAATGTTGCTAAGAGACTTGACAGACCAACTTGTTAGCATTACATACTGCACAGTAGCGATTGATAAATCAATTGTTACCACTAATTTTACTCCAACAGGGTGATATTTCAGTAGGCAGAAGTTGGCTGAAGGATATATTTGTGTATGTGCAGTTTTTAATTATTTTTTTTTGCTTACCCCCACATAGCTGGTTCTCTTTTGCATTTCCTAAGTATTTTTGGTGATTTCACGGTAAGGTGACAAGCTAGAAGCCAAGAGAATAACATTATCCTCAGGCACAAATGCAGAAAATCAGGCTAGAAATCTCACAAGAACTGATGTTCTTGTCCTATAACTGCTACTTATGGCAGTGACTAAGTTTTGAATAATTTAGAAAAATGTAAATCTTTCTTGAGGTATTTTCGTGTCTAGTCCTGATTGATTAATTAATAAGAGCAAACAAAGCATCTTAAGCCTCAGAAAAGCTTTGGGTTTGGTTCTGCTCAGAGGACAGGCACGATGTCAAGTCCATTAGTTCTGAGCTGATTCATCCTGCCCTAATTAATACGATTCACTCATAGACCACAGGATCTGGAATAACCGTTGCGGTTTATGAGCTAATTAAATATTATCTAGTGCACCACGTGCTTCGTTCTTCAACTCTATTTACATAGGTGGGAAGGGGAAACAGATTGCAGTTATTTTATCTGACAAATAAGTCTTAAATGTCATAAAGATGAATTTTTTCCCTTCCCAAATCCTCTTCTTTTGTTTGTGTTTGTTTTGCAACATGAAGAAGGACCAGATAAAATGACAGGACTAGTTTGAAGCATCTCTCAAGGGGTGGTTTTGCATGGAGGGCTCTGCAGCAGGCACTGGTGGGGTGGGCAGTGGGGTGTAGGGGTCTTCTGCGTTATCCCAGCCCGAGTCATGGCTGTTCTGCATAGCGGCACCTCCCGAATTCGTGGCTGTCGAGGCTGGGAACACAAATTATTTCCCAGACAAGCAGAATGGTCTGTAAATATTCCCGAGTAAGAAACACTTTTGCAAAACATCCTTCTGTGCAGGACTGTCAGAGAGCTCAGCAAAGGCGGCAGGCAGCTGAAACAAAATAGTATGTTTACAGGCAAATAATGGCCTTTAGTTTTTGTGATGTGAATGAGACAATAATGCAACTCCTCCTGCGAGAGAAACAGAAAATCAAAGGCAGAACAGCGTAACATATTGTACAGAAATTATCTACAGCACCAGTACAACGTGTGAGAAAGTTGGCAGAAAGGGGCTTCTGTGGATACCATGGATGTCATGATCCTGAAAACACTTAAAGATAAGGGAATGATTCTTGAAAAAAGGCTGAGGCACTGAAAAACGCTTGGAATGATCCATCCTTGATTCAGCTTCTCCTGTCAGCGAGGGAAGGGAGCTCAGCGTTGGACCCTCCTGCCAGAGCTCCTTTCACTCAGAGAATCAAGATTTATTTGCAGAATATTTGACTTGAAAACAAATACAGGACTTTCTAGCTGCTTCTTTTGTAAAGATGTATATACATCCTGACGAAAGCAGTATGCAATCTCTACCAGATAGACATTTTGTTTATTTCTGGATTTTAGCATGTGCATAAATTAATCTGTCTTTATCCCTGTTTCTCAAGAGACATACATAGCTGTCCATATACCAGCATTTATCTTTCTGGTTAGTGGCACTGTGTGGATAATACATCACTAGAGCAGTGGTGCTAGTTATGATGTATGACACCAACCTATCATGAAAGCATTGCCACTTCTGTGATGTATTATGCAAAACATGGAATTAAACAGAAAGATCAATATAATACAGGCCCTTAATTTTTTAAGGTGGGTTAGAAGGTTTTAGATTAAAGACTATAGGCTCCAGAGGGTTTACATAGAGGCTCAGTATATAACAGAAACAAATGAGAATAACTGTTATTTCACATATGACCCAGTCTGTACCAAAAAAAGATTCATTCTGTGGCCAGCGCAACTCAAGTCTTGTTCCCTACATGTTTCAAGTCCTCTCCGTCCTCAGCTGCAACGCATCCAGCTTCCTACCATGTTCCTTCAGAATATCTTCCACAAAATACTGTCTTCTCTGTCTCCACGTGAGCCAGTTCCCTCAGTGGCCTGTCGCATCCCTGGACCACCACCTGGTAGCTCCTGCTGCGCCCAGCTCTGAGTTGCCCGAGGAGAACCGTCTGCCTCATCCCTGTCCATCGGCTACCCAGCGTCCTGAGCAGAGCAGGTAATGGGGCATTTATTTTCCTGCTTTTTGCACAGTGGCAGCACTTATTTGGGTCTTTCTTCTCTACTTGGCTGCTGATTACAGAATCACAGAATCAGTCAGGTTGGAAGAGACCTCTGGGATCATCGAGTCCAACCATTGCCCTGACACCACCATGTCAACTAGAGCATGACACTAAGTGTCATGTCCAGTCTTTTCTTAAACACATCCAGAGATGGTGACTCCACCACCTCCCTGGGCAGCCCATTCCAATGTCTAATAACCCTTTCTGAAAAGAAATTCTTCCTAATGTCCAACCTGAACCTTCCCTGGCGAACCTTGAGGCTGTGTCCTCTTGTCCTATTGCTAGTTGCCTGGGAGAAGAGGCTGACTCCCACTCCACTACAACCTCCCCTCAGGTAGTTGTAGACTGCAATAAGATCACCTCTGAGCCTCCTCTTCTCCAGGCTAGACAACGCCAGCTCCCTCAGCCGTTCCTCGTAGGTCATACCCTCCAGACCCTTCACCAGCTTGGTCGCCCTCCTCTGGACTCGCTTATTGAATAATTGAATTATTGAATAATTAACTTATTGAAATTTAGTTTCTATTGAAGAACTACTTTGTGGAATGTAGTTGGAAATATCACATAGTTTTCAAAGTTAATAGGGAGATGATGGGGTAGGGGATAAAAAAAAAAGCCTAGACATCCATCTTACTTCCTTTGTGGCTGACTTTTAAGTCCTTTTGTTAAGAACAGTATTATTTTCATTAACGCTTGCTGTTTTCATGGATTTACACAGATAAAAATTGTATTTAGGCTCATTCCAATGCTGCTAATCTAACGTGTTCAAGAATCATAGCACAAGTAGAATTTGATTAAGAAATGTTTTTCATTTTATGTTTCTAATTTTATTTTAGTCCTACAAGTCCTTCCAAAGTGTTTCCTCATTTCGCTCGGAAAGGTGAAATGGCAATAAGAGGCTGCCAGGTCTTCACATACATAAGCTTTAAGAAGAAATTCTAGATATTGCAAAACATGATTAAAACTGTAACAGTTGGCACTTCTGGACTTCTTTATATCTCACGTAAAGATGCCACAGCAAGCCACAAAAACTTTCTTAGGTTCGCAAGGCTCTGCTCCTAAACATCTTAAAAGAATAAACACTGTGCGTTATATCGGTTCCCTGCTCTTTGCAGGCTCTTTTTATTGCACAGCTGCAAGCAGTCTTTACCGTGTTTTATTTTCTTATGGTTGTGGTGCAGCCACCTCACTTGTTTTCTCTGCTTGAATATTCCATTTATTAATCTCCTTACCCACTTTTTTCCGCTCTCTAACCAAAACTTTGTATTTATAGTTTTGGGATAGTAAATGTATTAACCTTTCTTAGGTAACATACAAAATCCATTTCCTGCCTTGATATTATTTCCTTGAATCCTTGAAGATATTTATACAGTTTTATATCCCCTTAATCTCTTTTTCTCTAAGCTGTGTAAATTAAGTTCCCTTGCTTGCTCTTCCTCTGTCATATCCTCTAATCCTTGAATCATTTCAGTTGTCCAAACTACCACAAAACCAGCCTATACGTTTCCTGGGGCTCAGAACATAAAAAGAAATTAAGAGGCCCCAGTCTGCCACGGCATGCTTCTGTAAGCATACCTCTTCTGGACAGCCTTAGCCAAAGAGAATTGCAATTCTTCTTGCCCAGTGTGGGCAAAAAGTTCTATTTATTGTATATTTTTATCAGTTTTTGGTAGTATTCACAGAGTGCCAGACACTGTTTATGCATTTGATTATGTATTTTCCAGCCCAAACAGCTTAAAATGGAAGATTTTCATTGTGTGTGAGAATGTCCTAGCAGAGACTCTGACAAAGAGAGCTACACATCAAAACCTCTGTGCTCTTTCAGTTCCTTTAGAATCAGTATTTACGACATATGATGTTATGTGATAAATGTGGTCTAGATTTTTAATGTAATGTCCTAAGAATAATTTTTCAATAAGAGCATTTCTGGGACAGTGAGAGAGGAGGGAAAGAGTTCAGACTGTGCAACATCCAAACCCACTGCAGTTTATGGAGGTCATGGCAATTTACATCTGTCATCCCCAGATAATACACCGACAAGTTCATTCAGATCGTTTAGATATAGATATAGATAATTTTATCTAAGTCAAAGCAAGATTATAACATCAGACCCCTAGCCAGTGATTTACAGTAACTGTCTTCTCTCTGAGGCAAGATACTAAATCTGCCAAAAATGATTTTGTCTGTCTTAAGGTTTGAGTCTCAACAAATCCATACGTGTGGTCAGAGCATTAGTGAGGCCAAGGAGAAATATGTTTGTGTAGACAGGCAGCTGACGATGCCCATCTCTCTTCCAACTTCCTCTTCTGTCTCGGTGGTGTCATTGTAAATGAATTAGCACGATGGGCCGAATGACGTCTTTGGTTACATTCATCCTCTGTGATGGCACAGGAATTCAGAGTATATAGACACAGAATTTCTTCAAGAAATGTCTATAAAAAAAATGCTAGTTTGGACAGAGAACAGAATTCTATATTGCTGTAGCATAAAAGAGAGTGACTTAATATAGTGAAAAGTCATGGGTTAGGGCTGGTTAGGCTATTGAATGCATATAAATGTGAATACAAATATAAACAACCAGTGTGATGGATTGATACTTTCATTTCTAGGTTTCCTGTGTATATGCAGAAGTACATACACTCTAGTAATTTATATGCTTGTGTACTCCACAGTACCACCAACTCTAGAAAAAGCTAGTCTTTGGAAGCCTTTTGAAAAAGGTCATGTGCAGACATACAACAGAATGTAGTCCCTTCTTAAAAAAAAGTCATTTGTCTCGACATTAATGTGTGATTCTATATAGTGTATTAGCAAGAAGTTAAGAACAGTTGGAGAGTCTTTTATAATAGTAAAGAAACATTAACTTTTCGGTGTTGTTTAATGCAAAGTTCCTCTGTAACATCAAGTATCTGTCCCTCTACCTCATCTTAGTACTCATCATTCCCTTTTTCTACGGTTATAAAGAGCCTATCTCTTACTCAGCTGTAATGCAGTGACCAACAGTTGCTTCAAATACGACTTCCCTTTGGGGACCCACATAGGTCTTAGTTTAATATATACTAGGTACTAGTATATTTTACAGTGAGGAAGTTACTTACAGTAATGTCAGAGGCATTCCAAATCATAGCCTTGTAAGATAAATATAAATATGTATGTATTATGTTTAGAAATATTGAATGTAGTGAAAGCTGGATGTTGCAATTATTGGAAGAATACATAAGAAGATACAGAGAGAGATGAATGCAGTTCAACTGGCAATCATAAGTAGAAAATATAATTTAACTTCCTTTTTTAGAGCTGTGTTGAAGGTAAAAAGCTAGATGGGAGCCATTAGCTTTTAACGCTTAATAATGCTTTTAAGAGCTTCCATACAATGAGCAAAGAAAAGAGGAAAGGTATTAGTCTGTAATTCAGAGAAGGTCATTTCCATTCAGGCATAAAAAGTATCCTCTGAGGTGTTTATCTGTAAACTATTTACAACACAAATAGAGGTTTGATCAAAGGAGCAGAATCATGCAGAAATTATGGGAAGGTACACAGTTAAATCCTGTGCTTTTCTTTCGGAAAAAATATCAGTAAATATCAGTATGTTGATGTGCAGAAACACATTTTTAGAGAGACTCATGGGTTTCTTTTGAGAATTTTTTCATTAGCACCTAGTGCTATCAAATTAAGCCTAACGTAAAGTAAATTAACATAGTACATACATTGTTAAATTTCAAAAGAACAGCAATGTCCATGAATACCTAAAGAGAAGTCTAAAGCTGAAATCAGTATGTCTCACTTCAGCCTAACTCAGAACAAAACTTAACACGTAATATTCTCTGATAAAGGGAGCATGAGTGCCAGGGATTAATATGAGGCTTTTAAAATACTATTATTTTCTTTAAACTTGCATCCTTGCATCCAAATAATGTTATCTAAGATAACGAGACAAAAGGATCATGAGTGTGCATTTGGTTGCAGGTATTAGTGGTTATACATCAGTACTATCCAGAGAATCCCTAAAGGAATTACAGAAACCAGGCCAGCTCTGGTCAGGTTTTCTTATTAGCAATTAAAGAGAGAGCTAGATTCATTTACACCTACGGTGAGCAGCCGTCAGCACCGAGGTCAACCGTTGCAGCCTGTGGTTTGACCATCACGGGTGCTTCCCATGGAGCTGCACCCTGACCCTCCCCTGCCTGAGGACTCAACTGCAGCCAGGAGCGACCTGCTGCACCTGATGGGTATCTTGTGCCCTTCTTGTTGAAGTGGGGTCATTGAGTGGCTAGGAAAGATGACATCCAATGTTGGTCAGGTAAGGAAGGGCTTAGGAGCTGGGGCACTCGAGCATCCCCGAGGTGAAGAACAGGCTAGAAGTGGGCTTCAAGTGCGTTTAGACAGAAGAGAGCTTGAATCCATTTTTATTCTTCTTTCTGTAAAAAACCTTGCTACTGAGTAAGAGCAGTTTTTATTTGTGTTGTGTTTTATAATTATTTCTACTTTATTTTGGAAAAAGGAAAAAAAATGATGGTCAGCCCTTGAAAGAGGCTGGGCAGGTTCTTGTTTCAGCCAGACGCTGTTTGTTATTCAGTGAGCAGCCTGGTTGAAATAAACACAGGTCCTTTTCCATCCCTCACAAATATCTTCTGTTAACCTTTTATGAAAGACATGATGTTGGTAAGTGTTGCTCTTCTGCTAGGTCTTCATGGGTGGCAAGAACAATGGTTTCAAACTTAAAAGGCATGCTAGTAAAACTCTGGTGGGACCTCCTCACCCAGAAACACTGGAAAGAATAACATTTATAAACTTTGTAGTGCTCAGGATGAGTCTGCATTAGCATTTTACCTCAAAACAGGCATGAAGTTTGGAAGTGAATCTCCCTTCCACTTACTGCATTGTGGTTTACTTTGAAGAATGAGCTCGGAGCATTTGAGTTGGTTTCTTTTTGAGTGGAAGTAAACTCAAAGCTGTGCTTCTGGCATCCACCGGTGTGCCCCAATGCTTAATGAATATCAACCTTAAAGAAACAGGCTATAGCTTGTCCGAAGTAAAATCCCTGGAGCAGAGGGATATCATCACATGGATGTGGGGTTCTCAGCATCAACTCCTCCTACCCTCCAGTTCTGCGACACTGCTTATTAATACAGACGCAGCAAGCAAACGTGCATTTGGTTAATAACATTTTATTGTAGCGGAAAAGAAACCCACAGTAAACTATATAATACTTAACAATACTAATGACATAATACTTAACTCCTGAAGTATAAATACTGCACAGTCTTTTCTGTTATTGAGGGAAATGCCAGGACAAGGTGGTGTTTCTCCTTTTGTGAAGTCAGGCTCAGTCAATAGCAGGACTCAAGGCCTTTGTAACCTAACCTGATGGGTAACAGAGCCCAGCTTAAGGTGCCTTTGATTTTGTGACCTGAGGTTCTTCTTCTCTTGCTCCCTTGCCAACTGTGTTTCTCAGTCTACCATCTCTAGATAAATATTTGCTGATGGTTTCTGTTCTTTCAGCTATTGCACACAGTAATGGTTGACTCTTCTTTTACAGAATGGATTCTGGAGTTCTTCTCGTACTTCATAGGTCATTCTGAAACAGGTTTTTCACTTCACAGTGTACAGTAGACTTGTGAACAATGGATTGTATTCCTAAAGAAAATAACTTTTGTATCTCAGTACTGGAAGCAGATTCTAAAGTGTAACTGGCCCAGAAACACATAATACACTGCTGTAACTCAGATTGTTCTCCACTTTCGCTCCTTTTCAGTGGAAATGACTTTTAAACATAATGAGAAAACATATGCAAAGTAAACGTTTCAGGTGCTCCTGTCAAGTCTGTTCAGTTTGCTTTCTCCCTGTTCTTTCCTTGTCTCACAGCCCCCTTCCCTCCTTAAGTAGCACTCATGAACATGACAGTAAGCCCTAGATGGCCATGTAAAAGATGAATGGCATTTCCACAGGTGCCACCATCTTATATTTTCTCCTGTTGACTAGGCTTGGTCTGCCCATATTTAAAAGCTCAAGCCCCTTCAGGCTGCTTTGGCCAGTGTTTAGGTGCGTGCTGGTCTGTACCAAACATACGTGATTTTGGGAACAAGCAGATCAGGCTAGGAAGCTTCTAAGCGTGCAAAGAAATTTTTGCTACATTCGGCTGGTGCTTTTCTCAGACTTTGGTTGTCCAGTTTTGGATATCAGGCAACCTGCTTCCATGTGGATAAGTGCTTCCCAAGGAGATGATCTGGGTTCTGTAACATGCAATTTAGTTATTGCCTTTTAAATCACAATTTCCCTTAGGGTGGCTGGTTTTGGTGTCCCAGCAGGCTGGTTATTGTGAACACACCTCTTAGGTATCTAATTCTCTATATTTAATATGGATGATTTAAGGACCTTATTCTGTGTTGTCATTTTTAGCACTGAAGCACTGATCTGGCTCTCATTGCCTTCTGAGGTTAGGTATTTATTCTCAGACTGAGATGCTGTCAGTGTCTTTTATGTTGAGGAATGTAATTCAAATCTGGAAAACCGCATAATGTGATGCCATGCACCTTGAAGAAACCTATTACATGACTTTGGGTGGAGTCCTGGAATTTGACAACTATATGGACTTGTTCCAAACAATTAAATGAATCTCTCTTCAGAGCATATGGTGTAGAGAACATGTCATGTTTGAGAAATATGGTTGGCTTCTAATCTTGATTTTTAATTTTGCAACAGAACAATAATTTGGCACAGCATATAAACCCTTTTCTTGTCCCGCTGTTAAGTAAAAATGTGTTTTCTTCAAAGACAGAAAAAAAGAAATCTTTTCAGGAAAATCCAGTTTTGCCTTGCATATCTCATAGATATTACTTTTTGTCTCAGTTCTTTTGAACTACAGCTTGGAATTAATGTGGCTGTTTTTATTTCCTGTTGATACTGAAAGTGTGGGATGGAAATTAAAAATCCAAAGACTCAGCTATTCAAGATGTATCTGTTGGTCTATATGAAGGATCTGGCTGGTATAATTGTTACTAAAAAGATAATGCTGGAGAGAAAGGATTCATTGTTTGATACACCAGAAATTTAGCAACTTATCCTATTCCCCTGCCTGAGTGGCATACTGATGTTTAATAATCACACAAGGGTCCAGACTGGGTGGTGGAGAGGCACGGCACTGTTTGAGCTGCACAAAAAGCAGCAGTCTCACTCTGTTCAGGCTTCTGGAAACACCTCAGGTGAGATCCTGGATCCCACCACACCAGCAGGGACCTGCCACTGGTTTCGGTGGGGTGCTTCTCCGTGCGTTAGCAGAGAGCAGCGGCATTATACCCTATGACCAGGCAGCCAGAGGAGGACCTCTGCCTACCCCTTCCTGCTGGTCCTGACTCACAGACCCATTTTGGGCAAGTCCCCAAGCCACTGTGGTTGAGGTGAGGAGCAGAAGGCTCCTGCCTGCCCAGCGCAGAGCCCAGCCAGGCTGCTCAGCTCTGCCGGGCGCTGTGCCACAGCCTTGCCGAGCCAGGGTTTTTCTCTAAGGAACTAAGGGGATTAGGCTTTTGAGGGGAAATTTAAGAGGATTGCAGATTTAAGAGATGGCCAAAGGGGCACATTTATAGCTTTTTAATTAAAAGATATTTTGGCTCGAAGGCCAGGAGGATTAAGGAATCGGTAAAACCAAGTTAAATGTCAAACGCAGGGTTAAACCACAAATTAGGCATATTTCTAATGGATCTTTAGCTTCTAACTTTTTTTTTTCCCCTGAGATTAAACAATCTGTAAAGCTTTTTAAGGTCATTTCCTATCAATCTTCCTCCTTCAGCACTCCTCCCCTCCTGCCCATATTTATGGCATTACAAATACATTTAAATCCAACAGAAGAATTTGGATAGCTGGTAGTATAAAAAGGCAGACCTTTAACAGGCTATGTCATGCTCACATTTTTTAAGAAAAAGCTCTTATTTTCTGAGAGTAATAACTGAATCTACATTTTCTACGCATATCTGTGTTTGAATATTTAAATGGACCAGCCCTTTCTTTATTCCTTTTATGTCTACTTATTTTAAATGATCCGCAGTATATGAAAGTCAAAGGGAGAAGCAAAGTATCGATCAGATTATACAAGAGAAATTCTCACAGGCCTAATGCAAAAAAACTGTTCCTAATTTTCTCGAGAAACCTCTTGTCACTATACTATTGAGTCATGTAACATTATTTTGAAGTGAAAGTGAAGGTGTTAAGTCAAAAGAAGTAATTTTAAGTTTTTAATTATTCTACAAGTTATGCCCTACAGCACTTTTCCTCAAAATTGTGCCTTTTGTTCAGCACTAAACTGCATGAATTACTTATAAGTCAGGCAGATCAATATCTCAGAATGTCTTACAAATAATAATTTAATTCAGCTGGGATTTTTTCTGTTGTTGCTGTTCATTCACCAACATTTTATTCTCACAGCGTTAATAGCAAAGATCAGCTAGTGAAAGGAAAGGTCTCTTATGGAATGAAGCTGTGGAGTTCAAGGACACAGCTAATAGTGGCGTGCTGATATTACCACGAGCTCTTTCCAAGCACAGCAGCCACGACTGTCTTGAGTTGTGTTGTGTGATGCTTAGAGTCATTGAAGACGTCATGTAATTTCTTATCAGTTGCATTGGTCATCAACTGCACGATCATCACAACTGTAGCGTATAAACCATTTCCACATCGGGGCCACACACACTAGACCTGCTCTAGAGCTCAGTGGTGGTAAAACCAGTACCAAGACACTACCCACTAGAGAGGTGCTTAACGCATTGAAGGAATTTGGACCATCGCAAACAGCTTTGTCCTTGGACTTTTAAATTATTATAGAATGGTGGGGAGACTTCTGGTCAATATACTGAACATATTGACGGGAATGTCAGGTACTCACCCGTACATGCACACGTGCACTGTTCTGAATGCAGAGTTGCTAGCTGACTGAAAAAGAAAAACTATTTTCAATACCTCCCCATTTGCCATCTTACTACAATCTAATTTGCTTTTTGGAATGACAGCCACTCAAAACCTAATGAAAAATCATTTTAAATAATATTTAACAGCTGCTACCATCTTGACACTTTCAAAACATGAAAGGGGATAGGTGAATATTACTGAAAAATGAGTATTTCGGGTATAGCATTGGCAAAATTTTACAGGAAAAGTGTCCTGTGTATGGCAGATGTCTGTATCTGCTTGGGGTTTCAGTAAACTATATTACATTGTGTTAAGGTAAATTTGTTAGGCTATGCTCAGTCAGGAGCATCTGTAAAATCATCTGCTTTGAATATCTTTTGAAAGTATCAGCACAAGGTTAAAAGGAAAAAGCGCCCAGGAGCAGAAGAGAGAAAACACTGGTTTGGCAGTCACAAAATCCTCTGTTCTTCTGAAGTCTAAGCAGAAGATAAAATATCACATTGCATGCTTCCTTAAATTTCCACCAAGGGCTTTCTGTCAGGACACTACCGTACCTTTAGTGCTCTCCTGTCTGCTTGCATATCCTTTGATCCAGCGCTTGCATCCACTCCCTGGAACCGACTTTAATCCATGCAGCCCCACTGCTTGCTGCATGGCAGAGGGTAAGTCTCTCAGAGCTGGACAGGGCTCTGCTCTCTCCTTTATGACATTGTCCATGTCTCCAGAGCAATGCTAGGATTTACCCTGCTGTAAAAAACAGGAGCTTTTGACCCTATTATGCCCCGGTTTGTAAAATTCTCATATCAATCCTACAGCAAAAATATTGTCGGACCCTTTTATTTGTGAAGTTCTTTGACCTTATGGAATGAAAAACATCTGAAAATATATTCATCCACTATTTGGTCTCTCTGATGTTTTGAATAGATGGTGCAGTCAGGCTCACTGTGTTTTGCTTTCCATTTTAATGCCGTTCAGCTTTCTGTTTACTGCTAGCTGTCAAAGGTTTCTGGCATTTCAAACCCAAGTGTTCCTCCTGTTTTAGTATCAGCACTTCTGTGCGTAGTCTAAGGATAGAGTTGGACTGAAATGGTGTTCAGGTGTTGAAAAGCTTATGTTATTAATCACAGCATCGCTGTCTCAGAGGAAGAGAATCCCGGGAGTTGCCTGCCCAGGCTCCATGACTTTTGAAACGTGGTGTCCCAGCAGGACAGGCTGCCTGGGCTGGGGCGCTCCATCCCCTCCAACCTCTCGAGCATAGGCTACCAGCCCTGCCTTTTCAGAACATGGACCTTGTACACTTACAATCTCTCGCCTGGGCTGTGATTTGGCACTTCCTTGTTTTCCAAAAGAATCCCACTACCCACCACCAGCCCAGTCGGTTGTGTCCCAAAGCAATTTTCTTCATTAAGAGAAATGATAACAGAAGAGCCTTCCCTGTGTGCAAAGTGGCTTGTCTTGCTCTCCAGTCCAGCGGGAACTCGTGCGCCGAGTTGTGTTTGCAGTTACACAAGGCTAAGTCACTATTTAATTGGGATTACTTTGGATTTATGTTAGTACAGCTGTGCGGTAAGAAACTGAACTTTGCATTTTTTCTCTTGATCCAAGTGTTAGGTGGGCAGGTTAGGGTGCTGCTTGGTTCTTCCAGGATGTTCTTCTCCATTAGCTCCTGCTATGCTTTTCAAAGATTCATTCCTGCCAATATGTGGGAGGATAATTTCATATTGATTCCTGATTACAATTCTTCTCTTTATTTTCTTCTGTGTTACATCTATATTTATAACATGCTATATATAAGTGAAAGTCATAGTACCCTCCTACTTTAATAATCTCACCCTGTATTGATAGCTGTTCCTTTTGTATTGATCTGTAACAGGCTGACTTTAGTTACAGTGTAATGATTTAATACCAATAACAACAGTCAAGTAGAACAACCTAAACCACATAAAAACACCTGATTAACATTTTTTACAACGCTCTCTCCTGAAATAAACAGACCGTACTGGATTTTAACATCTGGTCCCCAATAATTCTTGCAGGGGTGTAACTTTTTTTTTTTTTTTAATCTTTGCCAATGCTGGCCATTTTTTCATCAGCTTTTTCATCGGGGCACAGCTGTCGCTGCAGAGCACCACGTGTTCACGTCTGAAAAGCGGCTGACGCTCACTTCTGTTTACTTCTACCTGACATCGTTCTGCATTGGGTACAATTCAAAAAGACAAACGTCTTCATGTGCTTTGAAAAGGCACCTCATCACCATTTAGAAAACGTCCTTTATTCATGCTTATAGCTACAAAAAGATGCTTCAGCGCTGTGTCTCCTGAACAGAAGTCTGGAGCAATTTCTCTTCTTAAAGGGACAGGCGATGGAGCAGGCTTCCTCTGTGTGAACTTGTACTTTCAGGTATTATGTTATTTTTTGTAAGCTAAGCCTTCAACTTCCCAGGGTAGCTGCATTCACTCCGCAACCATTCATAAAGTGTTGTTTTTAAAAAGTACCCCAAATACTTTGTATTTTTAGAGTACCAGCTGTGCTTACTTTGTTAGCAATGAGAATCTTTGCGTACCAAAAAATATACTGCAAAACCTTGATTTAAAAAACAACTTCCCCCAGGTAAGTCTTTGGATATCTAAATTCTCTCCTCATCTCATTAGCGGAGGAGGTTGGGATTTTTTCAAGGAAACCTTCCCAGTATTCTCAATCCAGTGGGTTTCCCCAGTGTTATGGGAACTTTTTTCCACTCATTTTATAGTTTAGCTAAATGTTAAGGAAGTTGTAACATCTGCATTTACCTATTCTGCCAGCCTAGAAGCTCAGTGTCTTCATGCCCAACCTACTACAGTCTTTCAGCAGAAGACCTTAAAGTACTTTGATAAGTATTAATTAAACTGCAGAACATGCCACATACTTTTATTCTAATTTTACAGAGAAGAAAATGAAGTATCAGTAAAATTTGCACAATGAATTCAAGTAAAAATGCCTATGTGCAAAATGCTAGCTACTTTAGTTGGTATTCTTCTACTGGGAGAATTTTTAATAATGTATCTGTAAATGTTCTGGGCAAAGGCAAGGGAATACTGACAGCAATGAAAATATTTCAGAATTTTATTTGATGGGGTTTATGGTGTTTATCTGTTTATGTTTTAATTTTGTATGTAAGTATTCATCTGTTCTATTTTTCTGGCAATTCAAATTCATTATTTTTCATAGATTCCCAAGATGCACTGCACTCCATTTATTTGTTATACTACTGACCATGATTAATGACCAACCACAGTTTGAATATCTCATTTTTAATGATCATGATAAATTGTAGCCCATCATGGCAATTTAATATGCTTATCATGCAAGATCTAAGTCAAAAAACTTAAATTATGTCATAATTAGGAAGCACATCTTAGCTGGGAAGCACAAGAAGAGTTTGCCATTATAAAACTTGCAGTTCCATGCTTTTGCTGAAAGAGTTTTGTAGTGCATCAACCTAGCTGTTCTGTTCCTATGGGAATATAGGTTGTGAACTTTCCCATATTGCATCTCATACTGCAGGACGGTCTTTTTGCGAACTCTTCGATTGCCGTTTTCTCCTGAACCTAATTTATGATTGATGGGGATAAGGAGAGCTCATGGAACAGATCAGATAAAAGAGCCTGTCAGGTAGCAAGATGAAACTTAAAATATTCCTCGTATGGTCTCTAGGTTGTATGAGATGCATCACAGTCAGACTACTGTTTGGCTATAGCCGTATGCAATATGGTGGTACAATCCCCAGTGCCCAGCATGTCCCAGCTCTATATCATACTCAGAGCTGGTGACAAGAATCACTCCCCCTTTTTCCTCCTTTGTTTTGACACACAGGAAAGCTGTGGGCATGTGGGCTAGAGAAGAGCTGCAGCACTTCCTAACACAGGCTCTGATATGGGTGACTGACATATCAAGCGTGACCCCATGAAGAAGTCTAAACTTAGCCTCTCTGAATGCCACATTCAGTATGACACTTTTTCATGCTTAGTTTTTTCCCAGTGTGATGTGCCTTCCCTCATCCTGCTGTCTTTCCTCATCCTTTGGGTGACAGTGGAAGCTGAGAGCACAGAACCATCCATCCCAGTCCAGTATAACCTGTGGCTGCAGTTGTGGTAGAGTGAATGTTTAGCAGATCCTTTGCAGTTTACCACTTGACTTTATTTTTTAAGGCAACACCAAACACACACAATAATGAAGACAGTAATTCATCTATTTAATGATTTTTTTTTAAATTCCTGCTATAACATTTATTGTTTCTCTAAATGCGTTTGTCAAATCATCTGAGTTAGCATCTTGCACTTGGCAAAATGTTATTTTGGAATGGTCAGTGTGTTTGTACTTCACATCAAATAACATCATGCACTGTAATGACTCAAGAGAAGCATCATCAGCAATCAGTAAAATTGAAATCAAGTTGTTCCTTGGTTACAAGCAAAAACAATCAATTAACGGGATTTTTAAAATTCTGTATTAATTTTGTCAGTAGAAGTCATTGGACATCAGTTGTTTAACACTGGTGTTTTGCTGTCCCAGCTCTTGATGGGGCCAAGAGAAGAAAAATCATAATACTGCTTCATCACAGAAGAGGTGGATTCTATGAAGTGTTGGTGGGAAGAAGCTGGAGAGACAGAAGAGTTGGACCTCTCTGCTGTCACTGCCAAAACCGAGCTCTATCCGGGTAAGCTTTTCTTGGTTTAGTAGAGTCTGTACACTCGATTCCTAAGAAGGAGATGACAGAAATTGCAAAAGTCCTCTAAAAAACCTATTCGTAAAAGGGGGACTTGACAGAATACCTTACAAAGGACACGATTTAATCACAAAAAAACCATGATTTAACAAAGACTATTTTAAATGTTAAAAATGTCTTTGCCAGTGGAGATAGCAACATCATGTTATGCACTGAGATGCAGAAAGCTGAAAACTCATTTCAAATATCTGTATTTTTTTAAGACTAATTTATGGGGTCATTTTGAAAATATTCAATTTCAATGCCATCAATATTGTCTTAATGTTTTGAAATCATAATGTTGAATTTGCACTGCTCTTAGAACTTTAATTACAAAGCTAAATTGTACTAATATCCATTAGGTACCTCCTAATTGAAGCTACATCATATGTCTGATGTGGCAGTACTAATTGGTATAATTAAATTCTAATATGCATCAGTAGACTATTAAAAAGAGAGTTAAGAACAGAGGAATGAATAAGCAAGTTTGTGAAACTTCTCATATCTAAAGTATTCCTATAATGAGAAAGAGTGCTGACTGTACTTCTTGCTCATTTTATTTTAATTGCTATATGCAAAATGTACTGATGTTTCACTGACCGAAATTCACCTTTTCTGAAGTCTTATATCGGCATATTTACTAATAATGTATTTAAAGCTCTTGTTATTTATTCTATTTTCCTTATGTATTAAGTGTCCCTAAAATGTTTGTGTTGAACATATAGTTAAAGGGCTACTCCTTGGCATATATTTTTTATAAGCAAAAATACCATATCAACTCACATACAAGAAATTTATGTACTAAGCGCAGGCTTTATGAAAAAAAAATTAATTCTACTACTTAGTCTGATCCTTCAGATAGTAAATACTGTAGTAATCAATGTATATAACCTGCAATTTGCTTGCTGGCTAAACTTGTTGTCAGAAGGAAATTCATTGGTCTTACAGATGGGGTGGGTTCCTTAGCCAGATACAGCAGACATTTATTGTCTCCTCCTTAAGGTAAAACACATAAGGATGTGGTTTATCTTCTTCTCTTAATATGGTAATCAGAAGTTTGGTGTCAATTAGGCATTCTGTCTTCTTTTTGAGGCTGTTTCACCTTTTTCTGTTATAAATGAGACAGGTTACTAATACATCTTTGTCACTTAGCAACCGTTTTTGAAAGTGAATTTTTTTTTTTTAAATACCAATCTTTGGTATTACTTGTAACAAGGGTAGGTCAGTGTTTTGGGCCATACAGGGTCTTGTAGATCTAGAAATCTTTACTGATTTTGGTATCTTTAGATACAGTATGATATCCCACAGAATGTAATATCTAGCTGACAACTTGAAAATTGTTCATGAGGGCCTTAAAATGTCCAAGCAGAACTTCCATATGCAGTATCTGGAGGGATAAGAGATTTCAGCTTTGAACTACCCACAAGAATGGATTAGCTTTCAGGATTTTAAATGAAGCAACATGCAGCAGGAAGGCCCAGTCAATGAGTTGTTTAATCAACTGGAGAAGTCGTGATGAATACCAGGATTCTGTCACTAACTTACATCATTATTAGTACTTTTTTTTAACCTTTAACTAAGTATGGAGGATTTTGTGATATTTTCCTTGAAAATTACTTATTTCCAGACCACAGAGCTCCTGCCTTGTAGGGTAGTGAAATGAGAAGGAACAGTGTATTAATGATAAATAATGGAAGGAGAAGAATTTGGGATGTTAACTTTGAAAATTTTTGTCTCCTACTATTTATAATGCTATTTCCATTTCTCTCTTTAATGCTGCCTATCATTTGAAAAAGTTATTTTGTTCTTTTATTTTCACTTCTCTTTCACTTTTTTCTCTCCTTTTTCTTTTCTATTGTAAAAAATTTTAGTTTTTCCTTTTCAATCAAGATGAACTGGGAAAACTCATGTTTTTCCTAGCACATTAAATCAAAATCAGTGGCCACAGAGATGGCAATGGCATCTGGTTCATCAATGCAGAAGATAATACAAAGGCAAAATTATTACAATAATGGCAGATTTAGTAATTGAAATGCCACAAACAGGAAAATTATAAGCCTATTGAAAAATTAGAGAATCTAAAATATTATTTTGCTGATTATTTTTCCACAGCCTATAAAATCTGTCATGCATCCGGAAACCACACTTGACATGCATACAATTTTTTTGGTTCTGTCTGCATCATGTTTGCTTTTGCAGAATTGTTACTGATACCTTAATGAAAATGCAGATTGAAAATCCCAGTTGAGATTCCAGGTCCATATTAAATGCAAACAGGAAAATAATAAAAGTAAATTTGATATGATTAATGAACAAAAGACTCTAACCAATTTTTCTCTTCCATTTGGTGCTTACTGTAGCTAATAGCATAAGACCATTAAATTGAGACTTTATGCTTTCTGACATTTTTTCAGAAGTACTCTATACTTTAAATATTCTGAACATATTAATGTGAATGAAAATTGTGTATGTTTAATAGAAATAGAACACTATAACCAGATATATTTAACCCTAGCCTCAGTCACTATTGTAACAGAAGAATTCCTGGTTCAGCTCTATATCTGTCTCTGGATCTTCACTGGCCTTTTCTCCTCTTGACGTAAGCTGACCCTGAGAAACAAGGCTCTTCAGGAAAGTCTACGTGGAGGGCATTCCGATGTGTCACGTGTGACTTTGGTAAATAACACCAGAAATGCTATAAAGCTGTTGACTCCAAGAGGAAGTAAACAGTGGAAAATGAAATAAACTCTTTACCCAGTTTCTCTGTATGCCTGGTGAGAATTTAGTTTCTTCAGCTCTATCTTAGTAATGTAAGATGTATTTTGCAGAATGACTGTGTATTATCATTCAGTTGCATTTTTGTGTTTTCAAAATTGTGACCATCCTCCTTTAAACATTCATCGTAATAAGCGATGTTCAAAGAGCTGGACCAGCTGTTTCAAACCTCCTCAAGTTTGAATGTCCCTGACTCAGATCACTCGCTAGATGCCTATGGTCAGCACACAGTGAAAGAGAAAAGGAACTGTGTGGGATGAACAACAGAACTGTTGGATTTGTCTTTTCACAACTTACTGTGCAGGTGTGGAGTATTGCATGTGATTGGGTACATGGGGAACGACTGCAAGAGTGTCAGGCTGATGCTTTCCTGAGAGCAGTTGAAGATGTTCTGGCTGAAAAATATTGTAGAGTTCACTGGAGCCAGTGAGAAAAAAAATGGGAGAGAAAGATGGCAAGTAGAGATCCTGCAGCAAGACTGCACGCTGTTGAACGACCCGAGTCGAGCAGACCCAGTGCCAAACCTGACAGAAGATGGGTAGAAGGGATGAGACTTCTAGAGACGTACAGAAAGTGGTGTAGAGTTTGCTCCATTCAGAATGCCTCTTAAAAGTATTTAGTAAAGCAGAAAACAAGTCCTACTTTACAAGAAACTGATTGGTAGGGGAGAGATTTGTTTTCAGTTTTCTTTAGTAGTCTCCTGTCTATCAGATTTTGAGTTTTCTGTGTTTAAAGACCCTGTGTTGATCTGGTTTCTCATTACTTTCTGTAATTTGAAAAAACAACAACCAGTTTTAGAATTTTGAAGCCTTTTGGCACAATTCCTTCTGAAAGATGTTCTGCCTCAAAGCTTCTGCCAACTCAGGATCCCACCAGAGTAAACTTTGAAGAATTTACAAACTGACTCCCCAGAAGATCCATTCCTTGCCTGAGGTCCTCCTTATAAAAAGAAATTTAAAAAATGCTCATTTTTCTGTAATCCCACTATTAGCAGATTGCTGAAAACAGATTTTTAAAGTAATTAGGCAAAGTAACTAATAGATGATTTGAACATCAGGTAAAACAATCTCTCTCTTCTCCTGGGACTCATTCAGTCTTAAATGGTGAATGCTGAATTTGGGTACATGACAGCCCAATACATTTAACATTTAGTTAGTCCTGCTACGTGCTAAAAAGCTGCCCACCCAATTTTAATTCAGATTAATGGAACAAAAGCATTCATAGAATGCCTTGGAGCTCAAACATTAGATGCTAGGGGGAAGAGAAGTGAAGCTTTTTATGTACAAGGGTGTGGATGGATCATATCACTTTCAAATATTCATGAATTAACTACGTTTGGCTAATTCCAGAGGAGTAAAAATAAGTGGTTTTATTCATCTTTTCATCATTTCACATTATAATCTCATTATGTGCAAGCCAATTGCTTTTATGCCTTTTTAATTTTTTTTAAAAAAAAGTTATTTTATGGCAGGAGGAGTTCTAATGCCTCTGCAAGCGGTTGTGCTGCTGTTAAATTTAATGGGCTCCAGCTGTGCAAGGGTATTGTCAGGAAGAAAGAACAAAACCCCTGGAAGAATAAACAGGAAAACAGGATACTTTTTATGGGTTATTTGTTTATTGGGAGGATGGATCATTGAAGTGATATATATGTGTGGGCTTTTTTAAGCAGCACCGAAAGCATACTGAGTTACATACGCATGCAGTGTATTTTTGTTGAACTGAGACACTGTAGTGATGCGATAAAAGATCTACGGTGGACTGACTGTTAACAGGTGAATATCCTTTCGCACGTTCTTTGTCTGGAAGGGAATTCAGAATCACGTTTCCCTACGCATTAGCTAGCTTGCTTTAAGAAGCTGGCTCCAAACAGAAAGCCCTTCAGCCCCTACCAATGGAGGTACAGGCAATCTCCTCTGCCACTCTTGCCGCCACCACCTCTTATTTGCTTCACTGTGTACGCACAGAGCTGCATCGCTGGCTGCGCCGTATCAGCACTGCTGGCTACCTAAAGCGCAAATACCACCTTCTGTCTCCTGTGCTGCCCTACGCCTCCATTTCTGGGATATTTTAGGAATGGTGAAAAATGATCTGGTTAATGTTGTTACTATGTCCCCCTTTCTGGCTCCCTTCCCTGTGACCTGCTTTGTGTCGCATTCTCCAGCAGTGTTTTGGTGAAACAGCTGTTTGGGGTGACGGTGCCAACAACTGTCCCAGCAGCAGGTGATCACCTTGACCAACTCCGGGCATTATGTTCTTGCTGAGGGGCTGCTGTTGTCTGCTGATGACATCTACCATGGACGAGATCTTCGTGACATTCAGGTGTGTCCGTCATGCTCAAGTCCCAGACAGCATCTTATCTGCGTCCTCATTCTCGCTTGCATTGCAAGGAGCAGTTGGTTCAACCCAGTAGAGCATGAAAAGTGCAGTTGAAATAGAGAGTGTATAGGAAGGAAGAAGTGTGAGATTTGAAATTTGTGTTACATACAGATGTGCCTAACTCCAGACGCTGAAAATCTGATGCTTTAAAGGAAGGCACTGATTGCCAATCTTCTCAAAAATCAGACCCTTCCCAGCCTTTTAATAATGATGCAAAATGTAAGCTACTTTCCTACTACCTTCTCTCTAAACATGATTCATTTCTTCTACCTTACTGATTGAATAAGCTGATCTTGCACAAGCTGAATATGATTGATAGAATAGTGGCCTAATTGAGTGTTCCTTGTTTACAAGTTAACTAGGAAATACCATGAAATATATATCTTTGATTTTTTTTTTCCTTTTTTTCAGATAACTGCTATTACATTCAAAGGGAGAGGTATAAGTCTTTGAAAAGAAGTATGGAAAGCAAAGGTCCCGTGGAGCATGCTGCCTCCAGAAGTAGTTCCAACACTGGATGGAAAGTGGCACTGCAAGACAGAACTGGGCCATTTGGTAGTCTGGTAGAGTTCCTCCTTTAGCTGGGCAACGCCAAAGACATACTTCTGCACCTCTGCTTGATCAGGTACTTCAGGTCATGAGTTAGAGCCATTACACCTACACTGGTATCTGGTGTTTTGCACTGGCCTGCGTCTTTGTATCCAGTGTCATTTTTTTTTCCCCCATTGTTCATTGTCTAAGTCTATTCCAGTTTAAAAACACTGCATTAATGAGATACGAGACTAACACTAGCAAGCACATTAAACTTATATTTAAAAATTGATTTTGCCTGGAATTATAAATATCTAGTGCATTAACCAAAGTACCAAAAATTTCTTTTAACTATTATCTTTTGTGCGTAATGATGTGAATTTGAATTTAGGTTTTAAGAAATATTCATTGTGAATACAAAATGTTCATCTCCAAGCATCATCACAAAAAGATCCATTATTTTAGTATGTCTTCTGTCTTTCAGCTATGCTTTCTGGTTATTTTTAATGCTTAATCCATCATTTTGTGACCTTCTCCATGGGAAAGGTAAATGTAAATCTTACCAATAGCAAAGAAACAAATGGAATGAAAAAGAAAACTGTTTTGTTTTGACAGATATGCTAAAAATTAAAAGATAGAATGCAAGGGTAAAGCTCTGCTCTTCAGAGGACTGTCTGCAGACTTCATAGTAATTATTCATTTTATATGCTTATATTTGAGGACAGGTAAACAAGACCACCTTTGGATTTTTAAACTGTCAAGGGAAAGGCTGCAAACCTACATGAAACTTGTGATTTATTGTTTTATCTACATCTTTAACCTAATGTTTATTTTTTTGTAATGCAAGCAGAAGCAGATGATCACCAGGATGAGAGGAGGGAACAGCAAAGACCCTTGACAATCTCAACAATCCACCTCAACGGTCTCAGCAAGATGAGGCACTACTCCATTTTGCTGTGTTCATCTTTTCCCTGCATACTGCCTTCAGAAATTGTGTTCCTTGCTGCTTCTTCTCCCTCCTCCCCACTTTGCAAGGTGAGAAACAGTGGATGTCTTATGCTGCCTCTGACTCTGACTGGTGAAGCCTGTTTCATTAGCCCTGTCCTATCTCGGATCAGAAATGTGGAACTGAGGATGGGTGACTGGGCCTGCGTGAGGGTTTTTAAGGGCTGATAATTTGTTGTCTGGATCTCTGTCGACACAGGCTCTGTATTTCACTCCCGCCTGCGCCCTAATTATTGTTGGCGATTAAAGTGGCTAACTTTGGGACATAAATGAGATGTTAATCCTACAGCAAAGCTGGTAAACAGCTGTTTCCTTTTTCCCCTCCTGCCTGGCATCCAAGAAATGTGGCATAGGGGTTTTAGTTACGAAATATATTGTTGGCAGATTTTGTCTGGTTGCTGGACTTCTAAATCACTGACTGGCTTGGCCACTGCCCAGTGAAGAGGCATGCCTCTACGATTTTTGCAGCTTTGTTGCAACAGAAGCGGTAAAACATGCGCACGGTTTTCGGACTAAAGGTCCTCTCATCTTTGGTGTGAGCTGGATACTGGTTTTTCAGCACTGGCCTTGGCCAATGAGGGTTAGAAAGGATACAGTCCCCTCACTCGTAGTCTATAGTCATTAGTGATGGCGAGTGCCACTTGAAAGCGATGCTGCATCAACGTTGCTGTATTAGTAGTGGTTGTTGCCCCAATTAGATAATACTTTCTAAATTATTGGACATTATTTGTTTCCTGTACCCGTGAAAAAGGAAAGATGATACGATCTTCAGATAAAATCTAAGATGGCACAATATTTTTTTTAGGACCTGTCAGAAATGTTTCCTTCTGTCTTTGCTTTAGTGTTTATAACTCTGGTTCCTTTGCTAGTCGGTACCTGTGTTGGTGTCTGATGGGGATGGGGATGCAGAAGGAGTGTGACCATCATCCCGTTTACTCACAGCAGACTTATTTCGCTGAAACAGCCTCAATTACAGAGGAGATCTTTCCAACTTTGTGCTTAGCTTTGTAGAGCACTCAGGGAATCATACCAGACCTTAAACATAAATAAGGAATTACTCGTAATTCCTATTATGCTTGGTTTTATTCTTATTTTCAATTTATTGAAATAGTAGCAGTTATTCCAAATAAGGAAACTGATAGAAAACTGGTAAAAGTGAGAAACCTGTTGACTTTTTTTGTGTGTTTGTTTGAGTGGCATTAATATACAACAAAGGACATGTTTCTCAGCAAGCTTGCTCTATAAAAGGAATTTGCTTTGACTAACAGAAATAACTTCATTTAGTTTTAGATGTGTGAAGATGCTGATGTCTCAGATGAAATTCCCTCAGACTAGTGTACTCAGCTAACACTGAACTCAGGCTGAGATGACATAATATACATTTTGTCTGACATGAGACCAAAGAAATTGCATCACTAAAGTCAGCAGAGTGTTGTCACTGAAGTTTAAATGGTGTGCATTGCTTTTGAAGCTGGGGAAAACAAGAAAATATTTGCAGTAGTAGTTGGATAGCGTCCATAGTTTCTAAGGTCCTCAAAGAAATGTTCATTCTGATATTCACCCTTTTTTTCCCAAAGGACAGAACATGGCCTTTGTGGAAGCTCATGTCATGAGTAATGTTATAGAAGACTTTCTAGTACCTGTTCCCCAATTCTTACACTTTCTCATTTTAACATATTAATGTGATTGGATGGAGAAAATTCAATATCTATATATTTTCAGAAGTCTTTGCTTAATGTAATAAGTGGGCTTTGTTTTATGTTATTTATCTTTTACATCACCCTAAAATGTCAGTTGCCATAACAGCAAATGCCACTTTAAGTATCTATTTGTTTAATTAATTTGCTTTTCATTCTCTGGATATACACCACCTCTCTTATTTTCTGAAGGCTGTCACAGGTGGAAATGAGATGACACTGTGGTTTGTCTCAGGTGGGAATTAGATGATATCATGGTTTTTACCACTCATGGGTTCAGAGTAGGTGTTAATCACTCTCATATCATCTCTGAAATAACAGTAGGAAATATGAAAGTCCAAATTAGTTATGTATTAATAAAATTAAAAGAGAAAAGGCGGGGAGAGGAGAGCTTAGGTTTAAACAAGTATCTTTATGACACTTCACTGAGTAGCTAGTAATCTGAAAGAGGAGGAAAACAAGAAATTAGGTAAGTGTCAAATAGAGACTTCAGATAGAAAATTAGAATAGCCACAACTGTTGTAGCCTGGTCGGGGAAAAAAGAAAAAAAAACAAAAACATCTAAGCGCTTAGAGTACCAATCAATTTCTATCTACACAGTTAGTTAGGTATGTAAAGTTCTGCTACTTCCTATACTCAGTATTTTCCCTGTTTGTTGAAGCGAAGTATCTTGTAATATAGGAAGGTCTAGCTAAAAATTATTAGAATTAATCTGTTTTAGCTCGCATGGAATTATATTAGGTGTGCTCACAGAGGCATTGATAATATCTCAGCTATTGGAGGAATAACTTTTCAAATTTTAAATGTTTCATCTTCATTTGCCATATTACTGTCTTCAGTATCAGCTCCTATATTCAGCAATTTTGAAATGATAAATAGAATTGGGAGACTTTAATTAGAGTTTTCTATATTTGAGATTTGTAAGAGGACGATCCAGTCGGTGTTTTTGAACTTCCTAGTATACCAAGAGCACTGTGTGTGGCACAAGAGTTTTTGTACAGAACCGTGGTCTATGATGGTCTACCTTTTAGATAACAATTTAGTGATATTAAGCACTCATTAGGCAGGAGGACTCTTCAGCTGCAAGTGGCTGAAGAAGGTACCAAATTTTGATAGATGCTTTCCATGTTTAGCCAGATGCTTACAAATTAGGGCAGGTGATGCTCAGTGTTTTCTCTGTAAACTCGTTTTAGATTAGGGCTTTTAGTGTACTTATCCTACATTTGTGAATCTGTGGGCTTGCATGGGAGACATGGGTTCTTGCACGTCATCTCACAAATAGGCTTTTCCTTCCTGAAATATATTTAATGGTTCATATTTCTTGTGTCTGAAATAGCAGATGGTCAGTGGTGTTTAATCTTAGCCATATGATGGGTCTTTCTGACTGCACCTGCAAAAGCAGCAACCTCCTTTTTTGTTTCCAGAGATGTAGGCAAGATAGAACAACTCTCACTTCCAGTAACTGATGATTCAATAACGTTTGCAAGGCAAGTTGTTATGTATTATGAAAACTACATTAAATGCAAACATCTCTTAGAGCTACTGAGGGCTTGTTTTCACAGGAGAGTAAATACCAGGCCATATTCACCTCTTCCTATAATTTGTGATTTTACAGACCTGCCATATATCATCCCTGAATCTTCTCCTTTCCAAGATGATGATTCTTGACCTACTTAGTTTAACTTAATATGGAAGTCATATCGCTCCTCTCACCATCGTTATTACTACACTTCATGCTCTAGAGAGCCTCCTTCACGTGGACTGAGCTGGTGCAGAACAAAAGCTCAAACTCACTAGTGTTACTGGGGCTAAAAGAAGAATCACGTCATTTTGAAGCACTTAAAAAGACACCTAGCTCTTGTCCCTCTGCTATGTTCTACCAAGAGCTCCGGGTTATGAATCCACACTTGCAGAATATCAAGTAGTGTATGTTCAGCTGTTTTTAAAAAAAAGTGCTGGCAGGGACTCAAGTCAAAGGTACATTTATTTAATCTTGTCAGTATTCATTTACAATCCAACATTTAAAGGAGACAAGATTAAAATCATTTTCCCCCACTGCACAAAGCACCAGATAAAAGAATCTTTTCAGTAATAGTATTTCATTTGAGTTTCAGCAGTCCGTTTAGTTTTGATATTACAAGAAGCCTATTAGCTTTATATTGTGCTGAACATTGATGGATTCTGACAGCTGTCACTGAGAAACTGAAAGAGACGAGATTTTTCAAGTTGAATACAAATTTTATTGAAGAAAGGTGAAATTTACTTCACTCACATAAATCATTAGAATCAAGCTACGGATGGATGAAGTATGGATGGCACGAAGTACATGCCCTTGCCTCTACATCTGGTCTACCCCGTATTATGTCACAGTCACTCCACATTGCCAAAGAAATAAGCGCAAAGCACGTACTTGCATGTTCGGGGGGGGGGGCTGTATGAGACTTCAATAACCCTCAGCAGGCCTGGTCTCATCTTGTCATACTAGACAAGTCATCTGGAAAATACTTTTCATAATGATCAAGGGATGCGACAGTAACACAACCTAATTCCCAACACCCTATTGAAGTATTTTATGTAGTGTGAAGGGCTCCTTTGGAATTTCTATTATCCTTGCTATCGCCCTCATAGACCACAGAAATAACAAAAAGAAACCCATTTGTTATCTCTCATGTATATTCTGGAGACACATGCCTCCATTATTGACCACTAATTCATTCATGTGAATTCATCGTTGCCTAAAGAGCTGCCCCCTTTTTTTTATTATTATTATTTTTTAAATTATATTTATTTGTCACTAAAGAAGAATTTACGAAACTTGATCCTTCTCTTAATTTTTTTACAATGACAGTCTCAGATGAGGTATCAGAATTTTGTGCTTTACTCTGTTTCCTATTACCTAAACACCCTACCAGAACATGTTTTGTGTCTAGCAGCAGAATGTTTTGCAATATCGATTAATCTACTGCATATTATTCTAATTCATTTTTAGATGAGGTATTTCTGTGTGATTTTGATGAGTTAAAGTAGTTTTCAAATCTTATTTGCAAACCAAGTGTCCCTGAGTTCTGGAGGGCCAAACGTTAGAGAAAGAAGCTGTAGTGTAGTTCATAGGTATGAGTGTTCGCATTTTTCTAGGCCAGTAGGAATGAATAATTCGCAGTGACGTTGCAAAGCAGGTACATAGGCTGGTGGAGAGATGAGTTTGGATAACTTGTTTAAAGCTAGTTCATTTATAAATTCACCAGTTGCAAACTGAGCTATTTAGCAGGATATTGCAATGGTACCTCTTTTTGGTGCTTTACCATGGGATCTCAAGCATATTTTATTTGAATTTTATGTCTCAGTAGTTGTTTAACTGCAAAGGACAGTATATCAGTAAGCAATACAGTCAAATACTTAATAGCATGGCACTTTAAAAAGTAAAATGAGTTTCTTTGTATTCTCTGTATAAATATGTTTTCAAAAGGATTTTCTATGGTTCACCTTCATTATATTCTGTTTGGCTCATGCATTTCGAGGCAACAGTTCAGTTCCTGCCGGGCTACTTTTAAGAGGCTGTCATTATTTAGAATGGATCATTTAATTAAGCTACCACAGGGTCTGTAAGGAAAATTAATCAGTGTAGGTATATGGCTTGTATGAGTAACAATTACTAGGCAAATAGGTTACTGCCCAATAGAGTTGCTGTAATCCAACTGTACATAGCCTCGTAGAATTTAGGGACAAGCTTTGTTTACTCTTAATTATACCTAATGCCATTTACTTCAGCTAGGCTGTAGCCTTTGTTGCTACTATTTAATTTATGTAGTTGGTAAAGTACTTTATTCTAATACCAGTGTGTGACATTATCTGAGAGGAAACTGCCTGTCCTATGACTGGAGGGAATAATTACACAGAAAATATATTAGCTTTATTAAACTATATTTGTATCATGAACACAGTTACCACAACCTCCAAAGATCTGATCTGTATTCTTGGCCTTGGGGCACTTACTTAATAAAAACTTAATAGAACATCTTCAGTGACTCATACATTATGTAGCAATTGAATCATCAGGAAAACAAAGGATATTGATCCTTCATGTCATGCTCTAAAACCAGATATTTGGAGGACAGATTCTAAAAAAAATACTATGTCTCATTTGATATGGTAAAATCAGATTTGTTATCCTGCCAAAGAAAAACTGATATATAGTCAGGCAAACAGAAAGGATGTTCCAGCAGTTTATATAATAACCTGAGCTGCAGTAGACCAGAACTCAGTTTAGCTGCTGTTTCGAGAGTAGCTAGAGAGGTTCTCGAAGACAATTAATTTTTAAAGTGCTAATTTTAATATAGCAAATAATACAACCTCAAGATGCAAAGCACTGGTAGAGTAGAAATTCATGCTACCAATGCAACTTTTTTTCCAAAATATGTGAAATATGACTTTGAGCTGTCAGAAATTTTGCTGCTTCTGTTCTTTAACTGGATTTCCTACAGCAGCCAAGAGGCCTTTTCTTCTCCTGTCTCACCCTATGCCCTACGTGCAGAAGTTTTGATTTCTGGATGTCTTCTGTATAAATCCATACTCTTCCAGTTGGATAGTTGCACTGGACCTCTGCGGGAAAGCCTGCGCAGCCTCCTCTCAGTAACACGGCCCGGATTACAGCAGCTGATCTGAGAGGAACATAAGTGCAACCACTGCACTGAGTAGAAGACCCAGAATTATTCTGAGAGTGCATTTACCCCCAAATGGAAAATGCTATGGAGACAATTGCTCACGATGACCACCAGCCAGATTAATCAGCAACCAGGGGGTTACCAAAAGACTCTTAAAAACAGGCGACAGCTTGAGAAGAAGCATGAAAACCTGTGATTGTGAGTGAGAGACCTTAAAGTGACAGCCCAGCAGTGAAGCTGTGTTTGACCCTGTCAGGAGTCACCCCATGGGCACTGCCACCTTTTCCCAAGCCTGAGAGCACCCATCCCACCAGACCCCAGGAGCAGCCTGCACCCATCTGGCAGACTGACAGCCCAGGGTGAAATCAACGGGGCCCAACCTGTCAGGTGTGTGTATGGGAACTCAAGGGGAGCTCTCTCAGCAGGGCACAAGTAGCAGACTTCAGGAAGCAGCACAAGTACACATAAAGCTGGAGCACCCACACCTCCAGCAAGAGGGGTGTGCAGATGGGGAAATGAGTGCTCCCAGAAAAGTTGGTAGGTGTGCTTGTAACCCACACGGCTTGCAAGAGAGGGGGTTGTGCACATTGCTATGTGAATGTGTGTGGGTGTAACTAGAACATTTTGGGATTATAGAAGTGGGTTTAGACATTTATAGGTGTTTATTGATTTTAATTCTTTTTACACATCTGGTATTGTAGTTTATCTGTTATATTCCTGATACTGATCCTGGATGTGTAGTTCAGTGATTGCCAGTTAATTACTCATCCTTACAAAACAGATAAACCGCTTCAATCTTGATTTGATCCAAACCCCTTGAGCTGCATAGTTTTCCCTCACAGCAGACCTCTGCGTTAGATTTGCCCTCCACCAGCACGTTGCTCCCATCACTGCCCCAACATTGTGCACTGCAACGGCAGTACAGCATCACTGCTTAGCTTGTTCCAGGACTGGAGATGTGGTCAGCTTGTGAGCCAAAGGGAGCTAAGGCAGAGAATACATGGACAGTGCTGAAGGTGAAGATGGTGCTGACAGCTTTGGGGAAGTTCATATGAACAATCAGGCTGTGATCTCATGAGTGAGTTTAAGGCCACAATTTCCTGAATGTTGTAGTAACATCCTGAATAGCCACAACCCTCAAATCCCAAGCAGACTGGCAACAGAGTGGTAAGTGTTAAGACTGTCAATATCAAATGAATATATCAATGTTCTCAACAGTCTCATGTTGGTTGTCTTCTGCACTAGAAAGGAAAAGCTCAGCTCTGTGAGTGTCACCTGCTCTACCCAAAAATTATCCTATAATTGGCAATCTATGCATGCTTGCTGCAGGAACCAGCAAGCTTTTCCAGCAACCCCAGCTGCTGTGCAGAATGGTCAGATATTTGATTTTAGTAGATTTAGGAGTTTTAGCAAATCAGGTCTCAAAATCATGTCTCTTGAGGCTTAAAGTACTGTCCTAACTATAGAATGATGTTTTTCTTCAGTTTCTTTTATATCAGCATAGGAGAGTAGCAACCTTCAGGGACACTGTACTACTTGGAATAGGAGCTATATGTACAGGCTAGTAAGGGATGCTACACATCTTACACTGCTGGCAATTATAGTGCAGGTAATTAGGGAATTAAGATTACAAACCTGAAAAGCTTAATGTGCTGGGTTTATGCAGCTGTATTTGAGAACCGCTTTGTGTATTTGAATACTATGGGACAAAAGCATAAATTAACAAGGTACCATTCAATCTTCAGAACTAATTTCTTTGAGTTTGAAAGTTAACATCAGCCTCTGGATGTTGTGCATCCATTTATCCTGTAACTGATAATGTTTAGTTCTGCATGTCATATCATTTCTTGTGAGAGTGTGAAGCCCCTAGGTTTTTTGTTAATAAAGGCATATATGCTGGAGTGAAAAAATAATAACATGGTAAGTATCCTTCAGACTTTATAATCTAAAATTTGCAAGCTCAACAAAAAAATCTGTTCAGATGTCCATGATTCACGTAACTGTGTGAACCATGGTGAAAACAAATACAATTTTTGGCAATTCAAAAGAGATTCTAGATTTTACACAATTTATGTTTGCTTTTGCTTTCCAGTTTTAATGATTTAACATTTGCCAGACTTTTCTGAATTCTGAGTTGTGCCAAAGAAAAATCTTCACGGTTTAGATCTTACTAGTGTTGGCACTTGCCAAATGTCAGTAATTACAGCTAGTGGTTAAAAATTAAGAGCTGATTTGTCAATGAAGGATTCTTATAAATCAAATGGGCTCATCCTGATGTATGAAACTCTGTGTGGCTTTTCTGACAGGCCTGTATAAACTTTAACTGACACCTAAGAAACATACACTAAATTGTTTCTCCTTTTCATTGCAACAGGTATGTCATATAAATTGATAAAATTCAAAATGAGTATCTACAATATGGAGTATTTTCAGGAAATAATTCATTTTTATTCATAGACTAAAAGTCAAGAAATTTTGTGGTGATGTTTTCTAAAACTGCAGTTTTGTTAGCATTGTATGAGGTGCTTCAATCTTCTGACCAGGGATTTATCACAAACTAACAGTATACTTAGGGGGAGAGTGACATATTACACAGGAAGAAAAAGCATGTACTTACACCAAGTAAGCAAATTGTTCATTTGTTAGAATTTCATTGATCTTCAGTTGTAATCAACTGAAAATGCTGTATATGACTAAGAGAAAATATCCATTTTATTTGACAACTTATATTTTTAGCCCCTATGCTATTTATGGAGAAAGCATCTGTTGTTTTTATAATATTACTATATTTGGGGACGTTACACCATTCACATCAATAATATTTTTAGTTTCCTATATTGCTTTACATCTCAGGGAATCCAGAAGTCCTTCGCAATTATTTATAATATTTACTTAATAAAACAGTTTACAGTGGATTTTAAAAAGATGTATTTCAAAAAGATTAGCAGCTAATTTTACCTAAAAAGAGTTGGCTACCTAAAGCCACTACTAAATTTATAGAATAATTTTAAAGAGTGCATAAAATATGACTTATTTTCTCTTACTCTGCTCAGGTATTTTGCTGGAATCACAACAGTTTTTAAGTCTAATAGTTCCCATAAAATATTTTTGTGTCCTTAGAAGTTTGTATATACCCTTGTGGTGGATGCAGAAGGCACCCATGCTTCACTGGTGACAATGCTCATCTGGAAGTATTGGACAGCTTGCTTGGCAGCACTGGAAGACATGGCTGGGGACTCCAGCCTGCAGCCACAACCAGGTCGCGGTGCTCCAAGGATGCTACTATGCTTTGTCTTGACTCAGCTCCTGAGGCTTCATGGCACAATACCGTGTTTTGTGGACTTAATCGAACCTCAGTACAGGGTAATCAGGTATACACTATCAATAGGCTAATATCAATTTAGGAAGCCAAACCTTAATATGTGTCTTTTTTTACCACGGAAATAGTATCCTGTTGGTGAAGACCCCAATGTGCAATGTAGTAGTGTAGATCACTGAACCAAAACAAGCCTCAAAAACCCATGGGTAAAATATTCTCTATTTAAGAGATTCAGTTATTAAATAGGTTTAAAAAGAATAATATAAATTCAGATTTCTGCTAGAAAAAGAGGAAGTGTGAGTAGCACTCATATTTACAGCATGCTTTTAATATACTGACAATATATATTCTTGCTCCTTATGTGTCTGAATTTTAACAAATCCCTCATGCCCAGCAAAGTTTTGAACTTGGAAAAGAAGAAAGTCCTAGAAATGCCTTAAAAATAAGGATTGAGGATTTCCCAACAAAAGACGCTTTCAAATCTAGCCCTTTTTGTCCTGCTTTATTAGCGGGCTTAAGCTGCTTCTGGCTCAGTTTTCTAACTTGTGTATCCCAATTCTGTGCTTGTAAATATGTACTTAACTGAATGGGGAACTTTGTGTGCAACATACTGTTATTGATTCCCATATCAGAACTGGGTATTGATTGAAAACACCTCAAGCTATTTTTCGGTCCGACCTTATGATTTTTCTATATGGTGCACTGCTAAATGCCTGAAAGTAATTTTGCCATATGTTTCAATAGCTTTATTTTTAAAAAACAAAACCAAATGACAAATGAACAAACAAACCAAACCAAAAACCTTCAAGTTTTCAGATAAATTATTCCATGCAATGATCTGTTATATTGTTAAGTGGATATGTTCCTTCAGTGTTGAAATTCTTATCTTAGAATTTATCGAATTTAAATTAGAATTATCTAAAACTAGAAGTCCAGATCTAGTTTCACATTGCATTTTCTTAGCTTCCATATCTTATGGTTATTCTACTTTGCTAGACTGAAAGATCTTCCTAATTCGGGATTTAGAGAACAGGTATCCTCTAACTTGAGGATGAACATGATTTTCAGAGTTCTGCTCATTCTTGAAGCAAGTTTCTGAAACCTCTTCAGTTTTCTTTTGCTCTTTCTGAAGTGTAGACAGTGGAAATGTACACAGCCATTTTCTCATCAGTGCTGTGCAGAGATGTCTTCTTACAGAAGAGTGTTTTGCTTGTATATCTAGAAAATATTAGCGTCACAGGGTCATATTGGAAATTCACAGCCATTCTTTACAAAGATACTCTTTTCTGAAATATTCTCTTGTAACGTGACAAGACTTACATGAATTTCCTGTCTTGCTTAAAATTAAATGTGCACTCACGCATTTCCCTAAAATGTGGAATAGATTTAGCAGCACAACAAAAAGCTTTCTGTTATCCTGCCTCACCATCTGAGGCAGGGTTTTATGCAGTGAGTGAAAGAACTGTGCTTTCAGGGTCATCAAAGAGAAAGCAGACTAGTAAAAGGTTGTGGAAGAAAAAATGTTAAGTTAGTCCCTCAAAGATGGGTTTTGTTGTTGTTTTCTATCTCTATCGCTGTTCTTTTTCTAAGATCCAATTAGATCCAATAGCTGACGATGGATAGAATGGCATTATGTCCTCAACATCATTATGGAAATAAAATGGATCAAGAAAATATTTTCTTCAGGCCAACAAAAGTGGTAAGTGTATTAGTTTTCCACTTAAATCACAAAACAAAATCAATTAGCTTCCACTGACTGCTGCAGGAGCCAAATAGTTTTTCAGGCACAATCCACTTAATGTTATAGTAGCAGGTGTCACAATCTACAGGAAGAACTTAAAACAGTTTTTAGTATATAAAAGCATACATAGTTTGACGTTGGAAAATAATGTGTATTCCTGAATCAACTATCAGGTAGAACCAGAAGTGGTTGCAGGAAGGATAGGATTCATAGGAAGAAATGTATATACTGTAGACTGTAGTATAGGCTTTTGGTGTTCTAGAAAGACCATTGAGATGATGTCCATCCTGGAATCAACTCCTGTGGGAGCAGAAAACTTAAAATTCCTCATGTAAGATTGAACTGCATACAATTGTCAAGCAGTTCAAATGCAGTTGCTAAGTTAGGATTATATTACATGACCAGCTTTGGGGATGTGCTTCCTGGAAGACACTGATCTGTATCCAGGCTGTGAGAAGTGCTAGAGACCACGCGCTGCTGTTGTCAGTGCTGTGACCCAAGTCATCAGCCCCGTGACACGGTGCAGTAGCAGAATGGCTTGGGAGCCATGCTGGCATTCAGCCATTAACTGCTTCCAAAGTTTCCTCTTTGCTCCCTCTTGTATGTGTTCTGTGGCTCTTGATTATATGAAGATCCTGATAGGATAAAGGAAGGTTGACAAACCCTGTAATTGTCAGAACAAAGAAAGGGCTCCCCATGTGTTCTCTCGTTTGTTTTTTTGTTTTTTTTTGTTTTTTTTTTTTTTATTTATTTCTTGATTGTTCACTACATTGTTTTTTCCAGTAATTTTTCGTAACAGTACAATAAGGTATTTTTACAAACCTGCAGCATTCTAGCATTTAATAGATTGTATTGTATTACAATAAGGATGTAAACGTCCTTATTAATATTATTAATATTAAAAAGTGTATTTCAAATGATATCTAGTGCAACCTAGTGACATAGAAAATTTGTTTATATAAGCAAAATGGAAAATACAAACGTAGAAGTAACATTTAATTATGTCATTCCAAAATTAAAAAAACTAACCAAATTCTGTGACACTTCTGTGAGATAATGTTACTCCTAAACTAACCACAGTTTACAATGTTAGAAGTTTCATATATTGTCACATAGTATGAACAGAATAGCTGGATAGTACAATATCCTTATCATTTTGACATTTTTCAACCAAGTTAGAATCTGAGAAATTCAGAGAGTGACTGACTTTACTGTTAGTTCACTTATAGGTACATACTGATAGACAGATAGCTAGCTACGTTATTCTTCCAAAGAGCTTGTCTGGCAAAAATTTGCTCTCGGTCTTCCTTCCTTTCCTTGGTACTGTTCCTTCTTGAAATCTGTAATTCTGCAACAAACCACACATATTTTAAGATGCATAAACTGCAGCGTAGAAGAATTTATGCAGTCAAATTGTATTTTTTCTTGTTTAAAGAATTAAGTACCTGACCAGAGTGGTTATTGTCTTCTAGTTTATCTGCTTAGTAACTGAAATTACAAGGTCACAGAATCCCTATAATAAACAATACAACAATAAAAAAGCAAATCTGTTATAAGATTTAAGATGCTTTATTTATTTGGGGGAAAACTGACTAGCATTTTCCACTTAAGTATGAAATATCCACAAAGTGTGCAATTTGCTTTTGTTAATTTGCTTATAGATTGTGTTCTATTGCCGTGGAATTCAAAAGAAAATAGACACAGAATTCTTTGGCATCCAAATACCTTTCACCTTTAATGGTAAGGTAGCTGGAAGAGGATTATCTCCACTAATATTTTCTCACACTCAGAAATTAGTTCAGGTTGAAGAAGCCTGTATATTCACGGTTATGAAAGGATCATTCTGATAATCTGATGTGACTCCTTAGTATAGTCCATCAATTTCTTCATCACACCAGTAGCAGGTGGCTGAGCTATGACATTATTTGAAGTATTTAGCTAATGTGTGGGATGAGAAAGAGAAAATCCCTTGAAATCTTCTGAATAAACCAAACTATACAGTAGTAAATACTGTCTTTTTCATGAATACTTAGTCCCATGTCCAAATAGTTTGGAGCATCCCACAAACACTCAAAAGTCCTGTAGCATCAAGACAGCTTAGCATCACAGGACTTGGCCCTGAAAGATCCATTGATGTAAATAATTTCTAGTTTCAGTAGTTTGTACCCTGGAAAGAAAAATGCCTATAAGATTCTGGTTGGCCTTTTGGTAGGGTGTTTTGTCAGTTTGGTGAGAAATGTCTAACTTTTGATGGCCTACCAGAAGGCCATCCAAGATTGCACAAAGTGACTGTAAGGTCAAATGTGGAGGTAGAGTAAAAGAAGGAGAAAAAGAAAAAAATCTCTCAACAATGAGAAGTGTCCAAATAAAAGATGATGATAAAGGTCATAAATCAGACATCACCATCGCCCTTAAGTCAGCAACTGTCAAAAATATTTCCCTTTGCCAGAAACATGCTCTGCATTTGTCAGTGCCCTCCATGTGTGGGCCAAATACATCTCGGGGAAAGGAGCAACCAGAAGCCTGAGAGACTTCAAGCAGAAGCTGTGATAAACAAGGCACAATTTTGCCCATGGAACTTAGCAAGAATAGTATTTTAAAGCTATCCACTTAGGACTGCCTGCAACTTTCCTAATAAAAATTGTTTATTTTTTTTAAATAATAGTTTAATACGCTGATTTGTTAAGGATGCCCTGAATCCTCCTGCTAAATGAAATTTTCTGTGAATTTAGGAGCAGCAGAGCATTGTCGAAGAGTTACCCTTCCTGTCACTGACAAAAAAGAACAGGGAAAGGTTAAGCGTAGGTGGGGTGTTTCTGTCTTCTAGAAAATGGTAACAAATCCTTGGCATAATTGGTCCCAGGGAAAGACAGAACAACCTTTGTGGCTCTTCAGGTTTGCGTTGGGATATAGAGTGATGGATAGCCATAGCTATCTTTATTTTAATTTGTCTTTCCTGTGCAGGGGTGCACCATTCCTGCTGCTTACAGCTAAGAATTAGCTGAACAAAATGCCATTGAGAAGAATAAACCATTGGATCTGAAATATAGTACAAGTGATTTAGCAAAATCATGGTGACTTTTTTTTGTCCAACTGGGAATCATAAAGTTGTTTATAGGAACAGCAATTTTCCTGTGAAAAGCTTGGAGGCGTTATGTTACTGCTGCAAGCCTCATCTCGCTCTGTAAGTAGCTCTCTTGCAATATACTGCCTGTTACTGCTTTTGCGACATGCTGCTTCCAGTCCCATTCTCCTGTTAATCTCTTCCTTCAGAGATTTTAATGCATAGATGAGGGTATCAAGTCAGAGACTGCTGCTTGCTGGCCATCATCTGAATGAGCTTCACAGATCATTCCTTGTCTTCACAGCTGAAGATCTGTGAGAAGATTCAAGTGACTACTGGCATCCTTTCAATTTGCCTTAGTCTCAACAGGGTTTTCTCTTGTTCCTTCTTAAGTTCAGCAGAGCAAGGAAAGAATGGGAAGCACACTGTGCACCTGAAGGCACAAGACATGTGGAAGGGAGGAGAGGAAAATTGTACGAAGCACGCTTCAGAGACACGGTACAACGCAGGAGATACATCCAAACATTTAAATCGTATGTAACTGGTGAGCTACTGCTGCCCTGTTGTGTCTTTCTCCTCATAGCGGTTATGTTCTTTTTATTTGTGATGCCTTTGAAGCACTGACTGTCTTCCAGCTGACCAGTCTACTGTGCTACCTTCATTGAAGTCCTGACTATAACTACAACTCCAGTTTTGCAAGAGTACCATGGAACTGGAAGCACACATTTAGTCTTTATTTAGATACTAGGAGCAGGGCAGCTTGTAAACTGATGAGTAGAATAAAATCTTCTGCAAGAATACATTACAGGAAAAACTGCTTTCTCCCCCCCTCCCCCCCCCCCCAGTTACTTATGTTCTTTTTTTGTAATCTTGCTGCTTTCCAAATAGAAATTTTACTACTGGAAGTCACACATAATATCCAGGATGCATAATTTTGCCATTTAAAGATTGCTAAAATAACCTTTCTAACGTTATTGAAAGACAAGGACTTATATCTGCTGTAATCCTGTTGACTTCTTTCTATTCATATACATTTTCTCATAAGTTGAATCCACTTTGGAAACATATTTTTCCAAAATGTAAGTGATAGCAACTTCACTGAAATTAGCTATCAAGTAGTTATGAGTAATTTGCACTAAAATATAATGTATCTCTGAATCAAAGCCCTTGAGATATCTAGAAAGATCATTATCACCTTCAGTGTGTTTGGGCCTGGCCCTTTATCAGTAACTGAAGGTAAATCTCTTTCTGACTTTTCACATTACTTCATTGCAGTAATGAACAAAATCCTCTCCCTTACTGCATAGGAGCCTCCCATTATAACAGGACGGAGCAGTCAGGCAGGATATGGTAACATAACTTACTAGTCTTTTGAGTTCAGCAGTCCTTTATTTATTATGCTGTAAGTATTTACAGAAGCTGTATCTGATTTATATAAATCTCCAAATGTACACTCCTTTATGAGATTTTTCTGATTGTAAATTCCATATTCCTCTCATTGTGTTTTCATTTTTAATTTACTACATTCCCCCAAAGGCTTTCCTTTAACTACTTTGCTTGTTGTAAATTCAGCAGTGATATTCTTTAAATAAACAGAAACACAGAACATAATTTCCTGGTAACACTGTTTAGAAAATGGATCAGAATAAGGCCCCAAAGCTATTCTGATGATGAATTAATTATAGGATTCCAGGAAAAACACGACATTGACATTTTACAAGTTTTGGCATGCAGCCTTGTATAACGGTGCGCACTTAATAAAGTTGTTTTGATGCTTATCGTATGAATAAAGACTTAACTCTAAGAATCAAAAAGTATTTTGGCATAATGTAAACTGAAATGGTAACCTCATATACTCTTTTCTCCATTTAAATTATGGAAATGTAGCTTTATTATGCAGACAGAACAAAAGAGCTGATCTTAAAATGCTGCGCCCACGTTAAAATATCTTGACTGGCCTTTTGTCTTGTGTATGAACTTTCAGCAGCTTTTGCTTTAACAGTAAAAGTTTTCTGGTCTTTTATCATTAGAATGATCAAGAATAACTCATATAGTAGTACATGTTTTTCTTCGTGCTATTTCAGTAAGTTTGTTCCTTTTCTGCTTTACGTTTATGCATTTTCAAGTAGTCTATCTGTAATACTCATATACTTCTGTGTCTTCAGCTGAGCAACTCTCCCAATATTTAAACCTCTCAAAATTCCTGTAAAACTAAGGTATGTTATCCCTGGTTTGCAGTTTGGGTACTGAGACAAGAATACCCAAACCTGGAATACCCATAGGAATGCAATTTTCATTGCAATTAATAGAAATTAGATCTCTAATACACCTTTCAGTATTGCACCTAAAGAAATGAAGTTGCTGATGGTTTGTGGCAGGAAGGACAACAGAAAACGCAGATGAGAAGCACATGTAATGAAAGTAAAGCCATTTAGCACTTTTAAAATTTTTACCAGCTGCCTAAGTTCTTTGGAGAAATCTTCACCACTAACGACGCAGATCCTCAAACACATTTAAACATCTGCCTCTGTAGTTCTCACTGTAGCAAAATTCCTTGAACATAATACTGAAAAAGTAAGTTTCTAGTGCTATTTTCAGAATATTTATACTGGGAACTCGTGTGTTCCGTGCCGGCGGGCACAGGTGCCTCACTCCAGGGCGCCTGTCCCCCCTGTCTGGGGAACTGCGACCAGCGCCCGCCCCTTCCCGCCCCTGCGGCGCCATCTTGTGAGGCACGCCGGGCACGCGCCCGCTTCCCCTCACAAAGGGGCGGGAGTGCGGGGCGGTGCCTCCGGCTGCTGCCGCCTGCCAGGGCTGAGGGAGCCTCATCTGTGTGCTCTGAGCTCCGGGTGTGGGTCGGTGTTAAAGGCCCTCTGCAGAGGGCCCGGGTTAATAAAAAGTTCGGATTGTGGCAGCAGCTTCATTGTGTCACCCTTCGAGCAAGGGTCTCTAAATAAACTGCCCCTCTCCCCCCCAGTGCTGGGTGACAGGATCCTCATAGGGTCTTGTCAGTTTGAAGAACTCTGTATTGATGCCAGTAGGAAAACTTGAGCATAGGGTTGCGATTGAAGAGAAACCTGACTTACAGTTGCTGAGGAAGCAAGCTGAAATTTAGGATACAGTTGCTGTGTTGTTCAGTTTGCTCTCTTTATCCTTTATCTGAACAGAGCAAGGTGGAGTAGTTGCAGCTATTTTTGCCACCTTTGTTAGTGTAGGAAACGTTTCTCAAGTTTTCTCAAGTTGTAGGAGCTGTACAGGTTCATTAACATCATGCTTTGCCTAACTTAATTAGCTCTTTTGAGAGCAGGAACATATTATACCAGGAAGATTGCTGTGGCATGCTACAGTCAGTTATCATGTTAATTTGTTTAAGCCTAGCTTGGTTGTCTGTGCATGATTTGTGTGATCCATAGCCCAAAAATCTTCACCATACGTGGACTGTCAGAGAAGTCCTGGCCTCATTAAAGTCTTTGTGAGATGAGGGAGCTGAATCCCCTTGAATGTGACTGTGTGACACCTGCGTGGTCCTTACTCATATTCAGCACCATAGGAAAGGGGACTTTATAGTAGCTCAATATTCTGGTGTTTCTGCGTCTAGCCCTGGCCAGGGAAGCGCTTTGGTACTCACTTGGACTGTGAGTCATAAAAATGAATTTTCTAAATTATTTAATAATGTTATAAAACCCAAATGATGTTGTGACAAGGGTTTTAATTAGTTCTTGTTCCAATTTGTCTGCTTTCTCTGACTCTGATATTACTTAGCCTTGGAAATTACCTTGATTCTGATGATACTGATTTTCAGTCATAATACTTCCTGTACAAAGCCAAAATATTATACTGTATATTGAATTGTTACACAAACCATCTGGACAAAGGACCTTCTTGCAGACAAAGACATACATTATGGTAACCTGTGCAAGGAATTAATAATTGTATTTTCTTCTTTCTCTTGGACACTGGCTAACTCGGACTGTTACTTCAGTCAGAGTAGTAGAGACTCACATAGGTCAAGGATGCAGATATTTTTGCCTTCTTGGCAATGGGTTGTTCATAACATTATCTCAGAGTTCACTGAGTTTCTGAAGCTCTTTTTACCCATGTTATCTGTAGGCTAGCTTGGCAGGAATTGAGTATTTGGCTTCAAAATCTAAATCAGTAATACTATGTTAATTGCGGGTTTTTCTGATGAACATGTTAGATATAATGTTTCATGACCATGGTATTGCTTTTTTGACAATGCTGTAAATATAAACTAAACAGCGCATTCACTCAGGGAAAATTCTCTGAGCTGCAGTCAACCCTCCAAAAAGCAGATGTAAGAAAATGAGACTTTTTTTTTTTTCGATAGAGTTGAATTAGTATCAAACATCAGTACAAACAATCCCTTATTACAATTCTACTCCTGTGAAACTCTCATTAAATTTGTAATCTTTTTCTGTCCAATGGGACTTGAATCCAACCATTCCATCACCATTACAAGCAGTTGTTCCAGTGGGGGCTGCATAAACTGACTGCCACGTCGTCTTGCTTACTCGCTTTCTTCTGACTCCTTCCTATTGTTTTCAAAATCTTATCCATTTCCATATTTTTCAGTGTAACATTTTTCACTACTGTTTATCAATAAGAATCTCAGAATGCTGTTTCTTAATGGGCTCAAGGAGCAGAGTTTTGGTCTCCTATTCATTTTAACAGTCTCAATAGTTATGATTTTTTAGCATGCTTAAGCACACATATACTTGCATACATACATCCTGTCTCTTTAATGTCTTAGGGTTTTCTGATGGCCTTCCTTTTTCCTTCCACATGGTTATCTGATACTACACAGTATTGGCCTTGGCCTACGAGAGAACAGGGAGTCTTTTCTTTAAGTGACTACCTGTAATCTGGAGTTTTGGATGTGGTTCCAGCCTATGTTACGCAGATTAGTGTAACTGAGCAAGCCAGTGCAATCGTAGCTTAGGTTTGCTGATGTACCCGTAAGCAAACATCGGTTTATCCTGCATGTTTATGATGGTCCTACATGCTGAATATAAACTCTGAGTACAAAAGTAATGTTGTTATTAGACTAATTAAAAAAAAATTGACTAAACATTTTCTTTTTTAGAAAATCAGTATTATTAAGAAGATATCAATATATTTCTATTAATTAAAAACAATATTGCGCTACTGTCAGACAGCTATTAGTTCTAGTAAAAGAATAAAAACGAAACAGCTCTAGGGGTATGGGCAGTACATTTATTTCTCAGTCTAGGCTCTCAGCATGTTCCATTTACACAAGAGAAAACTCTTCAATTATAAGATCCTTAATTTACCCAGGAAATTTCATAAGGAAAATGATTAATTACTTTAAGCAATCAGTTTTACAGATAATCACAGTTCTTTCTTTAAACTGAAAAGCAGAAGGGGATCTTATGAATAAAACATAAAGGAAAAAAGAAGCTTTTAGTTTAATAAATATGAAGTCAGCATTGAAATATTTCTTCAAATAGACAAATCTTGTTAAAATTATACCTCTGTTCATATTAACTATTAATTATGGAATTATTTTGTGTTAATACAGCTGGAACATGGGTTTTAGCACAAAGTGTAAGCAAAGTTTCTGTTAAAGTGGCCCATTGCTACACGTTCTTGAATATTTTTATTCAGTTCAGTTGACCCTAACAACCAGAAACGCATTGCACATGGAAATAGAAAACCAGTACTGAAAAGCAGAAAAGGGTTCTTGTGATTATGCATACTTGACATGTATGCAATGACCTTTTGTTTTTTATACTGCCCGAAACAGCAGTGGGAAAGACCTAATCTTCCTGAGAGAACCACCACCTCAAAGTGAGAGGTGTAAGTTGCATCGATTGAAGCACGTAGCATTTTCTGTAGCTCTTGAACCAGTGTTGCCTTAAGTTTGCATGCTAGAGCAGGCTTACACAAGCAGGCAGAGGAATGCCTGCATTGGCTTTTGTTAGCTGGCTGCTGCTCAGGTCACTCAAGAACTTGGTGTTATGAACACAACCATAGATATCCAAGTAATTTTACTGTGAAAACCCAGGGCACTTATGGTGTTGGATGGCAAACAGGCATCCTGTTTCAGAAGTGCTGTTTAGTACTTCAGTGCCTAAATTTTTCTGCAGGCCTTTAGCACTAGTAGCCTGAGTAACATTTGAGTGAAGTATTCTAGACACTGGAAGAAAATAGAGAAAGAAAACTTTCCCACGTTCTGCTGCTAATTCTCATGCTATCCACCATTTTATCTGATGTGCTGAGTAATTCATCCAGTACAGGGTATATTTGGTATTGTTATTAGTGGTGAACCAGGAATCTGTGTGGCCAGAGACAGAACAAAATGATGTGCTCCTCAGCACTGAAATTTACACTGGTCTTACTGGTGCAGAGGTATAAGAAACATCTGCTCATACCTGAGAGGTTGATACCTGTTTACACTGAGTGATCTGCAGAAAAAACATAGTTTCAACTGTATGTAGAGGTGCTGCACAGGAAGCAATGTGAAGAATGTGCTAGGTTAGGGGAAATAGCATTCATAATTGCCCACATCACGTTTATGCATCTTGGATTGAACGCATAGGGCTCCTGTTTTGGTAGATAACAGAAAGAAAAGTGGCTATTTGCAGTGGTAGATGGTGTTGCCATACTGCTGCAGTGGTGTCCTGCTTGTAAAGCATTCTGAATGTCTTGTTAAAGCAGTTAAATTTTAGCTGGGAGGCATCTCACTTGTGGCGTAGGCATTTGTCATCCTGTAGCTCTGATGGACAGATAATGTTTTGCCATTACTTAAAATTTTCATCTACAGTGCAATTGTGTCAATTGACAGGATTTCTTTCTGGAACAGTGGACTCTTAGGATTTTTCCTTTTAGTAAGAATTGATTATTTTTGTAGCTTTTCCTAGAAGGAGATATTCATATTTAAAACATTTCTTACGAGAATGGATATCTCCTCTAAGGAATACTTTGGTACTTTGCTTTTCTGTTTTTGTATTGACTTAGGCCCTGAGGATAACGTATCTATTTGGAGCTACAGCTTGAGCAGGTTTGTAGGCTCAATTTAAAGGTCAAACTTGAGTGATGGGATATGACAATGAAGAGACTGACAAAAAAAAATTGTCTGAAAGCCGTTAAACCTTTTGCAGTGATGATTGCTCCAGTCCCTAAAAGAGAAAGAAAAGTACTTGCATTACCTAAAAAAACCCAACCAAAAACCACAACCCCCCCCAACACACATGTATTCCATGAATTATGCACAGTTTTGCATCTATCCATTACTCTTTCCATTCTGGGAATATATGTTGTTAGAGAGCATATTTTTGATTTCTTGACTGTTTGCATAGTCACCGTACCTAGCAGTCCTCGGGTTTTTTTCCCAGTCCCTAGCTCACAGAATACTTTTGGTCATTTGGTGCTCCCTCTTCTTTCTATTCTAGTTTGAGAAATCCTTTGTGCGTGCTAGGGAAGAAAGAAGTGCTTGGTGAGTTAGTATCCCTCTTGCTCCTGAGGGAAAGAAGAGTATTACTTTGCAAGGAAGTGGCCTGCAAACACATTTTTGATGGGAGCTCTTAGTCCTTGCCCTGCTTGTCCCTCAGTTTGCCTGTGACCTTGAGTGAAATCATCTTTTCATTTTCTTGCCAGCATAAGTCCTCATCTGCCACAGAGCTGCAGAAGAGCTGAGGTCGGAAGCACGCAAGGCTCCTTCCAAATGTCTGAAGAAAGCCTCATCTGCCTCTTCCTGATGAGGCAATCTGTACCAGACATGCACAGCAGTATCTCCCATGTGTCCTCTGTCTTCCCATGTTCTCCAAGGATGTGGTATGTTAACCTGCCCCTTGGCTCACCAGGGCTGAGTTCTGCTGATACTCCTGTGCTCCATCTAGGATACATGCCGAGTGCCCTTAAGTCTTCCATCACTGCCTTAAGCATTGCCTTGTCTAAACCAAGGGTTTTGCAAGTACCAGTTCTGCCTAGAGAGATGCTTGCAAGGCAATGGGTATACATATTACAACATGTATATTTAATTCACAGTGAAAGCTGATGAATGTGATGTTTTTGAAATGGAAGTATGAAGCTTAATGCTTCTGTGTGATCTCTCTTTACTGAGTTCTTGCTTTAATTTTTGTTACTGTGGCTCGAAAACTTTGCTTTATATTTAATTAAAAAAAACACAGGAGTGACTCCTAATGATTTGATCTAGATTTTTGTCACTCAGGTCTGGGTGATGCTGCTAAAAACAAAATGAGATGCTAGACAGCATAGATTTTAGATTTCTGTTTTGTCTTCTACTAACATGTACTTTTTATTGATGGAGGAAAGACGAGGTGAAGGATCTAAAGGCTTGTATAATAACATCTTAATTTAAAGAGCCTGCATACTGAGCATAGTCTGAAACTACACTCTGAGACACAGTTTTGTATGTTTTATGCATTAACACACCATCTGCTTTTCATGGAAGAAAATGGTACAGGAGGCTTTTCTGTAGCAATCATCTTTTTAAACAAAACAAAACATGTTTTATATTGGCATAGTCCTTTGAGGAAAGATGCAGCATTAATTGCATAAAGCACCTTAGATAATTATTGCTTCAGAATTTTTAGAAGCCTTGGAACCTTATCTGGTGCAAGCCACAAGAAAAATTATTTGAATAAATGTCACTGCATAGAGACCTGTTATTCAGTTCAACCAATTTTTTCCCTTGTACCTGTTCCACAGAATATGGAAGAGTTTTGTTTTGTTTTGTTTTTTAACTGCTGAAAAAGACTGCCCTAGAAAGTTTTGGGGAACAATATAATATAAGGTAAATGTGCCAGGGGCTCTTGAAATGAATGTAAACAAAATAACCCTATTTAGTGTACAAATCTGGTCTCTTGTAAGTATTCTACCTGTAAGCTTTGGGATGCTGAACTACCAAAGGATCTTCTGAAAAGCCACGCCCAAGCGAGGACGTTGTAGGAATACGTATGACCCCACTTGCCAGGTTAGAATAGCAGAGGAAGTGTAGCGTTGTTATTTTTGAATACCAGAGTTGGGAGGTTCCCAATTCCCATGTCAGTATATGTGAATAACACTGTATACATGACATTAAATTTTTCATTAGCAGTAAAATCTCAGTTGTACCTTATGTATGATAGTTTCGTGAAGGTTTTAATTTCGGTTTACAGTTTGTTGTAGCTTGCATGAGGCGATCATTGTTCTAGCTTCCAAAGGTACAGGGTCAGTAACAGACAATCATAGTAGGGGAGCAGTAGGTGACCACATTTCTCGTGTACGGAGATGAAAAACAAAATGTAGAAATAAGCTGTTGTGAAAAAGAGACATGAGAAGATTATGCATCAAAAAAGGGAATGATCAATAAAGGGTTTTCTTAGGATGTTGTGATAACTGGCTAAGTGTTGTGAAATGTGGGTAGACAAAGAAGAATGAATTAGGGATTCATTGGTAATTGGAACTGTTGATAAGGAACTGTCAGTAAGGTCCAGAGTACAATCTGATAGCAGAGGAAGCTATTCATATAGCTCATCACACTCAGTTCATTAGCAAACAAAATACTGATCCAGGGAACTGCTAAGAGGGTGGACATGTTTGCTCACAGTTAAAAAAAAAAGTAGTGTTGCATAAAGATAATGGAAGTAATAGTGCGGTGCCTGTAGCATAAAAAACAAGTGTGCTTTTATCCACACAGCAGAAAGGGGAAGAAGTCCAGCATACAACAGAACATGCAGCAAGCAAGTTGTTGTTTGTCAGTCAAAATACAGGGAAAAAAAGAGCACTTTAAAATGTTAAATTATATATGAAGATTTTGTACGAGACTACAGCAGCATGCCAGGCTACAAAATGCCAAGATTAAAATCATGTTGCTGTAACCTCAATTTGACTTCAGTGGAGCTATGATAGTTTACACAGTCTGTAGTCTGACATTTTACATGGTGGTCTGAAACCTACCCCAGAATTTCAAAACAGTTTGTAGGAACACACATTTATCACTCTTATTCTGATGTCCCACATAGAAGCATATCTTTCATAGAGCTGTAAAAATTAATGCTAACTGAAGATTTGCCACTACCCCCTTCTCTTTTTCATCACCTCTGCACGATAAATATTTCAGGGGATAGTGACTGGGAGGATGCCAGAATAGGAATAATTAACAATGTTCTTATAGGAGAAGACAAAAGAGAAGCACAGAACATATTTTAAAAGATCGATTTCTATTACCAATCAAGAAAATAATACAGTACTTTGCTAGGTAAACAAAAATACAATGAAATAGTCATGATTCTTTGTTAACAAAAGAAACTTATCCACAAAAGCAATTCATCTGCAAATTTCAGGATTACAGTCGAAATAAAACATATAGCCACCAGATTCATCAAATCTTTGTGAAATTATTTCAGATCATGAGAATGGTGACTCTGTCCACATAGATTTCTACCAAAATAAGTAATTGTGATCTAGCTAATAAAAAAATCTACTCTTATTTAATGTTTGTTGGCAATTAAATCCATAAGTTCCAGAAAGATTCTGAAGCTTTGTGCTACCAAATATGGGGTTTCAGATTTTATTTTACATTCTCGTGAACAGATTTTTAACCTATTCATTACTGGGTTAAAACATTATTTCTACCAGTGTGTGCAATCTAAATACCAAATACACAAATGCATTTGTTTATATTGAATGTATAGCATGAAAGTGTGTGTTTAATTATTTTTTTTCTTCCAAGCAATAACTGAGTTAAGAAAGAAGCGTGATGTTGAAAATGAACTTTGCACAAAGGTGTGATTTTGTGAAGAACATGATCCTAATCTGACTAATTTAATCCTTTCATCTGGTAAAATGCCTGTAAGCAGTTAAGTTACCTTATCAAAACCTAAAGTTCACTTAAGCACCTCTTTCGTGTGAGCACATTTGATGAGACTTGAGATACATCTGGTAGTATGAACTAGCATGTCCACACTATGCTTTCAAACATACTTGCAGAAAAGAGCTGGATTAGGCTGTGAAGCACTGCTCTTACACCCCCTCACGTGCCCATCAGTAGTAGGTCTGCAGTGAAGAGCCTGGAAGCCTTTCTGGCTCCTGGATCTCTACCCTTGCACTGTTTGTGTCCTGGCCTCGCAACTGATTGGCTGACCACCAGTTCTCCCACTCCCATAGACAGTAATTCATTGAAAAGGAAAGAGGTCCTGGTGTGAATGACTGGGAGATTGGCTACAGGGTGGGCCATGATGTACAGCTGCTCTGCTATCTAGGTGAAGGCGGGCATGCAGAGAGACATCCTTGGGAAGAGACGTACCAGAGCTCTGTTGCTCTCATCCGAGCCTGCGCATTTGACACTGAAGACCCTATGATTAGATGGAAGCACATTTGGGTTCCTAACAGGTCCCAATTGCTATCAGGTACATAAACCCAAATTTCATAATGATTTTCTCCTCAGTTTTGGCTGAACAGAAGCAAATTATTATTTGTTTACGTAGGTATTTCTGAATCATTTAATATCAGTGTATGTTAACACTGGGAGGGTACAGTTTAGTCATTGTTAATTCTGTTTGTTTCTGTAGTCATGTCTTGGGTCAGATGACTGCATATTAGATGGCTGGTCTAATCAGCAGGGGTGGGATTCTTATTATTAAATTATCAGAATATGCTACATAGGTGTTCAGACTACAAAGCTACAAAGAACAGGATGTAATCCCATTTCTTGTGTTTAAGTACTAACTTTATTTGTGTCAAGTGGTTGAAATCACATGCAGTTCTATATTGATGACAATCTCTTAAATGATATTTTATGTAGGGTTTTATGCCTTAAAATGGATGGTGAGGGATTTAAATTAGTCACACCAGCCTGGATTAAAGCAGGGACCTACAAGGGTGCTCTGGGTTTGTACATCCAAAGGAAAACTCATGACAACTTAAAGTAACTACAGCTTTCTTATAGGCCAGGCTGCTGCTTTTATTTATTTATTCATTTATTTAGATTTAAGAATTCCACACCAAAAAATGCCCTTCCGGTGCTCTGAGGCCCCATGACAGATACTTGAAGCAGAATAAAGGTGAGTTACACAATTAATCACCATTACATCAGCAGCACCAGATATTTAGGAGCTACCTTGTTTGACTTTTAAAGTTTCTTAATGAAAATACATGTTTTGGACAAAATTGTTGTTGCTGGTCATTGGCCTTATTCACCTTTCTACTGTTTACACTTAAATTGGTATTTTGAAGTGAAGAAAACAACTTTTAGAGCACGGAAGCTCTTGCCATTGTTCTCCATTATGCTGTGGATGCTACCCAGTGTGTAAATATTGTAAAGGGAATAATTATACAATTTATAGTCTTTCTGGGTCCAAATTAGCAGGTGCTTTGAGGTAAAACATGGATGAATTTCCCATAACCAGACTGATGTCACAAACAAGATAGCTAAAAAGTGCCTGCAGTTATCTTCAAATGAAGTTATATTAGAATTGTGTCCAATATTCTTTATTACAAGGTGAAGACACTCAGAGCAAATAGAAAGTGATGGGTTTTTTCCGTTTTCCACAGCCTTTATTCAAGCTTTGCTTTGAAATGTTATTTATACTTATTTTTTGGTTTCTGAAAATTAACTTTTGAGAGTGATATTTTACAGTGCTTGTAACATTTTATTTCCTAACAGAGTTAGTCCGCATTTTAAAAATACAGGGACTGTGTGTGTTGGGGTTTTTTTGTCACTGAGTACACAGCAGCAGCTAAGCTGCATCGACTACTGTGATGTTTGTTGCTACCAGCAAATGACCTTGTGACCAGAGCCAGCACGCTCCCACACTGCCTCCCCTTGTACATAATGCACTTTGTTTTCCCCTGCATTTCTCCCTTGGATGATGCTATGGCTATTCTCACGTCCCAGTGCAACCATTTGAGAAGGCCAGGCTTGATTTACATTTACACTCTTTCTCTAACAATTGTCTGTAAGGAAGAATAATATCCCGTAGGTCCCTACTTTCTTTTCATGGTCCCTATGGTCAAACCGTATTGTACATCATTTGTGTCATATAGGCTATATCTATAATTACTTGCTTGATTGTACTTTTACAAGTTCCCAAGATCCAAGTCAGCCACTCGTACTGTGTGCTCAGTTTCCTTTCCATGATGGGAATGGGGCTGTTTATTCTCTTAGGGTCTTTTTTTCCTGGTTCTGCTTAGATACAGACTTTAGAGTATGATTTACCCAAGCACCCTTATTTTGAATGTGTAATTGTTTCTGTGTATAACAATGGAGACATTCCTGTAATAATGCAGGTATGGGAGTAAAGCTTGTCTTGAGTTCTTCCATATTACTTGGCTATTTAGGCATAGGCTGCTGTTTATGTGCAAACAGAATCAATCGTATTGTTGTAACTGTATCATTATCCAGCCAAATAGTTGGTTTACAAAACATAGAGGTTAGTGAATTACTTTGACCACTGTTTATCTATAATAACTTTGTAATTTTAAACTTCATGCTTTTAGAAACTTTACTATACAAACCATGGTTTTTATATGATGGAAAGATGTGGATAATTTTTCCATGTAGGTGTGTTATTATCCGTACCAGATTAATTGGTTCTTTCAAAATATTTTACATTATCCCTTTCATTTTACTTAGTTACAAAAGTTCAAAACACACTTGGGACCAAGTCTGATGATTTAGTTTCACACAGCTGCTCCAAATGAAGAAGATGCTTACCAAATACAATATTAAAGTAAACAGAACATGAAATATATTATGTCAGCATTTTCTACCTGAAATTAACAAAGACGTTAATTAAAATCAGGTTAGATGTGAGTGTATTATACATACTGTGGTCTCTGTGCAAAACTATTTTTAAAAAGCACATAGAAGTATTTAGTATTCTAAATTATTGCTCTAGTGAAAGGCAAAATAATTTAGGCAATTCTTCCTCAACAATTTCAAGAACATGAGAGCATAGGAGCTTCTCTCTGAAATTGATAATACCTGTTAGCAAAAGAGAGTAACACTGACATGCCACATGATGTGAAACAGCAATGGACTTTCCCTGTTTGGGTGCTTATATGAGAAATGTTAACCATCTTCAAGCTAGCCTGAACTATTTCTGTGTGAGTTAACCTGGGACCAGAGGCAATTCTTCACAGTTTCTGATAGCATCTGCTGCTTTTCTTCATTTTGCTACTGACAGTGCAGCACAGTACTTTGGTTCACTGATTTTTTTTTCTTTTTCTTTGGGTTTCTAAGTTTTTCTGTCTTTGAATAAAGACATAGCCATTTTTGAAATATATCTGATTAGGCAGTATTTGTCATACAGCATTTACCAGAACACCGTCAACTCTTCTTTGTACAGCTGTCTGTCTCATTCATTCAAATTTACATTTTTCTGATAGCAATGGGAGATAGTCTGTGCTCCTTCTGCAAACTTTTGATAAAGCTTTTTAACAATCTAGCAAACTCGACATCAGTATTTTCCCCAGCTTTTATAGAGGCTTTTTCTTCTTATAAAATGATAAAAAAGAAATTTCTCTTGTCTTAAATCACGTGCAATCTCATGACCAATCTGCAATCTCAGTGCTGCTTAGCGTTCTTACTTTCTGTGTGTCTCGAGTGTTTGTTTCATGGCTTAATGTCTGTTTGAGGAGGCTGAGGAGAAGAGGAGGAGTGAGGAGGAAAATCATTGCTTGTATAAAGAAGCCTTGGTATATAGAAAAGAAAAATGAGTCACCCTGTTTTGTGGAATTCTATATGATTTCTCTGTTGAGTTATACAACACTTAAATGGGTATTAGGTAAAAGCATAACCTAAATACAAAAATATAAACATATAATTTCATTGTTTGATTCACTGATTTCCACATTTTTCAGAAATAACAATGGTATCAGTGAAATCACATCAGAAATATGCTAAAAACATTGAACATCTTTAAGTACCAATGGACAAAAGGAAGATGGAGAGGAAAACCCATGAAGGAAAATATAAAAGAATAAATCTCATGCTTCAAGGGAAGAAAATGAAGCCCAAAATTACAACAATTTTTTTCTAATTATGTCTGTTCTTTTCCCTTGCTACTGCTTAGCCGCAAAGTAAGTGTGCTGAAAATGAAATTAACTCTGACATACCCAGCTGCTATCTTCTAAGTACAGGTTGACAAGAAATAGCCAATAGAATCAATTGAATTGATAGTCTGTGCATTTAAAATTCTATTTGGAGGCACTGAAGAAAACTGAGAAACTGAATTATGGAAAAGAATAGCAGCATTGAAGAATAAGGCCTATTTCTGACTGAAGTCCGAGAAGGCTTCATTATGAGTTTCATCTGCTTGTTTTGCAGATGTTTGTTTATGTTTATGTTAACTATGAAGGAAAACTCCCTTTTAATTCCAATTTAAATAGCTCTTTCAAGGCAGAGAATTTGTATTAAAAGAAGTCTGAAGTCATGCTGAGATGCCGCAGTGATTGGCAGCAGCATAAACCACAAATAGATGTAAGATACCCGTTCCTTCTCCTCTCCTAGCCTGTAATAGTCTTGTAAGCTATTTTGTCATCTCATCTCATTCTGCTGTTCACAAGCATGTTCTGTGAAGCAGCCATGCCAAAATGAAAGGAGAAATGTAGGCTGTAAAATGTGTACATAACATTATGGTATTTTTCCTAGCTAGTTCATCTAGCAGCAGAAAAACACCCTTGAACTGTCTAGTAAAAAAAGAAATGGGTATAAAGAAACATTGGGTAAGAATTCAATGTTACATAATAGCCTAAGTTACATTTCACTACTTAAAAATAATTTTTCTTTTTTTTTCTAGACAAAGATTCAAGAGTGTCTTCACACTTTCATGTATTGTGGTGACTACATGCTTTCTAAATTTTCATTACTTCACCTGTTCACACATTCTGTAAAGTTTCTGTTTAATCTTACTCTTTTTCTCACCTCATTTGATCCATTTTTGTAGAGTGACTTTCTTTTAGAGATCTGTTTCACTGCAGAGGAAAATTACTGCTAAAGATTCACTAAAATCATAATTCTTACTATGCTTAATATGTTTTTATGTATTTTAGAAGTAAGTTTGTTCATAGCCTTTCAAAAAACCTGATGTTTTAAAAAACTATACAGGAAAGTGGAAATGAACAGAAGCCCTTCATATTGATTCCTTTTAAAAATTTGATCTCCTTGTTAATTTTTCTGTACAGTCTAGATGAAAATACCTTGCCTTTTTGACTGTAAAACAAAGGGCATTTGCATAGTTGTCTAAAGTGTTTAATAATTCTTGCCTTCCCTGTGAAATTAAGCTGATGTGATTTCGGTTGAAGAAGAGATTGAGTGTTTCGTTATTCTGAGTGACGGTAACTTGTTCCTCGCAGAGAGCCAGGCAGAGTGGTCAAAGAAGGAAGCAAGCTCAGAGCTGCACTGCTCACCACTGTTAATGTGACTGCTCTGAGTGGATGTGTTTTTTTTTCTCTTTTATTCAGTTCACCTTGTTTCCATTTAGTGTTTTTGTGTGTGTATTGTCCAAAACAAAACAAAATACACATTAAGGTTAAGTTAATAGGAAGCCTTACCATTTTATTTTCAGGTGAAAAACAAGCAAAACACCTCAAACATTGAGTAATACTCATAGTTTGTTTTTTTCACATATGCTAAAGAAACATTTGATTGTAACAGAAGATCCAAAGACAATAGCAACAAGCACTTTTTTTCCTGAAGGCTGTGACACAGATGAAGTCTGTTGTTATTAAGATCTAGCTATAACCCATCCATCTGTTAATCTTCTTGTGTGTGCCGTAGCAGGTTATTTGTAACTGAAGGCTGAGCCAAAAAAAAGACTCTATTTCTTTATGATAACCTCGTGTGAACACAGGATTGTCATTATTATCTTTTATTTTGAAAGTTAGAGGTTTTGTACATTTATGTGACCTTTCATTTAGAGAAACAGTCTTGTACTTTCAATGGCTTTTTACACTTACTGGGTCCTAAGAGAATTTAGTTAAAATGAAGCAGCATGCCGAGCTTCTGTAAGATGCATCCTTTAAAATTCTTTATAGTAACTTTACATGAAATGCATCACAGGCATCTGAAGAGGGGAAAAAAACAAGTCATAAGCAACAAGCCACAATCTTTCAACATATTTTGCATCCCATTCAGGCAGATGTTTGACCTCAAGACATGTAAAGTAGATGGATTTGATTCTGTCTTGATCTCCCTGCAACTTGAACTGGGGAGATGAGAGAAGCTCAGCAGGAAATTAGCTAAATAAAGGAACTGGATAAGCAAAAAAAAAAAAAAAAAAAAAAAAAAAAAGCTGGAGAATATTGTAATATGTAAATCTAAGTCTAAATATGTATTTTCACCAGTTGTATAAATTATACTAAAACATGGACATCATAATAGCTTGTCTCTAAAAGGATGTGATAACCCTATCGGGATATAATAAGAATACTTCTAATGATGGATGAGATATTCTTTCATTTATTTACAAATCTAAGACTGGAGTCTAGTCTTAGACGAGTCTGAAGAAGAACTAAAGTTGTTTCTTCCATGCTCTAGTGTACTAGATATGTTATTTGGTTGCAAAATGTATTTTATTACCTTAACGAAGAGCAACTGTGTTGAACAATCAGTTGAACCTGCCAGCCAGTTTGCAGACCGAGGGCAAAATCTGATGCATCTTAATTAATTCCCCCAACTCGATTGTTGCCATGCTTTAAAGTTGCACTGTCTGCTGCGCCAGTACAGACGGTGAAGCTGGTTAAATACCTCAGAACAATAATCCAAAAATCCCACAAGAGATGTGAAGCAAATCAGTTAGGAAAAGCAGGTGCAGGAAAAAGGCATGTGCCCCACAGCCGGTCATTAACTATCTTCACCCATCTGAAAGCAGAAAATGAGGGCTGTGCACACACTGCACACTCTCTAGCAGTGCCTAACTAAGCTTGGCTCATCCTTACTAAAATACAGCCACAGGAAAAAAAAAACCTGTTCACTTTAAGTATAATCACAAAATGCTTCAATCATCGACTAAAAACATGGGAGGTTTGAATTAATTTCTCTCTGTTGGGAGTAAGGACCAAGATTTTTTCCTCCTTCTTCCAACTTTCAAATGATCAAATACAAAGGATCAAAATAACAGTCTCTTTTTTTTCCTTATATATTTATGTTTAACAGCTATTTGTCATTTTAAATTATCAAAATATTTTTAATACAACTTTTTGGGTATATTTTATTTATGTGTAATAGCAGCAATAGAGAAACCTGGAAGACAAATTAAAAGCAGTATACAAGGTGAGAACAGAATTGCCTTTTTTTTGCGCAACAGCCAAGAATGGCACTCAGACCATGAAAGTTGCCAGCAGAGCCCATCTGTTAAGCAACAGAGTAAATCAGATGCTGCAAGTTTCCAGTGATCTCAGGAACGGAAAACACTGAGAAGAGGTGAATGAACGCGGGAAGGTCATTTTCACCTCAAAGGTCTAAAAGAGCTTTTTCTCTCTATAACCCACTCTTAAGTTGGTCCTTTCTGGCACAGCACTGTGATTGATCAGTCCACTTAAAATGGACCCAGTCTTTGTGTCCCTGGCTGTGTCTGGTCAGATTTCTGAAACTCCAAGGGCAATATAGTCCAGGGTGCAAACATGCTACTCTTTCTTGGAGCATGGTTCTTGAAAGATTTCCGTGCCTGGGATCTTCTGAATGCTCTTGTTCACACGCACAGACGCTACCTTGGGGCTCCGAGGAGCTAGATACTTCAGGTCTTTTGTTCTCTTCTCTGGACAGAAATTTTAAGAAGTAGAAATTCTTGAGCACAGATACATTACTTCACACACAGGTGAGACATCTTTGAAGGCACAAGTCCTGAGGAAACATTGTTTCCAATAATCCCATTTTTCTTATTAATCCAGGCTCTATCACTTTCAGATCCTGCATTTATGTGAGTGATGACTGAAGATTCAAGCTCTTGTTTGGCTTTTCGGTCTCTCTTTGTCAGGTATGTTGTCTGTGTTATTCAGTTGCTTTAACAGGGTAAGACCTCCATAAAATACTCCTGTTCCATGGAACTAGGTTATTAGTTTGAGGGATAATTAAAATCAGCGATTTAAACTGGTCTTGATAGGTTCTCACTTGCAGGTGTTCAGCAAGGATTCTTGTACATTCCCCACATCTGACCATTGCCTGTCCTGGAAAATCTGACTGCAGCTTGGCCTGCGGGACAGTTTTCCCACTCACAGGGAAGAAAGGGTGATGTTATACACAGGTATATCCTATGCTGTCGCACCATTTTTTTCTACAAATGTAACCACTGCTTGCAGCAGCTGGCGTGCATAGGACTTTATTTTAGGTTAGTGCCTATGTAGAAAGTGTTGTGCGGGAGATACGTGACTGTATCCTACGGCGCTGCATTGCTTCTGGTACTTCTTTTAACTTTGATGTGACTCAAACCATTTCAGCACATGTTAAGACAATATCCTGTGTTCTTTCTAATGTAAAATGGCACGCTGAAGTCTGTAATCAGGCACGTGATGGCAGGCTTTTGAGTTTTACAGAGCTTCACTTGTAAGACTGCTGATTGCTATCTAGCTGTTCTATTCTGACACCACTTATCCACAACACACACATCCAGTGTCAAAAGCACGCAAAGTTTTGCACTGTCAAGACTTTGCTATTGGACTTTGTAAGCTTTTCCTGGCATGCACTTTAGGCTGTTAATTGTAATGAAGAGTTGTAGTCCAAAATAGCTTTTTTATTAAAACCAAAACAAAGAAAGAAAAAGCAGCCCTGGTTCATCAAGTCACAGAAAAGAACCAAGCAGAAAATTTCAGTGCAGAAAAGAGTGTGATCTGAAACTAATAAATGTGTAATTCCCCCAATGCTATGCCTATCTGAGCTTCAAGAAATCTTGGAGTTACATTTAGAATTAGATTCCTTATCTTAATACCTACCAAATTTCAAAAGCTATATTACTGCCTTTTGTATGAAAAATATGAGCAAGGAAAAAATATGATGCATATGTGGTCTCCCCAATGGAGAAAAAAGTAATAATACAGTAGAGCCCTTTTCTATTGAATTGTCTGACACAGTAAGTGTTTCTAAACCCCTGGATACCTTTATTTAACTTTTTTTCTGTCTTTCAACAGAAAAAAAAAAAAATTCCTATTGCATATTGTGAACAATAATTTCACAAATCCTATTCTAAAGGGTCATACCATTCTCTGCATTCATAACCTCCTAATTCTCTTTGCAAAAGACCGTGATTCGCAATTGCATCAAGCAAAACAAAAAAGTAAAACTGTAAGTGTGTATATATATCTTAACTGTACAATGAAGCATGCATCTTTAGTTTTCACTACAAACGTGTAGAATTTTTTTCTTCTGTTGCACGCCTTTCTCTCTCCATCATAAGCTGTGCTGACATGTACTTGTCCTGGACCAGACTCTCAGAAAATGGTGACCCGAAATAAGTGGTGAACCTGGAATGTGGAAGTATCTGTAAGTTACTCTGGTTTTACTAATCCATAGTTGAGGAAAGATATTCTGCAGAGAAATTTAGAATGAAACTAATTTGACTAACTGCCAATTTGTTCAGATCTTGAAAACATGACCAGCTTTTTACAGAAATAGCAAAACTTGTTTCATTCAGTCGATTAAATTGAATTATTGGAATGAGTTATTTTCTGTGAATACTTTGTGAAACCTGACTGTCTAGTTTCAGCCTAGCTGAAGGGACCACAGACGTCAAAGCTCAGTTCTGCATCTCTCTGGCACATTTATTTTTATCTATGTTGAGAGCCCACAGCACAAAGTAGAGTGTGCTTATCAGATGTCTGACAGAATACTGTCTTTACCTTTCTTTTGCTTTTTGTATAAAAACTGGAAGCATCATTTAGCTCACAAAATGTGTATTGGTCCCATATTGTTTGTGTATCTGGAGCATACTGGCATCAAATACTAAAGTAATATTTAGGGACTGTCATGGTGCCACACTGCCAGTTTCTGCCTTAAGGGCACCTTGTTTTGTGAGGCTTTTGTAGTTCAGTAAATGCGCAATATAAACATACAGTATCAAGTATCTTATGATTTGAAATCAGATTTTGTAGAGCGAGTAGAAATTCAGTCACTAGCCACGCTTGTCATAGTTAACCACTCTAGAAGTTTACAGTTCAGTGCACCTACCATTTATCTCTCTGCCTTTGAAGTGTAATTTTCAGCTGTTTTTCGGGAATGTGTACACAGGATGCATTTAGAAAATTGCTAATGGAATGAGATTCAAGCTCATACGGTTTAACATTGAGCTTATTACGAAGTTTGTAACAAATTTAGAAATTGTCTCAACCTAGATAGTCTGGAGCAGCTGCTTGTATGTGTCTGGCAGTAATAAAAGAAATTGTATAAGTTTATGGGAAAAAGCTTGAGTAAATGAAAGGTGGAATTAAAAGAGAATTGCTTAGACTGTATCCTCTATATTGAAGTGTGTAAGGCTGGATTAGCAGTGTTTGTTACCAGTCTTTGTTCATATTATTTGACATTTTGCTAGAAAATGCTTTTTCAGAGTCTTAAATCACTTAAGTAATCATTTAATGATGAGATATTGAAAGATATTGTAGAAAAAAAGATAAATATTTAAAATCTTTTCAGTAAGCAAATGGATTTCTGAATTTTTCATAGAGCTGAAAAAGTTTCTGTTAAACAATAAACTAGTTTTAATTAAAATACACTACAGTGAAATGGGAAAGGCCATATGCGTATAACTGAATTTAAAGTATGAATAAAAATGTTTATACTTTAAAATGAACCTAGAAAAGGCAAATATTCACTCATATAATATATTTAGATGAATAAAAGTGAACATCTGTGAAGATTTTTTTAAGCAGTCTTCCTTTCACAGATAATTGTTGGGCATTAGCTGAACAATCAGTAAAAACAGAAAGAAAAAGGGAACACTGCGGCTCCATTGAAAGTGCAACTTTCCTTTCTTTTCTAGGTGCTTAGGTTTTGTTCCTCTATAGCAATTTCCAACTCTTCTACAAGACACCAATGGCTTCTACAGCAGAGACTTCTCCTGGAGTGAAAGGTATAGCTCTCATATCTATCTGTCTGGAAAATTCAAATAAAATTTGCTGATCAGCTGTCACTCTGCATCGCCCAATTCCAAACACTGAGAATTCTTGGAGAAGATGGAGCAGGGTGTGTGGTTTTTGGGAAAACACTTTGTAAACTCCGTGATAGCAAATTGAGGTGGTTAAGTACAGCCGTGCGTAATGCTCTTTTGTAAATAAACTTAGAATTGTCTGAAGTATCCAAGGCATGCATGTAGATGCTTGTATGATAACTGTTAAGGCGTGACTCAGTGCTATTACATGTTTACAAGTTCTTCCTCTTGCTAAGGAATCTCCAGAGAAAATCCGTTTGAATGCTGCTAGTTCTATGCTACTGTTTTTTATTGGAAGTGCTTGCGAACAGGATCTGCGTGCATTCCCAGCCTCACCCCTCTGAACAGCACCCATGTCAGTATTGCTCTGTCTCATGAATTTAGACTGAGCCACAGAACTGGAGTGCCCAGCATGATGTGCCCCCTGCCTTGGCTTGGGTTCACGCTTATGAACATTACACCGATAACAGCAGTCCTGTCAGCGTGTCTATCCCTAGTAGCTTCTGAGAAACCTTCAAGATCTTAGGGATTTGCTTATTTTCATGGCTGATTTCCACAATTTGTTGGGCTGCAAATATTCCTTTCCCTGGAGCAAGACTTATGTAGAGTGATGGCTTCACCATCTAGTAATTTTTGTAGGTGTAAGAATGAATCTTGAAGAAAAGACTGCAAGGCAATGCATATGACTCCGTAACCATAACACCTTTAAACATAAATATCCATGGGAAAAAAGCTAATCATTAAATCCCCCAAATACTTACTCACTTTGCAGTACACCTAGCAAATATATATGCCTATGGCTGATTATCTGTGCCTTTTATTTCACTATTAAAATTAAAAGCAGGATCGCTTTCAGTAGTAGTTAAGATTTTATAATACACTTAACTTTACATCAGCACAGTTCTGTATTCTGAAATCACATCATCCTGCTTCCTCAGTCCAAGCAGTTCTACTTGAGGGCATAAGGACAATGAGCTTGTGTCTTCCTAGTGTATAAGATTTATCAAAGTAAACCATTAATCAAATAGATATGAAAATTAGAAATAATAATATGAGGTGTTAGATAACACAATCGGCATGCAATAGCAGCTTGATCTCTCAGGAAATTAAAATAATTTAACAAAAAGGCCATGTTTAACAGACTGCACGATGGAATTAAGAATGAAAATCTAGCCTATTAATCATGCAAGAAATTGCAATTAAATTATATTTGTTAATTTCATAGTGAAGAGTTTTTAAATTAAATCATTAACCATTTGCTTGAATCTTTACTTCTATGCAATTATAATTCAGATGTGAGTGAAATTCATTTTTAGGGGCTAAAAACCATTTTCTATACAATTTATTTAATTTCCTATAAAACACTTTCTTTGGAATAAAAATGAGGCACAGATCTCAAATTACGTATAGGTTTGTCTCTCCCAATATTTTTCTCTTCTTTCCTTTGGTTCTTTGTATCTCATCTACCCCAAGCAGCATGGTAGTTTTGTCTTATTCAATATGCTTTTATTTCAAATACAGAAAAATTAAGCTTTGTCCAGAGATTGATCTTTTGTGATGAAAGTAATTTGAATTGTCTATGTGTATTTGGAAACAAATTTTTAACATATGAGTGGAAGACAATGAAGAGTAGTATATTAGTAAAGGCAAGTGGTCCTCTGGAGCTAGTCTCACTAGTTCCTCTGCATTTTTTACGGCATCAACGTTACTTTTAAACTTTGCCACTAGAACCTGAACATTGCAATGTAAACTGGAAACTACTGTAAATTACATTTCAGATTTGAATATAAAGTGAAGGAAAAATTGGTGAATAAGCATCTGATCTCAATATTTCTATTGAAACATTTAATGTTGTCGTCATTGCTAACAAGTAAGTCTTCTTCAGTCTGTAGGGAGAGCTGTGATAGCCCATCGCTACTAACTGGAGATAAGATTACACAGATGAGATCAGAGAGGTGTAAATTTCTGATGAGGGATTAAGTTAGCGTTATGATCTCCAAAGAACTTTAGCTCAGATTTTCTGACATGCACAAAAGCTGCATTAATGCTAACCGCCTTTGGAAGGAGTTCATGTAGAACCTTTATTTGTCCACTTGTTTTTGTAAAATATGTAGGAACTGATTACCTCTGAAAGCTCAGTCTCACCGATGTTTTGTTTAGTTGAGCTTGGACACTACTTTTAAAAGGTTTTTTGAGAGTTAGAGAAGGACAAAGAGATAGACAGACACATGCACAAAAAACTCAGATTGTGTTTATATATTTCTCATTTACTTAGGAAACAAAGCTTAAAATCCATAATTTCATGCACCACCCGTCCACATAAGTTTTACTGAATGTTCAGATCTTTTGGTTGTTAGTAACTAAGAAAGATCTCGATATTTACAAAACAAGTAGAAGAGTCTAATATCCTGCTGTAAAAAAATCACATACCCCTCTTGCTTGTGTGAGGAGAAGGGTTTTTCTAGTAAAGATGTGCAAATAGTCACATCAGAGGCCCAGTATACAACTGACAATTCTTGTCATCAGTATGTAATTCAGGCTGGAACAAACGCCTGAGATGGGGTGATAGATTGACTAATAAAACATTGGTGTACTTAGCAAAACAAAGGCTGATGGGGGATGCATTTGCTTCATAAATACAGCCTCGGGATAAACGTTTTCCATCTCTGATCGCTTCCCATTCAGAATAAAAGGAGTAACATAACTAAAACATAAGAGATTTTTGTATTTTAAATTTATTGATTGGATAACGTACTCATTCTGAGTCAATGTGAATATAATCTTTACTAACTTTAGCCGCCTTGAAATTATGAATCTAGTCTAAGTAACTGATGACATACTTTATCTAGATAATATCTCAAGAGACAGATTCTTCCCTAGACAGTGCTCTAACTTCTTGCATGTTTGTTTTAAGGGGAGAGAAATTGTTGCTGTAAGGTGCTCATGTCTCTCTTCTCTGACTAAGAGAGCCTAGTAATGAAAAGAAGGTGCTTAAGTTTTTAGTTAGCAGAAATCAGAAGAGCTGACTGCTTCTTTTAAGAAGCCTTTGGAAATTAAAAAAAAATTTTTCAAGACCAGAATCTGACCCAACTTCCATATTAATTTCAGGTTTACCTTGGATTGTCTCCAGTTTTGCCCAGATTAACTTCAGTTGTACCTTGAAAACACACACATCTTCCACATACTAATTGAATCTGATGAAAAAAAAAGTCTCATCAAATTGCAATAGTGAGATGATACTTCACTAGGAAATTGAATTTTAATAGAGGGTACAAAGTTATAGTCTTATGTAAGTGTAATGAGTGTAACTTCATGGCTGTGTTATGAAGGTTTGCTATATTTGCCTTCCAAAACTGTTGCCAAACTTTACAATTTTCATTAATTATATTATTAGGAAGCCCAGTATTATTTGTGTAATAAAAGATATTTGTTCCATCCTATCCATCATGTTATTTCAAAATGTTGCATTTTTTTTTTCATTTACTTGTTTCTAATGGCAAATGTTAACTATTGAAGGAATCTCAGAGCTCTAATTTCTTACTTAGAAAACAGAACTAAGTTATAACATGTATTCTTAAGGTAGACAGTTTCTAAAGATACACCTTATTTTCCTTCTTACAATATTCTCAAATGAGTTTTAATTCAGACCAACTGTTTACTAGTAAGTGATTTCTTGTTTTAGTAATGGAATGTGAAGATTAGGTTTCATAATATTCTCAAATATCTTCTGCCTGGATTCTGTTTAAGGAGTATTCCCAATTTTCTCAGCACCAACATAATTTACACGTTTTTGTTATGCTAATAGGAGTGTAGCATTATGCATTGTGTCCTTTATCTCAGTGGATTTTGTTCCATCCATTTTGCTTTTGTTTCTAATCTGATAACAGAATATATTAAAAACATCTGTCCTTGTGTTACAAGTATTTGTTATTTGTAGGAGATAGGAAATAGAAATATGAAATTAATTTTCATTATGAATTGTACTTGCCCTCAGAAGAAGTTGCTAGAGATTGCATATTTTTCTGCTTCTGAGTAAGAAATGAGATTATATCATATTACGCTGATTAGAAATTCACTGCTAATATGAAACCTGTACTTATTAGGAACAAAAAACCCCAACATTAGTTTTTCTGCATTAAAAGAGTTAGGATTTCTCTGTCTCTCTGAAGGCAAGTACAGTCAGGATTTCAATCAGTGTTAGCATACATGAAAATTGAAGTGTGTTATGAGTGATATGAAACAACGCAGACAATGGTTTGCTTTATTGGATTAAATTTATACATCGGTTATATTTGTATGTGTCTGGAATCTTTTAACATCGAAGAAGTTAAAACAAGTTTAGGTAAGTTTAAGTTTAATATGAAGAGACTTTTTTGGTCAAAATGAAGACTACTTTCTTATTTGTGTTGTTTGTTTACAAAGATTAATATCAAATGAGTTTCTGTTACAAAATGTTGGGAAACTTATTCAAGGCACAATCAAGCCTAATAATACCTATACTAAAGGTTTTTATACTTGTCAAACTTCACAGTCCTCCTCAATAAGCTGGTTGAGAATGTTTCGGGGTTCCAGGGGATTTTTAATTGTAAAGAAGTAATTGAAGATCAAAGCGGATTGATGACGAGATTTAGAAGATTGTTTCAGTTTTCAAGTTTTCCTTCATTTAGGGTTTGGTTTTGGTTTGTTTTGTGGTGGATTTTTTTTAGGTCTTGAATTCTGTGGCTGCTTTTCTTGAGGAAAGAAACATTTCCAGTATTCTGGAAAAGTCTGAGAAACCATCAGATCCTAATGGTAAACTGGCGAATCCTGTGGGCTTTTTACTTTGTTTGTGGTTTTTTTTTTTTTCCTTGCAGAAGGAAATATGTGAGATTGATTAGGTCCAACCTGGTAGCCTTTAAATCATTACAGGCTTCCTGAAATGAAGTTGTGGACAGCGAGAAGAAACTGAACTCTAAAGCTTGTCCTGTAGGAGAACGTAAGAATTTTTTTCTAGCTAAAAGAATTCATTATCTCTCTCCCTCTTAAGACCTTTAATTTCCATATTGAATTCATACATGGCAACAGAGCCACATGAATACTTTTCTAACTCAAGAAGTCATGAAAGTCAAGCTGGTTTTTTTTCCCCAAGTAGTTTTTTGTTCTCAAATGAATGGATATCCAAGTCTTTTTCCAGTAAAGCCTTTTTGTGTAAGAGTTAAATTTTGTTGCTGTTATCTGACTCTAAGAGATAATTCAGAGTATATCAAACCAGAAAATACTGAAGTAATAAAAATGTTGCCTGATCGACAGTGCAAATTCTAGCACTAAAATGTTTTAAAATGCTCTAAAATTCCAAATTACTAGACATCTATGTTATTTGATTTAATAGAATTTATTGCTTGGAATTTTGCAATAAGTCTTAATCCCTTCATGCACACCATCATACAATAGGAATAATATCTTACAAAGCCTGTAATATAAAACTTTAATTCATATAAGTGATGCTGGTCATATTGCTGTGCTGCCATGGGAGAAGTCTGTGATTAGCTAGAACTAAGGTTCCCCAAGTTTGTATAATAACTGCTATCACTAAAAATTCTTTGCCTGTTAGTATGGAAATATTCATATTTTGTCTAATATTAGTCTAAAATGTAATCTTTCTGAGAAATCGAAGACAAGAAGTTGCAAGAGGATAGAGGGAAAATAACATACATTCTTGATTATAATTAGTAAATCTTTTTGTTCTATTTGAGCAGCTTTTACGCTCAACACTTCTTGTCGTACAGTCTGGAAAACTTACAGTATTTGCTCCCTATTATTAAGTTGCAAGCCAGACTCTAAACTTAAACCAGTACCCAGTCTACCTAAATGGGGCCAGAGAACTTCAGTGTCCGTTGTATTCTGTGTGTTAGTATACTGCTTGTATACTGCTCTGGGAAAACAGAAGACAAATCAATCTAATTTCCATTTGAAGTCAATGATTTAGTAAGTCAAACTGCAAATTTGAAGAAGTCAATTAGCAAAGACCTTCCTGGTAGGTACTGCTTAGGTCAGGAGCTGTGCTTTGCAGTGTGGTGCTCTCCTGGGAGCTCATGAGTTCAACCTGAAGGAAGAAATAGGAAAGGTACTAGCAAAAGGTACCTACAATTAATCGCCTTTGACTTGCAATCCCACCAGTGCCGCTGACCAATGTTCATGTATGCATGTGTTAATGTGAGTGGAGACAAAGGAGGAGGAAACGCTCCCCAGCTCTCCAGACATACCTGCCTTTGTGTGTCCTGCTCCCCAAATAATACTAAAAAGTTAGGTTAGTTGCACTCTGCTGTCATGTGGAGATAGGAATGACGAGAAAAATCCTCTAGTTCCACCTCCATTTTAATACATCTGTGAGGCACTTTGGCACAAAATGTGCTTGCAGTGAGTTAGTGGGCAAGTGGATGGGTAGGAGCAGGGCGGAAACAGAGATGATTTCTAAAGGGGAACAGAATTTCATGCAGAGTGAAATATGGATATACAGGCACATTTACTAAAACTGTATTAGCTGCTGTTCTGAATTAAAATGCTGTAAGTAAAAGCATTTATGGGTAAAAATGTTTAATTGCACAATTAGCTGGAAAATAATCTGATTTAAAGTAAGAGAAGCTGCATAAATAAATCCCATTTCAAATAAAAGATATTGCCTCCCTAGTCTGGCGTTTCCAGTTTACTGAATACTTTGTAAGAACAGTGTTTTCATAATATACTGTAGCATGTCCTTATTGTCTCAGCTCTAAAGGTCAGATGTTTTACATGACTTGAGTATTTTCATAGTGTTGAAAGCATAAGAAAACATTTAATATACAAAAACCAAAAGTACCATCATGTAAGCCCAAGAGAGTGCAGGAAGAAAGGAAGATAAAGATACTGCAAATGATAAATCTTCACTCAGCAAATGACCAAGAGATACATGGCTCAGTCCTGCAGTTTTAAGGTAATAACAATCTAGTAGTTTTAGAGATTTTAAAATCAGAGAAAAATATTACAGTAGTTGATCATTTATTAGCAGTCAACTGATGCAAATGGAAAATATCTAAGGGTTATTTTACTCTTCAAATATAAAGTGAACTGTTAATAAAAATATGCAACTTTCATTAAGAAATGTAACAATCTGTCAGCTTTTAGTTAAGACTACACGTTAGTATGCTTATAATGGAGTTAATTTCAATCAAATGTGTATGTTGTGAAGTGAGCTTTAATCCATGACAGCAAGTGAGGGACCGAAGAGCCAGCTCTCAGCTGTGGCTAATTGGTTGACCACTAATATTTGGGATATGAGGTTTCACTTATGGCAGAAAAACACAGCTGTCTGGGAGACTGAGATCTGCCCCGAGGGTGAGCATAAGCAGGAGACTGGCAGAAAGATGACTGAGGACTGAGACTGCTAGAAACAGAAGGACGCAAGAAAAGCTGCTTTCCTCGGATTTGTACGTGTCTCCAAAATGCATTTTATCTTAGATGCAACATGGGCTTTGTAGCTCTAGTGAAGCTCTTCCCATTAGGATGTTCTTTTGTTCCAAAGGCAATTGGCTATGGGATACAGCCAAAACATGCTACCAAAGAACAGCAGCAGGAATAACAGATGCAAACACTGATGCTGGATACCAAGTCAACCAAGTCAGACAGACCCAAAACAATGCAATGTGGAGCTTCTGGCACATTGTGAGAGCAGTACTACAGAAAGTGACGTGATGGCAGTGTAACACTGAGCAATCAAATAACAAACAATCTTGAACTTGGCAGCAGAGTGACCTGTGCTCAGAATGGCTAAGGACAGGCTTGGAATCCCTTATGTTTTAAGGGATCTATATTAGCCCAACTGTCGTTAAGTCCTATGCTTTTCTTGGAGGTTTTCCTGGAAGCTTTCTTCATCACCAGTTCTATCCTGAATTATGGACTATTCATTTGATTGCAGAATAGAGCCAAAAGTGTGAAAAAACAGGCAGGTGTTGTTGATGTTTAGCAAAAACAGTGTATGCTTGCAGATAAGCTTGGGGTAAATAGAGAAATGTACAAATACTGTATACTCAAACTAACAAACCAGAAAACCTATAATGGGTGAACTACTTTGCTGTTTCAAAGATTTTTAGACCTCACTTAATGCAGGTGAAATTAAATGTGATCCTGTTTAAAAACAGAAGTGATTCCTTGTCTCTTAGCAGAGTCCAAGGATACCTATGAAAATTTCATCATAAAACAGAGGAGTTGGATTACGTCAAAGTGAGATTAGCTATATAGTTGGTTTGCTTTTTTTAAAAAAAGTCGACCCTATTTCTAACTCTTAAAAGTGTTGTTAAAAGCTACAAAAAGTTCTTGAAGGAACTTTCCCTCCTATTGATAGAGATCCATCCCTTTCCTTAGCCGAGTCCCAGGAGAAAAAGAGAGGAGAAAAAAGAATAGAGAAAAGCTAATGGATATCAAGATTATGATGGGTGACAGACACTTATAAAGCAGCTATAGAATTCAGACTGCAGAATGATTTTCCAGCATCTTTATTCTTTGTCATATGTCGGCTTTTCAAGGTAGAAGCAGAATGCAGTAGAAGAGCACAGCAGCAGAATAAAGAATTGTACCAATGAATATAACAGGATGGTAAACAGCTTTTATGACTAGAGAGGTGGTCTGCTTCACTCTATCCTGGAATTTCGCTGCTTAAATTTAAGATGGAACTTATTGTTGGACAGTTGAACCAATCTACTTCCCAAAGTTTGATATTTTCTTGGAAGGAATTATTGGCATTAAGCTTATCAAACATCTGTAGCAGGACATTTAAGGTAAGAAAACATGCTGTCACACTTGCTCTTCAGTTTACTTTTTTCAAGCGGCTGGGAAGGTGGTTATTTTTTCTGCTATCTTGGGGATTTGCTGGGGAAGCTGTTGCTGGTATCTACAAGGACGCTCATGACTTCTTTATAAACAGATGATAAACTAAAAGTCCCACTGGCTGCTTTCTTCCTGCTTCCTATAATAGAGAAAGCTCTATGTGCAAGAGGTCTGAAGTGTGAAAGTAGTGGGGTTTATTTTGAAAGAATAAGGAGGATCAGAGAATCAAAGATATTTGCATTATTCTGTCACTGGAGAATATTAAGGTTTTATGGGAGATTCAGAGTTTTTAGTCTCTACCTTCTAATTCCCATAGCAAGCTGACACACTTAAAAAAATCATTAACCTTTCGTACTAGGTCTGACTGGGATGGAGTTAACTTTTTTCAGGGCAGCCCATATGGTGCTGTGCTTTGTATTTGTGGCTAAAATAATGTGATAATACACCAATGCTTTGACTGTTGAACGCTCCTTGCACAGTGTCAAGATGTTCTCTCCCCGCTTCACACCCCAGAGAGTAGACTGGGGGGTGAGAAAAAGACTGGAAGGGGACATAGCTGGGACAGCTGGTCCAAATTGAAGGGATATTCCATGCCATATGGTGGTGTGCTCAGCAATAAAATATCAAGGAGAAGAGGAGGAAGAGGGGATGTTTGTGGTTATGCTCTTTGTCTTCCCAGGCAACCATTACCTGTTCTGAGGCCGTGCTTTCCTGGAAGTGTCTAAACATCCGCCTGCCAGTGGGAAGCAATGAATGGCTTTCTCTTCTTTGCTTGCATACACAGCTTTTGCTTTCTGTATTAAACTGTCATTATCTCGTTCCATGAATCTTCTCACCTGCCTTCTGTTTTTTCCCCCTCCTGGAAGAAATGCAAGTGAGTGAGAAGCTGGGTGGGTGTTGGCTGGGGTCACCCCACCACACCTTTTGTATGTAAATGTAAAGCTTTTAAGTGATATTTCCATTGTAATAGCAGTAGAGTATTTTAATAAAGTTCTGATTGCAGATGGTATTCTCTGTCATGCTGAGGGAAAAGTGATGGAGCTAAGGCAGTTGATGTACTAGAGATGATGCTGATGCTGTTGCTGTTGTTGTTTGAGTCCAGTCTTGCTTTCTTGAAAATGGGCAAACCAAAGAGTTTACATGTGATTAGGAAGACTAAGGAGTAACATTGGAAGATACACAGCTTCTATTTCTGGACTCATGCTGATAGCCTGATACTGAAACAGTGAAACATCAAGGGTGCTTTAGGCGTTGATTTTTAGCTTGCTTTAGTGACAGATTCACAGCAGCAATGAAAGAAATCTTTCTTTGCTGGCTAAACCTGATTGTCTTTAAAGAGAAGGCAAAGGAGGAGGAAGAAATAATACAAAAAGAGTGAGTTTGGGTAATAGAAAAGAGCAGAAATCCAATTCTGTCAATGTAGGCCCACAAACCTTGTGGAAGTGTGGTAATCTTTCTCTCTGGACCAGTAAGATGTGGTTATTTCTGAAGAATAGGATGGCAGAGGTTCAATCACTGTATTAAAGGAAAATGAGTAAAGCTTGCTTCTTCTTACTGGTTTCCTAGGATCGTCTTGAAATTAAGAATGCAAAATTATATACTGTTTTTTCACCAAATAAACCTAGTTTCAGCTTCACTGTTTAAGTTTTATATTGTTTGTGTTTACAGTAGTCTTGCACTATTATCTAATGCTTCAGTAAGTCACAGCATCAGTTTCAGTGTTTGGTCTGCTTCAGTTCTCTCTCTGAATTTTCCAGACAGTTAAAGGTAGTGGAGTGAATTTATAATTTTTCTGCTTTGAACAAGTTAAGGTGTAGATTCCCTAAGAGAAAGCTGCACTGACCACTGATGTGCCCGTGTTACCATCTATTTCTTGTCACCTTTGGCTACATCACAGGAGTTAAACAGATAATGATCTTCCTGAGGCATAAGAGAGGGGAAGAGTGGACCCTAAGTCTTTTATTCAACACATTATTTGGATTTCATGTAAAACTGGGAGAACTGAGGAGTTCTTTGTTTCTTAGTCTGGGGAAAGCATAACAAGATAAAGGCAGCCAATGAATGGAAAGTACCTCTTATTTAGGGGTTTTAAATGAAAAATAGTTGATGTGGATAAACTATTAATGGTGTCAGATGATCCAGGGAGATGAGCTGAAATTGCTTGGAAACTGAGTCAGGCCAACAAGAGTAGTACAGCTCTCAGTTTGGACTGCCCTGTGTCTGGACACCGTGATCCACAAGCCAGAAGAATTTGCAGTTATTGTCACCTATACATATATCTTAAAGCATAATCTCAAACAGTTTGGATGAGACAGGAAGAAGGGCAAGTTATTTACTGTTTCCTTACTGAGAAGTTTGATGTGCCTTTTCTGAAGCAGCTTGGGCTGGTAACTCTCAAAAGCGTAGTCCTCAATGAGATGAATGAGGATGGCAGATCCATTAATGTATAATATATTATTGCATAAGTGGGATTCATCTCATGTTATCACTTACTTTAATAGAGTAATGATTATTAAAGACCTGAAATTAATTATTTTCAACCTTTAAGCAAAGGGGATGGCTTGTGAAAGTACAAAAAGTAAGTAGAAAAAAATAAGTCTTTCCTTCAGCTATACTTTCATTTCACAGAATGCCAATTACTGCAAAGTAGTTCTTATTTTAATCAGCAGCGAAATGCAGTTACTAAGCTTAAGCTTAGAGCGCCTAAGAAGCAAGGTTGTTGTTTTCTAGAATGAATGACTGATCATTATTTATATTTCTGTATAATCTTTAATCGCTGTGGAAGGAACTGTGAATGATAAAAGGGCTAAAATAGATTAATTTATATCAATGTTCCTTAATAGAATGAATCAAGTATGATACAGTACAGAAGCTGGTTTCAGAATTAGTGAGAACACAATGAGCACAAAACCGTATTTATAAAACATAAATTGTAATTTCAAAGTAGTGACATTATCAGCTTGTTTTAGTCTGTGTGTAAATTACAAAAAATGTCAGTATTTAGCAATGGTTGCACATGGCCTTCTTAGATGGAAATTGGATTCCCTCTAATATTGTTTATTTTATGTAGCTCCAGGGAGTGCACAAATCTGAAGCCATAGGCTACGGTCTTACTAGATCTCCTAAATCAGAATAAGTTTAGAAGGTAGCTCAAGTGGAAAACTCAATATTAATGGGATTGTGCACTGTTGGTACATCTGCCTTAATGATATAAACAGTCAGTAAAAGTAATGTTTTTAATGTTACTTCATATATTTCGATATTTTTTTAATAGAAGAACTTAATCAGATCAGTTCTCTGGTGCAGTTTTCCTTCTCGGAAAATGTATTGTTTCATCAGGTTGAGAGATTGTTAGCTCGTAATATCCAGATAAAGTAGGAGGGGAATGCACAATGTAGAAGCAGCCGGTTAAGAAAGATGGATGGGTTGTTCTGCTTTTCCGTGTTCATTCATCAGGAAAAGCCCTCACTGGGAGCCCTCATACTTTTTCACCTTCCTTTCTGCCTGCAGTTTGGAGAATGTTTGAAATCTGGAGGCCTGAATCTATCACCTGGTTTTGAAAACAGAATTTTTTCTCTTTGAGACAAATTTTTTCGGGGCTGCTTTTTGACATCCAAGAGGTGGGATATATGATAAGGTAAGGTGTAAGGAGGAAACTTAACAAGTTTTTAACTTAGGAAACGGAGTCTGCAATACTGCTGTAACTCACAAGTGATATCCAGTGCAGATCAATGCTGAAAAAAAATGGCTCAGAGCATAAACATAAATGGTAGTGCTGAGAGAGGACTAGTAGATCATGTAAGCTTTCAGTATTAAAAAAAAAAAATAAATCTGTTTACTGTCTTTTCCTTCCATGTGGTTGGAGAACGAAGTAATCCAGATGTAGAATAACTCCTAGATGTTTGAAGGAAACCCAGTGTCGGTATCATTAGTACAACATCATACACTGGAATACTCTGCGAAACCCAAGAAATACTGAGGCTAGGGAAAGGATTTTGAGGTTGAGTGTAATTTCTATCCCACATTGATGGATTGCTATATGACATTTTATTTTAATCTAAAAAACTCTGGCATTAAGGGCAAGACAATTTGTCTGGGGCTTAGACAAGGTGAGATTCAGTCTGAGCTCAAGCAAGGATCTGAGAAGACTGGAAAAGAGTCTTTTAATTGACTTAAAATAATTTAGAATAAATGATAGCATGGCATGAGTCGACATGAGGAGTTTAGAGGTGAATGAGCACAGACTTGGAAATAACCTGAAAAACAATTAGGTTTCTCAATATGGAGACCTGGAAAAAAACGCTCACCTGTCTCTGGCAGTTGAAGTGAGCTAATCACGTAATAGCGATGTAATATCATTGCACAAAGCCTGAACGTAGTAACAGCAGTCTTAAGAAGAAGATATGAGAAGAGATGATCTCAAGGCAATTTTGCATCCCTTGCATTTCTAAATTCTGCTATTGCAGAATGAATTTTGAAAGTGGGACTTCTAGCTGTGGCCATTTTTTCTGTGGGGAGTAGGATTTTACGGTTCAATGTACTATAAGAAAATCAGAGACAGCAGTGCATTATGGCTTTCCTTCACAAGGAGGAAGCTGTGGAAGTGATCAGTTTTAGTTCTTTGAATGTGTTTATTCATTACTGAAAAGAGACATTTATTATTTGCTTCTCACTGGATCCAAGCATGTTGGTACTTTGTACAGGTTGTTTTGGTGTGTAAGTTCAGAGGAGTAATGTGATTTTAGATGTACTCTTGTAAATGTGGACTTAAAAGTTTTGATCACTAAATGCTGTCTGTTGTTTAGTCTTTTAGATTGAATATTTTTTCTTTTTTGTATTTTTTTTTTGGTATTCTGCCATATTATGTGATTTTTTTTATTATTTTTGTGATACATTGACTTCTTCATTTTGGGCTGTTTAAATGGAAGTTCAGAATAACGGGATCATTTCTCTGCGTTGGATTTGATTTCTTTACAGGCAAATCTTTACTGTGATTTTTGCTTTTGTAGCATTTTTGAGAACAGTTTATTTTTTTTAAAGTGAGAGATACTTCATACTGGAAGATCATTAATCTGGACCTGAGAAACTATTTCTTATTCTTTTTGATAACTAATTACTTGTTGCTCTGTTCTTGATAAATGGTCTTAATAATTATTGAAAAATGAGCTGTGGATCTTTGTTGCTGTTCTTGTACACTGACTAGCTTGTTTCAGGTGGAATGCTGTTGAGTAACTAAAGTTAAAAATTACAGTTCAGGAGTCTATGGAAAGATTTTCCATCTGAATCCTCTCTTTTCTTATGTTTCAGTATATGAAGTGGCATACAGATTTTTAAGCATACATTACAAACAGGTGTAGACAAAAGCCTTAGTTTTTGTTATGGATTCTATTATGTATTTTGCTGTTTGATTTTCTGAAACCTCATTTTAACGGAGTGGTATAACAGTGATTCCAGTTGAAGAAGAATTGCTTTGTAATGAGATAGAACAAAAACATACTAAATTACTCATCATCTGTTGATGCAGTCATTGGGAAGGAAAAGATACCAGGTGAAAACGTGTTAATTGGAATTTTTGTACTTTGCTAGATGCCATTGTAGTCCAACCGTATCTTTGAGGAGAAAGAAGGGCTCAGTTCTCTGCTACAGCTGCAGAAAAAGCGTGTTTTTCTGGCTGTATTTATTTCCCAAAAGTCACCGGGCGCATAACATACCCCTGCACGAATTCATTACATGGGAAGTAGAGGTTGTAACCTTCACTTGCTCCCAATGAAACTGTATTTAAGGACACAGGACTAAGATGGCTGTGGAGTCCTCATCAAACATGAATTTCCCGTTCTTATTTCAGTAGCTAACATGTTAAGTGTGATAGGAAAGTTGTATTCTTTTGTTTTGTTAATAAAAACAAAGCTCTTTTTGCTTCAGAATAGTACTTTACATAACATAGAGAAGGAGACAAGAACAATACTATATTTATGAAGACATCAAGCTCACTGAAATGTGTTTCTCTTTACATGCTGGAGAATGTAGAAATCTGTTTTTTTTTCACATGTGAAAACTGAGAAGGAGCAAAACAATAGATATGAGTTCTCTTATAATCAAATACACAAATAAATAAATTCCCTCTCAGTTAAATGACACATGGTAACTCTATACCATCTTCATTTCAAATACAAAGGAAACAAAAGTATTTGTTATGAATGCATTTTGATAAGAAAACCAGCTGGGCCCCAGTTTTTCTCTTGATAACTAAATCCTAATAAATCTTTAACTACATCTAAATTATTAAGACCTGATCCATGGTCAGTAGAAATAGCTTCATGACAGAAATATTTGTTTCAGATTGTAATTCCATATCTGAGGTTTTAGGATTAGTTTTATCACAGCCTTATACTATTTAACCACTTTCCTATTTTTATTTTCTCATGTTGAGGATAGGTAGAATCACAATTAATTTTTGGGTTTTATTTGGTGTGTGGCTAACCAGTGAGGCTAAGCTTTTCTCAGTTGCTCAAGAAAGAGCAGAGTTAAAACAAAAAGTCCAAGTACAGACTTTCATTAATTCTTGATTAGGAAAAGCACCAGCCACTGCTTCCCTATTATTTTTCTAGGTTAAGATTTTTAAGCCTTCGATAAATCCCCAAGATTAATAAGTGAAAGAAAGAATATAAAAATGTTTCATTGCACTCTGTGCAGCTAGCCTTCTGAATTTTTACCAGTGTTTTAGCTCACACTGCTACTGCTAAACATTCACGGTTTTGTCACTGTTCTGCCTACAGATCTGACAAGGGATTATTCAATAAAAATCTGTAACATAGTGTATTATTTGGAAATGTGATTTTGTTACTGTGGTCAATTGCATCATCTGAAAAGGAATGACATACTAAAAAGTGCTTTGGAGAACAGTTTCATAATTTCCTTTTCGTTTACTTGATTTGTCACTTTTATAAACAGCCTAAGTGTTGGAGCTAGCTCGATGCTTGCGGGAGTTAAGCAAATATATTACTGGATTTTTTTCTTTTTCTTTTTTTTTAAAAAAAACTATGAGAACATGGTACAGGAGCACACATGACACTTCCCACACATTTTAAAAATGGGGAGATCCTCTGTGGTAACTCAGCAGTGTGGCACAGTGGTGCACAGTCACAGGCAGCCCACCTTGACCTGATGTTGTGTGAACATATCCACTCCTGATTGGGGTAAGGTTTTATGTTCTATCTGTAGCAGACCATATACAGCAAAAAAAATGGGTAACTGTGGCAATGGGAACAGTCACTGTGCTGTGTTATATTTCTGTACGCTTCTGTTAGCATAGGGTAGACAGTTACGGCAAAGCAAACTGGAGATGATAAACCTTAACTTGCTCACTGTTCTTTAAGGCACATTGATGTAGGTATTGCTAACTTGAATTGCAATCCTCTTGAAGCTGTGGTTTCTTTTTTGTTTCTTCCTTTGTACTTCAAGCATTTTGCTAATTAATTACTAGACAGATTCCTACCTGCAACATCTTATCAAGAGAGCACATGGCTCTGCATTGTGGTGTTTATATTTTGTGTTAATTAGTTAAAGATGTTATAACCTTCTCTATTGGATTATAGGGCAATCTGTGGCAGAATGGCTGTACTAAAATTGAAGAGCTTTTTCTATTTTTGTCTTAGCTCATTTACCTGCTGTCTGATGTTAAATCAAGTAAGTGAAACTGGTAATGCCCTTGTGAATAAGAAGGCATGGGTAGCATGCTTAAACACCTTGTTTTCTGAAGAGATATATGTTATTTTATGGAGAGCAGCTTGTTCTCCAGCTGCACAGAAAATAGATGAAATGTTGGAGGGATACTATTTTCACCATTGTTTCTTACCTCCTACACCACTTTACTTTCTACCTAGTTAAAAAGTTAAAAAAGATCATACACCGTGGGAATAAGTATAGTTTATGCATTTATGCTTTCTGAGCATGCTAAAATGACCATGGATTATTGATTTTTTCAGCACTCCACAACTGAGGTCTAGGTGGAGTCAAAAAGAATCATTTTGACCCAATAGCAAAATAATATAATGATTTCTATAGAAATCCTTTACCTGCTACCCTGTGTCTGACAAGAAGATATTTTTTAACCGTCTAGTAGTCCGCCCATCTAGACTATAGTGTCCCCGCAAAGATGTTTTTGGATGTTTTCTTGAAAGCTTTGCTGAAATGAAGGTAGATGACTTCTACTGCTGTCCTCTCAGCCACAGACCTAGTCGTTTTATTGTAGAAGGCAGGTTGGTCAAGGATGATTGATTTTCTCCAAAGGAGTGATGGTGGTACCAAAGTTCAAGAACAGAATTGTGGTGAAGCACTTCAGTTCTCATTGTTAAAGTCTCCCAGCCAAATAAAATTACGGTTTATTAAATAATTTCTAGAGAATTGGAAAAGCTTCAACTTTTCCCCTTCTCTACATAGTATAGACTGTTATTAGGACATTGCTAGGAAGGTGAAAAATGCTACATGGAAAAAATGAACATCACTGTCTTTATTCTGATGAGTGCTGTGTGTAGTGAATGGTAACATTTGGGGTCGCTTCCTCTGTAACCTTGTGAATAGCAAGAGCAGATACTTCCAATAGCTTTTTAAGTCTAAAAAAAGATGGAATTTAAGTTTTCAAAGTTCCCCTACTGATTGTCATTCAAGTTTTCATTGCGGAGTCTTTGCAGTTTATGCGAGTGCCTATCTGTGTGCTTGACAGGTTGCGATCCCAGTATGACCCACTCTCCAGTGCCGGGGATTCTGATTTCCACTCTGGGTGCTGGATGCTTGAAATATATATCTTGCAATAGCCAGTGTTTTATGTCTATTTTGAAAATAGGCCTATATTCCTAATATATGTAGTAGCTGAAATTATTTTTTAACATTCCTAACAGGCTTTCTGTATAGCTCAGATAAAAACCTGAAGGCATTTAAAAAAGAATAATCAGTTCTAAGTTTTTCATGACAACCCCGTGAAACTAGTAGTGCAATGATTTGTTCAACTTTGAGCTTAAAAACATACATAACTTGGAAAATGCAATCCAAGACTAGAGTTAGGTAAATGATGTTTTATAGTGAATACAAAAACTGTATAAATGGTCAGTGAATTTGCTTGTATAGGCTAAAAAATTGCTAAGATATTCATTCAGACCTTCAGAGTTGTGAAGCTTGCGGTAGCCTAAAAGATCAGAACCCCTTGATGATGCAAGAGAGGACAGCTGAACGTCAATTGCATGTGTTTGCGTGTGTGACAGCAACCCCACAAATGGACTAGAGGGTGAAATGTGGTGGCATTTATTGAACATTAGATATAGTGCTCAATATAGTCTTATATTAAACATAGATTTTCAGTTAGTGCTTTGAAAATCACTAACAAAATTGTAGTAGGTGCCTGTTTCATTCTTAAATAATTTTTATAGTTTTTCCCAAGCAGGCTCTCTGCCTTCTGGTTAAAACACATGAAAAAAAATATAAAATAAGAATGTGTTATGTGTGGAAGAAAGGACATTTTAACTTAAATTTCTTAATTGCTTTTATATTCTTAAAGAAGAGCACAAATACTTGATAATGTTAAAAAATGAAATAGCATGGAGAAAACGATTCATTTCAGCTCTTGGGATTTAAACTGTGCAGATAACCAATACTGCCCAATTTTTTAGGGGAGGAATGATAAGTAGACTGAGGTCTATATGGTAAATCTCATCTTGAAAAAACTTAGATGAATGAGTCATAAGCCTCTGAAAATGAGATTTCTAATGGAAACACCAAATCAACTTTTACTATAGTGTCAGGAATATGACATTATAATAAAGTACACTGATGTATCTGTATTTGCCTTTTGCAAACATAATGAAACTGACTTCAGCGTAGAAGGTGCCAGGATATTCCATCCACATCTGCTGCTTTACAGTATAATTTAACGATATTCAGACATATAATGTATTTGCACTAGGATGGAAGGCGACCAGCAGAGGTTTTTTTAATCATGACTAGAATAACAACTCTGCAAGTTGCTGTATGGAATATGGCATCTACTGTCGTCCACATGGGGACAAGTTGGAAGTCATCAGTGGTTTTTATAGCAAATATTAATGACAACACCAGTAGTGCATACTGGGGTGCTGTTTGGCTTGTCTCCTGTCTGACCTAGCACAGGCACAGTGTGAACCTGTCCATCCTGTGCTACTTTATGGCTGGCATTTAGTTTTGAATGTCTGATACTGCTCTTGGCAGGACTTTGGCTTTTCCTTGTCCCACGCTCCCAACTAGGGAGTGCAGTTCAGGAGCCCGAAGCCAGGACGTGGATGAACACACACAGACAGACGTGTTGGGTCCCACTAATCCATAACATGGGTAGAGGAGAGGATGCTTCTTGGATTGTGTCTCAAAGTGCTTGTGCTTTTTTTTAGTGATTTTTGCGATTAGCTTAATCTTTGCACAGCAATGATCCAGGTACAAAATTCCCATTGGTTAAAATAAAGGCATCTTTTAAAAAAAGGCCAATATGTCAAAGATCTCTAGCTGGTGTGTTACCTCTTATAAACAGAAAATTAGGAGAGCCGCTTTGTCGTCCCCTTTTCATTAATATGCATACTGAAAGAGTTTGCTTTTCAAAGAATTTATTTATACATGCATAAGCATAAAAATGCTACCAGAGAACAAAATGTCAAAATAAATATTTTCCCCATGCACACAAACATTCAGAGCCATTTCTTGAATTCAGATCCACTTGAGAACCAATAAAAGATATCTGGAAGGCAGCGAATGCAATTACTTCTTAACACCCCTTCCTCTGGCTCCAAATGTCAAAGATACATAGAGACAAATGTTTAAATTAACTGAGAAATATTTTTGCTTGTTCTGAAATATTAACTTTTAGACCTTTACTCATTCTCTTATTATATTATTATTTTATTTGTTTGGAAGCTCTGGAAAAGACATTTTTATGATCAAAACTTTCAGATCTTAAGTAATATATTCTAGGCAGGAGCTGTCACAGTGTATTAGCCTGAGTATGACAATGTTATTCAACTAGTGATCTGAAGCATGATGTTATTCAACTGCTTTCCTATTAGTGAATTTAATTGTGCCCAAAATCATGAGGCAGTTGGCAAATTCAGACACTTTGATAATGCTGTAGAATAATTTATGTTTTATTCTATTTTTATGGCTTCACATTGGCCATACATGCCCTTTATATCTGATTGAAGCATGGGATTTCTATTTTGCAGGAACTTTTTAATATTAAAAAGAGAACAAAAATATTCCTTTTCCAAATAGAAAAGTAACATTTTTTTTTTAATTTCTTGAAGAAGTGAAGATTAGGAATTATGTATAATTTAATAAAACCGTACATGTTCTGTTCTTTCACACAGAACATGTGACATCCTGGGATTACAACCCAGTGCAATTACCATAGTCTTGGAAAATGATGTGTCAGACCTTGCCAAGGAGTTTTATCTGCTTGGTCATGGTTTTATGCTTATCTTTGCCTGTCTCATCCCTCTACTTCTATGAGACTGTCCAGAAGCTTGGGTAGATCATGATAAGAAGATCCTACTAAGAGCTCCACTTTCGTTTCCCATATGCATCACACCTCTATCAATTCTGTTTCTCTGCAGTAACTAGCTCCATGTCTCAGTAGCAGGTATCAGTTTCCAGCACACTGGGGGTAATTTTCCCCAAATATGCCACAACTGTGTGGAGCAAGAATGCTCAGATGCAGAGGCAGCCTGGTAAATTACTTTTACAATCCTCAGCTGTACATCAGTACAGCTGGAAAAGTGGGGGTGGTAAAAATGCATAAATTAGCAGCAAATTAGTCATTTAGCTATTTGAACAGCCAGGTATTAAGCTTTTGGTCCACCTTCTGGATATGGTTTGGCACTGTAAAAGAACTGTAAAAAATAAGTAATCCTCTCCATGGTATTAATCCCTGGCTCAAGGAATCACATTAGAGTTCTCTGTGATGCTCCTGCATGTGCTTCTTCCCAGGTTCGGCTGGAGTCTGCACGCAGGCAGAGGAACTCCTGAGGCTGCCATCCCTTTTGCTGCTACCTGGATGGAGAGGCTGTAATGCTGAATGTTGCTCTTATTCCCACAACTCCCAGAGCTCCTGAAGAGGGTAAGTCGTAAATAGGGGCTTTTCTCATGAGCAAACTAAGCCAAAGGAATCATGCTTGTATGATTCCGCTGCCTCTAGATTGCTATCTTTTAAAAGTTTTGAAGGTAATTCTTCACAATTTAGGCTTAACAAGAGTCACAATAACTATATGTTTCATTTGATTACTGTACCACATAATAATGAGGTTTATAATAACTTCTGTGCCCTGTGAATATAACTGACAAACATATTCCTTACCTCTATTCCATCCTCAGTCCTATCATGCCTTGATAAATTTGTCATGCCTGCTCTTGCTAAAATAATGGAATTTCCACTTTTACTAGTAGAATGAACTTTAGAAAGTGTTTAATCATAGATGTTGTGCTCTGGAGGACCTTCAGAACTCAACTAATTTGGAAAGTTGATATTCTGAAGACAGAAGAGTGTCTTAGTTATTAAAGGAAATTATCTGTACAGGAGGAAAAAATGCTTTAAGTCTTTTCCTTACAAATCTCAAGTGGTTAATGCATGACTCTGCATGAATCAGAAGGATTCTTTTGATTCCCATGCTGACCTCTTCCAGAAAATTTAATTTCTCCATCTCAAACATATTATTTTTCTCTAATACAAAAGAGCACTAACCTGAACCTTATTGTGCCCTTTTACAATTAGTCACCCTTTTGTTGCATTAATCTTTTAAAGTAAATGGAAGGATTAGTGTTTGAACACAATACAAAGCGAAGTCTGAATACAAAGTAATTGTGGACACTCTCTGTATTTTACTTTGTATTTTAGTGGGCTACTGATAAGTTTTTGACTTCATTTAATCTCTGATTTTGGTTTTGATCCTAAGGGTCAAGAATTAAAACAAGTATTCTGTTTATAGACTTAGTAGAGATCAGGGGTATGTTGTAATTACATCTGAGAACAGGAGATAAGCTTTTATCCTTAATAAGGCTGATTATTAAAAGGATGAATATGGCTAGTTCAGTAATGATGATTCTAAAATATAAGTGTCTACTTAAAGTGACGATTGGGATATTTTCGACTCCGGTTCCTTCCAGAAAGGTCCAGAGTAACAGTTTGCTTACATAAATACTGCAGAGGCAAACTGGTATATTTGACGTCAGAATCTTCTTCATTCTACTTTTCAAAAAAAGTTTTTAAAAAAATGGCTCTAAAGTGGAAAGCTAGAAATTAAGATAGAAATATTTTAAAAACTGTAAATGGTGGGTCATGTCTCAGTACAGCTTTGTGAAACTAATTCCAAATGACAACCTTTGTTGGTTAATGCTGAGAAAGAAGGCATTTTAAAACATGGGTGATGGCACTAGGTTTCTGTTTTTCATCTGCTTTTTTTTGTGTTTGTGATACTGTTTGATAGGAAACTATAGATTGTAAGAACTTGTATATGTGCCTCTTTTGGCTTGACTGTAAATGGTTTTCTATTTCTGGTATAGCAAAGCCTTTGAAAATAATCTCTGTTTGATTTAAAAGTGTTTTCCTGTTTCACACACTGAGAAAGTGAGTCCTTATTTCCCCAATTCCATCTCCATGATGATTTTAATAGGTGTTAGCTGATGACACCTTAGAGGAAGTATAGTGACTTTATTAGAATTTTGAAAATCTGCTATTTATACATGACAAGTTATTTACAAGCTTGCAGTTTTCTGTATACAGTACACTGTAGTAGCTGCAAGAATATAAATTTAAATGAGAAACTGAGTGAAATTCAGTTGAACTTCCCATGAATATGGTGAGCAGATCTTTTAAGAATTTTAGCAGGTCTTCAATCTGATGAAGAGATATCACAAAAACTACTTTGAGTTTGTTTGATTTCATCCTCAGCCCTTCCCATATTGCTTATCGATTGTAATATTTGAGGGTAAATTTACTTTATAAAGTTAATTAGGGCTGTATTTTGTCTGTTAAAAAGGTACCTTTCTGTTCCCTGGAGTGCTGGAGAGAACTTATGCATTCAAACTAATATCAGTAACACAGTTCACATTAGAATATGCACTTATACTAAAAGCTATAAACGTTAGCTTATCAGGGGACACAACGCGCTGCTGCTTCAGTGATCAAATGAAGAATTAGGATTGTAGAAAAATGACCAAAAAGATCAGGACAAATTGATAGGATGAAATTTCTCTATTCAGAGTAGTGGAGTGATTGTGAATTGTGAACTAATTCATAAAAGCTGTGTACCGTTTGTAGAAAATGAGAAGAAACAAAAAGATTGCATTCATCAAATAAATAATTTGGCAAATCTGTTTCCAAAGAATGGGTATCATTAGAAGAAATGAAAGAATGCATGAATACAATACAGATATACAGAAATTCTAAATAGTGACATGAGTTCATCGTTTTAATGAACTGCATTGAATATGTTTCTACAAATTACATTGTTTGACTTAGCTATAACAATACAGCACAATAGGGTTGTTATTGATATGTGCAACTGAAAGACAGGGAAAAGATATCAAAGAATAGTAATCTTCACTGAAATGTAAAAATTACAGTTCCTGCCAGTCGAATCAGTGATCATGCCTGCCTGTTGAAAAAAATCTTTTTTTTTAATGTGTTAGAGAACAACTTAATAGGTGAAAGTGAGAGGCAAATTGTAATAACAATTTGAAGGCAATAATGGGCTTAGAATGTTGCAGTCAGTTATGAACCTACTAAGGAAAAGTTTAAATACTATAAATACTGTAAATTCAAACATCACATTGATCACTCACTGTTAAGAATTAGCAAAGATGACGTTTTTTATTCATTTGGTCAATTGAATTGAGGAACAAGTACTAATAATGTTAATATCTCTTTTATCTAATGAGCTTCAATTTGTGAAGTTGCCTGCCTGATCTCTCAAACCTCTTAAAAGGACTATGTAAATTTAGAAGAAATCTATCAACATTTATGTCAGACAAATATACTTGAATTCATACCTGATTCTCTAAGCAATATTATTACCAGAAAGGCTAGTAGTACTCAGATAAATGATGCAATTTTCTGTAATAATGTGCACTAAACTCTTTACAAGATAGATGGCATATGAAATGGTCACTTCTGTGTGTTGTTCCAATGTAATACTTTATTATTTCTAAAAGACTATCCCTGAGTTCAGCCTTTTAGGAATAAACAATCCAAAGAAACACTAACTTGTTTCCAGGAAAAGAGGGAACTGCTCTATTACATCTAACTTGTTTAAATAAACAAATAACCACTGCAAGCATGTTCAAAGCAATCAGCTATCATGACTATAACCTCCCAGGGATGAGGTTGAGATCTGTGATCGCCAAACTCTCTCGCTTAATCACCTAGGCTGCTCTGTGTCCTTTGGCTAATCATACTATGCTAGTTTCATCTCGACTGGCTAGATTATTGCAGAACTCCAGAAGGCAGCGCTGGGATAACAGTTCTGTTTCCTTCCAAACTCGAGGGAAGTTTTTTTTTTTAAAAAAGAAGTGTAGTCAAAGTCTCTCAAGAGAATTAGTGTATTTTTGATCCTAAAGAGAAGATTTAGGGTGGATTCCAGCTATTTGGTGCAATAATCCTTAACACCAGAGGGCTGCAAGGAGAGTTGAGATGGTGGCATTTGTTTCTGAAGGTGAGGAGTTTCGTGTTTGGAAGTGTTAACATCAGGGTGGATGGTGGTACTCTGTGCTGGTGCTCAGTCTCCTGGTAAAACTCTCAAAGAGGCACTGCAAATATATATTTAGTGTTGCCAAGGCATTTCACAGTGGGCGAATGAAGGAAAGGCCAGAAGCGCTGACCTTCCTGATGAGATTGCTTCTGCCTCCAGCAGAGGAGCTCTCCCTCCACCCGCCCCAAACTCTGTTAGTGTTGCACAATACATAGAACTAGCAAGGCACACGTACCCTTCCCAACCCCAAATTACACATTTGCATATAAACTGCTATCAAAAGGAATACCTTGTAATAGCAAATGTTCCCTCACTGCAGCCAGAGGTGCTCTGATAATGAAGCATTTTCTTCTATAGATGTCTAAAGGATATTGTGTGACAAAAGCTGAACAAGCTAAAATTTGGACATTAGGGATTTGGCCTGTGTTTTCTCAAAAAAAAAAAAGATTGAAGGATTTGGTTCTGTAGCAAAAGCATGCTCTCCTTTCCTTTGACTTATGAGTAACATATTCTGAACTTTCCCCACGATTAGTTATCTCTTCAGTTAAGGTGAGAGTGATCAAAAGAGCGTTTTCTGAAGACTTCTATTCCTGGGTCTTTCTGTGAAAGGTAATTTGTTAACTTTATAGCTCTACATTTCAAGAACTCACAGGCATGCCCCAAAAAAGTCTAGGATCTACCTAAATGAGCTGCGCTGATTATGTTGGTTACTTCATTTTACCATTACTAAAGATGTTTTATCAACATGATAACTTATAGAATAGAATGGTCAATTGATAAAAATCCACTTTACATGAAATACTAAAGAATTTGCATATAAATAGGTTTTTATATTTAAATGCCCTATGGGTGAATGTGATCCAATATCCCTCAGAAATCAAAATCCTGAACTGTCTCATTTAAAGTTTGCCTGCTAAAAATAAGGTGAAGTTGGACAGCTTTTGATTAGCATGACATTCCTTTCTGGAGAGTGCTTACAAGACCAACAAATCACAATTCAATTAAACTGTGCCCCGTATGGTACTTTCAATGTATTCTTCGCGGTTTCTTTTTCCGGCATTCACACTTACCCTGTTTTTTTCTTGATTCATTTGGCAAGACTTTACATGTAAAGTCCCATGAGGGAGACAAATGAGGAACGTTTTAAAAACTTGATTGCAGATCTTGCTGCTTAAGACACAGGCATTATCCCATGTCTGCCATTATGTCAGCTGGCTCTTTAACAGTGAAATAAAGAAGTAACAATTAGGCTGTATTTACATTTCTCTAGTGGCATTGTTTGCTCCCCTATAATTAAAGGATCTGCCAGCTTTTCAATTATAAACTACTATTTTTAGGGCAGTAAAAACTTAACACAAAAATCCATGCCAGGGCTTTTCAAGCAGCGAAATCCAGCCCACTTTGTGCAGATGATGAACTGATTAAAGCTGGGGCACTGCAGCCGAGTGCCCGGGAAGCTGTGGTAGCTCCGGACCCTCCTCCAGCCGCAGCAGGGAAGAACTCGGGCATCGCTGCCCTATTCTTGCTGCAGCTACGGCCCATTCATGGCTCAGAGCCATGCTATGGCCTGGCACGTAGGGCAGTATGGCCCTTGCTCTCCCAGGACCATGTGCCTTCTCAACATCAACCATCTCCTCTGTAGCTTGTACCTTTCCACATTAAACTGAAAGTTCTTCAGTATGTTTTTGCAAGGTGTGTGTGTGCACTTGCACACCCTGAATTGTCCATGCTCTAGTGTGGGCTTCTTAGAGTTATCTGCATGTTCTGCAGGATCATCTCTGGCTGTACCTGGCCTTTTTTTTAAACATCTGAAGATAATTTGAGAAAAATAACTGTGAGAAAACTAACTTCTCTAGAGCAAGTAGTTTAATGTGGCATGACAATTGCATTTAAATTTTAACACTAAACAAAGTTGTATCAGTTGGCTTAATACCCTGAATGTTTTTAGGTATCACAAAGTAAATGTAAGTGGAAAACCAGCAGCTAAGGAGAGAGCGTAGGAAATTTTTAGAGAGATGTTTTCCAAGAGGAATGACACTCAGTATTTTGGTTGATTATCTTGAGGATGTGTGATTTTCCAGTGAGCAGGTGAGAAATGTATTTCCTATATACTGTCAGCACATGGGGTGCAGGGAGCTGGGTCTCCCAGGAGCTCTGGTTCTGAGAGCCCTTCTCAATAGCTCCAGGGCGCATAGAAGCCCAGAAATAGTGCCAGTGCTCACCATGGGGACATAAAACCAGGAGAGAATCAGCAGTGGGAAGCACCCTTTCTTCTGCTGGCTAAACTGCCAAATGCATTTGAAATGACCTTAGGTCAGATAAAGGGGAAAACGGCGCAGGAGCAGGTACTGAGAGCATGCCGCCATCTGTGGCGCGGGTCTGGCAAAAGCCAGCAGGACCGGGGACAAGCATCTCCCCCAGTATGTGTTTGTCTATGGGAGGAATGCTTGCAGAAAGAAGGCAGAAAAGTGAAGTAATGTATATTCATTTGCAAATTAATGAATTACATGCAATTATTTTTCGTTCAACTCCATTAGGCTGTTAGGTACCAGGGTCTGTGATGCACCCTGCGTGGACTTGTTTAAATGGATGCAAAGCATGACATACATCTTTAATCTCTGAGTCTATATTAATGCTTTTTTTTCACTAGGTATGTGCTGTGTATACTGGGAGCACTCAAGCTTTGATTAAACTAAATTCAATCCCCGAGTCTTTCTAATGAACTGTAAAAACTCACTCTAATTTACATTCAAACATCACTATGCTCTCCATACTGTAATTATATTAGTAATGATCTATCTGAAGGCTTCTTAAGTTTTATAGGACTTTTACTTGTAATTATAATAAAATGGAAAAGAGATAAGGGAGAGAAAATAAGGAAATAAGAAAGGATGGAAAGAAAAAGAAGAAAGCTAGGAGAGGAGAACAGAAAAGAATCTGGAAGGACAGCAAGAGCAGAAGAAATTGTAGTGGCACGGCAATGTAATTATAAAGCCTTGTCATAAATAAATCAAAACATCAGAAGAAAAAATCTTATTGTTTTATGAAAGTAGCAGCCTTTCCATTTAAAGGTCAGGTCGAGAATAAATATATTTAGTTGTTTTTTTCCCTATTGTGTGAGCAGTATGAGAGCTACCATTTAGAATCTACAAGGAGTTAAATTCTAGCTGGCTATGAAATTACCTCAATTTTAAGTCAGGCTCCTGGGATAGGTTTAAAATGCTAATCCCTTTTTTTTTTTTTCCTCTCTGCTTTTGATGAACAATTTCTCATGCTCATTTCAATGAGAAATAATGTCAAAGTGTTCAAAAAACAAGCGTTTCAATTCTAAGCGTATCCCCAGAGATAGCACTGATATAAAAGTAATTTTTTATCCAGTTAGGATTTGAATTCTAACTCTTTCTGTTTTTTAAATCAAAAGTTGAAAACACATAGTAATAGTTATTACGGTATCTTGGCAGGTTAATGTAGTATGTCATATCGTATTTGTGTCCTGTGGTATGACATACAATACACACTGAATTTCATTGTTATTAAAAATGTTCTGGTGCTTTATGATGTGCATTACATTACAGAAATGAGAGTTAAACATTAACAAAATTGCAAGAATATGAGTCTTTCCTGGCTCATTGTAAAATAATATGATAAAAATTAAAAACATAGTATTTTCTGCCTTTTTTTTTCCTATAGAATGTTCTCTCTCTTTCTTAATGTTGATTTGAACACATACAAAGATAGATTAGGCTTTATTTTGAAATGGATTTCCTTCTGCACCTCCCTACTTCTCTTTCTTGAGTAGCAGGTGTTTGAAAATTCTGTTTCTGAATTAAATTTGGGGTTTGTTTCCCTGTAAGCACTTTGCAAGCATGACAAGCATAGTGCCATGCCAAAAAAAAAAAAAATGATGAAAAGAAAAAATATTATCTTCTTTTGATAACATTTTTTTTCTAAGGAATTATGCAAACCTTTCATTATCATTGATATTATTATGCTCCCAGTGATTCGCCCTGTCATCTTAATTCCTGTTACCAGTTACTAAGAGACAAAGCAGCTCTTGAGGATCAGCATAGTGTACTTTCTCAAATTATTAGTCTTATTTTCTTCTTTATTGTGTTTTCATTCTCCTAAACCTTGTTAGTGAAAAGGGTTATTATTGTTGTGGCAATAAGATGGGATAAGGAAAAATATTCAAAGTTGCAGCAAGGGTTTAAGCAGAGATTGTCGCAGTCAAAGGGACTGACAAGGCAAATGAACATAGTTACAGAGTGTTGGATGGACAGGAAGACAAACATAAGAAATGGGAAGACTACACAAATAATTAACAATAATGACTTGTGTAAATAATTTGTGACTGAAATATAGGACAGGTCTCTACCCTCAGTCACTTACAAGCTTTTAAACACAGGACAGCAAATAATGGTAAATACCTTGCTGTTCAGGGAGAATGATTATCACCATGTGATGTCTTATGAGAGGCTGGCATGTTGAAATATACCCTGTTACAGTTTTAGATGTATTTAAAAGAATAAGAACTGAATAAAATGTGAATAAATGCACAGAAAAAGATATGAGGCAGATGGCAATATTAAAAGGCCAGCCATAAGTGTGTGCAGGAAAGAGGGATTCAGTGCTAGCCAAGGAAGGTAGTTCCAGAATAGGGAGGTGGTATTAGCTAAGATTGCCCAAGAAATGTGTTCAATTTAGGAATTTTTTGGATTGTGGGAAGAAGAAATGAGATTAAGAAAACTGCGTGCAAAACATAAGAGAAAATTACTTGATGTGTGTTGGTGTGGATAGAAAAGAGAAAATAAAGCAAGAGCGCGCTGAACGGTTGATACAGCAAAAGGACTGGGAGTGTGTTTCGCAGCAAAGAAACGGATGAACTTCAGTTGAAGAAGAACAGTTATGTGAAGTGAGAGATGGCCAAGACTGGACAAGAGCAGCATTAGTAATTAGAAGGGAATGAATTGGGAAGCAGTGGCCCTTATTTAGGTCTCTGTCACTTATGCAAGTCCAGGGTATCTTCGCTGATAGAGGGGAGGAAACAGTGAGATTAAATAAACATCGCACAGAGATAAAGAAATCTGATTCAAAATATTTGGACTATGCTGCTTCTATGAATAATGAAGCGAAAAAAGAGAAAGAACAATCATTCTCTTATGCTCTCAGTATACATTTCTGTTTTGTGGATAGTTAAAAAAGATGTTGTAGTTATATTTAAATATAAAATATTATGAATAAAAATTATAATATATTTTTTAATATTACTTTAACTTAGTGTTGGGAATTTACCTGTTAAATTGAGGTACACAGGAGACTAAAGCAGTAGAGGCTGTCTTCAAATCTGCTGAAGTAATTTACAACTGTCTCTGCAATTGGCTTCATTTCTTTAAAATGACAGTGTCCTTTTTATAACTGTTATCATACATCGTTATGTAAATTCACAATGCCATATAGAAGGATAAATGACAACATGCACTTTCATTTAGGCCAAAATAGATACTAGTTATTGCTAAATGTAATTTGTTCATCCCTGATCTCACCTCTCTGGGAATAAAGAAAAGATGGGACTACTTGTCTAAACAGTAAGTAATTTAAAAGCAGAGTAGCAAGAACATTATCCTAAAGTCCACATACAAATAGAAATCAAATTTGTGTACAAATACAAATTAACTTTTGAGGCACCCATATTTCATGAACAAATACCAGTATTTGTTTCTACTGACATGTAGCGATTTGTAGTTTGAATTACAGGAGCAGAAAAATAATTTGAATTGGCAGCAACACATTCTGCCTTCAACTTGGGTGGATTTGGTAAAGCCTCAAAGTTGAGTTATGATTGTCTGGAGATCTTAGAGGCATTGATTGGGAGTCCAAGAACAGGCATCAAGACTTCACACACTACTCAGAGGGCCCAGAATACCTCAGTGAAAAACAAATCAGCTCCTTAAGTAAAGAGATTTTTTTTAAATGAAATACTTAGTACATGGACTAAGGGAATGTTTTGATGTCTTATTGAAGTAAGCACAGGTCAATGGCAGGTTGAGAAAGAATAAACAAGTCTTCTGGATCGTTATACTTCAAGGCACAACGTATTAACGTGGGGTCAATTTTGAGGTTAGTTACTGTAAAAAAGCAGTAAGAGAATGTTGTTAATATTTCAGTATCAAGCTTCATATTCCTTATTGCATAGAATTTGGTACCAGAGCCATATTTCCTAAACAATAAGATTAAAGCAACTTCTCTGTCAGCTAGTCTGTCAACCAATGAGATACTTTCTTATATTTTTTGATTGCTTTGTCATCTTCAGCCAAATTCAACAGAGAGTTAGAGATCTCAAAGATGTGCATTTCCTTCAGTTTTCGTAAGAAATAATAGGTACGTAGAAGTGAGGGCCCACAGTCTGGAAAAGCCTGCAGTCTAAGTTTATTTCTTCCATGTGATGCACTGGTTCTCCAGGCAGCAAGTGCACAGTGATGTATTTAGGAATGCTGCACTTCACATAAGAAAGGGACATGTATGAGAATTCAGTGCTCGAATTCAGTCATTCGAGGCTGAAGGTAATGATGTTTGCTGGTGGTGTGATACAAAGTGCATGATTGAGATGTGGAACAAACAGCTGAGGGAGAGAGAAAGACTACTGCAAAAATCAGGATTAATGTTTTACAAAAGCAGTTTGAGTTTGCCAGGCAATAGCCCCAAAATCACCAAGGTCACAGAGGTTGATGTGTAGGAGATTTTATGAAGGGTAGATCCCAAACTTCTAGCGTGATAGGCATGATTGAGGATCCAAAGCACTCTCGGTCCTTAAGACATTGCACAACAGCGTCTGGGACTTTAAACTGGAGTTCTTAAAATGAGCTTGTAGGAACTCAAACACTTTGGCAAAGGCAAGACTTGTATTTGCATGAAAGAAATAAGAGCTGTGGTGGACTGGAAGTTGTACCAACATTTGCAAGTGTTCTGAAATAACCATTTCCATAATTCTTCCAAGTACAGGACAGAGAGGTTCAACTGCATTTCCTGCCTGAAAGCTGCAGTGCCTATGTCCTGCAGACTGCCCATGAACAAGCTGTGTCCATCAGGGTGCTTTGTGGAGAACAAAGCCCACATGTGGCTCTGGAGGGCATGGTCCAGCCCAGCCTGGATAACCACAAATTTGGTCTTGACAGCAGCTTCCAGGATGCTTACTCTAGTCAATGTAGGCCCATGCACATGCAGCAATGCCTGCTCAAGTGGTTCTTGGGTTAAGTACTTATATGATAGCCACTGTTTTTGAAATGTATACTTTTTGGTAGTGCTGCTTATCCAAAGCAGTGCTCTAAGCATGACTAGTGTGACTGTGAGTTAATTAAAGATACTTAAGTCACTATTGAGATCATAATGATCACAATAAACACTAATCTAATTTTGCGTATTTTATTCTAAGCATTTTCTATCATTTCCTTCTATTTTATCGTGGCTGCCTGTGTATTTAAAGCTGAGGTTTTTGTGTTCAGTAATGGGAAACCTCAGGCAAACTCCTTCCCTTTATTCTGAAACCAAGCTAACAAAAATCTTCTTTTCAGTCCTTAGGCGGGTATCATTATGTCAAAATCTGAGCCTGGCCATGCAGTGGAGCCAGAAAGACTTATTCCCCAGTAAGCTACAATACTGTTGAGACTGACACTGTGTTTTCACTGCATATCTCAGAACTGCTGGTGGGGCAAATGGATCATAGTGTGGGTTTTATGCTTTCTTTTGTTGGTTTATGGATTTGTTTTGGAGCAAAGCCACCCGTACTGTAAGTCAAATTATCAGTCCAACAGAGAGCACTAAATAGCTCTGAGAGACTAGATTTGAATAAGATTCTCATATAATCTAGATATAATAGCCAACTGGAACATATATTGCAAGGATCCTGCCTTTGAGGTTTGATTTTGTAGATTGAAGCTAAAGAAAATTCTGCGTATAACAAAGTTATTGTATAATAAATAGTGTAAGATTTGTGTAAATTAGTTTTTGCTAGATACATTTTCACATCTTCAACTTCAGATATTATGTGAATTCTCTGCCGTAGCTTAAAACTAATTATAAAACCCTGAACAAGTGGTAGCAGGAGTAGTTTAAAATCAAAGACATTCTATCTCTTTCTGTGTGTCAGTGACTGAATAACAACACGTAAAGTATAAAATCAGAAAGACATTACATCTTTGCAGGTTATATGTTACTAACATGTCTGTGTGACTAATTTGATGTGACTTGGGCTCCTCATAAAAAGATTTGTCATTCTGTCAATTGCATTTCAGCTGCATTAGGTGACAAAGCTAGTAAGCTGTCTGTTAATGGTTGGAAAGAACATGTGATTGTGTGATTGAATTCTGGAAATACTGACTAAACATTTTTTCATATCTTCGTAGCTGGTTAAATGGAGTGATAAATGTCTCTAATTTCAAAACTGCAGTTTCAGGAAAATTAAAAACATAGCAATACTCCATCAGTTATCAATTATAACACAAGCTGTGCGCAGGATGACTTTGTGACCTGAAGCCTGCAAAACTGAGATGCAGAATAATTTTAGATACTACCTTCTTTAAATAAGACGACATGCAAAACACAAGCAATTAGATGACAGCTGATTTAGTTGAGGCTACTTTCAGATAATTTTTTTAAACCAATTTTCCACTGAAATAGTTCAAGGTAGAAATGATCTTTAAAGTTAAAGCTTTGCTGCTTTTATGCATCTCCTTCATTTCAAATTAAAAACAATATAATGAAACTAGTGTTTTCTACTGTGATTGCTAATTCCAAATTATTTCCATAATGGTTAGCTGGAATAACTGAATTTTAACTTCTGTGGCTGTATGAAAAAACAGTTTCGTAGTATGGAGAGGTATAGGCTGGAGAGATCTAACCTAAAATGCAGAAAGATCCTGTGGCTTCATAATGCATGTGATAAGTACTTCTTTAGAACTATAATAATTGTACAATACCAAGAAAAGTTATTCAAGTGAAAAATCCCTTAATACTGAGAATAAGCGTATGATCAGGCAAAAAAGAGGAAACGGCTGAGCTCTCACAACTGACATGCCTGGTGTCTGAAAAAAAAAAAAAGAAAAAAATCCCAGTGGAATTAGTTCTATAATTTCCTTGCATATTGTGAGTTAGATATTGCTTTGGTCAGGTGGCCTAATCAAGACCAGTGATTAAAATGAAGCTTGCACATGAAGGGTTCATGATGACTTGTTGTTCAGGAGGTAAATCATTGCCTTTAGGAACCATGGTAGAAGTCAATGTAATTTGAATTATAGCATAGCAAATTAAGCCTATGCCCCCATGTAAGCAGTAGGGAAATTCAGCAGAGAAAAGGAAAATGTGATACAAAACCAAGGCCAGGCTGGGAAAAGGAGCAAAGTGCCCTTGTGCCTTTGAGATCTGGGGGCCTACTTAGAGGATTAAAGAGTGATTTAAATCTCTGTGTTTGAGAAAAATAAAGGTTGGCACAGAAGAGTCTCCCCCTTCATGTCCGTGAATATCGGGAAGACCTATTTTTGGATGTCATTCTGGGTTCGATCAGAAGCCTGGGTTTTAAACATCCATTGGTATATACCTTGCAATGATTTTGTCTGAGCTGCTATTTGCAAAATTCTGGTGCCTTGGAATAGACAGAAAACTGGATGAAATCTTTATTGGTAAAATCAACTTACTACCAACAGAGCTTTATTTTCTTTAAAGTAACTGAGAAGCTTATGAACTTGACAAGCCTGTTCAATTGCTTATTAACAGTGAAAACAGCTGAATTATTTAGAAAAAAATTGGGAATCTTTTGTGCAATAAAGGAGAGGAACATTTCTTCTCTTGCTCAACATTCATACATCTGTTGGGATTTTACCAAGGATACCCATCATGGTGGGATGGGGCCTTAAGTGTAATACTATACTGCTTTGCTGTGATATGAGAGCTAGGAAAGTGTCTGTATTGTTAAACAGAAGATTTTCATGGCTTTTGATGGTTAATCTGGCTTTTTTGCCATCACTTCTTTCTCTAGTGATGTTAAATATATTCCGTAATTTTACAGTTTTTTATTTCTATGAGTTGAGCTATTATTCAAGACTTCTGCTTGCACTCACTCAGTAATTGTGGTAGCCATAAAAAGCTGTTACTAACGGCAAGTTACCTATCATTGTACTCAGTTGTTTGAAATTACTGAAGCATTTCTCACTTTGAGTTCTGCAAGGATATAAATTCAAATACTTTAAAGAAGTTCTAACCAGTCCAGTAGCATTTGTGATAACTTGATCATCAGGTGGCTTATTGCAGCACCTGTTACATTTATTCTACTTTTATAAATCTACATAAATAATTATCATGTCTTTATACCGTGGCATGTACCATTTCAGAGCAGCTCATTTCTCTTGGAAAACCTAATAGCATCAGGCTCCTTTAACATTCATACACTCCCGAGCGCGTAAGTGCTATAGATCTGTATTTGTGATTTGTAACTTCAGTCCTCTCATAGTCTGGCAGCAGTGGCATTATGGTTCAATTGAAAGTCACCTATCAAAACAAAAACTGGCATGTTACATATGACAAAAGTTTGTCCTGACAACACAAGCTGCATGGCAAAATGATGAATTGCTGCTCTGTGAGGAGCAGAGTTATAGCCTAGAGTTCACTGTCCGCAGCTTAATTAGGCAGGCAGAAATCCATGGGTGAACTGGGATTTGGATTCTGCTGAAGGCGACTTATCTCAGGTCACTGATAGGTGTTAGGTTTTGGGGGAGTTCTTTGGTTTGTTCCCCCTTTCCCAGGCAAAGGATTAATTCAGAAAATTTGGAAGGGTTTATTGCAATGCACAGGAGAGAAAGAGATAGAACGGATTGGGAGAAATTGTCCTTTATTACCTTAATGACTACATAAGAAACATGAAAGCTTCCCTGCTGTAAGACTTTGCATTAGGGGGACTAAAGTGCTTGAATTTGTAAGAAACTTGAAAACCAGTAAGTCAACAAATACATCATACAGAGACATGGAGACTGGAGCGCTGAATTGTTATATGATTAGTTTTCATAACAAGGGGATGGTATGTCATGAGGTGGGGCTAGCACAGGCTTGAAACTGCTGCTAATGAGTGTTTTTAGTGATTTCTAGTTTAAACATACCTGGATATAAAACAGACTTTGGGCTTCTAGCTTTAAGATATTTCAAAGTTCTTTCTGGAGCAATGGCTAAGGAGATAACAGTCTAGATCTTAACAACACTTAGCCCCGTGTTTCATCTAAAGGCTCTTTGCCTTTAATGCCACTGTAATGTGTAGAGCAGGCAGAGAAAGAAGAAATGCCACCGAAAGCTGTGAAAGCTGAATGAAGATACTCCTTGCAGGGTGTATTTTAAAGTACGAATTGTAAAGGAATGCATTGTTGCATGTTTGCTGAGTAAAACTGGAAAGCAGCTTTTGGATGTTTGTAGACTACTGCAGATCTGAAAGCATTCTGACGTGTAGTGATGCAATCCTCGCACGCAGTGTGAGTGTGCAAATGCTCAGCTCCTTTTAATGGGAGCTGTGCAGCTAACGCCTTCTTTGAGCAGCACAGCTTAAAAGTCGACGTCAGACCAAATCAATACATTTATCTTGTTTTACAACAGATTTAAATGTAGTACTAAGATTTCATGAGTTTGAAATTTAATGGACTTCTTTCTTCTACTTGCCTCTACTTAGAAGCTGCAGTATTATATTCTCTTCTGGGACATCACAGCCTGATATATGGTATCTGTTCTAGGTGTTTCTGTGGTGTTTTTCATCTGTTTTTATCAGCTATTGCTAGTTTACTGTTGTTTCCGATTTGCTTTTTTTATAGTGGTCCATGTGGAAAGTTCCTCCACGGTTGACAGCTCAGTTGGTAGGACAGCCAGCACCTCAGCAGGACAAGTCCCATTATCGGGAAGGCTTTTTAGTGGTGTCGAGTCTTCTTTGCAAATACAGAGACACTTCCCCCTGCCAACCCCTCTTCTGACTGCCTCAGTTCGGTGCTGTTCATCTTAAGACTCTTCCAGTGCCTTATTTTTTGGTGACAAAAGGAGTTGGGGAAGGGCACGGAAATCACAGATGATGAGTGGCAGACAGACAGTGGATGGGTAGCCTGGCTTGGCTGCAGTACTGCTGGCTGCTTGATGTAGCGCACTACAGTGATTTGATTTGATGGCAATCCCCGTTAAATAGTTAGAAGATTTTCTTGCTTGTCGTTTCGAGTAGAGCTGGCCAGAATTTTTCTGATGGAGTATTTCTCAGTTAGAAAATGCTGATTCGTTTAAAGTGAAAAGTTTAGTGGAAACGTGACAATCTGAAGAGAATGTCATTAAAAAAATGAGAGTGCTTGATTCAAAAAAACCCCACCTTTTTGCAATTTTTTTAAACTTTATATGGTATGCATATGATTTCATTGTTTGCAAATATGAAAACTGAAGCTGGTATGAAATATTTTGTTTACCAAAATGAGATATTTTGAATAATCAAAATATTTTGAGCATTTTATTTTATTAAAAACTCTGCTTTTTGGCCTTTTTCCATTTAAAAATGGTTTTGATGGAATTGTATTAAAATGTAAGTCTCACAATTACTCTTAGAACAGAAAATAATTTCACCATTCTTTTATTGAGCCTTGTAATTGATCCTTGAAAACGCTATTACCTTTTGTTATTTATTACATTTCATGTTTCTCGGTGTGTCCAACAAAGTAGTTTAATTCAAAGGATGCTTTCATGATGCGTTTTGTTTTTTTCACCTTTGATGGTGATCTGAAAAATGGTTTGTGGTTATTTTTATAATATCCAGGGGTCAGCCTCTTAAATGAAATGAGTTCATGGTAGTTTCACACCAGAAGTTATTTTAAGGTTTATTTTCATTTCCATGAGGTAGGGGCTCTCCTCATGGGAGTTCCGTTGAAGCTCTAGTGTCTCTCACCCTGGGTCCCATTGTTCTTGGTGAGATGCTTTTAGAGGTGAGAATCTCTATTAGACTTAGTGTGGATGCATGTTAAAAGTATTTTCTCCACAAATAGCAAAATTAGGGGCATATCTAGTGAAAACAGAAGGGAATGTTCGGCTTATTGAGCACACACTACGGGCTCAACTATGAAGCTATAGCAGAAGTCATTGCAAAGTCAGCATTTGCCAGTTATTACAGCATACCAGACAGCAGCAGTAGCTGACCTTATGGTAAGCAATGAGTATAAACTGAAGCACAGTCTCTCCATGGTGTAACGATCTGGAAGGACAACATGAGTTATTCTTTCTTGCATAAAAAAAAAAGTTACTATCTAAGGTAGAGATACTTCTCACTTCCCTCCCTCACACTAGCATATTGCTCCAAGGACATTAGAGAGATGGGCTCCACGAGCCATGATATCAAATGCCAGGCATGCTGTGGAGGAATTGGATGCATCATTTGCTTACTTCTGGCACCTATTTGGATGCTTGGAGAGGAGCTGTGCCATTCCTAGTTTTCTCGAGGGAACTGTAGATTTGTTACTCTCTGAGGAGTACAATGTAGCCCTGACTTCAACATTATGAAAACTCTTCCTAAAAAATTATAAATAATTAAATTAGAGATTATGCTAATCTCAAATACAGCCATTTCTCTTAATCTAAGAATTTTAAAAAGGAATTTTGGTTTTGGCTATACATATAAATTTTTGTCCTCTCTTTTAACTTTGAGCAAAGTATAGCTGAAAACAGGAAGCACTCTTATTGAACACTTTTGTTCAAGAAGGCTTCGTGGACTTTTCAACATTTTCACTCATCTGTGAGGTAAAATTTTTTTTGACTGACAGTATTTCAAGAGAATCACATATCTAGCCTTTTCCCCAACAATATCTCTATATAATCTACTGTCCTACTTCCAGGGGTATTCTTTTATTGAATACACTAATAATAAGAATAGAACAGACACATTTAGCTTAAGTGTTATTTTCAAATATGATTTAGTTTTATTTTCTTTCCCCTCCCCTCAGAGTGTCCTACCTTCTCCCGATTTTTTTGAATAACTGCACTATATTGTGCCATTGCTGTTTGTTCATCTCAAAAATAATGCCTCAACAGAGTTTGCACTGGCAAGGTACTAAAAGGAAATAGTGTAAATCTCTCTTTAAAATCAGGGATATCCTTAAAATACCACTATTATTTCTTCTTACCTCTAAGTAGAGAGGCAAACGAGTTAGTTGAAAGCATCACTAGGCTAATGTAGCCATATTGGAATAATGCTAAAGGCTGGAAATGTTCAATGAGAATGTACAAAATACTTTTTGCAAGTTTAGACTATGATAATATGGTCTATGGTTGTTTTTGTAAGTGTTTGGAAGAGCTGGTTCTAATTCTGAGCTTCTAGGTTCTCGGTGGCATTTTAATTTCTGATAAGAATTATGTGAATGTTTCATTTATAGTATATGTATTTCTGGAATATTTATAAAATGTGATTTTGCGTTTGCTCTTGTTGAAGATGGCTTGGATGCATGAGACTGGATCACGCAACCTGCTCATGTAAGACACAGCATTTACTTTGAATTTGAATATCATACATGAGAGAGTGCAGTTTTTCTGTGTGAGCTTGAACGAAAGAAAATGTATTTCCCTATATCCAAGGATTAAACTGGTTGCAAAGATAATATCTTCGAAAGTGGCATTTATGATCTTATCCTTTTATCACTTTCAAATGTATTTGTGCCAGTATATTTTGTTTTATGGTTATAATCCATTCAATGAAACTATATTAGGAAATTAATAAGGCCATTCCCCTTCAATTTGATCTGCAGTGGGTCAAATTTATAAGGAATAGTGTTTATGAAAGAAGTGGTAGTTTAAAATCCATAGAAAAGCAACTTAATTAATGCTGCTCAATTCAAGATGTGGGAGTTATGTGATACAATTTTTAATGGCTTTGTTTAATGAACTAATAAAAAGAGACCCTGGAAGCTAATAAATGAAATACATTTATTTAAATCTGTTTGTTTATATATATTCTGCTTTGCTTAAATATGAATTAACTACATTCCACGTCATATTATGGGTTTTGCTCTTTTAGGTGAAGTAAAAGAAATTAATTCTTTGAGCTGGATGCAAAGTTTAAGTACAAGTCAAATGGATAAAGGTAAATCCCTTATTATAAGAAATACTTAGAAATGCTGACTTCAAAATAACTTGACAGTGATATTATGAAGGAATAATAAAGTATGTGACATAAAATTGATTAACAGTAAAAATATGTATTTATTTTAAGCATCAGGAAATACTTTTTAAGGCAACTAACAAAGCATCTAAATTGATATATGTCCTGGTTTGGCCCAAACTAGGCCAATTAGTCTTGGAGAAACCAAGGTCACTGCTAACTTCCTCACTGTTTATGAGTGAAGAGCCGAAGGGGGGTCGCACCTGCAGGGAGGAGCAGACAGGGCAGGTGACCCAAGATTGACCAACGAGGTATTCCATCCCATACACATCATTCTCACTTTCCTATTTATCACTAACCCACTGCCTCCTGGAGGTGGGGCCCAGGAGGGAGGGGCCCTCCTGTCTCCCACTGATTGGTACCAGCTTTGCCAATTCTCCAGTTAAAAGCCTGCAGGTGTGATGGCAGAGGAGCTATTGCATTTTCCCCTCTGCCCGTGCTGGGGGGAGGTACTGCCTTTTCCCCTCTGCCTGTGCTGGGGGGAGCAACTCCTACTATTTGCCATGGACTGATCCAGACTGCACTAGAAAAGGGTGGAGGTCCAAAACATTTGCAATACATTGATGACATCATTGTGTGGGGTGATACAGCAGCAGAAGTTTTTGACAAAGGGGAGAAAATAATCCAAATTCTTCTGAAAGCTGGTTTTGCCATAAAAAGAGGCAAGGTCAAGGGACCTGCCAGGGAGATCCAGTTTTTAGGGATTAAATGGCAAGATGGGCGTCGCCAGATCCCGATAGAGGTGATCAACAAAATAACAGCTATGTCCCCACCAACTAACAAAAAGGAAACACAAGCCTTCTTAGGCGTTGTGGGTTTCTGGAGAATGCATATTCCAGATTACAGCCAGATTGTACGCCCTCTTTATCAAGTGACCAGAAAGAAGAATGATTTTCAGTGGGGCCCTGAACAACGACAGGCTTTTGAACAGATTAAACAAGAGATTGTGCATGCAGTAGCCCTTGGACCAGTCCGTACGGGACAAGATGTTAAAAATGTGCTCTACACCTCAGCTGGGGACAATGGTCCTACCTGGAGCCTCTGGCAGAAATTACCAGGGGAGACTCGAGGTCGACCCCTAGGATTTTGGAGTCGAGGATACAAGGGTTCCGAGACCCCTAGGATTTTGGAGTCGAGGATACAAGGGTTCCGAGGCCAATTACACCCCAACTGAAAAAGAGATACTGGCAGCATATGAAGGAGTTAGAGCTGCTTCAGAGGTAATTGGTACTGAAGCACAACTTCTCCTAGCACCTCGATTACCAGTACTAGGCTGGATGTTCAAGGGTAAGGTTCCCACTACCCATCATGCAACTGATGCTACATGGAGTAAATGGATTGCATTAATTACACAGAGGGCTCGAATAGGAAACCCTAATCGCCCAGGAATCTTAGAAGTGATCATGGACTGGCCAGAAGGCAAAGACTTCGGAATGCCACCAGAAAAGGAGGTGACACGTGCTGAAGAAGCCCCACCATATAATGAACTACCAGAGGATGAGAAGCAGTATGTCCTGTTCACCGATGGATCCTGCCGTCTTGTAGGAAAGCATCGGAAGTGGAAAGCTGCTGTATGGAGTCCCATACGACGAGTCACAGAAGCCCCAGAAGGACAAGGTGAATCAAGTCAATTCGCAGAGGTAAAAGCCATCCAGCTGGCTTTAGACATTGCTGAACGAGAAAAGTGGCCAAGGCTGTATCTTTGTACTGACTCATGGATGGTGGCAAATGCCTTGTGGGGGTGGTTAAAGCAGTGGAAGCGAAGCAACTGGCAGCGTAAAGGTAAACCTATTTGGGCTGCTGAACTGTGGCAAGATATTGCTGCTCGGCTAGAGAAACTAGTCGTGAAGGTACGTCATGTAGATGCTCACGTACCTAAAAGTCGGGCAACTGAGGAACATCGAAACAACCGACAAGCAGATCAGGCTGCTAAAGTGTTCCAAATAGATTTGGACTGGGAACATAAAGGTGAACTATTTTTAGCTCGGTGGGCTCATGACACTTCAGGTCATCAAGGGAGAGATGCAACATACAGATGGGCTCGTGACCGAGGGGTGGACTTAACCATGGACTCTATTGCACAGGTTATCCATGATTGTGAAACATGCGCCGCAATTAAGCAAGCCAAACGGTTAAAACCTGTGTGGTATGGGGGGTGGTGGTTGAAATATAAATATGGGGAGGCCTGGCAAATTGACTATATCACACTCCCTCAAACCCGCCAGGGTAAACGCTATGTGCTTACCATGGTGGAGGCGACCACCGGATGGTTGGAAACATACTCTGTGCCCCATACCACTGCCCGGAACACTATTCTGAGCCTTGAAAAGCAAATCTTGTGGCGACACGGCACGCCAGAGAGAATTGAGTCGGACAATGGGCCTCATTTCAAAAACAGTCTCATAGACAACTGGGCCAAAGAGCATGGCATCGAATGGGTATATCACATCCCCTATCATGCACCAGCCTCTGGGAAAATTGAACAGTATAATGGGCTGTTAAAAACTACCCTGAAAGCAATGGGGGGTGGAACCTTTAAAAACTGGGATAAGCATTTGGCACAAGCTACCTGGTTAGTTAACACCAGGGGATCTATCAATCGAGCTGGCCCTGCTCAGTCAGACCTTCTACATACAGTAGAAGGAGATAAAGTCCCTGTGGTGCATGAAAGGAACCTATTGGGAAAAACTGTCTGGGTTCTTCCTGCAACGGGCAAAGGTAAACCCATTCGTGGGATTGCTTTTGCTCAGGGACCTGGATGTACTTGGTGGGTGATGTTGCAAGATGGTGAAGTCCGATGTGTCCCTGAAGGTGATCTGATTCTGGGTGAGACTACTTAATTCTGAACTGTATGTTGTTGCTGCATAAGTGTCTTTCAGGTTAAGACAGTGGTGATGAGACCGGAGCTAGCTTCATCAAGTGGCGTCCAGTAACCTCCTCGAGTCTGACATCTTTAACCTGCAACCCGTGGGCACGAACCATGACAAAACAGAGACTGCTAGCCAGATGAAAACCCACAATCCTGAACCAAATGAACTTAATGAACTTTTTGTATAGAGATGAATCATAAACTAGTGATATGTGTATATATATTTGAAAATGAAAAGGTAGTGGTGATCTGAGTATGACGTGAATGGTATGGAATAAGGGGTGGAATGTCCTGGTTTGGCCCAAACCAGGCCAATTAGTCTTGGAGAAACCAAGGTCACTGCTAAATTCCTCACTGTTTATGAGTGAAGAGCCGAAGGGGGGTCGCACCTGCAGGGAGGAGCAGACAGGGCAGGTGACCCAAGATTGACCAACGAGGTATTCCATCCCATACACATCATTCTCACTTTCCTATTTATCACTAACCCACTGCCTCCTGGAGGTGGGGCCCAGGAGGGAGGGGCCCTCCTGTCTCCCACTGATTGGTACCAGCTTTGCCAATTCTCCAGTTAAAAGCCTGCAGGTGTGATGGCAGAGGAGCTATTGCATTTTCCCCTCTGCCCGTGCTGGGGGGAGGTACTGCATTTTCCCCTCTGCCTGTGCTGGGGGGAGCAACTCTGCCTGAGGAGGATTTCTGAGCCCTCCGTCTTGGTTTTGTGTATATTTGTATATATTTGATTATTTCTATTATTATTGTTATTATACTCTTTTTCATTATTATAGTTTATTAAAACTGTTTTAACTTTCCAACCCATAAGTCTCTCTCCCTTTTTTCCTTTCCCTTGGCGGGGGGGGGGAGAGGGTTAACAGAGAGCATCTGCCACCTGGTTAATAGCCGGCCCAGCTTTAAACCGTGACAATATATCAAGAAAAAAAAGTGTTTTCTTTCCACCAAGATATTTCTCATTTATTTGGTAGTCAGCTTCATATCATGTCAGCTGGTAACATCAAATACATACAATACTTAAGATCTTTAACATGGCGATGTAAACTTAATATCCCCCTTGGGATAAATTAGTGTAAATCTGAGCCATCCCTGCCTGGTTAGGCAGGTCCTCTGTATTGTCATCTTGTTGTGCTGGAGATACTCCTGAAAAGTAGTAAAACATGGGAACAGTCAGGGAAGATACCAGCCTATCTGGAATACAGGCAAATCTGGGCAAGATTGGCTTGTTAGGCCTGCTCTGGACATATTTCTACCAATAGAAAAGATTTCTTTAGTTACTTTGTGCTGGATTTGTGCCTGTTATTCAATCACATGTGGGTGAGGGAAGAACCTTTGCAACTGATACAGAAAGGTTAGAAATGGCATTACCTACATAGCCGTACCAAATTCTGCAAGCACTTACGCATATGAAGAGCTATTGATAGTCTTCACTTCAATGGAATGAAACAATTACATGCTTAAATTGTGTGTGTTACCTTAGGACACCCAGGTCCACAAACTTCAGGACAATTCTCCATTTCCTTTTTAATATTTTATATATCTTTATAAAGCAGAAAGAAAATACTTTGGTTACACTGGAAGTGTAGGGACTGAGTGGGAGGAGAGGTTGAATGTGGGGTACCTTCCCCACAGTTCGCATACAGCACTCCTTAAGCTAGGCTCTGGATAAAAAAAATGTAAGGAAAACTCTTTTCTTGGTTTAAAAAAAAAAAGAAAAATTAAAAACTGCGCCAATTCTCCCTTTCTTAAGACTTTAATTGAGGATCTATTAAAGTTTTAATACTTTTAAAATTTTATTACCTCTGGTATACATGATGTGGTATAAACAATATGCTGTAGTCATTATTACAGTGGTTTGATAGGCGTTGGTTTATCGTTTATTGGTGGTATTTTCTCAGGTTTTTTGCTTAATTCTCTATGATGCTTTTGATACTACTTCTACATAGAATTTCTGTTGGAGAAGAAAATCTTCAGAGTCTACGCAGCCTAATTTGCGAAGGTTAAACTATTACTGCCATAGCACATCTGGGTGATTAAAGCTGGGTATGTATTGTAGGACTTATTGAATCAGGATCTGTGTAGATGGAATTTGCCATAGAGCATGGCAGAAAGAGTTGGACAGCTGAGTTATATGAACCTGGTGTGATTTAATCACTGTTCAGTTGCAAGACAGTTGTTCTTAGCAGATGACTATGCTCACCAATAGACCTGAATTTGCCTGTAAGCTGGTACGGATGGTCTTGTTCTGGAAATCCAGCTAACAGTAAACAGCTGTTCAGGCCCCATTGCAATTTCCCAACAAAACACACAGGACTTTATTGTTCTTTCAAGACTTCTCAGCTGGATGAATTTATGCCATAAATTAATAGCTGCAGGCATCCATGCTTGTACCACAGTCACTGTGAATAATTGATAGTGCTTACAAGTTTTGATGATTTAGTATCTGGGCAGGCAAATACACAGAATGTCATATGTTTTTTAGGCAAAGATTTATTTAAAGACTGAAATTTATCTGGTTCTTCAAAATGATAAATTCAGTACAAAAATATTTTAACGAAGCATTGTTTGTCCTGCTCTGTATCGAGTTGTACTATCATATTCTAAAAGCACTGTCATTCCAGTAGCAGAAAGCACTTTAAGTAAACACTATGAAAATAATATCATCTTGTAACAGGATCCCTCATACACCAGCTCCAGTGTTCAATTAGGTATTTTGGGGTTTAAGGTCCAAGTAGTTTGTGTTGCTTTCTAGTTGACTTTCCACAAACCGTATGCCTTTTGATATACATTACTTATTGCTTCTCTTATCTGCAAAAATACATATTCAGATACAAGTGCCCTGCAGTTATTCTCCTAGGAAGAAAGATTGCTTCCACTCAATAATGCAATAGTCACCAACACTTTGGAGCCCACCAGAACTACTGTTTAACATCTAAGATTAACATCTTAGAGGTTTTTTTATTTGCAGTTTAAATATAAACTTAACCTGTTGAGCAGAGATGACTGTTCAATATTAGCAAATAACAGTGAGGTTAGTTTGGGGAATCAAAGTATTACTTAACGGTGTTAGGATTCACCTAAGCTGCACCTCCCACAATTTCCTTATAGGTACTCTGTGCCAGGCTCCAGTGTGTTGGCTGGTTTTATCTATAGGAATGATCTCCCTTTCTTTTTTTTTGTGTGGTTTTTTTTTTTTTTTAATTCATTTATGTGCCTTGCACATACATGTCTCTGAAGATGAATGGGAGTGGTTTTCTGGGTGTGGTTTTCTGATGGTATGCAGAAAATATTAGGCAAGGTTACTTATCTGCTTCCTCCTATCTGAGCTAAATCCGATTTGTCCCATAGGTTTCCTGAGGTGGAGTGAATTTTCGTTTCCCACTCTCAGCTTTTTATTCCTAATCTTGGCCATGATTCTACTAGTAGTAGTCTAAAACATTATTGAAAGCACCACATCACAAAAAATGTGCTGGTTAAAGCCCAAAGGTTACTTGTACGCTTATGCTTCAGTACTCTTCCTGATGAAAAAAGCTAATGAAACATTAACTGTAAAATAGAAAGTGTCCTGGTTAGACAAATGGTAATATAGTTTCGTAGGGAAGAAATTACTGTTCTCTGTCAGCGTTTCTACTTGAAAAATGTTATGACAATCAGTGTTTCCCATATCTACCAGCCATCATGGTTCTGAGAGTGTGAATATTCTGCAGAGAAGATGTTTCCATATAATGTTTGCGTTGTTTTGCATCTGTGGTACAAAAGGAACCTTGAAAAATGTCTTCCTTTTGCAATTTGCTTTCATTTATTTTGTTTATGTTTGTTTAATAATGCTAAATTTACAGTTCATTTTTTTTAAATGATGCTACTTTCCAAAAAGAAAAACTAATGGTGGAAATGTGTTTTCAGCTTTGATTTCTCAGAGAGCCAGAAAAAGAAAATGGCCTGTTTTGGTAATCAAAATGGTGCTTGCTTTGATGAAGCAACAGAGACTACTTATGAAAAATGACTAAAACAGATTTTGAAAGCAAACAAACAAAAGGAAGGCTGAAAAAAAAAATGTGTTCTTGTCACTATGTAGCCTGAGTTCAATTTGTTAAAATACTTTCTAGCACAAGGTAAGTGCAGAGAAACTGAGTTATGGTTCTAATTAAAGCTTTGTCACTTATCTGGGAAAAAGCATCTTTTACTTGAAAGATGATTTCATGACCAGAAGCTGCATCCAGGTTAAAAGTCATCTAGATTAACAGAACAGACACTTTGCTTCTCTTTAGAGGCTTGGTGCTCAGCTCAAGCAATTGATGAGACATCAATGTTAAAAAGCAATTTTTTGACAGGAAACTGTACAGCAAGTTATTGAGTGCAAGTCCAGGATCTGGTTTGTATGAAAACACTGAAGAATAAGAATTATTTTCAAATGGTAGCAAAAAAAACCAAACCTAAAACTGAATGAGTGTCCTTCAGTGTCCCAGTTCTCATGAATTGTTCTAATAATTTTTTTAGGAATCTGTAGGTATCTCTAGAATAAACTAGCAGAGCACACAGCCAACAGGTAAAAGGGAAAAAAATATTTGCTTTCAGTGCCTTTCACCAAAGACTTTGCCACTTCAAGTTTGCATGTGCTCCTGTAACAACCGTCATTAGAGTGTGAATGTATCATACATCAGAGTGGTTTGGGTGGGAAGGAACCTTTAAAGATATCTAGTCCAACCCCGTGCCATGGGCAGGGACATCTTTTACCAGATCAGGTTGCTCAAAGCCCCATCCAACCTGACCTTGAATACTTGCAATGATGGGGCATCCACAGCTTCTCTGGGCAGCCTGTTACACCTGTATCTCACCACGCTCATCATAAAAAATATCTTCCTTATATCCAATCTAAATCTGCCCTCTTTCAGTTTAAAGCAATTGCTCCTTGTCCTGTCACTACAGACCTTAGTGAAAAGTCTCTGTCTTTTTTATAAGCCCCCTTTATATATTGAAAGGCTGCAAAATGGTCTCCCCAGAGCCTTCTCTTCAGGCTGAACAACACCCAACTCTCAGCCTGTCTTCACAGGAGAGGTGCTCCAGCCCTCTGACCATTTTCATGCCTCTCCTCTGGACCTGCTCTAAGAACTCCATGTCTATCTTGTGCTGGAGGACCCAGAACTGCAGGTGGGTTCTAACCAGAGTGAAGTAGAGGTGAAGAAACACATATTTAGAGAAAAAGTGATAGGACTGAGATATGATGTTGATTGGAGCTTTATATATGTCACAGGTGAATAGACAGAAAGAGAGATTAGGTAGTGTTAGGGATTATCGGCAACAATGAAGAAATCTGGCAGTCTTGTCACACAACTGTTGCTCTCAAATATTCCTCAGAAACTTCAGAGAAGACATTATGTTTAAAAGTGATGGTACCAGATAACTCATTCTCCTAATCACCCACTTTTCCTCATCCCTTCAGTGGTATTATTAGAGACTTGATTAAAAAAAAATTGAAATATTAAATAATTTTATAATGAATATAAAGTATATATGCAAATGTAGAGCTGTAATAGTGCAAGACTCAAAATGTAAATAGAGCTTGGAGAAATTTTTTAAAAGAGCAATTTAGACTGTGGCTACTTGGGCTGTGTTTCCACAGCTGAAGAGAGCAGAGAAGTCAGCAAAAGTGGTAAAACAGGGTGACTGGAGAAGGAAGTACATTTTTAAAAATAAATTTACTTTGTGGGTATCACAAGGTAAAGAGCTTGCTTGTGTTTATAGACTGAAGAAAGGATCTCAATTTGAGCTGATCAAGAGCTAATCAGATCAATGAGCCAGTTCAGGAATCGCATACTGAATTGAACTGGCTGCTCAAGCAAGCAGCTGTGTACATTGTAGTACAAGAGCTACATGCTTCAGTGAAAGCTTTTCCAGCATCATATAAAGTTAGCTGAGTACCTTATTTCACGAGTCTGTATCTGCAATCCAGAGGGAGAGAAAGGAGTTAGCTCTGTTGCTCGCAATGAATAGACTGCACCACTTGCATGGGCACCTGGCACAGACAGTAGATCATATTTTCATATCAAGAGTGGAAAATAACCTTTATCTGGTCATAAATTTATATTCCAGTGCTCAGATACTTGTGTTTCAGTGTTTGTCAAAGTACATAAAAGCTCCTATATTTAACTCAGTTGAACTAAGAGCCTTTATTAGAAAATCACCTGATATACTATCTTTTATTAACATAAGAAAACTCTTATTATAAGTCACTGGCAGTTATTCTTTTGTACAGATGACTGCTTTAAGTAACTATGTGTCATACATAATAAAGTGTTGCTGCAGGTTGTTCTCATGAGGTAATTTTTGCTATCTTTATTTCACTGGTTACCGAAAAGATTATGATATGTTCTTTGGGTCAAGGTCTGCAGGCTGTAAGGTTTCTGGATACATGAGGCAACTATCCAATGCTTGTGAATTTCAAGGGAAAAAAAAAGCTATTTCTGGTGTTAACCTACTTCTTAACCTTTCAGGTGAACCTGAAGGGCTATAGATAATTGTTGTTACATAAAGGTGTCACGTTAGCATTATTGGAGAAAAAGAAAAGCATGTGGTTTGTGTGTACCTTTGCATGTAAAGATACACATGCATGTTGATGTGTGGATGTTTTGAAGGAGGAATGGCTGCTGAAACTAGAAGTCTGGTATGTGTCTGGTATGTATTCCTAGAGAAAAGCAGACAGAAGCCAGATACCTGCATTACATATACACTAATATGATTTAGTTTGCGATGACCCTCTGAAATTAACCTAGCCTTCTTCTTTAATAGGGATATGATTAATATTGTGTTATCTGAATCTGTCATTGTTTTGCAGCAGGTGCAGCAGCTGGTGTTTTAGTCAGTGGGAATCTTAAGGAATTTGTGAGGCAGACACTATAGCTACAAGCTCCCTGCATCCCTGCCCGGTTAGGATACGATGCTCAGAGAGGTCTGGTATCCCAGTACCTATCCCACTTCAGAAATAATCCACCAGACAGATGAGGGAATTGAGCTTTTTATTATCCTGTTGGAATATATGCAATGAGATGTAAAACGGTGGATCCTGAGAAATGAGATGTAAAGCAGTGGATACTGAAGCTGTGTAGATAACTGCTGCTGTCATCTGAATTACCAGTTACAATGAAAGCTTTTAAGATATTCGTCTCAGTACCTCTAAAAAGATCTTCCCCACAAATGAGTGTCTGTGTCAAATGATGCTTAAGACACTGAGGCAACTTTGACATTATCCCACAGGGTTTCTTTTTCCCCTCGATCAGTATGAATTTGCCCATAGAAGCTAAATAAAGACTTAAAGAGTGACATCACTAATCATAGTAATAGTTTTCACAAACAACCTTTCCCTGTCAGCCACATTTGGTAGCTATATCTAGGTAATGTCCACAACATGCATCTCTCTCAGACTGTTCAAATTGTTCGTATGCCATTTTAAGACATCATCCATGCACAAAGTTCATTCTAGTATTCTTCATCACTTCATTCTCTACTCCTCTCTAGACCTCTCCATGGCTGATTTCCCAGTGCTCTCTATATTTTCTGTGCCAGTATCCAGCAGAGTTGTGTCCATAATCATCAACAAAGTAAATCCAAGATGGCAAAGATGAATATCAGCTTTCTTCCACCTGAATTATCCATATTATGTGCAAATCATTGTATTTAAAATATATTAATGTTCTATTGAATACTTTTTTTATTCAATGGTTCTTTTCTTAATTATTGTCTGAAAAAGGAAGAAAAATAATATGAAATGAAATATGGCTAGAGATACATGTGGATGTTCCAATTAAGATCTGTCAGAATCTGTTAAGATACTGCTTATTATTAGCCAATATGTGCATAATGAACATGTATTTGCTCCAGTGAAATAGTGCTGAGAGATTTAATATTCTATTTAATATTTATTTCAAGATCTTTGCACATAGCCACATCCTACAGAATACAAGGGAAGAGTTTGATCTCTCTGTTGTTGAATTGCAATGTGGCATTAAGGAAAACTGGGTGGGGAACAGAAATTAAATGTCACGGAGGTCTTCAGGACTCCGATTCATGTACAGATCTTTAAAAAAATCCTGAAATTCTATGCAAAAACTCCCTTGGAAGGGGGATGTCTGCGGAATTCTCCATATAGTCTGCCAGAGAGCAAGGCAGGCTGATTAACAGAAAGTCAAGATGCATTTGGATCAGAGATACTACATTTAGATTAGATCTTAGGAAAAAAATTCTTTACTGTGAGGGTGGTGAGACACTGGCACAGGTTACCCAGAGAAGTTGTGGCTGCCCCCCCTCCCTGGCAGTGTTTAAGGCCAGGCTGGATGGGGCTTTGAGCAGCCTGGTCTAGGGGAAGGTGTCCCCTCCCATGGCAGGGGGGTTGGAACTAGATGATCTTTAAGGTCCCTTCCAACCCAAACCGTTCTATGATATACTTGCTTTCCAAAAACAATTGCTGAGACCAAGTTGATTTTAATATCTGGCAGTGGTATCAGTTTAAGATGTGTCTCTACCAATGCTCTAGTTCAGTTTAGCAGTGCACTCTTACAGCATATCTCTGTCACATCAGCTTAAGCATGCTTTGGTAGATATCTAGGAGCGGCCTTGGAGAGTGCAGTCTGTGTTCTTAGCACATGGAAGTCAAATAAAAGGCATCTTCCACAAGTGCATCTTATACCTGCCAGCCCTTGCCGGGCAGCCATTCTACAGAACTAAGCTGACCAGGAGTAAAATCTGCCAAAAACCTTGAAGTGAGGCCATCAACTCCTTGCTCAATGACTTTTTTTTTTTTCTCTAGAGATCTACTTCTGTATGTGGACTTAACCTTAATACTGCGCAAGCAACCTTCCTTCACTGGATGCTACTACAAGCCCGTTCCAGAGCTAGTGAGGCTGCGTGATGGCGTATGGCTGGAATATTTGTCACTGCTGTGTTTGCTGTGGACAGAGCCGCTAAATAGAAGTTTTAATATTTTTAATTGATTTTATAATGTTGGTTAAAGCTTACTTCTTTTCCAATTACCTTCTCATAACCCTCACCAAGCTTGATCAAGCACACACATACCAATCTGTAGTTAGCTTTGTTTGAGATTTTCCCATGCAAGTAAACATTCTAAAAACATTTTAAGTAATAAAAAGTAATTATAAAACTTCTGTGGTATACAATGCAAAGCTGTTTCATCCTTAACTAATGTATTGTAGTATAAATGAATAGATCACTTCAAATTTTAGAAATGGATGGATTAAAGACTCTCTAGAGCTTCTGTTCCTGAGTATAGTTTGCAAGTCTGCATTTATAAAATTTTCTAATGAATTATCAGATTATAATTGTTTTGGGGAATACAATTTTTCAAATGTTCAAACCCATCAGAAGACATTTTTGACTAAGCCAGTCCAAGTTGCAGCGCAAAAAAGAATAGGGAAAGTTAATATATTTCTACAAAGATATAGCACTTGGAAAGAATAATTACCTGTGAGAGAGATTTCTAGGAGTGTGTGCATGAACCCTTCAAGATAAGCACTTCCTCCTTCAGGAGCTTCAAATAAAATTAAAAAAAAAAATTAAAGAAAAAAATCCAGTTACAGAGGCAAACTCTCTTCCTCTCAGAAAGCTCTTTACGAAACCTACCAACTTTTCTCTCCTGTCTGGACAGCTTTAAACCTATTCCTTTGACTGAGCAAAATCCTACAAAAAACTCCAGCCTGTTCATGGCTGTTCAAAAGAGCCTTTGCTAAGTCAGAAAGTCATAAATGAGTCTTGTCTTAGAGGCTCTGAATATGATCTCGGTGTCCGCTCTTTAGACTGCGTTTTTCTCTAATGGGTTTTCATATTATGTTGGGTTAGCTGGGATGGATCACACTTGACAATATTCACCCTGCCGGTTCTGCTAAGCTATGAAATTTGGGTTACTATGTGAAAGCAGCATTCTGTCATGAAATAATTGTCGTATTATGTCTTTTTTTTTTTTGTAAAATAGTGAAATACTAACAAAAATACCAGGGGCTTTGCAGAAGAAAGTAATATTTACAGAAGTGTTAAAGGAGACAATACTTTTAATATTTAATGAACAATAAAAAAATTTAAACAGGAAAGCAATATAGCTGTGCTGTTTGGGAAATATACTTACTTTTAGTTAACAAAACTGTATCCTAAGAAAGAAGGAAATTATTCTATTTGGGAGAAAAAAATCTAGTCGTTTTCACATGCTTGGTTCAACTCGGGTTAATCTTTTTAGCGAGATGTGTTATGTGTCAGACACTGAGAGTATTGTAGCTATGTCATAAGCCATGTTACCTTAGCAATTACATTATAGAATAGTAGGATGTACTTCCCTAAGGTTTTGAAGAAAAGCTTCTCAGCAAGGCATCCACAATGGAAAAAACTACTCAATACTGTAATCACAATGGAGTCACAGGTAGTGACACTCCCGTGTGAACCGCAGCTTGTCTGCTTGCCGCAGCCTTTAAAGCAAGTCTTCAGTACCCGTCTCCAGAGCTAAATCAATTCCACGTGAAATACACGAGCACCTGCTTCTGAAGTCCTACATGCAAAGGCACAGTATTTATGGCTGTGCTTTTGGCATCTCAAGTGTGCCGCGGAGGCTGCGGGCGGCAGCGGCGGTTCCCCGAGGCATGTTTTCAGTGACAAAATGCTGCTTTGTGCCTCTGGTTCCCACTGGGTTTGTGACAGGGGAAGGAAAAGGCACTTACTGCAGTTACACGAACTTATATCAATACAAAGATACCTTTTTAAGTGATCTCAGGTACTGTATTTTGCCCCCTGAGATACTGAAAACACAGCAGCAGCTCTGTATGAAAGTATGGATTTTTCAATAAAACTGTGTAGAGAAAGGAAGTGAAATGGCTTCAAAACCAGCTTGATGTTTGGGGTCTTGCATCTTCATTTGCTCTGCTTTTGCATGCATTGCAACCCTTAGTGGAAGTTAGTGCTCATGTTAACAGTTTGAATCCCTTTTAACACACACACAAAAAAAAACACCAGAAAATTTTCATCAGTGTTCACTTTCCTTTCTCAGTCTCACTGTTACATGGTCAAGGTCAGCCCTTGCCCTTGTCCTCATCCCGGTTTAGGTTTCTATTATCCAGTGAATGGCATTTCATATTTCTAATGGTGTAATGTAGTATCACATGTCTTTATTGTCAGCTTTTCTTTTCTCTCCATCATCATTGTTGGGCTCAGTGCACACAGGTTATGCTTCTGCAATGAAGCCTTCAGCCTTTGCCTAACTTTAAGCCGGGACTACTCAGATGAGCTTTCTAAGGAGCCCTAAAGCTAATACTCTGTCTGGGTAACTGAATGCTTTCTGATCTGAATTTCATCCAAATTTTGTTTTCCGTTGCTTGACTCTGTCCCTCTGTAATTTCTAGTTAAGCGATTTTTAGTCCTAATACATGCACCAGCCATGATAGGGAGGGGGTTCAGTGGCACCCGGAGGAGGGATGCTGGCTTTTGTGGCTAACAAAGGCTCTGATCAGGAATTTTCCTGTTTGGCCTTACAGAAACTGGGGTGGAAAAGTCCATGATATGAAAGCAGGTCTGAATTACAGACATACGCTCTTGTAGCCTGACTCACTCTATTTTCACTGCTTTGGGGTTTCCCTACCCCCCTGCCCCCCGTCTGCAGCTTGTGTTGAGGTTTAACAGTCTTCACTTTGAAGTGATAAAATATGGTTACTAAGGTGCTTCATAGAGGATGCCTTTCAATAGTGTTTTTAAATCAGGTATGGAACAATCATCAGAATCACACAGCATTTCTAGTAAAAGATTTTGACCCAAGAATTTTAGTTCCATGTGCTAACTGTGGCTAATATTTTTGTTTAATAATGGACTAAATATTGCATTAAATGTTTTAATCTGTAAGTGAATAAATCACAGATACTCTAGAGTTTCTCTTTCACTCACTCATTTTCATTGCAGGTTGCAGACATGTAAAACTAATTGGGTGTAAATGGCAGGTAAAAGATGAGCCAAAACCAATTTACAGGAGCAAGGTAAAGTCAAACTCAGATTTTGTGTCAGAATGTAGTAGACGTTGCCCTAAGAAGTCCTTCACTGATCTCTATATAGTTAGTATGCATGTATACACTTACAAGTCTATACTTACATACGCATATGTAAATATAGGGACATATATGTAACTTGCACACAGGTGACAGAAAAAGGCGCTTGGCCAGTTCCCAAGTAGCATTGGTGAGCTGGCAGCACAGCGTTCCCCATGAAAATGTTGGCTAATTTGAAGGCACTGCTCAGCCCCTGGCATTCAGCGGCTGGCATGCTCGGGAGGTACCTTCTCAGACTTAGGGTTTTTTGTTTACCTAAACACGTATTGCTGTCCAGGTGAATGATTTTTTCCTCTCATATCCTATATTCATGGCAGAAGGCTTGCTTGCCCATCTTGTGTATGTTGGTATACTTGGCCATCAATGAGCGTTTTAGGAGGCAAGGAGAGACAACGTTATTTTCAAAGGACAGTGTTGCCTAAATAAAATAAGCAAACGCAGGATCACTGTAGCACATTGACGTGCAGTTGTACCACGCATTCCACAGATGTGCAGATACACCTGCATGACCCCACCAACTCTCCAAGCCAGCTGTGAGACAGCACCACTCCAGAAGCCGTGCAACTCTGGCAGCATATACTTGATTCAAAGTAAATGTACTCTGCGTTTACTGTCCAGAGGAAAGGGAAACCTACTGATCTTTTTAAAAGAGAATGTACCCTGATTTTTCTTTTCAAGGAAAGCATTGTTATACGAGAGAAAAGCCACTGATTATTTTTTTGTTAGTCACATTATAAAAGCAACTCCTAACAGTGAATCTCTTGCTGCTGTCATTAAAGGAACACAAATAAAAGTATGAACACTGCCATGCTGGGACTCAGCAGCACCGTTCTGGAAAAACACACAAGACCTGTTTTAATCTCTGCTGTTCTACTGTCATTTAGTTCATTTAATCAAATAGTGGAAGTCCGGATACATAACACTACTCGCAGCTAATATATTTGGCAAAACGCTGGTACAGCCTGTTCAAAATGTTTTAAGCAGTTAAGCACACAAAGGGTATGTAAAAGGGTATATACTTAAATGGGTACATAAATTAGATTTAAGAACATGTAGCTCTACAGATTTTGGAATGCTTATTAAACTGCTGCTTTCTCTGTTAATTAAAAGCTTCTATTGCCAGTTGTGTCCACATTTTATTAAAGTGCTCCAGTGATTGGAACCTCTCCATGAGCAAATAAATATAAGCAATGTTCATATATAAAAATACATGTGTGTGTGTATATATATATTAAAACATATCTTTTGATAAGATAATTCTTTGCTTAGTAATCTGCCACCAAATATTAATCTACTGGAATGCAGTTGTTTCTGAAATGTTTGTGCTCATAAATTGCTTTCTTATACGATCTCCACAATATAGTTTGATGCAAGATTCTCTATACAGGTATAAAACTACAAGCATTTTTGCTAAGAATTTTGTTTCGGGTGTTTTAGAACTGCAGTGTGTTTTAAGCATTTTTGAAGTGTACGTAATTTGTATATCACAATTATAAGTAATTTTCTTTTTCTTGTTTTCCTCTAGAATATAGAAGAATAAAGGTAGAATATTACTCACAATAACAAGCTACTGTGTTATACACAAACACTTTAAGCTCCAGTGATCATCTTTCCAGGTACATTCATAAAAGTACGATAGCCATGGGTCTGGTTTATGTTTAGCAAAACACACTAAGACATCCATCCTTTTCTGCAATGTGTGTGATTTGTGTTTCATATTCAAAAGAACAGGAAAACATTCAGCTGCCGAGCAAAGGTTATGGTGCATTGTGCTTCATATGTGATGGAAAAGGGTGATCAGAAGATGGTACTTATTGTAACATAGTGGTGTTATTTATGAATACTAGACCTCTCATCTCTTTTTTTTTGTGTGTGTGTGTGGTTTGTTGGGGTTTTTTTTGGTTTTGTTTTGTTTTTTTTTTCCTGCAGGTGTCTCAGCTGGAAGATAGAGATGGGCTCGTGCTGGGAAGTCAGTGGAGAAAACCAGAACAGTAATACCATGGATATATACTGAAGTATTAGATATAAACATGCTGTATGCTTAGGTCTGTCCTTGTCATTAATTTTCAGCAATGATGCTACAGACCAGCTTATGTAAACATAGTGATCCTGGTGCCATTTTATCTGCCTTACAATTACTATGTTGTGAATGCTTTTAGAATTGATTTAAAAAAAGAAGTATAATAACATCTTCCCGCACTCACAGAATACCTTGCCTATACCTTACCACTGTCGTTTCAGTGGTTACAACATTGTTTGCAATTCAAAAACTGAAAGGAAATCTCTGCCAAAGTATGTGGAATATGATCTGAATAGCACAGTGGTACCTTCTTAGACTTAATAGAAGGCACTTTACATGGTTACCTTAAGTACAACGACATAGAGATTATCTGAGCATTTTTCATTTTCCTGGTGAAATTCACCTTCCACATTTAACAATTAAAAACAGGATTTTGCTATTTCCAGAGTAGTTTTTCCACCAAGTAAGTAATTTATTGCTTGGCTTTTCAAAAAGCTGAAATCACCAGGATTTTTCATTAGTGGAAATACCATCTGATTTTCTTTCTCTCAAGATTTCTTCATAAAACCAACAGACAAATTCATTTAAGGCAACCGATCAGTCTCAGTTTCACTGCAAGAAAAATGTTATCATTTTTCTAGCTGAGAATATAAAGTCCAGTTCTGTCCTGATATATTCAGACATGCAAATAGAAGTGAAATTTCTGGGAGTTAGACATGCATAACCAAGGGCAGAGCTTGGTTCAGTATATTTTAAGATAGAATTTACAAAAATAACTTGGGAATTTTCCATCTGCTTGCTATTACTGAGCACAGAACACTCCGTCCCTCTAAGCTTAGGTCTGTCAGCTATGTTTGCTTATTATTTAATGGTATCCTGAAAGGCTCAGTTACCTTAACGTTGACCGAGGTATAGGTAAGTGGGAAATAAAAGACAGCCTCTGTTTTGCTGGTTTAGTCCTGATATGCTCAGAACATTGGTCACGCATGCTAAGTCAAATATTATAGCATGGAGAAAAGTAAATAAAATTGCCTTAAAAATACAGACATTTTAAAACAGCAAAACATGTAGTTCCACATATGTGCATCTGAGAAAATATCTCAAAATTGACAAAAAATATACCCATTCAGTATAAAAGTTATAACCTGCTCCTTTTAATTTCAAGTAATATTAAAAACGATTTTCCTCCATTTTTCAATGTCCATCAACACTCTCCTGTTGCATCCCAAACCCTGTTCTCATACATTAAGCAGAGTCTAGCCCTGTTCCCAACCATTGGGGTGACACCTGGACTGCAGGTATGTGGTCATAAAAGTGGCAGAAGACTTGAAATAAAGGGCCTCTTGGAGGAAGAGAAAGAAAGGTTTTGAAGTAGCTGCGGGAGTAATTTTAACGGGACAAGGAAATCGGTAGGAGAAAATCAAGAAGTCTTCTTAAATGGAGGCATTTTGCTCTCACACTGCTTTCTCAAATTTCCTAAGTCGTATCTTTCATAAGAATGAGCGGGGAGATGTATTTTTGTAAGAATTAGTTATGTAGGAAACTGTTTGGGTCCACTTAATGAAAACGTGATAGGCAGTTCTAGTAGCATAGTGTTTCAAATTACTCTGAGGGTGCAAATCATTTATTTTTTTTTTGCGTAGATTCCCCATGTTCTGTTTTCCTTTTTCACTGGCTTTGATGTAAGAAGTTTTGATCAACTCCACAGTTCTTGTTACAGTATAAACTCCCCATGATAGTTTGTACAAAAAAAAATAGATATCATCACAAATCCAACATGGGAATCATAAAAAAAAACCCTCCACAACTCAGCCCCAAATTTCCACAAGAGCTTTGGCTGAACAAAGCACAGAAAAAAGAGCTTTATTTATGAGAAATTCGTGGTCTTCTGGGACCTGAGATTCCTTTTACATGTACTTTACTCTGGTTTACGCATTTCTTGACAATTAATATTGAGAAGTTTCTATGTAAAGTATTAGCATAATTACTGTCTCTCCTTGTTAAAATGGCACTTTTCAATAGTGTAGTATGTGAAACGGGCTTTTCATAGTAACTGGAAAGGCCTTGGCAAAGAATTTCATGAAAATTTGGGCTGTCAAGAAGTATTGTCAATCTCTGATTGACTTGTCACATCTCTTTAGTTATGCGCACTTTGAAGGACTCCTTAGGGGGGTGTCTAAGTCACGTTAGATTTTGGTTTTAGTTTATCCTTACAGAAAATCACATACACTAAGTATTTTTAGTATTGAAATCTATTCTAAAAGTGTAATTCACATAAAAATAACTTCACTATCTTGTATTGTAAACTTTATAGAGAAAATAACTAGCTATGGTGTTATATATGTTAGTCTACCGTAAATAATGGTCTTCATCTGCCAATAGAAGAAATTTTAGTTTCGAGGTAAACCAGCTCATGTGAAACGTTTATTTGCCCAGTACATGTGCTGGAAGAATTTTGGGGAAAACCAAATTCATTCACAAAATTTGTAGGAAAAAAAATGCATTTAGCACTCAAGATCCCTTCCAACCCAAACCATTCTATGATTCTGTGATTCTAAGGAAACAAGCTCACAAGAATGACTTAGAAGGTCATTTCCAGGGTCTTTCTGAACTTGCACTCCAGAGATTTGTTTTTCTTTGAAATTATGCATCATGGTCCAGGACCTTAATTACGCTGTTTCATAATCTTGTGTGACTCCTATCGTCTTTAATACAGGTTGTGCCCATGAAGACAATGGAGTAATTTCATTTGGGGGGATCAAAACTGGTGATGCACTGAGTAGGGAGGACTACAGGAGAGAGTTTCCTGTAGTAACAACCACACCAATCAGTGCAATTGGCTCTGGCCCAACAAGGATGCTATATTCAGTCAAAACTGTTCCTGCTGAGATACACTTCCCCATAAATTCCCTGTAATTTCTCTGAGAAAGAAATTAATGTGTTAATACACAGCATGTGGCCTTTAGTAAAATCAGAAACAAACATATTTGCTGAGTTGCAACAGCGGCTAGCACCCAAGTTTTGATGGGTTAAAAACATGGGTTGGTTTGATGGGTTGGTTTGATGCAACCAACACCTTGCATCTGAAGGTTACAGTATCTTCCATCCCTCATAAACCCCGTGTGCCTTCATATGTAAATAGTTGGTTATTGTAACCAAGCTGGGAGGCAGATTTATTTGGAAAAGAGATTTTAATTCATGTTTTTGGAATATTTTGATCTTTTTGCTGTAAAAACCTCCTAGTAAGGGGGAGTTTTAAAATGAATTCTCTTTGTCTCAGAGTCATCCCTTGAATTCAATGGTACAATAAGACATTACCTAACATTGGTGAAGTATTAGTATATGAACCTGCAGCTACTGTAGGGTATACTTTAGGAGCTGTGTAGCAGAAAGATGGGCAATTTAACCAGTTCTAAGACACAGTATAGAATATTCTTAGAACAGAGGAAAACTGAACAGGAGTAGTATCCACTATCATTATTTTAATGACAGACTAACACAAAGTAACTTCAGTAGATCGTGACATCTCCTTCCAAGTACTCTGGTCCTGTTTATTTATTTTCAAAAATGCCCAGATCCACAGCAAAGTAGTTCCTGAGTTGAAGATAACTGGCCGTGTTCCCCACCTGCCTTCTGTGTGTTCACATCTGCTGTTCACTACATGGTTTTATGGTTTTAGTTTCTTTGGGGTTCTAATTCAGGAAAATACAACTGGGTCATGAGCAAGTGCTGCAGTCCTCCAGTTCAGAGGAAAACAAACTCTTTTTTTTTTTTTTTTTCTTCAGAAAAGTATATGCAGTAGATTTGTAGCAAACTCCCAGATGTATGCATTTATTTTTGAAGTCTAACAGCTGTAAATATGTACCCACAGGACTTGGGGACTAAACTGGATAAACACCTGAGTCCTTCCCATGCTTTGTAAGTGTCAAAAATCCCTTTTATGTGCTTCTCCCTTCGTTTAACTCCTGATTTGTTTCTGCTTTTGACCACTTCTATATCTGTTTCTCCGTCTGCCAGTGCTCTTACAGCACCAAAAGCCTGGTTGTCTAACTTTAAATGCCATAGAGAGATCTGACAAAATGGAAAGAGATCAAAACTTGGGTGCTAGCCACTGTTGCAACTCAGCAAATATGTTTGTTTCTGATTTTACTAAAGGCCACATGCTGTGTATTAACGCACCAGTGCTGGCCACAGGACTCACCCGGACTCGCTTTGGCTGGAGTTCATTTTAGCTTGTTTCCAGCTGCAATAGCAATTGTCTGTCTGTCAGAAGACTATTGCCTACCTTGTTTAAGCCTATCTCTGTGCATACCAAACATGGTAAAGGTCTAGCAAACCTGCGCAGTCCCTGCATAACAAGCAAAAGACCTTTTCCGATAACTGGGGCTGTGGGAGGCTGTTGTGTGACTTTAACAGCAAAGTAGTGAGGATCATCAAGCTGTAGCTGGAATCCAGTGGGGAAAAAAGTACAAGTGAGCAGACTGCCTTTACAAAACATGAAATAATAGCCCTGGGCAGATCCAAGACTGAAGAGAAAGAAACCCCACCATGAATGCCACACTCCTCCCAGCGAAGCCCTCAGGATGCTGCTAACAAGTTGATGTAATAACTTCCCCTCCAAATTTCTTGATGGGCACTGTGGACCTTGGGACCCAGAGTGACACCCCAAAGGTGATTGTAACACTGAAAAAAAGGGGTAGATACTAGAAAACGAGCGTATCGCTAAATAATTTTAAGTATATTAGTGAGGTTTTTGTCTGTATTCATTTGGCCTGTGAGTGTTAGCAGCACTGTAACTGGGCTAATAGAAAATGCTCATTGCATTTTTATTACTGTCAAGACCTTAGGATAGTGTTCAGTACTTGGATCCACATAAAATTCATGTTCCCTTTCATCCATACAAGATTTTTAAGTGTAACACTGTTATGTTACTGATTCATGCAATAAACCAACAAACTTTGGGGGCATGATTGATTTGCCTAAGCATAAGTTGTCTAGTAGCGTTTGAGATCACTTACTGTATCTAGGACATCCACCGTAGAACACTGACATGGACCTCAAAGTACATTCACGCACCACCAGAACTCTATGGGGAAGCTGGGCAGGATACCCAGGGATGTCTGTGGTGGCATTAGGTGCCTCTACCTCAGGAACTGCACTGCACTCTTCATGACATGTTATGAAAGGCCACAATCAGGAAAGTAAAGTAGGGCCTGGGTCTTGTAAAGAGTTATGCGGGTCTTTAACTTCCCGTAGTCCTTGATGCGCTGTGTGTTTCACTGGGGAGCTTCACAAAGGTCAGCACCAGCCCCCAGCTTTCCAGATCCAACTCTCCAGAGCTGGCCAAAGATCAAGGGAGTGTAGAGGGGAAAGCGTGGACCAGAGGAAGAAAACCCAAATGAACAAACCTGAGGTTCTGTCTCTTGTCAGGTCACTGAAACAGCTCAGGGAACTGCAAAATCACTGAAATGTGGCAAAAAAAAAATCCTCTTTTTTTCTTTCTTTTGTTCAAAACTTGGAACTAACTAGCTTTACTAAAATTGTCACGAGAAATTATGGAATTTATTACCTCTGCAATACTTTATAATAAAGCTGGTTTGCAACAATACTGCTTTCCCTGTGACGAGCAGAAGCTAGGCACATCAGTCTCAGTGGCGTCATGGTAGGAGCTAAGTCAGAAAGAGCTTACAGTCTTTGATGTGGATAACCAGACTGTAGGGTGATTCCAGTCCCAGAGAGAGGGCACATAAAACAACTAGTGTATCGCGACAGTAAGAACAGTACCAACAGCTGGTGAAGGATATATGTTTTTAAAATAACAAAGGAAATTGCTTAAAACTCAGGACCTGGGTAAAACAGCCTTTGAGTTTTACTAAGTTTTTAACATTTTAACTTTCAGGTTTACTTATTTAGATTAAATCTATATTTAACTCCCTCATGTAGGTGTTTATTTTGGGGAAAGCTGAATTGTCTAAGCACCTGTATTTATGGCGGGGGCAGGGGAAAAGATGACTGATGTGTCTGGATTATTTTCCCGTGGCCAGTACAAATACCAATAGTTGTAAATTTTAGAAAATTCGTATTATCTGTTCTGCAGCTGCAGTGGGATGGCAAGGAAATAATTAACAATGGTATTTCAGATTTAATGTGAATTATGCGTATCTTTAATGTTTCCTATAGTTCTTACCATTATGGCTATCAAAGCACTATGGAACTATTTTATTCCGAAGTAACTATGCGTAACTATTTGTTTTAATATTAAGCAGTATCTACAGTTTAACTGGGGAAATGTAAGCCTAGATCATGCACAATCCCAGGGTTCTCATCGATGGAGTACGCCTGTTTCGATACACGCTTCTCCGTCAGATGTTTTCTTTCCCTGCCGAGGATCCAGCTTGCACTGATTTCATCCAGCACGCTCAGCCTGCTCAGCCAGCAGAGCGATGTACGGGCACAGGGGAGATGTCTCTCCCCAGCTCCAGCTCCTGCCAGCCTCCCTGCAGCCCATCAGCCTGAAGGCATAACCACGTCTCCCTGCTTTATTCCTGTCTGCGCACAGATAACAGGCTCTGGATCACAGAGCTTTTAACGACTAAGGGTCAGTAAATTTTATACAGTACGTGCCATGACAGTAACAGGGATACTGCGTGTGTATATCTTTTCTAAGGGCTTCCTATACAAAGCCCTTTGGCGATTAACAGCCACCGTAATGTCCCTTGTCAGGAATTTTACCGCTTTGACATCGAGCACTTTGGCCTTCAAACAATTGTGCACCAAAGGTTCAGAGCAGAGTTAGTCTTTCAAAGAGTGAATCATTTCCTGGTTTGTTTTGTTCTGAAGAAGAATTAGAGTGTCTCTTTCTTCCCTTCTTAATGCCTTCCGTTCCCTAAAGAAGATTGTGCAGCCATTTAAGCACTAGTTTATCAGAGATGAACCGAGGAGCGGTATGTTCCAGGGAGAGCATCAGTGTCACTCTGCATGGATTCCTCAGAGGAATCCAACATAAGGAAAACAACATCAGTTGCTGGACTTTTTTTTCCCCCCCATAGCAGCTGTATTTCTGTTTCTCTTTGTATACCTATGATTTATTTTTTTTGGTATAAATTGGGCTAATTCAAAGAGCCCTGGCAAAACTTTTAAGTGGCTCAGAAATTTAAAAAAAAAAAAAAAACAAGGTAGGAGAAAGATGAAAGATTTTCTATGTTTTCCTACAGCCCGAATAAAATAACCAGAAAAGCCAGCGGGTAATATACCCTCAGGAGAAGAAGGGCAAAAAGCTTTGTCCTTTGAGAGATATTTTCATGACTCAACAATAAAAGTCATGCTGGGCTTCAATATTGTATGAAGACACCAGGAAATCTCATCTTGGTCTTCTGCTGCTCTAGTCAGTCACATTATACTGCTGAGTGAAGGATATTTGTGATTTGCACCTTCAGGTTATATTTTTTTCCAAGATAAACATTGTTTTCCCTGAGAACTTTAAAATGTCTGTTTAAAACACTATATTCAGTTTAATCTCTCCCAGCAATATAGCTGGAGAGGTATATATCCCTGAAATTTATACTCAAGCATTCTGTGAATTTTAATGTATTATTTTAGAAAGTAGATTCTGTAACTGAAAAAAAATCAAATTCTTTCTAAAATGGTTGAATAGTCCATGAATAAAAACGCTTCTGTGAACAACTTGATGCAGTTTGCAGTCTACAGTTCAAAGAGTTAGTTACTTTGTTCCACTATTTTATTCAAAGAATGATTGTAACTTAGTTGGATTGGAATGTGGAAGATAGTACAGGTGCTTGCAAAAATAAAATTGTTGGTTAATAATTTTCTAATCGCAAGTTGGGAACGGGTGACCAGTAATGAATAGATGTCAGAAGAGATGAGATGAGCACTATTTTGTTGTTTAAAGCAACTAAATCCTACTTCAGAATCAGAGCTAGGAAGCTAACACAGGGCAGTTATTTGCACAGTAATGCACATTGAAGGCAGAATTTCAGAATTCTCTGCTGTCAAATAGGCATGCCACTTTAATCCAAGATACTGTGGATACATCCTATGATGTGAAATGTGTCTCTTAAGGATTTATGATAAGTTCCCATGGTTTACTATTTATTTTTATCATAATGTATCATATATTAAATATAAAATTTAATTTATTTGTATGAATTATATATTAAATTTCATTTTAATTCTGTATTTGAATAAAATCAAAGAATAAAATTGTTTGGAGTCATCTTAATGATTGAAATTCGTGTACTACCTGACAAAAAAGGGACCAGTTCCTCCAGATTCCCTTTGTTGGACTGGGTTCTCTCTGGAATGAAGAGAAAACATAAACGTCTCATTTTATACACTTGGAAATATGCAAATGCATCCATGGTTTTGCAACAGTTTGGCAATTATGGCTTTTATGTGTTGCTAATGATTTTTAATAATACGAGAAAAAGATCACACAGTCATCATCTTTGATGGTGTCAGGAGATGTTGGGAAACTGGTATCCATAGCCTGTGTGGAATTTACGAGCGCTTGTTGCAGGAATACTGGTAAATCAATATAATGCTGCTATACAACCATCCTTTTGCTATGCTGCTGTAGAAAAATAACACAAGAATTTGCTTAAGATTCTTCAAGAACTTACTTAAGTGTAGGTGATTGCGAGGTGTCGCTAGTAAAGAGTTTATGGTATTTCAGCTGCCCATCAGCCAGGCTGCTAACTTGAGATTTTTCCGTTTTCTACAAGCTGAAATGCTAGTCCCCCAAATCCCCATTTCTTCCAGATGCATTGTCAGTATCTGTAAATAATGCAAAAGGCACTTGCAAAAATTCAAGTTCCATCACATCACCATTTCGCTTGTGGAATTGCTTTATCTGAAATACTTTTCCTTTACAGCTGGAATTGGAAATGGTCTTCAGATTTATGAGGTAACAGGTGATGAGGCAACAGGCTTTTATTCATTCTTTCCCAATTTCATAGTTGGTACCAGACACTCATGTTCAAAAATAAAATTAAGAAATTATGGTATTTCATGCTGATCATTAGCTTTTAATAAACAATGCTGACACGCGTTGGCTGTTGTTAGCATCATATTATGCCCGTGACAGGGGAAGGGAATGACTTCACATGTCAGAGTTAGCGATGCATTCAGCTTAGATATACGCTGAAAGTTGTCAGAGCGCTAGTAGAACAGTAATGGCAATTTTCCAGCACGAAATGCAGTGTTTTCAAGCAGTTGATCTGCTCAATCAGTTTTGCATAAATTCACAGAGAAAACCCTGCTTTTGTTTTTTAATCTACCTGAAGTGATTTACCAAAAGTGCGTGTCGGTGTGCCGTCCCGTAAACAGCTCATGCTGCGGGTGAGGATTTTGTGGCATACACAAAGTTGCTGGTTTTTGAACATCTATGTGCAGTAAATAATGAATGAAACACCCTACACTAAAATGTAATGCAGATGAGTCATCTGAGTACAAAAATGAAATGTGAACCGGGTGCTCTGAGGTTTTAAAGAGCTGCCAGGATGACACCACTATAGTACAAGGACGCTGTCAGGACAGCTGTTCTACACGCTGGGTCCCAGCTGCGAATGTGATGTACATTTCTGAAAGCAATTCAGAATTGCCATAAATCCTTTGCTAATAAGTTTCTCTAAGGCTTCAAAAGGGCTGTGGCAATGATTAGATTTCTGATATGACAAGATTTACTTACAAGGTATAATATACCGCATATACAAGAAGTGAAATTTATAGTGAATGGTCACCCTTAAAAACATTTCATTTTTCATTGCCTTGGTCACCAGGCTATCACATTACTTCTGTATCGTTTATTTTTAGTAGAAAGAGTACTGTAATAATTATGTTTGGAGATGGAAGAGGAGGCTAGACAGTAACTCCTTTGAAACAGAACATGGAGCAGGGAAGGAAAAAAAAGCCAAAAATAGTTTGTCTTTTGAGACAAGATCTTTATAACACTGAGCAAGTCATGTGTGTGTCTTAGTTTAAGCACTTCTGATACTGCTTACACATCTTGTTGAATGGGACCCGTATCAACTTTAAAATCTTAAAGTTGATAGATTAAAGCTAATAAAAGAATACAAAGCCTCTCATATTCCTCCTTTTTTTATTTTTTTTTTTGTACAAACTGTACTCCTCTGTTTGTCATTTTAGCTTAAATATTTGTCTGTGGAATCTTTTCTTTCTTCTTCTAAATTATTCTGTTTGGGGAGCTTTTGGGCATCAATCATTGCAAAAAGCATGAGCGGCAGACAACAAACGGCAGTCCTTCATCATCTGAAACAAAAGATCCTGAGGCTCTCAAAGGACAAACTTTAAACTTACATTCTTTCATCAGGAAAACCATAACCAAAATAGATTAATTTTAAAAGTGTACTGAAGGGAATTTGCAAAGTACACAGAACAATAGAAAATAAGGTTTGTTTCTTCCCCAAAGGGTGCAGCTTCATTTGCTGCATTGTTAGCCTCAATAGCTTATTGCTCATGTGAACGAAAAAGGAAAAGAACAGAAATAGTGCGACAGGGGATGATATGAATTAAGGATGAACAACAAGATGGATTACTGTCAAAGCGTCCTGGTCGTTACAAGGGGTACCCTGGCTTAGGGCATTTCCAGAGCATATAGCTCAGGGTTTGTATGAGCTATCAACCTTGTAAAAAGCTGCTGGAGCAACTTGTTATTTAGGGGCCAGTATTTGCTGTGTACTTCCTTTGGATTATGTAGATTTTCTCTCTTATATTTTTCTAAATCCTACCAGCTCTTCAGCAGCAGCATTTAACTCATGGCAAGGAAAATGAGGTCCCGTTCCTGACTTTTGCAACTGCTAAGTGTCTGTTTGGTCTACAGTTTTGCACATAGACCTAGTGCTCTGAATTCTACCCAAATGTCACGGTTCCTAAACTCTCCGTAGGAGTTGGCCTTAATGTTTAAGTTGCATAGCACATCTTTCAGGAAAGAGGTTTTATTTCATTTGACTGAGAAGTAGAACATAGTGTCCATTCATGTAATGCCATACAGTACATTAAGAACCTGATGTTTCTAACCAAACAAAAAAAACCAAGTGTGTTTACTAGCAAACTGTATTACTATTTGTATGAAAAGACAAAATGAATCTGATACCTTTACAGGGAAGGGGAATTTATGAGAGCTAAAGAAAAGAGATTTGGTAACATGACCTTTTAATAAGCTGCAGTCAGTATCCTCAAATTGCAAAGGAAACAGAAAAATGAAAAGGAAAAGATGGTACAGCCTAGTCGCAGCCTACTGCTAGAATGACAATATCCCTCTGTGAAATACTGTTAAAGGCAGAAAGAAAGACAACAAAGAGGAGTAGTTAAATATTTACCATCTGAACCTTGTAAAGGACTCAGCTATACAACAGCTATGACTGCCCTCAATGTCTTGCTTCAGGAAGAGACGGGTTGTTTGGAACCAGACCGTAATTCTGCTTTGTACAGCGGCAGTATTTAAGGGTCAAGAGACTAGGAGAAGCACAGAACTGCATTTGTCTGGATCGTTGAAAGATTAATGGGAAAAAAAGCACGTCAAATATACCATATGGCCAAAAAAAGCGTAGACTGGAAAAAACCCTCAACCGTACACATCACAGAGAGAGACCAAAACACTTCGCAGAAAGTCTTACTGTTAAATTTGTCATGAGCCTGGTTACAGAGACACTTGTTTGACACTAATACAGAGGATGCAGGATTAGACAGTCATAACAATTCAGTAACCACCGTCTTGTTGCAAACATGATTTTAATTAGGATTGTCAAATGCTTGAAGAAATCGTGTAAGTAACAATTATCTATGGATTTTTTTTTTTTACACTAGCAAATTTTGTGTACATGTGGAGCCCGATTCCACAAGATGCTAAGCATCTTTTATTTGTTTGAAGCCCAAGAGACTAGAAATAATTGTCATTCACAATTACATGCTTAGATCTACAAAAAGCTAGCTAGCTAGCTAGGTAAATAGACCAACAGTTGCATGAAGACCAGAAGTCTGCAAGATGGGCACCCACAGCCATCTTGGTACCAAATTAATAGCTGAAATTCCCATCCCTTTCATGCCAGATCCATCAAGGCATCCAATATTTGTGGACACTCAGATATTCAAAAGTCATGCATCATACGTAACTCAAGATCTGTTTGCAGGCATGCCAAGAATGCAAAAGCTTTGTAAAACATTTACTAGTTATGATGTAGATTTCCACTCAATTATCTTTTTTTTTTTTTTTTTTTTCAGCTGTATCAACAAAGTGATGAGGTCTGGGCTAGGGAAGATAATGCTCACAGTCCCTCAGAGGCCAAGCAAGAGTGAGGGGGACCAGGTTGTTCAGGTGAATGTTCTGTAAAGAACAAAAAGTTATGGCTTTCAGATCTTCAAAGAATCATTAATATAAACTACCAACAAACACTAACGCATCTTTCTTTGCCATAATATCTGTGCAAAGTGGCAGACTAAAGCACACAAGTCTAGGAAGAGGTTTGGAGTTTAAAATTCTGTCTGGAAGGACACCACTCTTACAGTATGTAATTTAAAACAGGAACTTTCATGCCAGCTTTCTGATATATTTCCTGCAAATAAAATCCCAAACTGATTACAATATATTATGTTGATGGCAAAAGTATATATGCCATTTCAGGAACTGGCTGTAAAATTGATACTTAAAGAAAAAAAAATCTTGAAAAAGAGGTTCCAATATCCCTTATTAGTGACATTAAGAAAAACAGAGGGGCCAATTATTATTAATTCATATTGCTGTGAACATATGAAATGAAATATGAAAGTCACTTCATCTCAGTTTTCATGTAATCCTATTGTTTAAAACTAGGTAATGAAGCTGGGGCTAAGTACGAGCTGGTATCTTAGAGTCGTTAAGGAGTATGCTTTCTTAAGACAAAGCTTATTATTATTTGAAAATATGAATCATTGTGTGTTCATATATAAGGCCTAAATATTGTTGCAAAGTTGTATTGGGAAGTTTTATTATATACTGAGTCAATAACTTTTTGTGTTATTTCAAGGGCCAATAGAATAGTGTCTTAAACATGAAAATATTAAGTGTAAGATTATACAGTATGGATTTTTTTTTTTTTTTAAAGCAGCACCACAGTCTGCATTAATGTAGTGAAAAAGCAATTCCAAAAGTTCTCAAAGCAGTTTGTACTGCTGTCATACAGCATTGCCTGGTTGGATGAAAACCAGGTGGATGCAGAGCTCCAGTTTTCGTTCCCAGGTTTTGGCAGGGGCTTGGAGGATTTCTGGTGGTGACTTTTTCTGTGTCCCTCTGCAGTATCTCATGCTTTCCACTCACAAATAGGGAGTAACAGCAGAAATGTCATGGCTGACTAAGGACATCACTTTTTTCAGAGTTCTGGATGAACACTGCTTAGCATGCCGGGTAGCCAAAAAAACCCTGGTTTTTCGTATCTTTTTTACATTGCTGCATTACGTGATGCACCCAGAGGTGCTGTGTAAACATAGCATAAATAAGACTTTGTTTATTTTAAACTGTACTCTGCACTTAGAGTTTTTTAGTCTTACAAACACTATTTCTTCCTGATCAAAGCAAAGTGTATCTGGAAGATACTTTTTTATGTTCAGAAAGTGGAAAAGTATATAAGAAGGTTTAAATTTAAAAAAAAAAAGTAATACATGTGTTGATTTTACGTTTTGTCAGCCACATCTGTATTCTCCTCATTAGGCAATCTCACAAAGATTTTTTTTTTTTAAGTGAAGTATTTGATTAGCTTCAAGTAAATAGTTTCATATGACTTTATAGATCAGTATTTAGTATTTCAGATAGAAATATGAATACATATATACTGAAATTATGACAGTAAGATGCATAAGGATGCAGTGGAGGCCACTAACTAATGTCATCAACTTTGGGAGGGGTGTGAGGGGGTGTGTGTGAGGGGGTGTGTGTGTGTGTGTGTGTGTGTGAAAGATTTCCCAGACTGGCACGGACAGATAGCAAAATTTTCAAGTGAGCTATTCCTGCTGTGAAATAAGGAGGGGGGGAAGTAGCTATTTTCTGTGTCGTAGACTGATTTTTCAAATATGCCAAAGCCTATCCCTTAAGCATGCACATTTAATTTAGTATTTTCTAAGCATAAATATATATAAGGCAATGGGTTGTGGCACTTTAAATCCAGGTGTAACATTTTTCAAATATTTTCTGCCTGTCATGTTATTGTGCTGGCAATCTGCATTAATGGCTTTACACTGTACCTTGGATTAGAGACGGACCAACACTGAAATATTCAGGGGTTTAACAAGGTCATGCTGAAGAAGAGCATTCCATGCTCTTCTAAAGCAATTGCTTTTTTGGTTTGGAAGTACTTCATTGACAGGGTTTTTCACAAATAATTCTATTTATATTAGCTTTCTTCAGTCGTAATGCGCTTTAAGCACCATATGTTGTCCTCAGAGAGAGTTTACAGATTTTCAAAAGTTAGACCTTTTATTTGGGGTCCTCAGTTATTATGTTCAGTTGTTCAAACTGAATGGTAATTTTACTTTTAGATCTTATTTTTGATTTCAAAAGAGGCAAGTCATTCAGTGCTTTCCTTTATTTTTTTTTATTTTTTTTTCTTTTCTTTCTCTTCACCTCAGATCAAGGACAAAATGGCTTAGCTTCTGTTATGACAGCATCTGTGCTAAATGTGTTTGACTCCCACTCTGCTTTCTTTTTCCCCAAGGAAAGTGAAAAATGGGAGTAAGCAGAAAGTTAAAATTATCCTTTGAGCAGATTTGTGTGTGAGGTAGAGAGGTAATGAACAGGAAGGATCTGAGAAATGATCACCACCAAACAGGGTCAAACAGCTGCTTTAGGTCAGACACAACCATTGCTCCCGTGTCGTGTCTCAAAATACAGCTAAAAGGGGAAGACACACAAAGGGTGGAATAAGAAGTAAAATTTATATAAAACTCTCCCACAAATACTCTCCCAGAGCCCTATCATTTGTTGCTGAGGACTTTCATGATCACGTTTTAATTTGAACTTGTCCAAGTTCCCCTTGGATCCATGTAACCTCTCAACATGCACTGCTTCTTGTCATAAATGCCATAACAACTCGTTATTTATGGTTTTATGTCTATTATCAAGGAAAACACTTTCAGAATTCAATTCCCTGCAAAAGGGGAATTAGCCATATTATTGGAAGAACTGTGCAGTAAGAAATATAGCCTACACGGGTCTCTTGTGCAGCGTTAGCAGTTCTGTGGAGCAGTAGCTGGTCTGTAGCTATGTCTATGCATTATTTACCAGGTTTCAGCATGTTCACTGTGAATGTCCCAGCTCGGTTTGTTGTGTCTTGGGTCCCCCAGGAACTTCACGTGCACAAAGAGAAAGGGGGCCATGATGCTTTCAGCTGTGTGGACGTACAGTCTGGGCATAGCAAATGTGAGTTTACAGCGTGAATAAGTAAATATCCTTTTCTGTTCACAACTTTTCGTGGGCTAAAACATTACTGCCTGCAGGAACTGCTGATGCCAGAAGTTACTGAAACTTGCCAGAAATTTGCATTATACCCATAAAAAAAAGATACAAAACCAGGAAAAACAAATAAACCACTGGCCCTGAAATACATACGCATTATCATATTGGTTGTTGCTGAAGCACTTCCAGATTCAGGTCATTGCACCTAAAATGAACCAAATTCACATAGAGGTGGAGGGAGATTTTCCTAACCTGGTTTGCTCTGACTTACGGGCTAGTTGGTAGGAGTGCTCCTGTGGCTAGTTCAGCTCAGCAGGTCTGAAGGGGGGGAATTACAATTTTTGCCAAAAACAGCCATGCTCCCAGTCACTCCAACCATCTTTGGCCAAATTTCTGTCTGCAAAATTAGGATAATAGTTTCTTATTATGTGTTATGAGGCTTCTAAACACTACACAGCTCAGTATGGCAAAAGGACATAAATTATGCTTTTCTGCATTGTTGCAATTTTTTTTTAATATTTGCACTCTATTTCAATGGAAGCCTTCTCAGGAATTTAAAGCATCAGTAAATGTGGTCTCAGTCAAGTCAAATAACAAACAACTTTTTTTTCCTCTTTTTCCAAATTGCCTATAAATTATCATGAGGAAGAAGCAATACTTATACCACCTCCCATGATATTTATGAGTAGGAGTCAACTGATTTTACGAAATTGGCAGCTCTAATCACTGCTGTCCTGCTGTAAGAGTGAATTATCATAAGGCTCAATACTCGTCATAAATTTATCTTTACAAAGCATTATCAGTCACAAAATTGTAAAAAGAACAGAAAACACAAAACCATTTTACTTTGTGCCAAAAATATAATGAGATCTGAAAGTGGCAACAAAAATTAATCCATTTTGTGACAAATATAAGATTTTAATCTTACGGAAGAACGTCCTTAGAGCCATATATAAATACTATTAAAATACTGTTGAAAGGAACAGATGGCATTTTTTTTCCAGAGGGTGATCTGCATGTGGATGAAGTGCAGTGTTATTAATGGTCATAAAATCATTTGCAAATATTTTAAACACAAGTATTTGCATGTCTCAAACTTGGCAAATCTCCTCCTTTGCAGGAAATTGAATTCTGGAAATATGTTTTCCTTGATACTAGGCGTAATGCTATAATTAATGAATTGCTCGGTCAGTTTGACTGAATGTTCAGGTAACGTTGTCAAATTGATGAAAAGTCAGGAAATGCAGAAAATTAACAATATGCTTTTAAGGGCATTTCTACATTGTCCTTTAACATGCCCCACTATTTGCGATGGACATTTTGCATTGATGCGTTTTCGAGAGTTTCATTTATTGCATAAATAATGGATACTAAATTACAAAGCTGATAATGAAAAGGCATAAAAATATAGCACTATGACCCTAACTTTGATATTTTTCCCCCTTTTTTTTTGTTGCTATCCCTTTTATAGGAATTGGATACTGATTGTACTGATGGACACTATTTAGTTTCAGGCAATGCTCAGCAAGTACTGTTAAATATAAGTGACATTAAGAATTATACATACAGCGTGGGTCTGTTTTCCTTGTATTGAGAGTAGCCGTATACTATTATTGTTCCACTCCTGATGTTCCAGAGGAGCAGAAGCGGAGCAGAGTCAGTCCCTGTGATGTCATTCACGAAGCTGTTAGAGAAGAAATATACACATAAATTAAGCTTGCCATTTTCAAAAGACATCCAAATCTAATTTTTAAATTGATTTTTCTCATAAGACTGACTCCACCTTGCCGAGTATTTTTTTTTGTCTGTGTCCTGGTCAAAACTGTCTAGATGAAGTTGCTGATAGATACATTTTTTTCCTCTTTCCCTAACTTTAGTACTAAAATCTCTAAACCGCCTGCAGGACCAGTGGAAATTAATTAAATGGATAAAACTGGAACTTTACTCCTCCTTTTCCACCTAATTAACTGTTTTGTTTTGTTTTTTTTTTCTAAATCTTAGCAACTTTACCTAGCACAGTTTGTCAGTTAACAGCTCTTCCTCTCTGGTATCTTTTGCCTTTCCCCACTTTAAACTGTAACTTATTTCTAGCAAAAATCTCCTGGTTTTATCTTGCTGTTACCAGTCTATCACAGGAAATCCATCAGTGAGAAATCTGATCGATGACAACAGGAGGAGCAAAATCCCTGTAATAGTCTTGTGGCACAGTTTAGCCATTTAAAGGGCTAGAAGCTTTTCGTCCTTTGGCTGACCGGGTTGTTAGGGTCCCAAGGCTGACAATGGGCACCCCTAAAGCCTTCTACAGGAGGAGAAGACAGTAGCTCTGAAGAGCTGGCCAAAACCAGTATTGGAATACTGGGACTTCTGGTTTTGGTTTTATTTCTAAGCACTTTAACCATGATACGCTTGGTAACACAGTGACCTTTTGCCAGCGACATAGAAAAAAACCTGATAAATATACATGTACTGTAGAATATTGGAGAAGCTATATTAACTTCGACAGGACTAGTGCTGGTAAATGTTAAGTACTTGCTCTGGGGTGTTGAGTGAGGATTTCACTGTGCCTGGGTCAGGAAAGGAAAAAATATATACATACATATAGGTAGGTAGAAACAGATATGCTCCAATGAAGATATGATGTAGTCAATTCATCTGTTCTGCTCGTAAGAGAACAAACACAGTGTCATGAAACTGCCTACAAAAGTCAGCAATGATTTCAAACCGGCTCCATGCTATTCAACATCAACCTTATGGGCAGTTTTATAGCTTACACAGGTGCAGTTGGTACTAAAACTTCAGCAATGAGATCGCCCTGGTCATGGTTATGGTGCTGCAGGGACATCTGTAAGCATTTGTATCTACCATGTCCTTTGGTGTAGTAAATGTACAAAAATCCAAGCTTAACTTTTCGGCCAAGAGACTAATTTCCACTGAAATAGCATCAGTTACAAGAATAACACAATGGGCTCACCCAGGAATGTATTTGTACCCATGATCCTTTCTCTTTCTATGTGTAACTGTAACCAAATGGCACATCACTTCTCTTTTCTGACCTGTCTTGTCCTTTGCTTTCTACTCATAAGTCATTGAAGTCTCTGGCTACTGTCCTGAGGCTTTTGCACCCCTGGTATCCACTTTTAGCAGTTGGTACACCTTCTGTGTTAATGATGAGTTTTACATCACTGAATTGATACTTATTCATTGTACTTTAGTAATCCACAATTTTGTGGGGAAAAAAAATCTGAAAAATAAAACCTGCTTTTGCTTTTGTGTAGTTCTTGTTCAAATATATTATAAGCTAGACTTTTGTCCTTAACCCGAATCAGGAAAACTCCTCTGATATTTGGCAAAAGTGTTCCTACCCATTTATGTGACATTTCTCAGAAAAAAAAAAGGACTACTAATTAGTAAAAGAATTTTTCTGACTTTAAATCACTAAGCACTTGAAATCTAATTCAAATGTATTCAGCGAATGCCCCAGTTTATACTACTTGAGGAAATGAAAGAGCATAGAAAAAAAAAATTAGTGAGATAAAGCAGCAAAAAGCAAGGTTGAGGTCAGAGTCTCAATGCTAAAGGTGGAAGCTTGTATTTAAAATACAAGAAAAAAAATGTCAAGAGGCTTGACCAAGTACAATTTCGAACAGTCACAAAAAAACCCTCCAAGTCTGAAGGTTTATATGCCCTTGTTTTCAGTGTGGCTGGTAACATTGCAGATGTTTGCATAGAGTCACAGCTGAATAATTCTCCCTCCCTTTCAGTGCCCAGCAGCTCCGCAGGCTGGGTTTACGGTGTTGGTGCAGAAGTCTGAGAAATGGGCAAATACAGGATAGGAACCTTTGCAAACTTGCCTGAGGCTTATTGATGGAATGTAGCAAATGAAGCATTTCCTGAAGAGGCAGGTATTAGCATTCTGCTTATTAATGTTAGTTAACCCTGACGGTTCTTGCTGGCTTCAGTTGCTTCATGTGGCTTATTAACAAGATCGCATGTCGTGCTATTATGCTAAACAGTGATGCCATGGGATTAACTCATTGACTTCTACCCTTCTCAGTAAGCTGGCCATGATGCCACCATAGGAGATTCCTGTCCAGCCAGCCAAAGGCAGCCTGAGGTGATCAGCATGCCAGAGAATCCCTCCTGTGATATTTGGGCTCCCCTAGCAAGGTCTTTTGACTGATTTCTCTGTCTGTCACCACCAAGGACAGATATTGGTGCGAGAACAGATTGATTAAGTGATGGAAAATTTCTGGAAGCTGATTGTTTGACTCTATCCGAAAGATTAGCAAGGGCACATGTTTGTTTCTCAGTCCTAATGCCTGTATCTGAACTTGGATTTGCTCCCATACTGTGTTAATGTGAAGTAAATTTGGATTAAAGAATAGGCATGTGCCTATGCTCAAAACACAATTCATAGGTACTGCTGTGAATAATTCATTTAACATATTGACAAGGATATTGTGGAGTATCCTTGCATAAATTAATGCTCTATACTTATTAAACTTTGTTCGTGTTGCATGATATACTTTCCATTTTATTTTGTAATGTGAATTTAATGTAACTCTGTAGTTTTTAGGCTATATTACATATTTTATATTGGATGCACTAGTTATTTGTGGATTGTTTTTATGTTTTTTTATATAGATGAATTTTCAAGTCCTTTTGGCATCACTTCTTGGCATGTAGGAATTTAGAAGCTAGCTTCCATATATTTTGTATGTTGGGATTTTAAATTTATTTTCCACAAATGCTCACATAATTAAAATTAGATAAATGAAATAGTTGTGAAAACAAAAAAAAAAACCACAGTGGTCAGTCATTATTATTTTATGCAATTTTAATTTTCTGTGAACTGGCCTCCATGAGACTAAAGAAGTTAATCAATCACCTGTGTATGTGGGATAAAAATCTGTGACCTTTCAGTGGATTCTGCGTGAAGGCACCTGAAAATTCCAGGTAGCTTTATTTAAACAATGCAAACTGTAGAAATGTGTTAATTATAACCTTGAGTCGGGGCCAGTTCTAAATATATCTGAGCAAAGTACGTAACTTAGGGTAGCAGGCTAGGGATGGGAAATGGCTAGATCTCTGCTGAGCTCTGGAAAGGCAGGTTTGATGCTGCTGAAAGAAGCAGCAGTGTGTTAACTGCTTCGGCAGGCAGGTGGAGAGGTTGAAAGTGTCTTCCTTAGAAGCAGTTTTTGCTACTCCCATCTTCCCATGTCCCACTAGTACCAAGCCATAATTCAATAAATTCTCTTAACGAGACTTTCCGTTACAGCTCTTCTTCCTTACCTCTTCATCCTCATCCATAGTTGGTATACACTGATCACGGCTCCTTATTCTGAAGAAAACAAAAACTAATTTAGCTGACACTTCAGAAAAAAACTTTAATTAGCTGATTCTGAATAACACAAGCAGTTAAAAAATCTCAGTGTTATTTGTGCTAGCACAAAAATGTGAAGGTTGTTTATTGGCTGGTGAGACGTTACTGACACAGCTGGTTCTGTCATACTCAGAGACTCCTTGACATCAAAGAAATTTCAACTCCTCCTGCCTTGTCTCTGTACTTGTAGAGACACTGTCTCCACGCTACGCTCATTTGTACTGGCTACACTCACAGCTTATGTTGTCAGGAGATGGCTGGCATGTCAGGAGGAAGGGCAGGGCATAAAAACTGTGAGATTAGCACATTAGCTAAATGTTTCTGCTAAAGTGATTCGCAGTGAAATAGTTTACACTCTTGGCAGTTAGGGTTTTATCTGTGTTTCTGTTGCCACTGCCGTAGGCATGTATCAGCTGAGGAATCTCAGCTTTAGATGAGACAGTTCTGATACACAGGAGAGGAATTTACATTTGATCAGAGCATGTGATGCGTAATTTAATGCTGAAAGCACTCAGTCAGCATCCATCATTAGAGGGATGAGAAAAGAAAAAGAAATAATTAAATGGGGTTTTTGTTTTCTTCCTCATTTTGAGGTGCTACTTCTGCTCTGCTTTTATTTGTCAAGAGTTATGTGCCAATATGATTTTGTTTATAGTGTCTCAGGATCTTAGGCAATTTTGGGCTAATTGGTGTGAGGAAGAGACTGCATGGGTAAAGATGATCACACAGTTGCTTTTGCTTCCTCATGCTTCTTTCTGAACCAGCCAATCTGGACACTTACAGAAATGGGAAATCTGGATTTGATTTACCATAGCAATACTTCCAAATAAGCTATATTTTTTTAGGTATGCTTTTATATCAGTAGCTCAGTAGTAATCATGAGAAGAGAATAAAGAAGCACTGTTCTATTCTAATTAATTCAACTATTCCATCCAAAATTCACTCAATTCTATTAAATGCTTTATGCTGTCCGTATAAGTCTTGCTTCCCAGACACTATGTAGACTGTCTCAACTCCAAAATCAAGAGCCTGCTGTATTTATAAAATAATCAGTATTTTTCATTTTCAAAGACACAAGTTTCAACAACAGATTAATGTACAGTAAGAGAAATAGCTGCATATTTTTCCTCTCCTCTTTCTGAGGAAATAGCTGCATTGTTTCACCACTGTTTCACCTAACTTTCAATTTTCACTTGTATCCCATAACTTAGTAAAAACTGTTTCACCAAAGAAATAAAGAGAAAATAAAAAACAAATGAAAAATAAAATTCCCCCAGTGCCAACTTCATTGCCGGTCCTTTATATGAGTTTGATCTAACTGCTTTCTGTTGAGAATAAAACAAAGCTCCAAGTGATGAGATCAGTAATCTAATTTTGCCTGAAGCAATCGGATAAACACAATGCCAAAAGCAAGGTGAATATTTTGCAAAGATAATAGAAGATAGAAGTCAGTCATTCAGGGCTGGAACCAGCTCAACCAGGGACTTATTCAACCAGCTTTCCAATCCTTTGCAGGCTCTCTCCAGCTCTTGAAAAACCAAAGATTATACTAAATACCAATATATAACTTTTTCCTGTCATTAATTTTTCAATCCAGTCTGGAATAGTCATTGTAATTAAATTTTCTGTGAAAAATCACAACTGTATCTCCAAAGAGAAGAATGTGGGTTGATTAAACATCAGGAATCAGAATGAAACATCTGCATGTACAAATTCTCTTTTGGCGATAAACTTCAAAGGGCTATGAATGAAAGATGTACCTATTTATATGTCTATGAATGTGTAAAATATGTCTGCATTTAAATCTATGAGGGGAGTTAACAGAAACTTGTTTTCTAATTTTAGCAACACTCCTTGTGTGTTTCTTTTTTCTATAACTCTATCTAAATTATGTAGACCCAAAGAGGGGATAGTAAGGATATTTCATTAGCTTAAGAGTATGTTAGATGAAGAAAAAAACCCAAAAGAATATTCATAATGCCTTATTGTTCAGTGATGAGTAGTTGATATTTCAAACAAAGAATATGCATTCCTGACTGCCATAGGTGGAAGCCTAGATCCCATTTTTTTTTTTTAATTTAAAACACATCATGGACTGATGCCAGTGACAGCAGACCTCCATCAGTGCCACCTACCTGACCTGTCTCAGGATCCAGGGCCGGACTTAGCCATTCAGCTATTTTTTCTTTAGAGTCAATGAGGATGGAAACCTCCAGTAGCTCATTCATTGCCTCATTGTGAATTTTGAGATCCCTTTGAACATGAAGCATCCCAGATAACCATCTTACACCAAACACACAATTTTTAAAGAAGTCCTGAGCCTGTCAGGTTCGGATTGATATCACTGGGTATCTACACACCGATAAAAGTGCTTTCATAAGCACCTCAATAATCTACAAAAGTAGAACTGGGCTTCTCAGTCATTTGACTCATAATTCATCCTGGTTTTAGAGCACCAGTCAGGACTTTGTATTCCCTTGTTATCAAAACCATACTTAGAACTCCAAAAGTTGATCCCTTACCCATAGTCTATCATGACTAGTAGGATTTATTTTCTCAGGCTGGAGTTTCTAGTAGCTTTTGAAATACCTATCATCTCTGGTAACTGAAGATCGTACTGGTGTGCTATGAATGCGTGTGCTAAATGGCTTTGGAAAGATGATGCTCAGTTGTCAAGGTCATACCATTATTTGTCACTTGATGGTCTGTTGATGCATTCTGTGATGGGAATGTGGAATTCACCCCTTCTCCAGATAACTTGCACTGTACAACTCTAAAAACCAAAATAAATAAAGCTTGAGGTACTTTGAAATTACTACAGTGGTTTTCATATTGTTTCAGCACATCATTTCTTTGCAATTTCGGTAATAACCAATATTGTTATTTAATGAGGATGGCTTTGTAATGATCTAAAGGTACATGCTTATGTGGAGTGTTCTTTATAATTAATATCATTATTGTTTTAGGCTATGATACAATTCACTAATTAGACTCTGATTCCTCCTACTTGTTGGAAGGCACCAAAGAAACACAATTTACCACCAGTAAATATCTATTTTTATTTGCTCTAGAAGGTACCTGAAGCAACTCTAAATAATTGGGAGGAAATTAAATCTGAATAAGCTCAGCTCAGATTGCTGGATTTATCAGACTGAATTTGATAATGTCTGTGTCTCCCCCTCCACTCCTCCCCCCCCCAAAAAAAAGAAGGAGCAGCACTGCAACCAGGAATATGTCCTCTGAAGGAAAGATCACTAACAGGACCCCATTAGGTCATTGCCTATCTGTTCACAGAGAGGTTCAGTGCTGGGAACTAACCTGAGCTGACACAAGAACAGCTGTGGGTCCTAACAAGTGGATGGCATGCACAGACCATCTCGAGCATGGACAAAACCACAGGCTTGACGTATTTCTAATCAGATAGTATGTGTAATTCCGGTGTATATACTTGTAAGTTTAAAGAAAAGAGTAACAGTGCAGGTATGAAGGTGCCTGGCCTAGGTACAGAACAAAAGCATTATTAAGAGAGGGTAAAGCAGAAAATTGAGTCTGTCCATCATTATTTTTAATGTAAGAAAATCTAAACATAATGCTTCAAACCAGCAGTTATTTGAGCAGCACGTGTTGTAGTCTGCTCACCAATTTACCAGTCCCTTATGGAATCAGTCAATAATATTATCAGCTGAATGTTATTTTAATCTTTTACTTTTTCCCTTTTTTTGCATAAATAAACTTTTCTCATACTTGTATTTCTGTGCTTTATATTGTGAGCGATCATTGCGCAACTTGCTGATCTCACCTCTGCTACCTGCGCTGCTGAGACAGTAAATGTCACGGGAGATAAAGGCAAGTCCTGAGAGCTGTCAAATGGGGATCGTTGCCACAGGAACTACACACTCCACAGGTTCAGTGAGTTTCATTTCATTTTTTACGGTCTGAAAAAGGTGGAATTCCTCTTCTGAAAAAATGAAAAACCCCTAAGCAATTGGAAAGTAACAAAGGAGGAAACAACCAAGACACCTGCCTCACCTTTTCATTAGACACAGCACTGCCTAATCCCATGGGGTACTGAGGCTGATGGTGTGGGATGTGGCCATTTTCACTGCACAAGGGAAACCATTTTTTTTCCATCCATTTCCCCTATTTGGTGTGTTATTAGGTAGCCTGTTCACAGGCTTAATTTGAAAGCTGAACTCTTTTTCTAGCCCCAGTGGCGGAGGAAAACAATCCTCTTACCAAATCATTGCTCCACAGGTCTCTCTAGAACCCACCACACAGCCATCGCGCCATACAGTAATTTTGGAAACCTCATTGTTTTGTAATAATTCATTTAGTTAACACTTTAAAAAGCTCAAAGGAAATGTCAGGCAAAAGAGTACTTACTGCACTGAAGGAAGACAGATGACAAACCAAAGGCATGCTTAAAGTACAATGGAAATTAAGAGGGCACTTGATTCTAGTGGTGTGATCAAGAAGCAGAATTTGAAGCTTATATCGTGATCTCTTTCACAAAAATGAGAATATCCAACTTCATACAGATTTATGCTGCTACTTAGAGAAACAGACCTGTGATACAGAAGAGAAAAAAGCTGAATTGAATAGGGTAGACACAGAAGAAAAGATTAAAAACGGAGAGGATGATTTATTTTTCACTGTGTCTCATATTCGATATTCTTAAATGAAACTCAAGGCTTTGCAGAAGTTCTGTGCTATAAAATCTCCTGTGCAATCATAAAACATTCAAGTTAAACATATACTAGAGAAAATAAACAAAGATATTAAATGGTGCAAAGGCCTAAACCCATTTTTCTTCTTATGGCACAACTGTGCTTTCCACCTGTTGTTTCTTGTGATGATGAATTTTACTGCAATGATTATGGACATCCTTTCAAGGGAGATGGTTATTTTTAATGAAGGGGAAAAAATCTCTGCTATTTAAAATGCCAAAAAAGTCAGGTAGTTTTAATAAACGGCAAGTAAATTTATAAAAAAAATATATCTTCTGTTGTTGCACAAATTGTTGAGGTTTGCAAATTCTTTCATTACAATGCACTTATTTTAATCTTCCTGCAATAACTAATGCTCATGGTCCACACACAACCTTCATATTGATCTAAGTTGAATTTTTGGTTCTTAAACCACATTTTTAAGCAAAGATGACATTGTTCTCTGTTTTCTGATTTATTATTTTTGCCAATAAAAATGCTAGGGAAGAGTAGTAAAGCAATATCACATAATAATGGTCTGGCTTCTTTAGTCTTTTTGCTGGCAAAAAAAAACCAGATTAAAAAAATATACATGGGGGGGGGTGTGTGCATGTGTGCGTGTGCATGCGCGTGTGCGAGTGTGTGTGAGTGAAAAACCCAAACAAAACCACACTCATCTTCACTGACGTTCCTGTGTTTTTGAACTGCCCCTGAGTAACCGTGGAGATTAGACTCTAAACTGGAGGACCAAAACACTCTCCTCAGCTTACAGTTCTAAGGGTGCTTCACTGTTGCATCTTAACTCCAACCTAAGGCAAACTCTGTGCTTAAACCCACTCTTTGTTATGCCTTGCATGGAAGGACCTGTGATGCCTGGGCCTGTCTGGATGGGTCCTCAGTCTGGATGATTGGGAAATGAGGGACCGTGGGTGCATGGCAGAGTACATTTCCTTCCCAGTTTAGCCAACTGGCTACAGGAGCCAAGAAAAGAATCAATTTGAGTGTTTCTATGTATAATAAATGCAAGCAACTTTTCCTCTCCCTTACTCCCTACTGTGGGCTCAAAAAAGGAAGGGTCTGCGCTTCATCACTTGGGGAAAATAACAATGTATTACATTCTTTGTACATTTTTTTTTAAAACAGGATTTTGGTTAATTTTACATTTCTCTCAGTCCACACAACTTTTAGGCAGCCGATTAGATGACATTTTGCACAACTTGAAAAATAACAGGCTCCTTTTTGATTAGAGAAAATGTGTAAGAAAGCCAGGGCTCCTATTATAGTTAGCCTACCGTTCATTGCTGTTGACATTACCGGTTTATTAACTTTTAAAGTAAGGCTTCTTCAAAGAAGTAAGTTGAGAATTGAGTTTGTTAGACCTCCATCCACTGCAGGATTCTAATGGATTTATACTAATTTCCTGTGAAATACCAAAACCAGTAGTGGCAATAATTGTTACAAGGCATAAGTATAAATATATACTGTTTAGATGCTCCCCACTTTTCCTGAAATGTCAGACATACATTATAGAAGGATATTAGGAAACAATAAATAAAAAGCACAAACAAATTACAGGAAAATTATTAATCACTTTTACTCCATCAATCTTTATACTAATGTATAAAATTGGTATCTATTATACTATATAGATTTGTTTGAAAGCTGCCTGGATAGACGATTTCATTCTTCATTTATTATGAAGTGATAATATATTCCAAATAAGGACCTATTTTTGCAGTAAGTTTAAAACATCACAAAATAAGGAACAGTTCTTCTTTCTACCTCTTTTCTTTGAGTTGTTCCACATGGATAGAAAAAAACTCATATCTGTGTGCCCTGGGGTGATCAAAGAGAGGCAGAAGTTTGTGCTTCATAACCCCTCGGCCCTCTTGTCCCCTTCAAAGGAGAGAAGAAATGAAGAATAGGACACTTGACCTTTTTGATTCCTTTTATCTTTATTCCTGAAGAACCAAAACTTACTAATAAAGAGGTTATTTACATTGACACCCAGGGAGCCCTCTTCAATAAGGTGTTATGTCTCTGAGGGAGAGGAGGTGACCATCCTAGCAGAAGGACTAGTCAGTCCAGGAGTTTCGTGCTCATTCATTGCTTAAACTGGTCTTGCCAGAAGACCAGTCCTTCACCTTTGTGAAGTAAAAGGGACCAAATGAAATGTGTTTCATCTGATCTCAAATGTCTGAAAGTTAGATGTTGTTCTCTGAGCCATTTGTCTAGGCCAGGCCAATTCATATACATAACAAAGAAAAATGGACATGCTCAAGGGATGAAGGTTTAACTATCACTTAGAGATACCTGTTAAAGGTGGATGGGATGAATTTTCTCCTGAACATTCCTGTATCTTTTCACTGACAATATAGGGTCCTGACTTAGACTGTAAGCGTAATTTTTACAGTTACATGAATTTATAGTTAGAGAATATTACGATTGTTTGAAGGAATGGGAGTTAAACTTGGAAAACTGGAAGGAAAGAAATTTGAGGGAATTTAGTTTGCAAAATGAATTCTTTTCAGCAGAAAACAGGCCAACAGTATTCTGTTCCTGTTGTACTAAACATGTCTTTAAAACCTGGCAGTTACACTAAATAGCATATTTAGATTAGCCATTGATTTAATAAATCATAAAAAAATTTGACTCTCAAGGTCAAATACATTTTTTAAGAATGGTAGATTTGCTTGGCTAGCAAGGTAGATAGCCCCTATAATATAAGACACATCCTTGAAATCCTAAGTTGTGTAATGAAGGACAAACTTTGGCATCTGCAGTATCTGAAAATTCCTGGAGACAGCACGTTAACTTAATTAGCCTTTCTGCATCATTACATGGTTCACTTAGGGAAAAGGAGAAAAATAATGATAACAAATTATTTTTTAGCTCTAGCTTCTGTCAGTCATCCCTTCATTCTGCTTCTCAGCAAGCGCTTTCAAGTGTGTGTTGCTATTTGCTATCTATCTTGCATGTCTATACATGAGGATTAACACACCATCCAATTAGAAATACATAAAGCTGATGGTTTTGTCTGTGCTCGAGATGGCCTGTGCATGCCCACAGCTGTTCTCGTGTCAGCTCAGGTTAGTTTCCAGCACTGAACCTCTCCGTGAACAGATTGGCCATGACCTGATGGGCTCCTGTTAGTGATCCTTCCTTCAGAGGACAAATCACAGACTGCACAGCACTGATCGTCTAGCAAGAAGAAAAACACATTATCCAAATTCATTTGATTTTAATAAGAAAGGACCCTGAGCTGATCGGTTTCTGACTTAATTTCCTCTTATTTATTTATTTACGAGTCCTCCTCATTGTATCCACAGAAAAATCTTTTGCCTTCAGGAAGTACAAAAAGTAGAACATCTCATAGATTGATTTTTAGTCCTAGCAAATCTACAGTTTTTTTATTCTGGAAAGAGTAAACATGTATTCTCTAATGTTTGATGTTATGATCCTGTACCTGCCCTAACATATAACATTGTTTTTTATGCATTTTCATGCTTTGCACACCTGTTTATTTGCCAAACTAACTTTTTTAAATGTTAGTTCTAAGACAAATATAATATTTAGCATCTATTATATAAATCTATATTAATTTTTTCTTATTACCATACTAATTAAAGGATCCAAAGAAGCAGAAATAAATTAAGCCTCATTGTTTTCATTTTAGCATTAATAATTACGATTTTGCATTTGAAAGTGTATGTGGATCAGATTAGTATTCTTTCATATATATCAAAGAGCTTGGAAAAGATGGGTAAGTACAATTGTCCTCCCCTCACAAACAAGGAAACTCAGGTATACACAGGGCATTGCTGTGCGTTTTGTGGGGGTGACATGCACACTGCAAAGTGCTACTTTGAACAGCTACGTAGGCTTAGTGTCTTCAGCCTGGAAGGGCAAAGGCTGGAGGAGGAAAGGGCAGAGATCTGCTGAATCAGGTGTGGCAAGAAGGAAGTGGATCAAGATCAAAGGAACACTGTCCCTTACGAAGCAAGAACCAAGACCTGTAACACAGAGCTGTGGGGGAGCCGAGTCCCAAAGAAGGGGTTCTATGGGATGGTATGGATGCACATCTTCAACGGGCTCTTGTGGAAATTGGATGTGCACCTGGAACATAGTTTTCTCTCTAGGAATCTGCTCATGACCACTGCTGGAAAATAATACTAGGCTGGACGAACCCTTGTGCAGAATGAACATCGGTTTTGTGGTATTTGTGTCTGATGCTTAACCAAATGGTAATATTTTACAGATGAGAAAATAATTACATTGCAGGACAATGGATTTTCAAGTTCTAAGTAACTTATTACCAGCAACTAAGATTAAATTCTGTGTGTTGACAAATCACAAACAGAGTGAACTGAAATAAAATTATTCAAAAGAAGCAACACAAATCAATATAACCAAGTTTTCAAGATCATGCATTTTAAATACTGGCATTGTTAAAACTGATTGCTGAGGTTTGATAAAAATACTGGAGATAAGAACATCTGCTTGGTAATTATTCAAAAATGCATACGCTCTAAATAAATCATTCTTATTAGTTTATTAAACATCGAAGGTCTGTTCAAGCATTTAATTGGCTTTAAAGGAAACAGCTATGAGGAAATTCATTAGGTATTAGTCAATTACCAAAGTAATTGGCACTTAATAACTGTTTTGATTGATATCTTTGTTGGCCTAGTTCTGATCCACTATTACATCAGTGTGGTTTAGGTTTTAGATTTTTAGAATACAGCTGTTGCCCTAAGAAAGTGCAGTGATCTGTCATCCATGAACAGGAACGACAGGGCCACGAGGAGGTTTAACATATGTAGAGAACTGATGATGTGAAAGAGGAAATACATACACCTCCAAACAGGAATATGACCGCAGCCACTGATCCCGGGGCTGCAGCCCAGCAATTGGGGCACTCGGAAGAAGGCAGAGCTCATTGATTATAAACCTAACATGGCACAGTCTTTGGCAATCAGTCTGTAACACAGGTGTTACTTGCTCCAGCTCTGTGACTTAAAGTAAGTAATTTCTCTTTAAAAACCAACACAGCTTCCAGCTTAGGAGTTGAGTGTGACACCTGAACCTGCTTCTCACAGGGAGGAAGGTCATCATCAGGAGGGATGGCAGATATCCCTGGATTTCCTCAGCCTAAAGGGAAGATTGATCCTTCCTTACACAGCCTTGCCATGCCGCTACGTTTCTGGGTGTGCGCAGGATCCTTAAATATCTGTGGAAGTGAGGACTAACACACTTTGTGAGGGATTTTGAGGCTTAAGCTCTAGGTCAGGTTGCAGGCATCCCGTTTCTGCTTTATGTTTCCTTTTGTGGAACTGGGTCTGTACAGCACATGAACTTTCTTTTTTCCCAGAATGATTGCAAAAATTACAAAAAAATGAACCCCCATATCAAAATTGTCTTGGACAGTCATGTATTTTGCAAAGTCACTTTAAAGTACTTTTTAAAAGCAGTGGCCTTCCAAAGTAGTGTGTGAACACTTGATCCAGATCATCATATTCAAAAATAGAAAAATGATGCTATAGAAACAGTACCTCATTGATTCTAACATTACAGATGTTTTGATCCAATAGAAGAGCTCTTCCAAACCTTGTCTGAATTTACTTTTGTCTGTAAAGAAACAAAATCACCTGCTTTTTAGACAATCATCTATTCTGTTGCACAGCTTACACTGGAAAAGATATAAACTACAGTGATATCTATTAACACTGATTAAATAAATGAAAACCTTAGAGCTCAGAACACATTTGAACCTCTTGACTGTTTGCCGTTGATGTCATTCCCATGACCATGTCCCCAATGAGTTTGGACAGAACCATTTCTCTTCCTTATTTTTATGTATCATACAGCATTTCAAAACAGCAACAAGACACTCAAACTAAACCATTGCAGAGAGATTATTGGAGTTCTTGTGTGATTATAGTCATTTGGCTTAATGCCAGCTAACACCACCTGAGGTGCAGTATAATTGCCCAAAACTGCAATGCCTGTCATGTTTTATTTGTTAAGGGTCTATCAACATTAGCACTATAATTCCTAATTAACAATGATAGAAAATTGATATTCATGTTAATATGTATGAGTACCTGTAGGTATATACATTTGCATAAGGTGTGTGTGGTGCATATAATATGTATGTGTACATACACAGAGTTTATTTCTGTATGTAATGTATTTATTGTTGTATAGTACTCATAATATATACATACATAAAACTATGTATAAAGTATATTGTGAAATATGTATAGATACAAAGAGATTTTTCATATATACACACACACACCTTTTGTTAATATCATAAATACCTGCATGTATATTTATGCCTGTGTATAAACTGCAGCCTGTTTGTACCTGTGTAGAAGCAAGAACTTCATTAACACCATGTTAGGATTCCATAGTGAGGTATTCTGTGAATTAACCTGTTGAATGCTCATGAAACATAATCTTCAGCAGTCAAATATTTTTTACTAAAAGGTGCACAATGGAATTTATTTTGAATTACCTGCTAGTGTAATGCCTAATTAATTTAGGAAATAGAATCCAAAGTACTACAAATATAATATCAACACAGTATTTAACATCTGATAAATGAAGAAATAAAACATATATTTATATATTCATTCTTTTTCACTAGCATACTGTATTCCCAAGTATCAGATTAACAAGAGAGGAATAATAGATAAACTGCAGACAAAATAAAGATAGAAGATAGATAGAATAATAAGGCATCAAAGACTAGTGGAACCTGGAGCAAGAGAAAGAAGGACTGTTTTGGAGTTAGTTAAGAGAGACTGCAACTTTGAGGCTTGAAAAATATTTAGAGCAACTTAGATCAAACTTTCCTACTTCATAGGAGTGGAGATGAGGGTACATTAATTAATATTAATGAATATTTGCTTGAAAACTATGATGTTGAGCATACTTAGAGAATAAGGAGCATCCTATTAACCAGATCATCTACACTATAGCACTCATTTTTCTATTACACAAAACTTAACACCTCATCCCTTCTGTGTCAGTTGAGAACTGAAAAATATCCACGTCAATAGAAAAGCCAGTTGATTCTAAATGCCGGAGTAAGTTATATTGGAATAAAGATATCTAAAGGCTTACCAGAAAGTCCCACATAGTCACAAATGGCCCTTGCATTCAGCAGGGAGCTATTTGTATGCACCTGTCCTACTCGCCATACCATTTGGACTACTCTATGTCATTTCAGCAAGAAAAACAGCCTGTCCAGACAGGCTAGCAACAATATTGAGTCACTGACATTCTCGTAGATAACAAACAAAATAAAGCAGCTCCCTGCAATTCCTTCTGCACGACTATGACGGCATTTATCAAAGCCTGTGCTACAGGGGTGTGATTGCAGGTACTGATTTCTTCACCTGGCATCCAGACTCTGGCAGTGCTGATCATTTACTGCGCAGTGACTGGATTATTGTGACCCATCAGGACAATGCAATGTGAAACGGAGGTAGCAATGGCTTCCCACCTATCAATTATAAGTATAGGTAGTGCAATTTTCAGCTCAGTGTGTTGTACTCTAAGATCTATACTAATAAGTGTTTTCTTGGCAAACAGACTTTGTTCATGTTGCCCTTTAAAACCTATATTACTGAATGATGAATGAATGAGTGGATCTGAATCTAGTCTATTAAATAAACCTCTATAGGTGATAAACATTCATACATTGCTGAATTTGTTTGCATGAATTTATCCAAGGTGAGCCTCTGATTCAAATTAATGAAGTTACTGTGGTTTAGACATAGTGCAAATTCACAGACCCAAAGATACAGAGAATTCCTCATGTTCTACAGGGAGCTGGATATCCAGAATGCCTCGTTTAGAGACAGCTGATTTAATTTTTAGTACCTTTGTTCTCTGACATAACGTGCATGTGGCAGCCAAACTTGAGCAATGAGAATAACGCCATTTTAAGATTACACTGGGAGCTTGCCCTGATCATGTATCACTTCAAAAACATCTCTCTGAATGTCATACCAGCCCCACAAGTGTCACTGTTGATATCCAGAGGCTGAATAGTCCGGATGACAGTGAATAACCTCGATTACTGCGAATAATAACTGGCCCACTTGGATGGGTGCAGCACTAAGCTTTGCAAAACAGAAGGTGGTGTGGAGCGTGCAATGGGGAGGTTAAAAGAGTGTGTACAACTGGTGAAGCAGTGGCCTGCACAGGCACATTTGGATTGATGGTTTTGGATTGGTGATACATCTTAAAGGGATTCTTCTTTTTACTGATCTTCCTTTCAGGAAGAAAACTATTTGGGCAATGATTTGAATAGGAAGCTGAGCCTTAATGATTGAAGAGAAATACCTATAGCATGTTGCTATTTATCATGAAAATGTATTTTATTTTTACTAAGCAGAACTACAGAAAACAAACTTTTCATCTGTTGCTTCAATGCTTTTACACTTTACCACTCAGGTTATTTGTGCCACATCAGGAATGTCAAGCTGAAACATGACAGAGGACTGATCTCCTATTTATTTGAATGTACCTTTAAAGTCTGGGACTACATTAAAGATTCTTGATACCAGCGACGCTGAATATTTCCTTGCTGTTTACAGCCTGAACTGTAACAGGCAGGTTCAGCGTTAACAGCTATTAGCATGGGAAAAAGGAAAGAGCTTGAATCAAAGAGCAGATGTTGGCTGATGAAAGAGCTGCAGGTAATAAAAAGACATATACAGAAAAAGACATTGTTTTTCAGGAAATGCTATTGCTCAGATTTACAAACATTATTCATAGCAGCTAGTTACATTGTTCTCTTCTGGGAGCCGCTGAAATTGTTTGACAGTACACACTTGGTTAAAAACTTTTGAATCACACACGCTATGAAGTGTGTAATAGACAGTTTCATGTTTGCACCCTTTACTTTGGGGGAAGAAAACCACCCAAACAATCAAACAACACCCCCTTCCCCTCTTCCCCAGCCAAACTAAACCCCAAACTCTTTTCAGCTTCTAAGCAAGCAATTAGCAAGGACTTTGTGGGACTATGAAACTGCTGTTACTCCAAGCCCATGAAGAATAGTTGTATGATACAGCAGCAGATTACATTGTCAGGGCACAGATTGAGCCATCTTGATTTACACTAGCTAGGGATCTGGCTATATATATATATTTATATATTTATATATTTACATATATACTTATTCCTCCCACTGCCCCATGGAGTTTTCCGTGCCTCTGTGAGAGGCGAGGAGCCACCCCAGGAGCATACACTGCTTTTCCCCTGAAACACCTGCTGAGTCTCCACCGCTTAACTATGACTCTTGACAGCTGGTGTTTTATTTTTAAGAGGCTTTAAAATGCATTTAAAATTATCACGTGCAAAATAATGCTTTACTTCACTATTACTGTCCTTCTAATGATGGCTATTCAATATGGTACAATACGGAGTTATTGTGATCTTCTTACATAATAGCAAAAAAGTAGGTGATCAACAAGGACCCACACAGACTGCGTGGTGGATTCAGCGCAGCTTAAACAGCAGTGACCACTGGCTTACTGTGATTTATGGGAGCAGTATTAACCTGTCTGGTTTAGAAAGTTCACAAGGCAGCTGCCTGCTCCAGTAGATGATAAAGTTGCTCTAGCACTTTCTCCTAATTCATGTTGACCACAGACAGTTGCTGGGAGCCACTGGAGCAGATGCTGGGACATCATTCACATACTCCTTTCCTGGCAGGGATTTCCTTCTGCCAGTACCTGTCTTGGTGCCCCATGAAAGGAAGAAATTTCAGCCATGGCGAGTACATCCTTTACCTGGATGAGAAAACCAAGCGGGGCTATGTATTGTTTTGTGTTGCTTTGGTTTGTTTTTTTTTCTCAACATGACTTAAGAACACCTTGCTTCTGCCACAGAAGAGTCATAAAATTTCTACCGTGTAAACTTGAGCAAACTCCTACTGTGCTTGCAAATTACCTCCATTAATAAGACTACCCCCTTTTTTAGTCTGTTGTGCTGTATTTTAGGTTCATCCGGATGTGAAAGGCAAGAAATTTCTACTGGGACATGTGCTATAAGGGAATAAAAAGAATAAAATGTCAGAGGAAGACCAGAGCATTAAATCTAAGGTTGAAGAGTATTTTTGTGTCATTCCCATAAAAAGGATAATTCTGTGGCCATTTGAGGAAATATATCAGATTTTTGTATATCCATCCTGCTAATGGAAAGCAGATCATTTGAGGTAAAACCCACCTACATATAAGAAGAAAATCAACTGCATGAAGTAGTTGTTATATCTTACACACAAATGGATGGTTATAATACAGCCAAGATAAATAAGTTGTAGCCTGCTTTTACTGGAAATGCAAAGTAGCAAAACATATAAACCTTTTCTCAAATACATTGAGATTTATAAATTACTAATATAGCACATATGTTCAATGAATTCTTTTTGCATTGTAGCTGAAGTATACATCTGGCAAATACCAAACCAAATAATGAATAAAAAGGTTATATGGAATCACGTTTGGAAGCTTGTTGTCAGGCAAGGTACTGCTCAACTCCATGTATATCACAAATACCAGAGAGCTCCAGGAAAGTGCTCTTAAGACAGGAAGGGAGAGGAAATTGTCTTTGCATTTTTATATCAACTCTATACTGCCAAAAATATCAGCTCTTCTCTATTATAGCACATCTTACGCATGGCCCATAGGTGTCAAAACACTCCTTCAAGCAGAAGTGATCTCTCTATTTAAAACAAGTGCCCCCTCACTCCCCAGTTTAAGGCTAGCAATCAGACTATATAATCTTGGCCTACTTAAACTAATTTTTCGATTACAAATCTCCAAAGGCTTGGGTGGCAGTCTTTGCCATCCTTAACCACACTGAGTAATGCAGTATACTTCGAGTGGACTAACTCAGTCAATACATACTCAGAGGGTGAACTATTCATTATAAGGGTATCAGCAACTGGCCCTGAGTGAGCAGCATAACAAGTATCCGACTGTAGTATTTTTCCACACTTTTTCCAGTTCACTAAAACTTTCCATTTTTCTTTTCAAGAAAGAGGAAAATCCAGAAAGTGGATTTTTTTTTTTCTTAAGTATATCAGTTTCATGGATGCTTTTTTTGCCTAAATCAGGTCTTAAATTTTTAAGGCTACACAGGCTGGAAATATCTTGAGGTAATACACAATGGATGTGTGAAGCAGGGAATATGAATAAAGAAATACGAATGGTTACAAATATAAAAGTTTGAGAGGTAAAGAATGGTTTTCATTCAGTGTGATCAACCAAGCACAAAGCCTGATTCAGTATGAATGGGCATGAGTGAAGCAGTGTAAATGGAAGTCAATATGACTATCAACAGAAGATTAGGAATGTGCAAGGCAGAGTGTGACAGGGTATTTATAAACATGTCAGATTAGAGATTATGATGAGAAAGGAATTTTAAATTTTCTAATACAAAAAGCAAAGACATTCCACTTCCTCAGAATATAAAACTCCATTTTATGAACAAGCCCTTTATCCCAAGTTAGAAGTGTGCAGAAAAAATGAATAATATTTGTAGATATGCGTCACTGTCCGACACACACTTGTTTCAAACGCAACATGTGAATGTTAGGTAGATTTTTATAAAACATAATTTAATGTGGACAATGATTGTACGTGACTAATATAGTCTATGAAACGACAAGTAAATTACATGGATAAAATGTTAAACTTTCTTTTAACAATGGTAAAAACAGAAGGGTAAACAGGCACATTAGGAAGAATGTAATTGCAGCTGGATTTTTACTCTGTTGAAGAGTTTAATACCAGTTTCCAACACTCAGTACAAATTTCATGAATCTTGGTCTTTACTGGACAGAATGAGACATCCTAAGCGTCCTGGCCCCTAGGAAAGTGCTCCTATATTAAATTGGTAGTGTTCAGAGGTGTCTTTGACAAAGAAATCTGAAACTGTGAAGCTTGCTTACCCCAGGGGACTAAGGGGCTCCTCCCTTTTAAGCAACATGTGTATCTTGACATGTTGGGTAGAGTGTGTATCAAACATAGGTGTGGCCTTTGGCCTTTAGTGAGAAAATATTTTTAAATAAACATATCCTCAGGTTTTGGGAAGATGCTTCTGTTATTATACATGCATTCTTATTCATATAAATGGAGTTCTTTGTACTTCTGGAGATGAAATAAACAGGTTGTTTTTTCACTCCTGGGCATTTGTGAATAACCAGTAGGTGAGACTTCACCGACTTAGGACGAGAAAAGGTATTATATGATACCTTTTGCAAAGGTATTAGTATTACCTTATTAGCAAAGAGACCAGGGAATGAAATTTCTTTAGTATGAATAATACTCCTAGCAAATTCAGGGTCGTACAATGTCAGACACACATTAAGACACTTTATTTTATTGTTATCCAACTACACTACAGGGAGCGTACTTAAAGAGGGAAAAACCTTTACTGAAGTTCACATAGTTATGTGGCTAATTTTATACATGCGTACATATATATATATATATGAGCATAGTTGCCCTATGATAACTTATTTTAGCAGTTAACAATTAGAGGATACAAGTGATACCCTGTACTTTTGTTTGTTTGGCTGTGGTAGAATTTTTTGTCTCCATCTATATGTGCATCATACAATAACACTGAATTTCTCCTTCTGTCTTTTCTAAGTACACAAAACTTTGGACACAAGTTTGTTTTAGCTCTATTACCCCCTCTATCTGGAGTAGAAATAGAATTTAAAGGAAACATGATATATTTTAATGACATTTTGATTATTATGAATTACAGGGTCTTCTACCCATGTTTGGGAAGCATGAATAAAATGAGGTTGCCTTTCTTTTCTCTAAAAAGATTGTTAGTACATCCACTTTCCTATGTAACGTCTTTCTGAAGAACAGCCTATCTTATTCACAAAGACAGAAAAACCTAGAAATATAAATTAAGATTTAGATTTTGATCAATTTGGGAAACTTGATGCCAGCTGAATTTCTATTTGATATTCACATTACATTCAAGGTGCAAAGAAATAGAAGCCACAACATCAATAACACAAAGCTAATGTATATGTCAACTTCAATATTATACCTGCACTACTGGAATTCTTGGTTCAATACAATCTCTAGGTTTAACCATGATATAAGCCTTAATACAAGAGCTAACTTTTCACAGAATATGTGAAGACTGGTGCATCATTCATCTAAATCGCCTGTATGGGTACTGTGCTATAGATTGAGATTAAGTCTTCTGAGGCAAGGAGGGGTTGCTCGAGAGCTGTCATTCTTTGTTATAAGTAATCTCCTCTGCTTGTGTCCCAGATCCCCAAACTGACATAAAGACCTACTAGACCTGGAAGATGAGTTTCCCTTGTGACTCTGGCCTATATTCCTCCTTTGTGACCATTAAAACTTAGAGACGGTTATGCTTCTAATACTAAAGAACATTGGTGCTCAAGAAGAAAAGCAAGCTAGTAGCATAGTATCTACCCTACCCATAGTAACCTGTGAACACGCACAGTTATAGGTATTTAAAATTTTATTGCTATCCCTTTCTACAAATAGAGAAATGCTCTTTTCTCAATAATTCAATAATTTCTTTTGCAAAATGTATATACTTACCCAAGAGCAGAAAAATCAGGGTGAATTTTTCACTGTGTGTATTTATTTTAGCTGTTTGGGATGGAAATGAATGGGGGTAGATCAGGAATTAATTATTTCTTTCTTTGTTTTTTTTTTTATCCAGAGATAGATTCTGAGGCAGAATTTACTTTTGCATGTTAAGTTTGCAAGTGAGCTTAATGTTGAGAGTATTGAAAAATAGATCAACTGTTGAAAATAACAGCTCTGTTTCCTAGTTCTGTGATTGATTGTCAATGGTTATTCCCTCTTCCCACTAAGGCCAACAGAGGCCACCATGACTTCTTTTCTTTTTTAACGTGTATCCTCTGATGTACTGAAAAGAAAACAGTGTTCTCAATAATTTTCTACAGGATTTTGCTGCTCAGATTTTTCTCCATTTCTCGCTGGGGAAGATGGGTCTCTTTGCCAGAGAAGCTCCTTCGTTTCTTGTTTCATCTGTCCGATTGCAGGGGTAATTGCCTTTTCTGCAGCGGTCATTGCTGATGTGTTTTACTGATTCCCTTGCAAAACAAATTTGATGATTTTTTTAAAATAGACTTCCTTATTATACAGCCATCAAACCCAGAACTGATGTGGATTCCGTTCTTTTTGGAATTATGGGGAAATGCTCAGGATACTTTGCTCTTACAATTATTTGACATCCTATTTTATCAGTCTCTATGGGTGTACAGAGGTTTCTGACACAATACTAGGCATGAAAAATAGATTCTTTAACAAAGTAAATAAGTTAAATAGCGGGTGTCAATCACAATGGCATTATTTACTTTTGATAAATGGTTTTCTTGCAAAAGTATTTGTCTTGCTGAGGTTCATTTAGAAAATTTGAGGAAGGCCTTCAACTGCAAATACAAGATGAATTCTCTTACACTCCAAATAGGCCCCTATATGTTCATACATATTCTTATTGTTCAGATAATTGTAATTAATCACGGCAAAAAGTAAAACTCAGGTACATACTATGACTTTAACAGCAATAGACCCCCAACCTGAACACATATGTTGGCTCAGAGAATTAGCTTTTACTGTCAAGGTTAAAAAGGTGACCCAAGACTATGTTCCAGATTAGTGTCAGATAGACTGAGGATATTTGCAGTTGAGAGTTACGGGAGGTGCAGGAATTAAGTAATTTGAACTGGATGCCTCTTCCTGTCAAACACTGAGATTTTCCTGGTTCCCCAGATCATAAATATTGTTTAACTGCCTGGTAACAACTTTGATATGATTAAGAGGTCCTTAAAGTAAAATAACTTGGTATTTTTTGGGAAAAAAAAAAAATCATGCCTAAAGTGCGAAAAGTACAATCTCACAAGTAGCCCATTTGCTTTCTGGACTCATTTTTGCAGTCAAATTTACACAATGTATTTTTGGATTTGATTTGCTGGTTTCAAGCTGTAAAATAAGTTACAATATGTGTGTGCATGTGCCTGTGCATCTGTGTGTAAACCAGAAACTGTCGATAATAATGTTCTTCCTTTTTCTTTTCTTATGTGGGCATACTGTAATTTATGTTCTTCCCTTTTGACACTCTAATCCTTTCATAGCAATGTCACATGCAGTTTAATTCTTCTTCTCCTCTGTATTTTTGATTTAATTGCTATAATCAGTGCAAATACTTCCTCATTTACATGCATTTCCCTCTGTGCAAGCATATGCATACAGATCTACAGAAAATAGTTTCTCCAAATGCATTTCGAATCACCAGAGTGAAATATCTAATAGCAAGTGACACAACTGAGGAAAAAAAACAAAAACCCCAGAGTCTTACCTTGTCAAGACAGACATAAAGCAGGATGGAAAGCACTGCACAGCAGCGTTTTGCATTTTCCGGAAAATAAGTGAGGGACTTCCGGACGCGTGAATGGTTTTTCAGTTTTATTTTATTATTATTGGTTTCCTGATAGTATTCATCAAGGAAATAGCTGAGCACATGAGCAGCTTTAATGTTCCTTCTCATTTCAGTTCACCTCTGAGGTACAAATTTATGTTAATTCTGTGGGTGGGGACTTGCCTCAATTCAGAAAGCATCTGTCATATGTGAACTTAATTAGATTGCATGCTAATATAAAACATCCCATGTTAAAATAGGCATGTTTTCATCAATATTTCCATTACAATGCTGCGTTTCTCAGTGATGCTACTTTTAAAAAGATTTAATAACAAACACTCTATCTTTGAAATATGAAGATGCATTCCTATTGATATGATGGCTCAGTTTGGCCCCAGAGTTCAGTTACATCAGAAAAAGCCTTTGCTCTAATATTTCCTAACGCTGGAGAAATGCTTTAATTTGTGGATTCAAAAACTGTTGCTTTGTTTAAGTAACTCTTCCAGAGACTGGCTCACATACCATGACCTTGCACTGCATTACCCTACCTTTTACCTACATAAAAAGTACCTGAAGTAGTCTTCATGTAGATAAATCTGTGCATTAATTAAGTGGCTACTTTCCTAATCCATGGATTTTCCAGCTCACCAAATCCTAGTGTGAACTAATAAATGCACACAGAAAAATTCTGTCATAAAGGGGAGCTGAAAATCTGTCCTGATAATCATCACGGAGCTCTTTTACCACCAATAGACATTTTTGCATATCTATTTGCAATAAACTGGCGCTGTTGCTGACTTGTTTCGTGTCCCAGCGCTACAAAAATTCCCTCCTGTTTTTTTCCAAATTAGTAATTAGGAATGCCAGGAATAGAACTGAGACAACTCTCTGTCTAAATGTGACATAAAAAGTCTTAAGCTATTGTTATTGGATGTCAGCATTCAACATGGTGACTTTATTAATTTTTGTTACACTTATCTGTCTTTTTGCAGGTCTCAGACTGCCTGCGAATTGCACATATGTTCTCTATAAATGTTTTAATTTTTCTAATTATTCAAGTAGCAATTTTCATAATTATTCAAGTAGCAACTGTGCTCATGACTCTACCATTCAGAAATGCTCCTCTATTATTTGAAAACTGTACTGCAGTTAGTATTTTTTGTCACATTGAGACAGAAAATATATTTCAGCCAGTACATGATTCAAATCCCATGGAAAGTAATGAGTCTTTCAAATTCTGGACTTTGGATCACATTTAAATGTGTATCTTAGCTCTAGATTTTAGACTAGCAAATATGAAAAGACCAATCAGATTTATTGCTACCTTACAGATTTAACTCTCATTTTGTTCTTGTAAATGAGGAAAAGCGTCGGAAAAGGGTAAAAAGAGAATGAAAACGCTTCTTATATACATACTTGTTTGTATATACTTGTTTGCATATAAACACTTCTGTTGGTGTACTAATACATTCGTACTTAGATAAATAGTTCTTACCTAAACATTTATCTTAACAGAAGGCAGCTTCTCCAAAGTACATGGAAAAGCAAAGGCTGGTACAAACATGGCTGAAGCAATTTGCTAGATTTAGCAATCATGTTTGTGAATACATTATTCTACTTATTGCCAGTAGTAACCAAAAGTGAGATAAATCTTTTCTAAGTATACCTGCCTTACAATATAGCTGCAGAGAAATCTTCTTCCAGATTGCCATATAACATTGAAATAGAAATGCAAAAAAATAAATCAGAACTCTCTAAAAAAAAAAGAACAAAACAATTTTGGCAGGCTCCTTTTATATTTATTTTGAATAAAAGGTCAAATATCAGCTACTGAATTACAGAAATCTTATCCCTTAATTTGTCTTGAGATTACAGTCATGGTTTTCAGAACCATACAATCCCACATTATGTCTCAAAGTATTATTATTGTGACTAAGGAAAATTGCACTGTTTTCCTGGGAAGACATTACTGGCTTGGACCTGGCTCTTGACTGTGGAACTTAGCTCCGCTTTGAGGACTTGAAGAAACTGCATCATTTAGAGGTACCCATTCACACAGCTGGGATACAGGCTGTTGGGATAAATTCAGAGACTTCAGCTGTGTCTGCTTTTATTTAGCGCCACACAGGGTAGGAAAAAACTCTTTGCATACTTTTTAAATGTATGTACAGTCTCTAATGCATAATTATAAATACCTGGCACTCTTAGAAAAAATTGCTAGAATCACTTAAAATAATTTGTCATATAAAATATAGTCAAATTATTAGTCTCAAGTCAAAATTTAATTGCAAAAGCTGTAAAATGTCATGTAATTAAACCTGAACATTTTAAAGGATTTCCTGAACACAAACTGATAAGCAAGAACCAGATAAAGTAATACAGTTATTTTAGAAGTGCACCAAATACATACTATAACATGACAGTAGATATCACCAGGTGGCACTGTTACAAATACTTGATTTATTTTAGCAATTGGTGACAACTGGGTGACAGGAGTTGTGCAGAAGAAAGAAGACACTTACGCGGTTGCGTATTAGCATTGCTCCTTCTGCTGGCATCCTATTCTGATAGTGAACATAGCCGTAGAGGGTGTGAGGTCAGGGTGGTAGGAGAGCAGAAATCAGTGACATTTCTGTGTCTACAGACATGCAAATATCCATACGAGCAATTTCAATGTATAGTCTAATGGTACTGCTACAGAAGATAAAACTGAGTGCGAACGGCACTCTGTTGCTGTACAACCTCTATAGTCAACACAGTTCTTGGTAGATATAATCGTTGCAGTATTACGTCGATAGTATTACGGCAATGGCTTCACTGTGGGATGAGTTACAGACAGTGGGTGCAATTTAACAAGCCCCAGGATGCTATATTCTTGGACGGATAGGAAGAAATGATGAATTCACTGTCTTACCTCAGAGGCAACCCTTTGAACCAGGCTTCCTACACCCTTGCAACAACCGCATTTAATATGGGCCACAACCACTTTCACTCTAGTCTGCGAAGACTACGTTTCTGTAACGATCTTATAATGATGACATCTCTGGCATTTACATCCATTACAGCTGGGGAAGAAAATAGTGGATCTTAGTGGTGCCTTAGACAAATCTACAACTGAAAATGAGCATGTAGGGGCAGAATGAGTAAATAGTCCTGGGACCACCAGCAGATGTGTCACAGACCAGACTCTGGGAAATGCTCTCATAAATACTTTAAAATTGAAAAAGCTATTGATTTGAAATTAATTAATCACACTGTCATACAAAACCCAGCCTGACATTTTAGTGGTGATGAGCACCTTAACTATATCTAAAAAAACCCCTGGATCCATTGGCAAGGTACTAATGCTGGTGGTTTAGTTTTTTTTTTTCCCCTCCTTATTATTTGCTGAGTGTTTCTCTTTACTTTGTTTGGTTTATGCTTTTGAAGTATCAGAGAAGGCAAGTGTGTGTTTCTATGTGTACCTGTATTGCCTTTCCAGCCTCAACGGTTATACGTTGATTTTTCCTTTAATGACATGCTGCAGTATTGGAATATTAGGAGAAAACCAACAGTAAGAAATTCAACACAATTTTACAGGGTTATTTCACAGAAACATGCTTACATTTATTTATGGATTTTTCCTGCTTATGACAATCCTGTTAATAGCAGACTGAGGAAACTTCAGCGCTGTGTAACTTCACTTAGTTGTAGATCTGCTCTACCAAATCATTCCTAATCTAAAGCAGGTTAATTTCCAGGAGGTGCTTATGTCTGCTTTAAGCATTAAAGACATGGTTATCCTTTGAGGTGTAGCCTGTAGGTCAAGGAGGATTAGCTTTTTACGCTGATACGGTCTCTCTAGATGTACTTAGGTGTAATCCCCAGTGAGGATAACATGTGTCTCCTGAGTCTGATAGCAGCTAAAGGGCTGCCTAGCTGGGGCCTCTGTAGGAGCCGTTCTTATTTCCCTAGAATAGAGTTTTAGTTCCGACTTTATATTAATGATACTGATGTCCATGTTCCAGAGAAACAGAAAGTAACAGAGTGACCACAGGTGGGTCAGAGAGCAGCTCTGTTTTGTTTTTTTCTAGGACAGTAAATGCATGAATGCAAACAAAAACCATAGCAGATAACCTAGAAAGCAGGGCAGGGAAACAATACAGAGCAGCAGGAGTGATAAGTTGCCTCCCCTTCCACACACCCGCATTGAACGGGATGGCAAAGAACTGAAAGCAGAAGCACAAAATCCCAAGAAGCATATAAACAGGATAGGACTTGAAAATAGCCATTTTTGCTGAACTCACTAGGTCAGGAGATTCTGGGGTTTAGATCACATTATCAAAGCAACAAACTGAAAATACTCCCAGTCCAGAGGGGGCCTTAACAATGCTTTAGAAATACGGTGATCCATGAGAAAAACAAAACAAAACAAAACACAAAAAAACCCCCAGAAAACCCCAAAATGCTGAATGATATCAGTTCTGGTCTCAGCAGTACCAAGAGGAACACCAGACAGAACAGCATGTAACAGAGATGAGGCAAAAAGCACGAAATTGGGACTCAGAAAATACTGAGAATGACAGACTTAGAGATAAAACTGTGTTCAGTGTCACTGATAAATCACTTAGGTAAAGGTGTCTGAGGAAGGCCACTTCGGGAGTGCAAAAAGAGATAACCTGCGGAGCTGCAGTGCCACCCAAGCAGAGCTCAGGGCTGCACTGCATTTTGAAACCAGCACTGGCTCCTGCACTAACCACCCTGTGAAACCATGCAGGAGAACCAGCGACCTTTGAGCCAGAGCAGAAAACCCTCCACACCCCACAGAACCACAGAATCAACTAGATTGGAAGAGGCGTCTGGGATCATCAAGTCCAACCTTTGACCTAACACCAATGTGTCAACCAGACCACGGCACTAAGTGCCACGTCTAGTCTTTTCTTAAACACCTCCAGGGATGGTGATTCCACCATTTCCCTGGGTAGCCCGTTCCAATGTCTAATGACCTTTTCTGGGAAGAAATTTTCCCTAATGTCTAATCTGAGCCTCCCCTGGCACAGCTTGGGGCTATGTCCTCTAGTCCTGTTGCTAGTTGCCTGGGAGAAGAGGCCGACCCCCATCCTGCTACAACCTCCTTTCAGGTAGTTGTAGAGAGCAATAAGGTCTCCTATGAGCCTCCTCTTCTCCGGGCTAAACAACCCCAGCTCCCTCAGCCACTCCTCATAGGACATACCCTCCAGACCCTTCACCAGCTTTGTTGCCCTCCTCTGGACTCACTCCAGAACCTCAATGTCTTCCTTGAAGTGAGAGGCCCAGAACTGGACACAGTACTCGAGGTGCGACCTCACCAGTGCTGAGTACAGGGGGATGATCACTTCCCTTGCCCTGCTGGCCACACTATTCCTGATACAAGCCAGGGTGCTGTTGGCCTTCTTGGCCACCTGGGCACACTGCTGGCTCATGTTCAGCTGTCTGTCCACCAATACCCCCAGGTCCTTTTCCACCGGGCTGCTTTCCAACCACTCTTCCCCAAGCCTGTAACACTGTATGGGTTTGTTGTATCCAAAGTGTAAGACCCGGCACTTGGCCTTGTTGAACTTCATGCCACTGGTCTCAGCCCATCTATCTAACCTGTCCAGATCCCTCTGCAAAGCCTTCCTTCCCTCAGGCAGATCAACACTCCCACCCAACTTAGTGTCGTCCACGAATTTACTGAGGGTGCACTCGATACCCTCATTCAGATCATCAATAAAGATATTAAACAGGACTGGGCCCAGTACTGAGCCTTGGGGGACACCACTAGTGACCGGATGCCAACTGGATGCGGTACCATTCACCACCACTCGTTGGGCCCGGTCATCCAGCCAGTTCTTAACCCAGCGAAGTGTGCACCTGTCCAAGCCATGGGCTGCTAGCTTATCCAGGAGAACGCCGTGGGAGACAGTATCAAAGGCTTTGCTGAAATCCAAAGGCTAGAACCTTTCCCTCATCCACTAGGCGTGTCACTTTGTCATAAAAAGAGATCAGGTTGGTCAGACAGGACCTGCCTTTCCTAAACCCACGCTGACTAGGCCTGATCCCCTGGATGTCCTTTAATTTACCCACACCTGGGTAAAGACCCTACCACCAGCCTGTGCAAATTTTCTGTCACAAATGCAGCCTGTGTAACCACTGTTCTTGCTTTTCAAAACAACAAACTTCCCCCAGGGAAAAAAAAAAAAAAACAAAACACAAATCCCCGGCTGAACTCAGATGTGACTAATCTCTTCTTGTGGGTGTAATATTGGAAAATAGGATAACCCCTACAGCACATGCAGAATGTACTCCGAGAAATGTACTCAGAGGGTTCACGTTAAGCACAGGAGCTGAGGTTCACCTTTTAAAGCAGACACTGCATCCCACTCCAGATAAAGAAATTAAATGAATTACCTGTACTGTAATGTAGTCCCAGGAAACACCCTGAAGTCACCTTAACAGCTGAAGAAAGGCTGGTCTTCGACCCTTTGCCATGGAAGTACTATGAAGGCCAGTGTAACTCAAACACAGTTAGAGACTTAATGCAAAGTGGACATCCCAAAGCATGAAGCATCACTGAATACTGATCACAAACACCCAGAAGTCTTCAAGGAGTTAGCAGAATCCCTTAAGAAGTACACATATATATCTGTATACATCGATCATCCCTGTCATGCACAGCTGTAAAATTTATGGTTGCAGTGACAGAAAGCAGCAAATGAAACATGCAGCAGCTAAGGAAACAAGGGAATACAGGCAAAACAAATCTGTTCAGTCTGTGGGCTAACAGCATGACATCAGCCAAAAAGAGAAATGGTGGAATTTGGATGTATCCAAATTCCAGCAACCTCAGACAAGCTAAGCTGTGATAGCAAACAGTCAAAGCCAACTGGTCTGCTAAAAATAATTCTGGTAGGAAGGATGGATACTGACAAGTCAGATTAGATGAAGAATGATATTAACTGTGCACTTTCAGTTCACCCTGGGGCAGGAACAAGTTTCGTTGCCTACCTTTTGGAATAAGGTCAGCTAGTTGAAGTGTTGCAACAAAAGGACAAAGACTGCTTGGAAACCTTACAGGCATCCAGAAAATAACTGATGACATAGTAATAATGCCATCAATTCCGGTGAAGCACTTCTCAGTGCTGAAGAAAGTGATGACAAGGGCTCATGCAGAAAATACTGAGTTTGGGGCAGATAAGATCCAGCTCATGATAAAGCAAATCAACTACATTGGCTAAAAAATTTTTTTAGGAAAACAAACAAGAAGACAGCAAAGCTTTAACCATATCGTACATGAAATCTTCATAAGACAAAACACAAACCAAAACATTGCGTAAGGCCCTTCCTTAGATACTTCACACTGTAGAAGTATTTCTGGATGATTTCTCTTTGCAGATGATAAACCTCTGATTGCTCCCTTGCAGTATGAGACAGCGGGTGGTCTGGCGTAAGGAATGGTGAGACACCACAATAAATAATGCCAACTCTTTCTACTATCATGTGTCAAATTCTGACACCCCAGCAAGCAAGATATCACTCACACAGGTGCATGGAAAGATAGTCAAAGGGTTTCTCCACTAAAAAAATTCATATGTTGCATTGAGAAAGCTACCCTACAGTGTAACACAGAAGCAGATGATTAACACAAAACCCAGATTTAAGTGGCAATTTATTAAACAGCCTGAAAGAAAAATATCTGTTAATATAGGCTGTATATAGCTGTCAGTAGGAGCTGGTGGAAAGAAGACAAGAAATGAATTTCAGACCAAAAGATCACAATTTAACCAAATTGTTTCTGTGATGCCTTCAATCCTTCCTCTGCACCAGGTGCTTTACATTTTGCCATGTAGTTTTAAGGAAGGGCCAGGTCTCTCCAGCTCTTCCTCCTCTTATGACTCCTCCATGAGGGTTTTACATTGAAGTCTGCCTTCTTGACACTTATTTGAGAATTTAATACAGAAAGAGATGAGCCCAGCATTAAGGATTAATCAGCAAGATGCCAGAATTTCTGTGGTAATGGGCTCATGGCCTCAGGGGGAGATGCCTTTTGAGAGATTGTTTAGGTGCGGGATTTGAGTGAAGAAAAGACAATGCCATGTTGTGACGGACTTCTCTGCAAAATTAGCCACATATTGTTACCAATGTGGTGATGGCTCTCTGCAAAAGCAGCAAAATCATGGAATTGTAGAAAGGTTTGTTTTGGAAGGGACCTCAAAGATCATCTAGTTCCAACCCCCCTGCCATGGGCAGGGACACCTTCCATTAGACCAGGTTGCTCAAAGCCCCATCCAACCTGGCCTTGAACACTGCCACGGAGAGGGCATCCACAGCTTCTCTGGGCAACCTGTTCCAGTGTCTCACCACCCTCACTTCTTCCTAATATCTAATCTAAATCTACCCTCTTTCAATTTAAAAGCGTTCCCCCTCGTCCTATCACTACATGCCCTTGTAAAAAGTCCCTCTCCAGCCTTCCTGTAGGCCCCCTTCAGGTACTGGAAATGTAGCAAAATGTGCCTCAGACATTGTAAGGGACACCTTCAAAAGCTTTTGCTTTTCTTCCCAGTTTCTAACATGGTTTAAATGGTTTAAACGTTATGTTCTCACCCATTCCAGGTTCCTGATGAAAAGTCTACGAAGCAGTTAAGAAAGCATAACAGAAATACCAGCAAGTTTTAGCCACCCCCTGTGCCTTAAGATGTTCACCAGGGGAAGCTGCCTGGAGAAATGACAGAGATGCTGTGCTGCAGCAGCTCCGGCAGAAAAGAGACGCGAGTCCTGGCTTCTGAGGCAGATGTCACAAACATTTAAACAGATGTCAGAACCCGCTCAGGCTGTCATCAGGCCTGACCTTAAACCCAGTTGAGGTTTTAAATGTTAAGGGGGGGGGGGGGAAGTGGAAAAAAGTAAAAAAAAAAACCAAACCCCAACACAGTAAAGTTACACAGCTGTCTGAAATATTAAATGAAAGGACTGAACATCTGTTCACTTGCTTTTCAAACTTTAATGGTTTGGAGAGCTATTCTGTTATCTTAGATCTTTAAGAACATCTGAGACCCATGCAGCTTCAACACCTGTGAAAAATCCTCTCTCAAAACATGCATACACTTCAAAGCTTATTACTCCTGTTCTTTGCCAAACATATGTTGCCAAACACCACAACAGATTATTAATAATATTTAGGTTGTACTTGACTTTTGTGTAGTGAATTTCCTGAGCGAGCACCAAAACACTACTTAAGCATCAACAAGCTTATAGTGCACAAAGTCAGAAAGGAGCATGCACGAAGAAATCGCTGGAGAATTGTTTACTAGGAAATAAGGGAAATATTAGATTGATACATTTTGGGTTTGCATTTGTTTTGAGAGGTTTTTTTAGTTACTCCTTCCTTTTAATTTCAAAATTCGAACTAATTATTGTTTGCCAGGGTCAGGCATAGTGTATAACGAACTTGTAAGCTTCCTGCCACAGGATACTATTGACATAGTTAAGGGAATTACGAGTGGGTATGGGAGGGAAGTATTAGGCATTTATATGAATAAGAGTAGCTTCTGCAGTTAAACTATATGGTTTATATTTATATCAGCCATCAAGCGCTGTGTTCCAGAACATAGGATGTAAAATAGAGAGTAGACAAATCTGTAGTATAAACATCATTGTAATTTTAGAACTAGATGTTTGCAGTGTGCTTCTGGGACCAAATATATAGCACAAAGTTATACTTTGCATATTTTTTCAATACCAGACATCAAGAGGCAGAAAGTGAAAAGAAAAAAACTGGTCAGCAAGATTTCTGTTTATATTTCTGTTTTCATTTCTAATGGGTTTTCACTGGAGATATTTATTATCACTCCGTAGTGTTTCCTTTGGTTACCACAACTTAGAGCCTCAACTCTGAAATTTCGGCATGCAATATAAGATTGCAAACTTTAATTCCACATCTGGAATATTAGCTTTCCTTTAAAGAAGGTCTAAATGTGGGTGATATTTCTTTCCCTATGTAACTTAAAAAAGAGAAAGTGAAGCTAGGCTAACTTTCTTGCCACTCATGCATTGCAATATGTTTTTAATTTTTTATAAGTTGATGATCCAAATGGAAAAATTTATACCAGTAAATGTAAACAGGTAGAATTAATAATAATGTTAATGATAATAACAGCATTAATAATGCAAATCCCATATAAGTCTCTTCAAATTCTGTGAAAGATAAAATGCAATTTCTAAAGACCCCTAAAACTCTTAATAAATCTTCATTAAAAATTAAAACAATAGAATCAAAGCAAAAGAGTGGAGGAGCAAAAAGCTGTGGCACTTATAAAAAGTAATTCATCAGACCAAAGGGGAAGTATTTTCAAAATAAACACAAACTGTGAAGAAAGCTCAGGATCTGGGGGCAGGGAGCTGTTAAAGATGGAAGAAATGATACAGACAAAAAGCAAAGCAGAAAATGTTACACATTACTAGGAATTCATTGTTTTCCACCGAAGGAAAGAAATTAATTCTTGGCTATTAATACAAAGGAAGTATCATCATTAGGTATTGTTAGAAAATGAAAACTAAATAGTGAATAAAAGGCAAATTCTGTGACTGCATTATTATTGACTTGTGGTGCCACGCATGCTCTCATACTGTCACACATACACTTACCATTTACGCAATACTCACACAGAATGAAATTTTTTAAAAACTCTCATTTCCTACATGAAACTAATTCAAAATCAAAAATCAGAAAGTGTGGCTTAATAATAGAGTGTTAGATACACAGTGTGAAAATAATCCCACAATGATAAGAAGAAAATTGATTTAGGAAGACATCCTGTTTGAAAGTAATCCATTGTTGTCTGAAAGCTGAGGCTTAGGTGCAGTAAATTTCAGATATTAGAAATATTTTGCCCTCATACATGTACACAGCTATAAGACTGCAGATAGGGTGCCCTGATTACAGATATAGGCTGTTTAATGGCCATTTATTGAGCTGTGCAGTTTTAGATACCGTTCCACATTTAACAGTTGTGATGGAAGACCTCTGTGATATTCATTCCAATGCTGACACCCTCAAGTCATATTTCTCCCCTTGTCACAAAGTATTTATTTTTATCAGCAGCTTGTCATTCAAGTGTATTAAAAAAAAATGGAGAAACGGGCAGTTGTGGAGCCTCTATGCCAACCCTGAAGATAATGTCGCTCAATTTAGTGCCACTCTTTGGTTATTATACATTCATAAATAATCAAATATCAGTTCAAAGACTCCAGGCATCAGAACTGAGAGAGGGGACGGAAAGCATAGGTGGTATTGAATTTTTCACTTACTCTCACAAAACAAGTCATCCTGTTAATAATCTGGCTCTCATCCCAGCCAGACATAACACATTTTGAAGTTGTCTTTCTCCCTGGCTGTGTCAGGATTGGCAGCTATATTCACAACTAGAAACTTTCCGAATAGTCAAACAGGTTTGTTTTTTTTCTTGCCCTTGTGCTCAAGACTTTTGCAGTGTCGGTGAATAGAACAAAAGCAAGTGGCATATCTGCAGTTGCACATTAGCTTGGCGTCACATGGGTATGAACTCAGAAAGAAATACGTTGAAACAAGGTGGACAGTCTTAATGACACAGGAGATCTTGAAGTCTGAAGCCTAAAATAATAACTCTAAAGCCATGTTAGGTTTGTTCCTCCTCTGATTTGTATAAACACGGAAGCAGGAAATAGAAGCTACTAGCTGTTTGTAATACAGGAAAAAGAACATTTGTCATTCCATGTTATATTAAGTAAAAATATTTTTTTAAAAAAAATATTTTAAAAATATAGATATATATATGAAGGGAAGTTAAGGTCTGTCTCTTCCAGAAAAAAACTTAATGATTCTCAGCACTGACTCAGCACCTACGTAATAAGTTATTTACAGACTTTTATGTCATGCAACTTATAGTTTATCATGTTTGTCAAATAAAATTATTTAAGGTTAAGATAACAATTTAGTTTCTAATGGGAACTGGGGCAGGTGGGAATTCAGGACAGAACAGCCCTGGGATGATGACGAAGCCAAAGTTATTTCTGATTTGCTGCTACTCATTCCGTGATGTAACCTACATTTCTACATTTCCTACTCAAATACATCACACACCTATATGTAACCATTAGATTCAGCTCACTCCTGTGATTAGTCAGCGGTGGGGCATAATGCAGGCAGCAGGGTGGGCACTGTAGCTTCATAACCTCTTCAGCAAAGCAAACACACTGGAGCTCCTTCTGTCTACAACTACGTTTACTTGTAACCCCCCAATTAAGCGATTCTGGTCAGCCTCCCTTTATAATTCCCCCTGACTTGTCTGGCCCCTCTGGCATCTTCCAAAGATGCTCTGCCTACCATTTTCTTTCCATAGAAAATCCTGAAGCATCCCACAACGTTCTGACACATAGCAGGACACCAGTATTTGTTCAGCACAGCTCCCTAACAGTACTGTACAATAGACATTTACAGTGCTGTAAAACTAAGCTAATGTGTTTAGTAAATCTGTTTCTAGAAAGGTTACAGAATGTGCTGCTTTTATCATTACAGGTGAAGCATGGCTTCTATGCATTTGACATTTTGGAGTGTTTTTTCATAGATCCTAAAAGGTCTTTTTGTCATATAATTATCTAAAACTTGTTCCCTTAGGAGACCTGAAAATGAGCAGCTTCTCTGTTCGTATGCATCAATTTGCTCGCATAGGATATTGATTGTCATGAGGTTTTTCTTGCTCTACATCCCACTAGAAAGGCTCATATATATTTTGTAATTTATATATATATATGTGTGTGAGTATGATCTTTTCCCACCTTGCGAAGGTGATGAGGAGGACTATAAATTACTTTATTTCAATTTACTGTGAAATGTAAACTTTTGTGAATACATTTGTATTTCTGCTCTTTCCAATGCATCATGAAGTTGTAAGGGTTTCACAGCTACCATTCATATTTTTACTTGTGTCTTTCTGGAAATGTCAGGCGCAAGTGATATCATGCGCTGCAGTCTGAGCATGTTTCTACACGTGTGATTTTGTATTTGTGTTTGAATAATGTAGTATGCATCGCTATTTTGAGAAACAAGCTTTGATCATTATTGTTGCTAACAATAATATTAATAGTAATGCACAGTATTCTTAACGAAGTATATCATGGGGCTTTCTGCAATTCAAATACAATTAAAAAAGCAACATCAAATAAATGTTTGATTTTGATTTGAAATATGAGTGATTCAGCTCTCTAAATATGCACCAAATTAAGGATATTAGAAAACAAATTCCTACAGCTGCCTTCATTGTCTTCTCAGAGAGCAGGGCTTTCTGCAGTCTACAGATGACTGAGGTTCCTCCTGGTCCGTGAAATGAGGATGGAGTTCATCTCGTGAACCCCGGGACTGCCGACACACCTCAGCACAATCAGGGCCACCCCATTACCTTCACAGCACCCAGCAGCTTCATTCTGTGGCTTCTTCTCAATCAAAATATAGTTTTCCAGATCCATCAGTTCCACCTTGAAGAAGATGGCTGTTGGCAGCATGGTTGCCCTATCAGTAAGGGCTTTATCTGATGGCAGAGGATGTCGAGGTGTGACTGAAGATCACTGAATATTCTCTTCAAAAATTTTAGTGCTTCTGCTGGGAAAAGTATGACCTCAGCCTGAATGAAAAGCTGTTTGAGAGGACAAAAAACCTAACATTTATTTACAAACTGAGCAAATTTATTCAGAAAGTCATTGCGAGGCAATCACTGAAACACGTAACAGCATTGTTTTCTGAGTATCACTGTAATTTGAAATCTCATATTGGCTTGCCAGTGTTGCAAATATTTTTCTTGCTTCCTTAATTCACACATACATGCAGAAATACACTTTCCTTAAGCTTATTATTTGACCCTGCTTTAACAGAGGGTCTGTCTGAAGTCTCTGCACTTTGGACATCTGTTTTATTTCTTAAAATGAACTCTGTTCTTTATAAGTGAAATGAAGGCTTCAGAGTATAATATATATCAGATGAAAAACTTAGAGCAAACTGTACTGCTTCATCCTAGTTGATAAATTACGCATTATGATATGCTTAACCCCTCCCAGTAGTACTCCAAATATTATATATTGGTTTTGCATATCATCTTCTCTTGGGAAGTATGCTTTTTCACTTGTGAGTTTAGTCACTGCCTCCAGCAGAAGTTATACAACATTAGAAGAATACCAGTAAAAGAGAAAAAAAAACCCAAAACAAATCTGAAGAACTGAAGGCATGAGGAGGCCGTTTTGGCTAAACGAAAAGACATTAAATGCCTTTGAACATATATCGTATGTCATAGGCTACCTGTTCCTGGGATGTCCTTGTTAAACTACTGACAATACTTCGCTAGTTTTTTTCTGACCTCTAATTTTTAAAGTTTCTAAATTCAGTTTCCACCCTGGATTGGTACATTTGTGTTTGGCTTATGCAAACCACCTGCTTGTTCAGAAACAGAGTGAAATTTCCTCAGTGGTAACTAAAACATTCAAGGAAGCCATACATGCTTCTGTGGTCACGGTGCATGAAAATATGTAATAATGTGGTAACGCAAAGGAAGACTTGACAGTGTTTAATTCAATTATCCCATATTGTCTCCAAAGCAGGACTTATGCTTCCATGTGCAGAGGGAAGTAAGCCTGATGGAAGGGAAAGGGGCTTTGTTAGCTCGTTAGGGTTAAAAGGAAAATTTACTTCTCCAACACCTGAAAGCTATTCTTGGAGATTTGTTGCTCTGCCCTAATTTATCCCCAATTAAATTTATTCATGTTTCCAGAATGATGCGGTTCCTAGCTACTGCTGTGAGAAAGACTATTGTTTGGTAAATGATCAGGCCTTATGATGGGAGTGAAGGGGTCCCACACTGTTTATGTTCAAAACAGGAAATCTAATATCTGGTGATTATACAGAATGGTTGAATTTGCTGCAATCCCAGCCATGCCCATCCATGTTATGGCAACTACTCTGAATTATTTCTGCACACTCTACATCATTTTTCAACCAGGTTCAATGCCTAGAAGTGCTAATGAGTTTTCAGAATGGCATAGAGCACTTAAGATGACCTGTGTGTGAGGAATTTTGAGACTTGGCAATGTTGTCCTGCTAATATGCATTATTCGCTGAAGAGAATTATGCCTCTTTTAGAAGAATGTTAAAAATAGTTTCTACCTAAATCATACAAAAAATTTCTTGCAGAATAATACAGATTATTTTCTTTCTTTTGTATGTTCTGTGTGGGCAGTTGTCAAACTGTTAGCTGAAGTAAGTGAAACCCCAAATTTCAACCTCTCAAGAGCTGGCATCCACTTAGAGAAGTCTTAATAGGTTTGGCAGGATTTTCAATAATATGTTATCTGGACTGTCTTAGCAGTGTAAAGCTGCTACATTTAGTGAGAACAGTAACTAAAAAACTACAAGTAAAGGGAGAAAAATTAATTCTAAAGACACATAAAATATAGCTGCCATGATTTATGTTTTTACAGATTTGCTTGGAAACAAAAATAACTGCAAGTAGCCATGCTTACTGACACTCTTCCTACCCATGTCTAATTAGTCTAGGTAGGGAAAATGGTAGGTTAATCCTATCTCTTGTCTAACACTTCAACAATATTAAAATACAGTAGCTGCTTAGTAAGTTGCTTTTTGGGTGCGTACTTCTAGTTGCTCCTCTTAGTTAACATGGTGGTCACAGGACTGACAGAAAAGTTACAGCAACTGCCAAAGTGGAAGCTGCAGAACACTATTTCTGGCAGGCCGTCGGCACTCTTCACCAAGGACCCATCATGATCACTAGGAGTATCACACATTTTGTCCTGCTTCTCTTTAGCGCTCCAATCCCATGCTTCAAATTTCTCCTCCACTTCCATTGCACCTCCTCCATTGAACTTCCAAAACAGGTAAAATTGTCATTAGAAATAAATGAATTTATACTAGATAAGATACTAGACCTTCCCTTTCCTTCTTTCTCTTTATCCAGGACCACTGTGACCAAACAGCATTTGAAAGTGTAAAGGTGACCTTTCTTCTCTACCACTGGTTTTGTGAACCAAGAATCGCTATTTGTCTCAACGTATTAAGTCATCGGTCATAACAGAGACCCTGCAAATGTTTTCCTTTCCCCTTTTAAACTAAACAGTGACCCCCCAGTTGGTCAATTCTTCTTTACAAAAACCAGTTCCTTGATGAACCATTGATACAATATTATGGATGTATGTTAAGTTAGTTGTACATAGGATGAATTAAGTTAAAGCCCTTGGGGGTGAAGAAGGGAAGATCTGCTTAGCAGTACAGCTGAGAATGCCACATTAAAAAACTGGATTTACCTTGCAGAGGGAGAAGAAACCCAAGACGGTCTATGAAAAGCCCAGCTGGGGGTAGGTTTTCTCTTAGAAATCACCTAGAACTAGAAAGAAGTTAAAAAATGAATGTGTTTCTCATTTGGATAAACTTTATGTATAAAGCTAAATTGATCATATGTGAAAAGTATTTCATCTTTAAGCTTGCTGAAAGAGAGTAACAATATGGCCTCCCAAACGTGCTAGAGCATTCACTCCGGTTACAACACACCTATTCTGGGACAAGTTTCATTGTTTGTTGATTTTTCTTTATCTACAACAACAGCAACAAAAATCTTTAGAGTTTGCCTCATGGGAATATACTTTGACCCAAGGTTTTTTTTCTAGAAACTTTGACAATAAACACAAAATATCAAAATTTTCACATAGGAAATGATAAAAAATGACTGCCTGTTTAATACCTTATTTTTTCCCCGAGATAATTTAACAATTCTGCTAGAAGTATTCCTATAGATCAAACACCTGTAGCTATATGGAACCTATATGGTCACATTTCTACTCCGATAATTTTAATAAATTGTGACCTGTGTAGATTGTATTTGATGCTGCTATACCATGCAGTATGTGTGCAAATACCAGAACATTCTCCACTCTATTTGAATAATTTTGGGAAACTTGGTATTTCTGACCACTTATGAACAACTTGGATTGAATTATCGACCTTCAAGATTATATTATTTTACAAATTGTAAGCAATAGAAAGTGTAACTTTCTATTTCTTTTGACAATAAATATTGAAAAAGAGTTTTCCAATTTTGATGATGTGTTCCTGAAAGACACATTTTTATGGCTTTGAATGTTAAGGAACAGTTTTCGTGCTTGTTCATATTTTCTGTATAATATTCCAAATATTCTACTCAGTCATCTCCTAGATTGTTACTTTTTCTGAAATTGTGTTTGATTTTCACTAACTTTTCTTTTAATTAACAAAATAAATAGCTAAAAGGGCCAATGGTGTAATGATTACTATAGAAATTCCTATAAACCCTCTCTTCCATTAACAAAACAAAAAGGAGGTCTGCAGCTTTTTCTGAACACCAAGTTAACAACCTAGTAGAGCACTTTCTTCCCACTCTCCCTGTTACTTCAAACAGCTGAACAGTAGAAAAACGCCTCTGTTTGTAAGTAAGGTCTCACCCCTCTCAAAGTGTTTCCTTCCTTTATACTGGTATATTTTTTTCGATTATAATAAACATGGGCTGACACTTGCCAATGATCAATAAGATTTTTTTTTTCCAGAATCCTTTTTATTTGTGTCTTTAAGACACTGCATGCCCAGGCAAGGTAGCAAAAAACAGAGGCAAGAATTTAGTATTACATCTCCAGTGGGTTGACACATTTTGAGCCTTACAGATACAGATAACACCAATTGCTGGTTGAGGCAGTATTAAAACATATTCTGCCTAAATTGATTCTATCAACAGCGAAATTAGTATGCTGGAAAGAAATGGGGGAGGGGAGAAGCAAATCTGGCATAATTTGAGCCATCAATTGGACAAAAGCTGATGTAGTGATAACTTCAAAAATGTCTCTGGAGAGGCACAAAAGGCACATAGGTAAGTTGATTAAGATCAAAACAGATAGGAAATGCTGCCTGTCAATTCTATGGGCTTCAATATCTAACTACTACCAATATATATAACATGAACCGTTATTTACTGGCTTGGTCTTGTTGTACAGTCCCAAAGGTATTTAGAGGATACATTTATACAGTACAGTCACCACATCCGTATTAAATCACGGGTGAGAATCTATTTCAATTTTTCACCTTCAGCTGTTTGACCACAGACCATACAGACATGATTTAGAAATCTATCGGCCAGTCCTTATGTCACAAGGGTCAGACTAGTCCCTAGCTAGCATAAATAATAGAGACTTCAAATCTAGTCTAATTTCTCTCATTAACGCATTAGGCTATCCCTGCTACGTTTCCTCTTCAGTTTTACATATATAAAAAAGTTACAAATACAACATACTGTGCTGGTTTTGGCTGGGATAGAGTTAATTTCCTTCATAGTAGTTGGTATGGGGCTATGTTTTGGATTTGTGCTGGAAACAGTGTTGATAACACAGGGATGTTTTAGTTACTGCTGAGCAGTGCTTACACAGAGTCAAGGCCTTTTCAGCTTCTCACACCACCCCACCCGTGAGCAGGCTGGGGGTGCACAAGAAGTTGGGAGGGGACACAGCTGGGACAGCTGACCTCAACTGACCCAAGGGATATTCCATACCATATGATGTCATGCTCAGCATGTAAAGCTGGGGGGAAGGAGGAAGGGGGGGGACGTTTGGAGTGATGGCATTTGTCTTCCCACGTAAGCGTTACGTGTGATGGAGCCCTTTTTCCTAGGGATGGCTGAATGTCTGCCTGCTGATGAGAAGTAGTGAATGAATTTCTTGCTTTGCTTTGCTTGTGTGCACGGCTTTTCCTTTACCTTCTAAACCATCTTTGTCTCAAACGAGTTTTCTCCCTTTTACTCTTCTGATTCTCTCCCCCATCCCACCGGGGGGTTGTGAGCGAGTGGCTGTGTGGTGCTTACTTGCCAGCTGGGGCTAAACCACGACACATACAAATAAATTTTCTTTGCATCATAAAGGGATTTTTCCCCTCTTCCAAATCCAATTTATTCATTGAAAGAGCTGAAAAACTATATTAAAAAATGCCCCCACTCCCCGCCACCAAACAAAAATAAAGCATTGGCTTCTAGCAGTGTTAAATGATGTTTGATGCTCCAGAGAGCCTTCTACATTCATTATAGAGTCAACCAGAGCTTCATTAAATATCAGTCTAGCATGTGCATACGTGGTACTGAGCGCCAGCCTCAGGAGCTCCCTTAGGCGTTGTTCTATAGGTTTCTTTCATCTGTCATTTTGCTTTGTCTTGGGGCGATTATCACTTTTATCATTGACAATAGAAAACTCTTTCCTGTGTGCATTTCGTTTTCATTATTCCTTGCCCCGTGAGGATGACTGACACACACAGATTCTTTTTCATCTTTTAAAGTATTGTAATTAATCATTTTAAATTCTCGCCTTGGAGTGTTCTTTTATTAGCATTGGTGAATGAAATCAAATTAAAACCCTGTATTGGTACTGAGAAAACTTGCTGGGCTATCCTGGCCTAGTAGCAAAAGACTAACTCTCATACATTTTACTCTGGTTTAACTCAGTTACCCTGCATATAGTCTATCCTGATACTCATTAGCATGAGCAGGGTGTGGATATGGGCTAGGGAGTGCCTAATGTTTTGAAATATCAAACACACAAAGTTGAAAAAAACAACCTTTTTTCTCCATGGGAACGTCGCTGGGGGTTTTTGAATCTGAAAGTTAGTGCAGGCAGCTACGAAACAATTTTGAAAATGAGGAAGAAAGATCTTAAACGTACAGTGCTGGTCAGAGACTGAGGAGACCTGGGTTACTGCCGCTGTCATTGGCTTCAAGAGTTATCTTGAGCAAATGACAAGCTCTCTTCTTGTTTTCCACCTGCAAAATTAAGATATGAATGCTCCTTCTTCCCTCTTTGCTTCATTTGTTTAGGTTGTGGGCTCTTCTGTACAGAAACAGCCACTTATAATTGCCAAGGACTGTGCCTACCACAATCTCACTTAAGCACTAATGTCAAACACACAATAATTGTGTGCCATTGCTGTAATAGTTACTGCCTGTGCGTTAAATTATCTGAGAGAGACAGCACCGACAGAAGCACAGGAAAGCCTTACTCCTGCAGGAGCGGTGCCGTTCCCCTCCGCTCCGTGCATCAGGACAAATTACCATAGAAACAACTGCCAGCACCGACAGACCCTCGCTGGAATTGGGGGGCAGAAGCAACGCGAATGTAACAGCAACACTGTTTTCCTTCTCTTTCTGCAGTTTGTGTTTGTCTCGGAAGTTTAAAGCTTAATTGGAAAAAAAAAAAACAGAATACAGAAAAATAACATTAGACCTTAGTTTCACTAGTAATATTTAGTTTTCTTTTAAAATTTATTGAAAATGCAGAAGGTGCTGTATTTTACTATATCTCTTTTAAACAGTGCCTATTCCAGATCACATTGGTTTATTTTAATGCCTAATTGTTAAGAAAATGTATAAAACATAAATAATGGACATTTTGCTATGAGAACCTGCACCACAATGCTCTTTTAGGTTTAAACCTATTTTCTTCTCATTGTAATTCCTGAGGTCATGTGGAGATGCTAAACTTATTAGTATACGTCAGCTTATCTTGCATTTTTGGGAATCCTCATAGTTCACATCTTTCCTATACAATATTTATTTTGGCTATAATCTCCTCTATATGAAGACTTGCAAAGAAGTCCTGAGAACACAAACTACTGCTCTCTTTGTCAGGTGCCAGTCTGGGGAAGCCTCCCCTGAAGGAGATTTCTGAATTCTCTTAGGTGTGCAACAGGGATGAACGATGGCCAGACATTCCAGAGGCTCCATTTCTGTATCATTTCAGTGCTATTTCAGTGTTATTGCTTCAATCAGAAGTGAATGCTTTGCTGTGGATAAAATAATAAATAAATTTCACAAAGTTTTCCTTCACATTATATACAAGATTAAAATATATTTTTGTTGTTGGTACTGATGATGTATCAGAATGTACAAGTATTATGTATAATGGCAAGATATCACCTTGACCTCTATTCCTTTTACTTTAAAAAGCAAAACCTTCATCCTTAAGAAGATCCAGTGACAGCCATCCTGTCATCTACCCACGCTTTAAATATCAAACTGCTTTAATGTGTGCAACCAGATGTCTGAGGGTAAACTTGCACCTATGTGAAGAAAAACTTGGAGCCTTTATGCCGATTTATTCTTGACTATACTCAGAATAAAATTGCTCTGAAATATTATGTCACCCACTTTCCAGTATCTCATGTTACAGCTCCAGAGCCTTTATTATAAATTAATAGAAAAAACTCTGGGCCATAGCTTAAAATGCAAAGATCACCATTTAAGGCATATTTCATATCAGTTATCCATATTAAATAAAGATGCATTACATCTTAGACTGCCTGAAAAAGAATATTTAAAATACTTTCAGTTGGGTTGCAGAAATTTGAGTTCTTGAACTTACATTCTAGCCAAAAGGGCAGTGGAAGATGAAAGAAATCCTTCAATACAAGTAAATCATTCAAAAAGTTGTTTGCCATTTGAAATTATTTCCTTGAAAGAAATGCAAACTAAAGCTGTAAAGCATTGTGCTTAACCAAGCACTGAAATAAAGAACCGTATCTTTTTAGTATGAAAAAAATCTGGGTTTTGCACTCAGGATTACCTAGACTACCAAGGAACTCTGAATGAATGAGACAATGAAGGATTTTTTTACATTATACAGTTTTCACAGACGTTGATTGGGTAAATTTTATTCAAGGAAAATCTTACTTCTGAAGATTTGTAAAGCCAGATGGTGCCCCATGAAGCTGCCTTGGAGCAAAGTATTTCTGTTATAATTTGAGAGATGCCCAATTTTTGTAGTTACATACGGAATTCTTTTTGCTTTAAGGATAGTATTTGGCAAACACAGTGCTCCATGTCTATTTGGTGATCCCCACTGCCACAATTATTTCTATGAGTCATCAGAAGAACTAGAATCCAGTAAGGAAAGTACCAAAGAAAAAGCATCTATTAGTTAAGAAAAAAGCCCGTTAATTAAATTTGCCACAGAAATCTGAATTAATTTTAAATTCTAGAAAACGTAACCCGTATAGTGAGTGGCCATATGCCATGATTTTGAATAAACTGAAAAAATTTAAATATTTAATGTTATTTAACAACAAAATGTGTGATATATGTTAACCACATGAACTGACACTCATTGCGTCATTAGTTTGTTTATGGTACATATAAACCAGTTGAGGTGTGTATATAGCGAGATACCAATTCACTGGAGACCTCGTGTCAGTGGCACTTCTGTGGAAATACATATATCTTAGAGAAGAGTCAAGAGGAACTTGTCATGGCTTGTAATTTTGGCCTGGTGCCTTGAAAACACATCCTGTTGTATTTAAATAGGTCAGCACTGACAGACTTATAGTGTAATTAATGTTGATTAAATCCATGTAGGACCAAGAAAATATGAAGTAACAACTGGTTTGGAACTATTTTGTATATGACATAAGTAATCAAGAGACACAGAAATCTAAATGTCTTATGGATGGCCAGGTTATTATTATTCAACCCTGACTGAATTTTACTGAATTGTTTGAATATTTAAGTATTTTCATTACAGTTTGTTTTATTTATTTTTTAATTAAGCATGACTGATAGTAGTAACTGTCATTAACAGAGAATTAACTGTTCTACAAAAAATATGTTAAATGAATATGAGAAAAGGTTCCTAATGTGAAGAACTATGTACAATCCACTTAGTACGAAGCAAGAAAAACAACCCCAAATTTCTGCCCAAGCCTCAAACCAAATACAAACTGATAAATAGGATAAATATTTGGAATATATTCTAGAAGAAAATCTAGTCAAATGGAAGATTAATGCAACTGGAACAATTTTGTGTAGACAGTTCTACACAGCAAACACTCATGCAGTGGCTAATTTTCAGCACTGCTGGGGTTAGTGTAACACAGGAATTTTCAGCACAGGAAGCACTTATCTTCCAGAATAGTAGCTAATAAATCAAAATTATTTTGTTCCATTGTCTCTTGTTACACCAACACTCAAAATATGTATCACTGTGAGTCTGCATCTCAAAATTTTCAATAATCAGGAATTATTTTCTTGTTAACTGTCTTCCAGGACTTTTGAGCTCTGCCTACATATATCTCTTCTGCCCTTAATTTTCTCTGCTGTCACTGAACAGAAATAGGATCTATTAATCTTCCTATTTTGTCTTGTCTGCATTATTATGATACAGAAAAGTTGCATAAAATTGCATGCTTTCCCACTGAAGAGACTATCAGCAAAGGTCAGCAGCAAGTCCTGTCCAGCTGTATCATTATAAGGGGGAAAAAAAAAGGACCTTCTCCTATAACAACTTGCATTTCCTCAGGTCTGCCATAAAGTGGAATAAACATGTACAAAGATGTGGAGAAAATTCTGAGTTAAGATGATCCAGGTAGAGTAATACACACTGAAAGCAGAATCATGATTAAGCATACTCACTTCAAATTTGTGAAAGTGGTTGGCTGGTGCACAAGGCGCCACAAGTTATATCCAAAACATGACTTCTTTGTTAGCTTTGGCTTAAAAAAGCCTCTATAAGTCGGTTATGGCTAACTATCATGGACTGATTTGGAGGCGAGTTCACTTCATTTACGTCCAAAGAGCAGACACTTATTTGATTTATTCTGAATTATTTACAATGGAAATGAGCTCATCACTATTCCATTTTACATTTCATATTAATCAATTCATTTTTCCAGCTTGCAATCAATTTATTAGTTTCAATAAGTGCTTCATGAATTGTTAATGATAACATAAAACAACAAAATCGAGAATCTGGTTAAAAACAACATCCTTTGAACATTGTGGCCTGCTGTCACTGTTGTATGTGACTGGTGTAAGGTGGAACACCCATCACTTTCAGCACAATTATTCGTGAGGGTCAGCTTGGCACCGTGGATTGCAGCTTCAGGATTTGACTATAATATATATCATATGAGAACCATCCACAACCTTTTGAAGAGTATCAATGCTATAATTCTCTAGATGTGTGTGGCAAAGCCTATATTTTCTTAGATCCATCTACCAGAGGTGCTAAGGGGAGCTGTCCTGTTCTTATGATCTTAATCAAGGACTTAAACTGAAAAGAATAATATCTCAACTATATGCAGACACAAAGTGTCTTGAAAATATATTTAAAATAGTGTCAGAATAGAAAAACAGTTATATGGATTCTCATGTAATCGATAATGTATTTCAGTAATGAAAAAATTATTTCAACTTTCCAAAAATATTAAATATTTGTATATAATAATGAGATATTAGTCTCTTCCAAGGTGCCATTTACATGCAAACACAAATATTGTTTGGTGATCAAAACACCTATTTCAGAATGAGTTCTGGAGTTGTCCTCTATGGAGCTGATCAAAAGATAGTATCATTGGATTTCTGTTGAATTTATTCCAAAATCCCAACACTCCTGAGGATTTTAATGTAGATTTAGATAAAAAGAAATACATCTTAAAGAAAATTATCTCTACGCTGAGAACCATTGTTAGTATAGATATGCAAATGGTTTGTGATACTGCCTGAGATAACAAAGCTTGAAAGCATATATAAAAAGCCTCTCTTCCAACCTCTGCTTCTCTGTATAAAAGATGATGTTTCCAAGCCATAGCATTAGCAACAGCCTTCAAAAACAAATACTTGATCACCATGACTTTAAGAGAAATTGATAAGAAAATTAGAAATTATTCAAATTATTTTTTTTATCTTTCTTTTGTTGTTAAACAAAAGCAAAAAACATACTACATTAATAAAGTCCTCTGGGGTCATCCAGACGTTTTCTTCATAGTTAATAAATCATTGACAAAAGGATGAACCCAACCAAGATATTAGTTAGATATACTGACTAATATCCAGGCAAATAACAGCATGCAAAAACATAATTCATGTGCCCATCACAAGACAAAAATACCATCAATTTGGCTTGGCAACCAATAAATCTCATCTAGTACCTCTCTCTCAATCAGGAGGTTTGTTTTGGTTTTGTTTTTGTTTTTAAAAAAAACACAAACCAACTTTTTAGTACTTTAATTTATAAGCAAACTATAAAGCTATTTGTTGTGTGTTCCTTCATAAAGATCTTCCACTCTTTTTCCTAGATTTCTCCAGCCACTGCCATTTATTTATATTTATTTCTTTCATACGGCAGTTAAAACAGCTAGGAAAACCACAAATAGCATGTGACTGAACTCACCAGACATGAAAAATAAGCGTCATCTCCTCAAAGAAAAATGCAAAAATACATTCATCACCAATAGTATGTTAATGAAAACTCTGCCAAGCAATGCTTAGCATCTAATAATGCTTATAGTTTACGATGAAACAAAAAAAGTCAAATCTATAGTGATGACAGCGGGATAAGTTAGTACTTTGTTGGTGACAACTACTGCATGTCCATAACCTGTTTTTATTTCCAGTCACAAAAGCAGAGTGAAACCTGAGTTTTAGAATTGACTGTACTGGGGGGAGAGTTTCATTCAAACACAGCAGACCTTGTAGCTATCATGAAAGCTATCAATCTGTAAGGCCCAAATCATCCTTATTTTGAAGACAAACATAACCAATGAGCTGTAAAGTGTACTTTTTTTCCCAGAAGAGACCATTATATTGTGAATTATCATAAGATGCCATCCACCATCCTTCACAACGAAACACACGGCAAAAATGCTGGCTGACTCCAAAGGTGTAAGGTTAGACCTCCAGTTTCTGGGTGAGCTCTCATCACCACGTGCACCCCGCAGTCGTTCCTTCCTCTGCTTTAGGCTAACCGAGATAGTGCCCTGAGGCGATGGAGGGAACAGAAACAAACAGCTGAGGAAGAAATGATTTTTAGGCTCCTGAATTTTGATTACATTTTAGAGCTGACAGGTGGAAATTGGAAATGGTAATTATATTGGGCATAGGGAAATAATTTGTATTAGCAAGAAAGAGGAAGGGCCCAGATTCTTCTTTCTGTCACTTGAAAAGAAGGGGGTAACACATCATTGTACTGTAGCCAAAATAACCTCTACTTTTCCAATTAACAGGATTGCATTAGAGGTTCAGATTCTCCTCATGAGACATACTGAACTTAGTTTCACAGATGCAAATCATATTCACTCTTTATCTGAATGAATTTAAGATTTGCAATAGTATAATTACAGAAGTTTCATCTACTTTTATTATATTAATTTACCTTATACATTGCCAGTTATAAAGAATATTGCATGCAATGAGTGCAATTCACAGTGTTCAGGTACCACACTTCTAGCATTTAAAATGCTGCAAAAATGATCCTCCACATAAAAAGAATTTTTTTTTTATGTTTTCTTTAAAAATAACTTAAAAAAATCCTTTTCACAGAGAGTCTCTACACCACAGCGTTTTTTATTTTTCTTTTTTTCCCTGGAAGCTTTAGCCTCCTAATCTTGATAGCAATAAGTCTTGTAGCTAAAACTTTTTTTTTTTTTTGGAACGATTTTGTTAAATTTTCTGGTCTTCATTCTTGATTGGTTATGACGACACTCAGACTATGTAGCAGAGTGGGCTCAATTGGGTGACATCAGGGTAGTATGTCCTTCTTGAAGAGCCTTAAGAACATGTTTTACTAATTTTGTATTTTGTCAGAAAGGGTTTTGAAATGCAAAATCAGTTTTAAAAAAGTCATTGACCTTTCAAATGAAATAAAGTGACGTAATTGCTTTGTGCAGTTAAGCACTAACGATACTCTGAAAACTGTTTAATGTTAAAAAATAGTGTTACCCCTCTTTTTTGATCTGAAGTTAGTGCAAACTCAACAGTTAACTAGCAGTATAAGCATACAGAGACAGTAACAATGAGGTCTAACTTAAGGCATAAGAAAAGTTAGTCCTTATTTTGCGTAGGAGAATGAAAAAAGTGGCAGGCTTTCTACATGGACTGTACAAAAGGAGATGGCAATTGGGTGGAGGAACAGCATATTTTCCAAGGGATCTCTTTTTCCTCTTTGTAGGGTCTTTAGCATTTGCTGCTGCCAGTGGGAGGATGCTCATGCCTGGGGGGAGGGCTGGGGCATCCTCTCCAAACTGGCAGCACCGATCCAAGCCCCTGGCCTTTGTCAGTCTCCCTTCCCTAGCAATAGTCAGAGCAATACACCCACATTTCATCCTTCCCCTGCCTTTCCAGTAAGATGCTGTCTCCAGAATAACCCTACCTGCTAGACATAGGCCTTGAAGATGCTGGCTCACCACTGCACCGTTCTCTTCCTTTGTTGCAAATTGGCCTCAGAGAAGCAATTCTTGCCCTTCATTTATGTAAGAATTTAACAAGGAATTAAATTATTAAAGAGGCCATATATATTCAGTTCTTCTCAGGGTGGCTCTTCTCGGTTGAGATGCCACCATGGCTATTTTACATCCAAGTGCAAATTATTAAGCTTCATTTGATAAATACTGGGTACTCATTTGATAAAGACTGGATAGTCAAATAATATTTCTAGAATATTAGTAAAGATTCTTTAAAAAGATAGAGAGCGAGCTTTGAGACTGGGTATGAGATGTTAATAGTGCTTACCTTTGTATTATTCTGGAAAATAATAGTAAAGTGAACATCAACTCTAAACGTGCATCCTCTCAAACATAAAACATTTCTTCTCTGAACAGTCTCAGTCTGTAGCGCAAATGAACGTTGCATGCATAAATTCTAGCCACTGAGCACAAAAACGATATGGCACAAACTGTGTTTACAATGATTGTCAGACATATAGCTGAGGCCAAATGGAAGCCAGTTGGAAGCTGTTCATAAAATTTGGCAGTTAAAATACATACTTTAGGCCTTATGGCTGCATTCATTGCCATATGTTGAGAGCTGTCCCTCTCTATTTATCTGCAGCTATTGTATGTTTGGAACTGTCCACCCCTATTTATTTGCAATCCCTTAATTAGGCATAATGGCTCAGCTACTAAAAGATATTAACATATTGCTGCAGATTGAAGGGAGAACAACAGATATAATTAGAGGTTGAGAGGAGACTGAACCATGTCAAAAGATCAAGTTTGATTTAGTCACGCAATGACAAAGAGGATGATAACCACCCTACAGCCCTTATTCTGAGACAAGGTCTGTTTCAGCCTATATTCTGAATTTTCTCTCAAAAGTAACCATACACTGAAGTAACAGTTAGAAAACACTTACTGATTCAAACTGCAAAATTTTATTCTAAACTCGCCCCAGGGTTCCTGACTGGGCTGTCGATCGGCAAGACTACATCCACCTCCGTAAAAAGGGAGATGGTATATTGGATACCGAAATCACTGAGAATCACTCTTGAGAGGCTAACATTTTGGAAAGGGCCTGTCACTGCCTCTTGGAGACAGCTTATCTAAGACTGTACGGCAAACGGGAGAAGTTAATTTCACCACAACGTCTGGATCTGCTGCACACAAACCCCCACCGTTGTGGGGTGCCTTTGTTAGTCTGATGGAGAAATGCATCCCAGCAGACTGAATGCAGAGGCAGAAATTAAGCGACATCTCCCCCTCCACCGGCTCTGACTAGTCCTGACACTACTTGGTGCGACCCTTTGATTCGAGCTATTACTGCTTCCCTAGCGAGTTATTTTTCTCCTGATTCTTCCTCTTGCCTGTGCTTCTTCTCCTGACTTCTGTCTAATACATGGGTTTAGCCAGCAAAGATAAATCCTCCTTTTTGCAGTGCTGCCATGAGACCGCGACCTGAAAGCAATGCTTTAAACAACATAAGGCTGCTAAAAGTTTGCCGAGTTTCAGACTGGCTGATAAGACATCGCGCTGTGCCTGTAGCTTCCCAGCAGCAAGGCTGCAGGGGAAGGAAATTCAAGATACAAGCTGACAGACAGAAGCAGCATTTTCTTTTCTTTTTTTTTTTTCGTTTGTTCTCCTACTGTGTGTATTTGTTTTGTTTTAGAACAAATAGAATCGAACATCAGCAGCAAAAAACAACACTTCAAAACTACCTAAATTGTCTCTATCTTTTCTTTTTCTCAAAATAGCTGTTAATACATGCTATAAAGTCTGTGTAAACTATGGTTTCACCTTGTAAAATACTTCAAAGCTTAAGGAAAAGGGATGATGGAAACTCTCCAAATTAAAAATCTTATTTAATTATGTGCAAGTTAGATGATCGTTTTCTGGGTCATTTTAAAGCTGTTATTAGTAGGTCAGAATGCTTCTAGTGCTGGTTGTTACCAGAAGAGGAAGCTGGCAATAGCCAGATACAAAGCTCTTGAACTAAACCATTGATGTGACAGCCAAAACGTCTCCCTATGGACAACTAGCTGGCCCCTCCTATCATAGGTCCATGACAGTTTGTGCTCTTTCTAAATGTATTTATCCCCATGAAGCTCCCACAAGGAAGGGAAGAGCTCTTATCATCATTTAGCTGAAGGATTTAGGCACCCTAAGGGCAAAGACAAAGAAAGATTTAGGTGCTGAAGTCCAGACACTCAGTTCCCAAATATTCCCCTGCTTATTTAAGTACAGGGGCACTTATCAACTGGTAGCATTCCCCATCTTTCAGCTTCCATATAAACCTTCCTTTTCAACCAGTACTGAAAAATTTAGCATTTCAAATTTTTAATTGGGATCTTCAAAGCAAGTCCCTAATAGGTGCTGCAGGAAAGCTGGGAGCATGTCTAATGAAAACCAAGTGCCACATATGCTGAGAGAAGGAGCTCCTCCCCTTTAGTGACAGGGCAAAGAGTGAGTCAGGTTCAGCTTTGTAGCACTTCATGTTCATGAAACAGCCATCAGTCAAGACTTTTTTTGACTGGATGCATGCTCCAGCCAGAAATGTATACCTGACTCTTGAAACCAGTCTGATTTTTTTGATAGGTTTGAGCTACATTCCACCTACTCTTCTCTGCCCGTGCAGAAAGCAGCAAGCTTTCCTCCCAAAATTTATATTATACTGTTATCTTCTTTTTCCCCCTTCCATCATGCTTTCCCCATGGCATAACAGGTTTTTTCATGTAACGCCTGTAAATACTACCTCTGTTGAGTAAGGCTTAAGAGAAAACATTTCAACATTTGCAGCATAATGAATTAGAGATTGGCAGATAGACTTGTCTTTTCTGAAGTTCCCCGACTAACGTCTACCTGTCTGTCTTTTATTCTCAAATAAAAGCCTTCTCTAACCTTTTCAAAGACCTATCATCACAAGTCCTCCTGCTAGAAGTACTCATTTACCCAGCTCTGATCAGCAGGATCGTGAAGTAAGTGTCTCCTATACAGCTTCTGGTGAGGATTAGGAAGAAATCAAATCAAATCTGAGATTTGCTGTTAATTATGAATGTCTAAAAGGAAGTGTGGAAATTGAAGAGAAGGCAAGAGAGAGTTCTACAGCTTTTAAATAGGACTGTTATGTCCACAAGACTAGAGGCTCAGAGTCAGGTATGCTGTAAAGCAATTCAGAGAAAATTTTCCTGTGAGGTAATACATTTTATATCTTACATTTTCAGTTTCTTGAAGAGATGAGCAGAGGAAATAGCTCATTGATGCATCTCAGGAGAAAACCTTTAAAATGAATGTTAAAATTCAGCACCAAACAGCAGTATTGCTGTATAACCTAAAATATTCCACTTGGGTAGGTTATTTTGTTGCCCTGTTAGAAAAATGAAGTTTCTTCTCCCGAAACAGAAGGAATTTAAAGATTCCAAAGGCAACTGTATGAACAATGTTAACTGTGAAATATATTCTTCTTCTATAGTGTTGAAATATAAATTATTGAAGAACTCCATAAAGCTTGCATGGGATTGCCCAATTGCACTGGGAACATGTGGATATGTATACTGAATATATACAACAATGCAGAAAACAGCAAGGCTCAACCATATCAGCTGATATGTTTAGCACGTTTTCATTGGCACTTGGAGCAAAGGAAAATTTTGGCTGCTAGCAAGGGCTGGACTAAATTCATTAGTCTGTGAATACCCAGAAGTTTTCTTGGTGTAAGGTCCTGTCCTAGGCAGTAGCTTTGCTGGATCAGTGACCTGAGCTTTCAGGGTAGGTGATGTGTCAAGAGGTGGGTAGTAAATGGAGAGTGGTGCAAAGCAACATTAATCATCTGCCACCAGGATGTCTATAAACACCCCACGTGAATGACACAAAGCAAAGCAATGCTGAAAAGTGCTATTTGGAATAAGGACTGTGACTGGCTCCTTGATATCTATTACTAGGAGATGTAGGACAGAGGGAATCCAGAAATGTAAATCAGTTTTAAACTGGCATTTTAAACAGCCTTGTGCTTTCTTTCAATTAAAGTAATAGTGTATTTTTCAAAACCTAGAAAGTCACACACGATTGCACACAACTCTGACTTATTTTTTCCGACTCCTTCCAGAAAAACATGTAACATAATTAAGTTTTCATATGCAGATACCCTGCAGGACATTTATTGTTAAAGCAACTATGCAATTACACACATTTGTTCATTTACAAAATAAGCATATCTATCCCTTATTCTAGATGCATATGATCATGATAATTGTTCTGCCCTGAGCTCTCGATACATTGTGAAGCAGGTTCTCAGAGTCTAATTTAAATATAACAAGTGTGTCACCTCCTGTATATTAAATTAACACTTGACGCTGACTTTTAAGTCAGCCCACTTGGCAGCTTTTTCTAATATAGTTGTATGTTTCTCACTTGCAGAGATCTCCTTTCTTTCCAGAGTAGATCTTATGCAAAGGTCTGCAAGAAAACCTGGAGTTTCTGTCAAAACAGAAGCCAGGGAATTATTTGATTCTTGATTCCATCTGACTTTGCAGACCTCGATTTGAGGCTTGAAATATATTGATTTACAAATAAACGTATAGAGTTATAGAACTGAAACAATGAATACACACTATGCTGCATCTTTTCTTGGAATACTAAAGATGGCCCAGGGTAATGAATGCATCCAGGATGAATATATTTAGATTAGCAATGCGATAAAAATTGGCATGCAGATACCTCTCAAGTATAAAAATCAAAGCTAGAATAAGAGGCAGTATGGATGACAGCAAGTGTTTTGTGGATTGTGTATGGAGGTTGGAAATACAGCATATTCTTACAGAAAATCTAAGAAAAACATGTGTTGTTGTGACAGATTAGCATTTAAAGTAAATGTATAGTAATTATATAAATTAAACCATGTTTTCACAGTGACTGCAATTTGTAAAATGTGTGTCAGACTTGAATGGGTTTTTAGTACAGTTTGTCAGTAGGGTGCTGGAAATGTTTTAAATTGAATTAAATTAAAACGAAGGTTTCTTAGTTAAATAACATCTAGCTGAAGGGGCTGGCAATCATGATCAATTTTCAATATGCCACAAATACAGAGAGTTTTCTCTTCAGTGTGTATGAAAGAATTACTTCTGTTATGAATATTCAGGAAACTTAAGACGTTAATGATTGAAAATTTTTTTAAACACATTAGGCTTAGATAATACATCATCCCACTGACCTCTTTTTCCTATTCAGGAAAAAAAAAGATGAATTTTCTGTCCTTCAAAATTACAACTTAGTCTCCCAGCTTGTTTAACATCTTTTCTAACTATTGTATATAGAGGATACAACATCTGGAATAAAGAAACATTCTGGTTGCTGTTACATCTGCTAACATTCACCCTTGTCATATTTTGCACAGTACATTAAGCAAAAACATAACAGGCAGTTATTACCAAGCCTGCTTTCTATTACAGTGATTCTTTGTTAGGCAGGGGCAGAGGAGCAGGAGAAAATGAGCAGAGGTGGAAAAGAAACAACCAAACAAACAAAACGCCCAAAACAAAACAGAGTAATTACATTGTACTGTGTTAGGAGTGGTGATGAGGTTTTCAGAACCACAATGTACTTGTCATGAAAGATGCATTAAATGTAACTTTATAGCAAAACAAAAGAGAAATACTCTAAGAAACCAAATACAAAATGTTGCTATCAAACCAGCAATCTAATTATAGGAATAGAACAACAGAGGGTAGAGATTTCATATGCCAAGATGCATGGTAACTTTATATTACTGTAGTGGGGGCATAATAGAGTATAATGAGGCATAAGGTGATGTACTTACGTCTCCCAAGTGCATTTTATATACATTCTTGTAGTCATCTATAATATGTTCACTTTCTCCTTGTTGTTTTTTTTCCTTCTTAGTACATAGTAAGCAACTCTGTCTTGCTGGCAGCACAGGTGGCAAAGGCTCTCCTGAACCGTCAGGTTGCTGGGGCATCCTGGGGGATGTGCCGGTTGGATGGGAAGTCCTCTGTGGCTGGCCAGAGGTACCAGCCCAGCCAGCTGTGGGCCATTTGACTTCTGTCTCACCAAGCACACTCTGGGAATATAACTGCCATTTCTGCAAAGCATTTCTTTCAATGCTCCTTTTCCTTTCTTTTTCCCCTTCTCTCCCCTCTAGTCCCCTCCTCCAGTCTATGAGCAGTATTTGGCAAATTCTGGCTATATTTGCAAATGGTTTGGGGATGATGGAACTTGCATTTTTGCAAATGTGTTGGCTGAAAAACTAAAATTCACTCAGCCCCACATTACCTACAATTATCCAAATGGCTGTCATGATATTTAGCATGGTATTTAGCAAACTCTTTTAAGTTGATGCCAGTCTGGAAAGTTAGGGCACGGACTTGTATCAAGGGCCATTATAGCAATGTGAGTTAGCAAAGAGACTTAAAATCCAGTGAAATGGATTTGCAAAGACAGGAGTAAACAAACATATCATTTCATAGAAGAGGGACGTGTGATATTGTTAGAGGGCTACTCCCACGTGAGCAGATGACTGAGAAGTACTACCTCACTGCTCAAAAGACCATATAAATATTTTCTTCCTTCTTAGTGAAGTAACATGTCTCTTAATCATGTTTTCCAAGTGAAGAATTATTATTCATTTTCAGCAATTAAATCTTATTGTTAATCTTTTGAAAGCTATGCTTTCACTGAAAAAAAATGCACACTTAGTTGACATAAGTAGAAAAGGCAGTCCGAAGTCCACTGAAAACACCTGGAATATATTACTACTTTTGGGTTTAGATCAAGCCTTTGAAATACAAATAGTTTAAGAAAACCTACTGAAAGTTTTAAAATACACACACACACACATATATATATATATACTTACATTTGTTGACATGCCCTATCCATATTCCATGGGAAAAAAAGAATATTAAAAACTAGGAATCATTATTGCTTTCAAAGTACACAAGAGATAACAAATCAAATCAATGGCCCTTATCTCGGCAGACTATTGAAATCTCCAGGAACACAAAGAATTTCTTGGCATCTCTTTGCATGAGAAATCTAATATGAATGTTATTCATACTCCCACAAAGGTGAACAATTACAACACATTCTTTAGCCATATCTTCCTTGCTGATAAGAGTGTGGCTGGGGAGCCAGAGAAACCTGCTTCTTTCTAGATATAAAACAAAATGTCTGGAAAAGACTGTCCTCCTTCATTACAGAAAATGCTAGCAAGTATCACCAACGTCATACTATCAGTCTGTTGTTATTCCAGTGAGCAAAAATGTATAGGTAGCTCTACAGGTAAATGCACAAGCAGAATTAATTTCTGATCTCTTCTGTTATAAATAAAGTTTACTGCTAGGAAAAATATAGGCTTAATATTTAATCCAGGGAGAGCAAGATACAAAAATTATATGCATGGCTGAAAACATTGGACCATATACACCTTTATCAACTTCACTGGAGAAATCTCTGAGCAAGAGAACAGAGCACACTTGTTCTGTGCAACTGTTTTGCTCTTGTCTGGCACTGAAACTTATGCAGGAATTTCTTCTGTGATGGGGATTTTAAAAAATATTTATTTGGCTTTCTAGTGCCATTCTTATTAATTTCATGGAGATTAAGTGCTCCTTGGCTAAGCTTATGTTATTTATTTTTTCTTTTAAAAGAAAGTTTATCTTTATCCAAAACCCACGCAAAATTTTACTGTTACAATGCTAGAACTTATTTTTGTCCTAAATCATTATTTTTCCCAAATTACAGCAACAAATTAAAAATATGTCCCAAATATAGCATACTTAAAACATATTTTAGTAATCAGCTCATCAAAGCTCTGAATCCATATATTATAGAGTTCCATAAGTAAAGAAAAGAAAGTACTTTTAGGGTTCGTTGAATTCAATGCAGAGATAATATCAAGCGGACCTGATATTGATCATTGCAAGGACATGATGAATTCCAAAGAACATCTTCTGTAATTAACACCAAAACCACTTAAAACGTCGGACACAGGTACCTGAAACTCTGCTCTCCCATTAGATGACATCCAGAGCGAAATTTGCAGCGTTAGCAGAATATTATTTCCCTGTTATTACCTGACTCTTTTAATAGTCACACTTCAGAATTTTCTTCAAAAGGAGTCTAAAAGCAGTCACAAAAATGGATAGCAATGGGAAGATTTAAATCTCAGGGTCTAGATTACAAAGACATGCATAGGGCTTTTTTCCCTAAATACAACTTTGCCATCTTAGGAAGATCTGTTGTCTAATCCTAAGGAACATGTGTAGAACTCCCAGATTTCTGAGGAAAAAATGGTAATTAAGAATGGGACAAGGGGTTAGCTGTTCCTATCAGGTTTTTTTAGCTGTTTCCATTCTCTTTCTGTTCCACAACCTTTGCCTCTGTTGACTCCTGAATGAGGCTTATCAAAGGGACAATCTGATTACAATTGTATCAGAGGAAATCGATAAATAATGTTGAGAAGTGTCACTTTCTGGAAACAAATAATAATACTTCTTTGTGGTCTGTTACGTAATAGCCTTCAGTACTAGAAATTCATTATTTAGAAGTCAACGCAGTTTTTGTTCCTAAGGATAAACCTTCAGATTTGTTTTAACTGTATTATCAAGGGAAGCTTGAATTACAAACATCAAGAAGTTATTTAAAAGATTAGAAAATTCAATTAGACTGGAAACACAGAGTGAATTTCTTATATATATTTTCCTTCTGCTTGGGAAAACATTCTGAATTAAAAATCTCCCTTTGCTGTCAATCCCCCCATGTGAATAAATTTACACGTTTAAGTAAGCATACTCTACAGGATTTTGCTAAAGAGGGGAAAATTGCAAGGGAAGGTGAATTGTGGATGGGTGAAAAGAGAAACAGTGTTATCCCTTCTGCCATCTTAGAGCTCCCCTCTAAAAGATTTTTAAAATATACGGTTGTCTTTCTGTGAGCATATTCAACCTTTAAGCGAAGAGTGGGTGATTATGTATGAGAGGTGTACAGAGGGAAGAGCACTGAAGAGAAGACAAGCAATGTGGGAAGAAGGAGCAGATAAGGAAAAGAAGCATGCAGAAAATTAAGCTAAAGAACTCAGAGTGAGGTATGAGTCATAGGATTAAAAAAGACACCAAAAAAAAAAAAATATGGGGAAAGTCTTCTACAACTATTCATACATACTGTATAGGGGTAGTTCTCTAGCATTTGTACAAAGTTAAGGATAGAACATCTCTTCCAAGTTGTTGGAAGAATAGGAATTTTAATTTCATTTTTTTTAAACATCGAAAGAAAGGAGTAGAATAGAAAGGAAAGAGAATTTTGTTAACTTAAACTGCTGTCATGAGAAACTTGTGGATCGAAAGTGTCTATTTGGTTCAGTTATACAATTGAGATAACCTTTACAAAGGCAATTAAGAGACTTAAGTAAGACAATACTCAAAGAAAATCATCATGGAGATAATTCTAGATTCTTCAGCAAAATTTTACCAAATCTTTGTACTCTTCTCCAGGTACTCAATCTGTGCAGTGCCTTTCTGAATTCTGGACTGGATCTCACACATTAGCCTAATTTCATGTAACGACAGCAAGTGGTCCCACACTGACAGAGGCTGATATATGGTACGACTAACACACAAACAATGTGGAGTTTCTCATCAGTAACAAAGTACATGTTTTTATTTGAAGCCAGTGCCTGCTATCATGCCAGAGAGCCAGCAGCCCGCTCTGAGCACATTTACTGCAGATTCTTTTTAAGAGTGTCACATCACTAAATCAAAGTTGCTTAGTGGTTGCCAAATGGTAGCTCATTAAGCTGAAGGAATTACTAAGTAGCCTCAGAAAAGAAAATAAGCTCAGACAGAAGTATATGAATAAGACAGTATCCACCGTCTTACTTAAATGGAGCATGGTACTGCTGCCGTTATTCCATTTGCTCTGTCTTGGGCAATGTTTTCAGGTATAGAGTATTCAAGAAAGCCTGGCATGCTGTTTTCTTACCTACTGCTGATCCTTCGACAAGCAAGGGCTTGCAACACTGACAACAAGGTAAGATTTTTTTCCTAGAACCAAAAAGAGAAGACAGGCTAACTAAACGTGCTACAGGAAACACGTATCCACATGTGAAAATTGAGTTTTCAGTAATCAGCGTGCCTAGGGAAGCCTTTTAAGGTACTGTGACCAAAAGATAAGCAATTTCAGGTGCAATACCTAAACCTGACATATTAATATGTTCCCTTTTTATTTACTTTTGAAAACAAAAAGTGGTCCTAATACTGACCCAGATTAGGAACCCCAGGAAGGTAGAGGACACAGGCAGCGAGAGGGAGTGAGGAATAAATGAGCCAGTGAAATTGCATGACATGCATCTGCTCTCTGCTGTTCTTTCCTTTTCTTAAAAAACCTTCTGGAATAGAAAGCTGTTTATCTGCTAATACTGTACCAAAAAATATACTATAACATCAGTTTATTTTATTGAGTGAACAAGTAGTCACCATTAAACAGATTTATGGTTTTGAAAACCGTTTTATTGTGTGTCTCTGTGGAAATTTCTCTCTTCTAGATAAAGCTTAAAGCTGCACTTCAACTACGCAAGGAGTATGTAAGGGAGCTGCTATATAGGAACCATTTGGCACATGTTTTTTTTAGATTTTTTAGATTTGCACAAGGGAAATCACATGAGATGGCATTATAGCTGTAATTTAAATCAGCTCTTGGCCTAACTCTGTCTTCTGAAAACAGCTGCAGTATACTACAGTGATGGGGAAACACCACCTGACATTTCAAATGTTAGGGTATGAATTCGGGGTATTGATTTAGTGGGAATCAGCTTCTCTGGACTGAGCTGAAGAGAGTAGAGCACAATCGCTGGGCTGGTACAGCTTTGTGAAGGCCTGGGGTGGGGGCTGCAGTGGAGAGTGCTAGAAAAGAAGAGAGCACAGGAATTCATTTTTGACAGCCCATTTACAGATCATAAGAGCAGTTAAAAAGTTGATTTGGCTTCAATGTGACTTATTTCCAGTACAGTCAAAAGGAACTGTGTGTTCTTGGCTCTCATATAATTGGCTTTATAATCACTGGATTTGGAATAAGACAGTAGTTGACGACTTTTAATCACAACACTTTTAAAAGAAAACACTCCTATTAGGAAAGGTCTTGTCTTTAAAGTTTGTCTTCAAAAGTGTCTTAATGAAGATCAGCTATATTTTTCCTAGTTAGACCAATGCCAGTGTAAATAAACCTTCAAAGATGACCCAAGGAGCAGGCTCTTTTCAACTTTACCAGACATAAAGAAACTAGGATTTGCAGGAAGGTTTGCAGGAAGATGGCTCCATCTACAGACGGAGGCAAATGCAATCATAGCTGCGCTGTAGCTCAGGGTGTAGGTTGCAAAGCCAAGTGTCTTCAGCCAGGCTCTCTAACCCGCACGAGCTGCTGTCCCACCAGGGATCAGCCTAGGCAGGCTTCCCTGCGTACACGGCCTAGGGATTTTAGGCTTAAGTGTATGTCATGAGATAGCGTGTCAGCCTGTTTTTACATACCAGATCTGTGCGTACTCATAGCCTTGGAAACAGAACAAGGCAAAGGTGGTTCTGGCTTTATCCAGAAACAAACTATAACCCAAAGCTTACAAAAAAAAATGTTTCTTCAGTCCTGTTATGGAACAAATCAAAGGTTTTAAACTTATTCATGAACTGACTTATTTCCCTCGTTTCATCCGTGAATGTATTTTCTTAACATTTGGGATATTTCAGAAACAACAGGTCACACTGGATTTATGAACAGTCAGACCAGCCAAACAGTTATAGGAGCAGAAAACAGGCAGAATAACTAATTGAGGGGGAAATTAATTGGGGGGAAATTAAATAATTTAAGACACTGACACTTGCTAGCCCAGAAATGCAGCATGCCATCATCTCAGCATGTAATCTACTGCATGTCAATCTGAGGAGTTCAATTCCTATTTAAGCATGTGAAAAGTACTTCCTAAGTGTCTCAGTCATCTGCAGAACCTCTTTACATCTGACTTCCCAGCTGTCTAAATCTTTGTCTGTGCTTGTAGATTGCTGTCTATCCAAATAAGCCCTGATAACTAACCCCACTGAGCTGCTCCTTTCCGAGAGCTTAAATACCCTTAGCTGAAAGTAAAATGTACATTTCTCACAGGATGCATTTGTTACCTGAGATTCTCTCCAATACATGCAGATTCTCCAAATATTTCTTCCGTGGAAGGTGACATACCACCATGATGTCTGAAGCTGTGCGTGGAGTAGACTTGGCTGAAGTTAAAGTGGAAAAATTTGGGGTGTGATGTTTGGTTCTCAGGCTGACAAATTTGTCTTGGACTCAGTGGAAATGAACTCTACCTAAAATAACACTTCCAACACATCTCAGTTGTGTGTCGTTAAGTTCTGGCAGAAGCATCTTCACCAAAGAAAAGATTTCAAAAGCGTTTTACAATCAATTTTGAAATGTTCTTCAATTGCAGTTTTTAAAGGTGAAAAAATAAAAAGTGTCTTAAAAATATTTATGATTGTGAAGTCCTTCTGCAGAGTAACAATCAGTTCTGCCCTCCTGACAGCAAGCTCTCTGTGCCAGGGCTGTTGCATATGCTAAGTGACTGTCCAGTTTTGATTAATTTAGAGTAGAGATCGAGTCAATCATTATAGTGTATCCAAACACACGTCAATGGCAACTGCTGAATCAATGACTCAGCAGACTCATTATTTCCAGATCTACTGTGAGGTGAACCTGGAAATAATACACTTCTAGTAGTGATGTTATGTTTTATATATTGCTTCTACAGAAGGGGGTAGACATACTTTCCCAAGGTAGCTGAAAACTGATTATATTTACTTTGAAAATATCAATACCACCTATATATTTGCATTCAAGCAAATTAGTTTAGTAGCAGAAATATTTACTGAAATAAATGAATTTAATGTGGAAAGTTACTTACAGAGTGATAATTTAAAATAGGTAGTTACGAATGTCAACACCGGGAAACTGATTCCAACAGCAATGCCCATCCAATCATGAACAGAATAGTTGTACCGGCGGTCAAAAAACCTAGAACATAAATATTCTCAGTGAATGCCTTGCAAGTTTGCCACTAATCAATAAATTTCTGCAATACTTGAATTTTAAACTGAGAAAATCACAAACAGAGCATGAGCATCTTTAAACACAAAAAGACAATGCACATGGAATACTGACACCTTCACCCATTTTCACAGAAATAATGTTTTTCTGCTATTCCTGTCCATCAATTTTTAGACAATCTATTCTGGATACACAAATTAACACTGTTTTCATTCTGTGCTAATAAATTCCACAGTATTAATATCATATTCTAGATTGCCTGGGTAGCACACAGTGAATTTGTACTTACCAGGAAGAGCAGCTGAGAGACTGTCTTCAGTTTATAATGGTAAGGCATTTTGGCAATTGGATGAAACACTGCAGGACCCATGAAAGTGGCCCAATGTTATTGGCTGCTGATAACTTTCTTTTCAGAGATTGATTCTTTTTTATTATATTTCTGGCTGAGTGCAGGTGTACAGAATAATAGCCCATGGCAGTGAACAGGAAGATGAAACTCAATAAATACTGGGGATGAGAAAGAAAATTCATTTTTAGTTTGTGTTAGCTGTTGCTACTGTGAACACAACAACATGCTTTTATTGCATAAGAGCAAAGAAAGTCAACGTGTAATGTTTGCTCGTTAACCCTCTCTCTACTTTATGCATTATAGGAAGTATAGTGTTTTCTAATATATCTATATGTCTGCGTGTGTGTGTGTGTGTGTGAAGTTGTCTGTCTGAAAAGCAACCCAAGAACTTTATTTTGCACCACAGAATACAGATAATTTTGGCAGAGCAGATTTTCCGTAGGCCTGGATATGGATTTGAATTATATTTAAACACATTGACCTTCCTGGTCACAGATTTTATGATCTGTATCCATGTGGGAGGCAAGAAAAAAAACAGATACTGTAAATGTAAAGGCTTCCAAGAATCTCCTCTTCCTTTCTCCCAGTTTTTATAATCAAACAAAAAAAAAAAAGAAAAATCTCCCTATTCCCAGTATACTGATAGCGTACCTGAAATTCCCCCCTCTTATTATTGTGTCAACAGACAATAAATGTAATCTTTTAAAAATCTGAGATAGCATTTGATTTCCTCTCCTGAATGTAATTATGGGATAACCATTTCCACATGGAAGTAATTATAACAAGATTTTTTAAATTCCCTCTTATAATAGTGTATTCATGTAGCTATAGTGCACCAACATCATATATTGTGCATGTTAAGTTATTAGTAGAATAAATCACATTTTTTATATTGAAAACTGAATTATTATACTCCTGCCCACATGCTTTCTTATTCTGCCAAGTGGTTCAATAAGTGAATGTAGCAAAGGTTCATGATTTTTCCACAGGACAAAAAAATATTCTTTAGTTACTAGTTTTATTATTTCTTTTTGCACTTTCCTTTTCCACATATTTAAGTAGTAAGCAGGCTTGTCCAAACTTTATTATTTCTCACAGAAAGGAATAGTGCTGTATCTAAATTGAGAACAAAACATGTGTAATATTGCCAGAAGATGTTCTTCTAAGTAAGGATGGCTTTTCCTGTATTTTATTAAGAATTTCAGCAGAAGAAATTAGCAAACAGAAAAGTTAGGTTTTTTAATTATAAATAGCAATGCAAAATCACGAGGATTAGTAGAAATGGCAACATTTCTGTGATTTTGCTTTTAATTTCAGTAACCATAATTTCTTTCTGAGGATATATGTAATGATCCAAACTATACTCAGCAATGCGAGAAATCAGCTACATAATACCACTACAGGAGGGTGCAAAAACCAGCAAGCCACTGAAACCAGCTACATCATACAAATAACATAGAGAGGGTAAATAAGTAACAAGTATTGTGAAAAATACATTTTAGTTTGGCTTTAGTTTCATAAGCAAGAAACTATAATAATAATATACAGCTGTTGTATGTATGTATGCATATACAGAGAGATGCACACATGAATGCACTCTTGGTTATGCAGTCATTTTTTTCTTTACAATCCTTTAAATGTATTTTCTTTTTTCTACCTATAGTCACATTTAGACACTTTTGACTGTGCAACCAGGCTGAATAATGACATAGAACTACCTAAACATTCTGGGAGCACTATGCTTCATTTTGAGCCTCAATTTGCACCTGAATCATATCATTATATTCAGTAGTATCACACAGTGTACAAAACTTTCCATATTTAATATTGTGAATGTCATTTAGAAATAAGAGGTAAGCAAGGAGAGTTCAGTAAAAGATAAGGAATTGAAAAAACAATAATGAAAATCACTTAAAAAAAAACCAAACTACCTTCATATATTAAATGCATAACAGACTATTATATTTAAAGTTGACACAAAGGTATAGGAAAAAAAAGGACAAAAAATTATTCCCATGGCATATAGTGACAACAGTAGATGAACTTCTGCCAGTGAAAACTCATTATTGTGGATCTGGATCACTTGGCCTCATCAAAGTCACAGGGGAGTTGAAGGGATTGATGTGATGCAGAATTAGGTAGTGGAGGAACTGCATGAGGACAAATAGGTGTCACGATGCACCAGCAGGATTTCTGTCCTGTAGTGGATCTCCTCTCAAGTTGCTTTAGGAGGGATTAAAAAACCTAGCTCTAACTACCATCCTGCGAGGGTTCAGACCTCCTCCAGGTCCTGTGTTGTAGCTGCCAGTGACCATGCAGGCATCTCAGATACCCTACAGCACCTAGACACCTATGTACAGGCAGGCAAATCCCTGTGGTACCACAGTAGTGTCCTCCACAGAACAATTCATGCACTGAAATTATGCTAAATATTTACTGATTACTTCGAAGACAACATTAAAAGGTTACAGAAGAAGATCTGCAGATGACAGACTTACTACTGAGAGACTGGTAAAAGGTAGGCAAAGACACAGATCAGACACTCTGTGGGGACAATCATTTAGTTTAACTAAAACTAAAAATGTCAGTAATACATACATACTAGATGGGTGATTATTTTGGAAAGCAGTGATAAAAAATTTGGGAGTCATAGGAAATAATAAGCAGAAGGTGCTGATTTTGCAGCCAACAATATCGTACTTGGATCACAAACTTAGATAACTTTTACATATGGAGAAGTTATGTTACTCCTTTAGATATCACTCTTGAGCACTGCTGTTATCCCATGTTTACCAGACCTCCTTTTCCAGGTGAGTCTGAAACCACCCCCCACCTCGGAGAAGTTACTTCTCACTAGTTACGTCCTCCACAGCTACCTGTATCATGACAAATTTAAGCTCTAAGTAACAAAAAGTGCCAGGTACTTTGAGCTGTCACAAATATTTTCATAATGATAAGACTGCTTCTCATTTGCCAAGAAAAACCTGCTCTTTGCCCTCAGAATGTTTAGTAGAAATGGCACTGAAATAAGGTCAGCCTAGGCTTGGGGCTGATAGTGGGGAAAAAACAGCCTCTGACTAGATTAACTTTTAATATCTGTCTCCTTTCTCTGGAATAATCTGAATTAAATCCCAGGATCCAAACGCATCAGCATTTGTAGGTTTCAAGATCAATGTCAGGATATCACGAATGTTTCTTACCACACAGAAACTTCAGTTTGCATCTGAGCTGTTCCTAAAGCTCTATGCAGGTTCTCCTCTCATTTCTCATGAATTACCTCCATGAATATGAAATAGGCTGTAGGATTAGAAAGTCATTTCATCAAACTCCTCAGGCTGGAACAGAAGCTCCACTTGTCTGTAAGGTGTAAGGAATAAGCACGCTAATGAACTGGATTTTGCAAATATTTTGTTTGTAAATAGAACAAAACACTGTTCATCTGTATGTCTATCGAAATACTTAACAGAATAATATCGAATGTAAAATTTTGATGGCTAATAAATTTTCTGAATATAATTAACCACTTCCAGAGTTTAAGCAATGCACAAAACATATGTAGAGGAATATCTGAGAAATTTTATGACTTACCATTAATATTAATAATTCAAGATTCTTCTCCAGACCTCGACAAGAGAGCTCCATCCCAGCCATCTCCTGAGATTGCAAATAGAAATTATTTCCTTTCCTGCAATGGGAATGGTCAGCTGAGCACTGCTCAAATGCACACACTTTGTTGTGAGCGTGATCTGAACTGTTTTCTCATTGACAATTAAGCAATACAATCATTCTCATTCTGAAACAAATCCAGAGAAACACATCTAAGCTGCCTTCTTTCTTTGATGACTGTATTTTTGGTGGCACACGGACACAGCTGACAGCCTTGTTGTGACCTGGAGGTCTGCTCTGCCTGACAGCACAACAAGCGTTCTCCCATCTTAACACTGGTACTGTATCTTGCCGTGGTGAGCTACCATTGATGGGTTTTGAGAATACAAAAGTGCTGATACTGGCAGACAGTCACTGAACAGCTATTGAGTGCTCCTTCTGGTGCATGGTTTGGGCAGCTGGGCAGGGAAGAGCAGAAGGCAGTGGGTGTGGGGACAGCGACAGCCCTTGTGGAGGGGCCACAGAGTGCTTCTGGATCCATGAATCCAAGAGGCTGAAAAAATCACTATTGCATTGCTATACATTTATGCAAAGAGTTTGTGACAATCCTTATAGTATCGGAGCTTTAAAGACAATTTAAACACCCTCTATAAGGTGTCCACATACATGCCGTGTGTGTGTACCTATATGTGTGTGCATGGATATACCCAATACTGATCCAGAGGATTTGTGGGACACAGCCCAAATGAAACAAAGAATTAGTGATATGGAAGCATGGATTAAAACGAAAAAAAGGTTAAAGCAAATTTAGTAAGGGTAACCCACTTCTCTGGGGAAAGACTTGACAAACTCAAGAACAAATCACACTACAATAAAATCTGACTACCAGAAATCCTCTGCAGACTGAATGGGAACTCACACTGGTAAGCTCTTAAAATTAAGAAGTTCTCTGTAGAGTAGTTGTGCTCCCACACAGAGTAATTCTCGGAAAAAAGTGATAACAGTATCAGAAGATGAGATTCAAGAATATACACATATCACAGAAAGAGAACAACATATGTCTCTGCACAGCCATCCCCTGGGGAATATTCATGTGATTGTTTTCCATGTCCTGAGCTTTAGAGAACACTGTGAAAATCTACCCTTTCCCTGAGAAACTGAAAGTCCATGTTACAAAACATAGATTATATTTTCTTTACTACATCCCCAGACCTGGCAGGTACATCATATAAGGGAGGTGCCAGGATGGGCAGGAGGCAGTTCGCTCCTGCAGACTCTTGATAGCAAACACGTCGCCTTGACTTCAGAAAGCTGCTCCTATGCAGAATGTTTCTGAAAGGCTTTCCTTAGTGGAAGGCGATACCGTCATGCTGAAACCCTCCCTCCACTGCTGTCATGGGGAAAGTGGTACCTCTACAGGGATCAGCTTGCTCATCCCTCCTCTGCTTCAGGTCCCTTCTAGAAAGCTGCAGTATCAGCTCCCAGCAGTGATACCAATGTTTACTAAAGGAAATCCCCAAACTGCAAAGTCAGTTCTTGATATAAGTTCATTGACTAGACTGAGATGATAATTTGATCTCTTATGTTTGGTATTTGCCATGGTGTATCTTCAACTTGTTCACTTAACTGGAATTTTGGCCTGAGAGCTATCTCAGCCATCTCTTGTTCACATCTGACAACTCTTATGAGAACAGGTTAATAATTCACAGGCAAAGTTGGGTCAGCCTTTTCTTTGAATAAGTACAAATGATGTTTAACAAGTCTTTGACAGCTGTGGGAAATGCTTAACTTTCCTAATAATTTTAAAGACTGAATATTATTTTTTAAAGTATTCCTTTAGAGGAAGTCAACCCAAGACTGTTTCCCTTGGTGTTTGTCTCCAAGACTGTTTCCCTTGTGTTTGTCTCCTTCTCTGGAGACATTCAAAACCCACCTGGACGCGTTCCTGTGTGATATGGTCTAGGCAATCCTGCTCCAGCAGGGGGATTGGACTAGATGATCTTTCGAGGTCCCTTCCAATCCCTAACATTCTGTGATTCTGTGTGATTCTGTGATTCTGTGTTTTCTCCTATAAGTGGGGTGGTATTTTCAAAGCTATCCAATGGAGTTTCAAGAGAAAGTCTTTTTATGACTCCTTTGATAACTGCATGTTTCATGATAATACGAATACAGCATTTTATTCAAGGACAGGAGTCAAAGCTCTCAAGAGGCTACAGAAAACATGGAACACCTTACCTTCCTCCAACATGTGTGGCAATTCAGATGCTACAGTCACTACCCTGATTTCCATGTGTATAAACAAGTAGGTTTATGGGGAAGCCAGGGGAGAGCTACGTATCCCTTCTCTCTACTCTCCTTAGCTCTGCAACATAAGGTAACCAACACTATGGCTCATTATGTACAATATTTTTGAACTGTATTTTTACCACAGTAGTGGTATGTGTGTAATGTGAGCACAATTACTACGTGGAAATGTAACCTTTTACAAAAGAGTACCATACATGCTTTTGTAAAAATACTTTTTGAAATATTTTTGTACAGTCCTAATACCAGCACAGCTGCATTAGTTCTCTCTCCTGTAATTTCATACTAAATTAATAGGTTAGCTACACAGGTAAGTGAGAAAAGTTTGCATTCCTTTTTAAACAAAAGGAAGATGAGCAAATCTAATAATAAAAAAGGAACTCTGTAGCAATACACAGTATATATCCTAGAAAGCCTGGGAATAATATCAAAAAGCTCTTGACACTTGGTACGCTTTGGCATCATGCAATAGTCACTAATGCTCTACTCTACACACTTTTCCTATTGGGGCCCATAGGAATGATGCTACAGGACTGATGGATCTAGATGGAACAGGGTCTTTGGAAGGTGCGATACCTTTTTACAAGTCGATTTTTTTGTTTATTTAATATATCAGTTACTCAAAGCTTTGTTCATAATATAAAGTGAATTTGCTCCAATGAACAGAATAGGTAAAATATACCATGATGTATATTCATTAAATACTTTCATGATGTATATATGACCTCTGTGGGAAACAGATCCAGCTAAAGGTAGAAGCTATAAATAGAGATGTAAACTAAATTTTTTAAATACATTTGAAAGATGTTTCAGTTTTCGTCCACATGCAATTTTTAAAATTTGCCATTGTCAAACTGCAGTCTGAAAGGATTCCTTGCCTTTTAGGCAGTTCTCAAATCATGTCAATGGTTAGCTAGCATTACAACCTGTTGGAAACACACAGTAGCAGTGTCTGGGTTTTCCTTTTACTAACCTTCTCAAAAAAAATTAATTATTCTTCTAGTAAATATTTAGACACTTAGATTTTGAAGCTCCGATGAGCTCTGCATGCTGAAAATAAAAGCTACAATCAGACAACTTAAGCAACTTGAATGCCAGAGTCTTCCTTGGACGTAAAGTCTAAAACATACTGCAGTAAGAGCCTGCTAACCTGCTTGCAAGTTCACATTAGCTTCTTACTGTTACTTTCAATAAGTGAAAGTCATGGTGCAGGCTCCATAAAAATCAGATTTATGCAAGTTTAATAAGCCTCTTTGCAAGTTATTTCTCAGATTTTTATGGTCTGGTTATCTTGCAAAGCATGTAGGAAAGAAAACAAAACCCTCTCAAACCCCGCATTGTTGCGGCAGCACAGAAAACAAAGGCAAAACAGTAATTTCCTCTACTGTGCTGTAGATAGAAGTCAACATTTTGTTCAGTGCGACGCTGTGAGAGCTTACGTGGTGGGAAACACTTCTTTGACATATAGAAGCTTGGTGCTGTATTGAGAGATAAGCTCTTAATTAAATTGGACTTCCTGAGAAGCTGCTAAAGACTATCTCACTGCTATCCTGCTGACGGGGCCATCAATTGTGGCCCTGACAGCAAGTGGTCCTATAGCTCAGAGCCATGAAGTATTTCCCAGTATTCATTTCACAATCAAAACATGAACTCAGTTATGTTACACTTAAACCTATCACGCCATTCCTGAATGAGTTCATGCAATTCATGTCAAAAATCAGTAAAGCTCTGCAGCTAAAATCAGCACTCTGAGGGTAGGCAAATCAGAAGGGCAGAATTAGACCAATGCAGTTGTTTCATATCATCAGCTTTTTACCTCATTTATCATTTAGTTAGTGAATGGAAGATGAGAATGTGCAAGTTATGACCAAGTGTCAAGGAGATGCAGTAGCCCTGGCTAGCGACTGTTACTGAAAAAGGATTGTAAAGATCATGGTTAGACAGTAGAAAAGCTTGACATTGCTTGGGAAGCTGCACTACTGTAAATATTGCGAAGCCTTGAGATTGGAAATCAATGACTAGTGTGGTACAGATCTAAACCTGTGAGAAAACGGATACCAGATACCCAAACAGAAAACACCTACACTGAACCATTCAAACTGAAGTTTGCAGTTCTCTTCTTTGTGTTTCTAGTTGTCCTTTTGTTCTCTTTGAGTATTTATTAATTATCCTGCAGCAGCTGAACATCTCAAGTTTATATGTATTACTTAAAATATTTTGTCAATGTGCCTTCTTTATTGATATAAAACTATGGGAAATTACATTAAGTGTAGTTAGGAACCATAATAATGCTCATCTAATGTGCAGTATATGCTTTTTTTCTTCTTGAAGCCTGCTTTTGTTTGCTGGTTACAGCTTTTTGCTGCTTCTGGTTTCATTTTGGATGAAAATTTCTTTAGAGAACAGACATCATTATCTATGTTTGTTTTTACTCTAACAAAACCAGCAGAAAAAAATAAAAAGTTATGTAAATGTGAAGAGTGAAAGGTTTTTTTTCTGTTTGTTTTTTCTTTCTTCTAAAATAAATTCTTGGCTTTTTAAATACCCAAGTCTGATACTGGCAGACTCAGCAACACATTACTTTCAAGGTGCAAACAGCCCCTACTTCACAAAGGAGCCTATAGCTCCCCACTGTGCCTTACAAAAGTGGCTGCTTCCAACACAGATTCATAATTACTGCCCTCATGGAAGCTAGACAGGGAGAGAGATGTGTGCCTTATTCCCGTATGCTTTTCTAGTGAAAAAGCCTTAGGATATAAATGATGTAAATATTTTCGTTTTCTTTGGTGCATAGAAACCTTTGACGATTAAATGCAGCAGTAAGATCAAAGTACGCACAACCCATTCTTTTATATTTCTGGATTAATTTCATATTGTTTGCTCCATCTATACTACCACTTTCCAACACTAGGGCACAGAAAATGTATTGCCTCGGGATTTACCCATAATATTCTAATGTCACTATGGCCTTATTCAATTTGCTCCTTAAATAATCTTCTTAAGACCCAACAGTTGTTCCCTCTGTTTGAAAAATTGATAGTGTCATACAAATTAGCGCATGACTCACCATGAACAACGACAGTCTATTGACTGCATAGGTTGCCAGGCGTTCTTAGATAATAGGTGGTTTGAATCTCTTCTCACTCCTTTGACTTTAGAGAACGTGATTGTCATGACACAAGTTGACTTCATAGCAAATTATCTGAAAAAAAGCCAGAGAAAATAAGTAATATTTCCAATGTTATACAGGAAGCATTCATAGGGTAATGTTGAGGTCTCCCAAGTCCAGGCCAATGACTGTCTCTCGTTCATTCCTCATCACTAGAAGGTGGCTTAGAAAAGAAATATGGTAAAGAAAATACAGAAGTCTCTTAAAATAGAAATAATTAGATTCAGAGCTAATAAATATAATGTTACCTTCAACCTTTTTCAAAGATCCATGCCAAAAACATGTTCTTCTTTTTGAAGATAGTGTGATCACTGAATATTCAATCTTTGGTGTTTTTCTTACCTGCAATGCTTACGAGTTCTAAGTGTTGCGTACATGAAGACTGCAAATGATGCTTATGCACACTGCATTTTTGTTAGGATTTTTTGTACAAATCAGGTGCCATTTTCCTCACTTATAAACTCGACTGAATTCAAAACTGAGCAGTCATTTTAGGGAAGAACAATACAAGAACAATATAAGCTATGGAAAATACAATGATGATGTCACTGCACAGTCTCCAGGCAACTGCCATACATGATACGTTTGTAGCTTTTTTAACAGCTTTGTCATATCCCAATGAGTGTATTGTAATTACTGCTATCAGTATCACAGCTGCACTGAAAATAGAGCCAAATGCAATTTTTATGGGAGTTATTTCTCTGAAGGTGGGAAGAGTTTCATGGGTTTAGTCTTTTATTTCTTAAGATCATATTCTATCACTGGGATGAATGTGAGAAAACTATTTTGAAAAGCAAAGTTTAAATTAGTCTAAAGTACTTGGATTTGGGCATGAAATCAAGAGATCGACACTAGAGAATTATGCTTTTAAAAATACGGACCTTTATTTAATGTTCCATATATCTTTAAAAGCAAATAATATTACTGTGAGTTTCTGAAAAGTAATGAACAGTACTTCATGCTTACTAGCAGGTGTTTATTTGATTTTCAAAAGAGCTAAATATTCAGGTTTTAGCAACACACAAGTGCTCCAGTGTTCCATATTCTGACATTCAAAAACAGGAAGTAGTTTTAAGCACCTCTTTTAGGATCTCGCTAGCCTCACTCAGCAACCTCTGTACTACAAAAAAGAACATAATAAAAAGGCTCTGCTAATAAATACAAACTTGACAACAGTTTATTAGAACACATGGCATATTCAATACCATAGTTTTAATTTGTCTACCATTTTGCTGAAACATGAAATGGTAGAAAGCATCTTTTTATTGTACTGTCGTTAAGCAAACACCAGTTGTCTTATCAGCCAATAATTTAATATTGTTACATTTCTATTAGTTTTAAGCAAGTAAGATTTAAGAAACACCTTATTTCTCTTATTTGATTCACTTGTGATAAGTGCTTGTGAATAATTTAGAAGTACATGATATGTGCATTCATTTCAGGACTTTTTAAAAATGGCAGTCCATGAATATTCTCATACTGGAAGCATAACCATTACAGATATTTCTCTGTGTGTTCCCTGACTAGAGTTTAACAAACACACACTGTCATGGGCTTCCTAAAATATAGAATATAGAAACTGATTAAATGAAAATGCAAACCTGAGTCAGTAAGTATGTAACATTTCCATCCCTTTTTTCCAGTTCTAGGACTGCAAGAAAAACCTAAGGACAGCATTTGCTTTTTCATAAAGTAATTTGATTTCATATTACTCATATGTCTATAACACATTCCTATAATTTTTCATAGCCTGTATATCACAACCATTCTTCTATTAAAACAATACAAAGCAGTTTCCAAATATATTTAAGGCTTTAACTTTTATTGTATTCTTCTTGATTTCCAAACATAATTTTATTTCACAGTACATTGCTTTCCATTACACACTTTTGTACTTTATCATTAATACCCTTTCATTATTTCAATAAATGAAACTAAATGTAGTGTTGGCTGTTTGGTTCCATGCTTCAGTAATCTCACCATGCGGCAGACAGCTGTAGGACAATCAAATAAATGACTGCAGCACACCATTGTTTTAATTATATTTATTGATTCAAGGGTGTTTAAATCCTTAGTTTTTTCTTGAACAATAATGTATTTATGTCTATAAATTGACTAATGGATTGCCATCTTTATCATGCAATAACCAAATCTACAGCTGATTAAGTAATGTGTTTCTTGTACAAATTAGATTATACATGCCAAACACATCACATTCCCCATTTAACAGAAGAAGCTGCTTGCCAGGAAATCTTTTTATCATTAGCTCTTCTCAAGTGTGATACAGCTGTTAATGAAAGAGCAGGACACTTCAAAGAGGCAACATTGCAAAATGCAGCTGAGCATCCTACACACGCATTGTGTTGCGATTCATGTGGTGCCCTTCAGATGTTGTGCAGCCGGTTACCACAACCGGTTAGTGAAGAAGTTTATATTCCCTTTATTTTTTACTGAATACATCATCTCTCAGAACAATTTGAAACAATGAAAATTTGATTTACAGTGTATTAAAAATATATGCATGCTCAGAGCCAGCTTGTAATTAATTCCTTCACTTGGTCTGACTAATTTCAGCTCATAAGAGTCACTTCTCACCAACATGAGCAGAAGGTGTGAGAAAATGATCTCGCCACCAGAGCAGCTCATTTTAAGGGCTCGAGAAAACTTGCTCTGCCCTTAAGAAAACAGAGCACTCCATGCTTCCAAGCACATACAGGCTCCCTTTCTGCTTTGCAAGTGAATTCTGCTCTTCAGTGGTCTCAGCTCCAACTCACTCATCTCAGCAGATGGTAACCTGTCTGCCATTACCATGTCTCACCTACCTCTTGGACAAGGAGAGGCAAATAATTGTTTTCTTCTTGATCATGAGGAAATCAAAGTCACTACAGAGGCCACCCAAGGACAGAGAGAGGGTGATGAGGTTCCTGGGGTAATCATCTTGTTCAAGGCAGCACTTCAAATTTCCAGGCTGTTGATGACACTTTGTAGTTTTTAAAGCCACCTTTTGGCAGTCTTGAATAAGCTCTGGTGGGACACTGATTGAAACTTAAAGATTTATGTCTCCAAAAAAAGTACTTCTGTCTATAAGTCAGTGGATTCACAATTCTGTCATGCAATTATTACATCCATAACTGGTTACCGAACACATTTCTTGTGCTGATCAGCCAAATTGCCCATGCCTCAGAGATGTTTGCGGACCAACACTACAAAGCAAAACACCAAAATGTCTAATATATACCCCATAGGGGATATACTTAAAAACATGCCTCTGAAGTTGACTCAAGATTGTTATGCTATATGTATTATATACATTTTGGAAAAATTAATAAATACAAACACACATCTATAGCTTGTTTATATTTGGCTACAAACCTGCAAGAATAGAGGTATGGATCTGCATTGTTCCAGAGTGAATACTTTTCTCTCAAACATTTTCTCTCAAGATGATGTAAGAATATTTAATTCTTATTTAGAAGACCTGCTACATGTTTCTTAGCTGGTGTCACTGTTCATACGGCCCTGGTGAGCCACATCTGGAGTTCTGTGTGCAGTTCTGGGCTGCCCAGTTCAAGAAATATAAGGAATTACTGGAGAGAGTCCAGCAAAAGGCTACAAAGATGATCAGAGGACTGGAGCATCTCTCTTATGAGGAGAGGCTGAGAGAGCTGGGTCTGTTCAGCTTGGAGAAGAGAAGACTGAGAGGGGATCTTATCAACACTTACAAATATCTTAGGGGTGGGTATCGAGAGGAGAGGGCCAGACTCTTCTCAGTGGTGCCCAGTGACAGGACAAGGGGCAATGGGCACAAGCTGAAACATGGGAAGTTCCATCTGAATATGAAGAGGAACTTCTTTACTTTGAGGGTGACAGAGCACTGGAACAGGCTGCCCAGGGAGGTCGTGGAGTCTCCTTCTCTGGAGATATTCAAAACCCGCCTTGACACGACCCTGTGCAACATGCTCTAGGTGAACCATCTTTGGGAGAGGGTTGGACTAGATGATCTCCAGAGGTCCCTTCCAACCCTTAACCATTCTGTGATTCTGTGCTTGTGGCTGGAGGGCACTTGGTCGATTCCGCTGGTATAACTTAAAGGAGCTCAAAGAGCATGCTAAATTTCGTAACAAGATTTTGCATCAGGTGTTGCTCAGAGACACAAAAATATCTGAAGTTTTTTTTTTTTTTTAAATTATAAAGTATTTCTGATTGTTCCTCTTGAAATCTGTCCAGGAAAAGAGGCAGTAAAACTCTTTACATCTACTGTTCACAAAATGAAGAGAATAACAGATATTTTAGGAAACAAACATGAAGAATGTTGTTACTGACTCACATAGTTGTATAGAAGGAACAAACAGAAAGGGACAATAGGGTAGAAGAAGAGAGCAGACTGCTCACATCCTAGCACAAAAGCACCCATTGTGTGATGCACTTAAAGGAGCAGCTGGAAGGTGGCTTTGAGAGTGTAGCTCAATCTAAAAATAGGGCTAGGTATTGTACATTAATCAGCAAAAACGTAAGTTGTTCCAGCTTGGCAGCTCATAAGGTATTAATTTGTTACCTAAGAGAGACCTGTAGCAGATAAGTATTTCTGCAGAATGTAAAAAGTGAAACACTGGTATTTTAAATTTACCAAAGAATATACAGTAACTCTTTTTAGTCAGTTTTCATTGTGTATGTCATGCTGTCCATCTCTCATACACCTCACACTCATTGACACAGAAAGTAGGATTTTTGGGAACCTGTCTTGAAGATTTTAGAATTCTGTCATCTAGAGTTGGCAGCTACACTGCACATTCCTATAATTTCACCTGTATTATTAACCAGCTCCAATGCTAACATGCCAGTAGCTTTGGAAGTGGAAATATTCAGTAACTTATAGTTTGTTTCGGTTGTACTGAAATTACTTTTGACCACAGTAAACAAACCAATCATCAAAAGAATTTTCATAAGGATGTTCTTCCAGAAAATATGAATGAAAAAAGGGAAATTAAGACTAGATATTATGGCTATAAAAAGAATAGTAGAGTCCCACCCCTGAAAATAAAGACCTGTTCACAAGCAGGATACTCTTTCAGATTAGCAGTCATACTACAGAGGGAGAAGGGGTTATCTGAGGAAAGCCTGGGAGAACAGCATTTTTTTTATAAGGCTATTAGTGAGGCTGCATCGCTCACTCACATGTGAGCAGAGACATACGAGGAACTCTGCTGACCAAGGCAGCAGGTTAAAATAAACTATGCATTCAGTAAACACTGCTGCCTTAGCCTTTACTGTCATTCATGTTAGTATTACGGCAGGTTAGAATTTGCAGTTGTTGTGGGGTTTTGTGTTTGTATAACAAGAGAGTCTCCCAAATAACACTTTGACATATAGAAAGAAAATATGATGCAATTCTTAGACACAGTGTGTAGTTCTGACCATGCCTTGAAGAGACAACTCAGTGCCTACTCTTGCAACTGTACAGTTTGCTAAATGCACTAGAGCTCATTCTCACAGGCTGTAAGGTTTTATCATTTTAGAAAGTTAAAGTGAATTTGAACTTGAATAACTAGATTTATTTTAGGCACTGAATAGGCTTAGCTAGTCAAGTCAGGATGTTAACTTGAGCATTTTCTTCATTCATAAAGTAGAATTCTTTGAGCAGCTCCCTCTTGCGATGACAAAAAAGCCAGGGATGGAACAATTAACAATACTTAAAGTCTTGTGAGAGTTTTTAGGAGAATATAGATGTTTATTTAAAAATAATTTATTTCAAAATCTAGATTTCATAACACTTGAAATACGAGTCTATATCTGAGACATCATTGCTTCTGTAAGTCCTGCCCACCACTGAAACAATAATTGCTGAATTTCAGAGACAGAGGCAACTCTGTTTTTCAAAGTCAATTCAAGGTAAAGTTTAATATATATGATTTCCAGGTTTGACTCTCAGAAGATCTCTTTGAAATTTTTCCTCATCTGCTCTTTGAGCCAAATGATGCTGATCCAGGTGCACAAAGCAATAATTAAGCAATTAGTGAATGCAGTTATTCCAGCGATGGGCAATACTCAATGAATGATAGGAGAAGAGATAAAGCACAAAATCAGTCTCTGTGTGTCTAAGGTTATTGCATTCCCACTATCCATTAGATGTTTTGTAACACAACATGAAAAGGAAAGAATATCCACTAATGATACTTCATTGGCTGTTCAGTACATACATCACGTGCCTTTTCTCATTTTCTAGCTAAATTTTCACTGGATTTTTTGAAAGGCTGAATCACATAGAAACTGTTTCTTTTTCATTTCTTACTATTAAACTTGTAGACTTTGATGTATTTTGCCTTTGAAACTGTTTTATTGGGCTTTGGAGGGGGATGGGAGCTGTTAATATTTTTTTTAAAGTCCAAACACTTAATAGCCAAATCAATATTTTTCAGTGAAACTACATGAAAATCGGAAGTATAATTGCAATGCAATTTTATGCAAACAGCAAATCAAATAACTTACCACCAATTCCAGCTGTTGATCTTGAGACCTGTATATTTAACATTTGATTGTGGGTAACAAGCTCCTGGAAGATTCCAATAAGTTTCTTCCATTAATTCTTCTTAAGAGACTGTGCACCATTATTATACCTGGGAAAAGAAGAATATAATAGTAATCATATAGAAAAATCTTCTTTCTTTCACTGCAAACAGCAAGTAGTAGTAAAATACACAGCTGAGGTATTTTCACCTATATTCAACACAGAGGCAGGTAGCTGCACTAGCAGTAAGTTTGTCGCAGTGACTTGTAAACTTTTGAAATTCTTCTGTCTCCATGCATAATTCATATACAACTAATTCTTCATGGACAAACATCTAGATCTTGCAGCAGTGTTCCTTCACATTTGTTTTAAAAGGTGATAATTCATATTTATTCAAATACTTCCCAACTTTCTCTCTAAAAATATTCCAGGTAAGCACGACATACACCCCTCATGACCACATTTCTACCTGCCTTTGTAGAGCACCCTACAGAGTTTTGGCAGTTGTGGTGGGTCGATGCTGGCCAGCAGCTGAGCTTCCATAACACCACTAACTTCTCTCGCCAGCCCACCATCCCAGTGGGACAGGGGAGAGAATCGGAAGAGCAAAAAACAGGAAAACTCAGAGTCAAGATAAAAGACAGTTTAGTAAGTGAAGGAAATGGAAAAAAGTGATGCAAAGTTACCACCTCCCTCAACCAGACCAATATCCAGCCAGTTCCTGAGCACCACCAACAACACCCTCCCAGTTGTATTGCTGATGTGATCTGGTATGGAATATCCCTTGGGTCAATCCAGGATAGCCATCCTGGCAGTGTCCCATCACAATTTCTGTCCCCTCCAGAGGGGCAGGTTGGGCAAGAGTGAGACAAAAAGAAATCCTTGATGCTGTGCGAGGGTTATTCAGCAGAAGCCAAGACACTGGTGTGTTACCAGCTCTATTTTACACAAATCCAAGACACAGCACCATACAGGCTGCTATGAAGAAAGTTAACTTCATTCAAGCAGACCCAGCACAGCAATGCACCTGAAGAACATGGCCTATTGTATTTGTTTTCCCTGAAACTACTACATCTACTTTATGTTCTATTTTAAATACCACAATGTATTCTGAAAGGTATTTATTTGGTTTTTTTTTTTTCTCCCTACAGGCTCACTATAAACTTAAAAATACAAATTGTATTTATACATCAACACAGCATGAAAAAGGCTCTTAAAAAGTTACAAGCCAATGCTCAATTGCTGACTATAGGTTTTACACTGCACTCCAGTCTTCGTTTAGCCTGCACCTGGGGCTAAACTATAACCAGTTGTTCTATCACCCAGTGTCCCCTCCCCAGCCGAGAAAGGGAATTGGGAAAAGGAGGGAGACATGTGGGTCAAAATTTAAACAGATTTAATAAAAGAAGGAAACCAATATCAATGCTAATACAAAACACACAAAATTATACTTAGCTCATACAGTGGTGGCAAGTCCCTCCAGGGATAGTAAGTGTTGAAAAGAAGGAGAAAGAGGGAGAGGAGAAGAGAGCAGAGCAAAAATACACCCCCCCCCTCATTACCCAGCAAGCTTTCCCTTTTATAGTGAATGTGACATTAATGATATAGAATACACCCGTGGGCCAACCTGGGTCAGCTGCCCTGGCTTTCACTGCTAATGGCCTTGATCACCATCCCACAGCCGGCCACAAACTGAAACAACATGTAAGAGAAACTTGATTCTATAAATTTTATCCCCACAAAACCAGGACCACCCCAAAGAACAATTGCTAGATTTCTCCCACCCAGTCCAAAGAAAAAAAAGAAAACAAAAACCAAAAAACAAAAACCCACAAACTTTCCAGAGCTCCTGAACATTTGTTTCCAATAGGAAGAACATTAGATCAAAACAAAGTTAGCAGCAACAGTATATTTTTGCATTATGTAGTGTGACATGCAGAATATTAAAATACTTTCTGCCTTTGAACCAGCTGAAGGTGGTACATTTTGTTTTTAATTAGACATACAATAGCATTCTGCTTCTGGTAGTGTTAAATAATCTTTACCATAACCTACCCCTGACTGTAAACTGAATACAAATATGTTCCCTGCTAGGAACTAAAACAGGGTGGATTTTTCATGATACTTTTCCAAGGAGATACACAAGGTCCTTTATGCAAGCATAGAGAGAGAAAAGCAGATAATGTTGAACTTTGAATTCCCAAAGCAGCAATACGCACCCCGAGAGGGCAGTGGCTGCCTGGAGGGCCCTCCCATGCCTGCCCCATGGTCCATGAGCTCTTGGTGTACGGGTCCTAGACCAGCACGAGGGAGTGAATGTGCCAGCCATTTCTGGCTTATGTGGGATGGGAACGGTGTGACTGATCTGCAGACCCAATCAGGGCCCTGTCAATACTCATAGCATCTTTACTTTTGATACAAGAAATACTGCCAACGTTTTTCATTTTACATTTCCTTTGTTAGATCAAGCCTATAGTTTGGAAATTGATGACAGTGGGCTGATGTGATACCCCAGCTTTCTCTTCCTATTTCTTCACATTCTTCCTTTGAATGGGATAGCTTTGTTCTGATTCTTTTGGAGATTTCAGTGTTTCTGCATCTTCTTTGAAACAAGAGTGAATTCAGCGAAACAATAAAACAGACAGAGAAAAGAAAAGGTCGAATCGCAAGGCACATAGATTTAATTTAGATTTTAATTTAGATAAGATACTGACTGTTCTCTCAGACATGGGGCTTCATGATCCTCAATCTGGAGCAAAATGCAAGAGCAATTACGGAGGTCCTAAACAAACAAATTCCACAGATTTCCAGAGAGGTCTTACAAGCTTCTTGGTGTTGTTATTCTCTCTTTCATGGCAATGTTGTTTAAAAACAACCCTGCTGACAAGGAAATGTGCTATGAATGAACAGAAGGATTTCTGCTTTGTCACACATAAGAGGTGCCCTCCAGGCATTCCTGATTATAGAGGGGTATAGTGCAGGAACCCCACAGTTTCTCAGTAATAATGACATTGAAAATATAAAACATTAATCATAACAAAAATATGAAATACTCATTATATGAAAATATGAAATCCTCATCATATCTTGCACTTCCTCAATAGTTTACGAGAACTTTTGTTTGGAACATGCTGCCAGTTAGTTAAACTCTCAGGACAGTTCACAGATTCTAGTCATTAATTCTTGCGGTTACCAAAATCCTGACTTATCTGTCTTGTGAGAGAGAAAACAGCTCTACTTTTGCACTACAGAGGGACATTGACAGTAAAGTTCTCAAGCTCCTGGAACCTCTAGAAGAGCTGGTCCCCAATACATAGCCAGTGGATAAGGTGAATAGATGAGGTCTCCTCCCCTGCAGATGAACCAGTGGCCTTAGAGTAGCTTTGCACAGAGCTATTAATTCAAGAGATCTCAGAAACTGGGTAAATTGAATACTGCAACACAGAGACAGGTATGCCACATCCCTTCCCTCGGTAAGACAAGAAACATAAGGAGCCATGCTAATGCATAAAACTCAAGCACTGGCCCACTAACTTTGGCATCCTTTCCCGATCCCAGCTGCCTCAAACCCTCGAAAATTCCTTTATACTCCCAGAAGGCTAGTTAGGATTTCAGTAACATCCAGCAGCTGTATATTTGTTACCCATATCTTAACAGTACCTTGTTATTCCCTCCTATACTCTCCATGCCCTGAACAGCAGACTGAAATCCTCCACCTGCCCTGCAGCCATAGTCCTTTTGAACCACTCTAACCCCTGAAGAGGTTTAAAGAAATTGTGACAAGAATAACTGGAAAAAAGAACAGGCTACTCTTAAGAGCAACACATCAAAGAAACATCCCAATAATCCAGATTGCAGAAACAATGAGAAGTCGCCATTACCTCTTGGGCTCCACTGGAAACAATGTACCAAAGAAAGAGAGGAGGAGAAAAACACCATTGTCACCCATAGCTCTTACTACCTAAGGAGTCCATAATATAGTTTTACATTGCATCGAGGCTGAATGTGTCCTTTATACTTCCAAAGATGCTTTGCTGCCTTTGAAGCTATTGCCTCGGATGAGACCATGAAGTAAAATCCATTTCCAACAGCTGAGCAAGGAAAACATTTTTAAAAATTGCTTACAGAGATTTCAAGAACATTCATTGTTTTTCCAGGAATGATTCTTTTTTTTCTGGAGTGAGTCGCCACATACAGGATTTTTTTCATGTTTGTATATATGACTGCAGACAAGATATTTCTGTGTCAACAGCATTGTACCAATAATAGGTGAATAAATATTGTCACTGAATGACTGATACATAATATGCTTTTTAAGGCTGGGCATGGCTTCTTCATTAATTGGTTACAGTATCATCATTTAAAAAGCTAAACCACATCACGAGAAGCAATTCCATGAAGCCACCTGGAAAAGAGAAGATGACAAAAACCAGAGCACACTGAAAACTCCTTTTGAGTTCAGTGTAGACACAAACGCTGGTGACAAAATACAAAACTGAGAGAAAGGAATTTGAATTTGTGATTTGGAATAACTTAACTGAATATGTTGCTGTATTGATGCTGCTGGTGCAATCACGAGAGCAGAACGGCATTAGCATGATTGTAGGAAGAGGTAAAATCTTTTACTGAAGTGATTGGTAGAGGTGAAAAAGATTGAATTTTAGCACAAACATTTCTTAAATCTGAAGTAGAAGCCATAAAACAAACACAATGTTGAGAACAAAACCAACATTTCCTAAATCTGAAGTAGAAGCCATTAAAAAAATAGAAGGTTGAGAAGAAAACTAAGTTAATTATGTGAAACAATTAAGTAAATCAAAGCATGCTGCCACATCTTGACATCTCATACACTTAGTTGTTATTTTTGGCAAGCATGGTACAAACACTGTAGCTTAGACATTTTAAATTAACATCTGAACCCATTTATGTTTATTATTCTCAATTGTTTCTACTTTTAATTGTTTTTTGAATAAGGTATCATTTTAAAATTTGTTTTATGACATACACTGTAGAAAATTAACAAACCTGTCATTTATGAGTGACAATAATTATTAAAATTATATAAGATTATAAAGGTACAAGCACACCGCCATTTAGCTAAATGATAGTACCCATATAATTTTTTGAAAGACAACAATGGAATATGCAGAATAGGCTTATGTTTTTTTCCAAACATGAAAATAAGAAAGACATTGGTGAAAAAAAAATATTCTGATGATTGAACTCTGTAAAATGCAAACAGATAGAGGGAGTCAACTGCAATGACAGCTGTTTATGCAGCATCTGAGGCACGTTCTGTTTAGCTACTGAAAGCTGATACTTCAAGTTAAGCAGTCAATAGCTAGGATTTCCCTCTATTATTTGGGGAAATACCCTAACTTTCACATTTACACAAACATGAAGCCTTCTGTAAGTTAATCAAAGCCTGCAGTTTCACTGGTGTGAGCAGTGTCTTGTATGCGAATGGAGTGGGTTTCTCGCTCTCCGGCTCTCCCTTACCCTTTCCCAAATACGTGGAAAGGACCATAAATAATGTCAAAAATTGAGTGATTTTAAGCTTAAGCCTTGGCAAACATTCTGAACCATTGTATTCGAAGTAGATGAATAAAGAACTGATCTTTTTTTCCCTAGAAATAGTCACACATTAAAATAACTAATAAATAAATAACAGACTTGCCAACACTTACTTGAATTTGGGCTTCATTTAATAGCTTATGTTATTTTCAAATCACAAATGTAGACAGAAAAATGTGTAGCAGTTATAATGAAGTTAAAATTAGTGTTTCGTGTTAGGACTTGAAAAGGGAGAAGGAAATATACATATATTTCAAGATATATATATATATAAATGTGTATTGAAATACAACATGCGTATTTTGAAGTATTGCTGTAGCAGACAAGGTAGATAACAGCATGAGAAGAAAGTTTCTGCTCCCTTATATTTGTCTTTTATGGTGCTGTATATCTCACTGTTGGCTGATTTCTGGATTGAAAGCTATAGACGAAGAATTATAAATATACTTGGCCTGAGTTCTTAAGAAAGACTTATCCTGAAAATACGAACCTAAATCTAAAATATTAGGTGAATCACAATGTAATTTTTTCCAATTAAAAGTGCTAAATCTCACTTAGACATTTTGTCTTCTGGAATAATCAAGTCGCTTCGTAAGTGATTGAAGCCATGTGAAGGAAATACTGATGTAAACACTGCAGTGTTGGAGGCACATTGTTCATTGCAAGGTCAATGTTGTGTTGTTCTGAGCTCTCTTGGTTCCTGTTGAGGTCAGAGGGAATTGAGTACCTCAGGGGATTAAGGATCAAGTACCCTGGCCCAGTTTCCAGTGGACCCAAGATGTAAAGTTGAGATCCTGCCTGTTGGTGCCTGGTTCTGACCTTTTTTTTGGTTTACAGCATCTGACTTTCATTCTTCACACTGTGGCTACCACAGAGAAAGACTGAGCCATGACATATGGATCAGATTGGAAACTACCCCGAAGGTCGGCAGCAGAGTTGGCATGCCAGTCTGAGGCCATCTCCTGTTTCAGGTGATCTGGGACTGTGAAACAATTCCTGCTGAGGGGAGTAAAATAGGGCGAGATAGAGATGTACAAAACAGCTGACCCACAAAAATCATACCTGAGTAGTATAAAAATGAATCTATGGTGGGACTTGCGGTGCTGAACTGAAAATGCGGTTTCACCTGCACGTACATCACCCTATGCATGGCTTTCAGAGGTGCCATCTAAACCAGACCAATGCCAGAGAAACTGTTGCCTTCTAAAAAGAGAGTGGGAACGAGTAGTGCCACAAGTCTGAGCCCCAGCTACAGCTGCTGTTAAGTTACTGCAATAAGATTTCCCCAAGAGCCAGGCTTGGAGGCCCCTTTCCAGAGAGACCTTGGATCTCCACTGTTCCACAGAAACATTTTTATTTAAAAATAATAATAATAATAAAATAACAATAATTTTAAAAATCAGGTTACATTCCTGACTCTCAAACAGAGACTAGGGTTCTTGCTGGGAATTATCCAAACTGCCTGTACCATATTAAAAGGAATGGAGCACTGAGGTTTCCCGACTTGGCCAACAGAGTGATTCAGTGAATTGGTAAGCACAGAAGAACTTCAGCGTGAAAGTCTAACTCTTCCAGGTACCTGTTTCAGACCCAAAGTGTAACTCAGAGAGAAAAAAATTCGAGCAAATACCTCTTCCGGAAATTCAGCTTAGGCATCCTCCAGTCAACGTGCTGGAGTCACACATCTCATTCGCAGGCTCTTCAGATTCCCACTCATCCCCAGGAAGCATGGGCCCGCAGACAAGGTTGTGAATATCACTCACGATGAGTGCCCCTCTCCGAGGCACTCCTTAGTCTCATGGGTTTTCCCCCTTTTTGATAAAATAATTTAATATTAGCATATACAGAGGGGGAAAAAAACCCCAAACACCCACAAACCAACAACCTGTGTTTTTCCCCAGTTTTTGTCTTTGGGAAATACTGCTTAGAGTTAACAAATCTTTATTCATCCTCCTAGGCTAAAGATTTAACGGCATATATGTTCAGAAAAGGTGACTGAAAGAACAAAAATGAAAGATCAGCAATCCTATTCACTGTTCACTTTACTCCGCTCTCAGCTGAAGAAAGTTATTATCACTCTGGTAATATGTGAGATTAGTGTTAGGAAACATTTTAGGGTTGTAACCTCAATTCAGCTAGACTGAAGTTTTTTAAAGCAAAGAGTGTATTTTCAAAGAATTTCTGGGAAGCAAGTTCATTCTGTAAAATGAAAATGAATCCTCATATTTCCGTTAAGTTAGAGGTAGTGTACATCACATTTCTATCAGGTTTTAGCTTTCTTTTGTAAGTAAATATCTTCTGCCTATGGGTTTATATAAAGCAATGTTTGCTCATAAAGGGTAGGTGTTTACCTTATCCTACTTATGAAGTGAAGTAGAAAAAAATTGCCCTGAAGATGTCTCTGAAGCTCCTCATGATGTCTAGCCTGGGGTTTTGCAATCTGTTCTCCTGTTTAATATTTCAGTAAATATCACTTTGTTTCACCTAAAGCAAGACAAATTCCAGTCTCCTCTGCAATTGATGGTTGCCAGGGGGTGCGTACAAAACATCAGGTGTGAGAGAGTGCTAAATCATGAGCCTATGGAATTAATGTCAACATCTAACTTCTTAGCAGATGGAAAATGTTGCAATAAGGCTCCATACACCATCTCCTCTCTTAAAGGTTCAGTCTGTTAATGGGATGATATGCTATTGAAGTACTTCCAGATCAAGTACGTACAGCTATAACCATGTCATCTTCACCGTTAGTCTCCTCCATTTCATGCCCAATGTTTTGTGATGCATTTCTACAGCACACAAACCCCTTCTGACCATCTACACATTCTGAAAGACAGACCACTAGAAAGCAGTCATAAATACTACCCTAATTTAACACCACCAAAAGCTGTGACAAACTGTAAGAGCTTTATTGATTTCAATGCTAATCTACACAAGCACAGGGTCTAGCATATTGATTCCTGTGATGACCAAGTATTTCTAATTTCTCCCCTGAGCATTCTAATTTCTAGGACCTGCTCTGTTGGAACTGATCTTCTTAATTCTGATCAATGCCCTGTGATATTTTTAGTTCCTGACTCGCTTCTTCAATATCCCCTACCATATGCATGCGAATGATAACTTAAGACTGATTTCTAGAAATAGTTGTATATACATATTGGATACACATTTTCTAAAACCAGTTCCAACAAGTGAAATTTGATCAGTGTGTGTTCATGAAAGCTACACACTGTAATTGAGACAGACTCTCAAATACAACACAAAATTCTCACATTTTTAGTTTAAGTGGGATAAACTTTTCTGAGTCTTTCCAACATTCGAAGCAGATCAGCTATGACATTTTATTTTATTTTATTTTACTATTGCAAAGTATATTGTCAACCAGAGACTTCTAATCAGATTTATATGATGACTTTGTGCAAATCTTGAAGAAAGAGCTTGGAACGAGAGTTTTCCTCCAGATAAATTTTTAATTGACCTCTCACTCTTTACCAATTTTATAATTACCATTTATACAGAAATACAGTTAAGAGGACAGACTCAGCTTATTGCTGGAGGCTTCATTAATATTCACAAGACACTTTTCCTTAGTCTGTTGATAGCCTGGCATCTTTAAATCTGGCTATTTCTACATTAAGTTGTTCAAAGTCAGTCAAAGCTTTAATTCTCATGTGGAATTAACTCCCAGCAAAGCAGGAAGTTCTTCCACTGGTTGCACTTGAAATATTGTTATGGGGAAAGGAAACATACAATAAACATGGAGCCAAGAATTTGCTGTTTGCCTGATTCATGTTTTAGAAGCCTAATCAAAAAACAAGGAGTAATTATTAGTCCAGTTACAATACTATCAACACCTCAAATCCTAATTGGTAAAGAAAAGCCTCATTAATGACAATGTAAATCATTATATGAGAAAACCTACTACTAGTTACCACTTTTGCATGGTATCATGCTCACCCTCGAGACGCCCTCCCGGCCCCAAGGTTGACGCCATCAGCCTTCCTCCAGGATGATGTGGGTGGGAGGGTTGTATCAAACTGCCACTGTCCTGAGGGCTGCTCCAGATGGGCACGGTGTTGTGGCAGGTCCCTGCCTCCTCACTCACAGGTTTGCGTGGACTTACCTGTGTGTGTGTCCTCCCAGTGCACAGGGAAGGTCAGCAACCTGCACCAGCATCTTTTCAGCCCCTGGGCACCCACCAGACTGCTGCTGCCTGAGGGGCAGCCTTCAGGGATCAGGATCCCTCCCCACATACACAACGCTGCTGGAGCCAGCACCTGCAGGAGAGGACATGGTCATGTACCATGTCAAGACCCTACCTTGGTTTAAAGCAAAACCTGTGGCTTCTTGCTAACAACTGCAAAAAATCTTATTTGCTGGGTGACACTGTTCTCTACAAAAAGTCTCCTTTATTGACTTTATTGGTCCACATTTCTGTTTGTTTAATTTGATTTCCCTGATACTCTACTTTCTTGCAAACCAGTTGTGCCATATCTGCTCTGTATTCCTTTCACTGTTACCAGTCACATTACCACCCTGACTCCCACCATCTACCTGGATCTTCATGGTCTTCTGAAACCATTTAAACCAAATAACCGTGGACCTTCAGAAATCCTCCAGTAATTGCACAATGATAGCTTTTTTTTATGTGCCAAAGCAGGAGAAGGGGGGCTTGAAGGTGTACTCATTCAGAGGGACAGCATGGGTGAGCTGCTGGGGAGCTATGTGGACAGGACAAGGGACAGTGGAGCTATTTATTCCTCTGCCAGGCTTAGTTCTCTTCATTTCCACCATACTGAAAGTATATACATTTACCCTGGGATGAATAAATTATCTGACTCACAGTATATTACAATTGAGAGGGGAGTATCTAATTGCTGGAAAGCAGATGGCCTTACCCTTTTGAGTATGCCTGACAAGAACAAAAAAACTTGTTGGCCTGCAGCCATGTTCCCATAGGCTACAGTCTTGTCAGATTCCATCAGCCAGGGAAGTTTGGATATGATGACTGGTCAGTAATGGAATTTTTCAAGGCCGAAAAAAACAACCAACACCCACTTTTTATTTTTTTTGTACCAATTAACCACATCTGCATACCATGAAAGGAAAGAAAAATCCAGACCGTGCCAGCTTTTCTTGCTTATGATAACAGTTTATCCACAACTGTGTTGATTATCACTATTACTTCAACCCTCCTTCTTTCCTTTTTGTTGCAAATAATTTAATTCTTTTATTTTTATTGATAAGTAATTAGTTGGCAATATAAGAAACCAACAGAGCCTGTTAACGAGAAACTGGACTAAAGATAAAGCGTCAAAATATGCAAAGCGTTCTAGTAGGTTTCTCTGGGTTATATTGATATATTAAATTATTTGAAAAACCAACATCTCTAAAGAAATAGCTTTAGAATATGCTAGTCTTTTTATAGTTATGTTAAATCTCAGCAATGACATTGTATAGTATATCAAATGGTCACATATTACAGAGGTGAATGATGGCAAACCAAATAATTGAATTTGTAATGGGGAACATAAATGGCTTAAAGTTACAACCACAAAAAATTGTTGAAACGGAAAAAGCTGACATAATCTTTTTACAAGAAATGCACTTAAAAGAACGAGATGCTATCAGCATAGGAACACCTTGGATAGGATGGAGTCAGCAAAATAGCTTTGCACAAAACAAGAGAGTTCTTTGAAAATACTTGGTAATTTATATAACATCTGACATAACGGAGATTTTCTGACTGTTGAGTATATACAGAAAGAATGGTCTGGTTTAGTTAACATGCTTTATTTGAATTACATCCACACATCTTTCACCCTACAGGTTACTATTTAACAGCACGACAAATGTTCCTGTGGAACACACAGCTTATGGCCGACCTTCCTGGTCAGTCTGTGTATAAGTGTGCACGTAACATGAGAGAGTTCAAAACCATGCAAAATTTTATAGATTCCTTGGATGAGTTTCTGGCAGAGTTCTGATCTTCAGGAGGAGAGGCAAGTACATCAATATGCAGTCACCATCTTTTTTGTTGGCATTAAATCTTAGAAACTGATTAATCCCTATGTTTAAAAGCTTCATGCCCCACTCAGCAAGCTCTTGCAACCTGTGACTCTGAGCTTCGCTCCCTCTTTTCTTTGCCCTTCCCTGCATACCTCCATGAAGTCCCTACCTTTGATGAAAATGTCCCTTTCCTCCACATGATACAGGAGATGTCAGCACCGCTGGAGACTCTGTTATGGAGTACACCTTGTCCCCTCCTCTGTGTTGCACAGGTAATTCAGGGATACTATCAGTTTGGTATATCAGTACAGTATTAGTGGTCTACAGGTGTCTCCCAGGACCTAGGGGGTGATTAAAGGCATGGAAGAGGGGGAGAGACAGAAATCCTTGCTAGTGCTCTTCAAGCGAAGGAGTTGTTAATGGTCCTGACTCCTTGAAATTAATCTGACAGGAAGAACTGGAAATAGCCCAGACAGATCTATCCTTGTGCAGTCTTAGGAAACACAAGAGCGCACTGTAGCCTTTGCTGTCAAACACAGCTTATTTAACAGGACCACTTGTGTGAAGCAACACTCCTTCAAACTAATAATCCTAAGTGAAATATTCCCTTCCTGGGAAAAAAATATTCTACATTAATAGCAGCAGCAAAACGAAGCCCAAAAATCATCCCAGAAGGTACATTATCTCCAGCATAATCTCTGTGCTATATTAGCCTGATTAAGAAGTCTCCAGAGAGGTGTTCAGAGATTCCCCCAGGTCACAGACCGAGGGTGCAGCTCTGTAAGAGCCAACCCAGAGCCTCAGCACCAAACCCTCTCCCAGCTGCTGTGAGCTCCCTCCCCTGCATCTGGCATGTCCCCTGCCCTGTGCCAGGTTGTTTTGGTGGCTATGGTGAGCATAATTCCATGAAATTTTGTGGATGTAAATCTCAATAAATAGGCATAAGTTTCTGTTTAACACTTTTAAAATGTCCTTGGTCATCAGACCAATAGAATCGATGTTTTTATATGCTCCTCCTTGTTATGTTTTATAGATTTTTTTTTTCTCTTCCTATTTAAACATGTTAATACATACAGAAAATAAAAAGAATTCTACATTTCTAGAGTAAGCTGTCCTTTTCTTATTCTCCAAAGGCAACTCACCTAAATAACTTTGCACAAATCCTGCTAAGAGGAAGTTCTCTTGTCCTGACACTAGCTGATAGTTTTTGCTAAGTAACATTAGATGGTGGTATGGTGCCCTGATAATATGTCAGGAATGATGACATTAATGGGTCACAATGCCCTTCAAATTCATTTTATAAATATTTTTAATAGCAGTGAGGCAATTCTGCTGAGCCTTGGCTAATAAAATATTTCATTATTTCAGGACATTACTGGTATTTTATTAGCTGGCCGCGTAAGCAACTTCAGTTTTAAAAAATGTTGATCAGGAGCACTTTCAGCTAGTATTATCTTTTTCATGTCCATCCAACATAGCGACTACTCTTTAAAGGGTAAAGGACCTGCCACAGCCTTTTTAAGCACTCTTTCTTGAATTCCAGCAAGTACTACACCCATGTTTTAAGCATCCTTAGGGGGCTTAGCCAGCAGCTCAGGCAGTACAGAAACCATTTTCTTTGCTTTCATGAATGTATTTTCTTGGGCATCTTTTCCCTCACCTTCCATGTTGGGAGTAGTGCCAGGTGCTCCTCTGAATAGTCAAATTAGGTGATCTATGCTCCTCTGCAAGTGGTGAACCCTTGCTAGACAAAATACCAACACCAAGACAGCAGTCATGTTTTTTGAAAAAGTGATGAAATCCAGAGGAAGAATGAAGATTTAAGAACTGTTTTTTCTTCGTTTTAAGCAAGGTGCATGTCATGGGTTTTAGCTTAATTAAAAAGACTCCAGATACTCATAATGAAGATGGCAATTAACATGGACACACAGTGCTACTTCTACCCTTTGAGTCAAGTATCTGACATCCACCCAAGTTCAGACTGAACAACCATTTATATCATTTATGTACAAGCATGCAACTTGTGCAGACTCTAGAGAAGAAAACTCAAGGCATAGATTTATCTCCTCTATAAATTCTGTACAGGGGAGACCTATCACAGCCTCACCCACAAGGAGATGGCACTGCATTCAAAGACATCTAGCAATGTGAATACCAACATGCAGGTTATCAATCTGGCATACCATTGCCTGATTTCAGGTTTGTGTTTTAACTCATCATGAATGCTGACAGAGGCTCCTAATGAGCTGTTTATAGTGAGCACAAACAAATTATTTGAGAGGAAAACTATAGTCTGCAAATTTCAGCTAAGGTTCAGACAAATAACTAACATTTCAGAAAATCAAGTTTTACTTTGAGTAATGATTAGTTATGTTTACTAATATCATGGTTGCAAATCATCATAGCATTTCATTCACATTCATACAATAGTTATTGTAGATTAAAAAGTTCATTTTTGAGTTCCAAGAATTGCAAGATAGTAAATATTATAAAAATGTATTTATAAATATTTATTCAAATAAAAGCAATGCATCCACTTCAGTGGATGTTCTCAACCATTTTATTAATTTCCTATGAGTAATCAGATTAGCAAAATTTATTTTGTTATAAACTCAACAGAAAGAAATCACATCATGTGAATACCCATATTAAGAAACACTAGCTATAAAAGTAATCAATCTTTAAAGTATTTGTGGATTTAAAAGTCATCCTACTTGGGAAAGGCAATAGTACCACAGCTGTTTTCACAGGGTGAAAAGTAATGAATGCTTCCAGAGAAGCTAATAAATGAAACATATCCTTAACTTTAATTGAAGGGATTTTCTTTATTACAAAGTGGTATTCTTTTTTTTTTTTTTAAAAAAAAAAAATATTTTTACATGGGGATGATTATCCGAACATCATTACACATTTACCCAAAGAGTACTGGCACAGGTTTCCCAGGGAGGTTGTGGAGTCTCCATCCTCAGAGCTATTCAGGGTCTTGGGACACCTGCTCTAGGTGGCCCTACTTGAGCAGGGCAGTTGGGCCAAATGACCTACAGATATCCCTTCCAACCTCAACTGTTCTGTCATTCATTGTTAATTATTTTAAAGCAATGGTATTGCTTAAGAACACACAGAGCATAAGAGAAAAAGTAAGGTTGCTTCTGCTCTGGGTCTAAATGTGCAGTATGAGGTCAACTTTCAAAGGGCTGCTCTTTCCATCTGAGAGTTAGCACCGCTACACATACTGATACACCAACTCCTGCTAACATATTGGCCTTTGCTTAACATATATGGAGTGGTGAGCTAAATCTGTGCCAGGTGAGCAGTTGGCACATATCTGCTTTTTGTTGTCCTTTCTAAATTAGGCAACGAAAGAGTCATTTTGCTGATGTGAATCACAATTGTGCTCTATATGCTCCTGAATCAACATAACTTTCCACTTTTCTGTATCACTTTGCCAGCATGAGATTCATACTTAAATGGTATAGTAAATCTACATCTAATAGCCTTGCAATTACAGAAGGGAGAAATGTTCTTCTAACACTGAAATATTATTATTTTCATAGCTTTCTAAGCATATGTAAACTCTATTCACTAGTAAAATTCAGTACCTTCGCGCATGAGATGAACAGCTGCTCCACACATACAATTCTTTTAGTAAAAGGGACTAAAGAATAACATATGCAATAATGACTACTGAGGGTAAATATAAGATTGCAAGCCTCTACAGTTAACTGGACTTGTTCAGGACACAGAAAGATGTACTTCCAAGGCTTCTATCCAGCAAATTGAGTAAATCAACAGATTCTTGCAAGTCTGACATAATAATGGATGCTTAGTAGAAGAGATTTCAGCATCAAATATTCAAGTAGCAGAACATGAACATATTGTTGCCCCAAAGGTTTTAATGAACAACATCTATAGAACAAAGTAGCAAATTAAATTTGAATTTAGAAGCATATTACAAAGGCTGAATTCTTAGACTTTAAAAATGGAAGCATAAGACATGCTTCTGCCAGCAAAACCTTAATAGCAAAGAAGAAAGATATCTTCTCTGTGAGTTTCAGTAACGAGCCATGAAAATCAAAGGTTCACTGAAATATTCCTAGGCCAAGGCTGTACACTACCTTCTGAGGATAAAGCATGATGCTGAAATCCTGCACATCAGTTAATCATTCAGAGTATAGATTTAATAGATGAACTCTGATCCAGTGCCACACCTTTCAAAAGAAGATTAGCAAGCTTGTTTCACCCCAATTTCATTTCATCACCAGTGCTAGCCATGCCATTTAGTAAGTCTGATAGTAACATAAGGACTTATAATAACACAGCATTTTTAAGCATACACTAATACCAGACACCAAACACATTTGTTTTAATACATGAATTAAGGCATTCAAAGAAAATTTTTTTAACTTATTTGTTGAAATATAACTTTTGGCCAAGATGCTGACATATGTCTAAAATGGGGAATGAGTTACCTAAATCCCTATGTAGAGCATCCTTAACTAGCAGCCTTTGGTTTTACCCATGCTTAATTAAGCTCATTGAGCACTTAAGGTGCCCATCACCTCAGAAAATCTTGTCACATTTTTATGCTACATATTAAGTAAAAAAACACTATATCCAGTGTTTTTTCTATTTAATATGTAGCATAAAAACATTATTTTACACTTGCCCTACAATTGTGATGAAGAGCAGCTTACCCTTATGGATTGAAGTAACCTCCTTCCTCTCCCAGAAAGCTCAGTAACAAGGATTACATCTGCCTTCACCAGGAACAAGCCTTGTGTATGTCAATAAACCCTTGTTATGCAGAGTTTTCAAGTCATGGAGGCAGGTTGGGGCTCAGAAGACATCGTGGCAATGCAAAGACAGGGAGAGTCACCAGGGCCACTGTCAAGGTAGTAAGTGGGTAGTAGGTGGGGCAGCTGAAAGGGCACTCCCTGGGGTCCAAGTTAGGAAAGAGCAAGGGGAACCCAGCTGTGAGTGAGGAGGCATTAAAAGAGTTGGAACAGCTGGTGCTTATTCTTGGTAATCAGCTCCAGTAAGCTGGACTGAATTACTTCCAGCTCAGCTTTGTTAAGAGGATGTCAACAGGAATGACTACAAGGAGAAAACTTTTTTGGATTTGACATGAAGTCTTATTCTGATTTTCCTTTTTTTTTTTTTTTAATTTTAAGATGTTACAAACAAGCACTTGATGAAATTTAGTTTTGAAATGCACTTAACCACCACTGAAATCAGTGGTAATAAGCACATGACTCTTACTCTGCCTTGGCATTTTGTTTGAACTCCAGGTGCCAAACTGCCCTCAAAAATCTGGTCCTAAATGAATAAGCATAATATTCTGCTGTTTCTACTGTATGCCATTCTAATTCCTTTAAAGCTACTCTTGCTGAGGACCCTTCGCATGAAGAAAAGTTTCTCTTTTCCTTGAAGAGCTCAAACTTTCTGGATTCCCCAGACACAGAGAACACAAAAGTTCTTCTGAGCTCTGCACAGCTTAAATCCACACTGAAACTCTCCGTACAACCCTGGCCTGTGAACACAACAATCAAGAAAGAGGAAGGAAGAATGATTCTGTGGTTGAGGTGTTTGGGAAGAAAAATAAACAAGAGGAACTCTCAAGGTATGAATTTGTGTCCTTACAGTGGAATACCTTGCCTCAGGAGAAGATAATTATTCTGGAGACAGAAACAGTCAATTTTTATCTTTTTCTCAAGCAAGTTACTTTATGCTCTATCAGAACAGGCACATTGTGGAGTTGGGACCAAGACTGTCCGCAGAGCTATCTGCTGCCTCTCTCTCCTCCTTCATGTGGCAGACTCACAGGAGTCTGCCATGTATCTCTAGATATCCTTATCAGATTGCTCTGCATATTACATTTCTTTGCTCTCCTTGTCTCAAAACTAGTTATACTCTTTTAAAATCAAGTATCATTTCTTTTGTAAGCTTACTAGTTTTACTGAACAAGATGTAACATTTCTTATCATCTAAGAAAGCTGCTTGATTCAGACTTTCTTACCACGTCATGCTTAAAGTTATTTGGAACAAAGGCCTTCTTTCACATTCACTTTACTTTCAATTAAGCAAAACTATAGGTGGAGAGTTAGAAGTAAATTACTTTCCAATTCAGTCAACAATGAATTGCAAAAAATTCCCAAACTTCTTAACAAAAATGTTTAACTCCTTAACTGCTAGGATATGGCCCTAGATAGAAGAATATGGGTTTGGTTCTCATTTCATATACACTAAAACAGAATATGCCTAAATATGTGTTCTGGAGTCTCGGGTATTTGTTCTTAGATTACTTTGCGATCAGCTCGGTATTTTTGATGCAAATGAATTTGCACCAACATTTACCTTTTCCAGCCTTAAACAAAACAGCAGGACTCATGAGAACAGACACAAAAACTTTGCAAATGTTAAAGGAATAAAGCACCTGGCAGAGACTTTTAACATGCTTGAGAAGAACATATCCTGCTGGACATCACCATTTTGTTGTTTGGAAAAAATATTTTTTTGTATTATTATTATTTCTTCTAAGACATTTCATAGATTGTAGACACACTTCTTGTTTTAGTATAGAAGAACTAAGGCCTATTCAAATATACAGTTAAATATCATATAATTTAGGAAGAGGGGGGTGAAGCCATGCCAACCCAGATTATATTGTCTCTGACTATTTACAGACAACTTCCTCCAAGTAGAGATTTTCCTCCTTCACGTGAGTGCAGAAATCATTTTTTTTTTCCATCTATTACTTCCTATTATTCTCCTCAAAACCCTAACTTGTGGTGTCTGTGATCCATGCCAATGGGCAGTACAGTTGCCAGAGAAGGTGGGAGGAATTCACTGGTGCACCCATTTCAGACTCAGCAGAACATCCTTTGAAAAGACAACATTGCAAAAATGTACCTGTTGGTGAAATTGGCCCTTCCCCTCTTGGACCAGATTTCTGGACAAAAGTATTTTCAGCTCAAAAGGATATTTGGGGAAAAAAAAAAATTGAAATCTTTTAAATCTGTTATTTAGAGGCAGATAAAAGATTTAAAAGATGTGAAATTGTATGCAAAATGAATTTCTAATTAAGTCACAGAAGGAAGTACTGCGGATGCTCAGAAGAGTAATTTTAACTGCTAGAATAGCCATGGTAAAATCCAGATATTCAGCTCCACACTCTTTAAGCTATCATACACTATAACTCCAGTCCTGAAAAAGTCCTGGCAAGTTACTACCTAGAATGAGGAATGACCAAGGAAACTGGGGCCATGTGTTAGTGCAGAAGGAAAAAGAAAGAGTAAGGATGTGTGATCGGAATGAAGGTAGAAATCGAGTATTGGCTTATGATGGAGTCAACATAGCGACCACAAGAGCACAGCAAGCTATAAAAATGAATTATGTTGACATCTGCAAGAATTGTACAATCCTTTATAGAAGTTTCCTGAAATACTAATAGGAAAGTACTAGAAGTGAAAGGAGAGGCAAGCTGGACTTTTTTTAAAAATTTTTTTAGACAATCATATTAATCATCTATGGAGTGGCTGATTATTTTCTGTCTGTTTCAGAAATACTGTAAACATCATTGACAGACCAAAAAGTTTGGCCAAAACCAGAGGAGAAGAAAACTCTGGCTTACCTCTGTCAAGGGTGCACATTATGCTGTAGGTTTGCTTTTGCCCAGGTTTGGCAAACCATGAAGTTTGACAGCAGGTTTCCTTTTCGCTGTGATGCCCGTTGCATTTGAATGCATTGGCCAGAAACCCAAAGTGACCCTTATATGTAATATCAGTGAAATAGAAATGGGTTTGGGTTCACGTTCATCACTGCATCCCTGACACCCATCCACAGGGCACAGCTGTGCAAGACTGAATCCAAGTGAGACCTCAGTACTCCCTGGATGAGAGATTTATTTGAGAATTATACATTTGAAGTGAGCAGCACTATACTTTCATTAGCAGGCAAGCTTCTGACTTTTTCTGCAATGCAGGGTACAGGGTAAATATACTGGGTTTTAGAGAAAATCCCGTGTGAGATACAGCTGAGTTGTTAGCCAGCTACACGGCCTTTATATTCTGCTTTTCTAAGGTAAATACTGCTAATCCAGCCACGACAAAATCTTGAAACTTGGTTTTCATTCTCAAGTCTTGGAGAACTACTGTTATTATGATTACCATGATAACACTGGTCAAAGACTTTAGTAACTGTGGCTTGATTTTGCCCACAGTGTTACAGACCATAAAAGAAAGGACCAGAGTAATGCAAATTACTCCATGCACATCAGTAGAGCTGTAAATACTGCTCCTGGTGGCACATGTGCAGGCGGGTTGTAACAGGCAGGATTAAGTGACAGTACAGCACGCAGAGCGGAGAAAAAGGAGATAGTTACAAGAAAGGCAGGACACACTTTTCCTTGGTAAGCTCTGATTTGAATTAATTTGCATGAACAAGAAATATTAATTATTAATTACTAACAGGACAGTTGCCATATCATAGTCTTTATATATCTTCCACAGAAACTGTGTCCCAGATGATTCTTTAAACATGATTTAAGGACTAAGCAACACTTTTGGAAATCTATTTGGAGAAATTCTCTTTTAAGCTGCTTTAGAATTGCTAAATCTATCCATTTGCATATGCCAAAGGACACCAAATCTTCAACTGATAACACTGGGCAGAGCCGGTATTTGAAGGCCATCCAGGAACTGGAACTATGGAGTGAGGGTTCCATAATCAGCACACAATCAGGGGGTTCAGACTTCATTGCCTTTTAATTAGTGAGAGAATAGGTTTGTGAATAGATATTCCCGGGAAGCAGGAGAAATGGCAGGAACCCATGGAATGAGCCCGTTCATCTATAGTTTAAGTAGTGTGAACAACTCATTTATTTCAGGGGCTGTGTCAAACTGTTACTATTCCTTTTCTTTATACATTCAAACTATAGATACATATATTTTTTGGGAAAAAAAAGAAGAAAAAATAGAAAACATATTTTGCATGCATAATTCATAATAAGGTCTTGATTTTGCAAACATTTGTGCAAGTAAGTAGTGCACACCATTGGACTGGGAGTAGAGTTGGCTAAAATATTTGGATGTATTTTAAATACAACTTCAGATGAAGAGGGTACTGGGATACATAACTGTTTGAAAACTTCTATTTCAAAGAGAAAAACAGGATTTTTTCAAAATATTTTAGCCAAAACTGTTATCAAGACATCTATCAAAGTAGTTATTGACTTTTATCTTTTCTGATAGTAATTACATGTGTGATTAAGCATACTGAAATTACTTAATTTTGGATCTTACCATATTTCAAAAGGAATTCAGAACTGTCACTAAGTTTTTGTGCTTCAGAAGTTCTAGAAGTAATTCATGTAACCAAAATGCTTAAAATATAATGCTTGAAAAACATTTTTTTCAAGATAAGAATAAAAATTGTAATCAGTGGAAAGAAAACCCCAACACTATGATAAAATAGAAAGGTACAAAACCGAAACGCTCTCTTTCTTGTAAAGCAAACCCTTTTTTTATAGTGCTGAGAGCATCACTGATTCATTGTTAATTCTAACATGATTATCTTTCTTGCATGTTGTGAAAAAACTTGGTCAAAATGTGTTGAAGAAGCAGCTTGTGATCATACTAAATGTGTTGCAAAGTTGAAATATTGAGTTAATCCATCAAATTATCACCAGTTCTACTAGAACATTTGCGGAAAATAGTAATATCTGATTTCAGGTAAAATGCAACTAAACCTTTTGGACAATTGCGTTTAAGAGCTCTGAGGCTGCAAAGAGTAAAGAGCTCAGTTCACTTTTTGCGAATGATGACATTTTAATGCGCAGCTGAAATTCTCCTAATGAACAAGGAAGAAGGTTGGTTTCACACCAACTCTCTGGTGATAACTCAGCTGAAACTACTGGTGCTGACTCTTCTGACTGGAGAAAATCAGGATCATTCCCAGAGGCCAAATCTGCCTAGAATTAGCACTGAGGGTTGGCATGTGGCACCTGCGCTTATTGTGAAGTGTCAGAGCTGTGCAGCACATGCTGATAGTGGCCATCTGCTACGTACATGGATACCCCAGTGAAGGTCGGCGTGGGGGAGAGCCCTGGTTTTCAGCCCTGTGATTTGAGTGACAGAACTAGACTCATCTTCCATGCCTCTTCAGAGCGTGAGCAGTTTTTATGCTGTGAAATTGGACGTAACTTCTGTTCGCTTCCTCTTCTCCTCTGCGTGTGGAGATGTCTTGGTATGTGCTGGTCTCTTTGCATTAAACAAGAAAAACAGTATCTTGAGAATGCACTGAGAACAGAAATTCTCTATACTATTAAACTCATATTTAGTGCTTTGCTTGGTATCTGTCACATCAGTGTGGAATGAAAAGTTCCTAATATAAGCAGCCTTTCATATGTTTTTTTCCAATCATGCAGGGGTATCTTGAACCTTTGTAATTATTATTCGTTCTCATTCTAGCCCCTCATATATCTTTATGTTTAACGGTATTGAATGATGTGATGAAAAACAACCATTTTTAAATTTGATTTCTGCTTTACAATTCCTATCATTCTACCTTTCCAGTAAAAATATTGATTGCTTTCATCTTTTTCTTAAAAAAACAAAGGGATCAAGGAAAATATATTTCCTTTTATTATTTAAAAGTATTATTTTTACTTCATTCTACCTTTTATGACTTTATATTTAAATATAACATATAATGAAATATAAAAAAATGAGACAGAGTAAGTAACAAGTAGCAATCTCTAATTCTAGATTTCGTACAAACTCTCTGTATGACTTTGGACATAATTTTACTGTTTTCTCATCTGTGGAAGAAGATCAATATTGGATACCTAGTGTTGGACTTCTAAAGCTCGATATCCTGTCATGTGCAAAAGGAGACACACCAAATGTATGGAGCCAAGAATTCATTGCTTGTCCAATTTGTGTTTAAAGCAGCTAATAGTCCTAATTGGAAAGAAAAGTCTCGTTTATATGAGAAAATCTACTTATAGCATGCCATTTTTGCCTGGTGTGATGCTCACCTCCAGATGCCCTCCTGGCCTCAAGGTTGACAGCACCAGCCTTCCTCCAGGGTGGGTGTAGGGGGGTTTGCAGCAAACTGTCACCCTCTCGAGGGCATCTCCAGATGGGTGCGGTGTTGTAGCGGGCCCCTGCCTCCTCATTCATGGGTTTGCTTGGGCTTATCTGCCCAGAAGTATTGTCGGGCATGCGTGGATTATGGAGAAAAAAAAAAAAATTCCTTTCATGTGAAGTGGAAGACAAGGTGAGAACTGGAGCAGAGAAAATTGAAGATATTTCTATCAAATGAAATAAATAAATAAACCATACATCGCCAAGAAACCTAGAGGTCTTTGGGACTCTGTGATAGAGATACCCCAGTGAGACACGGGTTTGTCCTCATGTCTATATTAAAGTTTAAAGCAAGCTTTCACATTGTGAACTTTATATTTACTCTTCTGCCTGTTTCATTCTCCTGATTCTCTCAATAATGCTGAACAGCTATGGCTGGATTCAAATCTAGGGATAACCATCTACAGACTTCATATTCACAGGAACAAAGAGAGAAAAAAAAAAAGATTTCAATATTTTTGGGGGGTTCATAAGTCACATCCTCTCCAGAAGAGAGGACCAAAGCATACCTTTACCTTGAATAATAAAAATCATATCATGTTTAATTAAGGACTTTTCCTGTGAGTTTTCTCCTTACAAAAAGGAAAGAAAACGTATCTTACACTTTGCAAGACTTACAAAGTAATGATAACCCCATGGTATATTACCAAATAGTCACCAGAAGTGTTCCCACAGTGTTAGAACTGGATTAAAGTGGATTTCTAACAGATTCTTCAATTTAACAGGTCAGATTAATTTAGTAGAATAAGTGTTTCATGGCTTCCAGTATCCTTGCAGAAACTTTCTACTTTCATTAACTGCTGCATTAATTGCTGAATGGAAAAGACTAATTCTTAAATAGGCTCTTTCGCATAATCAAAAATATTCATTACCATTAATTTTCATAGCAAGTGAATTTCAAAAGTTCCATTTCTGAGAAATGAAATTTTAAATTCCCATGTCTATTTGCTATTGATGTTCTTGTGGGCATCGATCCAGGAGGGAAATGGAAAAAAAGATACCTTTGACTTACATTATCAGCTAACTGCGCAACATAGAACACATACTGAATTTTAAGTGCTACATACATTTTAATCTAGAAAATAAAATAAATTAGTATGCTAAAGTTATTCTAGAATAGATTCTAGACAATACTGTTAAACTTTTGGTTATTTACTTATTCATCAACAAACGATTGCTTTCCCCTAAATCATGAGTACAACTTTTAGCTTATTTACAGCCACAGAACATTCTTTTTTTTTTGTTAATTTTAAGAGACAGTATTTTAATTCTATTACAAGCTAAGAATTTACTATTCCTAAGAAAGTAAGAGGAAAAGCTCTTCATCCGATCAAAAGTTAATCTAGTTGGTGTCTTTGACAGTTGTTACTCATGGCTACCTAGGAAAGAATATGAGGATGAGACAAGGGTAACACAACCACCAAATATTCTCCTATCCCCTGAAAAGCTACAGTTCAGGGGACTTCCCTGAGCCACTTAAAAGTACTTCTCTTGTGTTTAATGATCCTCAGCTGGGTTTTTGCCTATTATGAAGTTGTCAGGTTGGTTTCAAACCAATGTTAGCTCTTAAAGCTCACAGCATTCTGAGCAAAAACTTCTACAGCTTAATTGCTCATTACGTGAACAATTAGATCCTTGTATTGAACATGTTCTCTGCTAGTTTCTTTTGATGAATCCTAGTCATATCTCCTAAAGCTATGCAGAATGTTCACATAAATTAAGACTTAACAAGCCATATTTCCCCCTAATATTTTAGTGAAGGTGGATTACTGCTGCTTTCTCAACTAGTAGAAATAGAAAAGTGTGTGCCTTATCTAACAGAAGAACAACTTGTAAATATTAAACGAAAGGAAGACTGACATGTCTCTAGATTTTCAAGTTCTCACTTTTACAAGATGTACTAAATATTATGCATATATGCATAGAATGTAAATAAAAGTAATCACCTTTTTATAACTCTGACAACATCTTTACACAAATTCAATTTCATAATATTTCATAATATTACATAATATTCAAATTTCATAATATTACACAGGGCCCCGCTGGTTTGTCCTATATGACTCTGAGTCCACAGGGAGATTCAGAAACTTTTGCTTTTATAAAAGCTATATGCTAAATCATGCCTTTAAAAATAATGTTTCATTGGAAAGATAACATGTCACAAAAATTAGGAGGAAAATGGTAACAAAATCCCCACAGGAACTTGTGATGCATTTTTATTTTGCTGTAAAGGAGATAAATGCTTTTTAAATGAAATATTCAGGATAAAATGTCAAAATAAATGCCAGTGAAAAGCAGACTACTATGGGTAGTTATAGAAAGGCACACTCAAAATGTCCTAATGTTTTATTCTCTAAATCTGACCATGGCATTCATAGCAATTGCTGCTTGAATAGTGATTTTGATGTTCATTGGCTAAGCATATGTAATTTCCTTCTTGTTTTGAACATACTCTTCATCCACCACATCATATGAATTTGCTCAGTGCTTCTGCTGGAAATCGTCTTTAGTCATTTCTCCATTTACAACAATCAGATGTAAGTTTCCAGTTCCAAGATTTCTGTCATGCATTGGCTCTGAGCACTTTTTTTTACAGTAACTCTCTATCCTAAACATCAGCTGCATCTGTCTAACTCGGTTCCTTCTGTAAAAGGCAGCAATCAAAATCAGACACATCACAAAGGTAATTGCAACAGTTTGGCCAAAATTTTGTCTGAGGAGTGAGGAAAAGATTTTAATTTTTGTTCTCCAAAAGTATACCATCCTATATGTTCTTTTTTCCCCTTTTTTCTCTCTCTTCTAATTCTAGTGTAACTATTTAAAAATATATTCAGTGAAATTTTGACCTAAATGTAAACATTTCAAATTTGGGGCACAATGTTCAAATTTGTCCTTCTTAACTTTAGTCTCATCTGCATGGTGTTCTATTAAATACCCCATGCCTGAATTAATTTTCCTTCATTTAATATTTCTCTAATTTCCTTCTCCTCTCAACAAAAGTCTTGTTTTTAATTTCCATGTTGAAAATATACTTTGTAAAAACTCTAAGGGACTAAAGAAACAATAAATAACAGAGTTGAAAGTTCAAAACAAACTGAAAATGGGAATCTTGATGTTGGAAGAGGGACATCAGACCAGGCAGAGAAGAGCTCAGGAAAACAATTCTTGGTAAGGCCTTTTTGGTGCATTAGAAGAAGTTGTGCCTGAGAAAATGCTTTGTGTAAAAAAGGTAGATTTTGATAGTGAATATATCTCTGATTCACCACAAAAAATGGAGAAAGGAACCCAAAATACTTTGCTGCTTCATCAAGCAAAACTAACTCCTTCCCTCACCCAAATACTCAGACAAACTAAAAGCTTTCCCAAATCCAGTTAGTACAAAAAAAAAACCTGAAGAACTTACAGTTGTAGTTTGGTGGATGCAGACATATTCTATTTTCTCTCAAAACCACTACTGGCTAGTTTCTCATTCCAGGCCCATTTTTGCGGTGCTGCTTCTCTGTGTCATCATCACGACACAGCACTGTCTGTCACCTTTTAGCAATGGACTTGAGGAATCTGACAGCTTCAGTCAGATTCACATCAAAATCAGACAGAAATAAAGAATTACCAGAAATATACTCAGTAATGCTAGCTCCATCAACTTGATTATTTTTCAGCTTTGTCTGTATAGATTCTATTAAAAGTTAGTGTTATGGGGAAAAAAAAGCTTGAAATCTTTCACAAAATAGTTAAAAACAGAATATTTGAAAGCAAAGGTTTCCTATACAATGATACATAAATGGTTGTAGATGGAAAATTGTTTTCTCTTCCTCTTCTTCTTCTTTCTATACTTGCTGATCTATTTCAAGCACCATTTTAATAAAATTCCCCTCATTTTTTCCACTATTTTTTTATTTTCACTTTCAGCAACTTGAAAGTAAGTTAACACTGACAAACAACTAACTTTCACTTTTTAAAAATCTCCTCAAACACAATTCTTTCAAACATATACATTTATCTTGATCCTTTTCTTCATTTAAAAAAACAAAAAAGCATGTTTTGTTGTATTTTACTTTTTTTCACTGTAATTTCAAATTTTGGTGAAACAGATTGCAGACAATTAGTTTGAGCTAAACAGATGTTTAAATTGGACACATATGCCTAAAGTGTTTAAGGTATCTCTCGTTAAAGTTTTACGTATGCCTAAGAGATTTTATGGATCATGGTTTAATGATAGTTTCTCTCACTCTCAATGAAGTCAGTAATTACACTTAACGACAAGGTCAACAGGCATTGCTAATATCCACTGCCCCACTTTTTTTTCCTTTTTTAATCTTTTCCCCTTTTTTGGAATGACTTGCTGTACAATGTTTCCTCATTCTCTCCAAGACTGCAGATATAATTACATATGCCTGTAAACAATTACAAATCCATGCTACCCTTCTGCCTCATTAGTCAGAAATCTGAAGGGGAAATGCCACCACTAATATGGCTTAAAACTCACTTGGTCTGATTTTTGTCAAGTTTTAATCCTATTACTTCAAGTGATTATTAATTAGCATTGTATGTAGCAATAACTCTTGCATAAATAAATAAAATGCAGCTGTGTGTGACCCTCTGAAACACATCAGCTCTGCTAAATTATGTTCTCTGTTATTATGTATGTTATTAACTTTGATTTTTCTTGTTAAGCCACTCATCGTAATTTATTTTATACTACCACCATGCTGCCAACCATCATGAAAAGAGTGCTTTCCATATAAAGCAGTTGTGGCAATGTTTCCTTTGAATATTATTATTTACATAATAATTGTCCCTCCAGGCTGTTACTCTAATCAATATCCAAGACTGTACATGAATATATGAAGAAAGCTTTGTCCCAAACAGCCTACATTATGAACAGTTAAATGTAGGGAAAATTTATCATTAATAATCTTCTTTAGCAGATTAGGCTGTAGTTACAAGAGTGTAAAGTGAATTAACCAAGGACTGAGATTTCTGTCTTGTTCAGGACTTCAGCATCATTCAAGCTTTTAACCGTATACTTTTTCTTTTTTCCCAGTGACATCCTAAGAAATTGTTCACCCACTTCAGACTTACTATCATCTTGAACCAATGTTGGTCTCTGGGGCAACTCATGGCCCAGATGGAGCAGTTAACGGAAGAAAGACAGTATGTCCTTGGGAATTGGAAGGAGAAAAGTGCACAGTACTCATCACATTTTTCTTTGTGCACTGTTTTCTTATGCAAATTCAACAGATTTTTACAAATGCTAACATGTTAACCTAGCCAGCCTTGAATTTGCAAGCATTGCATTCACCTTTCTTTTCACTCTACCACCATTTACATTTTTGCACGCTCTCCCCCTTTGCAAAATCAGATACGAGTGCCATCAGGTTTCTTTATGAATGCAAGTTGTCCTCCCTTTTCAAAACTGGTAATGAAGACCTATGTTTTGCGTCATCAAATCACACAAAAAATAATGATAAAAATGCTGAAGAAATTATGAGAAAAACACTTTCTCATGTGCATAGACACTCATATATATGGACACATATTGTTATATCATTTTTTCTTACTATGTTTTTGTAATATTGAGTCTGTGCTAGGAACAAGAAAATACGGTTGAAAGACTGTGATGCAAAACTTTCATATTTTTATTAGAAACTGCGATTAATACATGCAGGTTCTGCTTTCCTGAGGCTTGATATACATTAATCACATTGTTCTCTGCATTTTGTTGTTCCAGCTGTGACTTAAATACAGAGTGTGACTAACAAATAGTTCTGGGTGCACGTATGTGAATCGGATGGAAATCCATATGCTTTAGTGGTTGTAAAATGCATTTAATATTAGCAATTACTGTATTAACTATCAATATGTAGAGTGACTCAGATTAGGAGTTAGCAAGTAGAACAATATTGTTTTAAAATATGATGTAAAGGACTACACAATAAATAACTGGATTTTTCTAAAAAAATCATCTCAATCACTTGAAATTTACATTTCAAATTCTGGCTCTAGTGTATAGTACCTGAAAGTCAGTACAGATTTGTGGTGCAAATGTAAAATGTTTTTTGTTTGAATTTTGGCTACATTTTTTTTTACACTACATGTCACAGAGAGTAGGAAAAGACAGGCTCATGAACAGGCTGAGAAAGGCAAATCTTTTACAGTACAACACTGCATGAAAATGTCATCACAATTTTGTTTGCTAAGTGGAAAACGACTACATAAAGAAAAATTCAAATGAGAGCAATATGGTTTTGTTTCCCTGGTGGCATAGGAGAAACAAATAAACAGTGTTTCCTATGAGAGGGCTGTGGGACAGGAGGACAGCCCTGTGTGTCTGCTTTTGTGTGCGTTGGTGATGTAGAGCCTGTCCCTGGTTGAACAGCCCGTGCATGGCCAGGCTGCGCACCCGTCCCATGCTGTGTCCGACAGCCCACATCCAACCAGCAAATCCTCTGTGTGTATGGTCAGCTCTGCCTGCTGGTAGAGAGCAAAACTGCTCATAAGCCTTCCCTTCACAGAGCAGAAGATGTAGGCATCGCCACATCCTAAAACTCATGATCTTCTAAACTTTTTTACTGAGCTAATTTATTTCAGTAAAACAAGGATGTTGTGGGGAAATTACTACCTGTTACTTGTTCTCATTCTGTTTATGTAAAGGCTTCAAAGTTGAAGCATTACTAAGTTGTGTTAGTACTATGGATTTTTAATATGAATTGGATAATAGCATAAATCTAAACTTATACAACCAACCATCTTTACATGCCATCAGAAGGGACTTTAAGTGTATCACATTTTCATTTAGGGCCAAAACTTATTCTGCTTATGTGATCTATTCCACAAATGTCTCTGTGGGATTAGGTTGGAAAAAGGAATAGTTGGACGCTTTACTTCACTCTCAGAACCTGACTCACAGCATTCATACAAGACAGCTATCGCTGACCGTTATTAATTAGGTATCCTGTTTTTTGGAGTGGTTCCAGTCTGGAAGTCGTTCTCCTAAGGAGCATTAATGAGGTCCCAATTTTCCTGCTGTGGGGCAAGTGTGAGTAATGGAGTCACACATAGGCTCCAGCTCCAGGAGGTGTTCAGAATCTAACGGACTGTTTGACCTTGACAAAATCATCTTTTTACCCTGTGAGGGGCACATAGAAAGGCTGGGGTGGTTCAGGTAGAAATTTCCATCTTGTCAGCTGTACACACAATTCAAAGGATAACAAAAACTAAAAATAAAAGACAGAGTTGAATACCTATGTAAATAAGTAGGTATCATATACATTTTGGGATTTGTTTTCATGTAGATAATCCTCCCAACTTACCTATATGATAGCCAGTTTAATGATGGCCACATTCTCTGTGTGTTCTGTTTCTTGAATGGGTAAATCCTTTCTTCATTTTCATCTTAAATTAGATGCAAAAACCTTTATCTTCCCCAAATCTATTATTTAATGCACTTAGCTGTGAAACAAGTGATAATTAGTAATGATCCACGGAGCTAGTTCATTGTTCTGAATCTGTCTCTTTGCAGTTTGGCATCTTTATTCAGGCACTGAACTTTCTCACATTTACAATACCCTTTTTCTAGCGGACCCTGCAATGTTACGTTTGGTTAGAGAAGATTACGTCCAATAAACAATCATATTTTCAGGGACTTCCAGATGGAAGCCTAGAAAGACAGAAGGCCAAACAGAAATTGTATTTACCTGCATTACTATAAAGTCAGACCAGTATTTTTACTACGATTTTTTCCTCATTTTTACCAAAACGGAAGATGCTCAGAACTTCAGAACTTACATGGTTCACTCTGTGGCCTTCCCCCGCCCACCCAGTCTGTCTTTACTCTTGTAAACTTAAGCAACTCTCAGACTGGGATAACTTTGAATTAAGATCATGGTCAAACTGAGAAATGCTAATTTATCCTGTTGAAAATTAGTTTGGTACAAGCACAATAGAGACTCTAAGCACAAAATTAAAAAAAAAAAAAGGTAATAAGTGACTTGGATTTTGTTCTGAAGCTGTACTTATGCAACTTCAAAACACAGTCATTGAAATGTTTTCCTCTGTACGTTTCCCACTATTATTCCAGTGCTAACAGTGAATGTAACAATCTGTTTCTTGTAAGTCGTTCTTCCCCAAAAGCATTTCATGTGATACAGGAATGCTCAAAATATTAGATATTGGCGAGCAAAGTCTTGTTAAACACCTGCCTTGAGATTTTAAGTAGACTGGTACAAAAACCAATATTCACAGTAACATTTTTGATTCTTTTAGATCTTTCATGAGGAAAAATTAAATCACTGTAAGAGAGTTAATATGGTAAATTTAACATGTTAGTCAGAAGTTAGTAATTGCAAAATTAATAACACTACAAACAATGTGAGATAATAATCTATTTTATTAGTCTTATGCACCAAGTGGCTAATGGCACTGGGGACAACAGAGATCTCAAATTCCCAGGGCCAATTCATCTGAGCTCCTAATCTTTCTTTATCTGCTGCACAGCCTTACAGTGCTGTCTCTCCATCTGCCATAACCAATGTTTTGAGAGGCATCAGAGGGATTCTCGGGCAAACTGGCCTGGGAAGATAATCTGTTGATAGGTTCCAGACTCAGATATGGATTTTTTTGTATCATTGGCAAGTTAAGAGAGGAAACACTTCTTACTGGTAAGTGTATGTACATGGAGATTTAAAAAAAAAGGAAAACACTGTTCTGGCGCTGCAGTGAGTTTATTTCATGTGGCAGATTTTAATTTTGCCCACAGCTTCCCTGAAATATATGAGAGTCTGATTCATTAAAAAATAAATTATTTATAATTTGTCTGATATCAAAGTAATATGCCATTATTAGAAAAAAGTCTAACGAGACAAGAAATTATTGTATGGCATTTAAATGCAGCATGTAGATATTTAAATACCAGCTAAGCAACAAAAAGCTGACTGTTAAGGGTACAACCCTGGGCTTGTCCAACAGCTCTGACATATGCTAGAGTATCCAGAAAAATGCTGGCAATATTGATCCCAAGGTACTGGTATTTTGCACTGGTATATTGTGATAAGTCTAGAACATAGCAAAAGGTTTCATTACCCAGACAGGAGGAAGATATGTCTACAGAGTGGTCAGTTTTGCCTAATGCTTCAATTATCATTTTGATAGAAAGCCATAGAGTTGATGCCTTTAAGAAAGGCATCCAATACTCAAAGCACTTTTATACCTCTTAAAATCCACATCTTGCTGTACTCTGATGACGAGGATAATGAATAGTCTCAAACCATGTCAAAACAACCACACTTTTAGTCTTCACATAGAAAGAGCAGGGGGAGGGGGGATCAATTTAAATTTTCTAAGTGATGGAATAAAACTTGTAAAAGAATGTTAAGCAAGAGTAATTTCTTTATATCTGTACAGTCTTCAGGAGCGTGCTCTTACAAAAAAATGAAAAGTTAAGGAAGTTTTCCTTATGTATTCATTATAAACCACAAACTTTGAGTCAGAAATGTGCGCAATTCTAGCGTTGCTTACTTTCTTCTCACCTTTCCTGCCCTGGAGGCTGTGTCTAAAACACCTTAAATCTTCTGTCAGCAAAAGCAGGAGAGGTCAAAGGAAACTGTTAGGTAGTAGGAAAGACATTCTTGTCAGCAGGGCTCAGCAGTATTAGGCAAAAGAATGACAAGCTATAGGAAAAGAGGGAGAGCAGGAGAAGAAGGTGGATGCAGAATTTTGTGTCACATTTTAAGTTCTATATAGTTAAGTAGAGTCATTGGCTATTTATATTTCTAGTTTTTTTTCAAGTACCACTGAGATATAAGAGATTTCTAAAAAATTGTTTACTAAGAAAACTGTCACAACATTTTATTGAATTTGCTTAGACTTAGACTGCATACTCATACCCAAGCCATACTCATACCTATCCACATGTAGATAGGTACCTTTTACATCACTTATGTGAGAGTTTCAAAACCAGGGTAGCAGAGTGATTCTTTCCTAAAGATTATTGAATTTCTTGAACAGAAGCATCCAACACCAGAAGGCATATGCCCATGGAGTCCTAATAGATAGGAAGTTGACCTAGAAGGAGAGAGTTCAATAGAGTCATTCATTCATTAAAATATTGACTCAATTTGAATTGTAAATTTGATTTTACAGTTGCATTGGTTAACTCTTAGTAGATTAGTGTAATTTACGGCCATTCAGCCTTACCAACACCATTATCGTATATTTGTTTGTTATTAACACTAATAAAAGTCATAAAAGTAATAGGGCTCCACTGTATTTTTAAGTTAACAGTATAAGAATGACCTTGAAAAGGTAGATAAGTGAGATTATTTACTTGAAATCCTACGTAGTTTCTCTAAAATTAGGTCTTTGATGCTCAATCAAGAAACTTCTGGCCTCACAGAGGTGCAGGACTGAAGCCTTAACCTCTCTTTCTCGTTCCCTCATCAGTAAAACGGGGATGCTAGTTCTCTCTGGCTCTGCAACATTCTCAGAATGAAAACGTCTCACGACTAATAAGTGTCCTGAATTTAGTATTTACATTAGCAAATAGCAGTTTGGCTTTTGTGTTAAGCAACGATAAAGAAATCTACAAACAGTTCAGTATTCATGCAGTGCACATCCATTATTTGAAACACGTGAAGGCGAGAACTAGTTTTTTGATATCTGTTTAGAAAAATTTTACAATACCATATATGTGTTACTAAAAGCTTAATAATAGCTTTGTGTATTTGTATACTTCTGACTCACTTGATAACAAAACCAGTTGTCTCTATGGAATTTTCTTCTGAATGCTTACAGGAATGTCTACCAAAATTGTGAATCAGTGAACCAGAATTTATTTAGGTTTTGATTGAACACAACGTTTGCTTATGCATCTGTATGCACCTTGCTCTGTTTATACTACTTTACTTAAAAGGTCTAACACTCTGTAGATTCATCCCTTGGTATTCATATGGCAAAGTACAGCTTCTATTTGCACCTGAATAAATGTGAGACAGTGAGCTGATTATTTCTGACAGTCGGTAAAGTGAGAAGCAAACATACTGACAGGAATCCATGGGCAGCACTAAGAAATGAAGAAGAGTAAAAGGCAACCTGCCTGACTCAGTTACAAAGAGATAGCCAGTCAAAGTACTTTTAGCAAATGATAAGCAAAGGATACTAAATTCAAAAGTTACTATCAAATAACCACATGATCAAATAAGTAAAATAAATCAAACTCTAGTAGCAGATTAAAATTACCTTAGGAATCAGTACTTTTAAAGTATGTGTGCAACTACTTCATGAAGTGACAGTGAAAGATAACACTTACGTAATACAAGGTATCTGTTAGGACAAGAAGAATGGCCTTTTATTCTAATTATGCTTTTATAAAGTGATAAAAATAAAATATCCTTCTGCTTCGGCATGCATATTCCTCTGTTTACAGTAGCTTGTTTAAAAGGTCCCTGACTCTATAAACGCAAAGTTTACTCTCTCATCAAAGTTGTATACTTTGTGTTTATGAAAAACACTTCTTCTCACTGCAGTATTACCAGCTATGGCAATTCTGAAACACTGAGAAAATGTAGCTAAAAAGCAGAATCTCTGCTTGGACTTAGAAAAAAACAACAACAAAAAAGCTCAAAAAAGTGAAAGTCACGCTGTGTTTGTTTCCATCTCTGATAGCTTATAATGCATTTTAACCACAGGAATCTTCCCATCATGTATTAATTATGGGCTACAGATAAAATCATTATCATTATGTAATGAAAAATCTGAGTAAATTACTTTTAATATCATGTGCAGTAGAAATTCAACAAAAGCCATGCAATTTTTATATCAGCATTTCTTATTATCAGATTTGCTTCTACCTGCTGTGGACATTATTTGGCATTTCTTTTTCCTTCATGCCAAACAGAGAGAGATTTACAGAAAGGTCTCTCAAAATAGTCATGCATCGCTCTTGTTTATATGAAAGAATACCATGTCAGCTCTCCACATATGATCTCTTGCTTCCTCCGCTGTCCTTTCTCTTGTAAGAGCCTTGAATTTCTGTTTGTGCTCAATTGCTCTACCTGAGTGGATAAAACGGCTTGGCAAGCGGGGCTCAGTTAAACATTTCTAGAGCTTTCACTAAATAAAACTCCCTTTTCTTCAGGGAGCCTGCAAAAAGACCACCGAGTGCAATTCCTCCAGCCAATACATTCTAAGTGCGTACGTACAATATTTGAAAGACCCTTGCTTAGAAATTTGCTTTGATTTTACAGCTTTAAGAATCACTGAAGATTCCCTGATTGGATTTAACATGAGACTGAAAACACAACTTTGATGTTGCTGAACATCTCCCATCAGATGCAGGAATAAAGTGGATTCCAGAACAAATATTGATTAAATATCACGATTAAATGACATCTTCATGAAATATACTGTAACCGATTACCACCACAAAAGTGGTGGCAGCACAAAAGTGATATGCAGGGAGGGCACCTCCAACAGTAAGGACACATTTAGAGGGGAGGCAAAGAGGCACTTCTGTTGGTCTGTACATGCCAGGAGCGTAGGTTGGTCCATAATCAATTTTAGCAATTGGTCCATAAGCAAAATAAGACTTTTTACAGAAGTATGTGGTGACACACAAGATGAGAAGGAAAGAATATGGGAATGACTTGCAGTGGATGGGACTAGACGATTCGGAGCATCCTGCAGTCCTGTGCTCCTCTAAACTAGAAAAAAGGAGGTATTTGCTGCAGCAAATGATCAGTATTGCCCCACTTCAAATGATTCATGGTGTACTACCTTGCATATTGCCTGAGGATATGAGCTGATCATGAAGCATTATCTTAGATTATATGCTTCTATAAGAAGTTGATCTCCTGAATTACATACTTTGCCTTCTTTAACCTGGCTAAAAGAAGATCCTTTATTGAATATCCTGACATATTGATTTATGCATGTACATGGGTACACTATACAATGTACATAGGCATGTATTCATGGGAGAAACAAACATTCCATAATAATCACAAGAGCAAAATCAAGGATCTGCATGACCTAAAATGTAAAATTTCAAATAAACAATAGTGAACCCAAAAATCCCAGACAAAGCATGTTTACTAATATTATACTTCTAAAGAATTCCTCTCCTATATACCTGTCTGGTTACCGCTCCTGCAATTGCTTCATTGCAAAATGTTAAAGAAGATATTAACTAATAAAACAATTCATTTCCTGAAAATAGATTGAAGTTTTACTGCATTAATACAAACATGAGGCCAGACTCTCAGCCATCAGTCATGGGTGATGTGAAAGACTCCTACCTGGCAGAAAAAAATTGCTAAGCTGTTTTTTGGCCCTGTTGGAACCCAGGGGGGATTTGCCATTAACTTCTTTTGGGCCAGCACATCCTTTAAAAGATTTTAAAGATCTTCTGTCATGCAGAAAGCCCACAGTGACACGACACAGCATTATCCAGTATATCTCACATCTCTACTGCCTCTGTATTCAGGCACTCCAGGACAGAAGGTACTTGGGAATGTGTGGTGGTAAAAAATGTAGAGAAGAAGATCTGACTCAAAGCATGGAAAACAAACCAATCATATGAAGAATTCCTCTTTGTCATAACTTTTCAAAATAAAATTAAAGACTAAACTTGCCTGGCTCTACTGCAGATAGCTTGATAAAATATTTTTTTAAGAGACCCTAATCACGTGACTACAGTCATTATAACATAAATTGATTCAGAAGAGGTTTAATTAATTTAATGCATCTAACTGTAATTATTATTCTGCATTTATTATGTAGGATTTTTATTAGCTTAATGGTTTTATACATTTATCAGATAGTCACTGAAAAATTTCAGTTACTCATAAAGAATCTGAATAAATCAGCAATGACTTTTTTTTTTCCCTTTAAATAGTTTTATTATAATGATTTGCTATTTTGGCTCTTACCAGTCATGACAAATTTCTGCTGCTTCATTGAGAAAAAGCTCTATCCAATATCCACTAAAGTCAAGGAACAGATTCAATTGATTGCATTGCACTGTAAATTGTGTTTAGAATATCTTTATAATACAATGATTCCTCTAGTGTTCAGATGTAATTCACGAGGATTGCTTCCATTTTATTTGTTTTTTAAATAAACAAGTCATTTTAACACTTAGTTTTAGAATAACCACGTGTGCCTTTGACAAAACTTTTTATTTTTATTTTCTCAGTGCTCTAAAGCATGCCTGCATCTCTTTTCTAGTCCTATGTAAGTACGGCAAAACGCTGCAAATTCCATCATTTACAGCCTTTGACCTTTTAAAATTTGGTTTGGCTTCAATCAAAATCAAAATACATAAACTTACTGTGTAAAGAGAATTTATGCATTTTAAAACTTTGACTGAAAAAAAATCAGAAATTTATAGCATGATGTTAATTTAAAATTGATGTTATTTATTGCAGTAGTAGTATTCACACTCTAGAAAGTTGAAATATATTTTGATCTCTTCAGTTGAACTTAGGTGAGCTTAGTCAAACTGCGTGGCATGGGGAGAGTCACTCAGTAAAATTATGTACTTCTGTCCATCAGACTTACTGCTGTACCCGAGACTTTACATGTCCGAAGACTACAGCTTGCATGAGTTTGGTAAAAGTCTTTGCTGCTATCTGCAGGACTGGCTGACATTCTCCTGGGTGTCCTTGTGACATGCCTATGGAAACCAAAGAAGGGGTAGGGAGTATGCAAGCTGTTGAAGCTCTGACAGAAGGCACTGACGAGTGTTTTCTCCCTGTTTGGTTGTTTCGCATTTGCTGCCTACAGAAAAGCAACCTGTCTTTCTGCGGATTAACCTTGCCAGTTCATCACCAGATTGGCTTTACTGCTCTAAGGCAGAAAGGTAAACAGAAGTTTTCGGAGTTAATAGAGCTCCATTGCATTTTGTATCCAGTACACACTCTGTTTTGACTCAAAGTTCTCTTAAACTTACTGTCCAAAAATGGCTTAAAATGAGCTTTTGTAAAATGGTAAGTGTTCTGAGGTATTTCTTCCTTTTAAGGATGGTTTGGGATTTAAGTTTACTTAGAGAGTTAAATGGTTCTTTTAGAAGATTTCTATTTAAACACAATTTAAAGCATTAGTAACTTTTAGATACCAGTTTTAAGGATACTTCTGATGTAAAAAATGGATTTTATTTACACGCAGTTGAACTCCACAGCAATCTCATCCTTTGCAGGTTACATTTGTTATAGCCAAGATTAATTAATTAGAAATATTAGAGTTAGGATTAACTCTTGGATTTGGTTCAGAAATCATTGGCAAGCTTGTGGCTCTGGCACACAAATAATTTTGATATTTAAAAGTTAGCATTATACCAACAACAAGTACTTTCAAAAATCAAAATGGCTTGGAAGGTGAAAGGAATAATATTACAAAACTTACACTAAAGTAAGTTCTTATAGATCGTTCCAGTTGGGAGTTTAATTTTTGTTCATCTGTTTACATTTTCTTTAAGTAAGTGTAAATTGTTTTCATAGAACCATTATTTTCATTGCATAGCCCTCCATCCTACTAACAAGAGTCTTTTTAAACTCTTAGTTTTATAGTTAAATGTTGAGGGGGGAAAATAACTCTGCTCTAATATAAACAAGGCATAGAACTACTGGAGTTTGCTTCTATAATGCTGTAATGCAGGATGTCAGATAGAAATTATTAAATCTGGACCAAGAGTTTGTTTAGATAGGTTTTCCCAAAAAACGTTTCAGGGAGATTCTCTGTAAACAAGACAACAGTCACTGTGCATGTTCTCGTATCTCCAGCATTAACTTTCTGAAGCACACAACGTGAGACGCATCAAAAGACACTTTTTCCAGAAGAATGCAAACACTGTTGAGTCAAGTTCTGTCTTGGAATGAAACTGCCTGATAAAATCATAGCATTAAAATTATGACCAAGGAAGAGAAAGGAAACAGGAATGTTCAGAAAGAAACAAGAGAAGAGGGGAAAAATTTGCTTATTGCAGTGATAAACTGACTGGCTGGTAAGTTTACTAAGAGAAATAAATGTAAGAATGAGTAAAACAATCTAGTCAAGTTGCTATCAATGTGTAATACAAAACACCACAATAAAAATTAAAGATATGCTTTTAATCTCTAAGATATAGTTTAGGAATCAATGTATCCAGGAAAACTGTGAAAGGTATTGGAGCAATAAATTACTGGAGTAATTAAAGTACTTTTATTATTAAATGGATGAAAACTAGAATGCAATAAAAATGACTGAGTAGCCCTAAAAGGAAAAGGAAGAAATAAAAAAAAAAAAAGAAAAAAAAAGATGAGGACATTTTATTTTTCAAGTTTCATTCTCAGGAAACGATACAAAGAAGAAATACTTCAAAGAAAATTCTGAATTCTAAAAAGGCTTGTGATAGATGGTGATTTTCAGAAGGTGAGTAGTGTTATTTTAAACCCTTGCCTTTTGTATTAGACTGAAACTAGACAAGTCTTAATTAAGACTTATCACTTTTGCCATGGCCAATCACATAACAGTTTTTATGAAAAGCCAAAGCTTTCACTTAGAAGGAAAGTCAATATTCTTTGTCATTCAAATCAATGTCATTTTAGAAAATGGAAACTTGTTAGGGATTTGCTACCTCTTCCATTCTTAGTTTCTTCAGAGTAAGACAGCCAGCAGACGGAAAGCACCAAAGGATGAATCATAAAACATGCAATTAATAAATGAAATTATCTAATTTACATTTTCATGGACATATACATGGTGAAACTTAAGATACATTATTATGTACCAATACCAATTATTTCACATTTATTTTCTCATTTCCAAAATGAGGATGCCTGACAAAAATTTTGTTGAAGTCCTGTAGGGTCAAAATGACTATATAAATGTCCTATTTAAACCCTTCTTTCAAAACAGCCAACCTCACAGATGCCTCAGGAGATTATCCTCCCTCTTGGGTTTGAACAAGTTTCAGTTCCACAACTGAACACAACATGGCAATGTTTGCCTTTTACATGTTAGCAAAAAGCCCAAAATATGAAAAGAAAATTATTCATACCTTTATTATGCTATCAGCTAGCTCTTAGAATGAAACACCTTGTTAGATAGAATATGATAGGCCTTAAAAAATTCAGAATGTCAACAAAATGAAAGAAAACTATAAATTAAGGCCAAAATATGACTTTATACCAAACCTGAGTTACCTAAAATATCAACAATACTGCAGAACAGTTTAGCTAGTGTGAGGAGTAGATGGAGCCAGATTCTGCCCCTATGTTCTCCTTAGTTGTGTTAACTTGAGTTGGACTCAAGTTAACACAAATAACTTGTGGTTAATATTATGAAATAAGTATAGCTTAATATTATGAAATAAGAATCTGATCTTGGTAGTTACTACAATTCGAATGTGCAGTGTATACTTCAGCTGAATTACCCATTTCAGATGTGACCTAGAGTTAAAAAATAGTTTTATATCACATAAAATTAATTCTATATATATCAAAATATCTGAAAATCTGTTTTTCTGTAACAGCAAACAAAACATTAACCATTCTACAAGCCTTCAAAAAAATTGCGACTTCATTTGTTTTAAACTGAAAAACACTGACCTCTTTGCTCACGATAACTATGCAATTATTCATCCCTTGACCAGGCGCTGATGGTCTGGATTGTTAGTGTGATATTTTTCTTTTCCTCCAAGGGTCTTGCATCTCCTTTTCTAGTAGCAGTGACTTCAAAAGCTGTGGTTTCACCTCCCCTTGGACATTGCCCTACCTGCGTGCCTTTTCCGCTCTCCTTCGCTGGTGCACCCAGGTAGGGCCAGACGTAGCCTGGCGTAAACAGAGTTACCGTACTTGGAGTCAGACAAAATTGTTACTGACTTCAGAAGGATTAGGGCCCTTAATCCTTAGAACATTTCAGTTTGTCTGGTGTTGCTGTAACTACATAATGTAAAAGGTCTCTGGCTGTTTCTTCATTCTGGATTTTTATTCCTAGCACACCCCTAAATATTTCCTCTATTTCAACTTTAGTCCACATACACTAACATAGTACTAATTTCTTTCTACAGTTTTATTATTGCACAATATTTCAGTTAAAAAGATTTGGCTTATATCCTCTGGCAAGGAGAATTGCTGATTTTATGAAATATTATCCATCAACTTAGATAAATTTGTTCATTTTGCAAAGTTCTTTTTGCAAAAGAGTTAAAATAGAAGCATTTATGGTCTGTCTTAAATCATTTTTCAGCACGTTAATACACGGCTTACTATTTTTGAGCAGTCTTATGGAAATTATTATTAACTGTGTTTTTGTTTGCTTTTTATATTCATTGCTGCTCAGACCTCAAAGTTGGTAAAAGTCCCAGGAAACCAGTCAGTCATTCATTTTTGTTAATACATATGCATGAATTATAATTGTACACTAACTCATAAAGCCAGGAAATGCCAACAATAAAAAAAAATATATTCACTGTCAAAAGAAAAGGAAGAATTCAATTATGCTAGAGAGAAAGAGGCCTCGTTTGCACACCCCTCCCCTCTGGGGATTTTTAGGCATGGCATTTAAATGTGACTGTATCTACAAGAATTTTTGTCTCAACACACAGACTTTTTTAAGATGCTGGACTGGAAAGGTACTTGAAACGGCCTGAACTATTCAGTTATGGGATTTCCCAGTGAAAAAAAAAAAAAAAAAACAAACCAGAAAAAAACCCCTCTGCTGGCTACCCTCACTGCTTTTTCCCTAAGGGGCAGGGGGCAGAAACTGAGATGGCAGAGAGCAAGAGTGCTCCTGCCCCTTTGCCAGTGTCCATGAGAGGACAAGAACAACTATGAATACTCTTTGTTTTGGTCTGCTCTAGCTAACATGAAATGTAATTTACTGCCAACTTTAATAGGAACATTAGTAGACCTTATACTTCTACACATAACAAAACATGACTAGACCTCATATTTCTACACATAATTAACACACCTTATTTTTAGATGCTAGTTTTATGTGTAATCAATTAACATAGTTAATGACACCGGAAGTATTTGCAATTTTTTGAACCTAGAAATATTACTGAAGCAGCATCTCATAAAATGATCACAAGCTCTCCATCCTCAAGAGGAATCCTTGAGAGCAGAATGTTACTCCTGTGTACATCCAGATTTAGGATTAAGCACTTAAACCTATATAATGGAATGAAAAAATATGGATATAATGTCTTTACACAAATACAATATGAACTTCCATGTACAACATTGACCAAAGACTGCTTTTTCATGTGCAGCCCACGTTATATCTAGACTTGTACTGACTAATCAGTTTTGGTCTGATAGGCACTTACTGTTATCCTTCAAATTCAACAATAAGGTTAAGAGGGCTAGCAGAACTGAGAAATGACTACTGTCATCTATCTTAGGTGCAGAATCAATTTTTAAATGAGAGAATTACCATGCGAATCACCACTTTAAAGGAAGCGCTTTACTCTCAGGTTTTCTTCCACTAATCTTCTAGTCATCAGCCACTCTATAAACAGTATGTTTTGCACTCACAAATGTAACATCCGACAGATCTCAATGTATCTTGCCAACAAGCATCCTTAGGAAAATTTTAAATTTTTAATAAATCATCACATATCCATTATCTCCAGGGAAGCAGCAGGAAAAAAGGCAAATAGAAGTTTGTCTGTTTTTTTCCTGCTAACATTTCCAAAACCTGATGGCTTCTGGATCATTATTCGAGGCATTCTTAAGAACATTAGCTTTTGAGTTGATCTAAAGTGTTCCTTTATGGCAATATTCTGAAACTACAACAGATTATTTCTTTGTAAACCAAATCACAAAACTTATCTAGTTTGATTTTTTGTGGCTTTCTTAAGAAAATCTGAAGCACTACATGTAAAAAAGGGAAAAAAACATGTTTTTGTGGTATGGATTTGAAAGCAGAAAATACCATAAAAATGAGCACATTTGAAACATGACTAATACATCCCTATGAGGCCACAAAAACAAAGTACAAACAACAGTGTAGAAGTAACTACTATACACTACCTCTTAAGGAAATCACCTCCAGATTGTCAAATACACTCTTAAAACTCATGGATAACAGCTTTTCAGCATACTTTTTACCAATCTATCTTCCATTAGTGTTTCATGGTGTCCTACAGCCTTCATTAAACTACTAGATCTCCATATTACTTGTTGTGGATGTTTCATGCACAAATATAAATAAATTATAAGAGATATGTGGTCAGAATTGTTCTGTTGCATCCAGACAAGAGGCTTAAGTATGAGGTAGCTTATCTATAATTTCATAACTAACAGATAAATAAGACCAGCATGTAATACAGCTATTTTCAGTCTCACATGGGTAAATGTGGCATAAAAATGAAATGAAGAGTAAACATATTTACTTTTTCTCATGTCCTACTACATAATTTATTAGGCTGATGCTGCTCAATATGTTTCGTACTCCATTTTTCTCTGTGAAGTCTCTTACAATATCAAATAAAGAAAATTTATATTTAAATTAATAATTTCAGAGTGAAACATTAATATTCAAATCAAATATGATGTTATTGTGGGGCTTCAGGGGGAGAAAGAACCTTTTATGCTGAGCACAATGAAGCAGTGATAGGCATTTCTGTTATCTCATTCATTAGTCATTCTGGACAGTTCAGGCAAGCTGTTACCTACAATAATAGAGAGCATTTTACTTTTTAAAGATTAATTTAAACTATACTTTGTACTGAACTGCAGCAAACTATTTATTTATATATTTATTGATTCTGACAAAATAGATATTTGCATTTTTTTCTAAAGGAATAAGTAATATTCATACAGCTGTAGCCAGGAGTCTGCCATAAGGTGTGATAAGCAAACGTATTCTGGCTCCGTGGGAGGATGACCAACTAGGTCAAAATGTGCATTTGTCTAATAAATTTGTAACACATTTCAGAAATTTATAAAGCAGACAGGAAAGGGGACAAGTCTTATGACTGGCTTTGCAAATCTTACTTCCTTTTTCATTTTCAGCTCCTATCTCCATCTCCTCTCTGCATAACTCCCCTTCTGAATTTAAACCCACTACCTCTTTGTTCATTCAGAGAAGTCTTTTGATTTTCCTTCATTGATAGTATCAGTGTATAGAGTCAAGCACAGGTACTATATCAATCCTACACATAATTTTGCAAGCTCTGAGCAGCCACATCCAAACTTCCACACTTGCATAGTGGAGAGTAACATCGCAAAAAATTTAAGGTTTAACAATTATCAACTTGCTTACCTTCTTTGATTTTCCTTCACAAAATAACAACAAAAGCAAACTGTCAGCAAATATTTATCCGTTATTTTTTTTCCTATCTTCAGCATTTTTCTATCCTGCCCTGTTTAAAACAGATATAAATATAAAACAATTATTCAATGAATGTATGCGTTAATCCAAACCAATCATTGCAAGAGGAAAAAACCCCTCATGACTGGAGAAGGTTAAATATGAAAACCATATTTGTTTCAGATACGCAAAAAAAGTAGTTTTACAGTAAAAACAAAAATCAAAACGGTGAAGATTCTAAATATTTGTGTTCATCTCAATTATTCTAGCATCATTAAATTCAGCACTATTAATAACTTCCTATTTGTAAGCCAGCACATAATTCACTTGGTCAGAAGTGAGTGAAACATCAGATTTAGACTGGTGGCAACGTAAGCATCAGAAGAGAATGAACTGGCCTGTAAAACACTGGCTGCATCTGACTCCTTCCCTTCCACATCTCTAGTACCTGAGTCTCTACCCTTTCCTGCTAGATCCCATCCAATCTGGACCTCATGCCAAAGCTGTCTATTTCATCTCCCAGATCTCATGCTGCTTCCTGACTTGCTGGAGAATTCACAGGATCTTTGTTTCAAGACTCAGGTTTTGAAGAAATAAACAGACATGTGGAAACCATTCCCCTTGCCACTGTGCGTTAACCAGCAATCTGAGCCATCAGATATTCTGTTTGTGAGAAGGCGGCAGTATGAATGTTTAATAATTAGCTTCTTTGGCTCAAAGCAAAGTCATTCCCTTGTGACTTTAAAAGCTTGAGCTGTGAAAGCTGTTCTTTAAGATGAAGTCCCTTTTTATCACTGTTACAAATGCACTTGGTATTATAATTAAAACCTTGGAGAAAATGTTTCTACAACTTTTGAGCATGCACTTATTTCCTTTAGCAATAATGTCCCTTTACCTTGGCTTGACTTTGCGGATGCAGGTGTGTGCATGCATGTACACACTAATGACAAGTAAAAGGGGATGGCACCGAAAATCAGAGCCTTCATATGTGTTTGGATCTGTGCTCAGAAAAACAGAAAGACAACAAGCCTCACCCCGCTGTTGGTTATGGTTATTGCAAGACTGCACATTTTTCTTGGCACCAGCTTGGATGGCTCAGCAGCACGAGAGGACCTCCATAAGTAACATGGGTTGTGGGGAAGGGACAGAGACCTCTTCTCCAGGAAAGAGTGCCTGGGGCAATGTCCCCCTGCTCCTTGGGAAGACACTTTTCTACACAGATGACCATTCCTTATGGGTAAGAGTTCACGTATTTTATCTATTACTACTGTCTCTGATTATTAGTGTTGAACTCAATTAGAGCTCGATTTGGCTGCTACAGTCAAAGACAACAAAAAAAGCTTTTACAAATACATCAACAGCAAAAGGAGGGTCAAGGAGAGCCTCCACCACTTGCTGAATGAGGAGGGTAGTGTGGTGTCAGGGGATGAGGAAAAGGTAGAGGTGCTCAATGCCTTCTTTGCCTCGGTCTTTAATGTCAAGATCAGTTGTCCTCAGGAGACTCGGCCCCCAGAGCCTGAAGTTAGGGACGGGGGGCTGTGTGAAGCCCCCATAATCCAGGAGGAGACGGTTAGTGACCTGCTGTGCCAGCTGGACACCCACAAGGCTATGGGCCCGGATGGGATTCACCCTAGAGTAATGAAAGAACTGGCAAATGAACTTGCCAAACCACTCTCGATTATCTACCGGCAGTCCTGGTTAACTGGAGAAGTTCCAGCTGACTGGAAATTAGCAAATGTAACGCCCATCTACAAGAAGGGTCAGAAGGACGATCCACGGAACTATAGGCCTGTCAGCCTGACCTTGGTGCCAGGCAAGGTGATGGAACAGATCATCCTGAGTGCCATTACACGGCACATGCAGGACAATCGGGGCCAGCCAACATGGATTCATGAAAGGCAGGTCCTGCTCGACCAACCTGGTCTCCTTCTATGACAAAGTGACCCGCTTAGTAGATGAGGGCAGGGCTGTGGATGTAGTCTATCTAGACTTCAGTAAGGCATTCGACACTGTCTCCCACAGCATTCTCCTAGACAAACTGGCTGCCCGGGGCTTGGATGGGTGGACTCTTAAATGGGTTAAAAACTGGCTGGATGGCCGAGCCCAGAGAGTGGTGGTGAATGGGGCAAAGTCCAGCTGGCAGCCGGTCACTAGCGGTGTTCCCCAGGGCTCAGTTCTGGGGCCGGTGCTGTTCAATATCTTTATAGATTATCTAGACGTAGGGATTGAGTGCACCCTCAGTAAATTTGCAGATGACACCAAGCTGGGTGGGAGGGTCGATCTGCTGGAGGGTAGGAAGGCCCTACAGAGGGATTTGGACAGGTTAGATAGATGGGCCGAGACCAACGGCATGAGGTTCAACAAGAACAAGTGTCGGGTCTTACACTTCGGCCACAACAACCCCATGCAGCTCTACAGGCTGGGGGAAGAGTGGTTAGAAAGCGGCCCGGTGGAAAGAGACCTGGGGGTGCTGATCGACAGCCGTCTAAACATGAGCCAGCAGTGTGCCCAGGTGGCCAAGAAGGCCAATGGCATCCTGGCCTCTATTAGGAATAGTGTGGCCAGCCGGTCTAGGGAAGTGATCGCCCCTCTCTACTCAGCACTGGTGAGGCCGCATCTTGAGTACTGTGTTCAGTTCTGGGCCCCGCACTTCAAGAAAGATGTTGAGGTGTTGGAGTGAGTCCAGAGGAGGGCGACCAAGCTGGTGAAGGGTCTGGAGGGTCTGACCTATGAGGAACGGCTGAGGGAGCTGGGGTTGTTTAACCTGGAGAAGAGGAGGCTCCGAGGTGACCTTATTGCAGTCTACAACTACCTGAAGGGAGGTTGTAGTGAAGTTGGAGTTGGCCTCTTCTCCTGGGCAACTAGCGATAGGACAAGAGGGCACAGTCTCAAGCTTCACTAGGGGACGTTCAGGTTGGACATTAGGAAGAATTTCTTTACAGAAAGGGTTATTAGACATTGGAATGGGCTGCCCAGGGAGGTGGTGGAGTCACCATCTCTGGATGTGTTTAAGAAAAGACTGGACATGACACTTAGTGCCATGGTCTAGTTGACAGGGTAGTGTAAGGGCAACGGTTGGACTCGATGATCCCTGAGGTCTCTTCCAGCCTGGTTGATTCTGTGATTCTGTGATTTGATTCTGTGAACTGAACTAGGCAATGGAGTCCTATGTCCATTTTTTGGACAAATTTGCCACAGGGATCTCATTTGGGTCCCTATTTCAGTCCAGCCATTCCTGACTTCCAGTACTTTCCTCTGATGCCACTAAGATTTAACCTGATACAAGGCTTGCAGGCATGTGATTTTTCTTAGAATAAAATTGCATAACTGCTTGAGTATTAAATCACAACTGTTGTATATGGCAGGACACTGGTGTAATTTGTTGGACAGAAAGACCTTTTTAAGATTCTCAAGCAGCCTTGGGTAGTTTGTTGAATTGGTAGGAAATATCTAGTATATCTATGACACACTTGATCTTTCTTCTAAGATGAAAGTGGAGAGGTTAGATTTTGCTGAGAGCCCTTTGAGGCAGATTTTAGTATGTAGAGTGGGTACGACTTTTACAATCATCTTCGGATCGTGAGGCCACAGTTTGTCAGATGAAATCCTCTAAGGGATGGCATTTCTAGAGATTTAGGATGTTTTACCCAATTTGTCTATATTTCTACTGGAACTCAAGGCCTACTCTTTTAACCTTCTCCATTTTCTGCATCTTTTTTTTTAGTTTGCAGCTTTCCCATATTCAGTGTTTCTTCCCAGATCCAAAGTTTGAATGCGAAGGCATAAGCACACTGCTAATAATAAATATTTCTGGCATTTATGAGTAGCATCTGTAATTATATTACTCTCACTGTAAATAACTTAAGCACTGATGCTTTTATGATGGAAACGAATTCAGATGACTGAATATTTATGAATTAGTATCTTTCCTCTAAGAGAATACGACAGCATTGAAAACATGCAATTACCAGAAATACCTATAGTGATTAAAATGGTAATTAATGACAGCCACTCTTATTAGCATAAAATAAAGTCAATTACAGGCAAACTTATATTTTTTAAGAAAATTTTAGGCATTACCTCTTGCCTTCTACAGTTTGAAGGAAGTGCTTACAGACTGCTAGTCTGTTTCTTAACAACAGGTGGTGCAAAATACCTAGAACAGCAGCAAATCTTTCCCTATATTTCACATAGAGGCATATAGCTATTTCCAGAGGAGAAAAAGAAGAATATTAAGACAGCATTGAAGTTTAAAACCTAAATTAATTTTGAGTAGAAAGCAAGTCATTTTGCCTTCTTCACAGACACATTTGTGAGGTTTATGTCCTAATTCTGCTGACACCAGCATCTGGAGGCAGAATCAATGCCTTAGTGTGCACTGAATCAGGAATTTAATTTATAATAAAAATTACATGTTTTCATTTTAACTCAGAGTTTTGAGTTGTTTACAGCTTTCTGAAAACAGAGACACATAAATCTCACATCTAGACATCTATGGCAGGTGTCCTGTCTTTGCTCAAAATATTCAGTAATGTGACCAACAAAGCCTTTCCTGAAAGGATGGAGACTTATGCAAGAACTCAGTAAGCCAAAGTAACTTTTTAAACACTCCCAAAGATACCATGAAAAAACTTTTATGCTTTTTAATTCAGATGTTCAAAAAATGTATCTGTCAGCATACTTTAAAAAAAATTGTCTAAACCAATTTTCCTAAAGTTTTAAATGTAATGGCTTCCAGGATAGCAATAAAAGTTTCAGAAAGCTGTGAGACTCAAGAAAGATAGTTGCAATCAAAATACCCATCCAAACTTCATCACAGGTTTTCTTACAATAAAGGAAGTTTCATTTTTAATGTGGAGTAAACACGGCTGCCTTGTTCAATTACTGCAGTTTCTCCGCAGTTGTCAGGTGAATGAAAGCTGCTGAACTGTGGATCATTTTAGTATGCAATTCTTCAAGCTAGTAAATATTAAATATCGTGTGTGTAACTTGAAATTCTTTTCCCATCTCTCCAGTCTCTTCCAGCACAAGGACTGGTGAGAAGTCCCACGCATGACTTTTAGAAAGCCACAGAAAAGTATTGACAAAGAAAGCAGCACAAGTCAGATTGGCTGGCAACTGTTTGTTGTTGCAGAATTTTCTTTGGAGAAATCAAAGACCAGCTGTGTGATTTGCATCCTTCAGAAGAATTTTTCTGCAGAGCAAAGCATTTACATTCAGTTCAAAACATGGAGTTTCTCTTCACGCTCTTAAGTAACACTTGGTGTTCAAGATCACGCTTCCCACAAAAGACTACTACATAATAAAACCAATCTCTACTGTCCATCTACTGTCACAGGTAGAGGTAATTGAAAGGCACAGAAAATTGGAGAGTTAAATATTTGAGCTTTGCAATGTGTTTATCTCATTAAGTTCTTGAAAAAAATAAAGGGGTTCAGTGACTTTTAAGCTGTGCAAGTTTTTGTGTCAGAATTCAAATGAGTAAATAAATGCCCTTTGAACACCATCTTACTTTTGGGCATATGTAACCAAAGAATTAGTTTGACAAAGATTCTTGGACAATGTGAGGCTGAGTTTTGTGAAACCAATAAAAGAGGAATCTGTCTTCCCAAAGCAGAATCCAGAGTCTTGAATGAAATATTTTGTCTCTGCAGCCCTGGGCAAGATTTAGAAACCTCAGGGTAGCATTCAGAAAAAGCAACATATTGAGTGCAGTAATCACTAGAAAGTAAAAATTATGTCAAAGGTGAGTCCTACAACAATATATTACTTACAAACCAGCCCTGGATTCAAGATGGAAACTCTGGATTTTAATTTCCTCCTCTTTTCTGCTTAAGCAAGCACCCAAACCATCAGGTGGCTGGTTCAGAGGCTGAAAGGAGCTGGCAACATCATCCTCTGGAGCTCCAGGTTTCTATCTGTGGGGCATACCAAGGATGAAACTAACCAGGGAAAAAGCAACATTCTTCTTTATACAAGGCTTTATAAACAATAAAACTAAAACATTCATAGAGACCTGAAACCTTAATATTTTATTTCCATTCCAGCTTTACGGAAACGTCAAATAATCGAACCTTCCTTAAGATGCTCTGCATAATAGAGTCAAGTGCATCCATGTGACTCCCAGGAACTCCAAGCACCTGTGTAACTCCCAATTGGTATCAGCCTGTCAGGTATGTCAGAAGCCAGAAGATGCACGGGCAAAAATAAACTCAAAGATCTATCTCTAAAACAGATAAACAAAAAATCTGCAACTTCTCACGTCCTATGTTCTATGTCCATATGCAAACATTACATAGTGCTACTATGATTCAAAATCCTCATTTGACACAGCTTTGTGGTCTTCATCCAGTAACTTATTCTCTGCCCAGAAAACACAAAATTAAATAGGCTGTTTGACAAAATGATAGGAATATCATTTAATAAACTAAATCAGGGAACTGACCTAAATTACATTTTCTAGCGGGTTCAAAAACCTTGGCTTAAGATTTCACTTCGGATAAAAGTACTTAAATAATTTTCAAAGAAAATTAATTATGATAAGGGAAATTACTGTCTAAAACTTTTTTCTTGCTGCATTGCTGCTTTTTCAAACTAGTATTAAATCACAGGTAGATAATAAATTTCCTACAAGTAAGTTGAAAAGTTATGAAATATTTTCAGATAACTGTAATGGAAGGCATTTGGGGCATTATGCTACAAGGAATTCATTAAGTACCTGAAATTTTCTGATAGTCAGTCTCTCAAATACCTTGGTAGTTCACTTAAGTCTGGACTTTTGTTTATATAAAAATGTAATCTGCTTCTTGGAAGACATTTTTCTTTATAAACTGGGATAAAATGAATGTTATATTTCATTTTTGCTAGCTTTTCAATATGATTGATGCAGACCTTTAATGCGTTAATTTTACAACATGAATTCATATTCAAATAGATAGTCTTGTTAAGAAAGATGAACAGCACAAAATATGCAACAATGAAGATCTGAACCACCCCTTTCCCCCCATCCTCTTACCAAGAAAGGGTCCATGGAAATTAGTACTTTTGTTTTCTGAATATCTCCTCTAAGGAAGTACCTACAAGGTAACTGGAATCAGAACTAGAACCAGAACTGGAAAAAGCAGTCTGAGAAAAATTCAATAGCTAGTTTAAAAATTGTGAAGCATCTATGACAAATTTCCTTTCCCTTTAAAGAAATTAATATTGACTTATCCTGTGTATTCACAATACTGTAACACCCAGTAAACATGCTTTACCTAGTCTGTTGAACAGGTTGTACTGTATTATACAGGTGTTGGTCTAATATTGGTATTTCCAGTTTATAGGCATGAGACACGTGCACAGCAATGCAAGTCCTAACTAAACAGCAGTTAGGCAGAGACATCCTACGTCTGAGACAAGGGCACTTAAACAGATACTTAAACTTTCATAAGTATAACATCGATTAAAATTGAGCTGACCCAGTTTCCCCATCACTCCCAAGCCCAGTCTGTGTCCTTTCAAGAGCTCCTGCAACATACCGGACCAGCATGGACCGTATCTGATTTAGGTGTAGGAAAATGTTGCAGGGAGGCTCAGAGCTACAGCATGTTGAAACAGCAGTTTGGAGGAGCTTGCCAACATTTGCCAACTAATAACTGTGGTACAATTCGTATGTGTGCACTAGTATCCACATCCTGCCTTCTCGTCTTATCAGCAGATACGACAGCTACGCAGCGTGCCTCCAGCCAGCCACTGCGAAGAGTCCCAGCACTGCAAAACACTGTTTCTGCAAGCCCTGTGGACATCCATGCAGCAAGATGTGTTTTCGCAACACTTGAGCTGGATTCCTGCTGGGCCTGTGATACGCAATTGAAGAACCATATTCTCAGTAGGCGCATGTCCAACTAAAGTCAGTTGAGCTGGGCTTTAGTACACCAGCTGAGGATCTGAACCAATGTGTTTGATAGACAGTGAAAACCTAGCAAGGAGGCTGGAATGAAACGCATTTGTCCCTAACGAGTACTGTCACGAAACATCCTACTTTTGGATCTTCTTATGCATTTGGTACAATATCATAGTGTTTCTATATCTAGCCTCAGCCAAAGTTAGGCTACAGGCTTGGTGGCTATTGAACACAGACAAGGTAGCTGCCACAGTTTTGTGTAAAAAAGTATGCAAAGAAACACTGTTTTCCAGGAACCCCAAAGAAATGTTCTGCCAGGATCGTTAGAGAACAGGCCTGTGACAAGAACCAGCTCTATTCAGAGTCCAAGATAGATAAATCAGGAGTTTTATCATGTTCCCTTCCTTTCCTGCACCATTTTGTGCCAAACATTGCATTATCCCACTGAAGAGCTCAACAGGGCATCTTGCCAAGAGAAGAAAACAGTTCCCATACAAGGATACGGCAGCAGGACTTCATAAGTCTGTAGTTAAGCATGTCAGTTAAGAGGGAATACTTAAGAGTGTGATAGGACCAATATAACTGAAACAAGTATAGTAGGACTAACAGGGTGATTACAAATCAGGTCTTGATATAATATAACTGAAACCCCACTTCTGAATTTTTCTCGGCTTGAACCTACTTGCTCAAGTTATTTAAAGTTGAAAAGTAATGTCCAATAGGATAAATGAATCTGAATTTCTCTTTCAGCTGAAACTTTCAGCTTTAAAGCAACTGCTTTTTTTTTCAAGTTTCCTTCCCACTCTGCTGAATCTTCGCCTTCCTCTCCCTTCCCACCCCGTATCTCCACATAAAGTTATCCATTTGGAAACATTTCAGTGCAACTTCTTCCTTGCCACTTGCATTCCTTGAAAATTTGCTCTTAGCAAGAAAGGTGGAATGACCATTCAACCAAAATACAGCATATTAAAAAGGTCAAAGTACTATAGCAAAATAGCATAAATCACAAAATATAATGGGCATTAAAATTCTGACACCTCTTTGTCATGACCAAAATTGTAACTAGAGTGAGAAATTATATGGAATTAGCTTCTCACTGATACGCTCTGAAGACTGTAATTTCATGGTGCCTGCATGTCATTTTCAGAACCTTCTGCCTCTTTGCAGTCTTGTAGGCATGCATTCAGCTATCATCTAGGGCACTTGAAATAAAAGTAGGAGAAAAGGAGAGATACATAAATGTTTTACTTGGAGCAAGAAGTCATGCCAGTTTTCAAAATTACAGTAATCTTTTAGTATTGTTTCTGCTGAAGTCAGAAATCTTCAGGAGATGTCTGATCTCTTCCTGTGGGATGTGCAGTATTGAGTCTCATTTGAGACTCAATAATGAGAGAACACTATGCTTTAGGAAAAAAGTAGATCTCAGTGTTAGGAGTTGATTTGCCTCTCTTTGCTTCCTTTCTGTTTAGCCCAACAGAGCAAATAGGACAGAGCAGAGTCAATCCAACTCATCAAATCCAAAGGCATGACGTGAAGGACTCTTAAATCCTTTAACTGACAATGTGAGAGCTGAAGTATTAAATGACCAGCAGTAAGTCTCACTTTTTGTTAAGGTGATGTCACCTTTGAGGATCATTCAATTTAATTAAAGCACACAAGGAGGATTACTCTGCTGGCATCTTGTTGATTTAGGTGATCTCTGGTTTACAGTTTATGAGTTCCAGTTTGCTTGCTTTTTTCCCTATACTCTGTTTTATGACTGTCTTTCACTTCGTTTGCCTCACTCTAAAGAGGCAAGGGACTGACATCAACATGACTATCCCTGAATAAATGGATTGTTAAAGGCGCTCAGCACTTCTCTACACCTTCACTTGGTGAGAACAAAGGGATGGAGGTGAGTCTGAGATGAAATCTGTCTTCGATAACCTCTCAGAAAGCAGCTTGGGCTTGAAGAAGTTGAATTTCTCCAGAAACATAACAAAGAGATCAGGTGTTAGCATTGGGTCTTAAAAATCACAGAGCCTGAAAGACTTACAAACACAAAGAAAGCTGGAGTAGGAGAGAGGAACAGAAAGGATAAGAGGCAGAATACATTAGGTTAGGCGTACCACCCTGCTTGCACAATGGTGCTGCTGCCGCATGGGATCCGGCTCACATACAAATCGCTGGGAGCGTGGGTGGAGGAGGTCATGTACCTCTTCCCTGGTAGACATAATCTCCATTATTGTTACAACAATAAGGCTACTGTAATGGAAGAGAGAAGGCACTTTGTCAGTGCAAAAAGCAGAGAGAGAGGAAAGTAAGTGAACCAGTCAGGGTGGAAGCAAATAACATTATAGGTGTTTGGTTGTAGCAGTAGTGAGAGGAGGGTTTCATTGTCTGGGCTGCAGTGGATGTGAGATACAACGCTGTCCTTCTCTGTGGGGCAAAACCTTTGGATATTCAGTTACATTAGGAAGTATAGAAAGAGAGTATAGAAACAATTTCAGTCTAGGGTGAGTGCTGAATGAGGTGGGCAAGAAAATTCCTGTATAGTGTAACACTTTTTTGTTGTGAAATTGGACTTAATTTCAGTGAATATAAAATATTTAACTGCTGAATGGAAGACTTTACTTTAGCTCATATAGATTATTCAACCTATAAAGGAAATACTTTCAGTTAAGCAAAAACCAAAGTACATCAAAACTGACTAATTTTGAGGACTGTCAGATACATTACTTCCTTTGTGCGTGTTAAAAGCTCAGTTACCTCAAGGTTTTCTTAACAAAGAGACATACTCTTCTACATCAAGATTTCCTTAGCTTTCGTGGTTCTTGAGCACCTAATCTAAAAGATTAACCTTCTCATGGGGAAATTATGCCAGACAGTTTTAAGGGCGCTGTATGGCCGTGTCTAGTTCAGCAGACAGATGTACCATGCTGGAAAGTAAACCGATGCAGGCCTGGGATTTGTGCAGGTAACGCAGAGGCGTATCGCCATCCTGGCTTTGCTTCAGCCCACTCAGATCCTGGAAAAGTTACAGCTTACCAAGGTGTGTGAATCTGGTTATAGCCTGTTTCTAGCCAAAAAAAAACCCAAACATCACATGAACCCAGCATTACTGAGCAAAGATTTCCTTTGTTTTTCTAACTCAGAAGAAATGTGGGCATCTAACTGAATAGTTGTTGAAAACTATTTACTTAAATAATTAATTTGAAGTTATTTGCTTCACACATTGCCAGTAAAAGTAATGTGTTACAGGAAGAATGCCACAACAGAGGGGTATTTTCCCAGTATTTTTTTTTCCCTGTGACTATTCTCCAGCAGTACAGCTTATAGGAGGTCACATTGTACTACATTATTTAATTTATGATTATTATGGCTTTGTTCTAAAGGAGATTTTAGGAGTAAGCCCACCACCAAATGTAATACTGTTCAACAGAACCTATAGGTTATTTATTAAAACCACATAGAAGTGGTAAACCACAATCATAAAAAAAAGATGAAGCAAAGCTTGTCTTCGCAATCCGGTGTCCCAAAGGTATGATTATCTCCTGATAACCATATCTCCCTCTTCTGCCTTATTGCTAATTAAATTAATTAATTAAGGAAGTCTTTCCCCAAGTGGACTTGATTTAATATGCTGTATGTAATTAGCAGCTCTTGGAAATGGAGATGAGACGATTTCTCCTTTTTTTGTGCGGCACAGAGAGCGCTCACAAACTTTGCAGAAACGGCGAGTGCTCGGGCTTCTGGTTCTGTGCAGCAGCAGCAGCTCACAGGCTGCCGAGGGCTGCGCTCACACGTGCGGGGCAGGGACTCTGCCGCCACAAAATACACCCCCATGCTCTTGTCTGCAGTGATGCCTGCTCATCAGTAATAGGAAGTGGGTAGATATTTTTGAAAAAGGCAGAACTCGATTTTAAAAAGAAATAGATGCCATGACAGGAAAGAGCAAAATTATTTTTGCTCAAAAGCTGGGAGTGTTTATGGTAAAAGGTACTTTTTTTTTTTTCCCCTCCTTTGCCAAACATGTTGGATACAGACCTGTTTAAAAATGCTCAAATTTACTTTTTCTATGTGATTAACTGAGACTATCTATTTCAAAATGAAAAAATAATAAAATTTACTTCACTGAGTAAAGAAATTATATATTCACAATTATAAAATAAAAAACCCTTGTTTATCAAACACTTCACTTCTTACAAACACTGAGGAGCACATTTTGTTAGCAAAAGTATCCGGTGCTTATTTATTCACAAATAACTACTTTGAACTGATTTTTATCATTAAACCTGCAGTTCATATTGCGTTATTTATGTAGGTCATGCTATATTGCTTCTGTACTTTGATCGGATGACATGTATTTCAAAAACACAAATTAAAGGTAGGTTAACTCTTTGTGTGAGTCACATGAAAATAATATTTAAGTCTACATCTTGCCCATGGGATATTTAATTTTAGTGCGAGATCAAGATTCATTGAAAAATAATGATTTTCAAATAGAGAAACATTTTAAATCTGTTTATAAAATAAAGTGTTACGAATTGTTAACCTTCTGTATTGTATCTACTAAAAAAGTTACAGATGGTAGGTATTGAATAGGCAAGAAAACCAGGTATTACATTAAAAATTCTTAACTACTTTAAAAATCCACAAAACAGTGTTGTATTAGAAGTTATTCCACAGGGAGGATTTTTTTTTTCCCAACCACATGGGTTAACAAGTCAAATGCTGAAACGTGACATAATAAAAAGACAGCTGCTAGAACTATGGGAAGAAAAGCGGAAGCATGATACATACACTGTAACATTAGTGTCTAGTAGTATTTCTTCACAGAAGAAAGAAAAAGAAAAAAAAAGTCAATATGATTAATGACAATGAGATTTTTAGTGATCCAGGTACATTTGTGCAAACTGACCTGAACTGTCATTTGAATTTAAATCAATAACAAAGAAATTGCTATTAAGAGTAAATACAAGTGCTATAGGGATGGTACTGCAGAAATGGAGATCTGCACAGGGATTAAACACGGTAGAATTGCTCACGGAGTTAAGTGACCTGAAAAATTTTGTGAAAATAACCTTTAGTATAAATGACAAGGAAGGAAATTGAAGAAATATGTTTCATTATTTCTAAAGATATACAGATGATGGATTCATCTGCTAATATCACAGAAAAATATAAACATTATCCAATAATAATTAGAATAGCTTTGCATTTGTTACTGTATCATTAGATCAATCATTTTTTTTATAAAGTACTTTATCTTCTAGACACATACACACACCATGTGTACTCGGACATGGTACGTAGGAGGAGGCAATGCCCAAGCAGCTGGTGAGACACGTTTTCAACTGCTCAGTGTACCACCATTGCTTTGTCATCTACCTGTGACCTCTTCCTCTGCCTGCTAACATCTTCCTCAGATTTATTCTAGGACACCTAACACCCTAACGCCTGCCAGCAGCTGCCAGTGTTAAAACTTCAAGTGCCAGAGGACTGCTGCTTCTTTTATTCAAACATGTTTCATTTTGCCTCCAAAAGACAAGGGTGGGGAAGTCTTGGTGCTAAAATGCAAACAGATTATCCACACCTGAAAAAGGAACCTTAGAAGCCTAACATTTTAAAGGAACTATCAAGATGAAAAGGATTTTTTTTTAACCCAATCTTAAAAGAGCAATTTCATGCTTTTGATAGGCTACTGACTGCCCAGAGATATAAAATCCGCCATTCCATGGCATAAATGTAGTGCCAATTAGAGCTGGTAAAGAGACACTGATGTTGCCAAACAATATAACAATAATAAAAAAAACCTTTCCTGTGTGTGGACAAAATTTTTCTCTTTGAATTTTTTCATGGAAAAATAAGTCTAGGGGCAGACGTACCTTTCTCCCTCTGAAGTCAGTGATGGGCTGACGACTCCAGTTTCAGTGCCTACTCCCTTTCATTCAGTGCACACACCTGAAGCGTGGTCTCTAAACAACAGCCCCTCCAAACAGGCTGGATATAACCATCCAGAGGCCTTTCTCAACGTCCTATTCGGAAGCAAAAACATCTCTCCCAGCAAAATCATTGACATTACTTACTGTTGTTATAAAATGTTAGGTATGGTCAGATCAGTATTTCCACCTATGTTTTATAGATCAGAAAACTTCTGAACTGTTCTGAAGCTATCCTGTAGCTGAAAAGAAATAAGGAAATGGATCAGTATTCATTGTTGTAGTATTTGTGTTTCTCTGCAAAAATTCAACTTTTTGATTAAATATTTAGGGGAGGGAAATGCTTGCTATATCAAGCAACAATAAATATCACTGCACAAGAACCCTGGGAAAAAAAAAAAAAGACACATATACCTTATAGCATTTGAAATATCATTGTTTTGTGCATTAGAGAACTTTCTGAAAAAAATGCCCTTGAGGGATTTTCCTCCCACAGTACAGATTAATGTGATACAGATACCAGAAAATAGAACCAATTCCTAAACTTTAAAATACAAAACAGAGTAGAAGTCAGGCAGAGCTGAGAGTAGGAGGGTGGGATGACTGACAAGCAGTTGTGGCTTACGAACACTATTACCTAACTACCGAGAAGACAGAATTCCTCTTTAACAGGAATAATCTCTAAGATTATTTTTAGCAGCTCAGTACTTGTATACCATACTTTGGGGAATATAATGCTTTACTTTTTTTCCTGGAAATGTCCAGAGGCCTGGTAACTAAGGTGCATTGCTATGCGTCTGCTGTGACTGAAGTCATCACTTTGAAATATCATTTATGGAGGTCATTAAATAATCACAGCAATAATTAAAAGTATCCTGGGATAGAATGAAAATACTATCCCAACAAAAATTCCTACTGTTTCTTCTGGGGATTTTTGGTACAGATGCCATCAGTTTAATCACCTCTTTTAACACTTGGCACTCAGAGAGAAATCCCATTCTATTTCCAGGTGGTTTTATTCAGCCTCTCTTTGTTTGGAGTGAGCTGGGCCTTCATTGCCCAGCCTGCCTGGCTGTTGCCCCCTAGACACTCTCCTCTCGCCCACAGCAGGCGCAGGGGGCTCTGACCACAGCCCCTGGGGATTCACGACACTCCTGGGCTACAACACCCACTGCATCTGCTACCCAGGGGTACTGCAGATTGAGGCAACTGTCCCTAAGAGGAATTTAAAAAAAAAAAAAAAGCAAAACAAAACCACACACACAGAGAAAAAACCCCACCAAAACCACCACAAAAACCCACCAGCACACACAAAACTAATCTCTGTCCAGACTGAAGATCAGGATTTCAAAGCCAGTCAAGAAAGGCAGTTGGTAAATAGCTCAGACATTTCCCAAGCTCAAAAACACTTACCAGGGATTGCATTTATTTATTTTTAAATGCGTTAAATACAAGAGAGAGAAGCTGGAGGATTCAGGGTTTCAGCAACAAGATTTGGATAATCTCACTTTGGGCTCAGCAGCTAGGGTCTGATCAGGGTCAATCCGATCACACGTTATCAGTCTCTGCTGACTGACCAGAAATCCACCCAGAAGTTCGTGGCCTCAGTGCAGTAATTTGACAGACGTTAGCAACACTGGAATAATTTGGCAATATCAACAAAGACAGCAAGAACTAAATTGGTAAGGATCAAAAATCAAAACAGTGTCAATCAAGCCTTGAAAATTCTCCTGGGGGCTACTGAAATCTTCCTGCAGTACCCAAAGAGGGAGAGCTGATATTTTCTCACGCTTTCAGTGCCTGCCCTCAACTCCTTGCATGAAGACTCTCATCAACCATTCCAATTTTAGCACCTCCTATAGACATGAAATTCAGAAGAAACATCTGAAACATCAGCACACCAGCAATCAAAAGAATGTATCGAATAATTAAAATGTCAGGCTTTTCTTCCATAAGAAGTGGCCTCAGGGAACTCTAACAGTCAGCAGTATTAAGACCAAGCATATCTGCTCTGAGTTTTCTTAGATCCTATCAATAATTTTATTTATAAATTATATGTTGAGATATATATGTGTGTGTGTGCACGCATATGCGTGCACACTTAGGAAAAAAACCCTGTTCTTCAATTTACATGAAGTTCGATGGTCGGCCACCACCAGCAGTAATTCTGCATGCCGTATCCCATGCACTGAGTAGAACTGGGTCCTATGAAAACTCAACATGTTGACATGTAATTAGCATCACTGATCTTACATACCTTCTAGGGGAGTCAGAGGCAGTGAATTAACATGACAACAAGTAATACTATATGCACTTCCGTACAGCCCTATGTTTTTCCTCCAACTCCCAAATTCTGACAACAGGGAGCTGTTGATCCTGCACCAGGCTCTTGCAAAGGCAAATCACCCAAGTGGAACCATGCCAAAATCACAGAAACCGTCTTTTGGGAATGTGTGTGACTGGATCTCCACTGAGCTGAGGCCACAGGGAGATCCACATTTGATCCAGATTAGATCCATTATAGAATCATTAATTAATTTATTAGGTGGGTTTAAAGTTAGTTAAATCAGCATTTTTCCCCCTGGTATGGCACTTTGTTGATGATATCGTATATCTAAGAATAAGGGTGCTTGTTTGAGTACTGTGATACAGTGAAAACTACTAGATAAATGATATATTTACCTCTCTCTATCATTACCAAAGAAAGAATAAGGGAATAAATGCTGTGGTTCTCTATTGTCTTTTCCCTATGGCTACATTTTTAAGCTAAATAGGTAAAAATGAACTAGTTAATTAGTATTCATGTTTCCATACAGATTTTCCTCTCCAGAATTATTTTGCTTATAGTTTAGCTGCAAAAAACTATCCCTTTTGAGAGGACAGGTGTTACATTGCTAAAGGAAACTAAATGACATTTGAAGAAACTCTTTCGGCGGGCGGTAGGGAAGTGTCTTTTTTCCAGGTACCAGGCATAAAGGGCATCCAAACCTTGAGTCTGTAATGAAGTGTATCACCAAGGCAGGTGAGAGAAAAGGAAGATTCTTGCAGAGAGCAGAAAAGCAAGTTGAAGGGAGGAACCAAGGAGAAAACCAAATGCTGTAGTCTTCAGAAATTGCTCATTCTTAGCTCTATGTATGCATATATTTTACCTTCCTTAATAACTATTTCTTTGAGTTACTAAACAAGTGGGCTGCAAACAGCTGAAGAAACTATTAGAATTATACTTTTTTTTTCCTTCAGTTTAAGAAGTTTCATTATGGTCACGGAGATTTTTATAAAAATCCAACTTATCTCTATGACACATTGATTATTCCTCATGAATAACATAATGATTCTGGCTCTCCAGCTTTTTCAGAACAGTAGTCTTTACAGGAACTAATTTCATACAGTTACTGTCTTTTGTATTCTCTCAAAAAATTCAGAAACAAACCAAACCAAAAGACTATCCTACCTATCAGATATTTCTAAGGAATCTCTCCCAGCATTATCCTTGCATGCCTAGAGATCAGGAATTCGTGTCTCAAAACATATAATGAACAAAATAATAAAAACATGAAATAAAAGATAAGATAAATAAACCAAAACAAAATAAAACTTGAGCTTTACCTTACCTATATTTTACTATACATCTTCCTGGTTTTTAAGTCACAAGCCAAAGCTAAGTATCTCTGGGTAAAGCTGTAGCAAGGCTGTATCTTCTAAGAGGCAGCAACCCCTCTGTAAATTTAAATCCTTGTTCCCTCTCAGAACTATAGAAGACAGCTAAAGTTAAGATTAAGAAGGCTTTAAGATTTTAAGAAGTGATTTTACTTTATATTGTCAGCCTAGTAAAATGCAAAGAACAAAAATAAAGGTGTCTTAGGACATTAAGGCAGTGCTATACTATTTGAACTATAATAATGAAAAAATGTACAAGATTATTCTCATCTGGTAATTATGAAATTCTCTCAAGTAGATAAAAGGAATGTTTATCTAGCATATATATATTTATGCATATATAATAATATCTTTTATATTCAAATAAATTTACTATTTGAAGTGTGGGACTACAGCATTTCCAAAGAGATCACCAACGTAAAGATGAGTGATCTTCACAGAATCACAGAGTCACAGAATCACAGAATGTTAGGGATTGGAAGGGACCTCGAAAGATCATCTAGTCCAATCCCCCTGCCTGAGCAGGATTGCCTAGACCATATCACACAGGAACGCGTCCAGGCGGGTTTTGAATGTCTCCAGAGAAGGAGACTCCACAACCTCTCTGGGCAGCCTGTTCCAATGTTCGGTCACCCTCACCGTAAAGAAGTTTTTCCTCATATTTATGTGGAACCTCCTGTGTTCCAGCTTGCACCCATTGCCCCTTGTCCTGTCAGGGGATGTCACTGAGAAGAGCCTGGCTCCATCCTCATGACACTTGCCCTTTACATATTTATAAACGTTAATGAGGTCACCCCTCAGTCTCCTCTTCTCTAAGCTAAAGAGACCCAGCTCCCTCAGCCTCTCCTCATAAGGGAGATGTTCCACTCCCTTAATCATCTTCATGGCTCTGCACTGGACTCTCTCTAGCAGTTCCCTGTCCTTCTTGAACTGAGGTGCCCAGAACTGGACACAATATTCCAGATGCGGCCTCACCAGGGCAGAGTAGAGGGGGAGGAGAACCTCTCTTGACCTGCTAACCACACCCCTTCTAATACACCCCAGGATGCCATTGGCCTTCTTGGCCACAAGGGCACACATGCCCTTGTGTGCTCAAGGGCACACAAAGCATCTTGCCTTGCTTTCCAGTGGGCGGGTGATTTAACAGATGTAAAAAGTCACCACACAGCTGGAAATTTGCAAGTTTTGTAGGATGGTAGAAAATGGTAAACTTTTCTCGTAACAGCAAGCTTTCTGTCTATGTCATGGAGCATTATTGATTGCTGTCTGGTACATTGCAAGCCAAAACACTCAGTACTAACTCACCAGGGCCATTGCCCAATAAAGTCAATGACAAGAGTCGTGCTGATTCCTGGTAGTGCTGGGCTGAGTCCACCAAGGGTTAGATTTCACAACTCTTTCTTTTAAGAAACAGCCAAATTACCAACTGGTGTAAATCAACTTGACTTCACTGAAGTCAAGAAGCTGTGTTGATTTAAAAGGAGTCAGTGACATTTACATTATGTCCTTCAAGGGGTGCTATGGGGAATGACAGTTGGTAATAACTTTCAGCCTTTTGCTCAGCACTCCAGATGACAGGAGAGACACCACGAATTCTTCTTTTCATCCAGACGTAGTCATAGGCATAAGCAAAATTACATCAAGCCTGCTCTCTGAACTTCCCCCTCTTCAGCACAGTTATGTTCTCTGCATTTCATAATATCAAATTTTGGAGCCGCATTACTACAGGAACCCAAGGGAAGGGAAATCAGGAGCCTCTCCTCCCACTTCAGAGCACTGTCTGGGCTGGGGGACAAGGTCCCTTGGTCCCACTCATGCTTTCTGTAGGAGCACACGCCACCAAACATACCACTCCAGACTCATTCCCTACCAGTGTGTCAGATGGGAAATGCTTTTCCAGGGGGAAATTAAGTTTATTTACCAGTTCTGTGCACTTAGGAATTCAGGAATCAACTGGACTCCAAACTTTGTGAGCTGATGTCTGATCCAAGTGCTCAATGAAGGCAAAAATATATCCGTTCAAGGCAGATCACGTCACACGGATTAACAGAACATTATCTCCAAATTGCTGTGATATTTTTCATACCCGTTTCACCCATAACCGGCACATTAAAGTACCAGTTATCCAGCAAAACAAATGTAATTTCTGCACTCAGCTTCTTGTACCATGGAAAATAAAATTTTGCAACCCATACAAAGCAACAAGTCATACCATTATGTTGCAAATCAAGAGCATTTTCTAAAAGCATATATCATAATAAAATCCCTATGTAAAAATAACACATGAAATAGGGTTTTTACTAATTTGTTTAATTCTAGCTGGCAACTCTGCCCTCTGTTTTCCATGTACAACTTTTACCAGTCTTTGTATCTAGCCCCCCATTACTCATGTACTTCCATGAACATTATTTGACCAGCTATAGACACAAAGAATTTGTAAGACCATCGGCTTTGTCTTTCCTGAAATAATATTTACAAATTGACTCTTTCTTGGAAGCCTATATTCCCTGCCTTCTTTAACTAATCAGTTGGATGGAAAATTTTGCATGATTTTTGAACAGTGTTCAAGTTTTTGTAGTAAAGCTGTTCATGCTTCATGCTTACAACATTTGAAATCAGCTCAGTGCATGCTATTTTGTCTTCAGGAAATATCATTTGGACTTAGAGAAATATTTTCTCATTTATTCACTTTTAATTCAAGAATGATAATGACACAGACATAAAATTTCAAATTAATTTTTTTAATAATGCTTATATCATGAGTATCAATGTGTAGGACAAGGCTTTTGCAATTCTGCATGGAGCTATTATTTAAAGATAAAAGGCATTTAAAATAATTTAAATGTAGTGCCAGAGAGGAAAAATAGGCTAAGACTGAATATTAATTTTACATTTCTGCTTTCCTATTGTCAGCTAGACACTTTGCTATCACTTCTTTACATCACCAAATGCCTGCCTTTATTGATTCTCATTCATATCCTGTTCTAAGAAAGAGGGAATGGAAACAGTCCTCCTATCCCTTTCTGCCTCTCCTCCTTAGTGGCTGGATACAATCATTGTCTTAAATTCAGAATCATAGAATCGTTTTTGTCAGAAAACACCTTTAAGAACATCAAGTCCAGCCACTAACCGAGCACTGCCAAGTCCACCACTAAACCATGTCCCTAAGCATCACATTTACACGTCTTTTAAATACCTTCAGGGATGGTGACTCCACCACTTCCCTGGGCAGCCTGTTCCAATGCTTGACAACCCTTTTGGTGAAGAAATTTTTCCTAATAGCCAATCTAAAACTCCCCTGGTGCAACTTGAAGCCATTTCCTCTTGTCCTATCACTTGTTACTTGGGAGAAGAGACTAACACCCGCCTCTCTACAACCTCCTTTCAGGTAGTTGTAGAGTGTGATAAGGTGTCCCCTCAGCCTCCTTTTCTCCAGACTAAACAACCCCAGTTCCCTCAGCCACTCCTCATAATACTTGTGCTCTAGACCCTTCACCAGCTTCGTTGTCCTTTTCTGGACTTGCCCTGGCACCTCAATAACTTTCTTGTAGTGAGGGACCCAAAACTGAACACAGTACTCGAGGTGCAGCCTCACCAGTGCTGAGTACAGGGGCCGATCATTTCCCTAGTCCTGCTGGCCACATTATTTCTGATACAAGCCAGGATGCTGGTGGCCTTCTTGGCCACCTGGGCACACTGCTGGCTCATATTTAGCTGGCTGTCCACCAGCAACCCCAGGTCATTTTCTGCTGGGCAGCCTTCCAGCCACTCTTCCCCAAGCCTGCAGCATTGCGTGGGGTTGTTGTGACCCAGATGCAGGACCTGACACTGAGCCTTGTTGAACCTTATACAATTGTCCTTCCTACCCTCAAGCAGATCAACACTCACACCTAAATCTCTTTATTAGTTAAGTGACTTGATTCACTTCATACTTTTCTCTTAAGTCAATATGATAATGAAACAAATGTAAGGGACTACTTATACGAAAAAAAAAATCCATTATATTTTGTGAAGACAATTGTAATATTCGCTAGAACTGTTTAATTGATGTTTTTTATTTTTACTATGTGTATTTACACACACATATGTATGCTTATACAGAGAGAGAAAGCAAGCATCTGCCCATTGGTACCAACTTTACACTCTCTTTGCTTTCTTTTTGGTGTTTCTGCATTTTTCCTCAGTCAAATACATGTCTGGCACCTCTGAGATGTTAGATGTTAAACAGTTAAGCTACTGATGTAATAGCTTTCCTATCATAAATAAAACACGCAAGAGAAAGAATATGCTAAAAGCCAAGTAACGTTTCTTTTTCTTTTCTTTTCTTTTTTTTTTTTTTTTTTTTTAAATCTCAGAATTAATAGGGCACTTTTCACTTGCATGTGATTGTTTAAAATGTAGTCCAGGTAGACAACTGTTACCATTTGAGAGCTATTTGATTCCTCTCACAGTCACAGTAAATGAGTTTGAGATCTCAATCCAAAAACACAGTTCAGACAGAGAGGTGTCTGCACCACAGCTAAAATTTTCCTGACGGCTTCATTGAACAGTCAAAATAAATTCCCTTCCTACACAGCAGCAGTTCTCCAGATGACTGTTGAGGTATTGTTTGCGAATGAGTAGTAAATAAATACACAATAGATTTCTCAAAAGTGATAATAAATAATTCTGCCTGTTCCTCGCACTGTAGCTATTCTGAAGATAAATAAAGGTCTTTGGTGTCAAGAGCTGTCAATCCATCTCCTGTAATGTTACAGCTGCAATCTCAGAGTCATGCTACGCTGAGCCAGATGCTTGAAAAGCAGACTTCACAGAATACATGTGTATGTCTAAGACACATGTGTTTTCACCAAACTTCACTAGAGACCATGTTTCACCAGACACAAATCTCACACTGTCCATTTAACAGCATGTTTTTGCTGAGATAATTGTATCTATCCACACAGAGCACAGCTGAGTTTGCTAAAGACATTTAACACACAATTACAGAGCCCAGACCCGCAAGGGTAGCCCTCGCCAGGAGAGATGCTCAGTGCTCAGTCCTGTGCTCGGCTCTCACAAGGGTCCTCCAAAAGTTGAGAGGAACGTGACAGAAAACCACCACAGAGGAACAACAGGTTTGAGTGTAAACATTGCAATCTGAAACCTCATTTTGACCTTAAGTGGTCTTCCAAACTGGTACATAGGTTGTAATACAGCCCCAAATCACATGTGCCACATCTTATACGTGTAACGTTGCATATTGAAGAAATACCTTGTGAATCTGCTGAGTAGGAAAACTGTATTTATGAAACCACTGAAATGAACATCTGTCTGTTCTTGTGTAACAAAGTGCTCAGCCACGTATCTCCTTTTCAAATATCGCAGAGAGAAATGTCAAATCCCATAATGTAAAATTAGCAGTTTTGTATTGTACATGGCTGGATAACAAAGTTAAAATTAAACCAATGGATTCTCACTTTGGGTGCATATTTATTTTACTGTCTTTTCTCTCATTGTCTTTTATCTGTGTTGTATTAGGTTTTCCCTGAAACAAAGATGTCATTTATATGACTCTGAAAAATAGTCAGCAAAAGCACAAGTGGCATATATACAAACAAAATTATGCACAGGTATATTTTTCTTTTTTCTTTATCTTTTTACATAATTACTTCTTGAAACTTTATATCTAACTATGAAAAAGATCGTGTTTTCTCAATCTGTTATATCTGCTTTTATTTGCCACCATTAAAGTTATTACATATCCACGTGTCATTTTACTCTGGGAAACACTATTGAAAAAAATAAACTGTTCCATGTTCATGATTATCAGAGCAGACGGTGTGTGTTGCTGTAGATCAGTATTGAACGTAAAAATAGTGGCACCACCTATTGGCAAAAGGCATAAACTGATCCATCAAATTTCATACTAACGTTCACTCTGCTAGTGAATGTTAAGGTTGCAAGCTATTATTTTCAGTTTTAGTGATTAAAAAATGAACATATTTGTCAATATGGCCTTTTTATTTCTTTTAGAGTACATCTAAAATAGAATGGAAAAGGACCTGGTTTTAAACTGGGAAAGAAACACAAATGTAACCCAGAAATTCTTAATGCCAGGGTCAAATTTGTTTTGAATATATGTAAAAGGTCTGAAACCTAAGTTGTGGATTTTTCATATTGACTAATGCCCTGATCCAGGAATTTTAGGTCTCAAATTCCTCTGACAGAATCTTGACAAGTCCCTTTGATTTAATTGAACTATAAATGGGGGCAAAAAATAGTGTGGAGGGGAAGTATTCTAGCATTGGGGTGAAAAGACAAGATTTTCAAATATTTGTGCATATGTACAGCTATATATACAAAATGTGACCTATGAACTGCCCTTAGCTTGTAGTTACCATGATTCTGCTTAATATGAATAAAGACAAATTGCTGCAGGAGAGAGATGGAATGGGAAATAAAAAAATCTTTAGTTTAGCTGAACATAAGAGGCTAGGAGTTGGGTGTGCAACTTCAATTTTTATCCAGATGGCATTTAAACAAACTGTGAAAGTTAATCTGTAAATTCTTTCACTGTGTCTGTTTTCTTTTGGCTACTTGGGTTGGGTTGCTCAGAACAATCTTAACTTAATTTTAACTCTATATTACAACTTATTTCTGAACTTTTCTGTTTTATTATTTCTGTAGGATTGACTCTTATAGAATCTCTATTATATTTCTTTTTGTAAAGTGATATTATTTTGCTTTATAAACATCAATAGTATTTATCAAGAAAATTGGTTTCATTCCTGCATTACCGTTGACACTGCTATTTTCTTAAGCCTTCTCTTTCTCTTTCCCTGCTGCTCCTATTCATTGCTCCATCACTTCTTCTGAGAAAGAAAATGATGCTAATCATGGTGGGTCAGATTGTCACAGTTAAAAACTCTCTCTGCATGCTGAGTCTGAATATTGACCTTCAGTTCTACATTCCTCATCGTTTCACAGTGCTCAAATGTTTTTTAAAACTGCTGTTTTTTCCTAAGAGCAAAGCTTCCCTGTGCTCAGGAGTGTATTCATTTTCATATTGTTTCAAAAAAAACCTGGTGCTTTTGAAGTGTGCTAACAGCCCTTGTATCTGCAACCCATCACCAACAGGATGTATTTGGTACATAAAGTTATGCCAAACCCTGTACTACCCATAAGAGCTCTGGGGTGAAGACCTCTGGCTGGAAAGGGGATACTTATTCTCCACGTTTGCAATCTCCTGCATCTCAGGATTCATGCTTTCATGGCTTCATTTCGATGCAAAGTGGTTGCATCTGCCACAAACATGCATATCTCCAGTCTTTGCCTGTGATGACTTTACTAGAAACAGTGCCAGCAAGAGCAATATCTTGTTGGTCTCCTCTGTGAAGTCTCTTGTCTAATCTGAACTGGACTAAGCACAGTGTTTAAGGTTGCATTTACCACCTTATGTCCAAGGTTTAGGTTTTTTTAGCATCACACATTTCTTCATAGTATTTTCTATATAAAAGACTTTTTATTCAGTGGAAGGAACAATTCACTTTTTCTTTTTATCTACAGGAATGCATTGGTCAAAGTAATTTACGCAGACTTCCTTGGCTTCATTACACTGTGTCAGTAATGCAAACAGAAGCGGCCACAACTGCAGCTGCAGGCTTGTCAATACTTGCCTAGCGAAACAGTCCTACAACAGCTAATGAATCTTGGTGAGGCTGACACCTGGTCAGAGCTACAAGTGTGCTACTTTTGTTAGATAAAATGAAAACCAGGCAAAGAGACTGACAACACTGCATCATTTTCTAGGGGGCCCCTGAAGACATGTCACATGCTATATGTCGTCCTGGATTGAGTCAGAGTACTGTGTTGTTCTGTCATGTTATATATGTGTTTGATGGTATTTCACCATAGCTATCTCCACGCAACATGAAAACAGTACATTGGAAATCTATTAAGGATTTAGAGATTTCTGAGGGGCAGACATAACCCCAGTGTCCTGTGGAAGAGGGGTGCAGTTAGGTGGCTGTCACCATATCATGGGACAGAGGAGGATGGTATCACCTGCTGGGCTCCTCTCACCAGCACATCCAAACCTCCCAGGAGCCACCCTGCAGTGGGTGGAAGTTATTATGGCTGGATAAACAGAGTAGAAACAGATAAACATCTTGTTCAAATTCACAGAAATGACTTGGTGCAAGAGTCAAGAACAGAGTCAAGCAGTTTTGACTCCTCATCATTTGTTTTAATCACTAACCACAATATTTCACGTACGTGTGATTATTATGCCTGCATCCATAGCTCCTGAGCACTTGGTGTCTCTGAAATACATTACAGGCTTAATTCCTTCCGCAATTACGTCAGTTTAAATGTGTCACAACTGTCGTCACTGTAATTATTCTTAACCTGCCCCTTTGTAACTAAGAAGAAAAACTAAGATTTATATCATTTCTAGGGAGCTATATATTTTTGGTACTACAAGTTTATATAACTTCTAACTAATAAACAAAAGCAGATTGTGGGTCGAAAAGAATTATAGCAAGGGACAAATGATTTATCAGTAGAGAGAAAATTTATCATTACGTGACGTCTTATACAGATTATTCTTGTGTGATTTTCAGGTAGGTGCACATTTTTTAAATCATTACTAAGTCATTCAAAATAAGTAAATCTAACATAAAAAGTAATCACATTGCATTTTTAGGGGAAACAGTGAAACTATTTGTAGGGTATACCCTCGGTACGCACTTCAAACGATGCTCTGATATAGTGGATTATGTACATTTCTTGAACTCAATTAGCATATAACTTATTAGGGTATATATTGTAGTGGATGAAATACTCCAAAATGTGAAAGCATCTAGGTAACAATAGATTACATTCTCTACACTCACATTATTGAGTGATTATTGATTATTGAAAGCAATGGAAACCTTTCATCAAATATTGGAGATGGCCCTGCCTGAAATACAGAGGAGGAAGCCCTTGACCTGTGAATCTTAGGAGCTAGATAGGTTTCGTATTTAAATGATAGCTAGAAAGATAAATTGCCGTAATCATCCTACCTTTATTATTTCCTTGTTTCACTTGGCACCTTAAAGAACTGGATGGAGAATTTTTTTCCAATAATGGTTGCAGTGACTTTTGCTCACTTTTTTTCATTATTTTATCAGCTTCAAGGATATGTAATTCTCTTCATTCTGCACTGTATTATACACAAACCTGTTTTCCCATTAAATAGTAGTAGTACCTACTTTCAAAACTGTTTCCAAGTAAACACAGACTACCCTTAACAAAGCATTTACTGTGCACACAAAGAACAAAAGGATGACTAATATGTATAAAATATTTTTCCCCCCATGTGAAAACAATCACTGTGACTGAGAGAGAGATAAAACAGAAGATAACTTGTAACAGATAAATCTAGCACATTTCTCCTTAGGACAAATAATATTTGGAGCAAAGACAGCATTTTAAAACACTAGGAAGCTTGCTTTGTCTGAGGATGACACTGATAACCTCGATAGGCAGGGGAGCCACTTTTTTCTCAGTCGCATTCTTCAAGCCAAGCAGGGCATGGAAACAAAGCACAGAAATGGGCAAAAAGTGTAATTTAAGCCATTAAGTAATAAGAATTTTTTAAACCACATTAGACTAAAGAACCTTCCACCTGAGGCACAGCAAGCAAAAGATTCATAGGGACAGAGAATAAGAAACAGACAACTAATTCCCGCTTTCTGTGCAGATCCACATGGCTAGAAGCCTCCACGCAGGGAGGGACACCCGGCTCCAGTGCCACGTGATGCCGAACAGCGCTGACACACACGGTGAGGGCCATACCTTGTACGGCAGACAGGCAGGGTGCACTGCTGCTCCTCTGTGCCCTGGTCCTGTCTCGGCTGCTAGCCTAAGGCACAGTTAGCTCCTGTGGCCTTTTCACCTCCAGGTCCCTCTCTAGGAGTTCCTGAGATGATGATTATGCCCAAGTTACTGTTTCAAACAACCAGTCATGGGCTTCTCCTCCATAAACTTATCCCAAGGAAATCACCTTTCTGGCCTTCACAGAACCCAAGCATCAAGGGATCCTGCAATTCAATCCCTGTGTTCTCTGAAGATCTCTAATTCCCCAGACAACATCAATAGCTGAATGTCTAAGAGAGATGGGCTGTTGGCTTTGCTCTGCCATCACAAATGCTGACAGCTCACCCTGGGTGTTACACCAGCCTTTTTCACGAACGACAAACAATCTTTGCAGCATTGCAGGGACCTGGGTTAACGCTAAAATGAGACAGCCGGAGATCCAGACCTCCTACGGAGATGAATCTGCTGCCCAATGTGTCAGGGATGCTTTGGAAACTGCTTATGAATTGCAAACACTTACTTGTTATAAATGTTGTGCCACTTTTCTCTGCATCGTATTGATGCGTGCAATAAAGAAAATGAATATCATCCCAATGTTTTAATGGAAGACTGCTAAATTCCTTCTGATCGGCTGTAATGATTCTGCTCGCTAGGCCATGGAATATCAAGTTAGATTTTTCTTTGTTTCAGATTATTAAACATGAAAAATAAAGATTTTAAAAATAAATTCCTGTAAGAAAATAGATTGGATGGCTGAGAGACCAGGATGCAGAGGTGAAAGATGATGTAAAATAAAGGTCAGGAAGGGTTCTCTTTCTTTCTTGGAGCAAACTGTATTCAATTAAAATTAAAATAATCAAAGCCTTGTGTCAAAATAACTTGACTTTTAGTCAACGGAAAATTTTAGAAGTGCCATTGTTTCTAATACAATTCTGTCCCAGTGCCTGCGCTCTCTGCTGAAAGCGGTTTGGATTTTTTAGCTCAATTCCTTTGTGGCCAGAGTGGTGCTTTAGGTTGTTTCCAGACTTTCTCTCTACCTTCATTTTCATCTCCCCCGTTCTGTCTCTTACATTTCATTGTAGGGGATGCCCTGTGTTCTGCTCTCATTTCTCATGAATTCTGCACAAATTGATATAACTGGCAGCTATTACACATATATTTCCCCTTAATTGACAATCATACAGAGCTCACAGGAAAGTAATAATATCCAGTTTTCTCTTGTCTAGTTAAGGCTTTTACTTCTAAACTTGAAAAGCAGCTTCACAAGGCAGGTCAAGTCAAGAAGAAAACTGATATAATTATCCCATAATTCTTCAAATACCAAATAGTATCAGGCTCTGTATATATAATATAGAACTGACCAAAAGACTTTAACAGTATGGGATCTTGCATGGTATATGACTTCAAGAGACTATGGTTGGCATTAATTTATTTAGTGCAAGGGAAAGGATCACAAAATATATCCAACACTTTCATATATAAGCTTCCATACTGTGAAAATCTAGCACATAGAAGAAATCTACTTCTCTTGGCTGTCTTTTAGATCCCATTGCATTTATTTTAACTAGTCAGACAAACTTTCAGGCTGAAACTTCCTGGTAATTGAGGGTTTTTCAAGGTGAGGGGTGGGGATTAACAGGTTAAAGTGATGCAGGTAGCTCATTCTGAAAATGAGACGGGTGATCATACTGAGATCAGCGTAGTATGGATAATACTGAGCAGATTGATTTCATTTAGATATGTCATAAATTTAAGGATTTAAAGAATATTTGGATGATGCATTCGGAGTGAGGGGATTTCAGAGCAAGGAATGCCTTCTGCTGTTTCAAATATGGGCAAATCATAAAATTTGCTTTTAAAATCTTTATTCAGCTACAACAAGCTGAAGTATGATAGCTAAATTCTCTGAAGTATCTGTCTACAATGAGTATGTACACAAGCCCCTCCACACAAGCAGGGAGGGGCATCTGCTACTACTGAGAGCACTTCAGTCCCAATTCACAGGGAGCAGGTTTTCCTCCCAAGTTCTCCTCTGAGTGACACTATGCACTGTTGTCCACCGGCAAAGAGACTTTCAGTTCTCTGAATTCTCCCCAAGACTGAGGAGGGGAAAGAAGAGGGCTCCAGGAAAACGAGCTATGAATGAGTAGGGGGAAGAGATGTGGGATGGTAGATTAAGGCAGAGAGAAGAAAGGAAATGCATTCAAGATGGTAGAGAAGGGCAGGTGGTATGTGTTCCCTTGCAGGGCTGAAGCACCCATGCAAGCCTCATGGATACCGGGATTGTTCATTACAGCCCTGGAACTAATGATCCAAACTTTCCAAGTCACTAACACAAAAAAACCTTCCCAGTTAAAATGCACTAGAGGCTACAGACCTTCAGGAGAGAAATCAGGGAAAGTTTTGAATAGCACAATCTTTTCTCAACAGTCTTTTCTTGCCCCAGCTCTAAGGCTTATGGTGATCAGGGTCCACAGTCACCGTCTTTGGGTAAAAAAATAATTAATAAAAAATTTGAAGCATTCCCTTCCTTAAAAATTAGGTTTCCTTTAAGATAGCTAGTTTCTGTCATGTTTTAGCTGAAGCGCATATTTAGGGATTTTTTTTTTTTCTAGCTGTGTTCCTTCAGCATCAGCCTCAGAAACCTTTCACATCAATAAACCTGTTGATACAAAAGAAGTAGCCCCACAGGGGAGAGTGCCTTAATATTTATGACTCTTCAGCACTTTTTCTTGCATTCTCAGATATATTTTTCATTTAACATCAAGCCCCTGTTACTAAATAGAATACAATTTAATCTACAAAAGATATTATGATATTAAGGCAACACTTAAACTCAAGATGGGGATACAGAATAGATAACCTGAAACAAAACAGTATTCACCAGGCAGCACGGAGTTCACAATTTGTTCACAGCCATATCTTCAATCTGCCACTTCATGTATCACAACTCCCACCATGCTCTATTTTCAGAACTGAGGTGGGATTAAATGAACACACAGATCATGAATCATTTTTTTGCATATGGGTGAATTTCACCTGCAGTGCCTCATATTTTGTTGTATATTTTCACACAAAGAGACTGTGACCATGCTGCTTCATTCTTTTGCCTCCTTTCTCTACGTTGAAAGTTTAACATAAATCTTATCATAAAAGAAATACAAATAACACAGCTACTTTAGAGAGGATCAACTAGAAATAAAATACACTGCCTGTACTGGAAGTTAGCAAGAATGTGTCAAAATTAAGTTTGACTGAAAAGAGCCCGCATGCTTTAAATGATAATCTCTCTCTTCTATGGCTTAGACAATACTAATAATAGCAATTAGTGTGAATGATATTTGTTTAGCTATGTGAAATAAAATCACACTAATTAGATGTATTTGAAATCAGTGAGACTACACCGTGAGAAACATATCCACTCCTTTCCACTGCTTCAGCTGCACATGAAACCAGTTTGAAGACATAAAATGTATGAGAATAAAAAACCCCGAACCCTTGCAGTGTGCTACTTATCACACACTGTGACAGTGATAAATTCCCTCAGTGATTCTCAGGTGCCCTGTTGTTATCTTTAACCGCCTTCTAGCTTGTCAATCTTCAGCTTCCAGATGGTATCGGTCATTCACACAGGCAAAACCTTGCTTAGAGGGACTTACACTTTGTGCTGGTAATAGGTGTTTTATCTTCCAGTGGATTATTTGCCCACTGTTCTTGTGGAATTTCACAAAAGAAGCATCTTTGATTATCTGACAATTTATCTTTTGTACGGATCTTGTTGGAGATTGAGTTACTAGAAGGAGGTGGTTCTTTCAAAATGGAATCTCTCCCTGAGGCTTTTAGTGCAGGATAATAAGACTTCAGCTTCTGCATCGCAGAAAGTAGGGGACAGAAAAATACCTACACCTCCAAAGCATTTGATGAGGAACATCAATAATTCTGTACACTGTACATCCTTTTGAGGTATCTGATACTACAGGTGGCCTGTACAAAAAAAGACAAGTATATACTGAAAAATCTCTACTGAAGCTCAACTATACTGTATATTTGTATACAGTTGTCATTTATTGTGCAGAACACTTGAGGCAGGATCTTTTTTTCTCTTTTACTGAAAATTAAAACCATACTAATTCATCCTTGACTAGCAGCTGCATTGTGCATCCATTACTGAGAACCCATTACCATGTTTAGAGGCACCACTAATTCCTCTTTATGCTGCTGACGTGATTATCTCCCCGTATTGAAGATCTATCAGAGCTATGTTTAAGTAAGCGCATATTAACACATCAAAAATGGTAAGCATTCTATCAACTTCATTTTATGTGATGGATTTCACAATATCCTGACATTTTACGTGCAAATACTTTTGAAAACAATATAATAGAAAGGAAATGGATTTTTTTATCTAGAATGTCAGATGTCAGATAAATTTTGCATAAATACTGTGCTGCATCATAATGTAACGTACAGTCTTGCTTAATAAAGTTCAGTTTTGTGTAGAGTGGTTAAAGTATTTAATCAGTAGGAGACCTAATAGCTGACTTATTGAAAGGAAAATTACACATGCTTCACAGACCATCATGAGCCATGGAGCAGCACTATCCATAGTCACTCTATACTGAATGAAGAGACTTTTTTTTTTTTTTAGTAGTAGCTAAATAAAACATTTGCCAGAATTCTTATACAAAAGTGGAAAAGAAAAAAAATATTTCCCATGAGAATGTTAGAACTGTGCTATGCATGCTATGACCTTTGGTTTCTTTCGATTGATTTGTTAAAATTTTTTAACTGCTTAAAGCATCTAAAGCAGGGACAAATAGATCAATGACATAAAAATGGAACACGTTTGCAGCTGCTCATCTGAAGCCGGAGGAAGAAGAGGAGAAAGCTTTGTTTTAAGAAAAAAGAACAAAGGACAAAAGCATTGATACTTCTTAGGGTACAGTGCCAACGAACTCTGAAATCCAGGTGACATTCTTAAACTCAACCCATTTACAAGTCCTCTTTGTATAAGTGGTTGATTTTTTTTAATATGTGTTGCATAACAGCTGTATCCCAAGGCCTTAATAAGTTATTTTCAATAAAGGTAGTAGTCAACACTTAGACAACCCTTCTGAGAAATTATGTAGTATTTCAGAGCTTGGTAGAGTGAAAGAAAAAACATTTCCAGAAAAAAAACACCACATTTCTTTTTTTTCTGCTGGTCCAAATCTGTTCTTTTACTACAACTAAATGAATTGGAGGAATGTGATAGCTCTCATTAAACCAAGTATAATGCACGTCTCCTCTAATCAGTGCTTTTCAGCATAGAATTAAAAGAAAAACAAAGAATTAAAAATAAGGATACAGTAAGGTCTACTAACTACAATAACTTTTACAGAAGACAAATCAAGTTGTCTAACATACATATGATTTAAGGTGGTCTTTTCAGGTCAAGTCAGTAAAAAAGTCACAGTTGCTCTTGATCTCTGTCAACTCAAGACTGACTTGAAATACTGACTAAGGGATATGGGGCAGTAGCCTAGCCACAGTGTCTTTGAAACATTCTAATTTTCAGTCTCATATGTAACAGGAAAATGTATTTTCATGTGTTCTCCTTTATCTGAAGGAGTAGACCTATCCCTCCAAATAGATTTGGTTTTGGTAATAAGGCCCCGTTATCTGAATGCTTATTTTTTGCTTTCTGCAAGGGAAAAACACTTACATATGACTTTCATAAGGAAAAAAATATACAAAACCAGAGAGAAACAAGGAAGATATTGATAAAAGTAATCAGTAACACTGGTAGCAATATTGGAAAGTAGTACTAGAAGGTTACTTTCACTGCCCATCTTTTTTCTTTTATTCTAATAAAAACAGTATTGTAAAAATTAGTTTTGAAGATAAGGTTGTACCCTTCCAACTTGGAAAATGTGTTATATTCACAATAAATAATGATATTACTTATGATCACTCAATCTGAAGATGTCAAAACATTTTGGAGATATTAATGAGCTTGTTAATTGAAACTCACAACTTCCTATGAAGTATACTAATATATTTGTTGGAAAAAACGAGACATTTGAGGTACACATAGTACCTGAGCAGTCTCTCAGTGCCATCATTACTCAAGGAAAAAAAAAATAATTCAGAATCATGCTTTACATGCTTGCAAATCCAGTGGTCATCTAGCTAAAACCCAACCAAAAACTAATGTTTGTCATCTGTGGCGTGACTGCAAGACTTTCAAATCAAAGAAAAGAAGCTAAACTATGTGTTAATTTATTTTTCTTTCCTTTCTTGCCTCTTTGTTAATGGAAATGTGAGTGTATGTTTTACCTTATGGGTTAAGTTTTTTTATATTTTAAGCCTGATGTCTTACATGGGCTGAGAAACACTGACCCTGGTGCTCCAGCTTCCTGACTCCTCTTTGTTGATAACAATTTCACTATGCATATTGAACCCAAAAGCTTGACCTTTGAAAGTGTGTATCTTTTTAACCTAGACAGAGTTACTACTAAGTTTATTAAAAAACTGGCAAGTGTAGAACACAGCCTTTCCTGTCCCTACTCTTCTTGGCTGAGAGGGACAGCCAAGGGATTTTTTTTTATTGAATAATCCTCCCACAGATCATTGCTTAGAGATATTTTTCCCCAGTTGATACAATGAGATATACATCAGAGAGAAGAAAAGGAAAAAGAAACAAAAAGAAAAAAAAACTGCAAAAAGAGTGAACAAAAGTTACTAGAAAACCTGAAGGTACAGTTTAGAAAAAAAACCCTCAAATGTCACACAAGATCCCACTAACTTGCATAGTGAACAGAGATGGCTAGCTACTACTCTAAGAGGTTTCAATGACTTGAGATATATCCAAATAGTGGATATATCTCAAGTGGAATAGAAAAAAAGAAAAAATAATAAAGCATAAGACACAATTCAGATTAACTTTTGAGTTACTTCTGTAAATACAACAACAAAATCAGCATGTTTTATACAAAAAAAATTAACCTCTCTTTCATTAGCAAGGTTTCAGCTAGAATGAGACCAAAATCATATTATAAATGCTGATCATTTTGAGCATAGCTATTGTACCACCTTTTGTAAACCTTTTTTTTTTTTATTGCCAATAGTCTTTAAATCCCCAAACTCTCCAGTATAAGATGCCTTCTATTTTTTTCAGAATATGAATAAAACTAAACAGAAACATGCTGTAATGGACGATAGCTTTCCTGAATCCTAAAAGTCCTTTACCCGACAGTCTTAAATTTGGCTAGCCATCAATGTCAGGATTTCTTACAAGCAGCAGAAGAAATGGAAAATCAGAACGGGTATGAATGACTACAGGTATACTCATCAGTGTTCCAAAGGCAATAGAGAAAATGGGAAAAAAAAAGAAAAGATTTTTCTCTTTCAATGCCAGCACTTGTACCCTGTATATGTATTTGCATGATTTGGCTTCATCAGAGACACTTTTGGAGCCAAGCAGACAGAATCTTTTAGGTTTTGGGTTACAGCAAACCATGTGTGAATTTACACTAATATTAGGCTTTTTAAAACTATTTTTTTTAGCAAGAAATACAGAAATACCTCTCTGACATAGCTTAAAATATGTTAATTTATCACTCAGTTGCTGTCATTATTCTAAAGTTTTGTGGGTTTTTTTTTTCCTTGTTTTTTGTCATTTCTTTTATTTCATTAAAACTCTTAGGAGAGGTTGCAGAAGTAATTTGCAGCTGCATAACAGCTGGTTTAGATTTTGTCAGGATTTCTGTTACATTTTAGTGTGCTTTTGGATTATATTGTCTTGTGTTTAATGTGTGTAATCCATGTCTGTATTAAAAGGATACTTGACCGCATTTGATGTAAATAGCGGTGCCATCTAGTTGCTTGAAGACAACCAGTAAATCAGCTTACAATTAATGTGCTTCAATTTATCCAAGAGACTAGTACTAATCCATAGCACTAAGGATCACGATAGCAATGCCTGTAATTAAATATAACATCATGGTTATACCAAATGTAGTCCTTGAATTCTGACACAGTTAGTTAAATTGAGAGATGCATAATCTCAGCAGTCTTTGAACTGGTATTGTTGCAACCAGTAATAGATTGGAAAAGCATTTTTAAAGAAAAAAAAAGTCTGAACTGGTACATTTTAGGGGTTGGTACCTACAACAGCTTCCTTAATCCCTTCCAGATGGTTACCAATATGTTAGCAGCTACTATCAGACAAAAAAAATAAAATGGAAATTCCTACGATTTTTGTCACTAGCAGGGCTTTCGTCAGAAAAGCAGCTATGAAACGACGCGTACTATGCAGTCTTATTTCTAAGTGCCTCCTGCCTCTTCCTGGCACAAAGAATAGGAAGGAGGGGGTGGATAAAGGTGACGTTAGTTACCTTGGTGTTTCCAGTACTCCCCAGAAGTTTAGTCATCCACAGATTGGCCCTGATGCTATTCTGAGCGCTGAAGGCACACAGCACACAACAGCTGAAATGAAACGCACTCAGCCAAATCACCTCCCTCCTTCCCTGACGCGCTCTCCCCCCAGCTGTAATATGACTGCGTACTAGTGGGTGCAAAAAGGCCAATGCACTATGGCCCTTCTTCTCTTATAGGCATATATGTGGAATTTAAGATGAGAGCCATGTATGAATACTCCTACCTTCTCTTCCCTATTGCTGGTTTACTGATGCTGTTTATTGACCATTGCCATTCAAAAGCAACATGAACAAAATAGTTGCTTTTCTATCCCACAAAGAATTTATTCTTCTTGTTTTCTTCAGAAACCCTCTGTAAATCATGGGCACAGCAATACCTAGAGCAGTCCTTCAGGAGTTCTGGGAATGCTCCACAGGAACTGTGCTGTGGATGAGGAGAAGTACATGGAGGTGTTTTGAATGAAATACATCAGGCTCAGTGACGTGGTATCTTCTCACTAAATGCATTTTAGATAGCTTCTAACCCTCTCTGCTCTGGAAAGCTGCCTTGCACCATCATGTCAAATTATTTTGACTATTACTTCAAATTATTATCAAGTGAAGGATTCTGAAGGAACCGCACAGAGGCTGCATAATGAGCATTACACAGAAGGCATGCCTTATGTCCAGTGAAAAATCAAGAGTTTTGCAAATGCAGTCAAGTTCTTAATTTTTATTTATATTTTCCACCACATGGCAGGGAGCGCTCTATTTTCTCAGGTACTTGTAAGAAAGCATCAGCCAGAGAAGCCAGAGGATGCCCACTGCCTGGCCCTGGGTGTTCAGAGAAGCGCTGGCCAACTCCTTTTGCCTAGATCCACATTTGCACGTGGCTGCTCAGGGCTCCCCTGGCTTGCACCACAGCTGTGCCCACCCCAGACACCCGCTGCCATCACCCGCTAGCACTACAGGCGTCAGAAGCGGTGCTGAGAAACTCTGAGGTGAGCAGTTATGGAATGACCCGAGACAAGGCAGTCCTGCTTGTGCCTGACATGCGAGACTACCCCTAGGCTCTATATTGCCAAGTTGTAAAATCCAGAGGAGTCATATTACAAATCTGGAAACTTCATTTATCAAGAAAAGGTGATTATTACTGGTTTTATTATACTTTTCTGTCCATAATACAAAATAATTTTCTTCTCGGCTTCTTTCCTAGCTAGGACTCATTATATTTAAATGACTACCCTGTAACTTGCCAAACTTTAACGATTGTGAAGATGAATACTATATTTTAGCTCATGGCAAATGAGCTCCTTGTGTCATTTGCAACCAGTTATTAAAAAGTTTATCTTCCTTCCAAAAGTTTATTGTGATGATTGTAAAACTAGTTTTTCACCTAATGGTAAAATCACAGAGCAGTAAACAATACTCGACTGTTACTTTACATAATGTCAAAAAAGCTACCATTAGGTATCATTTATTATTATATTATTTGTGCTTTGTTTCAGATGCTTATGTTTGTAAGTATGTTATTTATTATTTTTAATATGAATCCCTGACATTTCAGGGGAACATGCTGACAGATTACTCATGTCTCTGGTAAATTAAACACTACACAAATCAAGAAAGTTTTATGGGAATATCATTTTATAAGTGTAAGCAATTTCTATAAATGTCAAAATATCTCATTTCATCATTCTGGGAACCAAATGTTTTCCATTTTATTTTTCTTTTTTAAATTTATATTTTCAAGTTTTAAAGTATTATGTATGTTTTCCAGTAAAAGATGTTAAACTTCAAGATTTAAGATGTTTCAGTCAGTAATAATCTATTATTTTGTCTCATGCAGACTATATATTGTAAGTTTTTTCTTACTTTCAGAAAGATACTAAACTCCAAGAGTCTGTCATGCCTTCACAGTCACAATTATTGTATTTGCTCTAAAATTAGCCACCGTAATATGGGAGATATCTAAGGGGAAACAGGCTAGGAAGGACTGGTTGAATGTTACAAACAGTCAGATAATCTCTAACACATGGCAGATTCTCATGCTGGCTTTACGCCTAATACTCCTGTGCATCTTACAGCTAAAATACAAAGCAGTCTGTGGTGTTGTTAGGCCTTAATACTTTTAAAGACACATTGAGTGTTAATGGGGTCCTGCGGATTTAAGGCTTTGTTGTTTATTATACCCAGGCTGCCTGGGTTTTCTCTAATGACATGCTCCAGCAAGTCACCTAATTCCTGACCTGCTGTTAAAGTCAGAACCCCCTGGATTATCTCCATCCACCTCCCTGCCTGGAGCAGCCTCAGTTCTGCAGTGCAGTCTGATTCATTTCATCCCCAAAACCATGCTCCAGGCCCCCAAAACATGCTCGCACACCACGTTTTGTTAGCATCACTGCAACACGGGAGCACACGTGAAAGCACAAAGCCAAACGGTTCATCCAAGTTCCCAAACCCGGTTGCATGGCCCGTCACTGTACCAGCGTGAGACCCGGGTGCAGCCCAGCAGGGCTAGCTTTCCAGCCCTGGATGGGAAACAGAGAAATGAGGACCTTGAAGCACAGCACAGCGTGTAAGGATCTGCAGATGCAGCCAAAGAGCCTGAGGTGAAAATTGAGGACAAATGTAACTTCCATTAACAACATTCACTTTCCATCCTCACAAAATTCACTCCTGAAAGCTAACAGCAAGTGGGGCTCAGGGTCAGGAATGAAGCCCTGCTGCTGCCAAACATTCTTTATAAATGGCTCTGGTGGCTGGCTCTACTGCATAGCTGCCTGGGAGGAGCAGGGAAAAGCTGTTTTAACAAACAAACAAAAAAAAAAACAAGAAAGGAGCTTTTCCAGACTAACCTTTATCCTGAAACGCCTAATATCTGCAAAACCATTTTTTTAATCTGTTCCTACCTCTGGAGCAATGCTGTTTTCATTTGGATACGCTAAAACTGAAATCAAGGTGTCATCAAACAGTTAATGCCACTGTTCTTGATTCTCTCCTAAGACAGATGTTTTCCTGTTCCCAAGGGAATTATTCCTGCTCTAAGGTTCAGAGCCTTCTGTCGTTTAAATCAGCAACAAGGTTCCCACTACCTCCTGTGGAATGGGACTAGGACACTATAGCACTGCAAACAAGAGGTTAATCACAGCTGCACATTCAAGTGTTCATAGGCATTGCAAAATGAATACATAATTGTGAATTTCTCATTATTTCTAAGAGATTTGTCTCAGCTACACTACGAAAAATATCTTCACGTTAGTTTTGCCCAGTACCATCTCCCAAACCTCTGTCAGGTTTTAGTCCCAGCTTTTTTTGTTTTGTTTTGTTTTGTTTCTGAGATTTTGAAATGGGGATTTTGAAGAAACTTAAGGGTTTCTGCTAGCTGTTCAAATCTCATTGAAATTCAGACTTTTTTTGTTTTGTTTTGGTTTGTTTCTGAGATTTTGAAATGGGGATTTTGAAGAAACTTAAGGGTTTCTGCTAGCTGTTCAAATCTCATTGAAATTCAGTCAAAGATAAGTGCCTAACTCCATTCAAGCACTTGAAAATCATGACCTAAACTCTCACAGGCACAGACTAGTTTTTATCCTGTGCTTTTTCAATTTGAAGAACATTTGGCGTCCAAAAGTGGCATGTTTTGGTGGTGGTTTTTTTTGTAATACAAACAGTAATATCTTCTTACATATCTAGAGCTGACTAATCTCACAGGTATCAGGGGGAGTTCACCTCAGAGCTGCGCAGGGACAAGAGAGAAAATCCTGGGGTTACAGCAGCAGCCCCAAGGGAACTCAGTTTAATATCCTGCTGAACAGATGACTTTCTGTATCGTGTTGAAGAGTCATTTAGGCTCAGATCTTTGAAGGTACTTCAGTACCTAACTCTCATTGAAACAGTAGGATTCAGATGCCTAAACACCTTTGAAGAATCGGACTATAATCTCTCAGATTCCCATATGAATTACAGTCCCTAACAAGGAGCTTAGATAGAATTGGGGAAAATAACTCTAAGAGCCCAGTTCTCAAAACCTACAAAAGCCATTTGAATTGGTATCTATGGATGCCTATACACTTTCACTTAAGAATTTTTTCTTAATCAGTAGATGATGTTTGCTTCCATCTACATTGTGAATTGTTTCCATGTGGTTAATGAAGGAAAACACTTCTGCTTATTTTCTAAAATGAGAAATATTCCTGCCGTCTCAAAGTTGCTTGACAGACAGGAGTGAATTACATCAGAAACAGCAGTCATGGGCTACTTACATTCAAAAATATATCTGAAGGAGAAAGCTGTAGAAATGCCCTAATTTTTAAATGGTAGCTTTGGCATTAGGTGCCAAACCCCTATGCCACCATGCCAAAGACATATTCAATGGCTTCTTCAGCCTGAAAGAGTTCAAATCTACATCTCAGGAGAATCCTACGGCTCCCCTACTGTATGTGAAAGACAGGGTGAAGGGTATTTCTCTAGTTTCTAAATTCTAATTTTTTAAAAAATCATGTTTTGCGACAGAGACAGAGCAAGATTCTGTATTGCATTGATTAGAGCATGTGTCACAAGAGATGCTTTTGCTCCTAATCTTGGTTCCAAAACAATTAATATATTTTACATCCAGTATTTATTTAATAAAATCTCTAAGTAGTCCTTCAAGCTTTTGTTTCTTGCAAAGGAGCAGCTTTCAGCTTTATTTTCTGACAAACAAGTTTGTAAATTATCCATAGATGCTGAATAACGAAGCTTCCTCTCCCAGATACCTCCCATTCTTCTCCCTATTGGGGATATGGCTTCTAATGAGTCAGATTTGTTTGTCCAGAAGATTAATATTCAGCTTTTTATGATTAACACTCTCTTACAAAATCCTCCAGGTATTCTTTCTGGGACCTAACTCCTGATACACGAACAAGACACAACATATGCCCACACGTTACATATGACAGTGTATAGTAATATGTTTCCATTAAGTTCTTATTGTACTCATACTCCTAAAATCCTGCCCAGGTTAAAATTAACTAGGATGTGTTAAGCAGAACTAAAGAGCATTTTTTTTGTTTGATTTGGAATTCTGATTTTTTTAACCTTCACCAAACATCTGTGGTATTGAAAGTTGTTCTCATTTAAAACATTTCCTTTAAGTACAAAAAATGGGCATGTGATTTGCTTAAATCCTCCAGCCAACTAAGAATTCCTCTCAAGAATTAATTACAACAAATAAAGATAGAAGATGTTCTTTACTCATTACTTATTTAATTCATTCAAGAGTTTATATTGCAGTAGTTTCCAATTCCCTCTTTAGCCTGAATCTTTTCACATTTGTCCTTAGTATTTCTATTTTAAGTACATAAACATCCCAGTTCAAGTGAACAAACCTCTTTGTTCTGTAAGCTTTGATAAATGAGAACATTAGATACACCCAACAGCCTAATGAAATTCCACACCTTGGTTTGGATGCTATCAAATGTGCTGCAGATTGTTTATTTCCCAGAGTGTGATTACTTGGAGAAAAATCTCATCTTTGATAATGGTGCTAAACAATGCGTGGCTTCATTGATATTTAATAGATAACATACTTAAAACAACACTGTTGGAGTATATCTTTTGTACCCAACAGCTGTTCGGTTTAAAAAGACAGAAGTACAATACTGTATTGTATACTTGAATTACACATTTAGTTTAAGGGATAAGAATCCCAGTAGCAGATGGCATTCCAGGCTGTCTAACATAGCAGGGGAAAGAAAAAAAAAATAAAGCAGGCCTATAGTCTGCCTTGATATTATAAATCAACAGACTGGTTACTGCCGAACACATGAAGATTAATACATCAAAATCTGTGGGTTATTTCTGACAAATGAAAGTAGAAAACATCTCACCGTGTGGACGATGTCATGACAAAACTCTGCTTGAGACTCTAAAATAAGTAAACAGAGAAGCCCTTGCTAATTGAAGTTTCTCTAGTATTTCTCATTAAGTGCAATTAGTGATCTTGAACTGAATTTTGGGGGGAGAAACCTGGGGACAGATGCTCCGCTCCCAGGAAAGTCCAGGTGTTGCAGTATGACAAGGTATGGGAATCATGATTCCCAGGCACATCATCCCACAGCTGAACTGAACTTCACAGATTGACACCGCACAGCTACAAAGTGGATCAGGGAACCGTGAAAGTTGATGTATCTAGTGTAATCATATTTTTATTCCAGGCGAGAGCCCCTCACAGCCCGGTTTCAACCATACGACAGTGTCAGATTAGCTGAGGGATTTAAATCCCTAGTGGACAAATAAAAGCATATGGTATGAGAAATCTTCCTTAGAGCTGGAGGGATTAAATCAGTTTCCTCAGCTGAAACAAGTATACTCAAGAATTCAGGACTAGCAGCTATGTGTTTATTTGCTGTGAAAGAGTTACCGTACTGCAAATTAGGACAGTGACTTCTAAACTGCTGTAGATAAGCCACTTCAAAAGAGAAGGTACCTCCAGCATGCTAACCACCAGTGTGGCTGATAGTTTGTGCACACAAAATGAGAATTCATGTAGAAGGGTACAAATGCACAACGCAGAAATTAAACAAATTACTTAGTGGACTAAGTCTGTCTTTGAGACAGTCTGTCTGAAATCTGAGCAAGTTACTCCATCCGCAGAACTCTCTCAGTGCTCCCTATGTCGGAAGTTCACGGGCAAGCTTTGTGGTTCCCTGTACATTGTTTTTTCCCCTATGCATGACCCTGCAGCCTTCATGCATGGGATTTTGATGAATAGGTCTCAATAAACCCTGCCTTGGCAACCAGGACATAGCTGTCAAGAATACAAGTCTCCAAGATTAAGAATTAACCTTTCATTACCAGTTTTATAAGACTACTGAAGAGTTCACAGTCAATTAGGACATGGCAACAGCAAACATTGTTATCAGAACACGTAATAAACTCTTAAAAGAGAACAGGTGACCAAAAAAATATAGTAGAAACCCACACAAGAATTGGTGAAAGAAACAAACATTCACTGATTTCTTGAATTCCAGTCTTGTGCCTCGCACAGCAGCCTGTTATTTTAAAGAGCATCTGTTTAAGTATCTATTAGTTTTCAAGACCATCCTCAGACACTTTTTTTGTTATTTTGTTTATTTCTATAGACTGTTCAATATTGAAAAATTCCTTTCTTAATTTGAAAAGACAGTGTATTACTACGGTTTCACTGCTGGCATAAAATGATCCTCTTTTCCTGTTTTGTTTGTTTTCAGTTGCATTTACTGAGTTGTCCTAAACCAGTTCTGCACTGCCATTGCTGCCTTCATTACAGTAATTGCAACATAATTACATCTATAATGGACAAGTTGTAATTATAATATCATGGTATTAAATGTTTATAAAATATAAAAGAACATACATAAACTTTTCAAATAAACAATGAAACAAAAAATAAAACATACATATATGTATCTGTATAAAGAGATGTGAAATCCTAGTTCTTCTTATTAAAAGCCAGTGTGATCAGCAGATGATTTTTAAGTACTCAATATTTAGAACTCGTACCATTTCTATCTGTCCTATGAAATACTTGTTGTCCTGGGTTTCTTTATACCTTTAAATAACCTTTTTTTTTTTGAGGGAAAAAAAAAAATGAGAAAGTGAAACAAATTGTTTGTTTGATATAACCATCAGGATGTTTTTTTTTTTCTGTTTAAAACCCCATAAAACCAGAGGAATAGGAAACAGAAGGTAGAGTGCACTGTATAACACACCTCCTATATAACACACCTCCTATATAACACACCTCCTACATAACACACCTATATCTCTTGGGCTGCTCTCCAGAAAACAGCTGCTTTGAATTCATTTGTCAAGGGAATAACGATACAGTGAGGATTTTCTTTTGTTCCAAACTACAGAGTACCAACAACCAAAAGTTAACATTTTAACATTTTCAGTTGTTTCAACATTGTATCTCTGTTTAGGGAAAGCAAATTTATCCTGCTTTCATCTTTTCCAGAATTTGGGGTCTGTGACTAGAAAATCTGGGATAAGGAAAATAATTTTTACATTGAAAAGTGAGAAGTTTTCACAGATTATGAACCTTATGAGTTCACATAGCTATTAGGTCTCATCCAGTAAAACTTCCATCCAGTAAAAACCATCCAATCCCACTTCTGTGTGATTTTTGAGTGTGTGCTCAAGCTCCCCCATCTCAACAATAGGACAGTTTATATAGTGTTATGCTGTTATTTCAGGAGGCTATTTTAGCTAACACCAAAACTAAAATCTAACCTTTGTTACTAAAGACCACCCAAATTTATGACATACAGTTGTGTATGGTAGACCTGTGTTACATGCCAGTCAGAGTGACACGTGGTGACCAAACCCATCACACTATGTAGGATGTGGCAGTGCAGAGGGGTCCAGGGCAGAGACCTGCACCCCTCCTAGAACCACATTCATTTAGGTGGCAAGCATAATCTCTTGCAAGCTGCAGATGGGCCAAGAGTTTTACGAGCTCCCTGCACTGCAATGCGTTCCACAGTATAGGATATCCAATGTCCAGTTTGCCAGGTGTGGTCCACACCATATATTGTAACTATCAACATTATATCTATCAGTATTTCTGCATAGATTTTTCAAGAAAATAATAAAAACAATATACAGAAGTGACCTGGCAGAGTAAAAAAGACAGGATTTTCTTTTTCATTTTTTATATATATATATATATTTGTGTGTGTGCTCACCTGATTGAACTTTAAGCATATGGTTTTTTATAATTTGATTTATAAACATTTCCATACTGCTAAAGGCTCAAATATTTTAAACAATTGAAAATATGTTTTCAGGAGTCTGTACTGTATTTTCTGCCTAGGAAAAGTTATCTTCTTGTTTGGAGAAAAGCAGTTTTGATCAAGCAAATAATAGATAAATAACCTTCATGAATGTAGTAGAAGGGTGTAATTTTAAACTAGTAATTAATTTATTTAGAACCCTGGAGACTTTTGCATCATATGTAGCCTTCCTACACATTTCTGAAATAATTTTAGTCAATTTGCTGTTCAAGGTTAAACCGTACAATGCTTACTTACAAAATTACTTACACAGTAGACTGTAGCCCTGAGAGCATCTGTGATGACTCAGTGACATGTAAAAAACCTAATTCCCAGGGGAGATTTAGACATACATTTATCCTCGCTATTATTAATGTATATTATTTGTACCATTCACAGATATTCAGTAGAGAACTATTAACTACCTACATTAATTTTCAATATTCTTGAACTGTGCTGTTCAGTGCAGTATCATCAATGTCAGCATAACTTGCCGTAATTTTTTAAGAGGATATCTCCTGTGAAATGTACACTTAATCCTTTTTCATTATCTTTGTCATGATCTATCTAGCTGAACGGCTACCTATCCATTCTATCTGAATGACTCTATCATTCAGAAAAGAACAAAACCAGAATCAAATAGGCAGGTACAATAGGTTCTTAATTGGAGAAAAAAAAAAAAAAGAAAACATGTATACTCTTCTCCAGTTTGTAATATCATAATTTTCAAAGGCCAGCTAAGCACCAGTCTGCTGCAGCTTTGGAACCTCACAGATTTTGGTGTTAATACCTTTTTTGGGTATTTATGATCACTGAAAAATTAACACGAAAGGCTATTTTCACACTTACAATATATTGTATGTATGAGGTTTGTAGTAAAAATATAGTTCAGAGTATCTAATATATTTGTTTCTTCATAAGTGCAAGCCAGAATACATAGGAATTCCTTGCAACTGTTGCATTCCTGTGACCATTATAACACTATGTGTGGTGCACAGATGGGGCTGATTCCTCAAATGTGTGTGAGCTGGGGCAGGTCCATTGGGGAGTTCACATCTCACTCCACAGTGGGGGTGAAATAAAAACTATGCAGTTAGAGGAGCTGAGTGAACTAGGGATCCTCTGCTTTAACAGAGAAATAACTGCTGGCAAAGTAAGACTGTTCTTCATGAATATAGAGAAATTACTCTATAACTAGACATGAGCACACACAGAAGCTATTTTAAGAGGAATCAAGTTTGAAAGCATCCACCTGCAGCTTAATGGCAGGAAGCATACAGGAATCGTGCAAACAGACCTGAATCAAGTGTCCCCAAGCCCACAAAATTCAGAGATACTGGTACCATAAAAATTACAGTAAGAAACACACAACTAATGCTGCTGAACTTCAGCTTTTGATAAATAATATCAAAAATCATCAGAGTAAAAATGTAACTAAAATTTATTTTACTGAGCTATGTAAATTTCCTCTCTGTTTTTCTATATTATTTGCAAGACATAATATGAAGTAATCTTTTATCTTAAATGAGATTAATGGTAAACTCTAGAGTATCAAAATATAATAACTATACACCTTAAAAAAACCCAATGCTTTGATTAACAGTTGGAGAATATTGGATAGGAACATACATTGACAAAACTCTTTTATATGTTAATGATGTCATCATTATAATATTCTGTATTCATGTTTCAAAGTAAGGTATACATTTTAAAGGACTCAAAAACTAACAGTTATGGTTTGTGTGGGAATTTTTTTTTGCAGTGAGAAACTTAAGAAAAACTAATCATCTACTTCATTTATTAAAAAAGTGATTCTAAATATATATGAGAAAATAGATTTTTTAATAAAGGAACTTTGATGCAGACGCTGCTGCAAAGTGACACTGCAGTGTCTAGCTACTGACAGTAGATACATTCAGACAAGAAATCAGGTGCAAATATTTAATAATAATGATATTGTATCAACTTATCTATTGAAGCAGTCAATTCTTTGTTACATGAAGTCTTTAAAAAAAGATTAGGTATCTTATTAAACAATAACCTCTAGCTCAACCAGAAGCTGTGGACTTGATTTGAAAACAGATAATAAAAGTATATGTTATCGGTTATGTTGTGAGCCATGAAAATGATCATATTGGTTTCTTTTGGTCTTAAAAGTTTAAGGAAAAGATTGTGGACACAATACTGCTGAAACTTTTACAAAAAATAAGGAGCTCCTTTACATTAGTCGCTGGCTATTTCTATTATGCCAGCTTGCAGTGTAACAGTTTTAAATTTTCTCATGTTTGCTTTAGGAGAAGTCATCCTTCACAATAGTCATTGAGCACACATACAGATTTCTGTTGATTTCAGGGAACTACGGGCTGAAATCTGCTACACTGTTCATCCTGAGCATTGTCTAACTATGAAAATCATCACAGCTGATCAACGGATGAATTTCAAGGTAAGATACCAATCAACAGGAGCTGCAGTGGAAGAATAAAACCCTTTATGATAGCTTTTCTCAGATTTCCCTTCGATGACTTTATTCCTCCTAAACACGCAGGCATTTACTAAAATTGAAAAAGAACATGATTTGAAATTTAAATTTTTCTACCAATATCAAAATACCTACATCCTGAAGTTTGAGAGGCACATTAAACTTTATATTTGCAATGTTGTTTGTAACCACTTTGTTACTAAAGAGACAATTTATTTGTATAATTAATCAGCTGAAATATCCCCAAGGATTTTTTTTTTTTTCCAGAACGATACCTTTTGTTGCTTAGAAGTAACGAAAACATTTCGTCAAGGCTTTCTGGTCTGAATGATAGTCTTTGCTGAATTTTGTTGAAGGCTTTTTGTCTGAGTGGTGCCTTGAGCTCTTTATTCACTTTCATGGGATCTGGAACATTGCTTTAATTCTCTACTAGTAACAGGTGTTTCCTCTATAGGACACCATTAGCTCCACATTTTTAAACAATGCAAATCTGATTTTGATTTCAGGCTTGAAAGTTTTTGGTTTTCTTTTTTAAGATAGATCAAACCCTTAATAATTCACAAATAAACTTCAGATCCTCAGACATACGACTAATAGAAAAGTGAAGGCTTCATTCACTAAACAGGCTTCTAAGGATATTCCTAACCCAATGAGCTTTTTCAAAGTAATCTGCATATTTTTGATGTTTCAACTGTTCTCTGAAAATGCAGGTGGAATGAGGTGGGTTTTTTGTTCTGTGCATTCATTCCAAAAGCACTGCTCACACTGAAGGGGAACACATGCAAACAGCTACTCTGATTTCAATAACCAATCTGAAAACATGGGAAGGAACTGAATAAAATAAGATTTTTTTTTTTACTACATGGCTGCTTTTTGAAGCTACTCACTTACAGTCTAATCTTAACCTAGAGGATACAGAACCAAAAAAAAAGCAAACCCAAAAGAAAAAAAGAGAAGATAGAAGGAATTGCTATGACTAGATGATGTTAAATCTAGCACTGACTAGTTAGCAGTGATTCTAATGCCTCTCTGAAGGGGTAGCTTTACCTCTTTGATAACTCAAAGAACACGTGGCTGGCAATCAAATCTATGGAGAGGGGAATTTAGCAAAAAAAGCCACTTTTTGAAGCCACAAAGAATGTCGAATAGGCATTAGCACTCAGTAGGGGAAAGAATAACAGAAACATATAGAATAAATTTCTAATATATATTTTATATACATAAAAATACATGTGTGTATGCCTGTGTGTGTATGCACACATACATCTATAGGTGACTGAAAATTAACAGAAAAAAAGAATAGGATTAGTCATGTGAGAGTATGATTATTGTCATAACTATTGCACATTACCATTGATTGGATTATGTAGAATACAGTTAATAAAGTAATTTGAGTTAGCTGTTGATATTGCTAAGCATTTTGGATTAGCTTTGATTTTTTACAACTTGCCAGTACTTCAAGGACTGATTTGGCCAGTGTAGCTTCCCCATTGACTCTATGCTGGTGATGAGTATGCACTACCCAAATGCAGCTGTTTAACAGAGGAATGGAAATTCCCCATGGTAGTCACGGGGTCATGTGCAGATATTGTCATCAGTTAGGGCTTAAAGGTGGTTAAAAGGGACAAATGCTGTTTTAGATTGAAAATGCTTGCTGGATGAAGCACAAATAGCCATCTGAACTGTGAGTATGTACAAATATATTTTTTATAGAACTGACTGACTTGACTTCTTAAGACAAATCGTTTCCTTACTACATCTAAGAAAATTAAAAAAAAAGAACATGCCTTTGACCAATCTTTAGTATCTATTGCTAGTACAAATGACATTTTAAAATCTAAACAGGTTTAAACAAAATAATTATTCCCAGAAGAGTAGATACCCTCTCACACAATGTTGATGTTAGATAAAAGTCTAATACCTTTCTTCCTACCTATTAATCTGCCCATTTAAGACTACTTGTTAAAATCATGTACTGCTTTCTGTATAATCCATGAATTGAATTATCAAGGGTAATAGTAAGATTAGGCACCTATATGAAAAATGATAGTTCTTATAGACAAAGCTTCAGAGCATTGAAGTTTTGGTTTTGCAGAGTGATTAATTAGCCCTGGCAGCAGTGGCATCATTAGCTGATTTTTTTTTCACGTTTCAAAGATGCAAAATATGGTCAAATAATTATTCAGTTGCTATATAAGTGATGTTTATCTGAGATCTTACTCATACAATTAGAAAGAATGTAAATAGGTTGTCACTAAAACTGCACTAGCAGGCAGCTGTGGGGAAAACAAATTATGCACATAACCAATTTATCAAGACTTTGTATACAAACAAGTGTTATCTAAGCCCTTTATTGATTAAATTCTTTAATTAGAAGTAATTTTATTTAGCAAAATAAATAAGTTGTATAAAATTAAATAAAATTATTTTATTTAATTTTATAAAAACGACTAATCAACTTTTTTGCTTTTAAAAAAAATTGTAAAAATATGAATCATCCTGAAAATTCCAATCAACTTTGTTCCAGCCATTTTGGCAAATTTGGCAAAAAATCATATTTTGTGTATTTTTCTATGTAAGTAAATGCTTATAAAAACTTTTGCTCTGCAGGTTGTTTTCACTTTCACCTCTTTTTCTGAAAGAGTTCTCTCTCCTTCCTTCTTGTTAAAGGAACATATATTGGGACAAGGAGAAGAAGGTTTGCTGAAGTAAGGAAAAATGTCAATTATAACAAAGCAGGCATTTAAATCTGCTTTTCCCTATTTTCTGTTTTTAGAAAGTCTCATTCCTATCACTTTTAATAACACATTTTTCTGTCAGATCTAAGAGTAGAGCAGCTTTTAGAGACCCTTGGACCTGAAACAGAACACAGTATTTTGCTGTAACTTTTCCCCAAAACCAAGTGTACTGGAAACAGAACCAGGACTAGCTCCAGGGAGGTAGATGTCTAAGTTTTCCAAGTTGCAGGTAGAAACCCTCAGCTGACAACTGCTTCACTCTCTAGCTATGGCTAGGGTCTCCTGGACTCCTGACTCCTGCCATTGCACATAGGCAGAGACATGTCATCCTTAGCAGGTCTAAGCCAGCAGCTCGGTGTTTCTCCTATAGTGGCTGTAACGTGCTTCCCATCCTTCCCAAAAAACATGTCACCCCACAGGCAACCCCAGGATATACCTGGGCAGGGGTGGCTTCTTCAGCCTTAAAAAAGAGGAGGAAGCTCACAAGTCAGAACGGGGCCCACCTCCCTGCATGGGTCCAGGGGGCTCCAGTCTGTGTCCCATTTTCCAGGAGAGTATCTTGCACACCACACTGGGCGTTGTGCACCCTCAATAAAAATAATTCATGACCGAGCATGGGTAATGAAGTGCAAGCCTTGTGCTCACATTTCCAAAATTTTTCCTTTGTCGTTCATCACCGGAAGCAGTCTAGAATCTATGTGGCCCTTTCATAGTTGAGTATCATCATCTAACACAGAGATTCTATCTTTCTGTGAGCCAGTTAATCCTGAGCCTTTATTTTAACCACTGAACAATTAGAGAAAAGGGAATCTTCTCCTCCCTTTCCCAATACAGGAGATGTATTTAGCTTCTTTTCAATTTTTTAATGATAACCAACTCTGCAAATGGCTAATGACTGTATCAAGCCTTTTGACAAGGCTGGTCTACTTTAACAAGTCTTATCGGGCTTAACAATCAATCAGCTGAGTGCCAAGATACTTATTCATATTAAGAGGGAGGCACTTCGTCATACAAATAGCAATGAAGGGAACTTGGGGGAGAATCCTTTAAGATGTTTACAGAGTTATGACACCTACAAAGTTACTAGGGGCTGAATCAAGATCTTCACGGTCACTGTTTTGGACATAAGCATTTACATTCTGGCCTTTGCTTTGCACTAAGTGTCATCATTGTTGCAAATGAGGCTATTAAGCTCTTTGGATCAAGTGTTATGTATGTGGACTTCCAGCAGTTGAAGAGTAGCTGTGTCCAAACAACCCAACATCAGCTGATTTTAATCTTCCTGTTTGCAGGGGGTTTGTGGGTTTATTTTCTAAAGAACAAACACAGCAGGACTTCACTGACAGAAGGCGAGCTTAATGGCTGTTAAGTATCACCAAGAATATTTGATACTACTATTGAAACTATTCCAAAATCCATGGGACTTTCACCTTGAACCAAGATTGAGGAGACTTTCACGCCACAGGAAGTGGCTATATGAAAGACCAACTATTCAGTCAAACAAAGAAAACTTTATCTAGAGTACAAATAACTTTGTGGAAAACAAATTTAAACACACTTTGACCTTTTAATTTATTTTCTGCATTATTTGAATTGGCTTTTTTCTATTTGCGTCTGTAATAGAAGAGGCAAAGGAAATCTTACTTAAATTATTCTTGTTGTCAAGGAATAAAAATAACTGAGTAGCTTAAGAATGATTACTTACATGTCTGATCAAGCAATTCAGATGCTATTAATGTCTCTGCTGCGAAGTAATGTAATTGCTTCCTTTTCCCTTGTTCTGCAACTCCTTATTTCAGCTAAGTCTATTTGACTGGTTCTTATTGCTGTTTAGATGGATAGGTTTAAGGTAAGCCTAGACTGGAAGCCAGAGCACACTTGTGGCAGTGTAGGTAAAGTTAAGTCTTCCTTAACATAGATACCAACACCAGGAAAGTCAGAGTGTTGCAGTCTATCCCAATATTTAGATACCAGGAGACAAGACAGGTTTATTCATGATGCATGGCAAAGTTCAGAACCTTAACTGGCTGGTTTCAAAGCCAGGTAATGGACAGACAGTCCTTTGTCCATACGAAATCTACATGAAAATCCACTAGTTGCATTTGTGAAATAAATGTCATTAACTATTTGAACTGTTTACACTGTCAATGATTTTGGCTTGATTAAAGAGTGCTGTTCCATTGGCAGGGCTGTTTACAGAGAGGCTGTTCAGCCTAACTGCTTCTGTTTGCAGTACAAACCCACCCTGCTAAAAAAGCTTCTGATCTCAACAAAACTGAAACCTTGAGGGAAAAAAAAAAAATTATTTCCATGAGGGAATAACCTCAAAATATATCCTCATTTTCTATATATAAACCTGATCTTTTAAAACTTTAATGCTATGTCAACACACATATATCCCTCAGTATGTGGTACTAATATCATTTTAATAAAAGTAATCGCTCCCCACTGCAATCTCATGGAAGTCAATGGAGCTACATAAGGGACAGACTTGGCCTCTTATGTCCTATCAAGCCAATGAGCTAGGCAAATTCTGATATAGCTAAAGGAACTTAATGCCCAATTAAGAGCTCAGTAAGAATTAGAAGAGTGAGTCATAATATAGCAGGTCTTTTATGGCTGGTTAACACTATCAGCCCTTAGACATCAGAGCTACCTGTGGGCAAATCTCATAAAGACATATATTTGCATTGCATTCTCATTTTCCCATTCATATTATAGCCACTGCAAAACATGACCTTTGGACAACATATAGAGTTTCCTCATATTTCTCTCCTTCACCTATTTCCTTTCCTTCTGAACCTAAAACATTTGCAGGTAGTTACGTACACTAGCAGGAAAGTGAAATCATATTACTCTTTCTGTGCATTTTATTTCTTTCTAATACTGGAAAGATGACAACAACCTAAAATCTTTAAAGTAGTCTAAGAACTAGAGTGAAGACTTCCTGAAGAACATCTAGTGGCAATTATTCAAATTTGCACATATTTTATATACCATTCATTCAATACAGAGTCACAAGATACTCTTTTAAAAGAGAAATGATAACAAGCGCATGAAGAGAAAAAGTTTTGAAGATGCTTGATCACGAAAGTGAGAGAATGCTTGAATGTGAGTTTCCACAGATGGATAAAAACTCCAGTGGGAAAGGATTCAAAAAAAGTCAAGGAGAAAGAAACACAAGATCAAACTGTCATCAGAAATACAGTTATGAAGTAATGCCACAGACATCTTTGAAAACAAGCAGGGCAACACTAAATTGTATTAAAAAATGTGTAACAAGTTTTTGATTATTAAAATGACCAGACATGAGGTAGACGATTGGCTACCTCATATGTCTGGTAGGAACATTACAAACCACTAAAGCTCAGAGAGAAAACCTTTGGATAGATCATGAAAATGGGAATTATGTTAGTCAAGATGAAAAATGATTACTTCTTTAATATATTTTTTTTAAATAATCAGACTCTGGCAATGATAAGTTGCAGACACATGATGACTATATCATGATTCATACCTCAAAATCCTAGTGAACTCCTAGGTAGATATCAAGTCTTTATAGTTCGAGCAGATTTAGCAGAATCCTAATCTATTGGCACACTAGACCATTGTCAGAATCATCAGAAGTAATTTTGTTTTATTTTAAAAAAGAATTAAGCCTAATAACCACACTTCTGCTATAATGTACTTCTTCCGTGCTTTCTAATACACATTTTCTAGAACTGACTGCTATATTTCATTCACTATTTTATATTCCAGATGTCATCCAAGAATGCTATGCAATACAAAACATATCATTTTAATACACCCTTTAAATCATCATAATTTTAATTTACATTTTCTACATTTCAAAAGCTAAAGTTCTACTGCACTGCAAATAGTTACCTGCTATTGAACTGAATAAAGTGAACAAGTGCTATTTCACCTTTGTTTCCATTTGACCTCTAAACAAAACTTTCATCTTCTAGGTGAGTTTAAAAATGATGACTAGTACTTATTAGGAAACAGGATTTCTTCTAAGTTTCAGTGCTGCTGAACATTTCTTTTTGGTTTGACGTGCTGCACTTCAAAAGATGCTCAATATAAAGTACTGAATTAGTCCTTGATAAATCATACAAATTTGAAAGTAAACCAACAACCCATCCTAGGAAAATAACTCTACAGAATGTCGAATTGCGGGGGGGGGCGGGGGGGCAAACCAACAAATAAAACAAGAAACAGATAATAATCACGAAGTAACGTTAAAGCGCAAGCTTTGAAAACTGGAGATACCTGTGATCTTTGGAAAAATGGGGGGTTTAATTAGATAACATAACATTTCATCCATAATTTGGGGCTGCTATGTTGGCCATCTAACAGAGCTCAAACACTTAAGTGCGGTAGTACTGCTGTTAACCAGCAATGTTAGCTGGCTAAGTAGAGCGTGAGAGTGCTGGCTACTACCACTGTAAACAGCAATGTACAGTTAGGCTCTATTGCTTCTAATAACCTTGCTATATGTGAGGCATGGCGGGTGGTAGTGTTTGTTTGGGCGGTGGTTTTGTTTTAATTTTTTTAAAGAAAGCAGGCAGCAATGTAACAGTTGTTATTACTATGTAAGTCATTCTCCCAAATAGATTATAGCTGTCAAGGTTTAAAGCTGGGCCGGCTACTAAACCTGTGGCAGACGCTCTCTGTTAACCCTCCCCGCCTCCCCCCACCAAAGGGAAAGGGAAAAGGGAGAGAGACTTACGGGTTGGAAAGTTAAAACAGTTCTAATAAACTATAATAATGAAAAGAGTATAATAATAAAAATAATCAAATATATACAAACATATACAAAACCAAGATTGAGCTCCCTCAGTGTTGGCCACGTCACCACCAGCACTGCAGGGCAGGCTCCGGGAAGGCCCAGGCTGGGCCCAGCAACGGACAGGAACTGGATTCAGGGATGCACGGATCAGGATCGGGGGCAGCAGGAAAACGGACAGAGTCCTCTTGGGACACTGGCCATACCAGAAGGGCGAGAAGGGAGAATCAAGGGCTGAAGGCTCAAGCCGCAGAGCAGCCCAAGCAGGCAGAGGCCCCCAAAACAGGCTGAGACCCTCGTGATCCCTCCGTTTTATACTGAGAATGACATGTATGGGATGGAATACCTTCGTTGGTCAATTTTGGGTCACCTGCCCTGTCCGCTCCTCCCTGCAGGTGCGACCCCCCTGCAGCTCTTCACTTGTAAGCAGTGAGGAATTTAGCAGTGACCTTGGTTTCTCTAGGAATAAGTACAGCAGGAGCCTTTCTGCACAACATCCCTACCGGTGCCTCGATGATAACTACAAACTTTGAGCTTTATCAGTCCTAGAAGCAGACACTGTCTGCACAACATGCAGTTAGTTTCAGAAAGTGCAGTTACTTAGAAGAGACTTAGCTGAAAGTAAAAATCACTGAAAGGAAAATTGGCCTGGTTTAGGCCAAACCAGGACAATAGCCTTCCTGTGAAACGCTTTTGGTCCATCTGCTCACTTAAATACCATAGGCTACATTTTTAGAAGGTGTAAAAAAAAAAAAAAAAAAAATTGTTTCAGAAAAGAAAATGTCTACTTTTGTAACACAGCCCTATCAACACATCATATGATTTACTCTGTTGTTGGATGGAGAGAGGAGGCTATTCACTGTAAAATGCTTAAACACAGTAGCTTGAAGAATTCAAGTGCTCTAAAGACACCTATTTGAGTGTACAGGGAGCCAAATTAAAACAGCATTGCAGATACGTGTCAAGATATTTACTGAGGAGGTTAAATTACAACAGAAAAGAAAAGGAGGAGTAACATTTGGGTTTAGAGCATGAAACAACTACTCAAGTCTGCTGCATGTGGAAATGGGAAATCAGAACAGTGACTCGGAAGGGCTGTCTCATCCAGCTCTCACTTTCCTTGTACTAACTTCTTCTCACAGTGTTTTTAAATGGTTGAATGTCTTCAATTTCCAGAAACTTAGGAAGGATTGCTAAAGCAGTGACAATCTGAGAAATTTAGAAAATGGAACAATGTGAACTACTGTCTATGACACAAAACTACTATGATAATATGAAAACCATATAGTATCAGTTTTAAGACTATCAGATCCTTACAATTGCTCACATGTGCAAACTCTCAAATGAAAATGAAAATGTATCCTCACAAAAAAACTTATGCCCACATGTATTTAATAATTTTTATAATCGTAAAATTAATAAATTGAATAATAATTATAATTTTAAAATTAATAAAATTAAAATTACTAGAATTAGCGCAAGTTAGAGAAGTGACAATGATATTTTATACAAGCATAACTCTGACAAATAATTTTGTTACTCTATACAAGTGCTTTGTTTACTCCCAGTTTTGCAGACATGCAATCAATAACACAAGGTGAAAGGCAGCATCAGACATAATTTCTGGACATTCTGGATATTAATGGAGATTAATTAGTGGAAATATTCTAATTATTTTGACCACACATCCTGTATTACATTTGTCTCAGTACATTATTTAAAAGCATTATGTATAAGCATGTACATGTGTGTCCTGCCTACACACATGTACATGCTTATATAAAACCATACACACACAAAGCTATGTATGAGAGGGGCACTGACTTAACTGTAAACTGAAGCACTGAAGACTGGTTTTAGAGCTAGTTTATTTGCAGGTCTGTCTCTGCTAGCTGTTTGAAAGTGTTTTTCTCATATTTGTTTTGCTTTTACAAGTACATCAGTAGGAACAGCTTTAAAGAGTGCCTTTAAAGTATCAGAAAGTAAAATGACTCTCTTGACAGTACTGCCTCCCAGAACAGCATGATTTGTTGTATATTTCACCATCAATTTGGTAGGGAATAAGATTACCGTCTCTCCCCCTTTCAGAAATATGTTTCATATGAATTAGGGTTCCCTTTCACTTTTTAAAGGCAGAATAATAAAGTAATAAAAACATAGAGGAAAATGTAACTGTCAGTACTCTTAACAACAACAAAAAGAAAGAAAAGCTGTCAGTATTTCTTGGTGTCATATATATCGTAAGACTCCACCAGGCAAGAGGAAAGGCATAACACCATATCCATCACGCACCGCCCCGCCGCTCCTTTACACCTTTGCCAAATAACCCTTTTCTGATCACAGAAGCCATTCTGGAGCTTAAGCCTGGATGAAATAGCAAACTGCAAATTTTCACACATGCTCAGGTTCTTCCCTATATTATGCAGCAGTCCTCAGAGATATTAAGAACAGAGGCACACTGGACTTGAACTTAAGACAGATTTGAATTTGAGTTTGGGATGCCAGCCAAAGAGAATAGAGGTGTTTTGTTCACACCTTTTGCACTGAGCAAGTAACTCAAACAGTACTCTAACGTTACTTGCCATCAAACATGACTTGAAGCATTACTGGCTCATAATGTGCTCTTCTGTGGCAGAAAACCTACTTTTTCCATGGATCCTCGAGTTGTTGAATAGTGGAAGTGCCAGGAAAACTGATTAACAGTTTCTTCCTGGAAGAACAGGAAAACAAAGTGTTTCCCAAAAAAGCAGAGCCTCCGATACATGAGAAACATGGTACAAACCTTGTTAACAAGTAAACCCAAGGAAAGTAGGATTTCTCAGTCTCAGTACCTCTCTCTCCCTCTTTCTCTCTCTCTCACACACATTTTCTTTTATCACCACATACATACATGCCTAAGTCCGATTTTAAGACAATTTTGTTTAGTGTTATTATAAGCAACCTCACTCACCCAAATCAAGACAGACATTTTTTCCCCTCTTAACTTCAACTTCAGCTGCAATATTTGCACCTGCTTGTTTACAAGAAATTATTCTGAATTCATTTTGTATGCAAAAATAATTAGCTCAATATATTACTTTTGTAGCAAGAAAGGTATTTTGAGTATTTACTAAATTTTCACACTAAATTCACTGTAAATTTGCTACTTACATATGAGCTCACAAAATATATTTATTTCTAGAAGCAGCCAAAGACCTATTAGAACTATTTCAGTGTACGTATATTAGAAAAAAACCAAAAAACTATGATCATTATTTCATTAAAAAACCCCACCAAAACCACACTGTGTATCTTATTGTACGCTTGACAACCCATCCAATCTGTTCAAATTCCATATTAGAAGGAGGAGACGATTTTTCCAGAAGCCACACAAGAAGCATTTTCAGAGTACTGTTTTACATTGCACTATCATCTTAGATCCTGTAAAATAATACATAAAACAAAAGATGAAGGCTTTGAGTTGCAGAGAATATTAATGGCTTTTTTTCTTTGCATTATTGCTGACATGAAGTATATTAATAGCAAGCAAATTACGAAGAAAAAAAAATTCATTTTTGAAGTGGAGATGATGAGAAGTACAGCTTCTTTTCCTGTTTGGAGCTCTAAAAATAGCTTACAGTGGAGCAACAGGTCTTTTTATGGGACAGTTCAGTTGACTGATAAACAATTTGGGGCTAAACCTATTTTTCAAAGCAGATCACAAATACGAGGCATAACTAGCCAGTAGAGATCCTGTGGATGACTGAGGAAATCATAAGTCTAGAAAGCTGCAAAAAATGCTATTTCAATTTTCCTTACAGTAGGACTGTATGATTTATAAGTTTCCAGAAGTAAGATTTATAATCTCTTGGAAGTCAGGCTATAAATAACAAGAATGAATGGAGCTCGGGAAGGAGTAACAGGCATGAAGGAGAGCACAGAGGTGGGCCTGGGCACAGGGACTCTGGATGGATGGCTAACTGGGGCTTTATTGAAAGAGTTCAAGGAAACATGAAGAATAGAAAAGAAAGGCAGACTGAAGTTGTGAAGAGCCTGATAAATGAACCCAATGAAAGGCTCAGAGAAGGTGGGGGATGCTGTCACAACAAGGTAACTGAGGCATTTCAGAGGCATAGCACAACTCCATGTAGGCAGACCTCCATGGGGAACATCCCATCTCCCCTCTCCTTGGAGGGTGAGGTTTCTGAGGGAAATAGAGACCCTTCTTGCAGGAGGGAAGGTGCACCAGGTTCTGTTCTCCACAACAGAAATTAAAGAGTGGTGAGCAACAGCAACACATGGTATAAGTGGTGGCTTTCAAGCAAGACAGACTTCCCCTGAGAAGGCAGTCATTGTGGCACCTATTCTGTCTAAGTCCTCTCCTTCAGTCAAAAACAGGCTCCCATGTAAGTACCCCTCACTTCTGAGGAAATCATCTCGTGCTTGTCTACCTTACCACGAGGAAGATCTCCCATCTAGGAAATCTTAGTTCTTCCCTTACAAAGCAAACCAAAAGACCCCAACCCCCTGGACATGTGTTTCTCACACAGGACACCTAATGGGAGAACACATAAAAGCTCAGGGCTGGGCACTCACCTGTGCCTGCACAGGAGAACCCTGCTCTTGCTGCTTTGAAGTTATTTTGGTAGGAGGACATGATATAACTGCATTTTAAAGTGCAAGCAGCTGTTCCAGACTGTTTGAAAATAGGGCTTGCAGCATAAGTAGTTTGTGTTTTAAATATAAGATCTCAGGACAAATTGCATAACCTGCAGCACTGCTAATTAAATGAGCTGGGTTCTGCTGTAATTGCTGTAACTACTTTTGTCATAACGAAAGGCTTGTTATGTAGCTTCCAATACATATCTGTATTGCTCATATCAACTTAATACGGTTTTATAATAGGTTTTATTTTCCACTGATTCTGTACAAAAGCCTTGCTATACAGCAATAGTGACATGAAGTAAGAGTTATAATCCTCTCTACAATATGGTGACTTACATAAGCAAATGAAGCCTTAAGCTGCTTATATGATACCACTTACAAAGATCACAACAAAAGACTGCATGTGTAAGACTATCTGTGTCATTCAGATAAATGACACAGCTGCACATTTTGCACACTAGCTTGTCTTAAAGGCAGAGTTTAAGGTCAAGGGAATCTTTAGATAGGACACCCATCTTTAAATATCAGTGTATCATTGGCTCCTCCGAAGTGCCAACTAATCACATCTAGGAATCTACCTATCCTCCTCAGCAAACAGACTGCTCACTCAGAAAAGTGGTATTCAGCAAATGGGACACAAACTGACGGCATGTATTGTCAAGCTAAGAAGCGTGGTTGTTCTAGTTCTCCTCTTACTCAATTCATCTAGTTCTATTCCATTTACCGCTTCAGGAAATGAAGATATCCACTAATACCAGTCTCTGAGCCTAGTGTTTCTTAATGGTCATTTATATGAATGCTTAAAGTCAACAAGAAATACTTAGAGGGAGGATCTAGCTGGAATTAGCTTAGTTTAATTGAAGTTTGATTCATTTCTTTTGAATATCTTAGAATCATCCCAGATCTGAATCATCACTGCAGATTGAAAAGACATCATTTAAGTGTTACATAAATGTATAGATTCAAGCTGGAATGAAAAAGCTCATAAAATAAAACTGGAGCAGTCAACTTTTAGTTCCTGATAGACAGTGAATATTACAGTGTTTCTCTTTGTTTTTAATGGATACTTCTGTCTATACAGCTACTAAACTCATCACTTTGGGGGTTTATACCCACAAGATGATTTGTAGGGCTTAAAGTATCTTTCTCTAAGCAGATGTTCACTTTACAGAGTGATGCTGTGTCACAACACAGAGAAGTGCTGTTTCTCTTTCAACATTTTTGCCATGGAAACCCTTCCTACAACTACCTGCCCTTCTTCCATACCTATATCTGAATGTTGACGTTACAGATCTCTTCCACAATTTTCAGAATTTTGTCATTGCATTTCAAGGCTCAGATATTTCAATTACTAACTCATCATATCACCAGGTACAACAGCGTTTCCAAAAGTGACGTTCACAACATGATGCTGGTCCGACGTGTAACCTGTGCGTAGCTGCCTATTCAGTCTTTCCACCAAGTGCCTGTTTTCCAGCTACTGCAGCAAACTATTTGTGAATGGAGCTCCTTTCCATATGCTGCGTGGGCCTTGCTTCTTGCCGCTGGGCATTTCACAACAAAATCACATATGAGATTATTCGCTTCCTGTGCTGTACCAATCTGCACAGCTGATGTGCCACGTTGAGCCACTTCTAACCTTTATAGCACTGACTGACCTCAGTTTTCAGCTTTGCATGGCAGAGAAATGCCAAGGGAAAGTATAAGAAACTAGGATTTTTTTCTATAAAAATGTGAGTTCTTAAATAAGTATTTTAAAGTTTCTGCTGCAGCAATGGAAAACAACATTGCATAGGACAAATGAAAGCTTTCTTCTCTCCTACTTCAGCAGCCCTCAACTGACATAGGATTTCATTTGCTGCCCTGTTTAACTAAAACATTTAGTGGTTTTGGTGATGATGTACAAATTAAATGTATTCCACTATTAGGCCAAAAGAGAGAAATATAATATCATATGAAAATGACAAAATGGTCTCGCATCTAAAACCTCAGTCCTCAAGAGACAAGAAAATTTTGAGCCCCTTAGCTAATACAACAAAAGCTTATCTCAACTTGTAATTATTCTTGATCCAGAATTATTCCTAGCATGCCTGTTCACAATATAGTATTGCACAGGCACAAGACTGACGTTTTTCCTGTGCTGTTTTCTTCTGTGGCAAGTGACTAACTCCAAGTGTTCAGGCTTGACATGTTTCAGACTAGTTACACTATAAAAAAAATAATTTTAAGTCTGGAGATTCATGAAATATACTTAATAAACTGAACTTAAACAACCACCTGAACTTAAATGTGTGTCCACCCGCTATTGGAGCCATGAAGCTTAATTTATTGGCTGTTGGTATTAAGGAAAATCATTGTCAGACATAATAAGTTGGACTACCAAGTCCCTTACAAATATATAATTAATTGGACTCTTAAAAGGGATGAGGAGGCCTGTTTAGCAAAATGAAGAGGTTATAAATTATTTGAAAGTTCGGAGGCAAAAGCAAGACGAGCCAACAGAGATTTGTAAAGAACAAACCATGTTAAAATTGTCTCATTTCCTTCAGCAACAGGGCATCCAGCTATGTGGTTAGGGAGAAGCAATAGGCATCATGTACCTTATCTTTCAAACATGACATTATTTCACATTACAATCTTTTAAGCTAGGGAAACATGGTCTAGATTAAATTGCTACAAACTGGGTGCAATGGTGGTTGGATAGTACCTCCCAGAAGACTTGTCAACTGTTCTCTGTCAAAATGGAAGCAAATATCAAATGACTCCCATAGGGTCTTGTCTTTCATACAGCTCCATTCAATCTTTAATTAATGAAAGAAGAGAGAGTAGGCTTCTGTGCAAAATTAGAGAACACACAAAGACAGGAAGGACTACGTTGAAAGCTGGGACTAGCAATCAAAGAGATCTCAAAGAAGTAGAGAAATGGTCCAGGAGCAATTCAGGAGGGAGAAGTACACGTTGCTATGCTTATGAACAACCAGCTGCAGATGTACCGAGCAAGCAACAACAGAGCAGACAGCAGTCCTTCAGGAAAGGGCCTGGAGGGGATGGGGTATTACATGCTCAGGCAGAATTGGCAATGTCATGCTTCATGCATCACAGGTGGATGTCACCATGGGATGTATAAATAGAAGTCCATCATGAAAAATAAATGAAGCAATACTCCTGCTCCGCTAAGTGCTGGCAAGATCTCAGCTGGATGCTGTGCCTGGCCTCCAGCACTTGGTAACAGGACAGACAGCTGGGGCAAGCACCAAGGGAAAGCACACGGGAGCATCAGGGATGTCAAGAGGGAGACCTGCAAGGCACTTCTGAAACAACCAGGGTTTCTTCCTCTAGAGAAACGTGGGAAGAAAGGAGTACTGGGGGAAATTATGCAATCTTACACATCAGGTGTGTGAGGCGCTTTACTGAAAGGAAAGGGAATAATCTGTTCTCCATGCCTGTGCCAGCTATGGAAAAAATAAATGGGTCACCTCGTTTGCTCATCTGCAGTTACTTTTCAAAAGGTTGTGATAGTGAGCAAAGAGATCAGTCAAACTTCTGTCAAAAAATGGCACTAATATCATTGATCCCACTTTGAGAAAGAAAGACTGATTGAATTCTGGAGGTCCCTCTCAGCCAGATGTTTTTATAACAGTATGTAGGGAGCTATTGACTAAGGTTCGTCTGTATCAACATATATAATTCATTACTGAAAAATTCCTTTTCAAAGGATTGTATGACACCAGCCAATACTTTGCAGTCAAACAGGATTGATTCTTATTATAAACATTTCTTATAACACAGATACTAAAGTATATGAAAAACTCTATTATGAGTGTGTATTTCTGCAAAATCACATTCATTATTCTTTTCATTTATTTGCCAATTGTTAAAATAGTCTGGTAAAAAAACACTATGAGTAGGCATAAGTATTTAGCTGGGTATTTAACCTCAAAGTGATACTCTGTAAATAGGTGTATTGTAAATATTTAAAATTCTATGACTAAGCCCCACATTAATCCTTATTAACAGACTTTGAGTGTGCAGACAAGAATATTACCCATGCTTCTTCCCTAAGCAATGTCCTGTGAGTAATGATGTTGATAAGCCCAACCTCTGAAAAAAACAAGTATGTAATCTTTTTCTGTTTGCTTCTGGGGTGTGGGTCACAGGGTTACATGCTTGAAGCTGAAGTGGAATTAGTTATTTTACTTATAAATACTACGTACTTATATTTCATAGCTATGGTAATGTGAAAGATACAAGGTATTAAAAAAAATATTGTGTGTTCCAGATTTACAACAAGTATCTGAGGTGTCTGAGGGGGGAGATCCCATAGCAATCACCACAGAGGTGTACAGATGTGGTTTTCCCATGCTTTTTTTTTTAAACAATATGCAAATGGGAACACCAATATTTTAAGGTTCTTACGCTTTCTTCTGCCTGAGCATGAGAGATTTAGCTGTTTGTAAAATTCTTACATTTTACAGGATTCATTTTCCTGGAGGAATTCTGAATTTTATAGCTTAATGCATGGAGTTATAAATGCATTCTTTTATTTTGTCTATAAATGACTTGTCTACAATTTGTTTTCTGTGTAAAACTTTTTTTTGTGACAAAGACAAATGCAGTGGTTAGCTGAGTTTGTCTTAAGTAAATATGCCTCTAACATTCATATGAGCTTTGTCCAGACATCGAAAAACAGTGAAGTGCCTCATGCTTATATTACTGCTGAGACATCAAAGTAACTTTTCATCTTTTTATTTCCCCCTCTTCTGGTAAGTGCTAAAGAAAAACCCCATATAAAAACAGTCAAATAGATTATCTTAAGGAACAGCTCCTAGAAAGGCGAGTAACAGCAATGGCACAGTGTGAGCTGATAATGCAGAATTCCTGTTTTTAATGCATATAAGCTCTATTTAGTGAGCTGACTTTTATTTAACATAATAGATCTCCCGTTAGTGAAAAATTTTAACAGGTAGCTGTAAGAAACCAGAATACAGAGAGGTAAATTATTTTTCAGCACAATCTAACAACTTGCAAGCGAGTAGGTGATCATGAACCCTCTGTTATGATCTGCTTCTGATCTTGGATTAACAAAAGCACAGGTTATTTAGCAGGCTCAACTTCCCTGCCTCCTCCCGCGTAGCATTCAAATTCATAATAAAGGCATCTGACAGCACATGCCCTTTGTGCATCATGCATTATGTACAGTCCTCTTAAGTCTCCTTTACTGCATGGATCTCTCTGAATTGCCTTTTGTCTCTCAAGTGCCTGGAGGACAGCCCCTCTCCTTCACTGCTCCTTGCTCCCAGTGACTGATGCCTCTGCCCAGGCACACCCAAGAGTCATCCACTGAATAACAAGCTAAGGGGGTCTCAACTACTGAAAGAAGGGAAAGTTGAGAGGTCTCTGCCAAATAAGAAAGAATACCTTTTACTGAGCAGCATTTCAATGCTCTAAAACTGTTACCGTGCTTCTATTAGCAACATTTGCCACTGGATAACTATTTGATCCACATTGACGTAAATGTGCCAAGGCCAGCAAGTAAAAAACAGTGAAGGTCAATTATGTTAACTGCTCGACCTGTTAGGTCAATCCATTACCATACACAAGAGAAAGGTGATAATATTTGCGGATAAAGGGAAAAATCCAGACAGTTTGCTGGGATATCTGACAACAGAGTGTCTCTTTTAGAGGCTTTGTTGTCATTTCACGGTCAAAAAGACTGCTCAATATTTGCTCGAAGATATTTAATGAAAACAATCTGATCTATGAATCATGAGGGTTTCCAATAGGAAAAAGCCTATGATATACTTAAAATCAGCATATTTAGAAACCAGCCTATTTTGGAGTTGTAAAAAAAATTGTATGCCTACAAAAATATATTTTTTGAGAGTTCTGTGCTTTCTAATTATAAAAGTGGTTTTTTTCCAAAATTTACTAAGGCTTTTTTGCTGTATGAATCCCAGCATATGCCTGCCAAAAAAAGACAGGTTATCAATTATTTTTTTTCATTATCACATTAATATCTAAAATATGTTTTCATGAACTCTGGCAACTGTGCTCTCAGTCATGCTATGTTTTTGCACCATTTCTTTGTGCAACTTGTTTGACATCACATAAAATTCCTGATACCAAAATAACTGTTTCATTCAAATCACAGTGAAGTCATCAGGAGTCTTTCTGTTGTCTTCAATGAACCTTGAATCTGGCAGGGATAAGTCAACTGACTGATATTAATTGATGTGAACAGGAAGAATGAAGGGAAGAACAAGTGCTGACTTGTGTACTATACATCATTTATGCTGAGAGTAAGATTGCTGAGGCAACAAGGGAAATCGAGAGAGGAAAAAAATATTAGAAATCTGGATATTAAAGTAAGTAGAATATACTCTGCACCAAGCCACAGTCTGCATGAGAGAAAGTCATAGGAAGTTATTTGTTACCCTTTATATCTCAGAGAAAAGAAGAGCTTTATTATCAGGAGTGATTTCAGTATGACCTACTCACGACAGAGGAATCATTCTTCCAATAATAAAAAATAATCTGAGAGTTTCCAAAAAAATTGTTAACAACTGTAGGTGACAACTTCCTAAAGTGAGTGATCCAGCATGCTGGACTACGTCAGATCTCATCCTGGCAACGGAGAGAAATGGATATCACAACCTTAAAGCCTGCTTGCTCAAATGCCATCAGTGTAGCTCAATTGCATTGACATGCAAAAACTATAGGTTTAAGGTGTTAAAGTGAAAAATCTCATGGCTGAAGAAATTCTCACAAGGAGGTAATCATTATCGGATAAATCATGAGAGAAATGAGGTAAGCAGGAAAACACAGCTATGATATTTATGTGAACTTATGGTCCCTGTCTTAAAATTCTGCTGAACAAAAGAGACCCGGCTAATGCAAGTAAAATGAAATCCCAGCATTCTTAAATAAAAATTGACATTAAAAAAGAAAAGGGAAAGCAGACAACAACAAAAATATATTAGAAACAAGGAATTCAGAAAAATACTAAGGGAAACAAAAAGATCTTATTGTCAGCAGAGGAAAAAATTCAAACCAGATTTTATAGTGTATGTTATGGTTAGAAAAGATTTTCATGTTTTACTTGGACCCTTGTAGATAGGGCTGTCTTTAGTAAAGCTAATGAAATCATCAGCCAGACATGAATTTCTAGTGTCAGATTGTGGCACAAAGAGCAAATAAAGCAAATAAAGCACAAAAAGCAAATAGAGGGGACACCAGGTAGGAATAACAAAAATGTTTTGCTTGCCAATGGAATAACCAGTACTGACACAATCTGTTTAGGTCTGGTACATTTGATTTGAAAAGATTCTGTAAAATTGAAAGAGTAAAGAAAAATAAGAATAAGATTAGAAGTCACATTTTGTCATCAAAAACCCCTGGCAAATTAGAGTCTATTTATTCCATCTGTTCAAAGAGGAAGTTAAAAACTGACTTGATCTCTAAATAACTTGCCTGTGGAATATTAATTTGATAACAGAGCGATGTACAGTCTCTCAGACAGAGTCACACGCCAGAAATCAGTCACGTCAAATTCAGAGGTGGGGGCAATTTGTTAGGCAGAAGTTAATCTAGACAAATAGAGTCTGGTAAAATGCAGACTTGCAAGTGAGGCTAATTAATAATAGAATGTGTACCTTGCACATTTTATGTGGGCTAAAGATATACAACTTATATTTGTAACCAAGAATTCATTGCTATTCTGAATTCTTACATGTCTAATCAAAGACTTACTACCCCATTTACCACAATACTAATGCTTATTGTCCAAATTATATTATTACAGGAAAAGCCTCATTAATAACATGTTTAAAATTGTTATCCACACACCTTGAGTATCTACCCTGTTTCACTGGTGTTGTACTCCCCCTTCCCCTGCTCCTCCTAAAGTCAGCAGTGACAACTGCTCGCAAGAGGAAAAGGTGGTGGAGCTAGGATCAGAGGTCAACATCTGCCTTCTTCACCATGAGGGTATGATGCTGACAGTGAGCTTCCTCCTCCTCCCTACTCTAAGGTCTGCATGACATTGGTTCTGATCTTTTTTTTTTTTTTTCTTTTTACACATGCTATACCTTGATCTTCAGTAGTCTACAGCTCCACGTTATATCCTCATATACTATAGTATACATAGTATGTGTTGCATGTTCTAGATATTTGCTGTTCCTTTTATTTTGCCCCGAGACTTGTTTTATCTGATTTCCAAGGCTATGTTCCTTGGCAACACTGGCAATTTGTTTATAGCACTGTTTATAGCCTCTGCTGTCATCCCCAGGCTGTGTGTTCAAGGCCTTTGCCACCATCCCTTGCCTGTTCCCCTCCACTCCATATTATTATTTTGGGGTCAGAGATAGTTCACTCTACACAGAATAACAGATTATTATTACTATCTATTACTTACAGAGACGCAACAAAATTATTATAACACTGCACCACACAATTGCACAGAGCTAACCTAAAACTAAACAAGTTAGGTAATCAACTGCTCCTTAGACAAACAAGCTGAAACACATCTCCAGGCAAGCCAAAAGAAGGGTAGGCAAATCAAGCTTGGCAGGGCTCAGCTCTGGAGCTTTGCAGGACTAATGCAACATTCGTAGCTTCTTGCTAGCAATGACAATACCGAATTTACCGCACCACAGAGCTACAAATCAAGTGACCAACAATAAACTGAATTCTACAAAACTTAATTTTAGAGCTCAAATTGTATATAAACTTGTTTAAATGAGAATTAATTCAGGAAGGTAAAGGCCACTGCTATATAGGTACTACGTGTAGATGACTTATGGTCCCTTTCTGGATTTACAATCTCCAACTGAAAGTTTAGAATGTCCTGTGTCTTGAAGAGCTGACTCCTCAAGTGTCATGTTTGCATGTAAAACAGGGAGTTGATAGAACAAAATAGACTTGTTTGTTTTTCAGTATTTTGCCTTTGTATTGTAGGCACTGTTCGAGACACCGCTTGAGATGTGACAAATTAGCAGCAGTATAATTCTCTCAGATGAGCTTTGCATGCAAAGTTCTAGCAGTGTACAGGAAAAAAGAACAAAGGTTTTAAACATCATAACATAGCTGTCCTTGTAAGGAGAAAAGTAACTTTTTGTTTCTTCCGGTGGTCAGTGATCTTTAAAGACCTGGAACAGAAGGTGATGTGATATTCAGATCATCTGATCACACCTAAAGTTCAAACTAAGACCAGCCAAGATGGAAAAAGCAGTTTTTGGGTCACTAACTTTCAGCAGAAGGACAACTTTTCTTGCATGTATGGGTTCCTTTTACTACATTTTATTTCTCTACTTATTCTACACCTGTTCCCCTACATATTGGCTACTACTTTACAGCCTGCCCTTTAGCTGATAGGTGATACCTTCCAGGGTTTTATAAAGCAATTCTGGACCAGATCATCTTGTAGAAGTAATTCCACATCAGGGACAGAGTCCCCTTTCTGAGGTGTTCATCTCATGTTTGCTGCTGGATGACCTGCCAACCTCTTCCAAACATAGTCACGCTGTGTGCTATACTAGGCCATTTCACAAGCCAGAAAAGTTTGGTTTTCCTTACCGACAGGAGAGTCAAGGCTGTGTTTAAAGTTAGCTTTATGCATTATATGAGCAAAGTTGTTCCCTTTTAGCACTGAACTTCAGGGAAGAGGCAGTGCAATATTTAGTTGGTTTGGAACATTAGGTCAATGCAAATAAGTACATTACAATGCTATTATATTTACAAGAGCTGAATTAATGTGTAATCATCTGGTTTTGTGTTTCAGCACCTTAAAAAGGTGTATTCTTCTGATAAATATATAATTTCTTAAAGATTGTCAAAAGGTGAGTAGCAAACACCTCAGAAATCAACTGCCAAAATTGCTACTACCAAGTAGCTAGATTTTTCAATTGGTGTGGGTAACATTCTGATTTCCTATGCTCTCAGCCTCATCAATTCACTGCTGAAGCAAAAATCCAGTGAAAGAAATTTATTGAAACACTGATAAAGGGTGCTAGAACTTCAGTAGTATGACCCTATCTGTGATGTATACTAATTACTGATGACTGCCTATAGACCATGAAAGGATCAAGACTAATTTCTTAAGAAACAACAAAGGTAAACTAATGAAATATTACTTTGTTAACGTACACTTTGTGCTATTCACATTGCTCCAAAAGTATCTTTAGCAACATATCTTAATGATATTCCATCAACTATTAGAACGACTGCTGCACCCCAGGGGGGACGAGTTTCTCAGATATCTTTATCTAATAGAGTTTTCTGCATGGCAGCAGCTTTCCCACCAGGAGTGCTCTTCAGTATTTCTCTTGTCAGGGTTCTTTCTTTCCCTTTGATGACAAGTCCCAGCCATGTCAAATACTGTTACTTCAGGGCTCTCCTAACTCCAGAGTTATCAAGCACGGTGTCTTCACCCTATGACTACCAAAGTTACACCAGCTCCTTAGTGTGTCAAACAAGTTTATTATTTTATCTTTCAGTGGCTTTTAGTTACAGAGTGCTTGCTAAAAATCTTTCCTTGGTCTACCAACTGCTCCTGCTGTTAGATATATATTAGCCTTAATAAAATCCATTAGTTATGCACAGAGCTTTCTTCATTAATGAAATATAATAGCATTGATGTTTCTGATCTAATGTGTGGCTAAGTAATTGTCAGGGTTCTATTCAGTTTGCTATAAATTGAATGCACATAACATAAAAGGAGTTAAATTATTACTATCTAGAATCATGAAATGAAATTAAAAAAAAGAATTACATTCACAATGATTTTTAGAAGATTTAACCATTGACGTGAGATGGCCTTCACACTATTTCTTCTCAAAATACTGTGGAAAAAATGTATTACAAGTTTTTAGCTTCTGTTATGTCAGTGATTTAAGGTGAAATCTTTCTTAGCTTTGCCTGAACCAGATGCACTGAATACTGTAAGCAGTAAGTACAAAAGTAAATATTGTGACAGGTTGAAAAACAAACAAGGCTTAACTCTTCCTGTGCTTTGCCCTGGGGATGCAATTTACGCTAGAGCACAAAAGATTCAACCAGTTACTCTAGCAACAATGTTTTGAAGAACTCATTCACTGGCGTTTTATCCCTGTGCACAAATATACATATATATACACGTGCACAAAACTCTAGGCACTAAAAAAGCAAACCAACAATGCTGTGAAGACAGCATGAATTGCTGACATGCTGAAATCTGGTAATTCCTCTTCTTCAAACCCCACCTAGCCACGAGCTCATACACACATTTAAAATATTTCCCACTTCCAGAGTAGTTTATTCTAAGAAATCACACAGGAAGAGGGTGGAAATCTTCAGTTACTGTATTTGTAATATTCCCCAGTAATCTCTCTTCCCTCCTCCAAGAACTGACTTTTTCAAAAAAGCAGAGTACTGGAGTTTCATAGGAGAAATGGGCAACAGTTAGAAGCCAATTACAAGAGAAGCTATCGTCATTGGTGAAGTGAAGGTGACCTTACCATCCAAAGCATAGTGGATTACAAGAAGGAAAGAATGGGTTTTTGTAGAAGGTTTACTGAATGCTTTGTAATAAATATGATGCTATTTAAGACAAGTTACTGAGAATGAACCTTTATGTACCACTAAAAGTATCTGTTGGGATCATCTCCTTCATCCTCCATTTCACAGTAAAGAAAACTGTAGGGTCAAAGACTCACCTGCATAAATTCATAAATCCTTTGAAGGCCATGTGGCCCATTTTCACGTTTTGAAGACCGCTGCTAAATAGCAGAGACAATACTGCTCAAAATCAGTCACACTGTGCTCAGCAATCATGTGAATATCCATTTATCCAACTCGCCTTCAGTTTTTAGTTTTCACCGTGATATAAATTACTACATCAGCAATTATTGATAGCATTCGTGACTCCTTCCTCGTATCTCACATGGCATCCAAGCGTATACTGCTTTCAAATGCTGTTTTCCTTTGCAACACCCTCTGTGTAAATGCCACCTAAAACCATTGCACAATCCAAGCAGAAGTAGATATGTTATTCTGAGTATATTTCTTTAATTGCCTTTGCAGCCTGTAGTAGAAACCTATTCTTCCCTTATCCACTTAAAAATATTTTGTACTTCACAGTTCACCTCTCAGAATGATTCAATTTTTCCATTTAGTCTCACTTACAACACCAAACTCCAATCAAATGTTAAGCTAAACGCTGCCAGTGCTTTAGGTGGTGGTGATAGTCCTAACTCTGGTCTCACAATGTACTCCTGCACATGCCCTGAGAGCATAAATCACGCAAATAAATAAGAAGTTTGGCACTTCTGAGGGACAGAGCTTGTTGCCAAAGCTCTCAGTACTGATGTTATGAACTTCTTACCTCTAGCTGGTGCCGAAGATGAGACCAGACTTCCCTTCTGAGACAAGATACCCTCACAGAAATGCCGCACTCCTTATCAAAGTGACTCTTTAGTGCCACAGAATACTAACATTTCTACAGAAGTGATTATGGTTCTGGCTCAGTGGAAGCCTCGGTGCAATGCTGATTCCAGTTCCATTTAACAGTGTTTGACAGCAACTAAGCCCAAGGATGAATCGAAGCTGACATATTTAGAACAAAGTAGTGGAGCACTTGACTAAGCCAATAAATGGTTCCAGCTGGGACTTGTCCTGTGGTCAGTGATGAGGACATTGGGGGCAGTTTCCATGGCAGATAACTTTAGCTAAGGATATTTGGCATTTATAAAGAAACCAAAAATACTTTTTATCAATTATGTTTTTAAATGCAGATTTTTTTTCCTCTTTTGCATCATTTTTATTTTATCCCACCCCACCAAATACGCCTTAAGTAGGACCAGCTTGTATTTATTGCTATGCTCAGCATGGATCTGATTGAGAGTTTCAACCATTATCTGCAAAATAAACTATGATACAAATTTCAACTGAAAGAATTTGTAGAACATATTTAGGGAAGATGGATGGAGAAGACAGAAAATATTGGTCACTCTTTCAGTCTACACATAATACTGAGGGTAGTTCCATAGTCATTAGGAAAAAAAAAAGCACCCTACCGGAATTTTAAATAGCCTTTTAACACTTAACCACCTGCAGGATGCTAACTGACTTTTTGACATTAATATGAAAATTCTGTGATAAGTATAAGCTGTAAATATTTAATCAGAGTTCCAGCATATCCTGTTTTGCTTATGTTCTCTCCTCACAGGAGCCTGACCACCTTTAACCACTTAGCAGAATACAACAGAATTAATATTTAGAACCCATATTCTCTTCTCAAAATTGCATGTTAGCCCTTCTCCTATATTATATACACAGAAATACAACCAAAGGTCTTCTAATAATTTTTTTTTTTTTTTGCATACATGGTGTAGAACAAACAGAATAGGAATAGGTAGTTTCAACCAGCAGCCCAGACAGATTGAGGTAGGGGGGGAGGTTAATAAAAATTTTCCATATGCCACAGTTATAACCATGGTCACCTCATCACTACCAAATGCTGATAAAATATCATTCCTCTGCCTTTGCTCTCTCTTGAGATTTAGCAGTGTAACAGCTTTTGAAAAGCAGACATGCTAGGTGTTTTGTGTTTACTGGCTTGATTTTCTCATCTAGATCCTGTGCTGCATAATATCATACATACAGTACAACTTATGAAAACAATGACATTTTGTAGAACAAAAATATCATTCTCTGTTTTCAACGTCGTCTTGTTCTGATTATGAAATCTGTATTCAGACAGGCAGTGTTTTGCACAAACATTTTCTTTCACCTAATTCATACTAATCTGCATTCCACATGCAGTCTCACTACGTACGTCACCTAAATTCCCTATTTTTTCTCTGGCCCTGCAAGAGATTATTATTAATATTACTTTTATTATTATTGTCATTGTTTTGTCCCTTCTCCCCAGATTCCAAATGAAATAGAGAGCAGAAAAAAAATCATATTTTCTAGATTTTGGTCTGCTGCAAAGAATAATGCAGCTTATCTAATATCATGTAGTTCATATTCAAACCAGTTTTCAGCCAGATTCTCCTCAGTATTGTTTTGTCTTCCTCCATCTTCCTACTTCCCTCTGTGTGTCCTGCTACAAATTTATCAGCTTTGACTTAAACAATAGCACCAAAACAGGTATAATAATCAAACAAGAAGTGCTTTTTTTCTCCTTTGAATTATCTATTAAGCTTTCTCTCTTACATTCATAAAATTTGGTTAGAAATAGAATAGAAATAGAATATAATAGAAAGCTTTGTGTTCTTCAAATGTGGACCAAGAACAATCTAGTTTTCAATTTGCAGTTAGGTGGTAGGATTTCAGATGAGAATATCGATGCAGTTACTAGCAGTGGCAAAAGAGAAGAACTCACTGGCACAAATATACATATGACATTATTAGATATACATTATTATTATATGTCTATATGACATATAGACTTTATGCATTGCATCATGTCTAAGCACCAATTGCTCAGCGAGGTGAACGAGGATGACGGCACTTATTGATAGGCTCTGCCTCCCAGTGATCCTCAGATCACTCAGTCTTCACTGCTCAGACTTCTCCAACAGTAAAATTGCAGAGCTGCTAGATGAAATACAGCTGCAGAAAACTCTCCACCCACTAGACTTCAGTCTAGCCAGGCCATTTAAGCTAGTACTGGGTCTCACCAGTGAGACAATAAGCTTTGTTACTAACCATGCTTATATGCAAGCCGTTGCAGAATGCACACTGACCAAAACACAGTTCATAGGAGCACTGTGTAAAGACATCTTGCTCTAAGCCTCTGTGCTCCATGAATTTAGGACTATATGGACAATTAGAGAAAAGCAACTTAAGAGATACTTACACCACCTCACCAAAAGAGCCTTTAAAACTACTTAATTGGATCTCTCTAAAATAGTAATTGCTATTGATTCAAACGAAGGGACTGAGTAGAAAGCACACATTAGGAAGGGATTCTTCCTAACTGTCTTGTTTTTTTCTCCTCTACCACTACATCTATAGTTACGACAGACGCAGCATCTTTGTCACACTAACTACGAAATTTTCCTATTTGTGAACACCAGGAAGAATAACAGCAGAAATGTCCCATCATTTCCTACCAACAGATGATTACCCCTGAGAGCATAGTCTTTGTTAAATCTAGCTGAATCTTTTACTACTTCAGAGGAGGAATGAGAAAACAAGGCTGCTAAAGGAAAAATAATTAGCCATCTTGTTTTACAGTAGAAAGCTAAACACTCTCTTTTTCAATTTGACAGGCTTCATGCAGGGGTATCTTTTTAACCAGCCATTTCCTTACACTTGCTGAGCACATGCAATGTGGTGCAGGTCCCAAGGTTCCCACAGTGGTGGGGGTTTCAGTTGGTGGAGAAGTCTGAAGAAAGTTGTCTTTCCGAGACCAGAGCCAAAAAAACTTTGATGGTAATAGCTTTAGTAAGATTTTGTTTGGGCTTGACCTGTTAAGGACTTGATGAATTTCCTATAAGGCCCCATCTGACATATTTTCAATATACTTTTACCTACTCAGAAGCATGCATTGGTAATTACAAATCTGAGGATGTCTCAGCTTCAAATGAATCCAACTTTCCCTACCAAGCTAAAATATTATCTCCATTAAACAAGCGTTCAGCATCACAATACAACATTTCTCCAATTAAATTGAAATGTGTTACATAGTGCATAATAATTTGGGGGCTAAAAGTGTGAATACTTTTAAATGTGGCATATAATTTTCTAATGCAGGATACTTTTCAAATACGATCTCCTGCTGAAAGAGTTCATTGTATCTAAAAAGTAGAAACCTGTCAATAATACCCATGTGTCCTATAAAACATTTTCATTTCTTTCATGGTATGTTATGCTTCATCAGTTTCCTTAATCCTAGCTGCAGTTCACGTTGCATGCTGAAACAGCTCGCTGAGCAGTAATTTATCTCTTGACTGTGGCATAACAACCACAAATACAGGTTATTCTGGGAGCGAGGATTTGCATTGCATAAACCGTATTTTAAAAATCATTTTCAAATGAGATTAATTCATGATAGGGAAATTATTCCTCTATTTTTGGATCTGGTTTCCAAGACACTTGAGATTGAGTCTTGAGTGTTTTGTTGGATATCGGGCAGAATCTTCATTTGAGGATTAGGGATTTCTGTAAAAACAAAATGATATTGCAGGAGAAATGAGAAGATGTTTCCCCCATTTACTTTAATACCTATTTAAAATTGGCATTGGAAAGATAATGACAGATTGCATTTTAGCTGCATTTTTCAGCTGTGCACTAGATGACTTGTATTCCTTTTCAATTAGGCTGACTGCTTTAGCATGGTAGGAGATTACTTCTCCCGCATGCTGAAAAGATATTAACAATTAAAATGGAGGGGGGGAGCAAGTAGCAGAGGATTATTGCAGTTTTCTTTGCCAAATGACAAGGGTTTCTCTTTGTGAGGATCTTGTTTTAATGTTTGCTTTTAAGCCAGGATGGTATGCATTGAATTGATATTATTATTATGAGAAAGTATATTTTTTTACAAATGTAAGTATTTCCGTAACAGTGGTACTTAAATATCTTGGCCTCATGCATCAGAAGGGAGTGAAGTTTTCTTCAGGCATAACACTGTGTGAAATGGGTTTCTCAAGCTTTCAAGACCCAGATATAGTAAACAACACCCTTCCTCCTGCTTCTTTCCCCAAAGAAGTGAAGAAAACTGAGGGATGCACGAATGCCTCCCCTCCAGCATGGGAGAGGTTGGGGGTGTTGCAGGGGGGCACAGGTGCCCCCATGGCCTCAGCCACCCACTGGCAGCACCTTCCTCCTCCTCTCCTTGGGGCAAACCTTGCCCAAGTTTACTTTACTCTGTCTCTGCATTACTGAGGTACTCCTGGTGGCTTTCTTACAAATTATTATTGATTCTGTCAATGGGAAGAAAACTCAGTAATAATTATAGCAAAACCCCACTTTAAGTACTATGCAATTAATAAAACTCTCCTCTCTAAAAATGCCCTCCTGAGAAAGCAGGCAGAGACATTGCAGGGATCAGTGGGATCCTGTAACTTTTATGTTCACCCAGAAAAACTCCCTACTTTTTTTTTTTTCTTTTGATCACTGAAGTGTTTTTAAATGTAGATCACAGAGGTATTCTACATTGCCAATGCCTTTTAAGAATCTCTAAATACCTGTACAACACTAGCTTACCTTGATCTACTCTGTTTCCATTCTGCTGATTTTTCCATACAAGCTTACGTTAATCCAAACCAACATTCATTTATTAAACACCTCAGCAACCAAATGAACATGTAGCAATCATAATTCTATTTCTCTAAGGTCCCTTCCAACTGAAACCATTCTATGGTTCTATGATTTCCATCACAGCAGGTAGCAGCACAGCTGGCTCCAAATGTTGTCCACTTCTATCCCAACTCTACACACCCAAATCCCATTGTTATGATTTATATTGATTCATGTCTAGATTATGTCTGTATGAGGGTTTTTTTTTAAAAAAAAAAAAAAATAGGTGGAGAGATGCCTACATACAACGTATAACTGTGTTAAAACAATAAAGTTCACTTTGGTTTTGTGTAAAATTACCAAGTCCCACATACAACTATTTCTTTTCAGCCTTATCAGAACCACGTAAAATCTTGGTGAAGTACATAGACACAGTGGCTTTTTCTTCCAAAGCTAACCCAACCTAACACTATTAACTTGCTACGGTATAATTATTCCTAGAGAATCTTATGAATTATTATCTAGTAACAATATTCAGACCTTTTTTTGATTAATGCATATTTGAAAACAATCTCTAGGATCCAGACCTTCAATTTCAGTAAATTTGCATAGTGCAATTGATCTTAGATATACACCAATTAACAGTGTTTGAAAATGTAATTCCAGACTGAATTAACTCTGGTAACAGGTCTGGCAAATTTTTCATTCATGTGGTATGAGGATAGGCAAGTGTAATTAGATTCAAAATCCAAGTACTGAAGTCCAAATGACAGTGGAGAAAAAAAGAGTACTTGTGGCATTTTACCTTGTACATCACCTTCAAATATTCAGGATCAAACCTTTTGAGTTCTACACCTATTTTCTTTTTTTTTGAGAAAGAAATTCTACTAGTAGCAAATATAATTCTCAAATTAAAAATCTTTGCATACACACACACACAATTACATATTTATATTAGTCATGTATCTGTAGCCTGATCTTCCTACATCATTTTAGACTAGTATAACTCTACTAACTTCAGAGCAGCTCTTCCTGATTTATACGGGAGGTAACACTCATCAGATTTATGCCTGTCCTCATCTTTCACATGGAAAGGTTCTGAATCAAAATCCTTATGCCAAGTGAAGATCCCAGTCTTCTCTTACAGTTGTCTTGATCAGTTTGAGTAGTCATTATGTTACACGGGGTTTTATTTCACAAAACACAACTAAATTTTTGAAGTCAAAGAGAAGGGATACACAGAGCACATAGGCAGAATGGATTTAAGACAAAACTACTCAATTCTCATCTGAAGCCAAAATGGACCAAATAAAATGTTCTCTGAAAGTACCTGGGAACAGTATTTATGAAATAGGCTTAGAAACAAACTGCCCTGTGTGGTGGTTATGACAGCAATTACTATTCACCATCTGAACAGACACGTTGTGATAAAAGCTGCAGTTTAAAAAGCAAAATGAGGGTCAGTACATGCGAATCAGGTTTCTATGTTTGTCAGGTTTGTCACTGAATTAGGTGCTTTGAACCTGCTTGTCCTGGTTTGGCCTAAACCAGGCCGATTTTCCTTTCAGTGATTTTTACTTTCAGCTAAGTCTCCTCTAACTAACTGCATGTTTTTGCAGACAGTGTCTGCTTCCAGGACTGATAACGCTCGAAGTTTGTAGTTATCACTGAGGCACCGGTAGGGATGTTGTGCAGAAAGGCTCTTGCTGTACTTATTCTTGAGAGAAACCAAGGTCACTGCTGAATTCCTCATTGCTTACGAGTGAAGAGCCGAAGGGGGGTCGCAGCTGCAGTGGGGAGCAGACAGGGCAGGTGACCCAAAATTGACCAACAAGGGTATTCCATCCCATACACGTCATTCTCGGTATAAAGTGGGGGGATCACGAGGGTCTCGCTCTCTTTCTGCTATGGCCGGTGTCCAGGGAGGACTCCGTCTGTTTTCCTGCTGCCCCCGATCCCGATCCGTGCGTTCCTGAATCCAGCTCTCGACCGTCGCTAGGCCCAGCCTGGGCCTTCCCGGAGCCTGCCCTGCAGTGCCGGTGGTGACGTGGCTGACTTCAGGGGAGCTCAATCTTGGTTTTGTATATATATTTGTATATATTTGATTATTTCTATTATTATTATTATACTTTTTTTTCATTATTATAGTTTATTAAAACTGTTTTAATTTTCCAACCCAGAAGTCTCTCTCCCTTTTCCCTTTCCCTTTCCCTCTGGGGGGAGGGGGGGGATAACAGAGGGCATCTGCCGCAGGTTTAATCGCCAGCCCAGCTTTAAACCGTGACACTGCTAATGGTAATTAATAGCTATTAATTATTGTTCATAACAGTCACATGTCTATACACATGTACAATACATGCTTTAACAATAATCCTCTTGGCCATGGAAAGTGTTTTCTCCTTCTCCCAGCAATTCCTCAATGTGCATGAACCAAGGACCCCAGGGATCAACGTCTTGGAGAAGTCCATCATTGCCTTTTCTGCTGAGATGGCCAGAGTTGCAAAACATTAAACTAGGAGTGCCAGCTGCAGTTATTTTTTAATATACTGTAGCTGCTCAGAGATCTCTATGGATTCCTGGAAGAAGATTCCTGTGTATCCTTATTGGACAAACTGTCTAATTAATTTTCTGATTCTTTTTAGTATATTTCTAACAGGTAGGATTGCTTCTATAGTTATAAAAAAGTCTGCATTTATGCCAGTTAAATGATCTAATATTATTTTTCTTTAAATCCAAAAAAAGAATAAGCATTTATTCATAATAAAGGATTGAACTTGCACTCAATTCTGTTTAAAGAATAAAAGTTATAATGGTGTGAATTCAAGAACTGTATCACAGAATCAACCAGGTTGGAAGAGACCTCTGGGATCATTGAGTCCAATCATTGCCCTGACACCACCATGGCAACTAGACCATGGCACTAAGTGCCATGTCCAGTCTTTTCTTAAACACATCCAGAGATGGTGACTCCACCACCTCCCTGGGCAGCCCATTCCAATGTCTAATAACCCTTTCTGTAAAGAAATTCTTCCTAATGTCCAACCTGAACGTCCCCTGGCGAAGCTTGAGGCTGTGTCCTCTTGTCCTATCGCTAGTTGCCCGGGAGAAGAGGCCAACTCCCACTCCACTACAACCTCCCTTCAGGTAGTTGTAGACTGCAATAAGGTCACCTCGGAGCCTCCTCTTCTCCAGGCTAAACAACCCCAGCTCCCTCAGCCGTTCCTCATAGGTCAGACCCTCCAGACCCTTCACCAGCTTAGTCGCCCTCCTCTGGACTTGCTCCAACACCTCAACATCTTTCTTGAAGTGCGGGGCCCAGAACTGTATTGGGATCTGAGACATTAACAAACAGAGCATTGCTGTGCAGGAAGTCAGTAATCATCCACAGTAATCATCCAGTCATCCAGCAATCTTAAGTGAATTACCAAGGACAGAAAATAATGGTGGACATATCTAACGTTTATTTGGGGTTAGTTATGTTTATTTACTCATTAACAGCTCTTTACCAATCCTTAGTCCATCTTTCTTAGGAGTTTTTATTAAAAAGATTATTGCAAAAATATTTACAATCAATGGTGCATAAGGATTTTAAATGTCAAGTGCCCACTGACAGTCAAGATTTTTGCTCTGTTATGGCACTGGGCTGTAACAACAAACACCTAGAAAAATCCAAGCCACTAACTTAGATGCTAAACTTGAAACCAATCTTAGGACAGCTCTACAAATAATCTCAGGTCTACTACAATGGGGTTTTTATTTTAATATATATGTATACATTCTTATATATATAAGTGTGTGCATTTTTTCTTCAGGTGAAAACAGATTTGAGATTGTTCTGGTCCTGGATGTGTTTTTTTTTTTATTTTCCTAGAATAGCAAAAATACATTTGGACCATCATTACCAGCAACATTTATGTGCAACTGTTCCATTTATACACAGGAACTCATGAAGAGAATGTGTTTGTCCCCTTGCTCTACTGCTAGAAAGAGGACGTTTTATTCAGATCACCCCTTAATTTGCATTTACATGGCTTGCTATATGGTCATGAGAATAAAATATTTTCCTCTTGACTCTGGGATGAGAGCTGAGAAAGAATAAGTATACTTTGTTGGAGAAGAAAGTCACATGCAGGCTTATATTTGTTAATGTAGAGTGAATGTACACTAGACATTTCCAGTAAACTGGCAGAGTCACTATCAGATAAGTACAAGAGGTATCTACTGAACTACCAGAGATGTAAGACACTGCAAAAAAAAAATCTGGACTAAATAGATTTATGTGCGCCTAAAGAAATTGCATGTATGTACATATACACACAGAGGATAATTGAGGTTGGGAGTAATCCTTGGAGGTCATCTGGCCCAATGCACTACTCAGATCTCCCAACTGACCAACACCTGAACTAATTGTGAAACAAAGCAAAAGGACAAGACAAGGATCTTCCATGTGGAAAGTCTCTAGGATTGTACGAAAGAAAAAAGAAAAAATTCCCTCATATGGGGACAGCAGCAATGCTGCTCTCCATTTGTTGGTATGGCATGTCAAAATCATTCAGGGAAGGCAAGAGGTAGAAGTTCTTTTTTGGAGAGTTCCAGGAGAGACATCTCAGTATTATGGTGATATATCTTCTTTTTCTTAGGAAGTTCCACTATTGAGTTCTTGCAGAGTTATACATCTGCAATGGTCACTGAAAATTCTAAATAAGGATTTCTGCAGACAAAATAACTTTATAGGCATTCCCTAAAAGCTGAGAGGAAAGAATCATCTAGCTCCAAGATCAATTTATTTATTGAATACTGAGAAACTATGTAAACTACAAGACATCAGAGGAAAATAGAGACACTTCTCACTCGTTGTCAGGACATGGAAATAAGGTGGGTTTTTTTAAAAAAAACAAACAAACAAACAAACAACAAACCACCACCACACAAAACCCACTTTTTTTGCTTTTATAGGATTGGTTCATATCACATTGATCTTAGTTTGGGCATCAGCTATTCAGTGGTGAAGAGTGTCCAACCGTTATCACCTACTTATCATCCAGCAGCAGTAAGCAGTAGGGTTCTGGTAACAATGTACGTATGCAGTCTACATTACATTCTCTAATTGGGGACCTGATACACCATAAATGCACTCACACATTTATGATTAAATACACAAATACAGAAATAAAAGGAAGAGAGGTAACATTATATTAAGGAAAATGTGAACTAATGAACCATCAAGCAATACTCTCTCCAATAGTATTTTCTAGACCTCACAAATATCTTTTTAATTCCTTACATTTCCAACCTTTAAAGCATTACGAAATGGCTTAACAGTTTAAATAGTATATATCACAGCTCTTACTGCTTCCCTTTTCCACATTTAATGTTTGTAATGGCATTCACTTTCAATGAGAAAATAATACTCAAATGTAGAAAGTCACAGGAAAAGGACAAGAGCTTCTCACAGACAAACATTTCCAGCAATAAGAAATTCCAGCTGCAGTTTTGTTGCTCACCTACAGATCTAATAGCACCGTCTTGGCCAGTACTAAATGCTGTTCATTCCAAAGTAACTAAAAATACCACTGCAGGTGACAAACACCTGGTCACCTCACCTCTGCCAAAGTCAACACTGCAGTGGCTGTGAAAAATAAAGCTCTGTATTACTTTATAGGTAGATCAAAATGTTCTGGTATCTTATTGGACAAAAAAACCACACAGAGACATTTGATAAATCTTTGCATATCATCACTGTTCTCTATCCTGAGCACTTCAGAATTAGAATACGTGCCCATATATATTAATTTATATATACACCCACACACTTTTCAAGAAAGTCAGGCAAAGTAAATTCCAAAGCATAACAGTCACCTCTAAAGTCACCTTGTATATTACAAGACAAAGAAACTGCAATACCGTTGCAAACCTGCTCAAGGTGTTTGGTTTTACTCTGAAAGAAATTTCAGCAGAATATGCATTTTACCAGACATACTCTCATCTGTCCCCAAAAAATAGCATTGCAATTTTCCTGAGTACAGCTGAATTGAAAAACACGTTCTGTAATTTTTACTGCAGAAACCCAGTGATGCTGTTTGATCCCCCAGTTTCTGTAGACCACACAGTTTCTTCTATATACAGATCAGAGAAGATACAATGGGGCATTCTGTCAGCTGCTTCTGAAGTGCTGCAGACTCACACTGAAATCCTCGAGATTTCATTTGATTGAGGTGCCTTAATTGCACTGCGTCCTACCAGCCACAAACATGTAGGCCTGAGGCCATGTGCAGCCCATGCATTCATTGTCTGGGTGAAGACTTCAAGATTAGGCCCTTATTCAGAATAAACTGTATATCAAATCAGATAGAAGCCAAATTTTGTTGAGAATAAAACCCAGGCAGTCTTGCGAAACTCTTATCTTGATCCAATCTTATTTTCCATTTATGCTAACAATACAGAACCGGTAGCTTGGAGCTCTTTATCTTTTCAGTGATTATATCATTCTGTTTTCTACAACTACTTTGCTGTCCTCAGTTATAAATGAGCTATAACAGAATTTTAATAAAATTCAGGAAATATTTTCTGATTCATGTTTGCTATTAAACACAAGTAAAATGAAATTTGTTATTTCAGTTGGGATAATACATTTAATGCTGATAATGATAGATTGCCTGAGATATTAGCTTCTAATCAGATGTTACTGAAATATGTTTCAGCTTATACACACTTAAGTATTTCGTTAGGCTGTGCTCTGTTTCCTTATTGTACAAGAGAACATAATCGAATAACTAGATTTTCTGTACTGTAACATGTTTTGTCAAATTCATTCAACCAAGCAATTGCAAGTTCAAGAAATTAGTTATTTCCTCTCAAAAAGTACATCAGCGTAATATGTTGAGTAGCTTCTGCATGATACTGAAGAAAATAGAGATTTCATTTTTGCAAGCTCTATTTGTTGCAAGAACTTCCCCCTGTTCTCTTTGTATCTTACACAGGCTACTGAATCAGACTGCTTTGGACAGAAGATACCTGGAAATATCAGACACATGTTCATTTACAGAGCATTACTTGTTATATACATACATTGTCTGTCTATATATTCCATACTTGCTCTGGTTTGATAATTACCTAATATAGACTGCATTTAATTAACCCTGATCTGGTAGTCCAGGCAGATTTTTAATAAAATCATTAATTAAATTTTTATTAGTCAAATTTCAATCCCATAAACGTTTATTTTAATCCTTTTCTCTGAATTTTGGCCAAAGTACTGCAACTTTACTCTTGATTTATGAACATACTGTCATTGTCTACCTTGTCCCTTGGAGGGATAATTTGCAGGTCAGTTATTTGACAAGTACTGGGAGAAAGCCATTTCCTCTCTCTTCGCCCAGCTATTCCAGACAGTGAGAATAAAGGGACACTATAAACCATTTTACTTTCCTTCAAGTCCACAGAGAACAACAGATACTGCTCCTTTGTTCAAACCCAAATCCCTCAGTCCCATGTCTAGGTGATATTTTTACATCAAAATTCAAAGGTTTCAAACAGAACTTAAAAATATTATGGATTTTTCAGTACCAAAACTTAGCCACCTTCTTGTCTCCCTAAGACTGTATTAACAACTCAAAAGAGAAGATCAGAATTCAGGGTATGAACTAAATTCAGTGTGGGTAAAATTGCCAGGAAAAATGGACACATTCAGAAATCTGCTTTACAGCAAACAGAAAGTAGTTTTTCTTAGTGACTGTCCATAGAGCTCAGCTGGGGACAATAACATGCAATATTTTAGATTTGCTCTTCAGAATCTTGAGAATTTGCTAAGTCTCTGTGTTCAAATGTTTTCCTCTTTGTAAATGTCATAGCTGACTTATTAAATGTTTATCTATTGTAAAGTTACACTGAAGCAGAAGCCATATTCAAAAATTTGTCCTTTTATTTGTGGAGAAGAGTCTTGAGCAACTACCCAGCACAGAACCTGGAGCTTTTTCTCAACACTTGTCCTTGCTAAATACTGTCTTTATGCTACTGTTATTGCTATGGGTGAAAGATGCATGCTAGCAACATCATGAAAGCTATTCAAGTGTTGAGATTGATTTATTTTTTTTGCTGGAGTTTTAAGAGGAAAAAAAACAACTAACATTGATCAGAATGAGATGGACAGCCTATCATGTACAGCCTGAACTAGGACAATGGGTAGTTTGCTTCAAGCCAGTTATAACCCTTGAAACAAGCTGGCTATAAGAAAATGCTAGGATTTTAAATATGTGTCTCTCTAAGCACTTCAGTTTCACACTGTTCTACAATAGGAAGTGATAACTTCACATATGGTAAGAGTCCATTTAAAGTCACATGAAGAATTTTAAACTGTATCTTGATCTGATGCGATGCAAAAGCCTGGAAACTTCTGCAACAGGCTTGGATAGAATGCAACACTTCCAATACTATCTTTCCTGTAAGGCAGCAGGAACTTTGGGCATTGAAAATCAAAGAGCAAGTTATGACATCAGTTCTTTGGCCCACATTATCCCTACATGTTTCCAGTGTACCACTTTACAGATCCAAAACTTTTGTCACCAATGAGTATTACCAAAGTATTTGCTGTGCTGGAACTATAAAAACCCAAATGTGTTAAAGAACAGTGATTCTTAAATTAGGTCAATGGTAATATTTAATCTTTAAGAGGAGAACTGATCCTTCCCAGACTGTAACCAGTCCATTCCCAAGTTAACAAGCCAAGAATATAGAACATGTCTTTTCCTATTTAAACTACATGATGACTCTCAGTGTACCACCTCATAGAACACAAATAAGTATTTCAAGCTGTCACCTTGTGCAGCCCTGGGAGAGACTCACAGGTTTATTTGGTTGCACAGGGGAAACTGGAGAAATAAAGCATCCACTCAGTTTCATTTAGATTTAAACCCTGGGCAACTGAATTTTAAGAGAAAAAAAAAAAAACAACAGACAACTTGCTTTTACAGGCCACTACCTCTTGCAAAGACCAGCAGGGATAGGAAGACTTGGCAACTGCATTGTTAGCAGTTCCCAGTCCTGGGAAAGGACAATGCTTGACCATGCAAATAAAGGTTACTTGTCTCAGTAACTAAATTCCTTTCTTTGCAGAGGGGATATATAAGGACCCAAGAATCTCAAACTTCTGACCTTCCAGGACTCATTAAGAGATGTTCCTTTTTATGTTTCCCCCTCTTCAGTACCAAACTCCCTACTCACCTAACAGATAGTCCCTCTGCCAGCAGGAGCTTGGTGAGGAAGACCCAAGCATGACCACCTGGCAGGAGACTCAGGTGCTGCGATGAAGAGGAGGATGAGAACATCCTTATGGAGCAGAGGTTACAGGGAAGCAGCACAGGACCATGCCTACAGGGTTCCCATTGTCCACAGTGAAGCAGCTGCAGGTGTAAGCCACAAAACTGCTTTGGGGAGTGCTTCTCTGAGAAAGCAAGGCTGTGGTTTAACCCACCTTCTCCTGGGAGAACACACCTCTTTTCTGATGAAATCTTTCTTAAGGTGTCACTGAAGAACTCAGGCTATTACCTAATGAATTATTTTCACTGTTGTTGACCTTTAGTATGTGAATTTGTATAAATATAAGCCCTGTCTGGCTGAAAGGGCAATAGTAATGAAGTCTCCTATCCCAAGAGGAGAGAAGGAAGATTTCAGGTGCGGTTCGATATAACTTAGTTGAAGAACGTGTTTATCCACCTTAAAGTGAGCATGTTTTAAGGTGACTACCTTCAAAACTAATTAGTATTACTCTTATCTCCCCAGTTTTTCTGTTGAAAACAAGAAATCACTGTATAGTTAGTCAACAAGAAATGTCTTAAAAGGTTTTTCTGTATGAAGTTCATTGTGTTTAGAATGCTTAGCTAAAAATTGTCCATGTAAATTATGATATTGGCTGAAAACAGGCTTTGTTTAATGTCTTTTAATAGAAAATTATCAGTGCAGTATATACAGTACTTTTCCATAGAGTGCTGCAGCATAAAAATATTTTATAGTATATCATAAACAGTTTGTGTTTACAATACATTTCCATTGAAGAGATCTGTGTTATAGAAGCTGTTTTTAAAATCAAACAGTAAACAGTTTTCAGTATAGAATGTGTTTCCATTAACAGTCTCTGCATAAGGGAAGCGTATTTAGAAAAAAATCTAGTGATTGTTTTGTATAAAAGGTGCATTAGCATTGAAAATTTCAGAAAAAATTATAATCTATTTTTGACAACACTTACTTGCTTGGCAGAAGTACATACTACACTGATGGTAGGCGAGTTGCTGTTTTAGATAAGTGAAATATTATTCATAATTGCTGTAAATGCATTATTTTCTCTTGAAAGAATTTCTGATGGTACAGATGCTGGATTAGAGCACGGCGTGCATACCAGTAGCACCCAGAGGCTCAACCCAGATCAGGGAAAGGCAGTACACCAACACAAAGAAGAAAGTTTCTTCTCTGAAGGATTTCACCCTTTTCAAGTAAAAAAGGAAGGGGTGGGGGGCGGGGAATGGAGTCTCTGAGATTATATGTGTTATTTAAGATCATATCCACATCCTTACCTCAACCAGGAAGAGAAGCCAGATCTCCATAGTTCCCATGAAGGTCTAGTAGAGCCCCATAGGATATTTGGCATATAAAGTTCTTGAGTGAAGGACTAATTTCTTTTTTTCTGCATGAGACATTTGAGATGGCAACTGCCTTATTCTCTGCTTGTTTGCTTTTCACAGGTACTGGCGATAACCATATCATAGTCTTCTCCCCTTTTAGGGATCTGAGTGGAAAGTTTACAGATTTACACACAGCCAACAGGAAATGCCTTCCAATGGACTTTAAGTTCATTTATGCTCACGCAGATCACTCAAGTGTAATAATTTTTGTAAATATCTAATTGTATTAGAAGTGCACTTATTTTTCCACCACATAAACAAAGGTCATAGTTTGGGGCTTTTTTTATTCTAGCTCATAAGACCACAACAGTCTTTTCCAAAGCATTCATGATTTCAAACCAAATACATTGCCGGAGGTAGCTATTTTGTGGATGGCTTTATAAGGGTTCCCTCACTCCACTCGAAAAAGGCATAGAACAGAGATGTATTGTAACACTACAAGATCCAGGAATTGATTCAGAGCTCATTTACACTTTTATAAATCAAAGAAATTCATTCAAGTCATCTTGCTATAATAATTCTAAGCCATCAGGAATTAATGCAAAAAGCTAATACTTGTACCAAGAATGTGAAAAATATTTTCCAATTTGCATTTTGTTACTCGTTATGATATTTACATGCTAAGGAGTGTATATTGTGTATAGTATTAATACCCTTAAATCAATTTAATATTGAGTGCAACTACATTAATGTAATATTATGGTAAGAATTTAAATACATAAATGCCAAGAAATTCTAAAGCTGTTTCCCACAGCAGACATAACTCAGTCACATATAAATCTTAATGTAACCAGAGTATTAAAAATATGAAAATTAATTCATTAAAAGAGGCTTTTTGGAAGATACAACATCTCTTCACTGATTGTTCCGATGATTTATAAGCATATTTTGCTGTTCAGTAGCCACTCCAAGCCAAGGAATCTCAAATGAATCCTGCTTCATCCAGGTCTTTTACAATTCCTACAGCAGCACAGCACCACCTGCTCAGAATGCCTTCTGACTGTTCATTTGTGACAGAAAGCAAAGTTATTCTGAGTAATGACAAGGTTTCAATGAGGAGTATACAACAGGTTTCAATTAATACACACCCCTCAAAGGCCAGGTTGGACGAGGCTTTGAGCAACGTGATCTAGTGGAAGGTATCCCTGCCCATGGCAGGGGGGTTGGAACTGGATGATCTTTAAGGTCCCTTCCAACACAAACCATTCTATGATTCTTTTTGTTAAATTTTCTTGGTCTCCTCCTCAGTCATTCCCTACCCCTGCCCAGAGGAATAAACTTCTGCAATCAAGGAAAGTGTTGAGCTATTTCAGCAGTCAGGTGCTGGATGGTATCAGCAGTTCTGCTGCTCCCACCACTACTGAGTTGACCAGTTTGGGGGGACAACACCATAACCGTTCTCAGAAACGGACATGGGACAAATAGTAACACTAAAGACTACAGCTCACACAACTGCTTCCTTTGACTATCACTGCTCTTCATTAAGATTTGCCTACCAATTATTTTTGTCCAGTATTTGTTTTAGCTAGGGCAGGCATAAATTTTTCTGTGGTGTCGGCACTTAGGATGAAAGAGCTTCCCCCTGCTCAAGGACCAAGCAAAACAAGCCATGATTAATAATATGAAAGTGAAAGCTGCCAGCGCTAAAGGTCCATTCATACTCCAAAATGCTTTTTTCCTCTTTCAGCTCTTCATTTATAGATGATGCTGAAAGTCAGACCAAAGAGAATGTCACACAGAGAAAGATAATTTCACTAATGTGTCATGGATGCCTATCGATGTTCATATATACGTGTACATATTCATATATCAAGAATATGTATTCATTAGGTAAGCTTTAACATTCACACTTATCAGTTCAAAACGTGGTCACTATCCCAAATAATTAATAAAGTAATAACTAATAATGAGGCACATACCCAGAAATAAGGGCAAAACATGGAGCAAGTACATGATCTAAGAAATCACCAATCACTCTTTGTAATGAAGTAGTATGTATTAGCTTTTTATTGTTCAATTGCACTTACAGGAATAATGATACCAAAGTAACTGTGAGAAAAAGACGACTTTACAAGATCTATAAATATAACATATGTAAAAGTACATGCTACACCTACCAAATTCTGTTTGGCTGTGGCTCTTGAGCGCTCATGGGAAACATTTAGAGTGGGTTACGAGGGCACTCAGGTTACGAGGGCACTCATACTTCTGCACTGCTAAAGGAAAATTATGTCCAGTTATTAAAGACTTCTTCCAGTTTTAACTATGAATCTGACAGCTGTGTCAGGAGGAAACAGAAACCTGTTATAATGAAATATTTAATGGATTCACTGGAGCTATGCAAGAGAAGAAAGTTTTAAAAACAAGTGGAAGTTCTTATTAATATCTAGCTAAAATATAAGCCAGAAGACACAGTAACGCATACCAGACTTTTGTTGTGATAAAAAGACCCTAACAGTTTAGAAGTAAACTGCACACTGTGAAGTAAAGACAAAGAAGGGCCAGGTAAATACCTGTTATTTAATTATGTTTATCCTCATAAGCAGTTATGTATAAATTTTATAAGAAATACTGTATGCTTGCAAAACAAGAAAACAACCTACACGTATTAAATTCTATGACACATATTACAGCTTGTTGCCATACTCACAATCCTGGAGTGTTAGTAGCAGTAAGAAAACTAACAGTGAGACAGTAGACATTTCTTCTATAGGGAATGATCATCTTTAACTGAAACCTCAGACATATTGCTAATGACTCTATACTATCTAATAAGCATATGTATTTGCAAATAGCATAGTTTTTTGCATAACCTATACCATTGGCAGCATGCCTATTTCTACTTAAATAATTCTTAAAAGTATAATTTTTAAACCAGCTTCATGGGCAAGTTTGAAATAACTTGGAAGCACATTTAACACACTCAAAGCCTAAAGTTACTTCCTTATCCTATCAACAGCAAATGTTGGTTTGAACTAAAAGTAAGTCATTTATATATACTTATTCACCATGTATGTAAGGCCAAATTATTTCTGTCTGCACAGGAACTCACCAAAAGACCTTCTCTCCCTCTCCCTACCATTTGCTAAAAACTCTAGTTTAAGGAACAAATGTTTTGAAATCATAAGCAAGGGTAACTGATCAGCTGAGTGAAACAGGCATCAGCTCATACATGAAAGCACATAATGTGGCAAGTGAGGGACATAACAGGAAATCTTGACTTTCAAGCTGTTGCTGTCAACCCATCAGATCACATGCACGCAGCATGGGTGATGGGGTCAACCCATCAGATCGTGTGCACCCTTTTGGATGGCAGCACACTCACCCAGCATCTTCCACATTCAGAAGTCAGAAACCCCCTGTATCCTAACCCTAGACTAATGCCCATGACTAGCCTAAAAAACCCTAGGAATTAGCCACGCAGTACTTGGACATACTCTGAAAGTGCAAATCCTGACTGTAGCTGAGGAGTCCGCGTGTCCAAATCAACAAGGTGGGGGGGGGGGGGGGGGGGGGGGGAAAAAATCAACATTGCAAACCTAGAAGCATTGCTCAGAGATAAAGAAAGAGCTCTGTCCTGCATTTCAATAGTAGGATTTCCACAAGCATGGTCTGTGTACACTCTTACACCCCACAGAGCCCTTCTCTACTTGGATAGGAATGGTTTATCACACTTGTCACAGACATAAGTCTATATATATATTTAAGCAAACCTTTTAAAGATTAAAGGACAAAGCAAAACTGAGACAATAACCACTAATCAAAAGTAATAACTAGTATGAGTGATTATTACAATTCTTCCTAGGCACATTGCATGGAGAGTACCTCTTCCTCAAATGGCTTCCGTTTCCTCTTGCGTAAGTTGACCATTGATGCAAGAAAACTGTGCTGCTAAAAGAAAACTTAATTGTTTGTTTATAGTTGTGATCCAGAGCCCAGGGAAGGCTGTACCCGTGTTTATCCTACTCAAGGGAAGACACAGGTTGACTCTTAGAGAGAATGTAAAATTTGTAGCATAAGCATTTCCAATATTTTATGTTGATTCTAAATTTTACGAGTAATATCCCTTGAGTAGGATAAGTGAAGACACAACCAGCTTTAGTGTTCATACAAGCACTTAGCTTGTGAGACCATCCTCTAGGTCAGCCACACTCTGAAAGCCAATTGCTTGTATATATTTTAGTACACATCTGAAAATACCTTTAGAGCTACTGCAGCTTCAGAGGGTTATTACTGTACTTTTAAAAGACACTTCCTTTACCTTGGAAAGGTTTTGGACGAGAGGGAATTCCTTTTGGGAGGGTCAGAATTAATTAGAATTACTCTGTGAATAGGAATTTTATACAACAAAGCCCAGCAGGACTGAAACTTAATGCCCCAGAAGCAGAAGGCACATGCTTGAACTATTATAGGAGTCTTTGTTGGCATGATTTCTAGGCAAAATCTTAGCCATTAAAAGGGTCCTTTTTATAATCATCATTTTAGAAACATATGGCAAGTGCTTATATTAATGTTTGAAAGTACATACTTAAACAAAATTATGCTCTTTTCTACAAGCTAGACATAAATCAATTAAAATCTTTAGATAAAACTAAGATAAAATGTTGATTTACTCCATTTCTTCATCTTATAAATGTATGCAAATAAGCTCTTTATTCTTGTTTTTTTATACTGTTTTATGCATTGTTATCATATTTCTTTCCATTTTTAGTGACCTATCTTGTTCTGTCTCCACATTAAGAGTCTATTGCAATTCTTTCTCTTTTTAAGGTGTTATAGGCTTATGATAGTTGTTTTCCTTTTGCTACATATATTTGTGTCTACTGAGGATATCTGTGGTGAAAGGCAAAAGTCAAGATGAATGTTCTGGTATGGCCTCTAGTCATCGTCAGAGTTGAGAAGATCTATTTTCTTTATTTTTATTGGCACAAAGAAATGTCCAGAGATGTTTATTCTCCACTGTGTAGGAACCAGTTTAGGCACACTAGTCATTATTACTTCTTTAAAGTGCCTTAACATATCAGCAGTCCTCTTGTAGGGAGAAGTCAACAGGACCAAAAAAGCCAGGGCTGGGAATCACGGACGTCAAAGAGCCTTGGCAGCAGGCACTCACTGAGGATCCACATCCTACTGAAACACTCCAACCAGGAACCTGGCTGGCCAATTTTGTGTTTGGTTTTTTTTTTTTAAAAAAAATGATCAGTGGCTGTCCAGCACTTTATTACCTTGCAATACCCCCACACACACCTTAGAGTTCCTGCTCATTCAGACTGCAGCTGTGAGAATAACTTTACACACACACACAAAAAAATAAATCCAGTTTTCCTGAGAAAAAAGATTGAAAATTAAAGCTGCTTGCAACTCATCAGCTTGACAAAACCTCTTATTTCTACTTTCACACCCAGCCATGTGTACAGTCATTTGCTGCTGCAGAGAGCAGGAAAGAGCAGAGCTGGTGCAGAAGGGGGGACTTACAATCAACCTAAACCAACATGTTACCCCAGGAGTGAACATTTTCTGGAGGCTCCATTCTGTGCTGCACTGCAGGAGGGAGTGTCTCCTACACAGCCCAGTGTCTATTGCCTAATCACTAGACCACTTGCTTTCTCATGTATGTAAATCAGTGAATTAATATGATTAAGCTGGCTTTGTAGAAACTGGGAATTTATATGACTAATGAACACGTCTGTGAGGTTTTTTTTGTCCAAAAGAGGGAACACAGCCAATAGATGGTTTTGCTCAGGTTATGATGCCCCTAGACAAGCACGGTAGCACTTCTGACCGTAGAAAAGATTACAGGCAAATGGATCATTTACCACAAAGCACACACAAACCAAAAGGCACTATAAAATTTTTCATTTTTTCCTGAAAGAGCCAGATTAGTTGTCAAAGGCCAACTTATCATTTGTACCCCACAAAACCTTGTTACGTTTATGTACTTGAGATGTAATTCCACACCACGTTGATGAGGGTTGGCCATTGAGATACCTGCATGAACAGTCAGATATCTGTGTACAGTCAGACTCTATCATTACTGCTTACCCAGTTTTCAGCTTACACAGACTTCTGCCAGTGATCCCTGTACATGAAGAAACTTAATATAAATAATGCTTTTGTTCCATGATAGAGATAGAGAGGGATATTCTGAGTAGACAAAGATGCCCATGAAATAGAGCTACCAGAGGATAAGCCCCGCCATCTCACGGGCTGTATTTCATGCTGCCTATCAAAATATTTGTATTATCCGGTATCTCTGGTTTTGACACTTTTGGTGGATGGATATTACAGAAAAAAAGATCGTCTTAAGGCTTATGGTAATGCAGTTCTAGCAACTGAACCACAAACCCACTTCCAAAAACAGAAGGAAGAAGAAAGCCTACTCTCTCTCCCAACACACACACAAGCACCTGTACTAAAGTGATGCTACAGCTGCCAGGCTGAAATAAATTTTCTTTCTTCTTTGTATTGTCTTATTAACAGTAATGTGGTTTCTAGCAGATGATCTTACTGTCACTCCAGAGAATATGTGTTTTATTGATGAAAAGAAGAGAAAGTCATTAGCAGTAATGTTGGTGAAGGTGCATATATTGGTAGCAGCAGAATGGAAAACACAAATAGAATATTAAATGCAACAACTAGCAGGAATGAAAAATTAGTCAAGTGCAAAGATGCAAGACAAATCATTCAAAGAAAAAAAAAAAAAAAAAAAAAAAGAATCAGACAGTTCAAGAATTTACAAGTAGTCCAGCCCTGCTAGCTACAGTCAACTCCCTGTTACCTGACATAATAGGGGACTGGAATACTCTGAGTAATGAAAAATCCAAGATTATAGACATATTGTGGGGATCTAAATGGCTCTGTAGACTCAGCTGGAATCAAGCAGGGCTCATAAGCCGCCGTTCAGATCTATCCCTGACTGACCCAGGCTGGTTCCTTGCACAGCCACTGAATGGTCTCCACACTGTGCTCCTCGGCACTTTGCCCCAGTAGGATCTTATTAGCCCGAGCGCAGCAATGGCCCCAAGCCGATGCTCTGAACTCCCACGGCACGGTGCCGGACCTAATAAGCCCTTCCCAGGAACTGAGCATTGAGCTGCGTAGAGTGAAAACCACAGGGAGAAACCAGCTCTGGCTCACAGGGCTGTCGCCGAGGTTCTGCTGGCTGGACTCCGGCTGTCTGCAGGGCCATCTGGTGCTCCCGTGCCCGGCTCCCTGGCCACGGCGAGGGGCTTTGCTGCGGCACAGGGCTGCTGCCATCCAGAAAGCACCCGTAGCTAGCCGGGGATTAACTGGTCACTGCGCTTTCTTTATATCATGATGCATTTATTATGTAACATACGTTAATAACAAAGGAGGGGTGGGTAGGGATTAGTTCTGAAATGAAATATTTTAGTATAGTCAGAGCACAGGCACTTGATTCCTAGAATTTCTCACATGTCCAACAAGCATGGTATTTAAGGACGGGTGTAATTTTAGGCATGTAAGTAATTTCCTGATGTTTTGCGTGATTAAATATTTGCCAGCACACACAAAACCCTACAGGACTTAGAATTCATTTTGTTTAAAAAAAAAAAGTTTTCCATTGCTTAAAAAAAACGCAGCTTAACCAATAAGCTAATAAAGAGATATATGAATACTTTTCTATTGAAATCTTGTACAGTCCTCAGAAAAAAACAAAGCTTCTGAATATCCCTTTTGCCCACTGAGTATAGCTTAAAGGACACATTTTCCTTAGATACTTAATACCATCTTCCATAATAAAGTGAAAATGAAACCTGAACGGAGACCTGAGATCTCAGTGGACTGCTCTGCTGGTAAGCACTAGCTGGAGCTAATTAGTGTGTCCTGAAGCTGCAGCAGCTGCCTGCTGGCCAGGAAAGGCTGAGAACACTGGAAGCTGCCTGCCTCCGCACCCGGGCTCAGCCGAGACTTCACACTTGATGGCTGTGCCTACCGGGAAGCTACTGTGCATAGTGACCAACAAAAGTTAGAGCTGGATAGGAATTTTCCACCAAAATCTCTTTTTCAGTGAAAAAAAACACAGTCACAGTAAGAGCTACTGCCTCTCTTCCTGACCCAAAGCAAAAGCCAGACTTTTCATCTTCACAATCTCTTTGGCCTGGTAGGACATGATATTAACTGATGTTGAAACCAGTGTATCAGGGGAAGAACTGAAGAACACATTTTAAAGCCTGCCGTTGCATAAACCAATCCATGTATTTCGCATATTCATTTAAAACTATAAAGTATTTGTTTTACAGTGCATTTTATTCTATTTATTAGACTACAGTTCACTTCTGTGTATATCATACCTACATTAACAACATCATTAGGGTTGCAGTGATCTTATAAATATCTTATTAAACTTGCTAAGGTCAAAAAAATCCAACCTCATAGCTGCTCAATCAAAATATCCATATCATCTAGTATAAGCATATTCCAAACTGATATGACAACATATCATAGTGACCAGAAGAATTACAAATAGGAACCAAGGACAAACCACTGCAATGCCATCATTCTGCTCTACTCTGATGTTACACCTGCTCTTAATTCGGACACTGTGGCCACCCCACAGCCCTGTGTCAGGGCACGCAGTCTCCACTGCCACCTCTTTTGACGGTGGGAGGGGAGCACATGTGCAAACCAGAAGTCCAAGGTGCAATGCAGGCATAGCTTCTGGGATTCTACTCCTTTATGCATGCACAGCTTAAAAACTTCATATAGTCAGCACAGTTTCCACTAGCTGATTGATCTAGTACCTTCCTATACTCTGCCTTTCTTTTTAAATTGTATCACTTGCAGAAACGAGCGGGGTTTTTTTTCCAGCAAATTCTACTGCTTGATGTTGGAATGATGTTTGCTTCCTTCACTGTTATTTCATTAAACAGCAAGTCACTCCAAGTTGTTCTCCCACCCATGTCCTGAAGAAAACTCCTTTCCTCTTTTATTGCATTCTGTCCCCCATGACCTTGTCAATCAGAGTTTCCCTTTACAGAAATTCTCCACACTAGTCCACACAGGTTGCACCTAGGGAGACACAGTCAGTTCAGGGATCCAAGGAAGGAGAATGAGTCCATGAAATTTTTGAACTACAACTCAGCAGGACAAATTAGTACCATAGAAAGTGCAATTTAATAGTGAAATTTCAGTATTTCAAGTTTGACCAAATTTGGGAAAAGACAAATGTTGGAATGCCAGAGTTTCCCACTAGATGTAAATAGTGATTTTTATCTCTGATCTAATCAATATCACTTTAAAAAAAAAAAAAACAAAAAAAAAAACGAAAAAAAAACCCACAAAACAAAAAAAAAACACAACCAAAAACCAAACCAAAGCCAAATCAATCTCAGGTTATTAAAAATAACCAATTCTTGCTTGAAGATAACATTTGGGAATGATTAATCAATACAACACAGACATTCAACCATATTGAATAAAGTTGCTATGTTTTCATATTTATCTGTTTTGGTTTTTAAAAAGTGAGTTTTAGGACTTAGCTTGGTCCTAATTTGAATACTTATAAGTTCCATTGGCTGAACATATGTTTCTTGCTGTGATAACTAAAGATTTTCAGAAACAAAAAGAGTGCATTACTTTTTAGTTACCATACAAAAATCACAGAAATTGGAAACCAGTAAAACAAATAAATGGTGAAGAACCAATTTAACGAGAAGCTACCTGTATAGTTAGGCATAAACTAACTACTACAATTACTTTTTAATTACAACTTGTGTCTAGCACTGTAGATGTAAAGATCATTGAATGCTGTTAATTCCACTAGAGTATTACAGACACAGGAAAAACTTTGCTAAATAACTCAGATTCAAAAAATCCCAACAAACCAGCAGTTTTCAGCCCCATCTCAGATAGTATTTTTAGGAGTCTAAGATTCTGGAAATGATTTTGGCTTCTTGCCACATAGTTCACAGATTTTCTCTTCCAAATTAGAAGTCTCAAGCTTGTTATAGTAGCCTGGTCAGTGTTTTGGAGTAGATGTGCAGAGTTAATTATATTGAATTTATGGTTAGATTTACCATTCTAACATTGGCAGAGAGCTGACTTTAGGTGTTTATGAAAGAAAGAGACACTCTACCTTCACCCAAATTTAGTACCTGTAGGCACCTATGCTTGGACAACTTAAGTGTCCTCCTACCTGCCCATGGGAAGTTTGTTATTAGGAGACAACTCACACAGGTTTATGTTTAGATTTAAAACAAACCAACACAATAAAAACACAACAGAGAAAAGATATTTCAGTGCAGAGGGCCTGGCATCACAAGGGGTGAGTCAAGCTCTGTGGGGTCTGGGGTCAGGGGTGGTTATTATATTCTATGGCACTCTCTGAAAGAGAGACAGATTTGAAGCAGGAAAACGGGGGAACTTGAAGTCCTTTACTAGGAAGCTTTGGGAGGATGTTTTAGTCTGGTACCAACTTCAGGGGCAGAGCAGACACTTGTATTGGCTCAAGCCCTGCAGTGGTGCCTGAGACCACAGCACCCACCAGGATCACAACCCATATTGTAGTGGCTGGGAGTGGGGCAGGGGGTGTTCTGCGGCCAATGTCTACCAAAAAAGGTGCCCAGCGATGTCGGAATACATGCTGGCTTTAAAAGTACTAAAATATAAACTCATTGTTTATATTCATTGTTCATAAAACATGCAGTTACTGGTGCTGCATTGTAGTGCTTTGTAACATGCTGGCAGAAAGGGTTATGTATGCATTTGGGACTGCTCTGGCTAAGGGTGATGGGGCTGGTAAGGTAACAGCATCACTAAGCCCTTTCCCTGACTTAAGTGGTATCTGGGACATCCATGGTTATAGCCGAGGGCAAGAGCATTGCTCAAGAGAGACTGTAATATAAAGGAGAGGGGTGCAGGATTGGGAAGGAGGAATGGGAGAAGATAAATCGATTTCTTGAAAAACAGGACTGCAGCTGGACACAACAGATGTAAAACGAGAAGCTCATTAAAGACAGTACAACTGCTGCCAGCTTTACCCATTTGCTAGCAGAAGATAATGGTACATTACCTGGGCATGCAGAATTGCTCATTAAAGTTTTATGTGCAAATTTGAGGGCTACCCAACCCAAACATACCTGTGTGCTTAATTCCTTTGGGATGAATTTATGCCTTAAATATTCATTGTATAGGTGTACCAGAGGACTGCATTTTATGACTCGAATTGTTCTGTCCTGTTCTTAATACATGTGATGATACGATCTTGTAAGGCTAACATCGGCCAGCAGTACAAACCCTATACTAGGTAATGCGCAGTTCTGTGAACATTTCTCCCTAAGATGGAATATGTTATGAAAATTAGTATTCTCTGATATTTCATCACTGTATACTTAAAAGCTTATTCACATGAGATATATATGAAATTAATATGTACTAAACATCTGCAGTACAAAAATAGTGACAGATGACGTGAGATACTCTGTGATTAAGAGAGACCCAGACAATGCTTGTTAAGATTACACTCCGCAGAGAGCCCACTTGTCCTCTGACAGCACATTGCTGCCCATCTTCTTCCCCGCTCTGCCCAAAGAGCTATTAAGAACAAATACCTGGAAATCAGCACTTCAATTTGCTATGCAGGGTAAAACCATGAGTATCTCATTTTGCAGTTGTCAGTATATACAGAATACAGCTATATGTTTTACAAGTCTAATCTGACTGTCTCCACAGGATTCATTATAGCCATTGCACACCCCTCTACACAAACAGTAATAAGAAAGAGGGTTTCTTTCTGTTGATTTTTCAATTTATTTTTAAAATTTTGCTTTGTTTCTTTTCTATTTTGGTGGCATAAGAGTGCACAGGATATACTACTTCATACCTAATATTAGCTCTGGTAGTTTTCCTAATGAAAAAAAAGTCCATAACCCTTCAGTGACCATATGGCATTACATATGTTTAGTGTGAACTGCAGATGTAACACTCAGAAAATGTCGTCCTTTAGCTGATCTAGATGTTAATCTGCAAATTGAACAAGTGGAGAACCTCTCAACCCGTTATGCCTATGAGCTACAGAACAAATGCTCCGTCATGTACGTCCTTATGAACACTTGCCAGGATCCCAAAAACAGTATCTGAGGCAGATTCTTCTTTTTAAATCCAGATATTTACTTAGACATTTTAAAAAAAGCTGTAAATATCAGACATGCATTAGAATTATTCTGCTATAGCCTATAATTTCAATGAAATGAGCAGAACTAGCTCCCAAAGACTGCTTTGAAAACCCTGGTATGAAAAATAAATTTAACACAAATAAGTCCTCCAAAACTTTTGATCAACAGCTCTTCTCAGGTAAAGGATAGCATTTCTGATCAGCAACAAGGAGAACCAATCCAGACTGGGCAATAGCCTTCCCAGCAAGGCAGGGGGAGATCAAGGAGATCAGTTTATACTAGTTGATTAACTGGCTTTGTGGATAATCCTTGGTAAAGGTGCTGTCATAACTTGGTTTTTTTTTAAATTGCTGGATTGATCATCTAAACTGTCTTTTTTCCTCCCCAAGCTGATGACTTTCCAATTCAAAGTGGTATTGAAACAGCAGAATAAACATTTTACATGAAACTATTTTTCCTTACAGTAACACTCAGAGCACTGATCCCCTCGAGACCTCTTTTGAGAATAAGAAGTTCTTAATCAACATAAAAGGTAAATTTGAAAAGACTATAAGTGCTAAAAATACACTGACTACTTGGTTAGTGTTTTTTTTTAATTATTCATAAATCTACATTGTATTTCTTATTTACACAAATGGTCTTATAAATGTAAAAATTAAGAGAGATGGTGCAAGCATATTACATCATATATCACTCAAAAAAACACTGTCTTGAGATAAAATGAGTTATCATCAGTGTGTCTGGAGGAGCAGACTGAAGCTTGAGCAACCACAGACAAATATAGCCAGTCCAGCAAATGATGCTCAGCTGCAGCTCAGGGACCGTAAAACTGCCGTGCCATGCTCCTGTCCATGGCTTCTCAGATCACAGTACCCTGTAGTATTTTCTACAGTGATACAGTTTGCCACTGCATCTATTCTTGTCATAAAATTCACACTAGAGCCTCCTTTTATTTTAATCGTTGTTGGAATGTTTGGTCTAATTATGTGTTTGAATTACAGGGGCAAAGAAAACCAAGAAAATTCAAATTATTTGATCAAGTACAACCACATGTCTAGTTTTAATGTAGATTCACATAGCATACAGAACACTAAGTTTAAAACCTCGACATTGTTCAAGTGTCTACACTGACAACTGTTTCATTTAGAGGAGACATAGCACAAATGCATTAATACCACAGCTGCATAACCACTCCATGTCAAGTGCATCTCTAGGAGCACCAGTTCCTCTCCAGCTTGATTCGTAGATGTTTATCTTTTTTCTGCGATGCCAGAACAGTAAAACAGAAAGCTTTACAAAGGATGCCTCTTGCTGTAGTCAAGGACTGAGGTTAAATCACTTAATGGAGAAATATCCACCTCCCAAGCAACCCTCTTATGGTTATCAAATGATTGCTGTCCCCACTCTCCCAGGTATGGCTATAGCTATGGTGTTCTCACAGTAATTTTAGCAGAAATTCAGTAATGGAACACATGTATTAAATTAAGAGTTTAAGGAAAGCATGACAGTCAAACTGTAGGGATTAATTCCCGATAATCACATCATTATATTCCTTCCCCCCCACACACCCCCCCCACAAAACTGCATCTTGGCAATGTCAGAAAAACCTTTATTCTTCGCCAGAAATATCTTCCATTATTGTTTCTTTATCCATTTTTCACAGCTTTTTCCATATACCTTTAAAGTAGACCTTTGAGAATTCACATTGTGGTTTTGATATATTTGGCTTAGTGTTCTAAGTTATATTGAATTTAATCATGAGGTCGCTTGAACCAAGTAGCTCTGCTGTTTCTCATCTACTAACTGCACATTTTTGCTGAGATTGGAGAGGACAAGTCCTATTAGGATTCTGACACTGCAGGTCAATAACTTTTTATTTCTTCTATAATTTTATTTTTCATTGTGCCATGCTTTTCAGTTTTCCCAGTTCATACTGGGAAATTGAAATCACCCATCACTAGAGCCTGATTGTTTTCCTGTTTTCCTCATATTGTGCTGAGGGCTGTTACTCTCTTCCCTCTACTGCCTGCTTGTTCCAGAAGCAACCAGCGTCCTTTTACCTCAGCGAGCCCACTGCCAGCATGTACGTACGCCTAACACAAAAACTTCCTTGAATCTAAAATATAGTTTTGCTGGTAGCAAAAAGTAATTCAGCAGATTCTTCACACATTTCTCATCTAATTCTTTACATTTAATGAAGTTTAACCTCATCTTCAAACTCTTCAAGGACATAAACCAGGAACCGTTGTAAAGACAGCAATCTGCACACTGTGACTGAATTTTCTCCATCACAAACAACATCTACTTAAATTTTAGAAACCAAATTCTTAATACTGCCACTCAATGTTATAAAAAGTCATTGTGACTGGGTTTATGCAATCCAAACCTCTCACTAAAGAAAGAATGACAGGGCTCTCCTGTGGTTTTAAAGCTGCAGTCCCAAGATGATTTTAAGCAAAAACATCGTATCGCCACTAGAAGAGCAAGTCTTATCCTTTGCACCCATAAGTGCACCCTGCTACCCTCACGACCACCCCATTGCCAGTCACACAGCCCCACAGGGGGCCTGACCACAAAACATGGCACATTCACGCACTGTATTGCGGAGAGGTGATGGTTGTGGTCTCGGTCCTTGTTTTATGCCATCGTACAGGCTTGTGAGTCCACACTCGCCTGTTTGCATGCACATGCACCTAGCTGCAAGTTTATATAGAAACAATAATGCTCTTGATTGTGCAAAAATATGATTAACTGTTACAAATTAAATGTAAAAACAATAAGCAAAACATTCAAATAAAATTCTGCATTTGACTTCATTCAACAACAGAAAGAGAAATCAAGAGCAGAGGGTGAAGTTGTACTTGATCAGACCTTGCTTTGCCCTTACTTGTTTTGCTGTGTCTGTAGATATTGCAAGTTCACTTATAGCCTCACATACAGTTTTGCTGCTACTATGATTAAATGCTATATAGCAGCCAGTCTTTGTGGCTAAGTGTTCGTAAGGCTCTATACTCACTTTCTGAGAAATACGACTCATGATAACACACAGAGAAAGAAAAAGCTTCTTTCTGTATAAAACGGTATTAAGTAAATAACAGGATATCACTACTAAGAGTAAAGCTGCAATACCACCTTTTTCTTATGAGTGCACCCATCAGTCTAACGAAACATTTACCTTCTTACAGAAGCAATGGTTTCTGACAGAGATGGCTAAATAATAAAATCTTTGTCTGTAAGTTCATTGGAAAAAATATCAAAATGCACAATCTATGCTACGTGATGAAGTTTTCTGTTGGTAGTTACTTCCTTTGTATAACCTGTTTTGGTATGGCATACTCATATCCTGCAGGTTACATTCAAAGTCACTATCGTCCTTTTTAGCAAGAAAGTAACGATCATTTAATTACTACCTCCTTAGACAGATTTTATCTTTATGGTTCCTATACTATTATGTTCTAGAGATGATACCAGAAATTATGATTCTTATTTCAGAGGGGTGGGAGAACACTAAGAATGACAAAGACTCAGATAAGTCTTCCAGAGAAAAGAGCAAATAATTAACTATTGTTAACTGAAAAAGTGATGAGAAAAATATGACTGTAAAAATCCTATCTTTTATGTCTTCTTCTCCTCTTCAGCCCATACCTCTGATAATTGCCAGGATCTGAAAACTGACAATGGCCTTTAACAAGCATTGCAATTTCTTTCTTTCCTACTCACAGGGAAGGGATTATCCTCACTTCTCACATATCACATAGAGCCAATATTTACCATAACAAGGCCTGGAAATTTAAAGCAAAACAAAACACCCTTTAGCTTCTGTTATAACACTAGTAATAATACCCAAGTTACTCAAATGGAAAACATATCAATGCATATCGTATGACAATGCAAGACAGAACACATAACTCATTTCTTTTGGTTTACTCCTTAAATATGTTAAAACCGACTGATCAAAAGTTAGAGGTGTTACAAAATACACAATATCCAAAAGAAAGAAATCCACAGTTCAAATTGACGTTTTTCCCCTTCCCCCCCAATCAATATGTGTATTTTAGATATTTTACTGTATTTTAGTATTACAGCTTTATATATCTATATAAATATTTCTATATATGTAAATATACTATATATATATATATAAAGAGTAGAAATTATCTTGGTTTTATATAAATGCATTGAGCTAAAAAGGGAAAAGGGAAAATAAAATTAGCTTGGCATGACTGTGAGATTAGACACTAAAATTATCCTCCTGCAGTCATATTTAGTTCTCTAAACAGCTTTAACCAATTTGCTTAGGCACACTACTTTCTAGTGAAACTAATAAAAAAACATGCAACCTCTGTGTTCATTTTTGATGAATATTCAATCCTCTAAATGTAGTAACACCTTTTTTCTTTCAGTTCAGTTCATCTCTATAACACTCTCTTTGCTTGCTCAAGCTGCCATTTTGGGCAACAGCTTGCACAAGAAGTACTCATATTCCCTAAAATTATTCATTTAAGGAACTTAAGTGGTATTACATGACTGGTTTTGTCATGAAAAACAACAAAAAAACCCCAGCAGTTTCAAACCTGAACATGACTATTTATAGCTGCCTACAGAATTAAACAGAAATTGCCAATATCAGTGAATATTTTCCCCCAGAAAAAAACAGGTAGTATTTGTTCACATGAATTTGACCTCAGAAACAAAAAACTATAGGCAGATACATCATTTATCAGAAGTTGCGTTTTTTTCAGCTTTGTTTTCACTCTGTTCCAGGTATTAAACAAGTTAGAAAGACTATTAGTATTGATTTGAACATGTACCTTACCTCATGTTGTATGTTTCCGAAAATTCAGTTAGGGACTAGCTCTCAGCAAACTAAAAACATCCTACCTCACATTACTGCTAACAAAAACAGTGCCTTTTGTTTGTTTGGTTTTTGTTCCCTCTATCAATGTATTTTACCACATGCAAATCAGTGGAAACCATCTTATATTATTCAGACAGTCAAAGAAGAACTTACAATTTCTGATGGCCTTTACTTGTGCATCCTTTTTTCTGCCTCTTCCCATCAGCTTCTGAGCCTCATACAGATCAACCAGTACTCAGCAGAAAGGGCTATAACAATTAGGTGGCCTTGGCTTTTAGGCAGCCCAGGTATTTTACATCATCCTCTACTTCCTAAAGAGTCATCTACAAGGTTTGCAACTAATGACCCCACCCCACCCTACCTTACCCTACCCTACCCTACCCTACCCTACCCTACCCTACCCTACCCTACCCTACCCTACCCTATCCTACCCTACCCTACCCTACCCTACCCTACCCTATCCTATCCTACCCTATCCTATCCTATCCTATCCTATCCTATCCTACCCTATCCTATCCTACCCTACCCTACCCTACCCTACCCTACCCTACCCTACCCTACCTAATTGAAGACATTCTGGCTAAGGAAAAGACTGCTAAATGCCTTAGGTTTTTAGGTTTAAATGGACAGGCAAGTACAGCAATCAACCCACCAAAACACTGCGTTGGAAGTTTGTGTGTAACACTTTCACTCAGGAAGAATATAATTTTCTGTTTTCTGATAGAACTAGTCTTCCAATGTGGTCACTACATAGTAAACATTAGGTACTTGCTATCTACCACAGACGGATCTCCTACTGCTTTTGTTTACAACAATTTTATTAACAGTGATTTTTTTTTTTCTTTTTTAATGTCAAATGGGAAACTAGAGTGTACCTTGTGAAATGGTTTAGATAAGCAGTCTAGAGATGCCTAGCAGGTAAACCATTCAGGTAAACCAAGGCTTTTTTGTCATCAACGATACTACCTGTATGGTGTTTCAGGGCCTCTTTTGTAAGTTAACAGCTTTTCCTCCATCCCCACTCATCCTATAATTCTTAATCTGTGATGTACATGTGACAGGCCTAAATCATAAGTAACATAATTGTTTTGATAAAATCAATGTTAGAAAAAAAATATTTCAGGCATCTAACTAGAAGATGTCATTTTCCCATTTTACTCTCTAATTGTAACTGTGTGTAAACTGAATACAGATTGCTTATACAGAATGCTTAGCAACAGTGCTGTGAGTATCTTTGTCAAACTTCTGGCAAATTTAGATATTTTATCTAAAAATTATGTGTGGAAAAAGCAGGTGCATCCTGTGGAACATTTGTACTACACTGACATAATTTTTGTTTTAGTTTCCAGTAGTCCAAAAGATAGTTCAAGGATTTCAAAAGTAGAGAGTAATTTAGCATTATAAAAGCTCTATACTATCCTCTACTGTCATTAGCAAAATCAACCCCAAGTTCGGTAGCAAAATGTGTTTAAACAGGTGTAATTCTATTCTGAATGCAAAAATCTAGGCCATATATCTCATGCTGTTGCTAAACATGGCTAGCACCTGAGCACTAATAAAGTGCTAATTAAGAGCTGCCATTTTAAGTCTATCATGCTTTTGCATGTGAACTCACCATATGCTCTAGATCAGATTTCCTACTGTGGAAAAATTGAGATGGCTCAAGCTGATGATGTGTAATAAAGCATTGCCTTTCAGTATCCTCTCCACTAAAAATGCCTGTCCTCCTGTAACCATAAGCGTAGGCATTTGATAAGATTACCATATGTTTCTGCATCTTTTTGCAGTACATTATATCTGCTCAAGAAACCTGTTTTGGAAAATTATGGTACAGTGCTAGAGAACTGTCCATGATTAATACCATGAGCCAGGGACCTGTCAGCTTGCTGGAGCACAAGTATTTATGTTCTTCCTAGTAATCCGTAGTAATGACAGAGATCAAAAAAGACAGTGTTGTAAGAAGAAAAAATATGTTGGTCCCAGGCTAAACTTGAAGAAAACAACAGAAGTCACACTCCTCCATTGGTATTGCCCCCTATCTAGATGCTGCTGTTTGATACACCAGTGCACTCAATGACTGTGAGAAAGGTAGTTATTTCTAATGTTATAGAGAAGAGATGCACAAGGATGTAAAATATTCAGTTAAAACACTAGTCAAAAATCATGTCTGTTTCTGATGTCCATTTTTTAAATACCTTCCTGAAGCAATGGACATAAAAGTCATACCTTGTTTGATACACTACCATAGACTGAAATTTTAAAGACTTTTCTTACAGCCCTTGTTGATACAGGGCTATCAATCAAGCTCGACCTATATTTGAATGAAACATAATTGTATATAAATTATATATAATGCAAACCAAATTAAGTCTCATTTCAGGGAGAAAATGGAATTTTATTTAGTGATTGTTCCTCAAAACAAATTAAACTTCCATTTTTATCAGCAGTCTTTCATATACATCTGAGTATTTTTATCATCAGCTTTCTAATTCTTTTTATAAATAAAAGCTCAACTAAATGACACAACATCAGCTTTGTATTTACTTTTCAAGACTCATATATTACATCACAACTGATGTTCCAGGAGTTGCAATGGAAGAATAGAGCTTGCACCTTGTTTCCAAGAGCTGACCATGCAACTGCATTCTTGAGACATTTTAAGTGATCTACTTATTAATATTAGAGATTTGCAGCAAAATTAATCACATATTCAAACAATGCTGTTGTCTGATTAGTTTATTTTAAAATTATACATCAGTGCCACTTTCTTTTTATGTCCAGACATCAAAGGTAGAAGAAATGCCTTATATTGCAGATAAGCCCCCCTGTCCCACGTGGCTTGCACTTGCAGCTTTTTAGTCCGACATTTAATCACAGTATATAGGAGCAGTCTTTTTCATGTTGCAGTACACAGACAGTTTTCAAACTATGTATTTCTCAGAATACAGGTATTGCATGCAGAACTGAAAATGAGAAGACAGTTTTAATTTGTAAACAAACCCCGCAAAGTTCCATTTGACAGTCAGTTCCATGACAGTCAATATTTCAGCTTTCTGTTACAAAACTAAGCCATTATGCCATACCAAAGCCTAAAGTTGTTGAAAACTGAATTCATTTCAGATGTTTGCAAGGCGATAAAATGCATGTTCTGAATAACATTGACAAGAGTACATCTTGTGCAGGTAATTGAGATCTGACTTTATTTAGATTTGTTGACTTAATGTGAAAATGCTATGCTTAATATACATCAGGATTTTCTATTTCTTATATGTGTTGATGTGGCTAAGTGGCAACATTACATTGTGTCACAAAAAATACAGTCTTAGTCCTGCAACTCTTAGTCACATGCGTTGTCCCTAGGCATAGTTCCACGTGGGCCCATTAGGAGAAAAAAAAAAAAGATTTACAGGGGTAAGGAACACAAGGTCAGACCCCTAGGGAACATTTAAGATCTTCTAAGACTATCTGAAATTCAGCCTGCTCTTCTTACTTGTCAACAGCTCTGTGTTCAGTATCTAGACAAGATTTTCGTCTGCCACATTTGGAGATAACAGACTGTATCTGCATATCTGTGATACAGAGGGAAAAATCTAGATTTACGCCTTGTAGGGAGTACTAGGTATTTGACGTCTGCATCACAGCAATTTGAGAAAGGTACCTTTAGCCACAGGGGCTCACAGCCTCCCCTCCAGCAGAGGTGAAGCTGACACAGTACCTCAAGACAGACAAGATATAGAACTAACTTAACTGTTTATGCAACACTGTCATCCTTAACTGATCGCTCCTCCAGCTGAGGGAGGGAGTGTCAGTTTGCTATCAAGCCCACAAGTGGAAGAGCATGTAATTGCATTGGCCCCAAAGCAACCTGGCTGAGAGATAGTGACTTAAAAAGTCATAATATCCCTTACAGATTCTCTGTTGTGCTGGACAGAAATGAACTGACACATATCTGCACCTGGGGTGATATATGAGCCAAGAAACATCAATGTCATTATGCCATCAGGTACGCTGATGAATTATACTTCTGCTCATTCTTCATCTTTGTCCATCTCTTACCACTTGTCTGTACAAAATAGGTTCTTATTAGCTCCACGGAGCACTCATCCCTGTGTACAGAAAGCTATAATAGCTCCTGAGCTTAAAAGAGGAACGGAGTTACCTACTCCTCCCCACACTTTTAACCTGGAATGCAGAAAATGTCTTTATTTTGCCCACAGCAAGGCACAGCCATTCATTAATGAAGAGTGCTTTTCTCCCCTACCCCTTCCTCAAAAGCAGCTTATGTGTTTTTCCACATAGATCATAGAGCAGATCCTCCTAGAAACTATGCTAAGGCACATGGAAAATTAGAAGGTGATTGGCGACAGCCAACATGGCTTCACTAAGGGCAAATTGTGGCTGGCAAATTTGGTGGCCTTCTACAATGGGGTTACAGTGTTGGTGGATAAGGGAAGAGCAACTGACATCATCTACCTGGACTTGCGCAAAGCATTTGACACTGTCCCACATGACATCCTTGTGTCTACATTGGAGAGATGTGGACTTGATGGATGGATCACTCGTTGGATAAGGAATTGGCTGGAAGGTTGCACTCAAAGAGTTGCAGTCAATGGCTTGATGTCCAGTGGAGAACAGTGATGAGTGGTGTTCCTCAGGGGTTGATATTGGGACCAGGCACTGTTTGTCGGCAACACAGACAGTGGCATTGAGTGTTCCCTCAGCAAGTTTGCCGACGACACCAAGCTGTGTGGTACGGTCAACATGCTGGAGGGAAGGGATGCCATCCAGAGGGGCCTTGACAAGCTTAAGATGTAGAAGTTGTGGATGCCCTCCCACCCTGGAAGTGTTCAAGGCCAGATTAGATGGGGCTTTTAGAAACCTGGTCTAGTGGAAGGTGTCCCTGCCTATGACAGGGGGGTTGGAACTAGATGATCTTTAAGGTCCCTTCCAACCCAAACCATTCTATGATTCTGTGATTCCACATACCTGACTGAGAAATAATTGTCACACAAGAGAAAACATTGAAAAATAGTGTCTCAGAAGAGAAGCTTTCACATATGGTGTTCTACAAGAGGTACTAAGTTTAAGTGGATGTTATTGTACACTCCAAGTTAAAATCTCTCATCATTTCTATACAACATAGTGAAAGTTGTAGAGTGAAAATTAATATTAAGTTCCTATTAAGTATATTATAGACTAGCAGAAAAAATGATAGTATGGAACTTAAAGATTAACAGGGGTGTTAATTTCTGAATCAATATTGCAAATTATGATAGCAGAGCCAGCTTTTTTTTCTCAAAAAAAAAAAAAATCAGCAAACCAATAGCACCATTAGATGCAACAAAGAATATCCAAGATTTGTGTGGCTGGTTTACTTAAATCTTTTCTTGTTTACCAGGAGACACACAAGTTCACCATAGGGTGAAACACCATCACCTTTTAAGAGAAAAACCTGCTATATGAAACAGATATTACTAACAGAGACCTAATAAGATATCCAAGCCAATAGTATTTAAGTAATGTTTGAAAGTTAAAGAGCACAATAAGAGCGCGTGACATCATAGAAGAAAACTGGAAGACAATCCTAAGAGCATTTGTTAAGTGTCTATAGGCCCCTGAAAAGGCATAGGCACTCTCTCTGGGGAAGCAAGCATAGTATAAAAACTCAAAAATTCAGGGTCGCTCCACTGATCTTTTAATTGTTTCCTCTGTCTGTAAAAACAAAACTAAAACAGAAAATAAAATACCAGTCTTTGACCTGCTGTGCTTCTCTCAGGGCTCTGCTGCCAGTGTTTGCTGATAAGCAGCCCAAAATCCAGACCTGGGAGAGGAGCCCTGATGATGCTGGGAGGTCGCCTGTCCCTAGAAGCCCCCAAAGCAGGAAGCCCACTGGTCTGCGCCTGAGTTGCTCTGGCCCAGAAAAGCATCCTCCTCTCAGCTCACAGAAATATCTCTCAGCAGCTGACAAATTTGTGCTAGCAGATCGAAATAACTCTGCAGGGGAAGTTTACAAGCACTTGCTGGTATGTATAAATAAAAGTTGCTCTTTCCAAATTTACCCAGGGTATGCACCCTTCACATATCCTTGAGCCCACCCATAACTTGAGTTTTCCAAAACCCTGCAGTGTAGAGCAGAGATTAAATTTAACGGTCTTAGAAAAACACCTGGAGTTGGCATAAGAAAAGAGTGGTGATTTTATGCATAAGACATGGGAAAAGGTGTGGGAAGGGCAAGATCTGGCTCAGCAGCGGACAGTTTTTGTGACCTCGTGCAAAGTGTTTGCACCTCAAGTCCTCACCTTTGTAAAGCAGTTCTGTCAGGTCTGTCTGTCTCTCCATCTTGCTGTTCAGGTTGCAGCTTCCTCAGACCAATTTATTGCATTCTCTATATAAAAAGTCTCAATCTGTGGTTAATATACATTGTCTGAAGGAACTAGATATGTATTGCAGTGAGTTAAAATGAGACTATGATTTTCTTCTGCGTAAGCAGGATCAGAAGAGTACCTCCTGATTTGTGTCTACTCAATGAATTCCTGTGAACCAGACTCACTTTGACCCATCTGTGTCAGGAACATTCCTGTTCGGATGAACTTCAAATTTATTTGGAGGAACCTAAATCTCTCCTTTACTTTTTCAAGAAAATAACCTAGCTTGAGGTGTTACACAGCTTACATTGGCCATGGAAACAAAACATCAGGAAATTAGTATTTTGGATGATGGAAAAACTCTCAGAGAGAATTGAATATGATACGAGAATGAGAAAAGCAGAAAAACTATCATCAAAGTTATATCACACTTGAGATGCAATTCAGGTAGCATATTGAGGCAAGTGAGGACAAAAAGAGAGATATTAGAAACGTTACACTTTGAAAGCCTCATAGGCTGAAACACAAAGTGCTTTCTCTCATTTGGCACTAAAATTCACCTAATGTCTAAAGTAAACATGGGTAAAAATTGCCTCCATCCCCACCCATCTAAGTATTTTGTACCACAGAATGATCCCTGAGCAGGTCTGCAGGGGAGAAGGGGGAAAGCAGGGGGGAAAGGGGAATGCACAGGAGCAGCCAGGCCTGACCTTTCATTCTTTTTGCCTGAGAACCCCAGTAGTTCTTTCATCTTGTGTTACCACCATGCATCTCTGCTGCTGCCACAAGGAGCAGCATTGTCGTTCTCTGCAGTTAGTCAGTTATTTATGGAACACCACCTTCTTCCTAATTTGCAGCCCTTTCTCACAGAATACCTGGCTAGCAACCTGCTTATTCTTGCTCACATCATTTTATTTTTTATAGTCTCTTGCTATAAACGTAAACAGAAAAACATTATAACTTTTTATACCAATTTAGACATTGAATTCCAAGAAAAGTAAAAGATAAGGAGTGACAGCTTGGTGTTACTGATCTCAGGAGCAAACCTGTGTTCTTTTTCTTGAAGTTCATACAACCTAGGTCAGATGAGATCAACTAGTCCACAGGCACGTGGCTCACAGGACATTTAGTGTAGCTCATGAAAGTACAGTAAAAATGACTTTACATAAGTATCTCCAAGTGTTAACACAGTCCTGTCTTGTGTCCTCCAGTCCTTTCTGTCCTCCAGAAGCACAGTAGATGCAGTTTTAGTTTTAGTTGCATCTCTGTGAAATATAAAAATGTCTGAATTCTGAGAAGAGACTTTACCCTTTGCACCAAGGGTTTTTGTTAGATGGGGTGGTAGAACTCTTGCAGTCATCGGTAAACACTTCCCCAGATAGGTCCACCCATTTCTGTAAGGCCATTTATAAAACAAATTGCTATGCGTAGAAGGTAGTAAGGTAGCATTAATGACAACTGCTCCCTGCAGATAAATAGTGCCTGAAGGCTAAGAAACCTGGTGGAAGCATTGCTCACTTGAGTAAAGAACAAAGTTTGTATTTAAAGTCTGAATATTTTGTTTGTTTATTCAAGTAGTATTTAAATTAACCATGACAACAATAAAACATTTTATCATTTAAACATTTAAATCTATTTTTCAGTCATTCCAGAGCCACAGTTTACAAAAAGAAAAATGCCTTATTGCTTTGGCAGTCATCCCCCCTTCCCTTTCCTTGTGATGTCTGGTTAGTACCCATGGATCATGGCTGAGTGAATGTTATAAGAGGTGCAAGTGAATAATCCTTCATTCTTTATCAGTTTCTAGGAAAATATTTTCTTTACCTGCTGCTTTGTTTTTTAAACAGTCAATTTAAAAATTGATTGTTTTTAAATATTTGGGGGGTCTTGGACAATAATGACTTAGCACCAGCTAAGCATGTTCTATGTTAAAATACAATAAGCCATTCATATCACTGCTTCAAATCCAATTTTTAAAAAGAATCCAAACTTTGCATGCCACAGAATCAACAGGAAAATGGTTAAGTGTTCAGTCATGAAAAATTCATCTGGTATTCATTGTAACAGCATTAATCATAATGTATTCATTTGGCATTCATGTGGCTGTCACATGTAAGAGTTCAATTATAATGCATGCTAGCTAATGAGCATATAAAGTGTTACTGAATCAACATTACTGTGCAGCATTTTCTTATTTGCATTATTCATGTGCTTCAGGTTTAAAAATCTATCACCAACAAGCTGTTGAGAAGCAGCAATGTATTATAAAAGACACATTTTGGAGGCCTTGCTTTTGAAATCTGTTCAACTGTCTGTCTAAGCAAGTGCTTATGCAGCCTCTGTCAGTGTAGTATCCAAGTACCTGGAGAGTTGCCCATGGTTTTCACACATGCCTAAAACCATACTGTTAAAACGTGGTCCTATTACTTTCAACATGGACAGTACAGCACAACATATGAGTCCAGATGGATTAAGGCAATTAACTTCCCATCATTTCAGTGCGAACATCTAAACATTTTTGAGCAACTGAGTGTGGGTCTTCGGAGGAGGGAATGCCTCCTAGTAGCCAACACACTGGGTATCACAGAGGCTTAATGAGATCTGTTACAAAGGTAAAGCATACTGGTAACTTCCACTTTTAGAAAAAGTTTAGTAAAGTCTTAGATACTGAGGGATAAATGAGAGGAAAAGGCTAAGAAAGATATAAGAAATCCATCTGCAAAAATGTCATCTTTTGGAACTGCTGTCTTCCTACCCAGCTCAAGCTGGGGTTGTATTGCACCACCTCCCATCACCATAGGCAGGAACAGATCCTCCCCAAAAAAATTGTTCTCTGGAAACCACAGAGCAAGCAGGGAATCAAGATCATTTAAAAATATTGAACAAACTTAGCAGGGAAAGACAAGGAATTGTTTGTTACCCAAGGCCGATTCTCACGTGAAGGGCGCCTGACCTGCAGATGCTCATGCTCAGGAAGAGCGTTTGTGTCCATGCGGTGCCAGGAGCTCAAGTACCTGACTCAAACTTTAAGTGAGGTAGAGACTTTAATTTATGCAAACTATTAATGCAAATTATTTCAAGATATCTTTCTAGTTTGAGAGAAGCCTAGGCTGCACAGAAATTGCTGTAATTTTGGAGATCTGCAAATGCAAACCAGAGAAAGAACAGAAGAGCACCTTTGAAAGGAAAACAAAAATGGAGTGCACATGTGCTTTTCCACTATCATTTAAAATATCACGGATTTCTAGGCACCTGCTGCTTTCCACCCACTTTCTGTGCATTGCTTTATACAAGAGCTCCAACTCATAATTTTTTACATTGTTTTTTTTTTTTTCAAGGTACATTCAATTACCCTCATTTTTTCACTTGTGTCCTACATACCCTCTTCCTACAGTATTCCTGTGTCACTTTTAATTCCTACATTTTGAAAAGAAGAAAACTGGGTTCACACTCATATTTGCTTGTTGGGATGAGAAGGGAAGTAGCCTCGGTTTACAGAATAATTCCTGTTTCAGGTAACTTTCCAACTCTGTCGTTCACAGTGAGCTTTTAATGTGGATCCACTGAAAGTCCCCATTTCAGAATCTGTGCAGAAACTCTGAAAAGTCAGCAAATTCTCAGCAACAATATCAAGTATTTCAAAGCATACTGTGCATTTTCTTAAATACTTCTAATACATCCACCCTTTCCACTAAACTCTGCAGCACTAAATTTTTTGATGTTAGCAGAACAAGATTTTGCTCCAGGTGTTTAGACAGCCTAAACCAATAGTCTAGAATTAAGTCTACATAAGCAACGACTTTAAGTAATTAGATAGTTTTCTTGTTGTTTGAGCTGAAAACTGTTAAAACAATGTAAAATTAATAAAAGCTTGTCATGACTACAAGTATGATTTTGTAACTGGCTCAAATGTAGTAACTTAAAATGGATGCAAGAAAGATTATTTCATTTGTATCAGAGTTATTTTTTCTTCATCACTCTTACCACATTCCCAGCTGTGTTTGCTTAAGCATTGAAACTTATTTGGGCCTAATAGCTAGCTAAATGACTGTATTTCTTGTTTGTTAGACTTCAGAAGCAGCATAATGAGAAGAGGAAATCTTTATCAGGCAGAATTATCTAAGCCTTGCCTTCTTCGAGGTAACACAAATATTTGCCCGCGATTGAAGAGAATGCGAATGGAGAAGAGAATGCAAACATAGATTAAAAAATGAAACTATAAATAAGATACAGTAGATACAGAATAAGATACAGAGATACAGAAAGTTAGAGGGCTAAGACATCTTGCTATCAAAATGAGAGTCCCAAATCAAGCAAGAGTCAAAAACTGCATCTATGATATCTCTTTTCAATCAGTAGTGTATAACGCACATCTATTGCAATTTAAAAATAAGGATTGGATATAAAAATTGCCAATATAAGAGACTGCTTTGGGTATATTTTAAAGTAATTTGAGGCTAGTTTTTTTATCACCCAACCTGCCCTGCAAAATTATCAGCATACAAAACCTGAGAGATCTCTGAATTCCTGCTGTCTGGTGAAGCGACAAGACGAGAGAGAGCTGGAACTGCCAATGCAGAAGTACTGCTGCTTTTTCTTGAGGACCCCCAAAGCTGCTTCCATACAGCAGCTGAAATATTGATCATAAATTAGATATACCAGGTGAATATTGCCCGTAATGTGCAAATATGTGGTGGGCTTTAAATGAAAGAATCCTTACTGCGCCTGCTAAGTCTTTTCCCTTTTTCTAAATATATTGCTTTCTTGGAAAACATTTCCCCTTTCACATCAGTGATGCTATTGCCAGGTTCTATCTGTTAATAATTTGTAATTCAATTTTGGGGAAAATGCTCAGCTTCTTAAATTCTCTGCTCAGCAGACATGCATTTGGTTTTGTTTTTTTCTAAAAATTAAAGAAGCATTTTAAGGTACTGAACAAGAATACAAATATAGCTGTCAGCATTTTAAAATGTTTTCCTCTAATCACATAACTGCAAGAGCATCCATATAACCAAATGCTACTCCCAAGTCAGCAGTCACACCTGTGATCTGCGTGAATATTCTATTAATTACAGATTATTATTTGCTCTAAATGCAACTTTATTTTATTATGATGTTATCAATTACTGCTTTTTTGTTCCTTCAGTGCTTTTAGTATAGGATAAATGACTCATTCGGTGAGTGTTAAATATAGGAAGGTAAAGCTGGGTCATAATATCGTATTCTTCTGGTTCACGCTAGAAGAGCATATGCAGCATGTGATATAAGCCTCAGCGCAGCAGGGGTTTAGGCTTTATTGACAAGCCTGAAAACAGTATCTCATAAATTCTTTGCACAGAATTCCCTAGTAATCAAGGAGTTTAGGCATCTTATGTATTTTTTTTAAATGAAATATGCATATTACCAATTGAAAATAATGAATGTTATGATTGGGAGAAATGTATCACTTATATGTACTTCAAGCCTTCATCCAAACCCTTTCATTAAAGAAGATTCATTTCAGGCTAAATATAAAAGAACTTGGAGTCTCTTTTAGGTAGAATTCTCCATTTTGTTCTTTCTGATAGCAATAAAAACTACATTGCCATCTGCTTGAATATAAAATACTTTTAAACAGAACATAAATGCACAGTCCACCTGAGATCACAGCAACTCCATTTAAGGATGTACAACCATAGAAGCAGGGCTTTAAAGTATTATGTCCACACTCGTCGTTTGCTAATATGATTTTACAGAGCCCAAGTTTGCAAAGAGTCAAAGGCATAGCATGTGGCCCAGCTCTCATCTGACTCTCCAGTGGATCCAAGGCCAGGTGACACGCCAACACTCTTAGAACAGTCCTGGCTAACCCACCTGGAGTCTCCTAAAATCCCATAGTGCATGCAACATCAGACCTTTTTAAGAATAAACGCCTTTTCTGTGTCTGCTCATCGCTGACATCACTACAAGATCTTCCAGTCTAAGGACACTCAGATGCTGAGCATGCACAGCTACACCCAGGACCTGTCCATCCTCCCTGCAGGTAAGTGTAGTCTGAGGCCTTCGCTAAGTGGCAGCAGCAGCTCAGCTTTTCTTCTTTTCTGTAGTTCTGAGCTCTCCCAAAACTGGTGATTGATCTTGGGTCTGTGTTCAATTAGTTTGGATTATAGGAGATAATTTCATCTGCCAAGTATTGACTTTTGCAATATAGGCATGTACATTCAAACTAGTTGGCTAGATGCCCTTTACAGTCAATGGAAATAAGTAAGCTTAATTCATCTTACACTAAATTAGGACATCTAAATCACTGCTGCCAAATGACCAAACAGCTCAGAGGACAGTGAGGCAAAGAAGGTATTTAATTTTCTAATAAGCTTTGCTATTTACCTGTTCTCTACATAAATTGCTATGTCTGTTTCCTTGTAACATTATTTGTTCACTAATACATTGTCCCCTTATGTCTTTATTCTCTGTCCATTAGAGGAATATTTCAATAACAATGAGATTCTTTGGATGACATCAGTAATGAATGAACACTGCCAATGTCCACTCTCATTTTCATTAAATGATCTATGCCTTTTTATAGATCCTATTCGTCATCCATCCTTTGTGTAATGGTGAGCAACAGGTTTCTTAATTTCTCATGCAATACAGCTTTCATTTGTATTTTATTCATTAAAACTTTCCTTGTCTATAGGGAACATGCTACATCCATATAATACACTTCAAGGGTCTATTGTTTCTGCATAGAAAAGCAGGATAAAGGACTGGAAAAGATAGTTATACTTTGAGAACCTACTGTACGCATTTACATGGTTCTTTGAGAGTCTGTTTGCCTCCATAGACCGGGCTCGCTCTTGGAGAGACCTCAGTTCTCCTGATAGCTCTCTAACTACATTTGATTTCCTATAAAATTGGGATAATTGTACTGCCTTGCTTCCTTAGATGAGGACAATAATGTTTTACTCAATATTAAATAATTTGAAATGTGACCTATCAGCTGAAAAAAAAACCCTTAAAACTCCAACTCTATGGTTCTAAGGAGATGGTGAAATTGTACTTCAAAAGCAATAATATTGCAAATCTCAAAACATTTGAAAGGTCTGTGAAGAAGGTACAAATGCAAGTCAAATTCTGCCGTGCTGTCTTTGTCCCGAGAAATACAGATTTAAATTGCCAGGATTAACTGATGTAGAATAAATCCCTAATGGTGAGAGTGTCCAAGACTGCCAGGAAGAACCTCCAAACAGGTGCTGCTGAACATTAACTTGCTACAAAAACACGTGAACAAATAGCACAACTGTCAGACTGTAACCCTAAGAGGCATAATGCCTGAAGCCAGTTATTCAACTCATTCACTGATGGTTCAGTACTATGAAATGAACTAACCAAGACTGGATGAGGTCATTACCATGCAGTGGAAGAACCGTTCCATTCAACTGGAACGGTCTTTTGGACCTTTTCTGCACTTATATGTTATGTGGCACAGTCTCCTTGTTCTCTGTGCTGAACACCCCTACTTCAGCTTTCTTTGTCTACTGGAGTAACATGTGATGACCCATATAATTCTGCTAAATAATATACATGTCAGTGGTTGAAATTCAAGCAAATATTAATATGTAAAATGCAACCTACAAAATATCATTTTTAATTAGTACATTTGACATATTAAAAATCAATACTTAAGTAGTGAAGATTCTTCTGTTTAGGCTGCACTCCACGTGGATGATCATTTCTAAATTAAGAGATGCAAATTTAATCAATAGATTTAAAACTTTATATCACTTGAGGCATTTGAATTGCTTCTAATCAACCTAGTAAAGTGAAAGCATCATTTAATTGTTGTTTTTTCCCCCTCTTTGAAAGACAAACCTACCTTCAGGCTGGATTTTGCTCAGAATAAGCTATATTATCTGCAGCTTTTGCTCTTCTTTGTTATTCTTAGCAATCAAAAATGTATTTAAAATTTCAAGAAAACAAACAGTTCAAAATCCCAGAGGTCATTTCATCATTTAAGGTAATTTAGCAACATCAACATCTTAATTTGGGTTTTAAAAATAAAATCGGTAAAATGTGATTTTTGTATTTTCGTACTTCTAGCAAAACAGAAGTATTTTGTTGCTGATATAAAATCAGACTTTATGTAGTTTACTGTGCTTACTTTCCAAAATTATTAGAAAAATTCCTCATTTTGTAAAACAGGCTGTATAGAATTCTCATACTTTGGTAACTAATACTATGAGCTACAAATTATTGAAAGTCAAAATTCCTTCTTTTTTTTCCCCTATTTTTAATTTTACAATGTATGTGTTAACAATGTTGTCACAGCCATCTGTCAAAATATCTGCAAGATACCTTGAAATACAGCTCATACTAAATTTTAGCCTTGAAATACATTTTATTCTTTCAGAATGTTCAACAACTTGTTGAATCTACTTCTGCAAAAAGGGCAAGAAAGGCTGAAGACCTATTTTTAACATTTTACATGAAAAGTCACACTGACATTGATAGGACTACTCATGTATTTGACGATTCTTTACACCTGGAATTAGTATGAATTTTTCCATTGAATTTTATAGGATTATATCTGCATGGTAATTATCACACATGCAGTTGAAATTATCTTAAAAGTATTTCACACCAATATATCCTGAAGATAGTGCTGCATGGAATGCACCATACTTTCAAATGGAGCAGGTTAACTTCTTTACAAAATTTAGTATGTCACTACCTAGCTATTTGGCATACAAAGGTATTGCAATTACATAAAGAAATTGGTTGACAATATACTTAAATCGTTATTCATCCAGTTTTCCCCTAAACCACCAGATTGCATAAATAATTATAACTTGCAGTTACTAGTAGAGTGTCTTCAGTAAAAAGTGTGCTTCTGAATCATCGGCAACAGGATATTTAGACATTTGCATGGTCTGAACTTGGTCAGCAATCTTTTCTTTCCACAAATTTCAAGGACAAAAATAATATGACACAGGCTTAAAAAAATCCTCTAGGCATCGCAACCAAATCGCTCTTGTATTCTATGGTACAGATGAGTCACCCCAGCAGGAGTTTCTGGGGCAAAATATTTTTGAACACGAGAGGGAAGCAGAGATGATATTTCACCTCTGAATTGTACGCAGACTGTGCACTGCAGTTGCATGGTTTCAGCATTGCGAGCACTGTGGCTTCCTAGAAGATCTGAGCTAAAAACAGCTACAGATTTCTGACACCGCAGTCTTCAAGAAGTAAACAGAATTAGTTACTTTGCGGTGTTGTGAGCACATTCAGCGACATATTCAGTATTACTAATGTCTCAGTGTAAGGTAAACTGTGAGCATAAACTCACAGGTTGGTGTGAAGGTAATGTCCTTTCTGTATATGCAAACCCTGTTAGGATTCTGACTGAAAAATTGGGTTCTGCCCTATTTTCCTATCCAATACAGCATGATAAGGACAGTGACACTTTAGGGGGTCAAACACTGTATTTTTCATGAAATGTTCTACACAGTTGAGTGCCTACAAGTCCCACTAGGCTATGGAAATCTTGGCTAAAGAACTCATAGGTGTACTGGAATCTGGCAAATTTATTCCTTCAAAGCTAGATCTCTTGACTGACAGATGTTAGGTGAAAAAAAAAAAATCCATGCAAACATATTTCAGCTTTACAGTGCAAGAAACTGCACCCCCAAACCCTCATTTAAGGAACATTGCTAGCATTACTAGAGATCTAGCAAGCAGCTTTTGAAGGAAAGGCTGGGGCTGCAACTATTTGCTGCAAGTGTGCAGCAGCTATTTTCATATGCAGCAAACTGTCAGATCTTTTCTTCTATGCTACCAAATGGGAACTACTTCCTGTACCATCTTTTAACATCCTTTGACAATGGTAACAAAACTGCCCAAGTGCTGGCGTGAAGTCCACTCCCTTCCCTTTTCTACTTACAGACATTATGTGGAGTGCCTGCATGTACAGGTCTTGTCATCCACGATCAGAGAAGGATGCAGGAGGAGAAAATCCAAACAAAGATGAAAAAGAAAGCACAGAAAGACCTGAAAGTTCAATTTGATTCAATTACTTTGTTTCAAGATATTATTGTTCACCTATGACTGTCAACTGTTCTGGAAACCCTAAGTCACAGCCCGGGTCTTGTAACGTAGAGTATGACTTGTGGCATGTTTAGATTTTTCCATACTGTCCAGAATGCTGCAGATTACTTTTAACGTAGCGGCTTTTAATTAAGGTTTGAAATGGTCATCTGGGTTATATATGTTTTCTTTCATTATTCATTTCACTAGGGTGCTTCCCTGTGAAGCGTTCGTTATGCTCTTTTTTGCCTAAGTTTCATAGGCATCCTGTAACAACTAGGAAACTTCCAAATTGTCATGTAATTCAAATGGATCATCATTCTTTCCAGAAAGTCAATGTGTTACTGTGTAAAAATCCATACTGCTTTTATTTTCTTATAATTTCCAACTTGTATGCAATAGTTAAATTAGGCAGCATCCAATATCTTATTTGTTACTTGAAAGATCATTCAATACTATCGCTAAAATCTTAACAGCTGTGTTCAGGAATCTATATATTGTCCAGAACTGGCAACTTATGTGCTTTTCACTGATTGTGTAGAGACTAAAATGCCAATTATTTATTTATTTTACTAGATAATGTACGAGCAATCAGTTACGTTCTGACCTCAGATCCCCTGGGCACTTCCCATCTGTCAGACATGTCTGTAACTACACATGTTCTTTCCCTCCATCAGTCTAATGCACTAGACTTGTACTCATCTTTCACAACCAAAAAGCCAAAATAAAAACAGGAAAGGTGTCACATCCAAAAAATTAACTTCTGTTTTCTGTGTTCCTCTCCAAAATCGCAGGGAGTCATTGTTTTGACTCTCTGTTTGAGCTTCATAATATTATATATATTTGTGAGACCTTCATATGCTCTTTTTTCAGTGTGAGTGAAAGCTTGAACTCTGTTCACTAAGCCAAAAACATCTTTACAAGGAGGCAGGACCTCAAGGTATCTCCTGTGACCCTCTGTGGCAGACACATCACAAACATGAGCCATAAGGGTTTATTTTCCTCGCCTTAATTCTTTGAGTAGGTAATTTTAATGAAATACAGAGTAATTGGACCTCTTTAAAAGGCTAAATGGGGAGCTTCCTGGAAATGTTTTCCTTGTGTATTTACACAGGGTCATCTAAAGTATAAATATAGTCCCCGGATAGTTAGCTCACATTGTAATGAATTTAATACAGTGGTTCAGATTCACAGTTGACATAAATGTTTTGCAAATATAGGGCCATTAAAGTCAATGAAGCTAAGTCAATTTACACCAGTTAAGGGTATGACAGTGTGTACAGAAGATTTTGTTTGCTGGCATAATCATCCTGGCTTTTACAGCTTCATGAGGTAAGGGAGCTTTTAATACAAAGTGGGCCTTCCCATAAGAAGGATGTCTCCTCAGATACAGAGGAAATGTATGGCAGAAAGGAGAGGAACTCATTAAAAAGTTTGATTATAATAACAGTAGTGTTGAAAACATCTGTATTATAATAACTTATTGGTGGATGCCTCCATTTTCTAGGTACGAGGGTGGCTGACTCAGACTGCCTCAGCTGTTAGAGATGCACAGTGGTAGCCTTGATGTTTTGTATTTCTATTTTGCCACAACTCATAGCCATTAAAATAATTATGCATCTCATTCAAGCACACGTAGGTTTTTAAAACTTCTCTCCCACATGTTGCAAAGCAATAGCACAACCGCCCTTGGAAGAAATCACAATCACAGCTACCTGAGGGCAGACTATAAAAAGAGAGGAAATTTGGGTCTCATGTACAAGTGTGGCTTTGACTCATCCAAACTAATAAAAATCTCTAGGAATTATTTCTTTATTTGTATTTTTTTGGTTTGTTGTTTTCCCCCATGTCACTTGCCTTTCATTTTTGTGATTCATTGATGAGGAGCTAACATCATCTGAGGCATGGGCCTGAAAGGAGACATGACATTTTTCCTTTGCTGGGCAGGTGAAAACACAAGATAACTGTGCATTTGTGCAATACATCCTTCCAATCTGGAAAGTAGTTATCTGTAAGCAGAGAGCATTATCAGGCAAGTAACATTGCCCTTTTCCAATTATTCTAAACAGTTTAAAGTTTTCTTTATTATTTTTTGTTTTTTACTACTGAAGTCCCTCCTCTAATCCCCATCTATGCAGAACCTATGCCCTAATAGCAAGGGTCTGACACCCACCAGACACTTCTTAAATATACAGAGTTTATGTATACAGCCTCTTTTTCTGATTTATTTCCTCATGATGCTCACTTCACCTAGTCTGGTTGTCAAGGCCTATACCTAATGCATAGAATCCAGGTGAGTTTTCAGAGTAGAAAATAGCAAAAATTACCTGACAAACTTCACCCTCGCACTTTATTTTTAATATAAAATATTGAAATAATACAACAACCGAAAGATAAAAGTGGATTGCTTATTAACAACTTTTACCCCATTACCAAAACAAACCCTTATTTTATTCATTAAAAGCTTTCCTGATACTTCAAAAATTAGAAAAGAATGTCTTCGGAATTAAAGTTACTTTGTTTTGTTATTTATTATAAAAGAAAAAGGTCTAGAAACTATTTATATGTGGTTGTAAACCTATTTGGTCAAGCTGTGCTGGGAAAGGTGGTGGCACAGATTTGGTTTAAATGATAGCGGTAAGTACTCATTCCTTCAGAATAACTTTTGTATCTTTTCTGAATTTTATGAGACCCTAATAAGATTTCATGGAAGCATTTACATATTTCTGTTGGGGGAACCGGAAATATTTTCTAGTGTTGAATATGAAGGGAAGGAAAGCAAAAACCTATTCACAACACTGATTAAAAAAAGAGAATCCTCTAAGATTTGTTCATTTTCCTTCGAAGACTCAAATTAAAAATTTTTTTTTTAAAAAGTGTTACAAATAGATTTTGAAAGTGTTGAGTTTTTGACTTAAAAAAAAAATAATCACACATAACAGCCTTATCTGATGCGAGGAAGAGATGTAAACCAAATCAGAAGGAGTACCGTAATGAGTGGAAAATACCAGAAAAGGAGTTGATGTGGTTATATTGTGAGAAATATGGGATCTTCTTGCAGAGAGAATATTCCATTTAGTATACACGCTTTTTAAGTTCACCAGTGGCAAAGTTATGTAATGCTACAAGGCACATGCACCAGTTTCAGTATGCATTTTTCAACATGCCATTTAAAGCACAGATTGGTACATACCTACTCAGTTTTTACTCGTTGCTCCAGGATGCAACTACATTTCCCTTGATATACTTGGATAATAAAACAGTTGGTGGTAATTATCTTAATGATTTCAGCACGAAGATTAGTAACCCTTGTAATTTTTATCCTTGCTAGTATAAATCACTTTACAAGGGCTCAAAGTACCTGTTAAACTGCTAAAGCAGCGTACACATTTTCAGTACTTAAATTAACTTCTGACTTTAGAACTGGAATACTTTTGTATAAAAAGTGAAGCCTCTCTACTTTTTGAATAGGAGGCATTAGTAATTGAAACACTAGTTGGAAACAGATTGTGGATTTAATGCCCTTGTTCAGGAAGGGCAGAAGGAATGAGGGAAAAAAAATTCCACCCTTGAAAATGAAATTCAGATACAAATGATCTAGGGGAAAACAAAAAATCAGTTTCCTTTCTTTTTAAAGAATGTTCATACTTTGGAATTATAATTACTGTAGTTTTACATTATGTGTATTTTTATACACTATATACAACACAATAATACTCTGTATATAATATGTAATGATTTATTAATCTGAGTCAGTGAAGACCCTCAATTTAACACAGTTCAAAGGCACTTAACTTGAAATGCATGTTGCAGCCCATTTTTATTCTGTAAGTCAGTCAGATAAATTCTGCTGCAGTGCAAGGTTAAGTAACCCTGCAATCTGAACACACAAACAGATTCTGCAGTGACACCAAGAGTCACATGTGTAGTCCTAATCTGTTTATAAAGAATTCCATTAAGGAATTACTCTTGCATGTATGAGCGTTGAAATACAATATATACACATTTGCACAGATGAAGATTGCAAAGCAGTCCAACACTATTTTAAAGACTGGTAGATACATGCTTTTTCATTAGTTCAATTTTCTGTTTAACTTATGCACTTTCCAATTACATAGCCAATAACTAGTCCAGGTCTCTTATCTAGAAACTCCTTTAAATACTAAAAGACAGTTCCAGTCTCTGAATTTCCAGCACAAATCAAGAATCAGGGTATAGACTGTTTAACAAGAAGTCTCTAATTGGAAAGAAAAGTTTGAGTTAACATTTAGATTTTCATCCACAATCAGATGTAAAACCGATAGCAGCTTATCTGTTTTACAAGTTTACGTAACCTGTCCTTGCATCCAGGTGACACACTTGATTTGTCAGTAACCAAGGAACAGCCTGAAAGATATTATTTTATTCTTGACAATATTGATTTTCCTTGTAATATCTCAAAGATTGGATTATCAGTGCATAAATATAGTTTTTATTAGTTTTATTGTTTTCAGTCCTATCAACATTCATTGACTATTAAAGGTCTAAGAGTAACCACACAAATTTGTCTACAAAATACTTTTCAGCAACTTTGCCTTTGTTCTTTTTAATTTCCTGCTTTACTTAGTTTTTACTATTTTTCAATTGTCTGTAATGTATCTTGTATTCACTATCCATGACATAAAACCAAAATGGGGGCAACTCTCTTATTTCTTTCTGTATTCTCAGTTTCTGTGTGCAGCTTTTGACAACCATCTGCTTAAATTAGACTTCACCTCCTTCTCCCATGCATCCCTGTCACAATAAAACATTGACAGAAACAATTTATTCCTGCAAAACAGAAAGTTAATAAATAAGTGAAAGTTCTACTTGTTTTTTCATTAAAGACCTGATGTACTCTCAGAACCTGTGTTATATTTATTTATAAGATCATCTGAAGCTGTAAAAAATTAAAAGGTAAAGCTCCAACCCAAACACTGGATTTCACAATGGGATTCAGACTGTGTCTAATATTCACAAATTACTGTAGAGCTTTTGCAAATAGCAAGTAGCATGTCAGATGAAAATCTCTAGGTGCAATAAATGTAGTGTAAGAGGAGGCTCATTAGCGGCAATTAAAGAGGACATGACAGCATTGCCCACACCCAGGTTTACGTAAATGAGAAAAAAAATGTAAGGCAGCCAGGCCTTATATAACTTCAGTATTTCCAAAATAGTGTTATTTTTCCCCTGTTAGGGCAGCAGGCAGATGAGCAGGCCAGTGACTATCCCTGGTCTGAGGTTTAATGAACGGCACAGACATGGAAAACTGCCCAACTAGACAGGAGAAATCACTGCACAGGAGAGATGACAGAGCAAGAAGTAAAACACCTCTAGGGACAGCATCGTGAGGAGTGAGGGATTTTGCAGGTGGTTAAGGGGGAGGGAGAGCAGAAATGGCCAGACTTCACAGGCACTCAGAGGGGAACATTGGGGTTTTCTGGGGAGCCGACTATTGCAAAGCCAATAGCACTGAGGTACCTGCGTCAGCAATACCAAATATTGCTGAGATTACCTAGGTAACTATCAAAACCACCAAATTTGGGTATGGATGTAGCAAGCTAGGACAAGTGGGGAAAGAGATACTATGGTACGTAAATCCCGTGGCAGGTGTATGGTCCCTGTATGGTCCCTGACTGCCACAGCCAAAGCTGAGCGAGACCCCAGCCCATCATCCCCCACAGGCCACAGCAGCCCCACAGTGGGGACGACTGGGGCAGGTGCACCTTCCCTGGCCCTGGGGTACCCTGCCAGTGCCTGTCCCAGGCTGGATAGCATCAGCAACTACCCACCATCAATAACCACATCCCTTCTCCCTCAGCATTCAAGGAAAAATATCTACAAGAAGAAACACATAGCTGGAGAGACCTTGTTTTGTAAAAGTCTTCCCTTGCGCAGCCAGTTTTAAATTCTTGGGGATCTTATTTGTCTCTGTTTTGCTGGTGGTTTTGGCAGCTGCATGCCATGATCCAACTTATCATGTTCTAATGATTTTGGCTGGAAAGATGCTCAACATTTTTACAGTAGGTATACCAACACTTAGTCGATATTCTCTACTCAAGGATCACGTACCTTCCCATAGCTGTAACATGACTCTGCAACTCGCACACCGTTCACTATTATCTTGGCTGTGACCCCTGGTCCCTCTCCAAGCAGTGTTTCCAGGATAGCGTCCACGCCTTGCAAGTGTGCCCTACATTCTTTGTCCTCACCTTTGCAATCTTGCATTTAGCCATTTTAAAAAATGAGCATTTTTTCCAAAAGAAACACCTTAGAAAGCAAATTAGACCAGTCTATATATATGATCTATCTTCATAAGTACTTACTGTTCAATCAGCTGTAGTGTCATTTGTACATTTTCTCAGTAATAAGTCCATATATTTTCTTCCAGATTTTTTCTGATGTATCTAATAGCACTGAAACAAGTCAGTAAGGATTCTCATTAGAAAGATCCACAGTGAATGATGATATAATATTAGATAAAGTACTTTTTGCCACCTACTACTTTAGCAGCGTGGCTGAGCACCTTAGTCCTTTAAGGTTGTTTCTATTAACCCTGTCTCCAGCTTCTAAGAGGTGCTGAATTTAAGAGAAAAAAAACTCAGATACAAGAATCTATCTAAAAATTAGGATGCTTAAATGGCTAATAGAAAACCTAAGAGATTTTGAAAATCATTTTTATGCTTGGAAGCTGATGTTAATCAGAGGAACTTAGTGAAAAAATTGATTAAATTGATTAGCAAGAATCAGATGGGGATGATAACAGAGTTAACTTGTAAGGAACCTAGCTTCACACCGGTTTCAGAAAATCAGAGATAGAATTAAATTGGCTTCTCTTGTAGCCCTTGATCCTGAGAAAAAAGAGAAGAGAAGGCAGAGAAATAAAGGAAGTATCAAGACAGACAGACAAATTGGCTGTAGCTGTTTTATGAGACTTGCTAAGAAAGCTGGATCAACTCTCAATTTCCCCTGTGTCATTTGTTCTTCTTGTTTAAGAAAGTACCACTAAATACTAAGCCTAAAGCACTGAGATGGCCTAATTTGTAATTAATGGTTATTGTGGCATAAAATAAATAGATACTTAAGTTTTACTGGATATTCCAGGGTAGAAATGTAACCAAATATGGGTGCTACTAATTAATGAATTAAAATCTTAATTTCTGGAGTTTTGTGTAGTGCTGTAGAATATGATTTTTAATTGGATGCCAGTTACTTTTAAAAACCTTATGTTGCACCAGTAAATTCACAATATGAATAGATGTTAAGGCCAAACATTATTATTTGATCATATCCTCAAATATTAATATACAGGAAAACTGTTCTACTATTATTCTAGGAAAATGAAATATTGGTATAGTGTTTCTAGAAATGACAAAGCTTTAAAATTTTCCCATGCAACATAAGTAATGCATCTTTAGGAAAGTGTTTAACAATTCTTGAGGTCTCTTCCAAAGATTAACTCACAAGCTCTAAAACAGTAGTGTTCAAGAGCATAAATAAAAGTATGTAATAAAATGTTTAATCACTGTTTTCAGTGCAAACCTGAAGGCAACTTTTGTTGTGGAAATCCTCTTGCCTTTCCATTAAATCTTCCCTTTCCTGAGCAGGTGGGGGAAGGGAGGAGGAATGATTATTACTAATTTAATTAAGCTACTAAGATTACTGGTCCCGTCCATCGGGAAATGACAACTTTGAGATTGAGAATTGGATGTAATCTTCTCACCTCATTACTATTTTTGTCATGAAAATAAATTAATTTTGTATATTTTCTGTTCTCATTACTATACTTGTCATAAGAGGGAACTATCAAAATTCTAATAATACGTGATGTACTTTGGTAATTATGGTACTACGTCCCACAACTTTTGACATTTTCAACCCTGCACTTGATTTGCTGGCTATTCCACTCCTCCCTGTCAGGTTAATAAAGGCTGTAGATATGGAATCAGCCAGATAATTTTCTACAAAACGCAATTGCCCCATTTTATCCCTTTCCAGTTTTCAACTATAGTTTTTGGGGGAAACAAACAGAAAATTAAGCTGAACTGCACTGATATTAGTGCACTGTAAGGTATCAGAATTTTTGTTGTGCACTGAAGTAAATTCTATAATAAATGTGAAATAATATCTCTGGATATCAATTTTACATTCAAATCCAAAGATTAAGATCTTTTCTGGAAGCAGGCAGATTCTGCTAATGAAATCTAATCACAATTGCATGCGCTACAATCAAACAAATGGTTTTGTGTGTTTACACATAGAAACATTGTTTCAGTTGATTAGTGAGAACATCTTGGATAGCAAAACTTCCACCAAAAGCAAAACAGAAAATCAGAAGCTTCAAAATAGAAAGTTCTATGCTTCTCTTACATTATGCTGCATTCTCCTGTTCCTGGGCAAAATAACTAAAAAGTGAGAACATCAAATTTTTAAAAAGCATCCCAAATGTTTTGGAGTACAGCCCTAACCAAAGAATTGCAGCAACTTAGGTACACTTAGAAGAAAAACCTTGTGCCCTTGGACAAGAGAAACCTATCTTCCTTACTCCTAGCCCGACAGCTGGTATATCTGCTCTCTGGCCAACTGCCTGTATCCTTCCTCTTCTTCCCCATCCGTGTAGGTGGAAGCCAGTTGCTGCCAGTGCGAGGGTGACACCAGGACTGGTCACAGCTGTGCGTCCCACAGATTAGTCTCTAGCAAACTGCTACCGCTCACAGTTATGTGGCAGAAGCACAGGAACCAGTGCTCACATCACTTCTCCAAACCCGCCAGCAGACCTGTGGTAGGTATCTCTTCCTCCTTTCCAAAGGCTTTTGTTCCATAGGTCACATTATTCACCACCTTCTTTGTGGACCTGTGGGAGAGAAAATGACACAAGTGAGAGTGGTTTAGCTGTCAAGTGTTCCAAAAACATGCTGTTATATACCACTCATTTTCAGATGAAGCAATTATTAGACCTTCTTGAAATCAGAAGACCTCTTAGCTTGTGAATGAAGGAAAAAACAACTAACACAGAACTGAGAAAGGACCAAAATTATGCTAGCTAGATAGAAGAAATTCTTCAAAAAGATATCCACCTTTTCCTCCAACAATGGCAAAATCTGCCACTTACTAAAGTGATGCAAAGTTACACTTTGAATTGTAAAGTTTTCCAAAAATATCTTTCATCATCCATACCTTTTTAGAAATGTGTTTCTCCTGGATGAAGGCATAGCTACACTGATTCATGCATTTCTACTTCTATGCTCTATTTTTTCAATTCATAGGTAAATCTGAAAGTCAAAATTACTTACAGCCCCTGATGGTGCCTATGTGACTCCCCTCCTTCTTCCAAAGCTCTGAGTTTAGTAGGAACATGAAGCTTATGCTGAAAACCTTCCACTGGCATCCAGTCACGTTCTTATACCAGCCGAAAGCCTTGGTTCAAGTTTTCAAAGCAGTTAAGGGATCAAGATTCAGCTACATCAGAGAATGCATTTTGATCTATAAATCACAGAAACAGTGATATTTTTCAGGGAACACAGAGAGTGAAGATCACAAAAGCCAGAACAAAGCATTCAAGAGCCAGGGAGAATGCATTTTCTCTCTAAAGAGACACAGCTCTGAAGGGATCCTCTGCCTTTCAGAGGACACCAGATAGAGCAGGTTTGATTGCCTTTCAGAAGCATCATCTGGCCCCATTTTAAGTGACAGAATATGTTTTTGATCTCTAGCTCAATATTCCTCCCAGAAGACCTCACCAACTGCACTCACAAACTAAAAATTAAAATCCCCAGTCCTCATAAAGTTTTGGACTCAAAAAGGCAAAAGCATCAAAGCCTTCATAAATATATTATAATGTTATGAGGGTATATGAAGCCAGGTGCTACTTCTCTACCACCATCTTCTTGATCAACACCAATGAGAGGTTTCTTCCTAGAACCTCATAAAAAAACTGGGCAGTCTTGGAGATCAAAAATAAGAAGTTATTTGCTATAAATAATACTAGTCAGCAGAAGAATTGGGCAATACTCATAAACTGTAGAAAGACCCAGATGCTGAGATGCTATTTCTAAAATCTACTTAGCACTTAAACAAAAGTATTATTACAGAGTTTGACATCACGTTGCAAGCAACTTTCATAAGTGGCCCATACGAAGCTGCCTAAGCATTAGTGCACATCTTGCCATAGCAGTGGGATTTCAAATTATGTGACAGTTTGACACTCATCTATTCTTTTTTCTTTAAGGATTAAACCTCTCCTGTATCCCCAAATTAATGTAGATGTCCCATCAGTCTAGAGCTTTCTGGCACATATTCTGTAATTATAAAATTTACAGCTTTCAGCAAATGCCTGTAATGAAAGAGCAAATTCTTGTGAAGATGATAAGGGTTATAGGAACAGCATCAGATAAAAATGATGAACATGATTATTTGCAACCACTGAAACAATTTCTATGGAAAGGACTCCAAGTGGCTAGAAAATCTGATAGTAGAAAGAAAAAATATGGCAAATTATTTTTAGTATATATATTAATCATTTAGAGCTTCTAAATCAAATGAAACAAGTCTGTAGAGAAAAAAACTAGTTCCACTGAAATTTAAAGCAATAGTGCCACTGACCTTAATAAAGTCAGTGGGTGTCTAACATGATTCTGCTGCATTTGGCTTACTATTTTGTCTAGACAAAAGGCAAGATCATATCTGTAAGTCACATAACAGTTTTGTATCTGTTAGGAAACAATAGTACTAAGCAAAAAGATTAGAGCTAGATCGCAGCAAAGATTTGGTTTCTTCTGAGGGCAACTCAGAAGAACTATGGAAGAAAGATACACATCTATCACCTTGTAGAAGAGGCTTCCTGTGACTCCATTAACAGAAATAATTGTCATGAGTTATAGCTTATCTGGCTTTAATGAACAACAAAGCCTCATTTTAAGCAGTTGGGAAATTCAGAATTTGCAGGCTGGATTGTGTGGCTTTTTTAAGCATTCTAAACAATCAGAAAGTCATTAGCAACATCATTTTTCCTCTGGTACCCAAAAGCTCTGAGGCAGCTATTAAATACTGCCATTTTCAAGCATTCAAGGCAAATTCACAACGTGTTCCATATTTACTAATTCACTAAAGTTTGATGGTCACTGGAAAGCAGATGTTAGGGCTTTCCTGGTAATGTAAACATCTGTGTTAGCTATGAATAAGTAGAGATCTTCTAATACAAAAATCATTATGAAGGAATGAATCAAAAAACCTTCAATGAACTTAATAAAAATTAACCTGTTCTAAGTAGCGTATTTTTACAAGGGTGATCTGAATGCTAATTCTTTCCAGGAGATCTAAGGAAGCCTCAGGCTATATTTCCAGACAGTATATACCAGAAAAATAAAATTTACATAAATATGTGTAGATTATTAGTGGTTGCCAAATAGATTCATTTGATATTTTTATGATCCAACTGTTTTCCATTTAGCCAGCAGACACTGATATTTTTGTTCTGTAGAGGAAAACCATAACAAACCAAATAAAATATTTTTATACAGTAAAGCTGTTCTGCCCTTAAGGTACAGAGTTTTTCCATATTGTTTCTATCTGAAAGTTTATTCAGATTATGAACTCCCTGCTGACACTGATACCTCTACTCTCTCTCTCCCTTCCCAACTCTTAAGTCAAATAGTTGGGTCAGCACTTGTGCTTTTACTTTGATTATGTAAAGTCCCTCTGGAAAGATACAGTACATTCTAAAACATCTTTATTTTACGGTCTGCTGTGAGCTTACATATTTGAATGCTTAATTTACAGACATGCTCAGGGAAGTGTTGATGCAAAGAAACCAGCTATTCATACATAACCCAGATCAAAGCAGTACTTCTCAGTAACATGGGCTCTATAGCATCAGTTAAATAATTTAGGAAAAAATCTTCCCCAAAACATCTGTAAGCAATTTAAATTAAATTTTAAAAGTCATGGCTGACTTCTGCATTACTTAGCATTTCTGCTTCTTCTGTAACCTGATTTTTGTTACTAAATGACCCCACACCCTACCCACCGTGCTGACTACCTGAACGACGGTGTTGACGCACAGCCTCAGACCTGGACAGATGCAGAGAAATCCTAGACACACTTTCAACAGACCAGAAGCTACATAAAGCATCAAATTCAGGCCTCTGTGCCCTGCTTCTCAGCTATGCTCGTTAACATGGGCTTGCCATGCTGTTGGCTGTGCTCAGACGACATCAATCGGCTTTTAGCAAAGGCAAATCAGCTTGCACCTGCCTGCAATATCCTGCACAAAGCCTACCCCATTACTCACACATCCATAACAGAAAATAAATGTGGAGACTCGAGTTAGGTGCCTTTATGTAGATGTGATTCACTAGTTGAAATGCCTTTTTGGACTTGGGGTCAACACAGTTGCAAAAAGGCATCAGCCTCCTCTTTGCAAAAGGAAGAACGAGGGTGATGGAGCTCAGCATGAGCAGCCGTGGTGCAGAGCCACAAGGTTGCAGAAACAGACATCTTGTGTCTATTTACATTATCTGGGTATTAAAAAATAATGCTGTACAGTTCTTGCTTCAGCATGTGAGAAACAACCACCTCTGTGAGCAGCCCTGATCCAGAGCAGAGAATGGATCCAGCTATCAAATAATACACTCACCATTTTTTTCTTAAAAAGGGGAATATTTTAGCTGAATCCTTCAGCTCACTTCATAGTATTGCTTTGGGCAAGAACAAACAGTGGGGATGAAATATTTTAACCTAATATTGCTGCCAAACAGGTTTTTACATTGAAAGACACCCTGATTTATGGTTTTGATTAAGTTAATATTCATATATTGTTAAAAGATGTGCTCAGCACTTTAGGATTTCTAAGCATGCCAGATTAAGAAATTACCAATAAAACCCAAAGATTTTAGTGAGGCTGCTGTTTAGCAAGCCAACAGTAATCCCAGTAATGAAACCTTAAGGGAGTGAACAACTTACTCGCTGTGAATCAGGTCTGTAAGTCATTACAGGACACGGTACAGTCCACTAAGCATGAGCAAGGGCTAGGTAGGAAATCACAGCAAATGCAGTAGAATTTATGAACAAATTTTGAAATGTCAAGACATTCTTTCACAAGCTCTTTGATCAACTGATAAAATGGTTAAAATTTGCTGTGGTTTTAAGTGTTCTAATAACTGCTGTATGTCAGGTGGATTTTCACATTTGCCTTGAAGTAGACTTTGATATTATGACTTTCCTCAAAATAAGGAATAGTAAAATAAAAGCAGAGAGACAGTTGACATACCAGTGATGGAAGTAGAGTATACCTGAAGCTAATATTGATTTAAGTAGTCCAGTTTCCTGATTCTCTATTTCCCTGTCCTTTTAAAACCAGAATAAATCCAAATTATCTTGAATATATATGTTTAACCCATACTTTTAACTGTATATATCTCAAATTTTGATTGAAGCTGAAAAGTAGAAATGCAAGATACCATAAAAAAGCAGTAAACCATCTTGCAAGCTCCCTTCCTCACGAACTCCCACTGACTTAAGTGAAATTATTACTGCTATTGATTACTAAAAATTACTATTGCCATCTTCTGGTGCAATTGAAAATTGGAAGTTGTTCTCATTAAAATGTGTGTTGAGATTGCTGATGCTATCTAATGCTAGGCATGGTACTGTTCCTTTTGGAATTGAACACGAAGTGCATAATAGGTGTGGTTTTCCTATAAATAAATAGCTGTGTTTCTCCCCAAAGCTTTTTTGTAAACTTGGTATGTATAGAATTCAAGATGGGTCTTGGAAAATGGAAAGAGGGAAACAGTGATGGCAGATTGAGCTTGCTAAACTTCTGTACTTTTAATAACATTCTTTTGGGATAATTTAATGATTTGGAGTACTGTGTTTGGCAAAATTTCTAAAAATAATAAAAGTTTCTGTATACTATTGTTGAGAAAAAATTACCATCATCCTTGTCTAGGCTTTCAAGGATTTGAACTCTGTACCAAAACAAACATACCATAGTCAAATATCTGGTGCCGAGAGCAAACATTCATTGATCTAGATTGAAAAGCAAGAGAGAGATCTTCAGGCATATTCAAAATACCCTTGCGTAATTTTTGCCCTCAGTGTGAAAAAAAAATAGGCCAGCCCACTTAAGAAACAATCCACTTGTCCAAATGCCTTGTAAAGATAATAAAAACCACGAATTCAGGAGTTAAATCTTTTCATATCAAAGGCTGCTAGAAGTGTAATACATATTCCAGGGTAAAGGATATTGACACATTTTTAAGTATTTTATAAATATTGCAACACTTCATGGCTGCAAAGTGAAATTAACAAGTTTCAGCCTTGAAATAGGTCAATGAATATCTAGTCAGTAAGGATCAAGTCACCAGGGAATTTTGCATTATTTGGTGGCTTTATATCACCATGTATACGCTTCCACATAAGTACAACTTTCATGCACCAATAACTTTGTGAAATTTTATGGCCTGTGTTGTATACCCAAAGTGTTTTCAGGTTTTCAAATCTCTGCACATCTGTAAACTAATTATACAGAAGGGAACGAAATGCACTTGCTTACCTGCTTAGGTTCAGTAGACTGATTTCAGGGTTTTTCAGAGACTTAATTTCAGGGCAAAAAATAAACACAGAACTTGTTCAAGTACCACTGGGAGCTTTTCCACTGACTGCAGTGGCACTATGTGCATTATATATGCTCCTTTGTTAGTAGATGGTGCTAGTTAAAGTAGCAATTCTTAAATTCAATTCTTAAATTACTGGAAATGATTCAGCAATAAAAGAGGTTTCTATTGGCTCTAAGATTAAATACATAATATCCTCAAAGAAATGTGGGGGAATAAAAGGGGAAATTAAGAGAAAAATCACATAGGATGATAAACTGCTCCCTTTTTTCTTTCCAGATCTAATACCAGACTAGCAGATAATACAAAAAAATAGTCATTATTATGCTTACATAACTACAGTACATAATACTTTAATATTGCAGATGCTCTATTGACCCAGAACAAAGACGCAATCTTTCTGCATTATAGGCAGGGATTGATCCAAAACAGTTTCTCAGTAGGAGGAAATCATGAGATGTGCAAGGAGGTAGCCAACTCCAGCTCATTAGAGTGAGATCCGCTCAGCCCAGGTCCTGCAGTTCTCCTCAGGAGATCACCACAAGCTTTGAATGGGAACTGGCTTCCCTTTGTCTCACTGCCAAACCTAAAGAAGTAACCAAAGTGGCTCGCTGAGCCAGTCTAAAAGCCTTCTGGGTCCCCAAAGAGTGGCTTTCTAACATTTCTTTCTTTTTTCTTTGGCTGAGGATATTGTATTACCAAAAGACAGTGGGTCAAGCAGCACACTAGGTTGTGTTCCAAAAAAACTGTCTTAGATGGTCCTGACCCTATCATTCTTCTTCCTTTCTCTTCCTGCTTCCTTGGTGTACCCCTGAGAAGTGCTTCTCTCCCTCGGCTTGTGCACCCTGAAATGCAGAGGGGCCAACCTGTATGGCTAAAACATGTGCCTCGGGGAATTCCAGCCTTTCTTTGAGCAGGAGAGGAAGTGGTGAATTTCTAGAGAAGAAAGCTGAAGTGGGTCTATGAAGAATTATTGGTTGTATGGCAAAAGCCTTGCAACCTGAATTCTATTAACTATGAGACAGATAGATCTTTTACCCTCCATAAATTATGCATTTTCAGGCAGCCACTTAACTGATACTCTTGAGTTTTAACCAAAAAACATTTGGATGGAAGAACAGAGCAAATTTTTTCTGGCCTTCCTTTCTTGAACATTTTCGCTCTAAGTCTGCTTCTGAATTTTATCTGCTAGCTGGCTGCATACACTGTGCACTTGCTGTTAGGTCTAGTCAAACTAACGGTTAACTCCGATTCTGTCTTGCTTATAATTTCTAATTGTAATTTAAAGAAAATATATAATGATCTACATTTTGATAAGGCTATTTTAACCTATTTTACATTTATTTTCAGTTTCAGGAATCAATTTCATTGCCTCAAGTGACAAAAAAAATAAGCAATTTTTATGTTGCTGATGTATTAACATTTAACCTTTCTTTCTTAATTCAGATACATTTTTACGGCAGCTGCTGTACTGATCCTCTATGGATAGAGGAGTTCTCAATTGTCATCCCTCAATTCTCAGACATCCTTCCTTTCCTAGTTTAAACCTCTAATCAGCCTATCTACCTTCTGCATTGACATCCCTGGTCCCACAATAGTTTGGGGAGCTTTCATCCACCAGGAAACAGGGGGCATTCTGAGCACTTAAGAATTTTTTCAAAAGGCATTCATTTTTTATTATTATTGAAGTAAATAAATTACTTTAAAATTAAAGTTTTGCTGGATCCGAGACAACCATTACTATTGCTGTCATCTGCCAAAGACACATCAAACAAAAATTTAAAACTCTCACAGATGCCAAATATTCTGGCAGCCATCCACCAGTCTCTAAAAAACCTGCTTAATTTTTCATAGCAGTCAGGGTTTTCTGCACTTATTCTATTAAATCCACAATTACTTTCAAATAACAGCAAGCCAATGACTTGAACCCTTCCAAGCAGCATAATTGAAGCTGAAGACAGCGTTGCTGGAAGGGGTCTCCAAATGTCCCTATCGCAGCAAGGGCCCCTGCAGGTGGAGCAAGACTCCACTGAGCTGGATGCTTTACAAATTCAGAATGAAAAGGTGGCTCCTGTCCAGACCTTAAAAAAAAGTATTTGATTTTCTGTATTGTGGCCATTTCATATTCTATGAAAGACAGATAAAGACTGGCTACCTTCCAATACCATTTCCCCATGGTTTTTCAATAGAAATATATGTTTCCCAGATGACATGGTTTGATTGTCTTCTTGATTCCAGCACTGACACTGCAGGTCATTTGAGGAGAGCATTGTTATTTCCCTGCTTCTCAGGTTGCCTACATATAGAAAGGAAAAAATAATATCTATTTTAAGTACCTTGAGACCTATGACTGGAAAGTGTTCCTTGTAAGTAGTTATTATTTAGAAAAAACAATGGAAAATGTTTAAAAATAATAAAACAAAATTTGAGCACTTCTGAGGAGGATTTTTTGTTACTCTTCACTCCCATGCACAACAAGATGTGACAGCAGCAATGGAGAGTTTTTTTGGTTTTTTTCCTACACTTGCTACACTTACCACCTCTTTCGCCTCAATTTCCACAATGTTTTCTACTTAACTTTTAAGAGATTTGTTCTTCTTATATTTTATTTACAATTTTTATTTCTTCCATTTTAATGACTTTTCCTTTGCCATTAGCCTTTTCACTGATGTAAAAGAGCATAGACTAGTTCTGCATAAAATAAGATTAAATAAAAAACTGTAAATATGGCAGAGAAAATTGTCTTTGTTACTAACATACAGCATGCTCTAACCAAGTTTGCCAGAATCCCACTCCTTTGTCAAGGTCTGGTCTAAAACTCATTTTCCTCTGCCCCTCACCAGCACCCACTTTAACTAGAAAGCATGGGCAGAAACAGTTTTCACAGATACTCCCATAAGGTCTGTGAAGAAGATGCACATTTTCCTCAAGCCCCTTAGAAATCTCAGCGCTCACGTCAATTCATAAAATCAGTGATTTAAAGGAAGGAGAGGGAGGGACTTACCAAAGCTTCAGCCATCTGGAGAGTCTAGGTAGGACTTACCATTTCCTTTTACTTCACTGATCTCTTTCATTGAACAGGCAAAGACAACTAAGGTGAGCAGAGGAAGAAGAGCAAAGAAGCTAACCTTGTGCTGTTTTCCTCTTAAGAAAGGGCCTATGTAACATTTTGATGGCCTTGTGAAGAAAGGTCTTTAGGATGCTTAGGGCATGAGACTGAAAAGAGACAGTAGACTGACAGGGATTTAGTAGAAATTTGCTAGCACATGTACACTGGCTCCTCAACATCTTCCCAAATCTCCTCTGGTGGCCACATGTGGCTGTCTCCTGGCTTTCCTATTCAGAAGAGTTGCTTGAGGAGACAACAAATGGAGGATAAGAAAAGCATAGTACAATTTGTACTCAAACAAAAGCAGATTTCCATGTGGGAAAAGGGGAAAAATGGAGGCATTTGGGACCTTAAAGACAAGAAATAATTTGCATACATGCTGCTGCATGTTCCTGCATGTTCCTCCTTTCTGTGACTGTGTTGTAGTCTTTTCTCATGCTGCTGAATATTTTTAGATAGCAGATGCCTCTTAAACTGCCCATTTAAAGCCTTTGCTTATTAGTGAAAAATAAGTTTTTGAAGGCATGAAAATATTTTCTAAATAGGCTGGCTCTAGAGTTTGCAAATTTGTTGGAGAATATTTCACCATTCTTATCAATGCAAGTACTATTTTGCACATTGCAATAATGAATGAAAACAAATCCTCTGAAGTAACTTACATTACAAAATAAATGATAGCCAAGAATTACATAAATATAGCCTGTGTGGTCTTCACTTTATAAAGAAGATTCACTACAGTAAATTTAAATGAAGAATTGTTTGTAAAACGTCTGGAGGAATGTGGATTTTTGCTGTGCATTCAACACTTGTTTCCATCACAAATTAAATTTTTTCACAAGCATTTCTGGTTTTATTCTCCTGAAAATCCTATAATCTTTGTCAAAAGTAACGTCACATTCGAACAAATCCTTATCAAGAGAACAATAAATATTTTCTGTATTGTTAGCTTGCTAAAAAAGAAGATACAATGTTTATCAAAGAAAATATGACACATAGGAAGTGAGCTACATTTTCAATAATCCCAGTTGGTGTTTTGCACATAGAAACCTTGTGAGGTTGGGTAGTTGAATGGAAGGGGGGCTGTGAAGGTTTTTTTCTATGAACAACTGTAATATGGGTTCAGGAGAAGACTCATACTAAATTTTGTGAAAGAAGAGTTGCTTTCCTTTGTTTTTTTGGCCGTAGAGTTATGCTTGTATTTGGAATGCATGCAGCTTGTGGTATTTGAAAATTATATTATTATCTAAAGTAGGCTTATAAACAGACATGAATCCTTTTTATAAGTAGGACTTGCACAACAGAAAAAACATGGGATTTTGTTCAGGAAAAGAAAAAGAAAATTTCCTAGCCACGTTTTCACTGTTGACTATATCTCTCATAAAGAAATATACTTTTACTAGACACTATTTATTCAGTAACGTAAAACTTGTAAATAAACACTGTTTTCCTCTGTCTGAATTCCCTCTTACTCCCTCTGACAATCTTCATTTTGGAAGTACAGTGGGATGCTATCATGTACATTGCATTAATCAAACTTGGGGGTGGGGATGGACTTTTTGGCTGAGATTTATTTTTTCTTATTGACTGTTCAGAAAAGTTGGCTGGTTTGGAAGTGTTTTTTTGCCTTCTCACCAGGAATCCAAAAGATCAGCTTAGACAAAAATTTTCTGCTGCAATGTGGGACCACTGCAGACACCAATTCTGTGGCAAGCCTAGGTCCTTGACGTGTTGAGACTGAGAGTCTGAAAGAGAAGTCTTTCACTTTCCAGTCTGACATGCAAAGGAAGCAGAGTAGTAAGGAACAATGTAAGTGAAATATAAAGATAGGAAAGCAGGAGTTGTCCTCTGGCAAGGGATTAATACTGTACAAGTGATCTGCTTGTTGTCTGATGTGGCATTAGATAAATCTCTGGGGTTTTTGGTTTTAGGGTTTTTGTTGGGGTTTTTTTGCTGGTTTTTTTGTCCTCATCTGCCCACAATGACAGCATATTGCAAGTAAAACCACACATACACCTTTTTTTTGTACAAACCAGCTTTTTATCCCCTTGCATTATTCCTGTAGAACAAACACTTCTGCATTGATTGAACTAGTTTCTTTCCCTTCTTATGCATAATATTCTCTGAGCTGCATGCAAATCTCCATTAACTGTGATCACTATCAGCAAAGGATAAACCCAGAACCATCAGATCTCAGGCTTTGTAGCCTACCACCACCTTCTACTTCTATGGTATTTAAAACCTACCACCCCTAAAGCACAATTGGAAGTCTAGTTTAATTAATCCTTTTCAAAAAGAAGCCATTGGTTTGCTCCTACTTGTTTCATACACTACAAAGAATAAACCTGAGGCCATACTCTCTTGGTTACCACAACATGATAGCATACCCTTACACGGGGCCATCTGGCTATCTAATTGTATCTTGTAAGCATGAATCTAAATGAAATGTTTCTGTTTGTGGATAGCACACTTTGAACAATGAAAATAACAGATGATCATTCACTAAACAGATATCACATTAAAACTTTATAATAACAAGCAAACTCATGCTGACAACCGCAGTCATGACAACGTTTTGTCATTCATCATAATTAGGAGCTTGTGATAAATTTGATGCTCTTCTCTTTATATATATCTCCCTTTTAAATGTACTTGCTTTCCTTTTAAGATTTAGTTTTCTTTAGAGATCATCAGTCATTGTGTTCAGACAAGGAAAATAGGGAACGTAAACAGCAAAACATGTTAACTCTTCCATGCAGTTTGCAAATGCAGTGGATCACACTAAGAGAACGTATCAAAGAAAAGACATAAAAATTAAAGGTACACATTTCCCAGAGAAAAAGGAAAACTTTAAAATCCTTTTAAGTCAATGTTATAAAGGGTTGATGTCCTCTTCTTAGTATAGAACCTGAATAATTTGATAAATTATTCAAATAATTTGTAGAAATATTGGTAGACATTCAGAGAGATTCCACCCCACCAGGAGGCATGAGATGTTTTGAACTATGTTCTCTCATACCAACCCACCTGGGACACATTCCTTGGAAGCACAAGTATTAGTTTTCTTTTGAGTTTAGGGGGAGCTATTAAGCATAACTGAGAAAGTGTATCATCAGCAGGTCTTAGGATGGCTTTTAGGAAGTACTGTCATACATGTTTGTGGTAAGAACAACGTTGTTGAAAATATTTTGCAGATACATTCGCAAGATATCAAATTTAAAAAAAAAAAAGAAAGAAAAGGGAAAGAAAAGAGAGAAAGGGAAAGAAAAGAGAAAGAACAATAGAAAAATGTTATATATACCCAATCTACAAAAGCTGAAGAATCTGGCTTGTGAGGGAGACACAAATCCCTAGTCTGTTGGGATCCAATATCTGTAAACTCAATTTTCATGCTGGATTAACTCCTGATGATGACTTCAAAAGGACCAGGTTTTCACCTCAAGTGTTCAAAGTGAAACTGAAAAAAAAAAATCCCCCACAAGACTCCCCAGCCTGTTTTTGATGTGGAATGTGCTGCACAGAATGGCTGGGGTGCACTGAGCAGCCCTGATCCTCTAATCTACACTGTTCAAGAAAAGGACTTTGAAATGCATTTTGTGGTGTAGAATAATTTTGTGGTGCAGATGATTATGCAACCTGATATAACCTTTTATATAATTTAACATGTAATCTTCAGATTCTGTGCAAGGGAAATATAGCCAAAGTGTGTGGGATAATGTCTTATTTACAGCATCATATAGATTTGCAAAGATATGTCTGATGTGCACTCTAAGTGTACATAGAGTGTGTACATATGTACTTGTACATATTCAAGTGTACACAGTTTTAGGTATAACTGAGCTACATATGTTATACCAATATATTATATTTTTATTCTGAAATATCTCATTCTACAGCCTTTGTGTACTTCAAGGTTTCTGTATTTTCATTTTCTTGTCATGTTTAAAGCAATATATCAATCTGAGCTTCATATTTAAGTCCAAACATGGAACAGGTGCATCTTTATGTTTTGACTACGAAACACTACGCTCTGTATCAAAAGCTGACTAAAAATCTTTTCAAAATAGTGTGCTTGTTACAGGGGAGCAAATTACAACAACAACAAAGAATCACATTTCCTATCTTTCAGTGAAGCGGAGGTGGTAATGATTCTTCTAATGGTAAGATGATAATTGTCATGTAATGTTATAATATCTTTGCTTGGAGGTGCTTTTTATTTTCATTTTTTATCAGCTTTTCTGAAAGGCTACACAACCTATAAATTAGCTATTATACAAAGTTTGGGTGAGCAGAGTGTGAATGCTGCCCGAACTCAACACTGAGCCAGGCAATAGAAAGTTCATTTTATGTCAGGAGAACATCATTGAAGATTCCAGCCAGAAATCAAATGGATACCTAAGGATGAAAGGTGATGATAATCTTGAAGATTAAATGAAGGTATGTTTCAGAACACAATTCCACAGTTTGTAATGAAATGACAAAGTTGTTTCCACTTTGGAAAGTGTTTTTGACGAGGCTCTGCACTTGAGGTTAATGTCTGTGTGTAAAGGGCAAGCGTTACGGAATAAGAGAAAAGTTGGTTCAGAAAATTACAGATCAAATGAGGAAAAACAAATGAGTAGCTTTAAATGGGTCCATAAAACAGTAAATAATAATGAATCACAAAAAGAATTATTTTTTTCATTTAAATGCTAATATCACCTTTGTCTTCTAGAAATAAAAAATATTAATATATTCAAATAAAGAAAATCAATATGAGCAACATTCATGTACTTAGATCAAGCTCAACAACAAGTAGCTACCAGCAGGATATTTACCACCTGGTAACAAAATGGGACATTTCATAGCTATGTAATTGTGCTGAACTAAACAACATCCCACAGGTGTTCCTGCTACTGGTTTACTCTCCTCTGTTACCCTAGGCTGAAGCTGAAACATCCAGGAGCATAAACAGGAAAAGAACAGCATTCCCGTGCATGGGGGTACTTCAGCTCAAACAGCGTGTGATTTGGTACGGAGTCAAACAAGAAGAGCTCCAAGCCCAGCTGTGTGTCCTCTCTCACCCCACAGCCTCTGCTGTGGATATTCAGGTGCATCTTCACCAAAACGATGGTGTGGATGGAAAATACATCCCTGTTCAGAACAGGTGCAATAAAGTAAATTGTTCTGAGCTGACATTCATCTTGATAACCTTTCCGAAATCTGTCCAGACCTTTGCACCCAAGTTGTTTGGCATCTACACTCAGCTTAAACACTGGTAGCTACAGGTAGAGCAATATGCCTCTCATCCTTCGTGACTCTGGTCAACAGCATGCAGATATACAGCTAAAAGCTGCCTTTTAAATGGTTTCTGTTCAGGTGTGAGAGAGAGGAAGAGTTTGGGAGCTGGGGTGTAGCTGTAGAAACAGGAAGAGCAGAACACAAGAAATGGGGTTTTGTGTATCAGCATATTGCTGAAGAACCAAACTAAAATATTTGTAAAACTATTGCTATGATAAATCAGTTTTCACGTGTTTATCACTAACTCTCTTTTCAAGCCAGTATAAAGTTTGAAAGGCATATGCCCTACAAATGAAGCAATTTTCCTGTTTCAGGATTTACAGAAACATATTCTTTATCCATAGGCCCTGCCAGAACTAAGTAAACAGACCCATTGCTCCCTTGTGAGGCAGTTTATCCCTCAGTAAATTAACTGCAGCAACACTCAGTTTCTCACTTATTGGGTCTGAGCCCATCCACAGATGCACAGAAGCAAATGCAGGGCCCTCCGGTGCAACCCAGCACTCCCACGCTTTCATGGGTGGCTGGGGCACCAGTGGGGCTGGGGGCCACCCCCAGGCTCTTCCCAAGCCACAGTGAGGAGGTGGCACCAAGAAAGAGGTGACCATCCTCATCTAGAAGCTGCGTAGGAGGGGGCACAGTCATGCCACGCTGCTTGGAGTGTGTCATGGTTTAACCCCAGCCAGCATCCAAGCCCCACACAGCTACTCACTCACTGCCCCAGGTGGGATGGGGGAGAGAATCAGCACAGTAAAAGTGAGAAAACTCGTGGGTTGAGACAAAGACAGTTTAATAAGTTTATTAAGCCATGCATGCAAACAAAGCAAAACAAGATAGGGAACGATAACAGAGATAAACAGCATCCTCCACCTGAAAGCAAAACCCAGTGCTTCCCTGTCTCCCTCAGTGCAGGAATAAGAAGGTGTGCTATGAAGCTGTGCTGAAAGGCAGAAGGCAATGTGTTTTCAACCAATGCACACGTGCAAAAGCCCACTGCTACAAGGGTTTGCAGGGATTTAGATGACCTGGGGGTACAGGAGAGGATGAGATACACCCATGCAGACAGGCTCAGCGGTGGCTATTGGAGGGGTTAGCTCAGGAGTAACTTCTGCCCAGGGATATCCCTGAACTGCTCTTTGCCAGCACATGGCAGGTGAGCGAGAAGAGACTAGAAAGAAACAGAAAAGGACTGTAACAAGGGAAAAAGACCGCTTTTTACATGCCCTTTTTTTTTTTCTTGTTTGTGTCTAGCCACTGGTAAGCATGAAAATTAGGCTACGTAGGTCTTTCTTCTAACCTAGTATGGGAGTTCTTTATGTATTTCATTACAAAAGGATGATGCTATACCACAAAACACTCTCTCTGTTGTCAGGGAGAGACTAAATTGCAACCCAGAAGCACACACACACACCAAAGTTTGAATGTTCTCATATAACGTTTGAATAAAATAATTTTAAGTAACCATTTATCCAAGAAAACCTATCAACTCAACTAGCATTCGAAGCTCGTTGATAAAAATGTACCAATAGGAAATTAAAGCTATGGCCTAAAAAAAAAAGTAACACTGTTTAGTGAATCTTACATGTGGGCATAGGAGCACTCAGAGTAACAGTAGCACATTCCCAGCACACAAGAAATTGGGTCCCAAATTCTTGCTGTGTCTTCTCACTGTGATGCCTTGGTGTACAGTTCGCATGAGAAAGAGCTCATTACGCCCCACATGATCCCAAATGCCCAGCAGAGATAACAGTCTAAATCATTTGTCCTCTTTAAAATAATTTATTCATAGGTAGGAATATGAAAATGTGCCCTTTATGAAGTTTATCTGTATCTATAGCAAACACAACTTAAATTAATTCTTCATCTTCAGGACTGGGAAAGTTTGACTAAAGCATTAGGGATTTTTTATTAACCTCCATTAATTCAGTAGTCCTACCACTTAGATAACAAATAAAAATGGATGGCCAAGAAGTTTCTTCTTATTAAAAGGTGTGAGTGAGTGCAATTAAACATGCCCTACATATCTCAAGATACATTACATATTCTAATATAACTCCAGGGTTAATAAGAAAGTATATGAAGTTTATTAGTCTGTTGACTAATGATCACACATAGTACATCATTTCTGTGGTAGGATGAACACACAATGACTGTTCCTAATTTCCCTCGTAGTTTTGATTTTATTTTTAGCATTTCTACAGAATCCTGAGATATCCCACCGCAATTTAATTTTAATTAGATCAGTAAATAGGATGATGAAAGTCTTTTTTTATAGTATTCAATGAATTGCCTAAAGATCTACAAATATTACATAATACTATATGAAAAAAAAAATGCAATCTGTATGTTTTACAAACCTCTGCAAAACTCTTGTATTTCTGCTCATTTTCAATTCAGACAAATCTAATTTTCCTTTAATCTAACTATTTTTAAGTGAGTGTCTCAGCTGCTTAGAATCAATCCTTACCTACTTTGATTTAAAACAAAAATTCTAGTCCAAACTTTTAGCAGTTTTAAGCTTCTCATGATTTCAGGACCAATCCATACATAGCATACGAGAAATAAATTAAAATAGTCTAGAATCTGACCACATAAACTTTTAAAAGTGAGAAATAATGCATAAAAGAACTGGGAAGAAAATGCCAACCCACACTATTTAACATAACACAACGAATTAGAGAGAGGAAAAAAAAAAAACCCATGAAAATACATCAGATGATGTAAAGAAAATGGATACAGTATGCTACTAATATTATGACATTGAAGAAAGTGTGCACACGTTACACCATTTAAAAGCTAAGTCATGATAAGCCTGCTTTATGTGTCATTTAGAATGAATAGACTATATTAATATACAGTCCGTATTTTAAAATTACCTCTAAAATAAAATGAATAATGCTTTTGCTCCCTGCACAGACCAAACTCCTTTATCTGCACAGAAAAGCCAGAGTACTGAGTCAGTTAAAAAATAAAGCTTCTTAGCTTAGATAAAAATTCAATGAAGAAAAATCATCTCTCATGATGAAATACCGAAAATGAATTATTTCAGTTGCTTTTGCTCCTTGCTAGAATGCTAATTATAAAAGCATAATTCAATTTTGGGAAGCGATTTGTTAAATTTCAAAACCTAATGTGAGTTCATCAAACATGAAGACTCACAAATGTTAGGTGCTAAATCTAAAGCTCAGCCCCTTCTTCTGAGCCAGTTTTCTGCTGACATCCAGTCTATGATAGCTTCTTACCTCATGCATATACATATATTTGTGCCTATGTTTTAATAGATTGTTGGGGGAAGGTATTTCTGTGATGAAATAGGCAACACTGTAACTATCAATAAGCAGCAGTTAGCTGAATTTGAATGCAATAATCATGTAATCTGCATTTTCTGACAATCTGCTGTCATTTTTTATGTGAACTACCCTATGTTCGCTGGTCTCATTACCTCTTTAAAGGAGACAGACGGACCATGGACCCTGGTGTTTGGTGGTAGGCAATGCCTTCCTGGTTGTGGAAATTTGTTTTTGTCTGCAAGTCCAAAGCTCTTGGCCAAAGCTAGCAAGGACTCAAAGAGATGTGACAGACGTAAATAACCCCTTTACTTCATAACAAGCAAAAAGACTGATACAAATTGCTGCAATGATCCATTCATTCAAATTATCCATGTTTATACTGCAGCTTGGACTGGTCAAAAAGGTCTGCTGAGATACTCATGCCCTCCAATGCAGAAGCAACCAAGAAACTCTGTTGCTTTTACAATAACATCCAACTTACTCTGTTTTGTTTTATAGAGAATCTAAACTTATTACTTCATATTTTTGAAACTGAATATACAAACTGTTCTCAAAAGAAAAATTCCACATTTTAAGGTAATTTGTTTTTTTCCTCTAGTTTTTTTTTTTTTTCCCTTGGCAGCCTTTTCCTGCCCTTTTCTTTTTGACATTGGAAAAAAGAAAGCAAATAAATTACCTCAAACCCAAATAAATTAAGACTGCATTTTCTTTAAAAAACAGATACTATTTTCCCTCCAAATCATGCTCTCAAAAAAGAATAAGAAAGGTCTTTCATTTAAGAAACTCTAATCAAAATTAGTAATAAAAATCATACATTGTTTAAATATTATTTCCATAAGCAAGTTTTTTTCCCTAAATGTGTAAAATAAAAGGCAATCTATGAAATAATATAGTAATTTATTCTATTGATGAGAATATAGAACTAGATCTATGAGATTATTTCCGATTTACTGAGCAGCATTAAGATACTACAGTGATCAGAAAACTGAGACTAATGGGCCAGCAGAAAATACTACAGCTAACAGTAGGTATGGCACCTACCACAGCTGGTATTCGTGGCCCACTGGAAAAGTGAAAACAGCCTAATTATACATTTATATTCACATCTATACATTATTCCACCAGAAGGCTTCATGGGTAGTGCTCTCCTTTGATTGCAAGTAACTCATTAGACCCTGCATATTTTCATTACCTCCTGGCCATCAAAGGACTGCTATTATAAGCCAAGACCTTGTTTATAATTTCCTCTTATTTTGTGATGACTGGACGGTCTAAAAACTTATTTGAAACCATTACATTTTGGATCCTGAATTTAATGTCATTGCTACACCAATCAATTTTTAATTACATATTTTCATCCTTTCAATAAATACAATTTTAAGAAGCTCATTAGATTTTTTTTTTTTTTGCTACGTGGCAAAGAACTCAAATACATTGATTACTGAAACAGTTACACTTCAAATGTATTATAATAAAAACTTTGCTTTCCGATTTTTCTTGACATTACAAGGAGCAGCTTGAAACTAAAGATTGCAAAAAAAAAAAAAAGTGTTTTATTTTTGGTTTTGATGGAACAAGTGACAGGCCTGATCCATTGCATTTGACAGTTTATATCCCCATAGCCTGAGCTGAAAATCTGGTTAGGATTGAACAGATTTATCTGGATTCCCCAGACTCGTCTTTACCTTGGTGATACCAGTCTGTGACAATAAGTTGAGTTTCTCTTTTGAAAGAGAGAGTGACCCTGGCTGACGCCTTTCCCTTCACCATGGCTGGGAGAAAAGCTCTCAATTTTATAGCATAAAGATATCTCCACCAGTGGACAGGGCAAAAACATGCCCAGAAGCAAAAGGGTGTCTCTCCTCAAGGCAGTTGTAGTCCAGCAATTTAGAAATTACATATCTCTAATGTGTGATATTTTACCTTGAACTTCAGTAGTACCATGCACTCAACTATTGCATATTTCAAGATTAGAAAAGTAACACATTTTTTAAGGCCACCTTAAAGACCTCTGAAAATAAAATTGCAGATAGCTAAGCACTCAGACCTCTTGTGCAAGTTTGAAAATTGCTCCTGAGCACTACTCATCCCCCACTCTTCCTTATTGTCAGTGCAAGTATAGAGCTGTTGGGGAAAGAGGACAGTAAAAAAGCAGCATACTGTTGTGATAAACATCATAGCACATTATTTTGAGAGAAGAGTGAAATGCAAAGTAGCAAAATGTTATTACTCAGTTTAGGACTTTATTTTGTCATTTTAATGACTGCTATTCTTGTTTAAAGATCCGTGGAATCTTAAATAACTCTGAACTGCCAAAACCTCAAGTCCCATTTTAGGAGATTTCCAGCACTGCAGTGCTCCCTAGAGTTACACTGATGAACTAGTTCAGTTCTGTCCTGAAGCTTGACCATTGCCCAAGGAAGTCCCAGGGCAAACCTCAAGCCAACCAGCCTTGCTGGATGCTCAGACATCCAGCGCAAAGAGGACTATCCAAGGAAGGCTTCTCCATAGCTCAGATTTGGTGTGCATAGCTCACTTGTTTAATATTTGCATGTTTGTAGCATCCTGCCTACTGTGAAAACAGGTAAACTTCCTACACAGCATATCCTCTATTTACATCTTTCTGGCTCTTTGATGTCTGTCACCTTCTGTTTAGAAACAAATATATTGATGTTTTCCTGCCTCTTCTGAAGTTATTTCAGTTTCCAGTCTATTTCCACAGATAAACTCTATCAAGTGATTCTTTTGCTATGCACACGGAATATTCATGACTGATGATAGAGGTTACTACTAAACTTCCTGAATTATTGCAGCCGACTTTTATTTTTACATCTCTTTACCAATGTTGTACATGTTAATACAAATCAGTGAAACTTTAGTTTTGGCAGCAAAACCACAATTTTTGCTTTATTTTAGTATTTACATTATTTTTATGTAAAATAGTAGGAGAAACACACTCTTTAAGTATAAATTATTTGTTAGATCTATACCTAATATCTCAAATAACCTTTTATGCTGATTTATTCAAACTATTAGAAAATGCATCTCTCTCTCCTTCCCACTCATACAGTTATAAAATTAAAGAACAAATACAGTCATTAAAATTAATATTAACAAATTGATGAAGTGCATAACAAATACAGGGCAGCACTGCTAGAGCACAATTTTAGGAAGACAATTTATTATGAAACCTCATCGTTAATAAGGATCTTGTTGAACAGCAATTATTTTCTTCAAGTTGAAGCAAAGCCTTTTTTGCACATCAATGTAATGTAAGAGGAAGGAAAGTTTCATGGTTTTCAAAGAGGCCTAAGGATATTCCACTTGGAAAGATAATCCAAATTGGGCCTAAACCTCTTAACTATCTTTCAAGTCTCACCTTTAATGTGGAATATTTCTGAAGACTTTGCATTTTAAATTTCTAAACCCGCTTTATGATCTTTTTCCAATACAAAATGTTACTTTTTATTTTAAAAGAAAAAAAAAAAGGTTGTTCTGACAATGGTTATTTAAAACAACAACAAAAACTTATGAGTAATTTTCTGTTGAATCAGCTCTTGTCCCAGGTAAACTTTACTGGAAGAAGCAGCCCTGTCTAAACAATCTATAGGGAAATTCACCTTTTCCTTTAGACAGTAGTTATTTGTTCTGACGTTCCACTCCTGAGAATTTTCTACCCTTTTCTCTGCACCAGCCCTCCTAAAACGATTATTGCAAGTGCTTTCAGTGTCTCTACCTTCCCGAGCAAAGCTGAGATCCCTTGATAATGGACCCTGATAAGACATGTGAAAGATCAGATCCTGAGCATACACTGCAAAACTCTTCAGATCAGTTCTCCACCCTCTTTGTTCCTCTTACTTGTTAAACTTTCCCTTTCTGCCCTTTAGATGTGCTAGGCAAAGACCAAAAGTATCACATTAATTCTTTAAAGTGTTGATTTTTGTCTCCAAAGCTCTTTTAATAACATTCATTATGTCTCACAGCAGATGCTGAGGGAGAGCAAGCAGCAGACTGACTAGAAGTATCAGATCGTGTACAGCTACTGTTTTTTAATACTCAGTTCAAAGTGCTTAATCACACGTTTAAATCCTATTAAAGTCAAGTGTTTACTTCAGTTTAAGCAGGACCTGAGCAAAGCAGTTTGTTCTGAGGAAAAATAAGGGCATGTTTTGTCTGAGCAGGACACACTGTGATGGGCATCTCCTCCCCACCGTTTGCAACAGACCTGAGCCATGAGATTCGTATTCAAACACAGAGCAAAAGAGATTCATGTTGTTCTCTCTTCCAGGTTAACGTCAATAATTGTAACTCTGGAAATACTTTGGGCTACTAAAGCTGATATTTGAACAGCACGGCAGGATTCATTAGGCAAGTCAACAACTAGAGGATCATAGAAATATCAACAAGCACTACAACTTTGTTATTGAGGTAGAAACTTTCTTTTACAATGTTGAACCTTGCAGTCAAGTTAAGAGAAATACTATAACTTGTTTATCATACACCTTTTGTTCGAGGTATAAATTTCAGAGATATGGAAAGGGCACCAGACTGACATCACAATTCTCAGAGGATTGTTGGTAAATTATAGTAGTAAATGCCACATACACTTAAGTTGTATTATTATCTCAATAACATTATTTGCATATAAAAATTACCATTGTCAAATACTCCATGATTCACTTTGTAACTAATTTTGAAAGACTTCCATGAACTCTGCCTTGTTGAATGCATGTTTTTTATTCATTTGGTAGATAGCTGCTCAAATGCTCCAGTAAGTGGAACGCAAGTAGGCCAAATGTTGCTTAATTTGCTTGGCTGTGTATATCACAGGGTATTTTTTGCCCTCAGTGCCATCAACCATAAAGACATTTCAAGTACACATAATTAATCAGTGGTTTACAAAAGACAATTAGATATAAAAAAACACTTCACTTGCTTCAAGATTTAAACAAATTGAACTTGAAAAGGGCACTAGGACAGTAAAAACAAGCTCAAGCAAAAAATAAAAATAAATAATTGCAGACAATTTTTTAATAGTTGTTGAGGTCTTGGGGTTTGGGTTTTTTTCCCTAATGTGAATAAGTTTCTCTTCACTTATACAACATGCATCGCCCATTTTAATGACTATTACAATTATTTATTAATTTCTCTCCAGGGTTCAAAACACCTTACAGTGCTCAAGTAAATAAAAATATAGATTTGTATGCTATGGAAGACATAAGTAGATATACTGTCACACAGAACAAATGATGTTTTTCTTTACTCTTGACAATTATTATACCTCCTTCCCTTCCTTTCCTGTATTCTGAATAGCCATTTTTACACTATCTTATCTTGGAAATAATGGTTCAGAATTGTGCTATCTTAGTCAAAATGTTCTAATCAAAATATATCCATGGACAGGGCCTTCATATAAGGGTCTTCCTGATATATCAGTTTCTCCTACTCTTTCATTTTTTTTTTTTAAATTGCCTGTCTCTGCTTTACATCCTCTCTTTAGCAAAAATTATGCTGCTGCCATTCATTGGGAGTTTGCTCAATTTCTGTACTTCCCTACAACACTAAATGTTTCATAATAGTTAAGTTTTCCCTATGATACATTGATTGGTTATTCTCACTAGTCCCCTGTATAAAACCAGAATCAATATCCCTTTCTGACTATTCTTTAACACATTCATAAATAAAGGGTTATGTCTTCCTCTGATATGCATGTACTTACTTGATTTATAGTAGCTTAAGCGTCTGGGAGAAATCATATACCATTACCTAGGCAAGTACTGGACTTTTGTGCGGAGTTTCTATGGGAAAAGATGGGGTAAAAATCCTATTTGTCAGTTCTCCCTGTAGTAGAAGAGTTGCATGGTGAATGCAGCGCAATTGCAGAAATTTGGTAGCCTCCATAAGGCCTTCAGGCTAATACATGGGATTAAAAGAAAAAAAAAAACAACAGTCTTTTGATCCAAATAACCAGTGATGCACACCCAGAGCTCTTCTGCATTACTGTCAAAAGCACCTGAGATTAACACAGGGCAAAGGAGGACAGGCCTGAGCGGATTCTTCAAATTCTGCCCTGTTACCTGAAAAGTCTGTCTCGCTCACTCTTTTCTCCACCCCATGAAGCCACACACACTGCTTGTGAACACCCTATGCCGAGCGTGGTAATAGACCAAGAGCGTCTCCAAATGACAAAGTCACCTGACTTTCCAGTTCAGTGAACTATGTCATGCAATAAGCACAATAATTTGCATGATGAATAACAAAAATTTAAAAATACTTATTTCATACATATATAGTGGTCACCCTTTCCATCCACAGTGTGTTTTGTTTCTCTGTAGAGTTGGAAGAAATGGCACAAAAAACAAAACAAAACAAAACAAAAACCAAGACCATGCCTCAATGTAATAATGACCAACTGTTTTTCAAGAAACAGTCGTTAAGAGTAGTAGTAATGTAGAAGAAAATGAAAACTGGGAAATATTTACTACAGAATATAAATCTTCCTTAAGCAAAACCATTGACAGATTCCCTTTACCTTAACTGTTTCTGTGTAGCACCGGAGAATAAGCGTTAAATAAATGCCATCCATGAACAGGACTTAAAACTCACTTCCACAGAAGAGTTGAACTAGAAAAATTACTGTGTAAAGTGTTCAATTTGTCTTGATTATGGATTTCAGGCAGCATCTTGAAACATTTTTAAAAACATATTTAGAAATCACATGTATTTTTTTAATATGTCTGTCCATCCCTTTTCCCTGCTCATTCACCAAAGTAATCATCTTACACACACTCATTTCTGAAGCTGAGACTTCTACAAAGAGGCAGCAATGAGTCATACAGAGTACACTTTGCTGGTGATACAACGGTATCATTATTACTGTCTCAGTGTCACTCCTATAGGGCCATTTCTATTGAATGGGTAGGGATGACCTCACTGGTCATCAATTTATTTAATGTTGGAGTATTTAAAAATACTTAAAATACTGCTGTTCACAGTAAAAGTTTTTATTCAAGTGTAGTTAACTGTAAAATCCCAAAATAACTTCCTCAAGAAGTTTGAATTTTAATTAAGAACTTTATCTGAAATACTGGCACAGGATTTTACAGGTTCAAAAATCTTGTGTTTATGTGTATGCATCAGGTTTTTATTTTGATATATCTGTGGGTCTGAGTACACAAGAAAGCATTTTATTATCAGTATTAATGGAGATGATTAATTTAAGAATATTTAAAGTAAATTAACATTTAAAGTAAAATAATCTATAGGTGGTCAAGAATACATATTTTTTTACTATATTTTTGCACTGGATGATGTTAAGCCCTAACTAGTTAAAGTAAATATAAATGCCATTCATATAAATAAAAATAAGTGGATTGTTTTCCAAACATGAATAAATATTAGGAAAGGAGATGCAGAGCAAGAGGCTTCAGCTTAATTTGATGTAATATTATACAATAGGAATAAAATGCAGCTTTGTTACCAAGACTAGCTGAATTTAGTTGATTAGACTATCTGAAGAACACTTTTTAAGAAGGTCTTAGCCAATTGTTCTGTACTAACAAAATGCAACAGACCCCATTCATCCAGACAAGAATGAACTGAAGCACAGCTGGATACTAAAAAACTGACTCTGTATATTTAACATAACAAATAAGGTCACAGTACAAATAGAAAGTGTGACTACTAATAAAACAATCTAAACCTCAAATATTGTGTTTAAAAAAATGGAAATGCTGGTAAGAACCACTGTCTTCCAGAAGCTGGTCATAGACCAAAACTGAAAAGGCTCTATACACATCATAGGAACTTTGCTGATTTCTGCTGATAAAAGATATTATTTAAAATTATTCTAAATCTCTATTAAATTAAAAGACGTTAGGGGTGGGGGGGACCCTTTAATTCATTTTATACCACATTAACCATGGGCTTGGTGTTGTACAAGACACAAAGGAATAGTACTGACGCATACAGCAACGGAATAGATTTTGGGCACAAAACCAGGTCTCTAAGTGTGGAAATGCATCTCAACCAGCAGGTTTGCTTAAAAATAACTCCCTATTGCATCCATCAACTCCCCCTTATGCAACTTGCACATGAATACAGGTAATTTGCAAAATATAAAGTGCTTTTCAAATTTTTTTTCCTCAATCTTGTCAAAGCTGGTGAATGCAAACGCTGATGCTGAAACTTTGGCAATCTCCTGACATTAAGTAAAACCGTAAATAAGAACAAAGAAATGTAAATGGGCATGTTATTTTCACTTCATTTATTATAACATTTTAGAAGTGTTACAGAGGGGTTTTTTTTTCACCTGCTTTGAAGTTTCGGCTTTTGTTCTGAAGGTGGTTCCCACCCAGGGATTGTCCTCCCCTCTCCACTTCCCTCCAGAGCGATCCACCCCTGCTGTGTCAGCAGCACATGAGTAGTACACTTCTGAAGCTTCCTGTAATTAAGTTCACCTTGTTGTATTATAGGTAAACATGTTCAGACTTATTTCATTTACATTTGGGAAATAATAGCTTTTTGGAGTCAACGGTGAGAAGCAACTTGTGCTACTAAAATAAACTGTGGCGAGGACTGTGTCGTGCAGCGCTTTTACAAGCAGCAAATTCCCTCAGTGTTTTGGTATTTTTATCAGGAAATAATGAACATTAATTTCTGTTGTTTTGCATCAGAACTAACATAAGTTTACAATCATGTTTGCATTTATACTGTATTTGTGTGTGCACAGGAGATGGGATTCAGTTAACAAAAGCCAAGTACATCGTTTCATTTCAGACATCCTTAGGCACCTGCCTGGACTCCACTGCCTTTCCACAATGTTTCTAGTCCCCACCTCAGGTCCTCTGTCATATTTCCCATCCCCAGGAAAACATTTCCGACATCCTAGGGTGACTTAAATTTGCACCAGGCACATATGTTTTGGCAACTGGTTCCTGCTCGCTCAGAATTACGTAATCTGTTACAGAGCAATTTTCTGGCACAGTTTTATACATGGAAAAAATACTAGCCCGAGATCCTTCAAGGGACAGAAACGCTGATGTTTCACACCATGACACAATAACTAATTGACTGAGGAAAAACTATGCATGTGTTTGAGTTGTTGGGGTTTTTTTCCACCCCTAATAAGACGCTAATACATAATTCATTGCTGGGTAATAACAGGCTGACTTTGCCTCTTGCCAGACGGAGGTTCAGCAGCCAGACACTTTGGTGTAAGATTTTCAGCCTCAACAAAGAAACAGTGAAATACTCGTAAGAAAACACCGAGGCACCCAGCCCAACAATCCAGTTATCCCGTGGCTTGTGCCAGGCTGGCACGTTCACAGAGCAAGCGCTGAGGTCCTGCGAGAAGGTCTCTGTGAGCCGGCACAGTGCCACATCCTGCCCAGTCCCCTGCGAGGCCGAGCAAGGACGCACCATCTCCATACATGCAGCTCTGGACCAGTCCCAGCTTCCCCAAAACACACATTTTATCCCACTCAGATGGCAAATGCCACACCAAGGCCTCTCAAATGGCAACTACAGTAGAAAGCCAGCCCTGTGTTTCTACAGCCCCTCTTCTCTCCTCCCACCGCAAGGGAAAACACCCATTTTTCAGAGAAGAAGAGGGACTCCGTGGCTCAGCACAACACAGCACAAGCATGTACATCAGATTGCCCCCACTGATGCCTTCACGCAACGCTGGTTTGAGCTCAGGGCCATGGCTCTGTGCTGTGCCCCTGGCCAGCGGCAGCGAGTTGCTGGGCACCTTCTGGCACCAAAACCAGGACTGGAACCTGCTTTTGGCCCCTCGGCGGGGGTTTTGAATGCATGATCTTTCTCTGCCTCAGGAGGAGGAAATTAGCCACAACTGAAATGAACCCTTTGTACCCATCTTCCCTTTCCATGCTGGTAGGATTACATTAGGTTTTGCTAAATCAGGCGTTCTCAAAACACTGCTATTTCACCTCCACTGCCCTGACTTCTTGTTTTGGCAATGTAAATTAGGACTAGTGTGGTTTGCCGCATCCTCAGACAACATGCTATATTTCTGCTTTGTTGAAAGGACTATCCCGCTGCAAGCTGAAAAGAGCCCAAACACATCTCCTTCTGGAAAACATTATTACCTTGACTGTTTCAACTGATCATTAGGACTATCTGAAACTATTACTGTAAATGGGCTTCCAACTACAAAGTTTCACGGGGAATGGCTGAATTTCTTGAAGGGGAAAAAAAAAAAGTTCAGTTAAAGCCTGTCAGTTCATGGCTACTTTCTTGGGTTTTTTGAAATATTAGAAGAAAGCTTTCATATTTCTGTGGAACTTTCTTTTAAAATCTCTGTGAAAGAAATGTCTTCATCTTCATTAAAACTGGCCTTGAAACAGCGACTAATGGGAATGCTCAATATTAAGATCCTCCTTTGAGGGACAGATTTACACTCCAAGGCAAACCACACAGGCGTTTAAAAGATTTTTTCAAAACCAGGGCATAGAAAGATGAGGAATCTCAGCATCTGTGAAAATCTGACTCCAATTTGGAATGCAGAGATCACTTAAAACCATGGTGTGTATTAAGGAAATAAAAATGGATTCTGACTCTCTGATGTTAAACTGGCATTAAAGGAATCTGGAAATCACACAACAGCACCGAAGAAGAGGAAGGAGAGAGGTACAAAGAAAATATGTAAGAAGAGAAGAGAGTAATAGGTTTAAAGGAAAAAAAACCTGACAGGTTTAAATATAAATGTACTATGCAATGTTATTCCTGCTTGTTCTGTTACTTTGTTGGTCTTGTTCTGATACATGTTTTTGTAGAAAAGGAATGCATTGAACCTTTTCGATCCATTCAGTTTTAATAGTAAAAGTAATTTGCTCAGGTAGGCACTGAACAGTTGCAATTACAGTTTATTTTGCCAGAGAAATTCTTTTAAGACACTAATGGTAAGAGACATAGGGTAAGGAATAACAGCACAGCATGTCTCCTAAGCTTGATATCAGCAGCTTTGTGGGAGACCTAGAGACACCAAATGGTATTTTTCTGTCGAAATCTCAGGGTGTTTTATTTCAAATGTGCTTTAGCTGGGGGTGATGAAAAGTAATGAAAATATTCTAACTGTGGTCATGCAGCTACTGCTATTCTCGTTCACAAGATCCATTTAAGCTCTAGCACAGTTGTCTTTAGGCTAGCAAAAATGTAAGAATTATCTTCTGTGAAAGACTAAAGCTTTCACAATCTAGTTTTCATTCCCATTCACTCCATGGCTGCTTTAAAAAAAAATGAATCAAAACACATCATAGCTAGTAATTAAGCTATTTCTTGTAAAAGACCACTCTAGAGGTGCCTCTTTCATTTGAAACAAAGATTGCTTAAACATCACATCGTACATGACAGGTAAGTGCTACATACAGGAACTAGCAGCAAAAAATGAACTTTTTTTTTTTTCAACAGTTGTTTTCTTTTAGCCCACTGATGGCAACACATCCCTTCAGAACGTTCTGGTGGGTTTGAGTTTTCTTTTTTTTTGGGGGGGGAGAGGGGATTGGTGTTTTTTTTTTTAAATTTATCAACTTATTTCAACAACCAAAATAAGTGTTTAAAACTCCTGGCAGATGTTTTTTCACTGCTGAAGCAGTTCTTCATATGTTTCTATACTTATTTAGAAGTGGGCTTGTATTTTTTAAAATAATTTCTTTCCACACATCTACTAAAAGGATACTAGAAACTAGCATCACAATATGATAAGTGAATGGGATAAAGTACTTTTTTTTTTTTTTTTTTTTTTTTTTTTTTTTTTTATTGAGGAGACATGAACAAAGGAAGAGTTTAATTCCTGCTATATAGGCAGTTCATAGGAGGTCACCTTATTTCTGCAATGTTATTTGGCTTTGGCTTGGTTGAAATTCCCAAGCATCTTTATGATAAAGAAAATAATTTTGCTGTTACTAAAGGCCACTGACCTGAGAGCTCAGGGTCTCAGGACTTGTCTGAGTTGTCTTAGCTTGAGCTGATTTTAGACTTTAAAAAAAAAAAATGTGATAGCAATTGCCTGGTGGCCAGGTAACTATTGCCTAAATTTGTTTCAGGATTCCTTTGGTTTATAGTGGTAACAAGGAATTATTCAGGGTGGATTGAGTTGTCTATGTTTCTAGAATAAAATGAGGTGCAGAAGAGAGCACATGCACAGGGCGGTACCAGAGGTGCAGGGGTTCTGACAGAAATCACAGCTGTAATTCACAGGTCAGGAGTGCAGCCTCTCACTGCTCAGGTAAAACCAGCTTCAGAACAAAAAGTGAACGGTTGGGAACCAATGACAAGAGTGAGCACGTAAGCTGTGTTAAGAAAACTTATAAAAATAAAGCCCAAGCAGACCCAAGACCTCAGAGGAAGGAACTATCAGTATCTTCTTCCAGCAAAGGGAAGGAAGAAACTCCCTGCAACAGGACGACACACCTCCCAGTGATGACCTCAGGATGCTGATGGCTCATCCTGAGCCCCTCTCCCCTTCTCCTTCAGGAAGGTTGAAGCTAACAGTCTTGGGACCCAGGGGGGCTGAACACACCACCAGAGAAAAAGGGGTTTCTAGGAAGGATTTTTTTTATTTCACCTGAAAAGCAATTTGACTGTACTATTAAAGCTTTTCTATGTTAATTTGAATTATGAATGTATATTATTATAACTAATAAATCAGACTATTATATTGTTGAATCATCAACTGGAGTACAATAATTTCCTAGTTCCACTTATGACTGTGCTCCTCTTTTGCACATAAAAGATTTTGAGTATAATAAACATGATGACTATATACACAAAAAAAACCCCAAACATCAAAGTAAACAGAGCTCAGAACCACGTATTTAAAAGATGTGCATCATCCTAATTGACAGGAAATATTGGAAAAATAAAAGAAATGTGTGATCACCTATAGTTCTTTAATCACAAGTGTATTTACCCTGTCAAAACTTTGCAGAAATATTTTTACTCATTTCAGTTGTGACATGGAGGTTATTTTATCTGTAAACAAAAAAAAAATTACATAAAACATGAGCAATATCATAAAGTCACTGCAATATGTCCTAGAAGTGTTGAATGTGTTTTAGCATCAAATCTTTTCAACTAAAAAGTGATTTGTGTTTTGTACATATTTAACTGAATATAGTAAAACTGTGATATATTTTCAAAGATATGAAATACTAATTTATAGACATGTACTTTAATAGCTAATTTTGTGTGAACGCATGTATTCAATCTATGCTTCAGAGAAAGAGAACCTTTGTAAGAACTTTTCCTTTTTTATTAGACTTACTGAGTGATAGCTATGCAAAGAGACTATAAACAAGCTTTTTGGGCATACAAGTCCTTCTTTAGATCTAAAATAAAAGCAGTAAACTCAAGACTGGGAATAATTATGTTAATTATTTAGCCAATTTGAAAGAAAATGATGGTTATTACCAGCAGAGAAGAGGAAAATATCAGCAAGTGAAGCAGGAATAAGTTCAGTAGGTCTGGTGGGACAGAAAGGTCAGGCAGAGGTGCCACCTGGAGAAAAAGACTAGATACCAGGAAGCCGGTATCTCAAAGATTTTTAATGTCAAGTACAGCTGTGAATGTTAGTTATGAATATACTTATTTATGTAGTTATTCCTTAAGGATGAGGACTGAAAGATCAGAAATGCAGTCTTCCTTTCCGAGATACTGTTCCGCTGCTGGTAAGTGGACACATTTTACCTTCATAAATTATTTATAGAAGTTCATGCTAGTGGCTATCTGCTTTTGTCCACAGAGTCTCCACAGGGGCTTTGGTGCAGTATAGGAAACTGCATTTCTGATAGCTTTGTTGTGAGAGATATCTAACGCTTGGAAATGTATGCTAGAAGTTTTGCATATTTTCAGCTAGCTCAGGCTGGTATCGCTTGGTGCATGTCGCCTCCGAAGGTGAGCTTCAGCAAGGTTAGTAAGTCACTTCAAGGCCAGGAGAAGGGCTCCTGGGAATAACTTAGATGCGATCTGTCACAAAACTTGCAATAGTTTCTTGGTTTTCTGTAAAAGTTACAGCACAGGGAGACATATGGAGTTTTCTTAGTGTAGAGCTATCTTGTCAAATCAAGTGATCTATTTGCTGATAGGAAGATCCTTGTTGAGGAGGGTAAGGTGGACATCACAGGTACTTTTCAGGGGAAGAAAAATTTAAAAAAAAAAAAAAGGCAAAAAGAAAAGCACCTTTTAATAAGAATTTAGCTCCATGCCAGGGACTCTTGGTACACTTCAAATAACTGCCTCTTCTGGTAAGGTAAATATGTTGGTCTTACATAAAGTAGATAGATGGTGTTCTTCCTGCTTTATGAGACACACCAATACCAGTTTGGAAACTTTCCAGAGACAGTTGAAGATGGTGCTATTACTGAAGTGATGTGCTTAAGATAATTGTTCTAAAATTAAAATCACAAATCTATTTCAGAATTTGGTGGCTTGGTAAATGATTTTAAAATAAAATAGAACAAAAAAAACCCACACCCCACTCTGCCTTACACTGTTTTAATGATATTAAAAATGAAAAGCATTTTGAACAGAGGAGAGTTTTCCTTTGAAAATTTTTTTTAAAATCCTATGTTGACAGTGGTTTTCTTTTTTGAATCAGAAGATTCAAAGCTTACACTTCGTCATTAGCATCTCCAGCAAAAGCTTTGTCAGAAATTCTCCTAACAACCCTATCAGTAACATATATGCAATCATCATCACACCATATTTAATTGGGACAGACACAAGAGCCATAGCGGTTTCTGTGAGAGTTTCAAGCCAAATTACATTTTTGATTGAGTTACTTCAGTGGCAAATCTCCATTAGTCAGTTATATATTACATCCTGTGTTATCACTTTCAGAAGAGTAAAAACTGCATTCAGTATTATTATAGCTTTCTATCAAACAGGATTTTGTATGAATTCACTACATAGTTTCTATTTGAAAATTCCCCCAGCATTAAAAAAAAAAAAAAATCCCACACCACAATTCAGTAGTGTCCACTATTTAAAGTATTATGGTAACTGTTATTCTTTTTAATAAATAGTTTGCTCGAGTATACTTCTCCAAGTACTGCACAAATACATTTATTTTTTTTAATCCTTACAACAGGGGATCTATCTATGTTCATTTAGAAGTAAGAATTCTGCTGAAATGAGAAGAAAGAAGATTGGATTACCAGTCCCTTTCCAAAAAAGCCAAATGTATATATATGGAAAGAGTGTTAAAAAGCTGAACTTTATATTAAAGTAAGCAGTATCAGTACATTTATCATATAAATACACTTCTAAATCCATTCTTTGGTGAATGGTTACAGACTGAAAAAGATCCATATCAAATTAATGAACTCTACTCTGCTGACTTACAGAGAAGAATATAAAATAGAAGAATCTACATATATTATTTCAAACTGCTTATTAGATAGACTTATCTATAATATATATATTAGGCACAAATTAAACAAAAATAACATTTACAGAATTGCAAAGAAAGTTTCACAAGTTAGAAAATGTGAGGCTGGAGTGGGAATCAGGGTTGCCTGCACAACCTCAACTCATTCCGTCTGCTTAGACAGTATTTTATTATCTTTAGTTAAATCATCTTATGACATAGCAGATGTGGGAAGTCAACGTTAGGAAGCTAGGAGAAATGGAGCAAGGATAGACTGCTGGCACTCACCCATAAGCTGGTACAAGCATGATGCCATAGAACAGTCCTGAAGCAAGCAGAAAATACTGCTACTTCATTAAATCCCAGACCTAGAAATCCACAAGAGGAATTTGTGGTTTGTAATTCCCGAAGTACAACATAACTAGGTTCAATCTAACCTGCTTAATGTCATATATGATTCATTGCCACAGTCTAGGTTGGATAAAAACCAAAAGTCCCAGAATTGTGGTGATAAATCAGTGTCTAAGAGGTAGAGAGCTTAGAAACACAAAGCAGAGGCTTCAAAGAGTTCATAAATTCTTTTTGAGGAGCATGACCACCAATTTGCTGAGAGGGAAAGCTAATGGGACTGGGCAAAAGGGCTTTAAATTAGGAAGAACGAATAAGGTGTTCAGCAAGGAGACAGGAAGAAACAGAAAGAAAAGCAGCTAGTACACAAGAAAATCAGCAAGAAAGATGTATCAATAAAAAGGAGAATAGAGGGCACCAAACTGGGATTTAGCAGGCAGGTAATTTATGGTGTTACTAGAGAATGGCAAGGGAGATAAAAGCAAAACTGAGCAAAATGAAACAAAAAGAAGTACACATGAGGCCGTACGATATCTGTGTTCCAGTGAATTGAGATGTTCTGTTTGGGAAAGTAACACCAAAACCCAGAAAATCTTACTGTGAGATAAAAATAAGTAATTGAAATGTCAGTGGAGGAAAGCATGACCCATGAGACAGACAAAGAAGAGTGACTGCTACATGTTTACACTCAGGAAGTATCCCCTAATCCAAGGTAGCCATGGAAGTAGGAAGAAAATTATTTTTTTTTAGATCTCTGGGTGAAAATAAAAGCAGATAGGGAAAGAAAGGCAGCTGTCTATGAAGTTTACCAGCAAAACATATCTGAGATGAAGTCCTGAAGTAGACAGCACATACTAAAATTAGTTGAAGCATCATTAAAAGCCATACTAATCTTAACAGAGAAACTATCTTAGCAATAGAAATACACAAAGTAGAACCAATTATTCTCACATTCATTCAAGCAGGTATGTTTCCTATACACGGTGCAGGGAAAGTCAGGATCCTAGAAAAGAGATTCATAAAGCAAATTGTGCTAAAGAAGGATCTAATCAGAAGATTCAATAGGAAAACTCAAGGAAAAATGCTTTTTAAATGCTCTCCCTCTCCTTTTACAGATACATCGCACCAGCGACCAGGACAATGTCAGCCTAGTCATGCTTTACAGCTAGAACTAAAAACTAAAATGCTTCTTTTTTTCCTTTTAATTTTTTAATTATTTTTATGCACCAGAAAAAAAAAAAAAAAGGAGGGAGTCTCTTTTCACTGGTATGACTCTTACCTCGTGTTTGCTGAGGAGGTAGCTAGTGCCCATCTTCCATGGGTTTCCTGTAGAGACACATCAAGCTCATCAGAGAACCAACGGGAATCCTAAATCATTTTCTCCTGGGGGATTTTCACCTCTGTGAGACAGGTGAAAGAGTGTTTCTGACTAATTTAATAATGAATGTTAAGCTGTAGAAGATAACACTGCTTTAAAAGAAAGCTTTCTGAGGATCCAATATAGTGATTAAAAAACGAAAGTAAGAGCAAAAGATCTGAACTGAAGGAATCTTTAGCTTTTTCTTGACCTGGAGGTGTAAGGAATTCAAACAAGGCAGCATCTCCAATTAACTCAATCAGTTCCCTTCCTGGAATTTGAATTGACATCTGAATACTTACACAGGAAGTGTAGACACATAGCTCTGAGGTTTGGATTCCTTTCTGGAGACTGGATACCCAAAAATCATCCCTTCTAGCACTTACTTCTTAAATACCAAAATTCTGCCATTTGCTAAGTCTATCACAGCTGCGTCTTCAGCTGCAGGTGATTTCAATAAGACAGGCATGCATTCAGTGAAAGTCTCAAGGTATTGTAGAAGCTTCAGAGGACAAGAACCAAAACCTAAATATCTTTCTTAAAAGACGTAGAATATATAAATACACCAAACTTCCCACTGAAGTTACTAGAATTAAGTGAGGCAGCATCTATACAACTAGATCAGAACAGAATAGAATATTTCAGTTGGAAGGGACCTACAGTGATCATCTAGTCCAACTGCCTGACCACTTCAGCATTGACCAAAAGTTTTTAAGGACATTGTCTAAATGCCTTTTCAACACTGACAGGCTTGGGGCATTGACCACCTCTCTAGGAAGCTTGTTCCAGTGTTTGGCCACCCTCTCAGAGAAGAAATGCTTCCTAATGTCCAGTGTAAACCTGCCCTGGTGCAGCTTTGAACCATTCCCACACGTCCTATCACTGGATACCAGGGAGAAGAGATCAGCACCTCCCTCTCCACTTCCCCACCTCAGGAAGCTGTAGAGAGCAATAAGGGTACTGCTCAGCCTCCTTTTCTCCAAACTAGACAAGCCCAAAGTCCTTAGCCACTCCTCATAGGACATTTCTTCCAGCCCTTTCACTGGCTTTGTTGCTGTCCTCTGGACACATTCAAGGACCTTCACATCCTTCTTAAATTGTGGGGCCCAGAACCGCACACAGTACTCAAGGTGAAGCCGCACCAATGCTGAATACAGAGGGATAATCCCCTCTTTTGACCAGCTGGTTATATTGTGTTTGATGGAAGTGTGCTGGTTTTGGCTGGGATAGAGTTAATTTTCTTCATAGTAGTTGGTGTGGGGCTGTGTTTTGGATTTGTGCTGACAATAGTGTTGATAACACAGGGATGTTTTAGTTACTGCTGAGCAGTGCTTACTCAGAGTCAAGGCCTTTTCTGCTTCTCACACCACCCCACCCATGAGCAGGCTGGGGGTGCACAAGAAGCTGGGAGGGGACACAGCTGGGACAGCTGACCCCAACTGACCCAAGGGATATTCCATACCATATGATGTCATGCTCAGGATGTAAGCTGGAGGAAGAAGAATGGGGGACGTCCAGAGTGATGGCATTTGTCTTCCCACGTAACTGTTACGTGTGATGTAGCCCTGCTGTCCTGGGAATGGCTGAACATCTGCCTGCTGATGGGAAGTGGTGAATGAATTCCTTGTTTTGCTTTGCTTGTGTTCATGGCTTATTAAACTGTCTTCATCTCAACTCATGAGTTTTCTAACTTTTACTCTTCTGATTCTCTCCCCCATCCCACTGGGTGGGAGTGAGCAAATGGCTGTGTAGGGCTTAGTTATTGGCTGAGGTTAAACCACAACAGACAAATGATTTGATTACATTTTTTGATGTCTTTTAATGTGTTCCTCAGCCGACACATTCTTTATCTTATATACAACTACAGAGACTTCATTAAGACCATCTTATGAAAAACATATTCTAAGAAAAAGAATATTCTTAAATAGAGAGTGGTTGTACCAAAAATACCCCCAAAAGCATATCAAAACACTGCTGACATGGACCAGCAGATCAAATAACATCTACTGGTATAGCAAACTGAACACCTGCTTCCAAACCAGAAAGGCGCTTTGACCAATGCGATACACTGATTGTAAGTTTACCATATGCTTCCAGGAAGATTCTTATTTCAAGAAAAAGCATTGCAAGAAATAGGGATAAGCATATCAGAGACAATTTTTGGAAGCACGTATTGTCTTAAAGGCTAAATTTTTACATTGCTTCTATAAGATATCAGAGTTAATGAGCTTAAAAAAAAAAGTGTTTGGTATTTCTAAGTTCTAACATATCTGTGTCATCTGTGTCATTTTCATGTTTGAATACAGAGATATCCAGAAAGAAGGGCCTGTTTGCAAAAATAAGTAGTGAATTTTGGTTGTCTTTTCCTCTCACTGGCTAAATTTGAAGATTTACATAGTTTAGAAGCTGAGGGCCACATACGCTGAATCCGCAACATATTTGTAATGATGCTTTAACTTAGGGGTAGATAATCTCATATCTATAATTAGCGTAAGCAGATCCTTTTCACAGAATTTACAGTTCAAATATGTTCTGGAGTAGAAAGATCCGCAGGTGAAATTCTAGTTACGTAGGCCCACAAATACCTCCTGATCTCATAAAATCTGCCCTTTCTAAAGGCAAGATTCTCTTGAACAATCACATTTTTATTTTGTTTTGTTCCCAAATCTATACAATTTCTTCACTTAGCTAGAATATTTTCCATCTACAAGCATTTCCCAACAGAAATTCATCTTTATTCCTCTGAAAATATATATTTATGCCAGGCTATGCAGCCTTTTGCATAACATCTTGCAGTCTGAGATTTCCTTGGCTCTGCTGGCATTGTGCTCACTTTTCTCTCTTCTCTGCAATCAGCCATAATCTTCATTTTCAAGTTAATAGCATCAATTAATAGTTTTGAATTACATCTCATTTTTGTGACAGAATTCCTCTTTAACATGCCCCTGCAGAGTGACCCGGTCACAGGCGTATGTGGACTCAGGAAGGTCTACGACTTCTTGCAGTTCTTCCTTATCATGACCTCCTTAATTGCATTTATTAAGAGACATCAATGAGTCAACAGCCATCAATCTCTTTACTCTGTTCAACTTTCAAGGTCTTATTTCTGAGTGGACAAGACACCAGTTCAGAGTGTTCATTTTCACTCCTAGATCAATGACACTTAAAGGTATTAAATATTTTCAAAACACACAGCAGTCTGACACCCCATCAAACTGACCATGAAAAATATTATTGCGCTACCTCTTCTGTGTAAGGTCTGTGTAGAACAACTGACAGAATATATCTATTTTTTATATATGAACCTCAGTAAACCCAGCCTATTAATAACAGAAGATCAATAATGTTCTCACTGTTTGGGGGTCACACTCTGATAATGTTTCTGATATAATAAGAAAAAAGAAAAATATATGAGCTGCAGGTTGCTCCACTGGATAAATGACTCTATCTCAACTAACATTTTGACCAAAATCCAAGCACTGGCAGACTACATTTCATCTGTTCCTACTCTCCTATCAGTTCTTCTTATTGCTATTTCCTTGCATATTTATTAGGCTGAGTTTTTTCAAGAACAGACTGTAGTAGAGAAGAATATTTACCAAGTGTACTGGTTTTTAAAATGTCTCCTGGGTGAAGAATCACACACAAGACTAAAAATTGGTGAAAATGACCTTACACAAATCAGTCTAAGGTTTAGCTAACTGTTCTGGAGCAGCAATGCCTCCAGAAGTTCAGTAACTTACCTGGCTAGATCTAATTTTTTTATTTTTTTTTTTTTTTAAATAGGGAAGGGAGGTGCTGCATCTATATAGAGATTCAATAACTATTTTTTCTTATCAGGCCTGGAGTTCTACTACTTAGTATATCATGTCTTCCTGAAATTTTTTATGTAACTGCAGAATTCACTCTGCCTCTGGAGTTGCAAAACTGAGGGCGGGGGAAACCTCACAGGATTTTTTGTTTTGTTTTACTGGGGCTATTTTTTTTGCACAGGACTTGCCTATTAAAATTGGGATCAATTTCCTGACTTGTGGAGCTCCAGTACTGACATGTTGCTTTATAAAAATGGTAGTGTCTCAGTTCCCAGATCCCCTCACTGTGAGTATTATGTCATACTTATTTTCTTAAGCTACTAATAACTTATCACCATTTCTCATATGCTTAAATATACAGAAGCATGTGTAAACATTGAACTCAATGAGATTTTAATGTTATGTATTTTTTTCAACAAGATTTCCTATCTAATCTGTTGCATTTTCTTGATCTGGACTGAGGACATGACTAGTTACAATGAAGAATATTTTGGTTTACATTGCCTTTTTTTTTTATTAGGAAGATGTATAAGAAAAATATTCTAAACTTTTCAGTAACTTTAAAAGTTGTAGAGTTTTTCTGCTCCTTTTTGACCATGGCACTATTAATCTAAAGGCTAAGCGTACTTGTTAGCATTATGCAAAGCCCAAATTTATGCTTGATATTTTTAAATGGGTAGTAAATAAGAATTATTATTTGATGCCTACCACAGACTCTAACAGAAGCTGAACTGTAAAAACAAGTGTTACCATAAAGAGTCCAGCCCTTACTCTGTAGCTTCTATAAACTCCAGCCACAACGCAGATTCAAGGAATGCAATGAAATCCTAAAAACACTGAAAACCTTATGGAAGTTCCCTTTACAAGTTATGCTCAAAGTCACAGTAAGGACACAATTATTTCAGTGCCCATTTTGAAGCAAAAGGCTCATCAGTTTTGCCACAACTTCAGTCCTGATACCCCATTTATTAGCAAAGGAGACCTTAAATGTTTCAAAAAAGACACGTAGCATAAGACAGCATGTGAGATTTTAATGATTTCACTCAGCTTGCAGGCAAAATAATCTCAAATTCAATGGTAAAAAAATAATTGCTAGCAAAGCAAAATTGATGACCAAGACGAAGCTGAGCTCGCTGGTGACTCTAGCCCTCCAAAATACTGTGCTTATCTTCTGGAGTAAAGGCATTTAGTTTGCAAGTAAAAGAAAAGGAGACTTTGGCTGTTTTGATAAATTTCATTTATGCACACTTGAACTCTTTAGTAACACGTATGTTTTTAACGAGCATCATTTTAAAGATGCCAACAATAAAAGCTCTAAAAATTAGGAAAAATCTTAGAATCCTGGAATGCAACAAATCCTGAAGTACTAGTTTTTAAATAACATCCCTTTCCAGCAAAACCTGGGAGTCTAAAAGAGTCTTACTAGGCTTTTTGTGTTTTTGATGGTGCCAAGGGTGCAAAGAGAAATTTTAATGCCAAACAGTAGAAAAATGAAGATATGAAGTTTTTTCTACTCACATACTTCACATTGGCCTTTATTTTCAAGGCTAGAGCTTTTATTTAACCCTAAATCTTATAGTAGATTTTTAATATATCAGGCAGTACAGGTTAAGAAATTCCTTTGGATGAACAATGTAAGTTATAGCTTAACAATATTGGAGTAAAAATCATAGACAATATATTATCATAGCAACACCGAGCTGGTGTAAGAAGAGCAAAAAATACCAGCTCTTGCAAGATTCAAAGCAAAGAGACGAGCCATGAGCTTTCCATAAGCAAAACTCAAAAAACCAATCTTAATCTTGCAGAGCAAATATTAATGTCTCTAATACAGAGTTGGATAACTTCATATTAATAATAGCCACAATTCTTTGCCTTACATAGCTTAACATGTAACTATAATACGCAATTTCTTGATGCTTGTTAAGAAAAAGTTATATTAGTAGTAGTAAGAAAAGGACCTTCTTCTGGGACATAAAATTTGTTCATCCTGCTATTTCTACCTGCAGACTTAGTTTCAATCTCTTCTTCTTCTAGGAAACCAGAAAAATGTGGATTTTTGATCTCTGATTAGCAGAATTTAGCTCAATATTTATGTTTCTTTGTTTATATTTGCATTCTTTCAAAGAATGGTCTTAGAGATGACTGTTGAGCAAAACTGTCCCACATTTCACATTGATTGGATACTATTCTCTTTCGTCTCTCTTCTCTCTTCCAAATGTGTCGGATATGTTGGGAGTTGCATGGTATACTACTCACTAAATTATTTCATGACATAATAGTAGCAAATAAAAATTTTTTAAAGATCAATTGATAAAAATGCTCCTCTTCCTTAAATTCTTTTTTCAAAATGGTTCTGAAAACTAAGTATTTTATTTCAATTTCCTCTACAGGAAAATTTCATAAGAAGCTCTTGGGTGATCTTTTTGGTACTAAATAATTATTATAGGCTTTTTTAAGATACAGTTAACTTACGTATTGAGTCCACTGAAACTTAATTTATCCTTAGAGACTTTGAGTCTTTATGTTTTACAAATAGGAAATGGGCAGTAAGGTGTCTTGATGCAACAATTTAGACCAAATGCAGACTGAGTCAAATCCTTCTCTATCACAGAGTGGAGAGCTAGCAATTCTTCCTCCTTATATTATCCTACATGTACTCTCTATGAAGATAGCAGAGGAGCACAGAGGGCCTATCTCACAAGGTAAAACCACAGTATTTTTGCCCAAAGGCAGATTTCAGACATACTTTCTATCTATCTACCTGTAAAACTACTTCACAGGCTCAAATTCCATTTTCAGGTGGGCCAAAGGACCTGTGACCCTGAAATATTAACACAGGTTGAAAAGTATTTCAGTGCTAATGAGCAAGTCACACACAAACTCAATTCATAGTGAATATAGGTGTTTGAAAAAGTGTAACAAAGGGGCTACTGCAACTCAGCTGTTCATCCCTGCTTCATAGTTCTGCCATTGAGCCCTGACTTGAAACTCGGTGACTGATGGTGGCCCTATTAAGTTTCCATGCAAAGCAAACAGGCCTAAGTGATCGTCTCACATCGCCTGGCTATTACTGCATTGTCCAGCTGCTCTAGACACAGCTTTCCTAGACTGCAATAACCAAAGTAAAAGACTTGTGCATCTATAGTGGAGAAAGCTTTATTGTAATTGTGTGATAGGTGGCAATGAGGGCCACGAGATAGATGACTCACTATCCTCTTAACAAAAGATTTATGTCTCAGCTACAACCATGAGCAATATATTTCGAGTGATTTGTTAGAAGTGTGAAAAATGACAGTAACTGACTAATAAGTACAACCCTGAAAGAGCTCTAATAGTTTCCATTAACATATATCTGGTGTACAATTGCAGGTAGCCACAAGGGACATACGTGGCCAGTAAAGCAAGCACATAAAGACATAACCATGTATAGAAAAAGGAAAGCATTTCTCACCTCTGCACAGGCACTGCAGTGGAAGCACCTTATGAGTAAAGCATAAAATAAGCCCCTGATCAAGGGGCATAGTACAGAAAACATCCCCAAATGGCACTGTTAGTGTCTTGTTGCTCAGTTCTTCTCCAAACAGAGGACAAAGTAACATGAGGTGATGATAGCTGGTATTATTTATCTACCTATTGTCAAGTTTGGTTTCACTTCATAACAAACTTGTTCATTAATTGTGTTACTAAAATGTATCAACACAATGTATTACTACAAAAGTATTATCTCAGTAATATGACTCAGAGTGCTTAAGTTGATAATAATTTCTTCATGACAGAACCTCACCTACCCTAATCTAGAGGTTAACTCAACAAACCACAGCATACCAAATACTGTCGTTAACTGTAGTAAGTACAAGATACAGATCAAGATACACTCTGAAAGGAACTTCAAACACCTTTACAGTCAGTTATGTTTCAGTCAAAGGACAGAGAAACAGCAACTACCAGATGAAAACATGGAACAGCCATGTCAACCTATATGTCACAAAGTTCAAATCACACAGAACGATTATTGTTTTACCAAAATTGCCAAATTGCTTTAAACTCTGTCATCAAAAATTTGTTTTATCTCAGGCTTACCTGCATAAGAAATGACTGGTTTCAGGATGTTCTTTGAGTTTCACAGACCTACAACCCACATTAATATTCCACCTTTAAATATTCAGCATAGGCATATCAATGCAGGTTCATGAAACTCAGGCCTAAAATAGCAATGCTGATAAATCTTAAAAAATATAATAATTTTTTAAATCATGTTTACCTTTCCAAACAAATCCTGTGAAGGCATATGTTTGTTCTTTATAAATAATTTAGGAGACTGAAGCACCAGAGGGAAGAAATACTTTTGAAATCAGAAAAATCACCTTGGAGGTAAAAAAAAAAAAAAAAATTATTGGGACAAATGACCATGAGAGGAATGTCTCTAACTTCTGAAGCACTGAAGTTCCTAGACAGAAATGAATAACATTGAGAGGATGTTTGATCTGCTTATGAAAAGGACAAGGTGATATTGCTGTCTGAGACAACAGAATAGAGAGCTTGATGACCCTTTGCAGTTCTGTGCAGCTGTTGTTAAAATAAACCACTATAAAAAACATTATACAGATTACTCTTTTAAATGTAGCACAAGCAAAATATCACGGAAAGAAAATTGTTAATGAGTTTACACAATAAAATATTGTGCAGAGATGTAGATTAAGTACTGTATAATTCAGAATGAGCTGGCACTTTCATTATGAAATCTCTGCGCTCAGCTTTAGAACTAAAACCTTCAGCACATTTTGTGCCAGACATGCAAAACTCTCTTCTTTTCCGCTGCCTGAAACAGTGGCCCTCGCTCTTTTTGGGATATGCATGTACCATATTTTCCACAGTTTGGTTTGGGTTATGTTCACATCACCAAATAACTGACCTTTGGATAAAATTTTGTAACTGGTTATATCATTCATAAAGAAGTATCTTCATCTGCTAGAAAACACTGAATTCATGCACCTGATATCCAGTGAGGTTGCTTGATGTGGCTGCCATGCCAATACCTCTCTTTACACTGCTTAAATTATTTCAGTGTTCTAACGTGATAGTTGCAAGCAGCAGGTCCCTTGGAAACCAGATGAAAGAAATGTTAATTTATTTAGTTGAGTCTTTTCACAGTGCATTACTCACGGGTGTTGTAGAGGGTGTGATGCTTAAAAATATAAGTATCTATATGTATCTATCAAGCACTGACTAATCTTTAACACATTTTCAGCCCAAAGTTTATGCCAACAGTTGACTGGGATTATAATCACATGCCCAAGCACATCTTCATATTACATTTGTCAGTAGTCCCTAAGGAAGCAATAAAGTACCTAAAAAGTGGTCATGTTCCCTTTCGCTGGCTCCTAAATACTGTTTACGACTGAATTTTCTGCTATGCACTTCCTTCTCACCACCTTCTTCTCAGTCTCCAGAAAACAAAGTGAGGAAAATCTAGTTTCTGGACTGCTAATTCCTTTCTTTTTTTGAGATTCTCCAATTTGGCTGTAAGCCTCATGAGTTCTCAACTGAATGCTAGATATCAGCCTACATTCAGAGAACACTTCATATTAAATAAAAGGTTGCTTAAGGTCAACAAGGTGTGATTCAGGTAACTTTCAGTATAATGGAGGCTCAGCCTATTTAAGTGAAAAGCAGGCTTTCTTGGGTGGCCAAAAATAGTGACCAGCATCACAGCATTAGTCACTGATGCCCAGCCTGAAAAGTGCAATTCTTGTTCCTTCAGAGAATTCACAGTTTCTTGTAAATGAAAGTCTAAGTCTCATTGAAGAGTGGTCTTATTTTTTTAGGTATTTTTGAAAATAGTGCTCACAATATTTGCATTATTCTTCAGTAAAGTTCTTACTTAATTGAGTCATTTCATATTTGGGCCTTCCAGCCCCTATGTGGTAATATTTTAAAGCAAATATGTATTGAAGAAAAGGTTCACTAAGTCATTTGCTTGGTAATATAATTCCTAATGAATCCTTTCATATAATCATGCATATCTTTACAAATATATCTTGAGCAATAAACCATGATTGAAATTAAGTAAAATACACTCTTAAGGTTGATTTAATCTCTTTTACCGAATAACCATTAAAATGAAAATTCTCTCACAGGATGCTCAAGTCAAAATGAGGAACATGATAATAAACATTGGGTAATAAAAATAAATTAAAAATCAAAGCTTTATGATACATTTTCCTATCAAAATGAAAGTGGCAAATTGAAAACAATAATGATGCTCATCCACAGTTAGAGTTCCAACAGAACATCTCAGAATTTGATTTACAATTAGTGGCATCTTGAAAATGAGCCATCATTTTACATTTAAAACCGCTACCACTCAATCCATCAAGTATTAAAATCTTGATGTTGATTAATGGCATTCTCTCACTCTATCTCTCTCAACGAGGCTTCACAGAAACCAAAGCAATATTAATTCAGTACGAAACTAGCATGTTATAAGGTTGCACACCTCCTCCATGGCCAGTTCAGTCGCTACCAGTGTGTTCGTAAGCAATGGATACTTGCTGGTTTGAGAAATTTTAGTATCTTCACTGGGATATGAGTATAGGATGGACACTTTGGTGGCTTTCAACATTGTATTGACACAGGCTTCAAGCACCTGGAGCAAGTGGGCTGAATGCAAACACTGTCTGCAAGAATCAGATTTACAGCTGTGATTCCATTTTCCTATGGAAGTATGATTATCAAAAAAAAAAAAGGCTCAGGAACTACTAAGATCCATTGGAGTTTGTACCCTTTGTGCAAGATGAAGGTATAAGACCTGGTAGCATCCAGACTGGTCTAAGCAATTTCCTTAGTGGCATTTCTATTTTATTCCTACTGCTCAGTTTGTCCTAGGTTCTGAACTATAAGGTTTGATATCCCATCCAAACTGCTCTTACGATGGCTGATACTAATCCTGCATATTTTTAAATCACATTGATGTTCAGTCCCATTTGCTATTAATATCATCCCTTTTTACAGACAAAGTAAAAGGAATGGAAGAGCCCAATGTACTTTTTCTTCCTCTTTCACTTATTGTATTGCACCGCCTCCATCTGCATCTGGAGAACAGTGAGGAAAAACTAGAAAACAGAGAGGACAGAATATGGACATCCTGAAAATTGTACCTGTTACATCAGTTAAGACTATAAGTAATGCAGTTTCTTTTAATTGCAGAAAAATAGTTAACAGTAAACACCTCTTTTTACTGCTATTTCTTTTAAATGTGGACATGACTGAGAACATTTGCAGGTTGCCCATTTCAAAGAAAATCCAGTGTAGTTAATAAACTTTTGACTTGTGTGATGACCGAGACCAAAAACTTTCTTCTGTTAAAATCTTCAGGAATCTTTAGTGCATAAGAGCAACTAGGCACAGACACTCCAGTTTAAATAGTAAAAATTAAAAAAAAAAGAAGAAAGAGTTTATAAATACCACCATAGCTGCAGGCTATTTCATACCTTTATTCTTTAATGCTTAGCAACATTTAGGTGCCAAGTCTCTTCTTAGAAATACAGTTACTTAAATTGGACAAAATGTATTATTTTTTGCCATATGTAACATTATATAAAAATAAGCTTGAAATAGAATATTTAGATGCTAAGATTTTTTTAAAGTAAAATTTTACAAATGCATTTAACAATAAGTAAAAATGCTATTCCATCCTAAGTATTATTTACTCCTTTTGAAGTAGCTTTCCCAGACTACAAAAAATAATTAAAGTATAACACCAAATTAGTAAATATTAGCCAAGCTCTTACACAATCTGACAAATTGATTTTGTGCATTACATTGTGACTGGATCAATTAGTATAAAGTAAACAATGAAACAGTCTATTAATGGCTCTGGAAAGAAACATGACTTAAAATTTTTTTTTTTTGAGCCTGTTCCTAATCTTCATCAACTTCAGTGGACAGATGATGAGATCTTTAGTGCTTTGAAAATGGGTCTTATAAAAACTTTTTCAAAAGAATGATCCAGTTTTTAAAATGGTAATACAGAATAGCTGTGACTAAACAAGCAAGAAAACATCTTCAGAGTTTAAATCAGCTACACCCTTTTGTTTGAAGTGACAAGGCCTATCATTAAACAGAAAAATTTTGCTTCTCCAGCATAACAGACACACCAACAATGCATTCTCACATTTTCTTTCTTACTCTTATTACCTTTTCACATATAATTGGTTTCACACGTTTTTGAGGAGTCTAAGCTGAAAGCCATTTGTTTTCTCCCTAACACGCCCAGCCCAGTACTTCAGTGCTCATCTTATGAATAAATTCCACATCCCCAACTACTACTACGCTCCTTTACCTCTGTAGCAAGTTTTTCATTCAATATCGTGCTTCCTAATACAAACCTTCCTTTATACTGTTTCAGAATAAAAAAAAACGGCCTCCAGCATTGTCATATATGGTTTCTCTCCTTTAATTTAATCACCATTTCTTAATCTTTTTGAAAGAAACAAAAAGAAAAATTACTTTTAATTGCTGAAAGAAAATGTAATTTGCAATACGCACACATAAATTACACAGAGCGCACATTAGTCTTCAGCCTAATTCCTTTCAGAAAACAAGAGACTTCAGAGTAGGAGTGGTGGAGAGAAAGAAAGGATGAGAGGAAAAGCAGAGGAGGAATCAAAGTCTTTATTTTTTATTTCTAATAATCCATAAAGTGTAGAACAATAATTCAATTTTAAAAAAGGGGAGGGTAGAAATTAGAAAGCAGTTTCAGAAATTAGATAAAAATAGAAAGAAAACTTAGGAAACTAAAAATCCTCCCAACAGAACAAATATGCAATCAGAGCTGCACATGAGAAGAGATGATTCCCTGGAAGACCATGGCAGTGGTGGGGAGAACAGTATAGCATGAGGCAGCACGTTCGCCAGAGTAAGGAATCAGAATGCTCCAACAAGGTGTTGGTCACAGCCTCAAACCCAAGTGGGAATGCTCTGACAGTATCTAATGCTAAACTTTGCCTTTATTCATAGCGTATATGGACGTATAATTAGGGTTAAACTCATAAATAGGGTAATATATGATATAGGCAGTAACACATGCATGCAATATCAGATATCTTGCATGTTTAGAATATACATAATGTATATGTCAAAAATTTCTAACACTTATGATACAGCATATACTCATTGCTTACATATATTATTAGTATATATACAGTCCACAGGTGATTGATTGAGATCAGATTTTTAATGTTTGCTTGGTGCCTTGTTTGGAGTCTAATTAGACAGAAAAATCTTCAATGTAATTTAGTAAACTTCAAACGGGGATGGTACTACTATTTGCTACTTAATAGTAGATGGACATGCCAAGCGCTCCACCTGAAGGGAGAGGACACAAACCTCTGGCCCTGGCCAATATAGCTGGGAGAGACACTGAGCAGACCGGCAAGTCTGGGACCAAGGAAGACAGCTACGTTCTTGCAATTCCTCATCCCCGCAACTAACACGAGTCTCTTCCACTCAAAATACAATAACCAAATGAATTTTGATATCCCCTAAATGCATAAATTTATGTCTCCATATGCATATAGAAACTCACTATTCTGGGCTGTGGGCGCAGGACGATGCTGTTGTGCTGCGAGTCTCGGACTAAGACAGCCAGATAGCTGCCAGCCATGAAACAAGGGAGAAAAGGCGACTCTGACACGAAGAATGCGGGACCCACATTCATTCTCACTTGCTATTGATAGAAACAAGAGTGAGGCAGCAGGATAGCCCCCAAGGGGTCAGAAAGAAGTAAGAAATGTGACAAAACCACAAGGCGTGAGAAAGAAAAGCCAAGGCTGTGAAGGATGTGACAGAGCCTGTAACTGGACAGAGGAAGCTCCACAGCAATTACAAGCCTTAAAAAAAAAAATCTGAATGATAGCAATGGGAGAGCACAGAAGAAAACAGAGGGAAGGTCCTGAGCAAAGAACATCAAGAGAAAACACAAGTATCCGTATCCCACTGCAAAAACGTATAAAATTTTGTCAATCTTTCTTAACTACGTTTTATTTATTAACTTGCTTGTTCAATAAGTTATCTGTCAGTGTCTAAGAGGAAGTTGGACAAGGCCCTTAACAACATGCTTTAACTTTTGGTCAGCCCTGAAGTGTTCAGGCAGTTGGACTGGATGATCATTGTAAGTCCCTTCCAACTGAAATATTCTATTCTATCTTAAAATCTTAGACTTTGTTATCAAAGTCACACTACAGATGACTAATTGCACTGTGTATCACTCCATTTCCATTTTAGTGTCTGATAAGCTAAAATACCTTTCTCACCTTTGTGAGGATGACTCCCTTGCCATCCTCCTTTGTTAAAAAGGGTAAATGAATCTAAAATCAGCTGGAATGGGGAAGCAAACAGTGGTAGTGCTCCCCTGGTGTGCAGCTCCTCCAGCCACCACCCTTATGCAATGTTGGTTAGAAAATTCTCCTGCAGTAGCAAGCAGAAAATCACCTCTGTCATGTCCCTTAGTTGTCGTGTGGCACACCAGCTTGAAGAGACAAGGGTTGTTATCCGAACAGCCTCCCTAGCAGACAAAATCAAGATATGAGCAAGGAAGACGTAGAATTGATTTTGCTGCCTGCAAAAGGCGAAAATCTCAGGATTTTCAATTGCAGGTGGATATCCCAGCATATACAAGTGCTTAGTGAATAATTATCCCAGAAGTCCAAATTCATAGCATGGATTATCTCAGTAACAGCATCCTATTCATGTGGTAACATGGTTTCCAAGAACCTCAAAGAAACCTCATAGTTTCTGAGCACTCAATTTGTATAGAGATACTCTAAAATTACATGACAAACAGAGCAAAGAAGGTTGTCAAATGCTTCCAAAATGCAAATGAGACCAAAAAATCCCCAAGCAGCAGCAGGTGCTTTTACATATCAGCATAAAAAAAAACACAAACATTTTTTTCTTAATGAATAGTCAGCATAGCTGATGAAAGAAAAATATAGCATTGATGTGAAGCATTATGACTTTAAATTTGTGAAACTAGCACTCCTTCCCCACCCACACATCCCTCTAAGCCAAAAAAATATTCTCTAAATTGTATACTGGCAACCAAAGCCATCTAATCCTCCTTATGTTCTCCTGTCATGAGATGAAAGAGTTCCTACATGGCATATACAGCCATATATTCAAGATATCTATCAAAAACTTTAATAAAGTAGAAAATTAAAAATAAATTAAATGACATTTTGTAATAAAGAAATTAGTGTTTCTGCTTTTCTACTCATTTCTCAATGTGCAGTTTTATTTACTCGCTTTTCCTCTCTAGCATCTGTTTTATTTCATTCCTCTTGCTAGCTGCTTAATTTCACTGAAAATTGAGATTTTTCCCCTTCTTAAAAAAAAGGCAAACAACCATTTACCACTCATCACATTTCCTTAAACCTCATCATTCTCTTCCCTGTGTCAAACATTTTGTCACTGAAATTACTTCCTCTTATACTCCTCCTTTACAAGTAATAGTCCAAATCTGATGATCTTTTGGAAAACATCACCCCTTATAATGGCATGTATGAATTCATTACTTTATCTCTCCCAGTCATATTACTCCATCACAAGAAACAGTGACTTTTGAACTTCAAAACTTTTTCAGCCCTTACAGGAGCTGATGAGCAGGGGACTTTTGCTTTGTCTTTCTTTGCACTGAATCAGAATAGATTTAGCATCAGCTTGACCTGGAGATTGAGTTGAATCATTAGGTAAAATTGAATGCTTGTAGACAATATGTAAAATAGTGCAGTGATATATAACGTAATGGGCTCCTTCAAATGCTCTTTTGTACAACTCTACAGATGTTAAGGAGGTTATTTATTTTGCCTCAGACTTTCATTCTGTTTGTTCTTTATGAAAGCTTCCAGATAAAAAAAGTCTCCCTAGAATTTAACAAAATTTTGTAGAATTGCCAATGATAGTTCAGCATACTTAAGAAAAAAAAGGCTCATTTTCTTTCTTTCTGAAATCCATTGATTTCCAAGAATTATTCTTTACCTCAATTAATATCTATAAAAGTATACCTTCACCATAAATATGTATGTACTTTTATAGATTTCTGAAATAGAGTTTTAAAATATTACCAAGAAAAAGCAAAAAGTATGTTGTATTCTGTATAAGACACCAATTTACCTGTCTGACCTTTGATGAAGTATTTCATTAGTCTCTCACTCCTAGCAGGAAGTGTTCTTTGCATATAGCATGTACGATTTATTTCAGGACAAGAAATCCAAGTTAAAGCCATTTTCACATCTCCTAATGACTTGGCATAGCGGAGAATATTCCATAGATCACCTAATTGTAGACACGGTTCTCTGATTATTCAGTGGTGAGATTTTAGTTGTTATTCACTGGAGATTTTTTGATTTATTTATTTTTAATTTGTGCTGGCACTTGTGATAGGGTGATGTACTTGTCAAAACTTTCTAATCAATATGAGTTTTGGAGAAGGGGCGGGGGCGGGATGCCTTATGCAACTTCTTTTCCCACCTAAGTCACTAACTCTGATTTTGGATGTCTTCAATGACTTCTTGGAGTTTCATAAGGGGAAACCACAACATATTTGCTGCTGTGTTCAGTCCTTCCTCAGTTTTGCTTTCAGGGAACATTTGGGATTCTTCAAGCAGTATTTCTTTCAGAACAGCAGCCATGCAAAATATCTCTGCATATTTTAGAATAATGGTAAGACTTCATTAAATCTATTAAGAACTATTGCCATAGTTCTGGGTTTAATTTTTAAGAGTTTCCTTTCCACCCAGCTTTTACTTTCGATTTTGCTTATTACACTTCATTACAACACCTTCTGTCTTCTTTACTTTGGTTTCTGATGTCTTCTTCATAAAGTCTTTATGGCACCTGCTTTGACACAAGTATTTTGAAAGCTTTCCTGTCTGAGAAGTTCATTTTTCTTTCCAGATTTCCTTGCTGGGTGCTGCTTTGATGAACAGTCAGCCTGCCTTCAGCAAATAAGTTATGTTTAGGTTCTTCCAAGCAAGTACCATTTTACCTGTTATGGTACTTGTCACATACTGTGGGAAAGCTAACCTTCTCCAGACTTAGGCTGAGGATTGTAGTCTGAAATAAGTAATGTAGCATGAAGACAGCCTATACTATTAACTTCCAAACTCTAAAGAACAACATACTGCTTTTTAGAAGGTTATTAATTTATCCAGCTGTCAGCAGTGGTCCTAAAAATATAGAAAGGTAGACAAGGAAGATGGTTTGCTTAGACAGCTTCATTACATTAGTCTACTGAAAGTTATTAATCCTTCCTTAAAGAATGGCTTCTGTCAGGCTCTCCTCCTTGGTAACAGTTCACACAGTCTTCTCAAACAAGGAGGGCTAGAAAATGCTTCTTGTATGAATCATGAGCATCACCAACCTAAACTGCCAGTTCTTGGGAAAACTTGTACGAAGTTTGTTTCTGTTCAAATTTTATCAATGAAACTGAAACATAAGGGACTGGGCTACTGTTCCTGGTTATGAGGACACACCATTTTAACTAAAGTCTCTTGATTTTAGTTATGTTATTTTCACGTGATTGTCTTCGCTTCTTCAAAGCCAATTGAGTTTTCTGGGAGGCATGAAGAGGTTTTTTTTCCCCTCTGAAGTGGCTTAGAGATAACTAAAATAAGGGACATTTCCTTTGGCTTGAAAAAGAGATCATTAGCTCTCCACATCCTGATATAAGTGAGAATAAACTGTGCAATTAATGCATTTTTTGAGCTAGAGAAGTTAACCAGATAAACTATTAAAGTTCTTCTAGTGGAGTTTGAGTCTTGCATCCTGTTTCCCATCTCCTCCTCTCAGTGAAAAACAGCCTGGCTCTTCACCTCAGTGTATCTGAGATTTCCCCTTCCACTAGGATCTCTTTTTTTCCCCCCATGTTTCCTGAAAAGAAAAGTTAAGAAAATACACCAATACAAGCTAAAATATCTGAAAAAAGAGACAATAATGTTTGTAACAGAGACAAGTAAATTTAGTATAATAAAACAAGCCTATTGTACTTACCGGATACTAAATAACTGGAAGTACCTACAAAACAGCCACCTTCCAAGTTATGTCTATGTACCCTATAGGAAATTGCTTAACTGAGGCTGGTATTTCTACAAAGCTTTCTGCTATTTTTAATGGCAGACACTTTTTCACATCTATTTGCATGTTATAAACCAAACCAAAAGCTGAAGGTATATTCATGAGATCTTTTCGCAGCTATTTGAATACTACTCTGAGCTAAAATCATTGTTCTATCAACAATCTGGGTTTTTAAAGTAATTTAAAAATATAATTTCACCTGTTAATTTCAGGCTGCCCTTATATTCTTTCTCTGTGCCCTGTTCTTTCCTTAAATCTGCCACTCATTCTACCTCAAAAACTGAAAATTAACTGAGACATTATTGCTTAAATGCACTGATGATATTGTTTAGATTTAGCAGTGATTACCTATTGCCTTCTCGCAGTCAAATAGGACTGGAATTTGTTTCCTGTCAATGCTTGCTGTCTCTCTGAAAACCTGTATTTCCAGCTGTGAAATGACAAATAACCCATCTTCACCCTTTCTCTACATCCTGAATTTCCCAGAACATTCATATGTGAAAATTAAATATCTTAAGTGTGTCTGCAGGCTCTCATATTAAGACTTTTTTTTTTTTTTTAAGTAAATAATTGTGGAGAGCTGTAATGTCAAATGTATGGAGAGGAGAGAAAGGGAGTAAATAAAGTGAGGAAAGAGATCAACTGAGAAAGAAGATTATTGAGCATTAGAGTTCATCTTTGCAGGTAAAATTCAACTCTTCAATACCTATATTAACAGAAAACACCTCTGCCTATCTTGAAAAATGTATTTATCTCATTTTTTTCCACATCCTTACCTCGTTTCTCATATTGGTTCAGAGTTGCCGGTCAAAGATGTCTTCAGCAATTACTGGAGGAATTTCACTGCATCACCTGTAAGGACTCCAGATACTCCATATTTCCCCATGTATTGTCCTTACACCAATCTCTCCCAACAGCCACATATCCTCTTACATCTGCGAATGGAAAAATCAACTCCTTTTTCTGTACGTCCTGCATAAGCAGATCTCTGCTAAATTGAAGTAGTTGTATATGTGCTGTCTACCCCTACACAGCTAGATGCAGAACTGAAATATGTATATCAGCTGAGTATAAAGATACTTTTCAACCCTTTAAGACTACAGTTTCTAAATACATTTTTTAAAAAAAAAAGTCCATGTGAGTATTTAGCTGTGAAATCCACTTCATTTTAATCTGTGAAAATCAGAGTGACATACTGTACCTAGAGCCATAGAATGATGCATCTGTACCCAGCTTGGAAACAAAGATTTGTGATACTTTGGCTTTAAAACTGCCCAATGATTTGTTGCTGTATTTTCTAAGTGTACAACAGCTAACTGGCAAACTAACTAGTTGATTGAGGAAAGTGCTTTCATGAGCTGATCCTCAAATAATGAAAATCCTTAGCTAAAGGCCTTGTCCTCTCCCTGCATTTGTAAAAGAAAGATGCCCACATTCTTTAGCTGCATTTTATGTACTTTTTTTTAGGAAGTAAAACTGCCTACAAAGTAAGCAAACTCCCTGTAAATTTTCATCATTCCTCATTTTAGCGGTTGCTTAAAGTGCCTTTGAAGAATTAACAGAAACTGCTGTCAGTGAGAGAAACCCGTGGATTGCATTAAAAAAAATCAATTTTACTTCCAGAGGTTGAAAATGAGACCAAAACCTGTTTCTTTCAAACAAATGACTTTTTACTCTGCTAAGATACAACCTCTGGCTGAGTCACCACCGTGAGTCCTATGATATCCAAAAAGGAGTTAATCAGCTTTCAGTAGTGCTAGAAGCATCACATCGCAGCCCTGACACTATCGGGAAGTGACAGTATAGTCTGATGATGTAATCCTTCTAACTTTGTCTTACATTATTACATCAGAGCACCCTGCCTACACAGGTACAGGGGCAGACCAATTACATCTCCAACTCCGTCATCAGTTGTTGGTACATAAACATCCTCCAACCCCTGTAGCTCCACTGCAACATTAATTTTGCAACATTAATTACTGCTGATAAATATACTGGGAGAAAAATATTTGGATGCACTAGTTATTGGCACATGTTAACTTTTATCTGAAATCAGTACATATTTTCATATTTATAGAGATCAAGATATAATATGTGATCATATTTTTAATGGTGTTTTGGAGGAAAAGTGTCATTTTTCTTTACCATTTTACTTATTTCGCATCTTATTTCACACACAAAATTAAATTTAAAATGAAGTCTCAAGAAACACTGACTGAAAAACACAAAGCATGCAAAAAATATTTTATGGAGAAGAATAATTTTGGAATTGTGACTTGAGCAGGACTTGGGGGGGAAGGAGCTGTTATTTTGATAACTACTGAACACGCATAAGGCTCTAAATAAGATAATAAGGATTACAACCGTTCTCACTTCAAAAGTCTGCAAATAAAAATGATGATATTTGCTGTTAGGAACCTGGAATCCAATTAGACCAGAAGAGGCACCAGTACTATGTAATTTACATTATTACTTGTGCAGGAGCTACAATCTTGTTTTTTTTAAACGGAAGAATCCTCCAGGCAGATATTACAAAGAATTCTGAAACCAGCAGTACCGTCAGGCCCAGGGCCAACAGCCCAAAGCATGAATCAGTCAAGGGACATCAGATCATAGATCAATATCTCTGATAAAAAGAACAAAAGCAGAATTAAGCAGGCTGCATACAGGCAAAGAAGTAATGAGCAGCAAGATTTTCCTAGCCTGAGTTTGAAGAGGAAAATAAATTGAGAAGTACGATACAAGAGTCTTCTGTTGGTATTATTGCTATATTCTTCTGAGAATAAAAAAAAATCCTTTAAAAATCAAGCTAGGACTGTACTGTTTAATGCCTCTCTATTAACTGCAAACCTTAGTGATTTAATGTCATCTTCAGACCCTATAACTACAGGTCCATATACATAACTTTACCCACATGAATAGTCTCAAAGATTTCAAGAGGAAAATGCATATACTGAATGCACAGCCAATATATATCTGTAAGGAGTAAGTAGACTGTAACATGAATAACTAACACTTAAAGAAAGGTTGCTTTTGAGACAACCTTATTTTAAAATACGAGTTATCAGGTCATTTGTAAGACAAGCGTGTTCAAACGTGAACAGGTGCAGTCTGCTGGGGTCATTTCTTTTTGCCTCCATCGCCTCCACCACCACCTCGGAGGGAAGGGAAGCTCCCGAATCTCCCCTCCCTGGGCCACAGCAATTGAGTATAAAGGATCATCTGCTGTACAGACAGCCTCCTTCACCCAGTGCAAGCCCTCTCCTGGGCTAAGAGACCACAGGAGCAAGAGGCATTGCGAAGCCAAGATAATTTTTGAAGGAGACGAGTTTCTTTTTCACTCTATAGAAAAATGACAGTATTCCACATTAAATAAGTGTTGTGGTTACAAATCTCCTTTGTTTTTGAGCTTGCCTTAAGCTGCTATTAGAGTATTATTTCCTTTTTTGACAATTCGCTGGCATCCTGCTAGCATGGGTGAAGTCATAACTAAATTCCCTTCTCAGGACTCACTCTAAACCTGATGGGAAAGTAAACACCTTTGCACAATGTTTCTTTCCTTGTGTTCCTCTAGTTGCTTTTGCAACACAAGCAGCTTTGCTCAGCAGCAAATCCTATTCAAGCAGTTATTGTGATTGCCTGCGCTAACATGAGACACTCATTTAAGAAGATTACAAAATAATGATGAAATTGCTGCATTACAGCATTGTAAATCTCATCAGTGAGGACAGAGAGGAGCTCTCAGAAAATTACAGATCGCTATTTTGAGTTTCTCTGTTTCCATTATCTGACTTCTCTGAGTATAAGGAAACTAAAATGTTTGATATTTTAAACTTAATTAAATACTTCAGAGGTATCTGTGTATAATGCCTATATCTTAGTTTAGGAGCTTAGTTTCACCCCAGAGTTAGCAAATGAATAGCAGGTGATTAAAATGCCTATTTATTGTACCAATAACTTTTTTCATAAACATGTATGCTGCCACTTTAAATTACCTTGCAAGAGCTAGGCTACATCAGCTTGTGCATCAGGCACTTTTGTACTGTATCAGGTATTTGGATTGGAAGTGCTTAAAACTATGAAGTGTCAATTTGTTGAAAGACCTGGTAAGATAACCACTACTTTAAGATCATATATTGTTAGCAAATATTCAGCAAAATAAAGTCATGAACTTAGATTAATCACTATAACGAGATTGGGAAGGCACTATAATCATAGGATTTAAACGTTGTATTGCTCTTACTGCTCAGCTGACAGGCTCAGGTTCAGGCAAAACTGAAGGCAACTGAAATTATGTAAAACTTCAACCCCACCATGAAAACAAACGTGCTCTTGTTGCTGCAGGACACCTTGCTCCCTGCAGATACTCTCAGTAAAATATTTCCCCTTTCTTCCCCCTAATTCCACACCCTTGAGGGGTTTGTGCCTTTCTGTGCTGTACTGTGGTTGCATGGTCTGCTACAAAAATGTGTAAGCTGGCTTTCTGCAGCACAGTTTAGTAAGTGATTAAAAAAGAAGAGTAGCTGTTCTCAGCTTAGATGTACTGGCACTATTTCCATTTCTAGCATCCTACTTGCACCATGAGTTACTGAGAGTATTCAGTGCTCTCACTTGCCCCAGACACCTTTTCGGAAGCAGTTTATATAATCAACTGAGCAATTTATGCCCATATCCACAAGTGGTTCATCCATCCAGGCTCTCACTCAAGGTATTATAAAACACATTACCACATGTATAAGGCTTTAGGTACAGAAATTATATATAAATTAAAATGTATCTATGTATGAATGTAACATACTTTCTGAAAAGGACGAATCTGCACAAGTGAAATACTTCTCCTATTGAAGTTAATAATAAATAACTTCAAAAGTAAGCCAATATTGGGACATAATGAGAAAGATTTCTGGACTTTTTTCACAATCAAGCCTAGCTGAGGAGCTTTTTGGGGTGACATTTCTGTTGAAGTCAGTGGAAATAAAATGGTAGTTGATGATGGAAAGCTATAATCCACTGCCTTTGCCGCTGCATTGGCCCTCAGATCAAGGAAGGTACTCCAAGGACAGGAATCTGCTGAAAAAACTGCGTATCTTACATGCAGACAGAAAAAAAAAAATCTAAAAAATATATAGTTATTCCTTTTTCATTTATGAGGAATACTCTAGCCATGAATAGAGCTCCGAGTTATCTGTTTAGGTAAATTACCTTGAAAGGATTTTTATATTATACAATTAGCTGAGAGCTGGGTTGCGTCTCTTATGGGTAAGGCAGCCAGCAGAAGCCCATTTTCCCTGTACTCCTAGTAGGCTGCAGGTCTCTGCTGCTCCAAGACTCGCTGCTCTGGGCCTGCAAAATAGGCAAATATTATTAAAAAAACCTATTGATTCAATTTGTTAAACGTTTCAGGAAGGTGGTGGCAGGGTGTGAATTTCCGTAGTCCTCACAGCAGCTCTCGTAGACTGTGCTTGCCCATTTAGAATTCTATCTTATTGCCATCCAGAAAGGAGAGCATGTTTTTTGATGTAATGAGATACTTGCAGGGATTAGCTGGTAAGGAAATCACCCTAAGCACTCATTTTTATTGTAAGGCACAAACGCTTTTAAAATTCTTGTGCTGGTGTTCCCATTCTAGTTGGTTAGTTTTCAGGTAATTTGAGAAAACACACCTTTATAGCTTAAAAATATGCCTTTAAAATAGCCTTTATAGCCAAATTTTAAAACAACCGACTTTCTTTGGAAGAAACTTAATGATTTACAGTTACAGTATCCTGTAGTTACAAGGAGCATCTCACCCTAAATGTAAGTGTCTTGCATTTGAAAAAGTTAAGCAAAACTTTATTCTACTTTCAGATTTCAAATGAGTTTTGGCAGACAACATATGTTCCCCAAAAGTGTACTTTGGGGACTTGGGTCTTGACACAAGGGAAGCACTAAAAGGATGAGCAAAAGGATATATTCCATCTCTCTTTTCAGTAATGTTATCCTTCGCAGCATTTACAAAAACAGTAAAATATTGATTATTCACAAAGCAACAGCTTTCCTTCTCCTTCAAACTGCTCTTAAAACTCATCTCTGTCATGACGTTTACAAAAATTTGACAGTGGTTAGGCAGATGATATTCTGCCATTGCCACTTATTCCAAAGATGAGAATCATTTCATCCCTAATTAGTGTTTCTTCTATCTCCTTTTTGTATTTGCCTTTGTGAACAGGGACTATATTTTGCTATTAGTTCCAAACATGTAGGTAATAATGATAGAGACTCTAGATATTAGAAATATTAAAGAAACAGGAAATAAAATCATGTTTATTTTTACACTAAAGAGCAAGTTCTCAGTTGGAGAACTAAGTAAATGACAGTGAATGGCTCCTATATTTACACTAGGTAATAATTTACTCCAATAAATTATGAAATTACATCTAATTGTTTCTCTTAGGTAACTACATCATATTAAACAATCTGATGTGTGAAATCAGATTTAAGTGTCAAGTTGAAAGAAATCCACTGAACAGGTCTCTCCGGGTATCGTAGGAATGCTAACATTAAACTGCTGATAAGCACATAATTAACAACAAAAAAAAAGCATTTCCAGCATAACCCCAGCAATCATTTTTGGGATAGATCACAAGAGAATTTCAGGCAAATAAAGAACACTTTAGGTGTATTGCTGAGATTCAACAATATCAAAGCAGCTAGTTTTCATCAGCTGCCTTAAAACCCCTTCACAATCCCTGTTTCCACCACAAATCATATAAAAACACACTTCATTTCAAGACTAGTATGTTTACAGCTCCAGAGGCAGAGGCAGCAAGATTCATCTATCACCTTGTCTCCACCTGGTACAGATCTGATAGGTGTTCTCAAAATACCTTATCATGCTGGATTTCTTAACACACAAACTGTGAGAAGGTATGGAGGCGAAAAAGGCTGTCCTAAAATGCCAGCGCCTCAAGAATCCTATTGAATACTGGAGAACAGGGTTTGAAATTTCACTGAAATTTGAAGTGTCTCTCTCTGGCACAGGGATTTCTAACTCCCAAGACAATAGCCCAATCCTCAGGCCATGGGCATGCTCTGACAAAAACTGGATTCCTCCAATTCTGAAAGTTTGGGGACAGAGGAGGAGGGAAAAGAAATGGAAATAAGTTCTCCATCCATCTAAACACAACTCAACGATGAGATTTTTTTATTCTTCAGTGAAGTGTTAGAGAGCTATATAGAATATTCTAAAGATAAAAATCTCTGAATATGTATATAAAAGCTTGAATGATTTTGAGTACTTCAACAACTTCAGTAGTAACCCATGAAGCGCTGGGCTGAAATTGTTCAAACAGTAGCTAATATTCAAATAACCCATCGAAACTGTATTTGCAACAGACTGGCATCATGAAAAGAATTTTGGATAAAGGGGAACAGATGAATAGAAATAGCAAAGAGAACTCAGAAGAGCTGTCAAAGTCCCCCAGGACAGTTTTAGACAGAATTAGGACACCATTTGCAAGGAAAGTTGTTGTTATGGACATTGAAGGCTCAGCCCCAGCTCCACATGAAGGAAGCAGTCAGAGAGGAACCCGGCTGTTCAGCTCTGATCAGAATTAAATTTACGTTTAATTTTCCTGTAACTTGTTGACTCTAAATTTTAAAGTAGAGGTCCAGCCTCAGACCAGACTTTAATCTTGGATACACATCCAGGTGAAAGAAAAACCTTGGGGAGTGCTCTCCCTTGCAACTTGAAACAAAATGGGGATATGGAACACACACAGGACACCGATCTATGGTTCAGGGACATGAGAGTTGAAGAACAACACTCTAAGTTAAATACTGGCAGACAGCATTGGGTAGGTGCCAGGACAGGTATCAAGACACAATCTGGGAGGTGTAAGTGATACTTTAGCAAAGTAACTACCCTCTGCAAAGAGACAATGGTACGTGGCAACTTCACAGCCTCAGCATGGTGTGTCAAAGCTTATGTGAGCATCCCTGCTGCTGAATGCTATCTATAAATCACAGCACTGACTTGTACCTCAGTTTCCCATGTTTTTGGTGAGTGCTGTAGGCACTTTCTCTTCATTTTCTCTCCTCCACAGTCTTCATGGCTCAAAGCTTGGCATATTTAACCCTTGATTAGAGATTAAAAATAGCTTTAGAAGAAGTAATCAAGGCAGATGGTTCCCAGAATACCACACACCGTGGTGTTGGGGTATTCTTAGCGAAAGCAAAAAAACTTTTAAATTCCCCACCAAATAAGACTGAAATTTTTATAAATTCCAGTGGGACATTAGGCCACAGATGCAGATGAGTCTTTGTGATGAAAAGGAAGATAATCTGGCATGAAGACCAAGAGGTACTTCATTGTTAGGAACCTCCAGCACAGCTGAGCAAAGTACACTGAGAAGTTGGACCTTGACTTCTCACTCCAGCACTTCCTAGTGGTTAGCTTCAGCCAGCTTCCCACCCCAGCCTGTTAGCATGTCTGTATCACACTCTTTGGGACCTTCCAGTCACAGTGTGAGGTTACTCAGGAACGTGGGTATCTGAATGTCACTAGATGATGCAGTGTCCAAGAGATAGGGGATGCAGAGACTTTCGTAGCTTGAGCTCTTTGCCAGTACTCAGTCATCAGTTTATTCTGTAGTGATACAACAAATGTTTTGAACCATCTGCAGAGTATGTATTATTGGCTAAACAGACAATTTATCAAATTACTGTATTTCAAGATTATGGAGTCAACATACTCTGGCTTTCTGACAGAGAGTGGGAGTATGAGGAGGAGAGTAAATATTCCCCTTAGTAAGTACTAAGATACATAATTATACACACGGAAATACAGAACAATAGAAACTAGTAACCAATTAAAGCATTTATATCTCTCTGTTTCTTATCTCTATCTCAATTCTTATCTTATAAAACCTTTGAATAGAAAAGGAAAGACCATTCTAAAGGCAGTAAGTGGAGTTCAAGGCAGATAACTGATTAGAAAATCTCCAAAGGCACCCAGGGCTCTCAGAAGTAAGGATATAAATTAGAAGTTGATAATCTAACTCTGAGTGCTTCAGCCAGAAAACTCTCTACATTGCTTTAGGTGATCTAGAGATACTGGCAGTGAGATAGTCACCTCAGTTCAGACCTCCACAAAATTACCTTCTTCCTTCCAGACAAGGGATTTTTGCAATAGCAAGATACCGTGCAGTATGGAGCTGTACACAGACACTTGGCCTTTCAGTAGTACCCAACACATGAGGCCAGTCAGCCTAGAGTACTCAAATGCATTTGATAAAATGAAGCAGTGGTGCAAATCCTGCTTTCACCAAAAGAACAAACTTCAGTAATTTAGGCCAGTGCTGACTATATTAATTTTTAACAGAGACTCACTGGCTAAAGGCCAGGTAGATACCTACAGCAACCACAGGCACAAAACTTATATGTACCAAAATGCTTCACTTCTTTAAATCTGGCTCTAAAATTACAGTACAAACAAGGCACAGTGATGTGTCAAACTGCAACAACAATTTCCCTAAAACCAGAGCTGGCAACACACATTACTGGCTTGCACAAACACCTCTTCTTCAGATGCTTTAATGCACCGTTCAACAAGTCATTGCAGGCCGCTATGAATTTGTGCGTGTTTCAGGCAGCGGCTGTTAGGAAGCCTCACAGGTCTACATGTAAATCACACAGCTGCAGACTTCCTGGGAGAAATTAACACAGGTCAGATCAAGATACTCCTCATATTAAAGGAAGGAAAAAAAATGTAAAGCTAGGAACTACACTTTGTTAAGAGTAACGATGTAGACGTAGCACATTTTCTTTAACGGAGTAGTTAAAGTTCACAGACCACAGCTTCAGTTAAAGAAACTGACTGGAAATAGCAGTTCCTCCGTTCATTCTTTTTTTCAACATGCAGCCTCAGGATGGGGTAAAAATGCTTTATTCAAAACTATATTTTAATCAACACAAGACAAAGAGGAAGAGAGTTTTATGTATAAAAAAATGTTAAAGACAGCAACACACCTGTCTGATCCAAATTCTAACTAGATTGGGCTAAATTTGAATTTGAGAGCTGGATATGGGTTAAAGTGCAAAGGTTTAAAAAAAACTCTTTCAAACTCATGCAAATTTAGTCACCTCCAGGAACAAGTTTTACCTGCTCTCCAAAGCCTTTCTGGATGAAAATCTGAACTTGGCCACTCTGAAAAAAAGAAGTGTGTTATGGAATTGAGACAAAAATCTTAATGCTAAATTCAGGCATTTAAACATTTAAAAGCTGAAATCCTATTCAAAGCTGGTCATGAAATTCTAGCAACCTTTGACTATCTGCTAGTTCACAGAAATAAAAAATTTTCAGATATGTTTCCCAGAATAAACAGCTGAAGTATTAAGAAAACTAATGAGCCAGAATGCTCTTGAAAAAGAAAGATGTGTGTTTCAGAGAATTTATGTATGCAAAAACTTCTAAACTGGAATTTACAAACTTCAAATGCATTTTTATGAAACTAAAATTTTAATGGAGAGATCTAAAATCGCTGTTGTCCTGTTGCCTCTCTCCCTGTAATACTGCCTATGTGTTCTGAGCACAACACTTAGACCTTGTCTTAGTTTAGCTTTAACAAGCATTAAAATAAACCAATTCTTCTGTGCAGTGCCAAAATAGTGCCTCAGATTGAAACTGGAACTCGCTGAAATTGCTGAATTTAGCTGCATTCATCTGCCTTTAATTAAGATTGCTGAAAGTGTAGGTATTCCCAAACTGCCCAAAACATGACCTGCTGAGGAAATCAAGTAAGCATGGTCAGAGACTCTAATTGGAAATTATTTTGTTCATTAGGAAGATAGGATAGAAGATAAATGTGGCAGAGGGATGGCTCAGATAGAGAAAAGCAGTACCCAGGCAAACTCCGATTGGACAGTGCTACAGGGGATCCCTCCTTGGGAGAGGTGGGGGTGGCAAGAGCCAGAGCTCTGACCAAGCATCTCCTTTCCTCCTGCATTCAGGGAGACACCACTTTGGGCATTTCTTGGGATGAACGGGAGAGCGACAAAGGTTAACACAGTGTCATAACACAATATACAGAGCCTTGACTGCTGTCCACCTCTGCAGGTCTGGAGGCTAACAAGGAAGAGGCTGTCAAAAGCCTGGGCACTTTCAGTTATTCATATCTCCTTCTCACAAATATATAAATGTACTGAAAAAAATGCAAATACATTTTTAGTCATCTTCACACTGCATACATGTACATATATAAAAATACACACACAGACACACACACACGATGTCTCTTTGCAAGCCATAAAAACAGATAAGCCATTCTTAGCACTGCTCCAGAGCCTTCTGAAATTACATCAAATCCTACACACATGAACTCAGAGAGGATGCTACCATGACAGAGACCCGTTGACCCACAGCACACCACCAGCCAAACAGGAGGCAAGCAGGAAACAAAACTGGGTCCTTGCTCCAGAGTGCCTGTAACTAAAGCACAAGATGCAAAGAACTAAAGGAAAACTAAAGCCTCACAGATACAGAAAAAAAAAACAAGCCAAACAGGTGTCCTGTCCCAAAACTTCTACTTTTAATCTATAAAACAGAAACTTTTGATGGACATCAGGTTGTCTCTCCCTGGAATGAAATATGGATCTGTAGATTTTATGAAAGTAAAGTATTTCAAAGAGGGCATGAGAGAGAAAAGACATTTTAAATATAATACTTCTCTCAGGAGGAATCTCTCTGTGTCAGTTCATGACACTGCAGGACTTTGATGCTGCTTTGACAAATATTTTCTCTACGGTGAACTACAAGTTGCTTAAGTTTTACCTTTTTTTTCACTTTTATTTTATGTAGGAATTGCACTGAAATAATAACCTCTACTCCCTCCAATCATTCAGAGAGCAGAGAATAAAGACCATTTATTTTTATTAAAATGTTACCACTTCTTATTAAGGTTATCCAGGCCATTAGCTCATGACAAAATATCTCGCTCAATGTCATTTTAATTTTGACCTGCAAGAAAGAGCAGAAATAAGATACACTTGAAAGAGCAGTGTAAGTTGTATTTCTTCATTTCCTTTAAAAAAAAAAAAAAGAAAAAAGTTATTTGTCATTCTGACAAGCTAATGAAAGATGCCCTGATTTTTTCTCTTTATTCTTCCAATTTTAGTGGCCTGCAATTTTCAAGATGTTGTTTTCAAATTTTGTTGAGTTCTTCGCTTAAAATTTTTTGCAAAAGGCAAGCTATCTCTTCATTCCACACTGCTTTGCAGTCTCAAAATAGTCATCTAACATGAAAACACAGTCAGAGCTGTAACAAGCAGAACTGCCAAGATAACAGCAAGAAAACCCATCCTCTATTTTTACCTTGGTGCTAAGATACATAGCACACCGTTTATAAATATTTTGTTTTAAACTGGATATTTAAAATCTAGGTTGAGAAAAGGATAAAACAGGCAATAGTAGCTGTCCTGCCCAAAAAGCCTCACGGCCCACAGCCACAGTTCAGACTTTTTTACTCCTCTTTTAACACATTAGGTTAGGAGAAGAAATTATTTCCCTGTTCAGACAACTCAATCACTCAGTTTTCACTTCATGCACAATTCTTATGGTCTGCCATCTCTATCTCCTCCTATTTTCTCCTTGCATTCATCTGCTGTCATTCCTTAAAGCAGAATGTAATGGCAACTCACACAGTGGTATCAGAGAATGCTGTATTTCTTTGCTCTTGCTCTGTTCAACAAGGAATACTTCTTGTCTTTTCCTATGCATGCGTCGGGCTGTTTCTGTAAAACGATTGCAACTCTTCAAGTCTCCATTCAAGCTGTGAAATTTTCTCCAAAAGGCTCCTAAAAACCTGTATGTGTAATTGTACCTTCCACTATTTCAGTGCTTTCCAAGACCTGATAGCACATGCTTTCAGTTTTAAAGGAAAACTTAAATCTTTTTTTCCTAATTATATAAAGACTATTGTTTCTGGTCCCTGTATTTCAGGAATTTAGTCATGAAGTTTTACCTACAGGAAAAGTTGTCAGTGGTCAAGGCTGAAATTTACTCACACCTCAAACAGCAGCTGATATGTAGAAAGGAAAGATCCCCCAGTTCCAGACTCAAATGCTTTTAGCATTTTTACAGGACTGGTGTAGAACAGAAACAAGATTAAACAGTTCTAGTAAAACAAATGAAAAAAACCTCTGTGACAATTCTCTAAACTAGTCTATTAGACATGTTCTGATTTATCATAACCTGGTATAAGTGGAGATTAGTATCTTTTTCTTTAAATTCACAAAGAAAGGTAAAAGAATGCAAGTACAGCTAAGAAGGTCAAAAAGTAAAAGCAGACTATGCTCTTTCTAGCACCATAAAAGAAAGTATTTGATTCAGAAGAGCAGTATTTCACAAAAAGGCTTTTGTAGACTAATTTCTTTGCCAAACCTCTGTTTGGCACAGGACTGTAGGGAAGCATTTTCAGCTCCAGCCTCATTTTCTCAGACTTGCAATTTGTGTATTCAATTTGAGGGCCAAGAATTTAGTATCCACCAGTTCTCCAATACTGTAAAGAAATTAAGAATATAATGATTTTATCAAAAATGTCTAAAGCAAGCCCTACCTCTGTCCTCCCCAATGCAGCATCAGTCTTCACAGAAGGATGTCAAAGAGCTGCTGAAATAAAGGCCACCAAACCAGTGACAGTTTCTCCAAGTGTTATTCTTTTTGTAGTGTTCGTCAAAGACCATTACACAGGTTTGCATCCCATACGTATACAGAAAACTTGACTGCACAGGTATCACTGTGTATAAAACCAGGTGGTATTAATGAGACAGTAACTGATGATAATCTGTGTTGTGATGTTTAAATAATAAGAACCAACCAGACAGCCATATAAATTAAGGATGCTGAGGACAAAACTGATATCCCAGACCACCTGTGGAGCAGTTATCAGAGTAATATAGCTTAAAATGAATTATTAAATTCTAGTTTTAGACTTTTTTTCTGTTATAGAAGATGGATGAAGCTTGATACAGTTACAAATAATAGATCTTCTTGAGCATTATTAAATGTCTAAGAGTAAGCAAGTAAAACTAGCCTGTTTACTGAAATGGCACGTTTTGATGCAATTATGATCAAATTGTCTTCTCGGTACACAAAGCTTACCAGTTGCTTCATTTGAGGAAAGAAATAGAGAGATATAGGGATCAACAGTGGAACTGGTTGGTAAATCTTAGACTTCCTCAGGAAAATATCTATTCATCAAAAAACTCCTAAAATAAGAGAATAATAATCTGAATTCAATGCTATTGTCAGTGCAACTAGGGCAAGGAGGAGAAAGTAAGCTTGAAAGTTAACAAGAACATTTGAACATTCTCAAAATAAAACCCAGAATCCTATATTTCAAACAACAAAGGACTTCTTAGCTAATATGAAGACAGTCAAAATTAAAGACTATAACGAAGAAAAATATTTTTGTTTGCTACATGGGAATATGTTTGATTATGGGTCTCAGATCAGGGTGGAGTTTTTTTTCTTACTCCTCCTTCTCTAAATCAGGAAAAATACTGTGCTAGGAAAGTAAAGATTACCCTTCATGGGTCTGTTGAAGTGAATACTATTGTATTCATATAATAAACAACATTGACAAAATGAGAGCCAAGTCTTTTATTCACTCAGCAGTTCAGCTGGGAGATGGATTTCCTAGCAGAACTTGTTTAGACTGCGTATCCCCACATGATTAAACAGGAGGCTGCCGGTGGTGAATTTAAATACTCAAGAGTATTTAAAGGAAGGGGAGACTAGAAGGAGAGAGGCAGCATCCACCAGAAGATGGTGGTTCACAGCACTAAATGATACTGTAATTCTAATACCTGGACATACCCAGGGATCCTGATCAGTTGCCATACACGCTTTTAAGGGTAGACCACAACTCCAATCATATCCCTTGGTTGTGAGCTCTTCTTATCCAGTTCCCTGCCCTCTTCACACATGGCAGTAAATAGTCTTGTATCACATGCTATAGATTTCCCTTCCTAATGCCTAAGTAAAAGGCCAGGAACAAAGGATCAGTGATTCACAGTTTTGGAGGAGATATCAAGAGGTGTGCCAAGAACTGATCTTTCATATTCCTGTAAAGTGCTGATTTTTTTTTTTATGAGCATCTAAATGGACATTTATATTTACTGTTATGTTAATGACATTACCACAAATATTTCTAATACCTTTCTTATACTTTGTTCCCGTTTACCCAGAAGAGTTGTTTTTAAACAAGAAATCATGGAGAATAAAGTTTAGACTTTACTCGTGTCAGTGCTTTTGGACTCTGCTCAGTTTGAGCCAGCAAGAAACTTCCACACACATTAGTCCTGTGCACTATACACTGTACTTCAATGCAAAAGTAAATGTTAAGTTTTAACTCTATTAATGTTTAAGCTTCTACGTGAACCACGTTACAACAGAAAACTTTTTTAGATATATTACTGAAGTGAATAATGCTCTCATTTTCAAATCTCTTACTCACCCCTTCTTGAATTGTGAATGCCTTTTGAATGAGTCCTGGCCTCAAGTTACTGTCTGTGTTTCTCTTGAATCACAAGTTTTAAGTATTGTATTCCCTAAACCTTGCCCTTTCTGAGTAATATTTTATCATTGGGTTGCTTTTAAGTCAAATTTGTACTATTTATGACTCAGGAAAGACATAGAAAATATATTGAAACAAAAGAATATTTTTCAACTAAATAACATAACTGGTTTTAAAATTTCAACTAATAGCATCATGATTTCTTTATATGTTGCTTGAAAGTCATTTTATTTGGGACAGATAAGCAGTCAGATCATCAAAATCTAGAATGATTTATTTATCCACAGTCCTAAAGTAGCCTATAACAGATAGTTATGAACTTCTATGCACAACATCTTATATCTGTGGTGAAACTAGGTCCAAATCACTATCCTAAGCCGATACCCTACTCAGGGAGAATGGATGATAGGCTTAGTTACATCAAAAACATGTCAGACCTTCCTTACAGTGGTACACTTTTTTTTTTTTTTTTTTTTTTTTTACAAGCAGGATTTGAAAGGTAGAACCCTAAATCTGCTTAAAAATAATTACAACAATATTAATGCAATCATAAGGTAACTGGTAATCAAAATCTATCCCAGAATGCTGACAAAGCATTTTTTTCATTCTAATGGACAGTTAGAGGATTTTTCTTTAAAATACTCAAAACTTTAGACAAAAGCAAAAGTTTTCACCTCAAGAAGATTAGTTAAGGGCACATCAAGTCTTTATATGCTGTGAAAGATAAAAATAATTGCTATCAGAGAACACTGCTGTTAGTCATTGGTATAAAAAACGCTGGCCTGACATCTTTGAAAACTGGAACTGTCAGCTTATCCATAAGAAACTCACAACAGGGGCAGGAGCAATATAAAAATTCAGATCTCTTCACAATCATTATGACTAATTCTGATGAAGAAGAAGTAACTTGTGCTTACATTTGTAGAAGTCCGATGTGCAGATTTTCACCAAAATAAACCCTAAAATATAAATATTGTCCTTACAGCTGTTCACATTAAATATGTCTAACTACCAATTTATTTAGGAATGGGAACAAGATATAGATACACCCACTTCTGTGCATATAAGCAATGATATATAGTGACTAATGCCAGCTTCATTTGCTCTTTGAAGAGCTCATTGAACCTTTACATATCAGTTTCTTCATTTGCAACTGCATGTTTTGGCAGTTACTGGCATACAGAAAAGTCTATTACACTTTCAAGTGCATGAGTTCATAAAGAATTTGAGTGCACACAATATAGCCATTTGGGAAAGGAGGGGTAAAGGAGAAGGAAAAAAGAGGGCTATGATGGTGCTTTTTCCTGAGGACTTCTGCAGTTTATATTTTTTATTATGCATTTTTTAATGTAAATTTAACTTTTTAGCAATTTGATTTTAATTTAAATCAAGTTAAATTTAATAAGATTACACTAATGTTATCATTTAAATTTTAAATTACATTTATTTTTGATAAGGAGTGCAAGACAGGAAAGAGGGGTAATTATAAACATCAATATGCAGCTTCCTCTCTCTCCCTAGACTCAAGCTCATAACCAGCTACATTTTCATGAAAGGAGGGATATGTTCAGAGTTACCCAGGAAGACTCTGGAAATAAACAGTTGTTCACGAGCCTTCTGTCAATGTACAAGTCACATCGCTGCCAAGTCCTCCTCTTTCCCGTCATGGATTAATGGCCTCTGGGCAGCTGCCTGGAGAAGAACAAAGGAGATGCCCATGTCACTGAAGCATTTGGTAGTAATTCCACATCACCGCACTGGTATCTACTGGTGACAACAGAGGAAACCAGTAGCTGCTGGCTCTGTTGCTGACACGGACCCAGTGCTGCAGCCAAAAAGCCAGTATTGTCAAGATCTGAGATGAGTATATTAAGCAGATGCATTAGCTTAGCTTCTGGAGCTGCTTTTGCTCAGCCTGCATAAAAACTGGCCTGGGAAAAGTAGATCACCTCTGAAAAGTCTCTTGTCATATGAACTGTAAGTACATTGAGCTATTAAAAATCCCCTTTTAAAGGTCACAGTGACCCTTTGATACTAAAGTTTCATTGCATAAGAATGGAAACTTTTCCCACCTTCCTCCACCAGCCATCTTACCCCATCCCCTTCTCTAACGAAATTTCGTCTTTTTCATCTCTCCTCAGTTCAGTGGCAGTCGACATCATAAAAGATAGATGTAGAAACCTGCAGAACACCACACTAACCCTTCATGCTGATAGAGGAGACCTTTTAAAGGTTTGGCTGCAGCCTATCGACTCTACCAACAGAGATTTGTGCTATCACCTTTACAGACATATAATGAATTTCAAGTATCCAAACATGTACACTGAAAAAATCTTGTTTTGTTATCAAAAGGTCCCCCCAGGGAACCTCTTCTAACTCCCAGATACAGAGTCTCCATCTGAAGAATTTTCAAGGTTCTGCAGAAATCATATTCAATTACAGAGACCGAAACTTTTTTTAAATTATTGCAGCAGTGTCAAAGGCAAACTAGAAACTCTTTAAAACACAAGACTCCCCTTCTGACACACAAAGTAGCTTCAAGAAAATCATGTCCCAGACCTCATTTAATGCATTTTACATTACTTTGACCACCTCAGTGTCATGCACTCAGGTCACTGAAGTACTTCTGATTTCTTTCTTGTTTTACTTCATTCCGTAGCATCTCCTCAGCCATGCAGGCTTTTTGTGGCACGTAACTCAAACACTAATCTTAAACTGGTCAGGAGGCCTTCCTGTTGAAATCAGCAAGGAAGTGGCAGGTTTTATTATTTTTGTGTTACTGCTATACAAACACATTTCTGCATCATGGGCTATTGAATTGAATTTCAATGTTGATCCAAGCAGCATCACTCCATTGAAGTTAATATGATAGCTTATGAAAGTAGAAAATTATTCAGTTTGATAGGCCTCAGAACAAAACTGGTGAGAAAATCATGTGGCATTGCAACTTGCAAGGCAGCTGGCATGTTTAAGTTCCACTTTTGCACAGAAAAAGGAACAAATGCCAGTTATGAAGTTCAAAGAATTGGCACCGTAGACAGGAACAGTTGAAAAGTCATCATAATTGCTTTTCAAATATTATGTGTGCACAGGAGGAGAGAGAGGATTTCTTTGTAAAAAAAAAAAAGGGATAGTGTAACACACATGCAGTTGGAGGAGGGAATTTTTAGAGATTAGATCAAAGACACTGATCTACATCTTGTTTATGACAGCAAAAAAAAAATCCATTCATGCTCCCATCAGTTACACACTACCAATTTCAGTTTCTATAATAATCAGGCTACATTCATCTGATATTGAGCATTTCAGTGTCAGTATTAGAACTTTACATTTCCAGTGGTTTATATAATTGAGAGACACAAGAATCTCCTATCAAATACCTTTCAAGGGAAAAAAAAAATTCTATAACATAACAGCATGGATAGGTTTTATAGTAGTATCTTTTCTTGTTGTCTCTTAATTTTGTACAATAAATTAATAGTTTCTCATCATGCCTCCCTAATAACAAGTCCTTTTGCTATAATTACAGGTTTATTGTGTCCTTAAACAATGTAACAGCCTAGGCAGAATTTGACATTGCATAATGATTTTCAACTTTATCATTTCAAACAAAACACAAGTAGGCAATAAATCCAATGTTTATGAAATCTAGGATGTCAGAGAAACACGTGTCATTAAATGAGACTGTTCAGTATCACTTTATCTTGGTATTGCTTGGGAATATCACATGTGAAGCATAAAGCTGAGCTCCATCCCTCTGTTGCAAATTCCCTTTGACTGGGGTGGGAAAGAAATTGAGGTAGCAGCATGTACAAGAATGTGCCTCTGCCACTTTTATCTCTGAATCACTGCTTCTTTCCTTCAGTTCAACTACTCAAGTTATAGCAGAATAATTTTGTACAGTTTGTGCAATACTGAAAAGCTTTTCTCTCTCTCATTTGCATATCTTTTGGCCACTTTTTTCAGCTCATGAAATCAGAACTTTATTATAGTTTTGAGTTTCTCAGCAGTAAGGAGGAAAAAAAACAATATCATCTCCTCTTTTGGGAGAGCAAGGATGTAGAGGGAACAGATGCAGCAGCAAAACATAAAATAGTTGCTTTAGGGCTATATCTTTGTGGCTTTGCTATGAAAAGACCTCATACAAATAAAGTGATTAGCTCACGCTATAGATTATTCATAAAAAAACAGAACTTCTCTAGCAACTGCTCACTTCAGGAGTGGCTGGTTTTGGAGACGCTCATTGTTCACTTGTCTTCCACAAGTAGGAAAACCAAAAAGAAAGTACATGCGACTGCTTCTTGTCCTTTCTCAGATGCACATGAAAAACTGACCCAACAGGTTGCACTAAGGTCTAAGTAAGCCAGCTGCAGGACACCCGCAGCTGCAGCAACACCACAGAGAAATGTTGCAAGTTGGTGACAACTGTGGGAAAATCCATCAAGCAGAGGCTGAAATTTCATTCTTGCACAGCAAAGGAAGGAGAATAAAAACCGTAGTCAATTGTCACTTCGAATGGAATATCGAAGTAACTGTATTTCCTTACAAGGTGCATATTTACAACAGATGTTGTTCAATCCAAAGCTCATATATCAGCATGGGTAACAGGTCAATTTTATCTTCAATTTTAAAGCATCTAGGTTTTGTTTTAATGTAATAGTGATGAGAGATGCAGTACTACCAGCTGTAGAGCAGAAAAGGCTGAAATATTTCATTTAAAAATACCAAATAAATACAAATTGTTCAAATCATGTTTGATCTGCATTTTATTAGCACAAGGAAGCTACAGGTTACTTGAAGCTCTAATCACCATGTGGAAACAAATGCTCTTTTATGTCTAGCTAGTATGTTTCTTTATCCCATTTCTACATGACTACGTAGTTACCTCCTGAGATTCAAATTTATATGTTCCTTAAAGCAAGTTTTTACTGCTCAGATTTTTTCAAAGTAGGAATATACTGCTTTTCAATATAGGAAGGGGTAGTGTGTTCTGCCAAGTCTAAGATTATCATCAGTGCATTTTCTGGAGAGACTACTTCGCTAACAGTGTTCTCTGCTATTGGATCAGCATAATCTTCTGATGCTTAAGACTACAACTTGCATCCAAGGGAAGTGAACACATTGTGTCCAAAACTCCTATATTCCATTGTGTGTGAAGTAAACAAACCCTGAAGAAATAGTTATGTCAACACTTAGTTACACTGCAAACTTTAATTTCGTCTCATTTAAATATGACTAAAGAAATGAAATAGCTTCTAGAGCTAGTTCGTCACAAGTTTCTTCTTTATTTGGTGGCTTAGTGACTCTGAGGCATAAAAGTACTCTCTGTGAATCCATGAGAAACATCTTTCCACCACCACCCTCCTCACAACAAAACAGCAGAAACCAAAAGGACACAAAAACACCCAGAGGAAATCCTTACTTGGAACGACTTCCTTTTCAAATAGTATTTGTTGTGGGTTATTGGTCATTTTCTAGACCTATGTACCAGAACACGAGGTGTTTAATAAATCCTGCATGCTTTGAAGCAAGTACACTCCCCTTATTGTGAACAGTATTTTGTAACCACACTGTAATGAGATATTTTAAAGGATATGTTGCAAAATTATAGAATGCACTTTAATATCATGTATTTATAAGCTTTAGCAGCTACAAAAGAAATGAAAACTATTCTGCATACATTACAACCAGGGAGAAGTTATTTCACTCACTGGGAGAAGAATGAAGAAAAAAAGACTTTTGCCTCTTTCATTTTTAACTTCCTTTCCCTGATACAACAAGTAGTACCATAATAGAAGAATTTAATGGCACTATTAACTCAACCACCTAAAACCAGAAGCTATATTAATTACATTCATTATACTTAATTGAACACAATCTTCTAACCTAACAATTCCTTGTACACTAATTAAGAAAACAGCATACCTTCTGGATCAGAAATGCATTAGTTTATGTCTTTCAAAGGTAAGATATTTAGGGCACAGATAAAATTCATAACTCTCATCATTACTATATTTGGACAGACTGTTAACTTTTGTAATCACAGTAATTCAGGGCAATGGATCTCTTTCTTAAGTGAAATTGAAATTTTATGCAAATTTTGCATATCTAATATGTCGGGGGTTTTTCTTTGTGACATTTGAAGAGAAAGACATGAATCAGCAAGGTTACTTCCATAAAAACATTGCAAGGAGTCACAAAAGTCTAAAAAGTGTCATCTATAATATGAGCAATCTTCAATAACACTACATTTTTATATAGTGGTGTTCAAGTATACAAGGTCATCTCCTTAAGCAGGTAAAGAGTAAAGCCTGGATAGATCAGATGGACCAGCCCAAAAAATGCATAAACTTTCTCTTCCAGCAGCAAGCTCACAATCTCTCATGAACTGATCACTTGGGCTGGATCACTAAAATAGTCACTGATTTACCTTTGTTTCAGGGCACAAAGTGGCCAAAGGGGAAAAAAAATAAAAGCTTCACTTAAATCAGTATGCACACTGAATAAAGCAGTCTACAGCCCTGCACCTAAAAATCCCCACTTGACTATTGCTTGCTTTGAAAGAAACCCTAACTGTAACTGTGTCTCAGCCTTTGATAGCTAAAAGTCTTAGCCACCTGCAGGTTTTTTTTACATATGGCCAGAAGTGCCTCCATCTTTCCAGATCTGAGCCAGCTCTCATCTGTTGTTCTGTTAGGCATGAACCAGGTCTAATTTCTCCACCTCATTTTTGAGAAACTGATTTTATAGATATTTCACCCACAATTTCCTTTCAGGAAGGACATGGCTGAACAAAAGCAAGGAACACTTTCATCCTGACATTGTAGAGTCAAGATTATCCTCTGGTAGAGGAGACCGAAATAAAGATGACCCTCAGCCTGGGAAGTAATCATAAAAACTGAATAATGGAAGTCTCTAAGAATTATTCTCTAACCTTCTTATTAAAGCTATTATAATGTCTCACGATAATTAAAGCAGGAATAGGCTAGAGGGAGAAAGCTCCAACCATTTTGTCAATTGGTAGCTATGTAAGTCTGCATTCAAAAGCATGCATTTCACATTGAATAAATAATTTCAATAATATTAATAAGTAATCTTTGAAGAAGGAAATGGAGGAACCAGGCCTATATTTAACAATCAGGACACTTCCCTGGGAAGGGAGAGTAATGAGCGTTTGGCCTAATTAATCTTTGGTGTCGCTCCACTGTTCATAACAAAATTAAATTCAAGCACTAGAAAATACCACAGACTAACTCAGCAAAATAGTTTAGAAGGCAAAAACAAAAACAAACACACACAAACCAGCAAACTCCCATCATGAAGAAATTTGCACCTTGATTTCACATCCTACATAAGTGTACTAACCAGTGAGCTATGTTTGGTGAACTAAGCAGGGTAAAGGGTGGAAAAGAAGAGTGGAGTATATGCTTGCATTCCTAAATATCTCGATCCATTAAAGAAACAAAACAAAATGAGAAAAAACAGACAAGGCATCAATATCCAGAAAATAACTCTGTTTTGTCAATCACAAGGTGAAAGCGCATCCCCCCCCCAAAAAAAAAAAAAAAAGAAAGGGGTCTAATTTGAGCTTCACAGGTATTTAAATACCCATTCCCATTCTCTGCATTTCCCTCAGGAAGTTCAGCAATACATTGTCTATACGACACACACTGACCCAGTACGGCAACTAGAGACATCCCACTTTTCACACACACCGTATAAGAAGTCTAGATGCTTAACACAGTTCCAAATCTTGCGTTGGAAACTGACTGCCTAAACTGGTAGCTATTAAAAATGTATAAGAAAATAACCTTTTCGCAACTACTTCTGTGCCCTGAAATTATTCAGCACGCTTTCTGAACTTTAAGTGGTTTAAGTAGTTTGTTTGAGATATACTATTTCTGCACATAATGATCAAGTGCACTTTTCTTTGTTTCAGTGTGTTCAGTACAACTTAAGTTCTGTCACTGGAAAGTAAGAGAAGCTATACATTTGCATGAATAAATAAGTCCACATGGTTTCATGAAAACTATATTAGTACAAAATGGTAGGATTGGTCATGGGAGAGGCAGGAACAAAGTTCAGTGGTTGTGTTTCCCAGCTCTGAATTAGTTTAGACAAAGATTTTTTTTTAAAAAAAGTCTTATTCCTTAACAAGAGTGACAGAAAAGTTGCATTTTATTCACATCCAGATAATGAAAAAATTTGGTATTAGCATCATTTCAAAAAACCTCAACTGTTCCAACATCCTTTAAGTTCTAACAGCACATTTTAACTGGACAAACTTCTGTATTGCATGTCATCCAGTATGCTAATATGCTACATCCTACTTGGGAAAATATAATGTTTTTCTCATTAATCTCCCTCTACCCTTCTCCCCCTTTTCTCCCTCAAGCTCTTTCATTAGCAGATATTTTCAGGCCTCTCTTTTCACAGCCTTTGCCTCTTTGAACAAACAAACGGTGGGAATCATCTTACCAAACTTCACCTAGGCTCTCCATGAGAATCTTTGAACCATCTGTGTACTAAATATCTGCTCTTACCTACAGTAAAAATGGACAAAACACAAACCAACTTTCATTCCCTCACCTAAGTGTAGAGAGACCACACACAGGTGTATGTGTAAACAGCCATACTTCTCTCTTGGGAATTTATCTACATAAACTTTATTTCAGACCAGCCACATATGACCTTCTTTCCCTCCCTTCCTGCTCCTTCTCAACACACAGAGTTTGAGAGTTTCTGACCAAAACAAAATTTTAATCTCTTACTGTTTGAGCTAAAAATCTCACAGAGACAGCACATCAATTTTCAGGATATACCAGATCCAAATTATAGCCTATTCTGAACTCTGATCCCTATTTTGGATCCTATTGTCATTCTTTTAGTTTGTAATTAGTAATATTATTTTAGTGCCTTATTAATAACTAGTGCCACAAACTAAATTACCATAGTTTCAATCAAATCACCTTTCAGATCCAGCAAAACAAACGGTGTAAAAACACACACATTTCCTAGCTACAGACAGGTTATGTCATAGCACGCAATTTCTAATTTAATAGGCATAAACAGATCAAGTTTGACTACCCAGTTATTAAGTGATTATACTCATTAATGAATTAAGCAACTTTTTTTTAAAAAACAAAAATCATTTATAAGTAGTGTACATGAATCACTGGTGCAGGAGATCCTGCCCTTTCCCAGGAGCTGCAAGTCCCACCCAGCACCGTGTCTGTTCGGTCTTGCCTCTGCAGCACAAGCCTTTGGGGAAAGACTCTTATCTTTTGACACTCATAACTGCACAACATTGCACAATCTGCAGCCTTACACAGTATGAGTATTACAAATCTTTTTCTGCAAGAGATTTCAATGTAATTTTGGTTTTATTAAAAACGTTACGTCCTGTCAATGAACTTCACCTGATGCACCAGGTCTCAGTAGTGCAACAGGATTTCTTTATACGGACTTTTAACAGGAATCCAAGGCTAGAGATAAATTTCTGTCCCGAAAAACTTCGACATCTTTGTGATTCAAACAGTTCCATGACAACAGGAATTATTGTTACCCAGTTTGGTTTCTGTCATTTGCTTATTTTCAAGCAAAGCACTCTTTTCCTTCAAAAGTAGTTAGAGTGGATAAAAAAACCACTTTTAATTTCTTTGGAAGTGTTTGTGGAAATCAAAGTTACCGGGTAGACTTGAGGATGGCGTGGGCTGTATTTGCTCTGGAGAACAACAGAACTGGGATACGTTGAAACTAGCGTAGCTGGTTACAAATGTAAATAAAAGACACAGTTATTATATGCACTCCGAAACCAAAGAAAAAGTTTAATTTAGTGCTGAGAGTGGAAAAACTAGTTTCCCAGCATTGTTCCTCAGAAGCCCAGAGGAAAATTTTAAAATGTAACCCAAATCAGTTTTGCTTCCTGCCCCCCCCGCCTTAAACAAACAAAATACTCTCAAGGCTGACTCGCCTTATTTAATAGCACTCTTTAAAAGACATTTGCTATTAGAGTTTGGCATCATTAATTTTTCTGGAGCGCACTGTCAGCATGTGAGCAAGTGTAAATGCGGAACTCACGCATGTGTGTTACATGGTACAGAGCTTGCCTTCAGCATTTCTCCATTTCTGACCAGCAGGAAAGTAATTATCTAACTAGTTGATGCAGAAGCCTGAAGCTATAGTAACTAGTTAACCCAATTTAAATTTTGCTGGTTTTGCCAATATGTAGTTGGTTTATTTTTTAATGAATAAACTGCCTGTTTTTTTTTTTTAAACTGTAAGCCTGCAAGTGTTATACCAGAATTCCCTTTATGTAACAAAATGCAACCAAGAAAGAAAAAAAACAATCATTGAGAGTTCCAGTTTTTCTTCTCTCTGAAAAGAAGTCATTACATGCGAAAAAAGTATTCTTAAATGGAGCTCAATTAAAGAAAATGTTGATTATGGATTCAAAAACATGCTCTGAACCCATAACTAATTTTTCTATTCCTTCCTTTTCCCCTCCCTTTTTTCGCGTAGCCAGGGCCCACTGAGATCGGTGGTCAGGCTGCAGCAGTAACAGGAGTTTCTGCCACCCGTGGTGTCTCTGCAAGGAGAAGGCAGGGACGACCCCCAGGGCCAGGCACTGGAGCCCCAGCTCCGCTCCAGCGCAGGACGCTGCTGCTCTCGCCCTGGACTCCACAGTCCAACACCCGCCCCAAAAGGCTCAGGAAGGGAAGGGGAGCATTAGGGTCCTCTCCCACAGCTTGGCTTTTCCCCACTTGAGGCTTCTCCTTCCCAAAGGAGCACGTACACAGCCTTCCCCCGCCCCAGCTCATTGCCCTTCAGAGCAGTAGGTTAAGCAGGTGGTTTTTTTCTCCAATTCATCTCCTTTCCTTTCTCTTGTCTCTCTTGAAATCTCTATTTTGCAGGCTTATATCCCATTACCCCTCATTTATCATCTCTTTCCAGCTGAGCAGCTCTGCTTTTCCACATTGGGTTGTTCCTTAAACAGAAACTATCCCATAGCTTTACAGTCTATTGCTATCCTTCTCTGAACCTATTCCTGATGTACTTACTATATCCTTTTTGAAACAACAGGAACCGGCACTACATATGATATTCAACAAGACACAAGCAAAACAGGGATTAATATGTGATGTTCTATTCTCTGTTCCTTTCCCAACAACCCCTAACAACTCTGCTTTCTTTTTAGATTATTACTGAGCTGAGGTTTTCACAGAACTATTTATCATAAACTCTGAAACTCACTCCTGAGTGATAATCAGGCTTCAACCTCAGCAATAGAATAAGCATGCAGAGCAAGGACAGCAGCAGGGCAGTGGAAGAGAAATCTTTAAAGACATACTTTGAGAGCTATACCCCAGGGCTGACTTCTCAGTTTATGAAAGTTTACATTAAGAATTCAAAATTTGTTTTCATTCTCCGTGAGCACAAAAGCAGGACTTAAGCAACCATCAGCAAAAATAGAGGAAGAGTAATGAAGCAAGTCAACAAAGAAAAATAAGAATATAACATCGAGAGTGACCAGCGTATTGCAGAATCATAGAAGCAGAATCATTTTGGTTGGAAAGGACCTTTAAGATCATTAAGTCCAACCGTTCACCTAGCACTGCCAAGTCCACCCCTAAACCATGTCCCTAAGCACCAAATATACTGAGAATGGTTCAGAAACCACTGAAACCTAAAGGGTCCTGTGTCTCCCACATCCCAGGCGAGCGCTGCTCTTCATCTCTGCAAATGGCATCTGACACTGAGGAGCTACTGCTGAACCAGACCTGCTGCCAAATCACCCCTGCAACAGCTCTCTTAGGCAAGCAAAGCCAATACCACACCTCCACAGTGCTTTGTGGGCTAATCCACTCACTCTGTCCATGCTTGGATGTGAGCCAGCAGGACTCCCCAAATCTGGAAAGCTAGTGAATTGCTTCACTTGAGCTTTAAAAGCTTCCTCTCAGCAAGATTTATGATCTCAGCACACCACCACGCTAACTGCAGTGACATGGCTGCCTATTCATAGTTCCCCAGAGGGCAAGAAATGTGCTGAAGTCTGCTAGCAGAAGGCCATAAAGACAGACCACGAGGACATGTACATCTTTTTTAAATGAGGACTGCTTGTTAGCGGACTGAGCAACTCTGGATGCTAGCCCCTACTTGCTCTTTGCCTTTGGGCAAATCAACTAGCATCTTTCCTGGATTAAATTAACTATAAGAACAGGGATGAGAAAGAGAGACTTGTCTCTTCTCCTTCAATGGTGGCTTAGCTACCAAAAAACTGCCATAAGCCCCTTGAGGCACATGAAAACAGCAGTACACACACCAGACCAAGATATTTGTTATAAGATGCTGTTAACACTCCAGAAAATCTTACGTGAGAATAAACCACTTGAAGAGTGCAGGGAAATTGCAAATCTAACTTTTACTTTTTGAGAAAGATTATTTACATTCATTGGAGCATGCATCTTGCAGTCAGCGTGGAATAGCCAAATAACATCACCAAGGGAACACCGCAGATTTGACATTTGTGATGCTTTCTGCTGCAAAAGGCAGATAATCTTCCTCCAATCTTTTCCAGGGGCACAGTGTAACAGGAGTACTTTTGAATGAGTTAGGTAGTTAGAAGTGTAAGAGAATACATCTCTTGCTCTTTTGTGACCAAGATAGTTGTCACGTAATGCCAGACTTTGCTCAGACCAAAGCGGAGAAGGAGTCCATACTGGTGTGACAACACTCATTGCTATGGTAGATACTGCTAAGTCGGGAGGAAGATGTATATGAAGAGACTTCATAAATTCACTGAGTAACAAAGAAAACTGATAAAGCTTTCTGGAAGATTATTAGATTTTTTTCCTATAAACAAAGACAGGCTGTGTTTAACATCAGATCAACTACTTGTGCCTAAATCTGATGGATCCCAGATGACAGCAGTGAATAAATACCCTGTTCAAGTGTTATCCATATTATCACTGGCTTGCTGTGACACTTTCCAAAGTTTTGTGGCCATTGAAGCTGGTTGATAAACAGTTGCCCATCAATAAAGATCAAACTTCCAGGTTTATCTCAGCAAATGCCAACTTTTTCTAAATCACTGAAGCACTTTATCAAAATTTAAAGTATGCTCATTAATTCAGGACTTCCCAGATTACCATCTTATCTTAATTCACTGTATAAGATACTTGTCAGGTATTTAGAAGAAAAATTGATACCAAGAAATCCATGAGGTTGGGGGACAGGAGCATGCAGTAGGGATAGGGGGGAAGCTCAAGAAGACTTGCACATTGAATTTTGCATTTACCAATTAATCCTCAGCTGAATATTCAACCAACTGCCCTGTGCCAGAAAAATAGCATGAGTGTATCCAAAATCTGACAAAAACAATCATGTTAGACATAAGTATTATCTGACACATTCATTTTTCTTGGAGTTTTGAGAAAAGGTGACAGACAAGATTATCTTCCTTTCAGGTTGTTGACAGACTTTAGGATGAACAATACAGGAAGCCAGAAACCATTATTTGAAGAGAAATCTGTATTATTAAACACAAGAATCTACAGTAACATGAAGGTCTTGATACTGTCCTTCATAATCATTTAGCCAGTCAGAAATCTATACCCAATTAACAGAACTACAAAGATTTACCACTTATTACTAGAAAGCACAAAACATGAGGCAGTTCTAGGTTTTCTAGCACATGGGGTAATTCAGCTCACGTACTTTCCCTAATGCTTTGTCACCAAACAAGCACTAGAACTTATTTCCACTGTGGTAAATGATCAAGTGTAGATACTAATTCAGTTCCACATCACACTTGATAAGGTTGACAGCTTCGGAAGGAGGAAAAACTAACTGCTTATTTGGCCAGATTGTTATGAAACGATGTGGGCATTTGCTACACAGCAGGGAATGGCTTTTGCTGGACAGGAGCTCAGCAGACAGGAAAGCTGTGTTTTGAAACTGCAGATCTTGAGTTTCAATCCTGTTTTCTAGTGCAGGTCATATTGAGACAGACCTCTCTTTGTAACTTTTTCCACTCGGTTGGGACTGCTACTGCAAGTCTACTTGCTCACATACATTATTAATATCAGCCTCATGTGTCATCCTCCCTCTAACTTTCAGTCCAGCTATTTGAATTTCATTAGGCTATAACTAAAGTCAGTTGAAACTCTGCACTGAAGATAGACAAATTGCAACAACTCTCTTATCTCATTATTAAAGATTTATATTACAATATAACATAGAAAGTTTACAAACTTCATGTTTTTAAATAGGGAAAGAACCAAAGTGTTCTCTGGTGAAGACAAAGTGTAGCACTCCTCAAATACTATTTTCTTACATGATTTCAGAATACTGTGTAAAAGTCAGTCCATTCCTTCAGAAGGTTGCAGTTGCAACTAGCCTAGGTGACTACTTTGTGGTTTTTTCCTCTTCCAAGAAGCTTGAGACATGCAAGATCAGAGACACTCTACAGTGTGCAGTAGCAGAATGTACAGCATTTCCTCCAATGGAAAAAAACCATGCCAACTTTCTTCAATTTTTTTTTCAAGTTTCAAAACAATGTCTCAGCTATTGCTCAAAAAAAAAAATCTTCAAAAAACTAGGTTCAGCTTAAGGTTAGCATTTCAGAAATTTTTTTCATGTTAAAAAAAAAGCTTTGTGCACAGGTAGGGTGGTTCCATACTCACAGCCACACAAGCAAACAAGCTCCACAAAACTATTTTTTTGGTTCAGAACCTGTTTTTCTCTTCCCATACATCCACCCTCTAAAAGGTCCTTATTTGACAGTAGTAAATTACATCATTAAAGTTTTTGACAAACGTCCCTGGATATTAGGAAATACAGAGTGGTTAGTCTTTCTGTCAATCATAAGCCCTCTTTATATTTGGTTTTAATGACACAGTAATTCTCCTGTAGTTTTCTTAGTGGCTGTTTGCTTTCTCTTTTATCATTCACATTCATGTACTGTCTGGTGCACAAGCTGTCCTTGACATTCCCTTATTAGGTTTACAAATAATCATTAATTTGTTTGGTGTTCTGCCTCCTGTTTCAGTGATATATAGGTATGTCATTACTTTTCTAAAGGGTATTATTTTTCTTCTTCAGAAATAGCCCACTACTTTTCACGCAGGGTTCACAGCAATTTGCATGGTACGCACACAATGGCATATACCATTTAGTGTATCTTCAAAGTTTGTTACCTGTTCTTTAGATTTCATAATTAATGAACTTGCAATCTGAAGTCTCTTTCACTGCTTGATTGCTCTTTCTCTTGATCTGTTTGAAAGGCAATGCACTATAGCGAATAGAATATTAAACTCTGACTCAGGCTTGATTGTTATTCCTCATTTTGTCCCAGGCCTTTGTATTGTACCATCTCCATTTTCCTCCCACCACAGAGGAAGCAAGGTGTTCATAAAACATGGGTTTGTGCAAGTGTTTTGTTGGGCAGTGGGTGTTAGGGTTTTTTTGTTTTGTTTGTGTTTTTTTTGTTGGGCAGTGGGTGTTGGGTTTTTTTTGTTTTGTTTTTAAGAGGGACAATCTCTTATTCTGGTTTTGTTTAGTATCTGACACAGAGCTAGGGAATTAGTTGAAGCCTATAGGCACTAAGGTCTAAGGCATTCTTTTTTCTGTTTCCACTTTCTCCCATAGACTATTAGTTTAGCTCAAATTTCGAGGAAAATTTCTTTGATATAAAGAGGTTGCACTGCTTCATGGTTTGAGTGTTATACCAGTGAATGCAGTATTAGTAACAACAGTAAATTTATCGAAGCTTTGCAACATACTAGAAAAAGCTAATACCAATTTGATGATGTCCTTAAAATTATCAGTTAAATGTAAAGCCATCCTCAGACTTGTGTCTCTTCTGTCCCAAGACGCTAGCTCAGGACAGCTTGCTTAGAATCTCACCAGTCCCTGTGGCTGACTTTGTCAAGGGGGCATTTACTGGCAAGTCATCTGAAATTTAAAGACCTAAAAGACAAACATGAATCATCTTCTTACAGTTTTTTACCCCCCAGTAGTTTTCGTAACCTAGTTTATGTAGTACTGCTGTTCTTACTGCTTAAAAAAAACGCACAGACGTTCTGGATAACAAGCTTGTACAAAATATACTCTTAATTAAAAAGTTAAAACCACACCAAACCAGTTCAAAATTTCAGTCATATTTCTGATATTTAGATGTTATATTTCAAAAAGTAACAAAAGTTTAATAGCCAAATAAAGAGATAGGCTATGACATGATTGTCTTCTCAAAGTGCCAAGAAGCTCTTGAAGTAGTATAGGAAGAACAACAAAGTAATGAGCTTGTAGCCATTCTCAGCAGTTTAAAGATTTAAGAAACTCTGGAATCAGACCCATTTGTTCACAGTATCAGTTGGATTTGTAATTATAAAAGAACTAAAAAGGCACAAATGTGATTTGTGGGACTGGTGGAGATCATTCGCTTCTGAAAGAAGAATACCACTGTATGTTTTCTGTGGCTGACAAAATTGAAAGGTTATTATGGAATTACTCAATAGTTTAAAAGGATCCATGGAAAAAAAAACCATGAGAATTTATCCACAGATATTAGAAAAACCATCCCGAGAACAAAGGACATCAACTAGAACTAAATAATTTTTGCTGCACTTGCAGAAACAACAGTTAGGTATGTTATTTAATACCTGGTATTTAATACCTTTAATACATGGTATAGCCCAGGTGATGCTGGTTTATCAGCTTGATGCTGGAATTGAACACATAACTATCTAGTTCACCTTTTATGATAGGCATGTTCAGAATAGATGCTGTCACTACCCTGGAAATAAGACCAGCACTAAGACTTTTTTTTTTAAAAAGTTTCCATCATGAAGAGAAACCGAAAGACCAAGATAGAAAGCAGATCACCCTCCCAGTGACTTTAAAACAGCAGAAGTTGGATGACTTCAAGAAAGGCATGTTAAAAGATATAACAATTAGAGCAAGATTAATCCAATTTATACTGGAGAACACATGTGAATCCAGATCTCTTATGTTCTGCCTTAAAGAAAACAGTAACAAAAATCAGTTGTCATGTGTGTTGTATTTTTTCTCACACACACTAAGCTAGTTCTAAAAAAGTGATGTCTTGTTATGTTAGTAGAGTCCCATAATCAGTGATTTATTCAAAGAAATCATTAGACTTTATATTCAACAAAAGGAATTATCTGTCCTATACTTGTAGCTCTGTGCATGTACCTGATCTGTGCTGAATATCTCATTTCTCTTTATATTACTTTGTAAAGAGCCATCCTTCATTTTGCTCTGAACCTTGTGTCACATCTGCACATGTGTAAACTAAGTGTAAAATGCAATCATGTCAGAAGTGATAGTGTTTCCCACCCACTCTACAAGAAGGATTATGGCATGTTTAAGGCTGTTGGGGAATCTGGTCCAGAGTGTCTTGTGGCAGCCTTTTCCACCACAATCCAATTAAAATGAGCCCTGTGCTGTCCTCCATGTGATGTTCTAAAACTGTAATGTCAAAATTAGGGACCTCAGAGTTGAATGAGATTTATTTTTAATGCATGTTTCAACCACTAACACAGTGGAGCTGACTAAACTGCAATTTTCACTTCTTCCCAGAAACAAATTGTTGAAAAGGATTACTTATTGCAGTTTCTTGGAAGTAATGTCTCACAGTGACAGATTTCTTTTCCCCCTTGTATACTGTATTTGTACAAATGACAACAAGAACATGCAGCAGCATGTAGGATATTCACAACATTTTACTGGGGAATTATATTTGCAATATGTTTTTCAGCATGCTCCTAAGAGGTCTCCATATTTAGGGGTTCATAACTCCAGTGAAATTCCAGTCTCAACTGGAACTTGGCAAACAGATTCTCCGCTCAACAGATCTTTTTCATGCGAGGCTCAAAAAAAAGCCATTAAATGGGAACGCATATGCATAGCTTATTGCAGAAATTACATTAAAACTGAAAAGAAACTATATTCATTGTATCAGTTTATATACCAGTGGGAATTCTATAAGCTTGAGAACTGCAAAGCTTTTCTTAAGAAGAAATAAAAGCTATACAGAAAGAATACTTCATCCTTTCTGACAGAGGAAATTATTAGTGTAAGCTTTAAGAGAAGAATGAAAGACTTCTTTGAAAGTTAAATTATCACATATCTATTCCATTTCTTGAGTTAGCCGTATCTGTACCTATGTTAATATTGGGAATGTCTGAAATAAATTGCATGCAAGTAAGATATAATCAAGAATTATGTAGGTATATTCAATGAAAATTTGAAGTGAGGTCTAAAAGGTAGAATCAATCCACAGAAGATTCATGAGCAGAGAAAAAAATTCTCACTCATTAAATAGGTTTTTCTATAGATTCCATGAAAGTGATTTACCAAAAAAAATACAGTGGTGATATGCATTAGCAGAATTAAAATCTGTTGTTCAATAGGATTAACACAAAAAAGAAAATAGAAGTCAACACATAACATTTCAGCTGCTTTAAAAAATTGTTTTAGTTTATCCAGTAAAACTTTACTGTCACAATGCAGTGTCAAAAAACAAACGACTGAGCTTCCCCACAGCGTTTCAATGGAATCAAAATCTATTAACTGCCTGCACATCAATATTCTTTTGCAATGACCACTTTAAATCTCAAGGCTAAAGACACACTCTCAAATGAAGTACATCATCAAGTACCAAATAATTTAAAAGGTCATGAAGAAAGTTATGCTTGAGTAGTGTTGTAACAAATAAGCAAACCAAACAAGCAATAGCTCACCCACTTCCCCTTTCTGCCTCACTTAGCACCATCCCTCCTTCCACACACTAGGGTTTGAAACCTCACATAATAAAAGCTGTCATGTGTTTATTAAGGTCATGAACATACAACACCTGAATGAGCTGCATATCCTTGGTACAACTCCTGAACTACATAAACCAGCCACACTTGTCTTTTTAACAGCTTCAATAGTACACATTTTATAACACACATATAACTTCGACAGTGGCAATATTTGCACCCTTCCTAAATGTTTTAGAGAAGAAAAAAGTGCAATTCAAACCTCTTCCATATTCATGTACTTGCATCGCATCTTACTGAAGACAACCTCAAACATCGTACCCTAGATTACTTATGTATCAGAATTCTCTAAGTATAACCTATAGCAGATTTGAGACTAATTCAGACATGCTTTCATGCATGACTAACATTAATCAACTTATAAATCTTGACATAGAAGTTTAGCTTAAGAAAAAGCCAGTAATTTAATCAGTGTTGTACACTGAAGTTGTATTTTGTTCATCACTACCCATAATACTGTATCATTAAGCACGTTTAATTCCACATAAAGCAGTCAAGCAGTGAACGCTAAAGCCTTCCTCAGACATCATTTAACCCAGCGAGCCTGAGGCACCACTCGAAGAAGCATGCCATTCGAGAACAGGGACAAATCCAAATACAGCACAAGTTTGGAAATATTTCATGTCTCAGTGACCAAATGCAACAAGACTATATTAATAACAAAATTCTGTCATTGGTAATACTAATTATTCATAGCAAGGCATACTCCATAAGAGGACAGTGCTCTTTTGAGGTATATATTACTGTGTTAAACACCTAAATGCAATATAGATACAGGTTAATTTACTCCTCCATTACCCTCTTTAAGTTCCAGTGGAATCGCTATAGTGAAACATGGATGCCAGACAGTGAATGACTTCACCTCAACCCAGGAAAGTCTCTCTCCTCCACTCTCTTCTTCTGAAGCAATCAAACAGGCATCCTTCAGTCTCAGCAGAAGGTGTGAACGATGTTTACTGCTCTGTCCCTTACAGGTCACTTCATCTTATCTGTCCTCCATCAAAAAGTGTGCAATGGGGAGATCAAAAATCTACACATCCCACACATGCTCCTAATCTGCAGCTTCTTGTTATTTTAGATTTCCATGAACCCTGAGCGTTCATCTTTCAAAATGTGAAATGAGAACTACACAGCATATGCCCTACGTAGTAAAATTCTCGAGGAAACCCCTATTTTCTTATTATGCTAAGAGCTACAAACCATCATTCTCACACAGCAACAGAAACACACTGAAATCGAACTCTCCATCGTCCGGCAACGATACAGGAAAGCACAATTCATCTCTGAAGCAGCTTATCAATTGTCACTGAGCAGCGACAGCAGAGAAAATGTTTTCCTGGGGAGTTCTGAGTCATCGGGCTGAACTTCTGCTATGTTCTCGCATTAGGCATTTGCCTGCTGAGCGGTTATTTGCCAGCGCAGCAAGAGATAAGCATGTTAGCCATGGGGAGAACAGAAGGGGGAAAAAAAAACAATAAAACAAACACAAAAACGTTGGGAAATAGTATAAAATCTTGTAAATATCAGAGACAAGAAGTGGAAATAATCCTCGTCCCAGCATGCATAAAACACATGAGAGGTTCTGTAACATGCTCCTTCCAGGGATTCCTCTGAGGATTCAGAAGTACTTGCTTATATCTGGTATTTCAGTGTTTATACCTTTATTTTCACATGCTTTTTGACCCAGCAATTTTTATTTGTTCATTTTTTTCTTACAACTTCAAGTATCAGGCAATAAAACCCTGAAGTAGTGGTTCAGATCACCAACTAAACTGAACCATTTCATATCAGCTGAACTCAATTATTCTGTTTTAATTAACCACAAGAAGATCTAACCCTTTAGAGATAGATTTCTCTTTCATCTTCCAAGCAAGTAACAGAGTATAAACACCAATCAATTCTGAAATGCCAGTTAAAAGTGAAACTTTCCAGATGTTTTATTATTTCAATATGTGTAGGTGCTCATAGGAATAACCAGCATTCCTGCAAGAACTATCCCCCCATTTCATTAATAGTGAAGTCATTAATGCAGTAGACAAAACAGACCACAATGACAAAACAAACACTTCCAAAAGCCTGTTGATCAAGCAATATCAAAACAGCAGTGTTGTCAAGGGGAAAGGTAAAAGATCACATAGAAGGAAAAGACTGAGGGTAAAATAGCTGGATAATTTTTAACTTGGGAAAAGTTTAACAAGGAAGGTACTGCAAAAGTCTACGCATTGATTTGTCAAACCCTTTTTTCTAATTATTTTTTTTCTTTGTAGCTATTGTCTACATGCCTTCAGTGCTATCTCAGGTGTGACTACATGGTCTATGCAGTCATTCCAGAGCTCAGCCTGATCTAGCTAGCAGAGGCTGTGGGCATGTTGGAATTATCTGACAGCCTGCAGATTTTAGATGAAATTATGTGTACAATTATGTAATGGTCTGTTTTATAGTCCATTATGGAATTTACAATAAAGTCCCACAGAGAACTTAAAGACAGGAAGAATAATGCATTTTTTCTTCTGTGAGTGAAATCTAATTATATGTTCAAATCTCCAAACATTTGAACTGCAATTTAAAATAGAAGGTGAATTAGAAAGCAAAGATAGCAAGAATTAAACACTTGTGAATGTCTGCAGTATGGCTTGGCAATGACTGTTTTACTTAAATCATACATATTCAAAACAACTCTCTTCACAGGTTAACATTTTCCTTGCTCACCAACAAGTAATAGCCCAGTTCACTACAGCAATATCTCCTGTTCCTTAAACAGGAGCTTACAAAACATTCTGACAGCCTCCAACTTAATTGAAACTTGTACAGTCAGTGAAAGGTAGAGGGAGGAGACAGACACAATACTGAGGATGTAATTTTATCCAGTTTAATGCAATCAATGTAAGCCATCATTCAAAACTCAGAAAGAGTCTTCATGGATTCTAAAGACAAATATTGAACAGTTCCCTCCCTTTTGGGGAATTAACACCATTCACAAATCTATATTGTAATCAGACAATAAAAATGTCTCCAAATTCATTCTCCTCTGCAAAAAAAAAAGATTGCTATCTGTCATTGATAGAAAAAGAACAGAATTTCAGTTTTGCTCCTAGCGTAAATTCGTCTTTATTTAGTGGCTAAATTTATTTGAAATAGAGATGAACAAACACACCTATGGCAAACCACTGGAAAATGTAGATTCAAACTCTAAATCCACTGTCAAAGCTAGAAGCCTCCCAAATGAACGTGCCCTATATTGTGGTATTTGCAGATATCCGTGCTCTGTCATAGTGGCTTCTGTGTCAACTTTAGCTTTCATAAGCTCTGTAAATTAATTCTGAATGATTATTGAAACAACTCCACCACAATTTAGAGCTTAGCAAGTTTTTTAAATACTTTTCAAATATGCATAACTAATCTATAATTTTATATTCTGAATCTGTGATCTTGTCATGAGGACATGCAACTGCACTGCAGAGAAATCACGATTCAGATAATCACAACTCCTCCCACATCTCTCCCATTATGTGAAGAATAAAAAATTATTTCACCTGCAAATCTTTCTTAAACTGGTTTTGTCAAATATGTTATTTTTAAAAACTCAGGCTTTCAAGGCATGGTATTCAAAAAAATGTTCTTTTTAAATTTCAAGTGAGTCTCCTGTCTTCTTTGTATGGAAATATACTTGATGATATCAGCTATGGATTAAAAAATAATCCACAAGCTATGAAATTTTTTTAATCTTTTGTTTTAAAGCCTCTTCCCCTCTTTATCACTTTTCAGGGAGCAGTTTCATCTCATTACATGCCTAATAAGGGAGGACTAGTATCACATCTTTAACCAATTCCTGCTCATCTTTTCATTTGGGGTTTTTTTTGTGTTTTTTGGTTGGTTGGTTCGTTTTTTTAAGGTCTTTTCAGATTACGAGTTCCTTCCTTATGTGTAAGGTTTATACAGAAAGTCCAGATAATGTTTTTTTTGAGTCTTCCTCCACAACCTCCAAGGTGAGCAGTATTCAGCCTTTCTATCTACCTCACCACCAATAACCCCCTGGCCTGTAACCTCAGAGCTATTTCTGTAGAAAGCTGTACCTCCAAATGAGGCTTTGCCTGAATTAAGGCAGTAGCTATAATAAATATTCATGGTAAAATGTGTACCTATCTTAGCAAGTTTGGGCATGCTTTCCAGTTAATGCTTATACATTAAGGGCAGAGTCCATTATCACATTACTCTGGTTTTAGGCTTCCTTTCTTTCTTTTAGGCTTCCATTATAATGTGTTGATGAACCACATATGCAGTACCTGGGTCCTAGTCAGTGTCATCATAAGTCAGTCTTCCTAATTAGAAACTGCATCTCTCTTCTTTCTAAACTTAGTACAAAAAAACAATATAACCTGCTAAAGAATTTATTAATAACTTGCTGATCTTTCAAGTGCAAGGAATTTTAGTTATAGACAGTGGCAAAAACCAGAACACTATTAGAAAAAAAAATTTTAAGTGGATCTGCCACCAACTACACTAATTCTATTTGTCTTGTATTGTTACCCCAGATGCAAAAAGCGTAGATGTTTTTGTCTTGTTATCAACCTAGACTCTGAATATAGATATTATATATTTATTAGATATACAATAAAGTACCTAAAGAAGAATGATAAAACAAAAATAAATTTGACAAGCCCCACCAATCACGTACCTACCCAGAGATACCCAACTGGAAATGCAAGACGGTTATGTCCAATATTTTGCCTCTCCCATGAAGGACACCTAGACACTTGACCAGAGAGTGAAGAAATGCCTCCATCCTCTTGAGATCCAGACTGTAGAATTACCCCTTGAGGACAGATGATTGAAAAGATACCTTTTCCTTTTTTAAAACCAGTCAGAATTTTTCTTCTAAGTGTCACATGTAATGCTGTTCTTTGACCAAGGGACTTAAACTCTCAGCTTTCCAGTGCATACCTTTAAACTATGACAGTAGTCAAAAAAAACACAAAACCAAAACATACTTCTGTTAACATTAAGCCATTAATTAGTGGAAGACACAACCAAATCCAGTACAAATATACCCCCAACAAGGTTAGCCAGACCAGAAAAATAAAGTAATGAGTATAGCAGTACCTCAGCAATAGAAATACGCGGTGTGAATTCTTGATACTGAATGTCTTCTCCACATTAAACCAAGCACAGACAGACTGTATATTTGGAAAATGGAAAACACACAGCTGTGACACTCCTTAAGCTAAAACTCCATATTTTCTACTTCTTAGATGTCTTACATAGAATGTAACATAGTAAGTGTCCTCTTCCCTCCATAAAGTCTCACAAAATGTTTTCTATATCTAGTTCATGAATAGTAACTACATCAGTGCATGCAAAGAACATTATGAACTGCTTACTGCATCATTCAAATCATTTATATATCACAGTAAAATGTGTGAGGAAGCTAGACACTCAAATAGTTAGGCAAAACAAGTTTAAGATGGAGAAGCTGCGCTTCAAAGCACTCAAATCAGAAAAAAAAGAGTACTCAACAAGGTTAACACATCAGGTTTAGGGATTGTGCACTAGAGTGTTTTTAAATTGCAATTATTTCCAAGTCAAAATCACCTTCATCTACGTCTATTTTAGAAAAGGGGAAATGTGTTTTGATTAGTTGTTTTAACTCCAGCTGCAATAGTAAGCAATACATTTTCTTAGTTCTTAAGAGAGGGCAGCTATTTGGAGGATAGCAAGGGATTTTGTTTCTGTAATACATGTTTTCAGTTTGTGTACATTCATGAGCTGCTTGAAGTAGTACTAAGTGCTTCAAAAATATTACACACTTATGTACAAAAACAAGCCTTAATGCAAGACGATTTTTCCAAAGAGAGCTCTTTAAATAGGCAGCCATTCACTTAAAAACAAAAATGGTAAATTGTATATCTGTCTGCTCCTTTCCAATGGTGTTAATAATATAGTATGGATAGAGAGAAAGCAAAGCACATATAACAGTTTAATATACAAAGAAATGTATGTTTTTAATGAAAATTTTGAGTAGCTCCTCATTCCAGGTACATGCACAATCCACTTCCTCATTCATCTAATCCTGTAGTGATTATTTTCTAGGATACATTTTACAGTCTTTGAAAACGTTGAATAATTTCAAAAACTGGGAAGCAACTATCATAGCATAACTTGCTATAAAGTTTGAAGTTTGTCAGCAAATCAGTTCTACATCTACAGTAATATTGTATAACAGATTACAGAGGGAAGCCTCATTAGATTCTTATCATTTGAAGACCTAATATGGAATCAGTAAGTACCAAGTTGAGAAAACAAAAAAACATACAGTAATTAATGTACTATAGTATGTGTGCATCCTTTTTTACATTGACTATATTTTAGCAGTAATAATGTCTTGCAGCAGACTACAAATCAATAGGAGACACTATTGTGCTGCAGGTTTTTTTAAAAATTTAAGGAAAACAATCTCTTGTTTAACAGGCACCAGAGTTCCACATCCCAATTTTGCTATTGTAATGCTTGCTATTATTTTAAGTAAGGTTCTCATTCCAAACTTACTTTGCCAAATACCCAGTCTTTGTACTAGTTCTGTTCTTCTCAAAAGAAACATGCTGTCAAATTTAGAATAAAAGCAACACACCAACACCAGATGGAAATGGGACTAAGTCTTCTGCATGTGAATATTCTTGAGGATTTGCATTTGCCACCACAGTTCTAACACCATAATATTATGCTTTGCTTTCCTTCATTGTTTTTTCTCAGAATTGTTAAGCAAGTTTCAGACTAATATGTGAACAGAAGATGAGCAAGAGACACTGGATGAGTTTTCTGAAAAGGCGTTACTGAATATTAAGAACAGAAAAGGGAGGAGCTTGCGTCTGTGCTCCACCAAAGTCACTAGAAGAGTGAGCAACACTTTCATTAGATCCAAAAGCGTTTCTTTATATTATGGCTGGGAAAATTCAGAATTTCAAACAGTTGTAATACAAAAGCTACTAACCTTCAAAGAAAAAGAAAAGGTAATGCTGAAGGTTCAACATCTTGTTTAACCATTGCAAGGCCTCCAGGCTGAATGGAAGATGGCGGGCAGCATCAGGGAACAACTTCTGTCTTCACTAGCTGTTCTTCGGTAACTGCGCAGATGTAGACCTGTAACCTTGCACAAGGAAGTTTCCAATCACCCCACAATACAGGAGGATAAATTAAGGGCTAACTCCAAAAAAGCTGTACTGGAACTTGTGGCAGGTGACAGGCCCAGGACAGAGGCTATGAGGGCCGAACAAGAAAGGCCTACGTGTCTGGGCCTGTGCAGTCATTTCATGAGCTTGCTTTCACAGACTTAAAAATTTAAAAAAAAATCATAGTTTGTAGGTTGTAACTTCACAGAACTCCATGAAAACAACAGAAGGAAAGAAAATACTACACTAGCAAGAGTTGTAAGGTATATAGAAATCCAAGAACGACTATGGTACAAATGAAGGATGTTTTGCCCTGTGTAAGAAATTATTTTACTTAAGACTTCAGGTCAGAACAGCCTCCAGAACAGTATAGCCAATATTATGGTATGCTAAAAATTATCCAGGCAGAAAAAAGAATACTCAATTAAGATTCCCATTACTGATAACACAGCCCATTTTAAAAAGGAAGGCCTGAAAAAAGGAAAATAGCCTTAATTTAAGGAAGGAAAAAAAAAAAAAAAAAAAAAAAAAAAATCAGTCTAAGCAATCTCTTTCTCCCAAGCATCTACAGTTCTTTTACTTCCAAGTCAATATGAGGCCTGCTTCCACTGTCTTTTCCTATTAGCAGCAGCATATAGCCAAGAAAAGCTGGCATGGGTAACTTAAAATCTGTTGTCATTACCATTTGACTTAGCACACAGGATGAAGCTGGTGGAAGTAATGTATTTTCCACTTTTTGTACTGTGGTTAGTATTTCAGTATTTTTAGAATAAAGAAAACAAATGGGATTATGTATGTTTATAGTATGAGGAAAATAATCTAAAAATTAAATGAGCATAATAACCTTTAAGAGAAAGTATGCATGCAACCTCTATAAAGGTTGCTGCTAATACACAGGGAAAAAAAGCATTATTTTTTCTAGAATGTCTTTAGATTAGCCAGCTGGTTCTCTTACATACCAAAAGATTGGAGTTTAAAGGCTATTAGGGACCTAGAGATCCCATTTCTCTGAGCAGGTGTTACAAACACACAGTTCTGTGGAGAAAAAAACAAAAAAGGAAAAGAGCTCCTGTGATCTTACCTTACAATTCTTTTCTAAAATACATCACCAATTTCAGAAACATTCAGCCAATATTTCCACAAAGGGTTGCGATTTAACTGTTTTACTGCATAACAATAGACTTAAGCGCAGAAAGATACATTTAAGAAGTTTGTTAAATCAGGGACCTAATATTAGGAAATACTCCTAATTTGAAATTCTACCTTCAAGTGAGGATTGAAAGCATTCAGCAACTCCCAGCATTTGACTTGCTATTTTTAGCCAGGAAAGTGTGTGATCTAGTGCAGCACCATTTGCTTTTTTAAATTGATTGTGCTGTCTTTTCACTGGTAATAAATAAACTATCCTAACACCATTTACATAAAAATCTGGAACCAACAAAGCATCAAGCTCAAATGCAGAACAGCAAATCTATGTTTGAGTGACCTTTATCTATAATGTGCACACAAAAAACTACTAACAAATAAAAGCTTTTTCAGGGCTGTCAGGTTTCATCAACACAAGTTCAGAAAGGATAAATCAAGATACAGCAGAAAAAGGAGTAGTATATGGTAGAAAAATAAAACAAAGCAGCACTCCTAAGAAGACAGTTTAGTTAAAAACAATCCAGCATGACGCCAGCTCTGATCAGCTAGGTTTAGCATTCAAATGGCTGAGGCACTGACCATTTACATTTCAAAGAAAAAAATGAAACTTGCTGATGATCTTCCACAGTGTGGGTTAGTGCCTAATTCTGCATGACCCATATCTATGGAAGCAGAGGAAGGAGCTTCAGAGCCCACCCTTCCCAGCATCATTCATGTAACTCGGGTCTTGTCTCTTGCACAAAATGATCACATTTACCAATATAAAACCTGACTCAAGCATAAAGGTAAACTGTTTCAAGACAAGGTCCTTGGTATATCACTTTCTATGAGTATCAATGCATCCAGTGGAACTAAGTCTAGGAAATATGAACAATGGCAGGTTGTTCATCTGCAGATGAAGAAATGAAGAAGTGAAGTGATTTGGCTAGCATGCATCTTGACTTCACTGACTTTTTTTCTGCAGGTGCTATTAATGCAATGAAACCAACAGTCTAACCACTGATGTTTGTCATGTTCTTTTGAATTTGATTATATCTACAGCAGATGTCAACATACGCCCTAACAGTGTGTAGCACTAAATTTCTCAGAGGAAGATCTGAGTGCCTAAGTGCCAAATTTCACTGTCTGAACAACTTGGGACAGGGGGAGAAAAAATCCCCATGCTTAAGAACAGAAAACTTGTCTAATGGGCCCAAATTGTTGTTGTCTGAGGCAAAAAGAGTGATATATACAAGAACAGCATTTGGTCATTCTCTTCTTGTTGAACTTTAAATTGGGATCCAGTTTAGTGCCCATTTGAGGAAAAAAAACTGTTTTGGTTTATTTTCCTGGCAGGTTTCTCCCTTACTCACTGCTTAAAAGCAAATCATATGAAATTAGGTCTCAAAGGTTTTCTAGGAGAATAAACATGTGTGAGAAGTTCTCTTTAGAACCACGATTGCTTCTGTCAGATAATACACCACAATACCTCTATATGGGGACAAAGGAAAGCACTCATTTGTTTTCCCTCCTTTTACTCTAAAGGTAAATTTATAATCCATAATTCTTAGCTGGAGAACCTTTCCTGCACTTATAGAAATAATACATAAATAGATAGAAACAGATAAGTAAATAGAAATGAGAACACAACATTTATTTCTTCCTTAGCAACTTAATATTTGCAAAAGGATGTCTTTGAGACTTTTCCTGCCACTGACAGCGTAAGACCAGACTTCTGCAACTTCAGAGTCCTATTAAAGTAAATTGGGCTCAACAGTGATATCTATTCTCTCCACTGCAATTTGAAGTTCCAGTCCTAAAACAGAGTGCAAGTGGGACGTCTTACCTTCCCCAATTCAAAAAGTCCATCACAGTCAAAAATAGCCTTAGTGAATTCCATATCAACTTGATAGCTAAAACAAGAGTATTTACATTTATCCTGCCTTTCTCCAACCTCACTGCATCAAAAAACCCTTGTGTCTGTCTGAAGGATCATTTGAACATAGTACTTACTCATTATAGGTTTAAAAATAAATGTTTTTAAAAATGAACATCTAAATGTTTTGGTTTTATTCTTTGTGGGAGTAACAGAAACAATGTTCGTTTTCCCCCCCCTTCACATCTCCACTCTTTTCTTTCACAAGAACATTCTATTTAGTTTCACAGTCTGAAAATGACCTTTTATTTCAACAGCTCTGTGGGCTCCACTACTTGCAGAAACAAATATTTTCTTCCTGGCACAATAGTGACTATTTTAATATTCTCTTCAGACTCTCTCTTCATTGCCATACTAACAAACACATTCAGGTTTATGATGAAGAGAGATCCTACCAGACAAATGGCAGCAAGGTTACAAGCTTGAGCTGGTGACCTTCTGAAAGCTTGTTTTCCAGAGCTGCCTGATGGGGTGAACATTCCAGTGATGTTATTCATTGAAACAGGAACTCCAAATATTCCCCTTTCTAAACAATGTCATTTTACCTTGACAACGTATCATCACTGGCTTTCTTCTGTTCATCTCCTAGGTCAGGAAAGAAAGGTGAACAATTTATCACTCATGAATCCCTGATTTTAATGCAGATATTAGCTGAAATTCAATTTCCATTGAATACATATTTTGAATATTATATACACATACATATGCAGTAGCATTAAGGCACAAAGGCTAAACATATCTGTCAGATCTGATCTGAACTGGGATGGAGATACAGCATTTTTCAGCTACAGTATAAAACACTAGTGACTTATACTTCACAAATTCCTGATTTTTCTAAAGCCTTTAAGCTATTTAACCATTAGAAAGCAAACAGCTTAACAGGATTTCCAGTTTTATAATTCGACTTCAGCTTGCAAGAGTTAAAAAAGGGTTAGGTCATACAGGTTCATTTATTCTGAATACTACAAACCTGTAACGATTTGTCTGCTTTCTTTTCAGAAGGAGGATTTACAATTTGGATCATACCCCACAGAGCTATACACAAAGGTGTCCTTCCATGTGCTAATCTCCTTTCAGCACAGATTTCACCTCTAAGATACTCCCTGGATAACAGAGAGGGGCCCACCATTGTTTCATCCCACACTGAGAAAGCTGATGCCATCACTTCAGATGTATGTGGGTTTCTTATTGGGGTACTACTGCAATCCAAACTTAAAACCCATCTTGTAGACCTTCAAGTATTCATTTTTTTTTGCCCGAAAAGCAGACAGATTGTTGTCCTTACCTTACATCCTAAAAGGGCACCTTTGATTTGCCAGGAAAGATTCAGAAATTCAGCTTGCTTCAGCACAGAGAATTACAGGGTACAACCCCAAGCAAATTAATAACACACCAAGACTAGGAAAATAACAAAGACACTAGGTCACAGTGTCTTTGGCATGGTTTGAATAGGAGAGTCACAGTCGGTCTAGATTCTTGTGTTAATACCTTAGTTTGAAGGCACACTTTTAATTAACTGCGGTAGAAAAAGTGGGTATGCCAGGTATGGAGAGCAAGTCTCATGTTCCTCTACCCACTGTAAGTTAGAGAAGTGAACAGGGTTCAGTTTTATAGTGTTCTTTTCATGTAGTTCTCTCCAGACCACCAAAGGAAGCTGAACCTGGGATACAGAGTTGATTATAGAAGCAGTATCTCCATCTATGTAGATGCCCATGGTTTGCTATAGCTCTCCACTAAGTCCACCAGCTATCACCAAGGAGTGTTGCCAAGCTTATCCTGCAACACAAGGGACTCTCAAATAACAGAAGAACAAAGGAGCACTTATCTCCTTTGTCTTTCTCCAGATTATCCCAGAGATTTTACAACGTAGCTCCATGTAATTTAGATTTGTATATCTCCTAGCAGGCAGGCGTGTATTTTCTGTTATGTTCTGGTAAGTAACTAAGTAAATGGTGCTCTACAATACCATGTATTCATGTTATTAGTATATTTGTCAAAAAGAGGATATTTTTTTCCCCTTCAGTGTTAAAATAATCTTTTGTTGTCATCTTTTAAAGCAACCAGCTGCTTCCTGACAGGATCTAGTTTACACCTCAACAGGTACCACTATAAAGGTATTTCTTCAAAACATTAAAATTCAGTGCAGGTTTTTTTTTGTTGACACTGCTATAATCTTAATACTACTTTTGTCAGTCTACATAGCCCCTACACGTGTTGTCCTGAACTGACGCAGTGAGGACAATGCAGTACCTTTGCTTGCAGTTATGTTTTGTATAAAGGAGTCTGTGACTGAAATGGGAACAAGTCATACCCAGGACATTCCAACAACACAGGGAGACTTTACAGATCAAGAGGTAACAAGTGTCAGCAAGGTCAGCGTCAGTGTCTCAGAGGGTAAATCAGAACAGAAAGTTAGTAAGAAAGATCCTACAAAGTAAGTAACAGGACACACATGCAGAGATGTTCCTCAAGCAAACAGGGTTAGACAAGCTGCCTTAAGATCTGAGCTGTTCCCATCCAGATACTGTGTTCCCCAAATCAGTTACTTAAAGGCAACTGGAATTATAAATCCACTAATATTTTTTAAAGGTAGTTTTCTTCCCCTACCAAAGTCAAGAGGATTTAGTTGTCCAAAAACAGACAGTTTAGAGACTTATCTGTGTATGGCAGAGAACAACCCTTCATAAAACAATCCTTTAACATTAAAATGAAATTAGAATTATTTAGTATAGTTCCAAGCAAGCAACTCTTGCCAAGTGGCTGTCAGATCAGAATGCTGTGCAGTATACTTGACAGAAAAGCTAGTGTAGTAACAAGAAACCAACCCAAGATTTAGTACTGGAATCATTCAAACTCTGCCAAAAGAATTACACAGTAAGTGCACACTCTAACAGAGCTTTTGGGAGTCTTATTCATGCATATCTAGACTCTCACAGTTACATTCATGCACCCTATTGTTTCAGGTGCTCCTCAAATTTAGCTTTAAGAGTTATGCTTAGGCTACCCTTAATAAAAAGGTAAATTTGTATTTTAAGAATAGGAAAATAACTAAAAATACAGAAGGAAAAAATCTATCACTCTCAAATGCTTGTAACAATAGGACTGTAGAAGTATGATAGTCATACTACACAACTACTCTAAGCTGCACAATTAGGACATTTTTACAGATTCAAGTAGTTTTTACATTTATAATTCAAGGGCTATCTACACTACACTTAATGCACTTCCCTTTCCCATTTGGCCCTCTTCCCATCTCTGCCAAAGTTATGAACTAAAATACAGGCACACCATATTGGTATGAAACCAGTTAAAATTACCAGGATTAGTCATTCTGATGCATATTCTGTTTTGCAATGCATCTGTATTAGGCAAATGCATTTATATTAATACAAATGTCTTAGTTGAGACATACTATGAACTGAAAGGAAAATATAAACATCTCGGTGATTAGAACAACAAAACATCTAAAGGTGATGCATTAAATATAAGAGGACCGGAGCCGGAAGTCAAATTAGCTTAAGGGCTTAACTACACCCCTGGAATGAAGTGGTATTCCTTGTTGGAAATACAAAGCAGACTCTGACAAGTCTAATTAATGAATAGAATTCTTGTGTCTTTTACAATAGAGCTTTAAACTGTTCCTACTCAGCAGGCTCAAAATGATTGCACTGGGGGGTACAGGGGCTATTGAGCTGAAATAGCAGCTGTTTTGCTCAGCTCGCCTCACATCATACCAGAATCCCAGGGAGTTTTGTACTGCATGTTAGCATCCCCCTCGCCCCTCCCCTCCAGAAAGTAAACTTCATCATAATAGCCAAGTGAAAAACTCAGGAAACAATTCACATCTCTCTGTGCACTGCTTAACAAGCTTTCAAAGATACTAAAACAGGTTTCAGGGTCTACTTCCCCCTCCCGAATCTTGCCCAGGCACGCATCAGTGAAGTAAAACCTCTGCAGGTTCACAAATTCCCATATTCATAACTACCAAAACAGAGGTCTATAAGGAAGACAGTTTCATGTTTAGGTTTCCATACACCTGGCAAACATTTTCTGAACCCTGTAAAAAGCACTAAACTAAGACAGATCACCTAAAGTTTATTAAAGCATCTGTGCGTTCCAGCATGGAGTTCACAGATCTTGAATGCAACATTATTCAGACAATTTAACAAGATTAGCCAGCCTGCTTCTCCTCTTTCTGCCATTTCTTCCATAAGAAGCTAGCTTGTAGCTAAGGGAAGCCAAGCTCTTCTACAGCTTTATTCTTTCACAGCTAGTCAAGTACGGCATTTACAATTGGGAACTATCACATCAGAAGCACAGTAGTTTCTCATGGGTCATTCAAAGTGTGCTACAGAAACCAAAACCAAGAAAACAGAAAGGAGACCAGGAAGAAAGGAGATTAATTAACAGTTCTAAATTTTAGTTAAACTCTGTTCAACCTTCTGCTTCTTGGATCCAGCTAGACAGCTAATAAGCCTTGTGGAATTCTGGCTCTTAATTAACACACAATTATTTCTCCAGAAGGATTAGAAGTTTCACCAAATGCTCAAGAAGTCAGTTTCTACAGCTCAAATTAAATTACTGCCTACATTTAGGAGCATGGATTATTGCTCCATATTCTATTTGTAACAGACTTTTTTTTAAATGCAATCACATCTTTAAAGGAGATAAAGGACACCTGCATTTTCATTGCACAAAGCTTCCCTCTATGTGAGCACAAAACATTCCCAGCCAATAATTCAGTCACTTGACATGAAAATATAACAGCCATTAATGTAAGCATCCCAGTTATGCATTAAATGTTTGAAAGGAGGACAATCTGTGAGCAACCACCTTTCTGAAGGCTAATCTGCTCCCTAGAACATCTGAGACCCTCTGCTCCCTAGAAAGAAGCTGATCATCACAAGCAAAACGCTAAGCAAAACCATTTGCACCAGCAGCTTACACAATTAACTTCCACCAACATGAACAACTGGCACAGTTCCCAAGGCAGACCACCTTCTCTGTTGGCATTAGTCCTTCTTTGACTTCTATCTAAACACATGCAGTCCATTTTAAAGCCCTGCCTCAGTTTTGCAAGAGCAGCAGCAGGTGTGAGTTTTAAATCACTTGCCCCTCATGGGACAGCCAATCCTCAGACTTCTCTTACTTTTCCCCCCTCTACAGCTGTCTTCAAGCCAAAGCCAGCTCTCATAATCTTATGGTTATACAGATTTCCTCCTCATAGTGAAAGAGCTCAACCACCTCCTTTCCTCTAAACACACTAGCTTTCTACTGCTCCTTCCAGCTGCAACTTTACTTTGTCAAGAAAAGCAGCTCTATGCTGCAAATTAATGCATATTATTTCAATATATCACTTCGGGAATTAGACTGCACTATGCTGGAAAGGCTTAGAAGACTGACAAACCAGGCCAGCTTTAAACTTTAAAACAAAAGTGTACTAAGCTCTCCCATTGGCAGCAGCACACCAATGGCTAGCCCTTAGGCCTTGTGAATCATTTTTGCTGCATGCAGAACTGTCAGTCTTTCATACCTCTATCCTAAACCAGCTGCAAGTGGTCACCATGATGAGGCCTGACTGACAGCTCCTCAGCCAGGAAAGCCAGGGCTGAGACAGGCTTGCCTTTTCTTCCTCCTTGAGGTTTCTAGGCTGCTTGCTCCCCCACCACGGCTCATCTGCTTCCAGTAATGCTTATCTTTGTTTTGCCACTCACCCCTGTGCATTTGGTAGGACACTCTGCAGATTGATCTTGCAACCTTTTGTTATTTGGATGTTTCCTATGTGCGAATACCTTTATCTTTGTCACCGCTGTGGTGGTCACATTGCTTATATGTTGTATCTAGCTATGCCATCAGTGCTACAAAATACTCACATACTGATTTTTTTTAACTATCTTAGCATGCTCTTATTTGGGTTCAAGGTAAACTAACATTAATTGCAATGTGACTAATGCACTTACCCTTTGTAGGTGTCATGAGCTTTTACTTTAGCTATGCCTAGGTATACAACTCCCAGGCTAAACAGGTGCTCTTCTACCTGTGGTAGTGAAGAATTTCTTCTACAACCTGTGCTATACACAGCTTATTTTCATACTGACAGAGAAAGTTTAAAGTGATATGGGTAAAAGTGATAATAGGACCAGAGTATAAAGCAGGGGTGGAAGATGTTTTTTTCCACCCCCCCGAGAAGAGAGTTCAAAAAGACCCTAAAAATAATTCAAAAAGCAATGTGCTATTTCTGATAATACAATCTAGATAGAAGCAAGGATTGCTACTGTATTTACACTATTAACACTCAAGAGTTCTTTCTGCACAGCACTGATGTGGTCTGCTATTCTGGAATATTACCCCCCTTATCCCATCCACAGACTCAGTCTTCAAATCCACAAAATACAGTAATAATTATTTGCCTAGTATGTTTTGTCTATGACTTACCTATTGTGATAAGCAACACCAACACTAAGCAAACACACACACAAAAAAATATTCTTTTCTACTATTTCTACATTGGCATCAGTTGTTTTACCTCTAATTTCCTACATCCATAAGCATTTTATAAACACAGATCCTACTGAAGAAAAAGAATGAGTCCTTGGCCCACATTTTGAAGGCTGTTTCATTTATTCCTCACCCCACACCCCCCAAACACAGAATATAGGCATGGAGTTTACATAACTTGGAATGTTTAAAACAGAATAAGCAAAATTGATTCTTTGTAAGGAAATTAAACAATATACTCATTATCTGGACGGAATAGAAAGAATACTTTTAATTTAATACTACATGCATTTTTATTTCCATTACACCAGTTTCATTGTGGCCTACCAACACAACATTCAAGCTTAAAGTCCTGAACCTGGCTGAGCTTGTCTGGAAAAACACAAAGTTTAATGAAGACACAGAAACAAGACTACAAACTCTAAACAGACAATCTCTATGTGGGCCCAGTATTCCCGTTGTTGAGGCTCCAGCAAAAACCGAGAGAAAGAGATGGGTAACTAAAATATAACTGCCCAGATGCCAGCTTTCAAAATAAGCTGATATATGTACTTCAAGTGCCCTCGTCAAATGAGGACTTCGCTCCAAGCAAAACTCAATACCTACTCCACTCAAGCTCTAGACAGAAATAGTTGCCCATGTAATTAAAAAAAAAGCCAACACATACAACCAATTAATCATCTAAGTTTGCCATAAAAATGCAGTGACTTATATCCCCTAAGCCTGTCCCCAGATCCCTGTTTCACCTCTGTCCCTGACCCTGCTAAGCCAACCATTAATGCCACCAGAGACTGCTGGCTATACGCCAACCACTGTGGGTACACTTCCAGCCAGCCGAAGAGTCATGAAATTCTAATTTGGAATTTCTGGGCACCTAGAGAGGCAGCTAAAAAGGTTTTCTGGCTGCTCAGTGCCTGGAGAAGTCCTGTAACAAAGTCCATAGACTGAAGATCTATCTCCAAAACTGTCAGCCTGGTTCCTGATCCCACGACTGACCTCTCCAGGCAGCACGCTCACCCTGTCACTCCTGGTGGTCAAGCCCCAAATCTTCATCACCCACCACAAGTATCTGTATTCCAATTCTGCCACAGTTCCTGATACTTGGTCATCTGCCAAAACCAGAAACTACATGGATCAAGCCAAACCATCTGCTAGAGGAAATATATGGATCCAGTCACTCATTTCCAAGCTCTCTAAACCCTGTTGAATATGAGAGCTCCCCAGGCACCTTACCGCATCCCACAGCCTCATGCTCACAGAGAGCAGGGCCTGTTGCAGTGGCTGTGCACCCACTGAGGTCTCACCTGTGGCCACCATGCTCCTGTGGTGCCAGTACCCTGCTGGAGCAGGGGCACAAGGGACCTGCACCAAGGAGGAACTTCACCTCACCCTGTATGAGATATTGCCAGGGCAGGGAGAAGGAAACACATTAAAAGACTCAGTGTAACAAAATTCACTTTTTTGCATGATAGCTCTGTAGGTTTAGTGAACATCCAAAGTCAGCCCTGGGATTCACCCTTGGAAAGGCTCATTTTCTCCTCTTCCACCTTGTGCTGAACCCACATGGCCAGCAGTAAGGACCATTTTGGCTAAAAGCAAGCAATCTTTGAGCCAGTTACTGGGCCTGGGCTCAAAGAGCCTGCACATCTAACAGGAGCCGGTAACCCTCCAACTGACATATGGCCCAGGCCACCCACAGGCAGGACAGGACACTTCCAAGCAGCAGACTGGTGGGGAGGCATACTACCACTGCCGTGGGTCTCACTATAACCATCTCTGGGGTGCTGTTAGCCCCTGTCTCCCCAGAGTGCCCTTGCCTCCCAGGTAGCTCCCCAGAAGAAAAAAAAAAAAAAAGCATGAAAAAGTATACAATCCTAAAAATTCCAATACAACAACAACAACAACAAAACCACCATACACAAATCAAACATACCAGGAAATCTAGCCAGGCCAGAAAGATTCATCAGATGAGGTGACCAGTGCTAAATGAGCTGGTGAAAGACAGCAACACCAAGGAGCTGCTTCAGGAACTCAGAGACCAAGCCCTCCCCTCCCAACTGATGCCTATATAGACAGCAAAGCCTCCCCAGCTGCTTTATCAGGGGTGGCACCCTAGCAGCTTGTTAAATCCTAACTACATTTCATGTGTGCTGATGCATAAATAATTGCTTTATACTTTCAAGCTATATATATTGGGTGCGAATTAAGGGGCAGGCTGGCAGGGGTGATACTGTTGTGGGTGTCTATTACAGGCCACCGGATCAGGATGAGGAGGGTGATGAGGCCTTCTACAGGCAGCTGAGAGCAGTCTCACAATTACAGGGCCTGGTTGTTGTGGGGGATTTCAACTACCCTGATATTTGCTGGGAGGCCTACTCAGCCAGCCATCCCCAGTCCAGGAGGTTCCTCCAGTGCACTGATGATAACTTTCTGATGCAAATGGTGGATGAGCCAACTAGGAGAGGAGCGCTGCTGGATCTGATCCTCACTAACAAGGAGGGTCTGGTTGAAGAGGTGAAGGTTGAGGGCAGCCTTGGTTGTAGCGACCATGAGATGGTAGAGTTCAGGATCTCATGTGGCAGGAACAGAATAGCTAGCAGAATCACAACCCTGAACTTCAGGAGGGCCAACTTTGGCCTTTTTAAGCAATTGCTAGGGGAAATCCCATGGGTCAGGGTACTAGAAGGTAAGGGGGCCCAAGATAGTTGGTTAGCGTTCAAGGACTGCTTCTTCCGAGCTCAAGATCAGAGCATCCCAACAAGTAGGAAGTCAAGGAAGGGGACCAAGAGACCTGCATGGTTGAACAGGGAACTGCTGGGCAAACTCAAGTGGGAGAAGAAGGTGTACAGATCGTGGAAGGAGGGGCTGGCCACTTGGGAGGAATATAAGTCTGTTGTCAGAGGATGTAGGGAGGCAACTAGGAAAGCTAAGGCCTCCTTGGAATTAAACCTTGCAAGAGAGGTCAAGGACAACAGAAAGGGCTTCTTCAAATACATTGCAGGTAAAGCCAACACTAGAGGCAATGTAGGCCCACTGATGAATGAGGTGGGGGTCCTGGAGACAGAGGATAAAAAGAAGGCGGAGTTACTGAATGCCTTCTTTGCCTCTGTCTATACTGTTGGAGGCTGTCCTGAGGAGCCCTGGACCCCTGCGGCCTCAGAAGAAGTCAAGATAGAGGAGGAATCTGTCTTGGTTGATGAGGGCTGGGTCAGGGACCAATTAAGCAACCTGGATGTCCATAAATCCATGGGCCCTGATGGGATGCACCCGCGGGTGCTGAGGGAGCTGGCGGAAGTCATTGCTAGGCCACTCTCCATCATCTTTGCTAAGTCGTGGGCAATGGGAGAGGTGCCTGAGGACTGGAGGAAAGCGAATGTCACTCCAGTCTTCAAAAAGGGCAGGAAGGAGGACCCGGGTAACTATAGACCGGTCAGCCTCACCTCCATCCCCGGAAAGGTGATGGAGCAACTTGTCCTTGGTGCTGTCTCTAGGCACATCAAGGATAGGGGGATCATTAGGGGCACTCAGCATGGCTTCACCAATGGGAAGTCTTGCTCAACCAACTTGATAGCCTTTTATGAGGATGTTACCCGGTGGATAGATGATGGTAAAGCTGTGGATGTGGTCTATCTCGATTTCAGTAAAGCGTTTGACATGGTCTCCCACAGCATCCTTGCAGCTAAACTGGGGAAGTGTGGTCTGGATGATCGGGTAGTGAGGTGGATTGTAAACTGGCTGAAGGAAAGAAGCCAGAGAGTAGTGGTCAGCGGGACAGAGTCCAGTTGGAGGTCGGTGTCTAGCGGAGTTCCGCAAGGGTCGGTTCTGGGACCAGTTCTATTCAATATATTCATTAATGACTTGGATGAGGGATTAGAGTGCGCTGTCAGCAAGTTCGCTGATGACACAAAACTGGGAGGAGTGGCTGACACACCGGAAGGCTGCGCAGCCATTCAGAGAGACCTGGACAGGCTGGAGAGTTGGGCGGGGAGAAATTTAATGAAATATAACCAGGGCAAGTGTAGAGTCCTGCATCTGGGCAAGAACAACCCCATGTACCAGTACAAGTTGGGGGCAGAGCTGTTGGAGACCAGCGTAGGGGAAAGGGACCTGGGGGTCCTAGTGGACAGCAGGATGACCATGAGCCAGCAGTGTGCCCTTGTGGCCAAGAAGGCCAATGGCATCCTGGGGTGTATTAGAAGGGGTGTGGTCAGCAGGTCGAGAGAGCTTCTCCTCCCCCTCTACTCTGCCCTGGTGAGGCCGCATCTGGAGTATTGTGTCCAGTTCTGGGCCCCTCAGTTCAAGAAGGACAGGGAACTGCTAGAGAGAGTCCAGCGCAGAGCCACGAAGATGATTAAGGGAGTGGAACATCTCCCTTATGAGGAGAGGCTGAGGGAGCTGGGTCTCTTTAGCTTGGAGAAGAGGAGACTGAGGGGTGACCTCATTAATGTTTATAAATATGTAAAGGGCAAGTGTCAAGAGGATGGAGCCAGGCTCTTCTCAGTGACATCCCTTGACAGGACAAGGGGCAATGGGTGCAAGCTGGAGCACAGGAGGTTCCACTTAAATTTGAGGAAAAACTTCTTTACTGTAAGGGTGACTGAACACTGGAACAGGCTGCCCAGGGAGGTTGTGGAGTCTCCTTCTCTGGAGACATTCAAAACCCGCCTGGACGCGTTCCTGTGTGATATGGTCTAGGCAATCCTGCCCCGGCAGGGGGATTGGACTAGATGATCTTTCGAGGTCCCTTCCAATCCCTAACATTCTGTGATTCTGTGATATCCCACTTTCAGAGCATCTTTGCACCTGGCTACAGGTAGTCAAATAGACTAGCTCAGAAGAGGAGTGATAACCACTTAGCTGCAGTCAGGTGGTAAAAAAGTCATTTTCCTTGAGAAGGAATTGTGTTTGGCCACAAGCTCATCACTGTCACCATTAGGTATTGCTACATAGTTCGCGTGCACAAGACACAGCTGAAACCCTGGTGGACCATCACAGCATCTTCACTTAGCCATAAGACAGGCACCATCAGTGGTTGTCTTGGCATGGCTTCCCATGTGAAAGCAGGGTGTCAGGCTCCTCAGCGGCTCAGCTACCTGCCCAACCACTGATGTTACTACAACACTGGCCAGCCACAGAAATCAATGAAAAACTTACATGGAGGCATGTATAACTCAGTTGCTGAGTTTGGTGTATCAGGTGTGAAGGAACATGGACGTGGTGGCTGTGGTTGTCACGTAGAATAGAAATAACTACTGTGAGTTGATGGCTGCTCCAGATTTTTTTTAAATATATGTAGGCAAACTAAGCTCAACTTCTGGTTCTTCTTTATTTTTAAACATTGACCAGTACCTTTATTTAATTATATATGCCTTTAAACTACTGTTCATGAAAACTAATTAAGTTTCCATAGTGCCTTGTGGGTGCTTTCCCATTCACATTTCTTAGCCTTTCCATAAAGGTGTGATTTATGGTCTTATACTGCAACCACCCTTGGGAGGGATTTTGAATTCACTGAGACTATCTGCGTGAGTAAATGTTACTCATGTACATTAGTGGTTTTCAAGTCAGGCAATTCACTTACAAATGTTTGCAGGCTCTTTCTTCATTTTTCTCCTACCATAGGCAGGCACAGTATTAATATCCAGCACTGAGTCTAATAAGATTTCCATTACCTTCTGGGGTTAATAATGAACACAGCAGGGACAAAATCAGTATCACTGTATTAACTATCATTAAATAGGGTATCTAAGCATCAGCATCATAGTGAGTGAAAAGCTTAGTGTACATAAAAAATTTGTATTTGTCTACTTATCTCATTCAAATTCTAACTTTAACATTAAGCCTTGGATTTTAAAATCAGTAACATGCAAACACATTGTGCATGGTCAATTAAACTGAACTCTACTGTTTCACAGAATTGCAGAAACTGTGCAAACCAGAAGGAAACTTTGTTTCAGCCAGTTTCAAACAAGTATTAGATTTTTTTTTTTTCATTAATAAAAAATTGTCTGAACCAACTGATTTTAAATGTGGAATTCTCTGAATAATTTGACCCTACATATGACCATTTCAAGTTAAAAGTTGAATCTGTACTAAATACTATAATAGTAAAATTAAATTTTACTACATTCCTTCATTAGCAACATGCATCCATTGTAGTTAAAATACTTACAGTTATCAAATCTGAGGCACATATAATGTCTGGTCCAGCACACAGAAGTCTGTGGTAGAGGGTTCAAGGTGTATTCCCCACTGGCTAACCTTGGGCAATTAATTTAAGTGTTTGTGTGGACAAGTAGGCTCCATACAACCTGTCAAGCCAGCAAAGAGAGTCAAACCCAAACCACGTAAGTCTGAAGTCACCTCCACACATAAAATGATGGCAGAATCACATTTGGGGGGAAGGAAGGAAAGAAGGAAGGAAAAAGAGAAAATGCCTCTTTGTTTATGAGGACAGCAATAGAACAGAAGGGGTAGAGGACACAAGGGATCTCAGCTCCCCATGTGCTCAAGGCAACGAACAAACTCGAGCACTCCAATAATCACATCCGAACTACACTGTGTGAAAGGGAGAAGGGCAGAGCTAAAGTCTCCTGCGGTTTTCTCCCACTACAGACTCAGGATACAGATGAAAGCATGACCCCACAGATCACACAGGGTAGACGCAACTCAGACTTAGATGACACCTATGCATGGCTCTTCTCTGCACTCTTCTCTCTTAGAAGCTTGATGACGCACTGATTAACACCAGCACAGATTAACCTCAAAATGCACAAGTCTGCACAGTTCTGGTCTGAGAAAGTTTATTTATGGCAGACCCCTACTTGGGAAGACCTGCTTCCCACTCATACTGTTGCAACAGACTGCAGCCACTCCAGTTTTAAAAGTAATCCTGCTGTTCTTAGGGTGAACCACACACCAACACCGTAATTAATACTAGTTGGCATTTATTAGCAGTTTGAGATACAAGGCAGTCTATGGGCTTAGAAAGTGTGGCCTTTTAAGGCAGGCCTCTTCAGGAAAAAAAAAACAAGGTAACACAGCAGAAAAATACAATGAGACTTTGCTTGCACTTCATAATCTGCTTTTTTCAAGATTGGATCCATGGGTGAAATACACAGAGCAGTAAAATAAACTTTCTAGGACTAAAACTAGACCATCCTTGAATACTAAACATCTTTTAAATATACAATTAAAATGAAATAGTTTCATAAGTATCACAATTTATCTTCCCACATAAATGAGAATAAAATTAGTTTTAATATCTCAGAAGCAGCTTTTCTCCTCCTTCAGAATCAAATGGGGCCGAGTACTTTTTGAACAAAGGGATTGACAAACACCTGCAAGTATCTGCAGCCACATGCATTTCTCATTTACATCTTTATTTTTCTCCTTCCTCAAAGCAATTAAAATCTTCCTTTTGCTGGAAGGGCCATGGGGAATCATCACAGGGAAGTTGCTCTGAGAGACGACAAGGTCCTGAGGTGAACCAGCTTCCTCCAGGCCCTTGGCAAGCATCATCTGCACTGTACTACTGGAAGTGCAGTGCTCCTGGTAAACCTTTCTTGATGTTGCCCCAGCAAGCACCAGTGGCACGTGGAAATGCCACTTCCATCACTCAATGGACTGAATCTTAGGTTTGTGCCTCTGCCCAAGGGCTGACTCACTCAACTGCCTTCCACCCTGACCGACCTAGCCCCATTTTGTCTGTAGGAGTCAAGCTGTACTTTAGGTAAGTGCAGCTAAATTTGGGAGATAACTTTATTTCTGCACATCCACTCAATTAATCTGTTCCTGGACTGTCAGCGATAATAATTCTTCAAGAATTACCGATTAAGTCATACACTTAAAATTGTTTTCTAAAATCTCCTATTGTCATCCGAGAACTTTGACAGTGACTCTTGTCATCACAGCTTGTTACTCTTCAGCATCATCACATCCAAAATAAGGATTATGTTTTTCCTTGTTCATTCACAGGACTATAAATGTAGTGGAGGGATTACCACTTCATATTCCACTTCTTATTTGCTAGAACTTTCCTTACCTAATTTTCCCTCTAGGACCTCTGCAAACATATATTTCCTTATTCTATTTTCCTATTCTATTCCTATTTTCAGCAATTCTTCCTCATCTCCATTATTACTGCTGAAACTATTCACTGTCTTTCCCTTTCCATTTTGTAAAAACCTTAAATTCCCTCCCCGTCCCAAATTGTTTAAAGGCTTTCACTTCTGGCTTATATCATATAGGCTAAAGCTCTAAGTTTTCTATTTTCCTTAATCCTAATTAAACTTCTGGTTCACATACAAATGATGCCTATTACCTCTGTGGCAGCTTTTGCTTTTGACTAATCTAGAAATACTCATTTTCCTATATATTTTGTACTACAGGAAGTTGTCTTTAAAGATGAGCAGCTTTGCTCTTCAAACACTTAATCAGTGAATGCCATGCAGAGATTTAATCTGCTTTCATACAGCCCTCCCTGCATCAATCCAGGATGAGGCGTTTTGTACTACCTACGAACCAGAAGACTATTTAAGACCATTTAACCATGACAGGACATAAATATTCAGATTACAAAATAAGTAAGTGAATTGAGAAGATTAAAAAACAAAACAAAAAAACAAACAACAAAAAAACAAGGGGGAAAATTAATCCTGATGTAAAGCCAGCTAATTAAACTGAATTCTTGCTATACAGCCACCATTAGCCAACCCCTGCAGTTTCCAGATGTTTATTACAGGATATGCCTGGACAAATCTTCTTTCATAAAAGCTCTTTGACACAAAGACATTAAACTTTAAGTACTGTAACACAAAAGCAGACCTTTTAAAGGGGATTTATTTGAATTTTTTATATACAAAAACAGCTGGAAAGGGAATAGAATGACAATGAAGTAAAACAATACATACAGACAACCAGTTAGTAAGTCTCCATCTTCTCCTTTAGGCACAAGAGCCAACTCCACACACCATCAGCACCACATACAGAATACTCCTAACTAAGCTCACCATTTTCTAGAAGATTAAGGGCCTGATCAAAAGATCACTGAAATCACTGGAAATCTCGCTATTTGCTTGAACAACTTTGGATCCGGTCCATACTGACTCCATAAGAATAACTGCTCGTAACAACTCAGCTTAAAGCTGTAAGAAAACAACTCTGGTTATAACCTCTATAAAAATACAATAAAAAGGAACACATGCTTTCTTCCTATTTACTTTACTTTCCATAATTTTTAAAATTGAAACTTCCAGCATTTTGCTCCACAATATAATCCAATTCATTTGGTCTGAGGAAGCAAAAGTAAAATACAACAACGCATAGAACTTTGGTTCCCTATTCTGAGATGTATCATTATTCACAGTGAAAATAACTACTATTTTATCCCTCAGTTTGATGCTGAATCAAAAACTACTTGCCAAAAACTGGGGGGGACAGTGGGACATACTTTTTTTTTCTAGAAAATGCTCTCTGTATTGCTGGTTCCAGGGTCCTGGTTCTGCATTTCTTCCAGGTCCCAACCACCTACAGGCTTTTCATCACAATTTCACATGTTCATTAAATGCAAGGTAAGACTTCTGTAACCGATGGTTTTATTTCCACTTGTATGTATGTGTGTGTGTGCATGTATACATATTGTAGAGCAAGGCCAAAAAATGAACATAGCATGAAATGACAAAAACAAGGAACATGATTCTAAAACATTTTAACTAAAACTTATGCTGGTTGGATACTGACCATTACTAACTTCAGGCAAGGCTTCTACTGTTTGCAGTGAGTGCCATAGGAAACATTTCTACTGTTCCTGTAAGAGAAAAAAAAACAAAACAAAACCAAAAAACATGATCAAAGAACAGTTGTCCACTGGCTAACAAACACACACAGATTTGTAGGACAAACAAAGCTCTGTCTACAAGCAGGATCTCACCTTACCCCAAGTAAAAAAAAAAAAAAAAAAATCTGTGTCAAAAACTCCAGTGATTTAAGTGGAACTACAACAGATGCCAAAGTTACGATACTCTTAGAGCCAGAAAGGTTAAACCATTTTGTAAATTTTTTTCTACCACTCTGTCACGGTTTAAAGCTGGGCCGGCTATTAACCAGGTGGCAGATGCTCTCTGTTAACCCTCTCCCCCCCGCCAAGGGAAAGGGAAAAGGGAGAGAGACTTATGGGTTGGAAAGTTAAAACAGTTTTAATAAACTATAATAATGAAAAAGAGTATAATAACAATAATAATAGAAATAATCAAATATATACAAATATATACAAATATATACAAAACCAAGACTGAGAGCTTGGAAATCCTCCTCAGGCAGAGTTGCTCCCCCCAGCACAAGCAGAGGGGAAAATGCAGTAGCTCTCCCCAGCACAGGCAGAGGGCAAAATGCAGTAGCTCCCCTGCCATCACACCTGCAGGCTTTTAACTGGAGATTTGGCAAAGCTGGTACCAATCAGTGGGAGACAGGAGGGCCCCTCCCTCCTGGGCCCCACCTCCAGGAGGCAGTGGGTTAGTGATAAATAGGAAAGTGAGAATGACGTGTATGGGATGGAATACCTCGTTGGTCAATCTTGGGTCACCTGCCCTGTCTCCTCCTCCCTGCAGGTGCGACCCCCCCTTCGGCTCTTCACTCATAAGCAGTGAGGAATTTAGCAGTGACCTTGGTTTCTCCAAGACTAATTGGCCTGGTTTGGGCCAAACCAGGACACACTCTTACAGACTGAAAACTATTATTGCCTAATGCCACATTTGGCAACCAGATGGTACTGAGGAAACCTCTGTTCTGATTTTACAGGTATTTTAATAAATTTATGCTAGGCCTTTTAGACCACTAACACATGATTAGCATACACACGAGTAGACAGAACATATACATGCTATCTGATCACCCAGCAATAGCAAGCTGGATCAGGTTCAAGGTAATCAGACAATCACAATCCTCACAAATTAGACAAATCAAGCAATATGGAACATCCACTGACTTCTTCCAAGTCAAGACAGGTGTTACCTATGATCCAGCATACAGGGGACAAGCGGTAAACCTAGCCACTACAAAATTAGCTTATCTATATATTCTGAAGACATCTGAATAAGCCAAACATTTATATCAGGCTGTGTTTTGGCCATGGCCACAGCATTTTTGATGCAGCACTGGAAGCTCTAACACTGCATTTTTCATGCTGCCAAACCACACCAAGTTCCTACAAAATGTTCCCAAACTTCTGCTGTTAGGATGCCCAAAGCAGACATTTCTACTGCTGTCTCATTTCAGTAGGCAGGCTTACAGAAAACCCTTCTTGGGTGAGACTCATACGCAGTAATGAAGTCCAATTCCTGTATAGGACCTTCTTACTCATGGACCTAATTCAGTTTTTTCATAGGGGAGAAATAATGTTACCCCCATTATACACATATAAAGACTGAGGCATGGAAAAGTAAAGCAGTTCTTCCAAATCACCACCACTAGCAAAGCAAGAGCACAATCCTGTCTTCTAACTTCAGTACTACATCAAATGGCAATTTTTGCCATTCCCTAAAAGCACATAAGCTCTGGAAACTGTTTTATTATAGCAATCGCCTCTAGAAATTTTCAGAACCGAATTATTATCCAGAAAGCTCATTTTGGCAGGAAAAAAATACGGTTAGATACATATATTTTTTTCTAGCCCCATTTTTTGTGATTTCTCAGGTTGGAATACCAATCAGGTATTATCCTCCCTCTTCCCACAGAGACCACAACACAAGGTGGTTATTTATTACCTATTAAAAATTCTAAAAAGAGGCATTAAAATTTACAGTTCTTTATATACAGTTCTGTAGATAACAAACTTCTGATGATGCAATAATCTTCTGAATTCTGGTCAAGGATTTTCAGTTAATATTCATCCATACTGCCCTGTACGCCTATAGTTACATTGCAAAATCAATGTATACAACTACTATTTGGCTCTTTATCTTTGCTTGCAATAAGAACTGCATTTCTGAAGCTATTTATTGGCACTTTTGGTAATGCCATAAAGGCTATTTCTTCCTTCCTAATTGTGCTTTTGTTCCTTTCTGTGCTGAACAAAAGACGGCAAAAGGTCAAAAGTGTACATCCTTTCTTTCCAGCAAATTGAACACTATAAACTAGTTTCCTGGTTACCTCCAGATTCTTAGAAACTACAGAGTGGTAGAAACTGGGGGATACCAGTACACCCCGGATCCCTACCGCCCAACATTACAGCAGCACGAGAGAGTAGCAGACAACTTTCTAACATGTTCTTCCAGAAGAGGCTTTCCTAATTAAAGCAAACAGTAGGCCATACCAGTAATAAGTTGTTCCAAAATATTTTGTTATAACATTATTTTGCATAAGTTGTAACCAGCAATAGTTATATTTTGTATAAGTTGTAACCAGCAATAAGTTGTTTCAAAATATTCCCACTCTGCTATTAATGCTGCCTTTTGCAGGAAGCAACAATCCCCTTTCATCAAATTTCCCCCAGTTAAAAGGAAATCTATGAGAATGACTGAAAGCCAGCAAACTCCCAAATGCTTTTCAAAGCTAAGAAAATCCAAGCCTTCCTACAAGGCTTCTAACTTCTTCCCACTCTACCCTAACTCACACTTCCATGACTCATTCTTCCATTTTGCACTTCCCACAACTTGAGTCCTTCCTGTCGTCTTCCTTTTCCCTCCTTTTTCTGCAAATCTCTTCACTTTAATGCTTAGATCACACAGAGTTATCACAGCACCCGTGTTGTATTTTTCCTCCACTAAATTGATTACTTCTTTAAGTCAGCTCTCTGCCTTCTGGAGACAGACACTCCTCTCATGACCGCACAGCAGTGTGGATTACTATGCAGCAATACTCTGCATCACTACTTTTATTTGTAAAAAGCACAGCTCCTCTTTTTGCATGGGCATTACGTTGATTTTTTGCAATCCAGCTGCTGCCTCTCACAGCTGCGGGATTTGCTGGACCATCCCTTCAAAGCAGCAGCTGCTGCAGTTTGTAGCTCTCTGGGAGCTCCAAACACAGCAAGGGTGCAAAAAGGCTGCTGCTAGGGAAACGATGCTGCTGCTGGGGAAAGGATGCTCTCCCTTGGGGCCCTGCACTGGTACGGAGCAGCCACCGAGGCCATCCAGCTGCTGTGCTGAGCTCCGCCATGGTGGAGTGACCCTGCCTGTCATGGGGGAGTAACGTTTTGCTGTCTTGAGTGGCAGAGTTGATCAGCCTCTCCCGAGAGCTTGAAAGCGCATTGAATTAAGAGACATTGCCTGTTGCTAGAGGCAGGATTGGTTTTGTATTAGCCATTGCTGAACTCGATTGCAGCTGCATTCCCTTCTCCCCCCACCTGCACATCTTGCAGTACTATCATTTCTTTCCAAGCTCAGCATCAAGGTTCATGTAATTACATATAAGCATATGTATATGATTGCATATGCATGCGTTACTTCAAAAAGATTTGCATAGTAAAGCCTGCAAAATGAGAAAACACCAGTATTAAAGGAAGCAGGTGTGATTCAGCAGCTTGTTGTGGGCATGTTAGGAGACAATCACATGTGGCTGCAGACTTCTCTAGTGCATATCATGCCAACCCTCCCCTTTCTATAAAATTGTAATCACCTCCAGAGCTCTTCTCATCATACCCAAGTGCTTTGCAAGTATTCATCTGTTCATGTCAAAATACATTCGGCAATACTGTCATAGCCTTTCTTAAAACAGAGGAACTGGGGCATACGTTATATACATTAGCACACAACAGCATTGGGCATTCAACATATTTGACTACAAGATCTTTCTTTTTCTTCCTCATGCATTGTATACTCTAACAGAAGCTGAAGTCCTGTAGGTACTAATCAGCTCTGACTCAACATCAGCAGCACTAGTCATTGTGTACATTGATTGAACAACAAAAGCTTTCTTGGAAAAGATCTTGTCCTAGAATAAAAGTCCAGTACCGTTTGAGGCCTTAGTTTAAACAAACTGTCTTCATTTAGCCTGCACCCAGGGCTAAACAATAACCAGTTGTTCTCTTTCCCAATGTCTCTTCCCTGATCAAGGAAATTTAAACAGATTTCATAAAATAAGAAAACCAATATGGATACTAATACAAAAGACACAAAATTATACTTACCCCCTGGAGTGGTGGCAAGTCCCTCCAGGAAGAGTAACCATTGAGAATAGAGGAGAAGGAAAAAGAGGAGAGCAGAGCAAAGAGCCCCCCCTCCCCAGCAGCTTTCCCATTTATAGTGAACCTGACATTAATGTTACAGAACACACCTCTGGGCCAGCCTGGGGCAGCTGCCCTGGCTTTCACTGCTAATGGCCTTGATCACCATCCCACAGCTGGCCACTAACTGAAACAACATGTAACAGAAAAGTGATTCTATAAATTTTATCCCCACAAAACCAGGACAGGAACAAATTGCAGGACTGATGGGCAGGGGAGAGGGATCTTTTAGTAACAGATCACCACAACATACAGGCTCGTTAGAAGCAACAACACAAGTAACTTTCAAATCAAACATTTCTGAAGTTTGACTGTGCAGCTTGCATACTTTTTTAACAATTTTTGCAAAGTTTTGCTGAGTGAGTCATATCATCCCTGTCCCCCATAGCTGCAAGACCCTGCTGATCGGAGCAGCCTTGCAGCTGCACGAGGCAGCAGCCACTGGGCCAGCACAGCCCCCCGAGATCCCAAGCATAGCATGGACTTCTGTTGAGAGAGACAGGCTTTTGTTCTGATTTCTTAATTGAAAAACTGTAATTGCAGCAACACCAGGCCCCAACTTGCATGATGAATAGAGTGTGGACCACTGAGATCTATAAGCACAGACTACTCCTACTCCACCTAATTAAGTAAGAGCTAGCAGTTGTGAGCTTTGCCATACGCATACATAAAGCCTGCTGATAAAAGGGGAAGGGGAACACTAACAGCTTTTTTGTTGTTGTTGTTAGGCTGTGGGAACTTAGGAAGCTGTTGAAGAGTCTGGTAGGATATTTAGCTTTGTGGCTATAGTCTGATTGCTTTTGCTTTTAAGTCCAAATGCTTTTTAAATTTTTCTCTCTTACTATTTGTTTTGTTGCACTTACAGTTTCAGTCATTTCTCTATACTTTAGTACTTGTGACCTCCTTTTTCTGCCATTCTGTGTGTTGTCCTATATGTGTGCTTTACTTTTTCTACTTTCCCCTGCTCCCCTACCACCAGTGGGAGTAGTAAGTGATGGTAAGTGGATGCATGCATTGAATCTATATCTAGTCCAACAGAGGAGCCTGCAAAACCCTGGAAATTATTGTTCTGAGAAAAATGGTGCTCATCCTCCACAGCAATTGCGTGGAACGTAGGAACTTACACAGTTTCTGTCATGCAGTCCAGCCACTAAGCAGGAGTTGCAAGAGGAGAGATGTCTAGCACAGATTTTTCAAGGAACAGCTTACAAGTTTCTGAGAGTGTGTAAGCTGAGGCTTTTCAAGGACTTACCACTTTGGTGTATCCTCCTGAGAACAGCAAAAAGCACTCTTGAGACCTCCATCTGCTAAAGTCACTCTTCCAAAATGTGGAGGTGGTAAAATTGCTGAATTGAATGTTGCAACATTTTTAGCATAGACAAAATAATGTGTTTTCCTTGATTATTGCCCCACAAATGACTAAACTGCTTTCCAACTGGAACTTCCTCAATACTCAAACGGAGGTGAGTAACACTGTGGAAAAGCTGTCACTAGCCAGGTGCAATTCAAGGAGAAAAAGCAAGCACACGAGTAGAGCATCTTACCATGTGAAGACTCAAATAGAACAATGCAGTCTTAACTATCGGTAATAAAAGTAGCTCCACCTAGAATAGTTATAAAAAAATACAGATGTGCCTTCTCTTCCCAAGTGATTGCATAATTATAACATTGTTTTTCCCATCTTTCTCCTTTCCCTTCCTAGTCAGTGCTACTGTTACCTGCTGTGTAGCTGGTCTGATGACTCGGATGATAAAATCATGCTGGAGATTATGTATCTATGGAACACCGAAATCCAAGAATACAAATTCTTCTGAGCAAACAATCTAGGGGTTCTTTTGTATTTATTCTGCTAAGCACTATGCATACAGCATTATTAGGATAAGAATAAAAGTTTTATATTACTTTAACTACTGCTTTCAAGCTGAACCTCAAAACAAGCTATGCTTCAGCTCAAGGCTTGAACTTGCTGTTGAAAAGAGAATCAACAGCGCAATTTTCTTTATCATGAGTAACTACATCTACCTATGGCTTTGAGTGTGTAATAAGAAGCTTAATGGAGTCTCAAGCAACTGGAGTTTTCCACTGCAGTTTTGTCCTCATTTGCTCTAGTAACCATTCAAGCTTAGCAGCATTTGTTAAATTCAGATACAGGTCAACTGTATTTCGATGAAGTTCAAAGAAATGGGTGCAGCTGATTGAGCTATATAATAAAAAAATAAATTTATACAGAAAATAGTGGCTCAATGACGCCTGTCTTGATGAATGTGGTAACATTTCACTTCTCAGCTGATGCAATACCAGGTTTCTATATATGGAATGAATTTCTGAAAATCCTAGTTAAATGATAAGTAATCTGCCTTATAAAAAAGCATTTTGACAAGAGGCAAGTTAAGTACAGATGTCATCTCTCTTCTGCAAGTAAACAGATGAATTAAAAGGAATATGTATTTTTGACTCATCACCTTGTGTAAAGCCATTTCCATTGGTTTATGTGCAGAGCTACAAGTGTTAAGTTCAACATTGTCAGGTTTGTCACTAATAAATAGATTGAAAATAACAGGACATGAGGCAAGCTTACAGGAATCGGGACCAATGTACGTTGGTTAGTGTAAGGCCATGCATACAGAAAGGAGCGTTTTGAAGTGACCAAGGATGCTGGGTGCTCTGATCTGGACACTGTCAAAAGGCCTGACTGCTAGAAAATGTTGAGAGCTTAACTGGGAAAAAACAGAGTTTTCTTATATTTATCTTAATGCAGACTTGAATCAGCTAAATACACAAGTCATTAAAACAGGCTGGGATTGGTTTGGTTCTTTTTTTGCAATAAACATTATGATAGACTCTGAAAGCTGGAGAAGGCAGGACAATAACAATGGACTACACCAATCTACTGGTTCACACTGAGCAGCCTCTTGCTGCTTGAGTGCAGTCTCCCTGAAATCTGTATGAATGTTTGGGGGCAAGGAAAAGGAGGAAGAAGCTGGCCTTAAGAAACCCCTCTAGGATGCATCCACTGTAATTCTGTTCTAGACTGTGGTGCATTTGCTGCAATTTTCATTCAGAAAGACTCCTAGCTCCTTCCAGAGAGGCTCCATCAGTGTAGTACAGAGCATGTAATGAAGTGATACTTTATCTTCATTTATTAAAACAGCTGTCTAAGGTCATAAATACAACGAGTTGTTTTTATCACCAGGAGTCCTCCCATAAGCATGAGGATGATGATTAACATCGTATCTCCAGTTCTGCTTTCATTTGCAACCTCGCGGCAGATGCTTGGCTCCAGTGTTGTTTAAAAGCCATCAGAAAATTTCTCGATCACTGGTGACCTCTGCAAGAACTTTGGTGGCTGCTACATCGATCTGACCCAAGCAGTGCTCCTCAGGCAAACATGAAGGCAGGCTTTTTTTTTATTGATTAGCCAAATGGTCTAGCCTTCCTGTTTTGTCTCCTGATTGGCAATTAAGAGAGAAATCCATTGAGGGAGTGGTGGCAGTGAACCTTTCCCTCTGACACAAATAACCTTAATCAGGCCTCTTAGTTAATTTCTGAAATTGTTCTGTATCGACCCCTGTTTAAAGCAGGATTTTCATCCTATGGCCCTGTCAGTAAAACATACACATCTTCCTGTTAGCAAAGCAGGCTTTTTCTACCCGTGACATCTTTTACTTCTTATTTACAACCCTAATCACATCATTGATTCCAGTAATCTTTCCTGCACTGAGTTGTTATTAATTCTCTCAAAGGAGAACCTGGGTGGGTTTTGTTGGGTTTTTTCCAAACTTAGATAATTAAAATTAAACCATGTAATGACAATCTGGGAGACCGGGGAGGGAGTGAAAGTCCAATTCTCAATGTGTTTTTAACATCCAGACGGTAAGACTGATATCTAAAATAGAACCAGAAGATCCTTTTGGTGACTCAACTAAACAGTGGGGATTAGCTTTCTACACCCAAAGCTATGATTGTCCAGGATAGCAAAGTGAGCGTTTAATTCAAAACACAGCATTTGGGCATTTCCTTACTTGTGTGACTCCTTTTGTGTCTGAACAATGGAAATACTTCACTTGGGTAATGAGAAATTAAGCATTTCCTCACCTGTTCCTCAATAATCACTGATTTAACCCCCCCTCCCAAATGAATGCATTAATCCTGTTACTTTCATCTTCCCCATCTCGGTTTTATACTGTTTCATGACCTGCTTGTCCTTCTTAATGTCAAGTGATATTTTAGACTAGGAGCCACTGAAATAATTGGGAATATTCACAGCTTATGTCACTATGACTTCATCGCTGCACGCTGATGAAGGGCAGAAGAACTTCGTTGCGGGAGAGGGGAAGCCCTGGCCTTGGGGTACTAATGCAGGTTGAATCTGGGGCTAAGACCCCTCCCTGTCTGACAGCTCTTCTTCCCTTTATGCACATGCACTCAGTTTTTCAGGTTAATTCACTCTCCCGGTGTGAGTTACATGCAAACTTTTTTATCTTTAAGAAAAATCTGTGAGATTTTGTAAATGGAAATGCTACAGAAGTTCTGGTGGAGCAGGAGTATTATTTATCATATGTTCTCCTTGCTAGAAAATGCCCCTCTGTACTTGGGGTGCCAAAGTGGCTCGTAAGGATTTTGGCAGGGAGGAAAGGTTTGACTTACCCAGGTGCTATCCTCATCAGCATGGTGGATTTACAAACCTGATGTCATCTATTTACATTTCTAAATCGCAGCACGGAGGGAAATGCAGCGATATGAAAGATTAGTCTTCATTTGGCGAAGTAACTGCCAAATTAAATGATGACAGATGGAAAAACTAAAAGCCACGGTGTCAGGGGTCCGATGAGAGCCCTCTGCTTTAGCAAGAGGTAAATATATAACCCTCAGCTGGTGCCTGCAGAAGATAACGCGTCCAGTTTAAAGACAGTCCCCGTACTTTTTATTTAATCAATACCCCCTATTGAAAAGAGTGGCGTACAGCATTAGAACTAAAACAGTGTTATTAGAAAATGATATACTGCACATTAGGATGTATAATTCACGTCGCCTTCCTTTGCTCAGACCGTCGTGAAAAATCCATAAATCATTTTCTCGTTCATGTATCGCCTAAGTGCAATTTGTCATTTTGCATTAGATCATTTTGCCTCGGATCGTCGGCGCTTTTAATTCACCGCTCGGGGTTTCACACAACGCGGAGCCTGCAGAGGAGCCCACACAAAATGGAGACCCGGGTGGGCTTTGAAACGCGGAGGGGCCGGCGGGGATCGCCGCTGCCAGCCCCGCTGGGCGCCGCGGGAGCGAGGGAGGCGGCTCCCCCTGCGCCTATAGATGTATATGAATATCTATATGTCTGTTCCCGCGCGGTTATTGCCCCCTGAATCGGGCCGGCTTTACCACAGCGTTGCGTGGGTGTCGCGCCTGGAGCGCCCGTGGGGAGCGCCCCGACGCCGCCTTCGCGCTGAGGCGGGGACGTGCCGCGCCGGCAGCGCGGACCCCCGGCAGCCCGGACCCCCGCCTCCCCCCTTACCTCCGGCCCCCGGGGACGGGCTCGGTCGCGGCCCCGGGCGGGTGGGCGCCCCTCCGCTTCCGAGGTCCCCCAGGTGTCGCCTGTCGCGCCCGGGCTGCCCGCTTTCCTCGAAGGCAGGAGATACCGCCGTTCCCGGGGCGCCGGCGGTGGGGAGGGGTTAGAGACGGGCTGATTCGGGTCACGTTAAATCACGGCGGATTAACGCACCGGCCCCTGGCACCGAAGCGCAAGAAGGGGACAAACTCTGTGCTTTGAAGTTGGTGGCGGCGCAGGGGAAGACGAACGGTCGCGGTTGTGCGTGCGAAGGAAGCACGGCGGCTCCCCGGGCGCGTCCGACAGAAGGCGGCAGCCAGGGTTTTCCTGACGAAATCCGTTTTATTGGAAAACACCCACCGACACCGACCCGCCGGCCCCGCTCAGAGCGGCTGTGAGCGGTGCGAGGCGGGCGGGGGGGGACTAGGGGGGACAAGATGTTATTTGGGGTGGCATTTCCCTGCCTGCAGCCCCGGTGGCTCCCCCGCACACACGCACGGTCGCTGCTTTCCTGCCTCTCCCCCTCCCGCAGCGAGGCAGCACCGTGTGCCGCTAGACCGGGCTGCAAAGCCGCCGCAGCCGCTTGCGGACGGCAGCGCCGTACCAGGAGAGCTGCGGGCGGCGCCGTCGGCCCGCGGCGGGCGAACGGGGCTGTGCGGGTGAGGGGAGGCAGGAGAAGGGGGGCTCAGGGCCGGGAGGCGGCGAGCGCCGCAGCGGGGACCAAAGCCCCGGTCCTCCCCCGCGGAGCGGAGGCGGTGCCGCCGCCGGGGCGCTGTGCGCCGCTGCCACCGCTGGGGGGCGCCCGCCGCCCGCGATTGCGGCCGCTGGCGGGGGGCGGGGCGGGGCCGCCGCGATCTCCCGGGGGGCGCCACCGCCTGCGCGGAGCGGCAGCCGCCGCCACGCCGGACGCCGAGTCCGCCGCGGCTGTGCCCCGCCACAGCGCGGCTGTTCCCCGCGGAAGCCCGGGGGAGGCGGGGGGTGGCGCCGCGCATCGATCCGCCGGCGGCGCCCACAGCCGGCTGCGCCGTAACCGGCTTCGCAGGGGCCGGCGCGGGGGCCCTTTCACAAAGCGCTGCCGCGGCACCGGGCCCCCGGCGTGACGCCGAGCTTGATTTGGCCGCGACGGCGTGAGCTTGGCTGTGCCCCCGCCCCAGCTCACCGCGCTCGGGGGAGCCGGGACCCCCTCCCCGGGGAGGGCGACGGCAGGGGCGAGCGGGTGGGAGCGCGCAGGAAGGCGATGGTGGTTTCGGTGCACGCACAAGTTTGGCGATGTGGAGTCCTGCCTCTCCGCAACGGGAAACGCAACGAGGCGGATAGTTTATTGAAATGTATGGAAAAGAGCCACTGCTCGCTGACCGACTAAAGATGGGGTCAGGGCAGAGGGAGCTCATACCTGCTTGTGTTGCTCTTTATAAATAATAAAATAACGTTTTGGGGAAAAAAAAGCGCAAGACTTACAAATATTTAATCCTTTTTCCTCTTACTTCCTTCATTTGCAAAGTTACGGACGTGGATATTCAGCCGTAAAGCGCCCGCGGATGGATAGCAGGGGACACGAACACAGCCGGGGGTTCCACCTGTGAACGCCCGGCTCGGGGTTCACCCCCCGGTGCTCAGCCCCCTCCTCCGCGCCAGCGCAGCTTCACGGCCAAAGGCATCGATCAAAACCGTGTCAGTCGAGCACTTGACATGCTATGGACACTATCGGGGGGATCGACTTTATTTAGCACGGAGCTGTCTCTCACTGTCTGAGGGAAAAGGGGAAGGAAAACGTCCTGTTGCTGTGGGAGGCGGAGGGACACCCGGCGTGGGCTACTAACACTGGCAAGGCTCAAGCCCGAGTCTCGCTGCCCATGCCCGCTCGGAGCTCTTGGTGCAGCCGAGCAGCCTCTGAGCCTCCAGCGCTGTTACCGGCGTTGGCAGCGGGGAAAGCACGGGTACAGCGAGCACCGACACCCGGTACCGCAGCGTTTCGCTTCAAAAGCAGCAAATTGGTGGCCGTGAGCCTCTGATGGCACCTGCGTGTCCCCCGCCCCAGTGATGCCCTTCCGCCACCCCAAGTAGCCAGGGACAGAACACATGCCCAGTTTCTCTCTTCCCCCGTCCCCGACAGTCTCCCGTTACGTGAGTGGAAATTCCAAAGTGTAAATCGGAGAAAAACTGGCGCAGGCTCATGATACTTTAAATTGGCTGGAGCTGGAAACACTGTACACACGTTATGATGGAAAGTTGCACTTTCTCCACCCTCAAACAAACTAATTAGCTAAGGCAGCCCATGGCGGGGGGGGGGCGCGGAAATAATCATCTCAATTTTCCCCTTGTTTATGCTTTTTCTAAAAACGTTACTGCGCCCGGCCTGGGGTAGGAAAAGTCAGTAGCTGGTGGAAACTCCCTCTCTAAGGAGAGGGTTGTTTACCACTACCCGTGTGTGCGCCCTGATGACGAGCGGTGCTCTCCCTGCCCAGTCTCTGCGGCGGGGGAACAGCCGCTCTCGGAGGCGGCCAGGGAGTTAGGCAGGGAATTAGTTAAGCAGGGAGTTAGGCAGGCATTCCCCTGCAGCGCCTCGGGAGCTCCAGGGCTAGCCTTGCGTGGCCCAAGCTCGCTCTGCCTGCCTGCCTGCCTGCCTGCCTGCCTGCCTGCCTGCCTGCCTGCCTGCCTTGCCTGCCTTCTCTCCCATCTCTGACGCTCCTACTTGACGTGCGCCGCGGCCAATGAGGTGCCGCCCCCGGGGGCGTTGCTGCCGGCTGATTGGTTGGCAGGAGCCGAGCTCTGCGCAAAAACAGCCGAGCCGAGCGCTACCGGCTCAGAAGCTGCCGGCAGAGATCAGAGGAGCCGGGGCCGGGACCGGGGCTGGGACCGGAGGGGACGGGAGCTGAGCGGCGGCGGCGGCGGCGGCGGCGGCAGCAGCAAGCAGAGACAGACACAGACACAGGGAGAGAGACAGAGAGAGGGGCTAGAGGCAAAAGCAGCAAGAGAGGAAAAAAACTGATCAGCACATCCATAAAAAGCAAAGTGATGATGATGAACATAATACTAGCAATAAAAGAAGAAAATGAAAGACTATTGATAGAAGAGAGAAAAATAGAAAATCTTTAAATAAAAAAGAGGAGATCCCAGAAAAATCAGGGAATGAAAGTTTTGGGTAGTAAAGCTGTTCTCTGCCTTTTTTGATATGAAATCTTTTTGCGGGTTATAATTTTTTTTTTTTTTAATTTCGCGGGGTTTTGTGTTTTTCTTGCATCTAAAGGGTATGTCCACCGGCTCTTCCAGCAGCATCTACCCCTCCAGCTCCCACCAGGAAGACAAACCGAGGACAATCTTGAAATATAAAAATTTCCTCCTTGGGATTTGCTGCTGCTGCCTCCGCCGCCACTGCTGCTGCCGCCGCGGTGCAGTGCCAAGACTCTCGGAATAAATAAAAGCGGGCTACTGTGTATCTCTAGATACATCCAGCTAATAGCTGTTATTAGTTGGCCATTTATTTCGAAGATCACAGATGAAGCGGGGACGCCTGTCTTCTTCGTTTGGTCAGCGTGTGAAACAATAATACTCGTAACAAAAAGGAGGGAGATGGGGGAGCAAAAAATCCTAATATGAATCAGAAGAAATAATATCTAGCACCCCCCCTAAATCGACCTCCCCCCTTTTCCTTCCCCCTCCCCCGATCCCTCTCTCTCTCTCCACACGCTCGCAGGCGCGGACACACACAGACACACACACAGAGATAGACACGCACAGGCACACACGCCGTACTGTGTATTTTCGAAGGAGGTGGTGGTGGCTTTTGGAAGAGGAGGAAGAGGTGGTGTTGGGGAGGGGGGATCTCTTTCCCCATTTGGAGATGATTGTGCTATTCCTCTTTGCCTTGCTCTGGATGGTGGAGGGGGCCCTTTGCCAGCTCCATTACACGGTGCAGGAAGAGCAGGAGCATGGCACGTTCGTGGGGAATATCGCCGAGGACCTGGGCTTGGACATTACAAAACTTTCGGCTCGCCGCTTCCAGACGGCGCCCAACTCCCGCAGCCCTTACCTGGAGCTCAACCTGGAGACCGGGGTGCTCTACGTGAATGAGAAGATCGACCGGGAGCAGATCTGCAAGCAGAGCCCCTCCTGTCTGCTGCATCTAGAGGTCTTCCTGGAGAACCCCCTCGAGCTGTTCCGGGTGGAGATCGAGGTGCTGGACATTAACGACAACCCGCCCTCCTTCCCGGAGCCCGACCTCACCGTGGAGATCTCGGAGAGCGCTACGCCGGGCACCCGCTTCCCCCTGGAGAGCGCCTTCGACCCCGACGTGGGCACCAACTCGCTGCGCACCTACGAGATCACCCCCAACAGCTACTTCTCCCTCGACGTGCAGACGCAGGGCGATGGTAACCGCTTCGCCGAGCTGGTGCTGGACAAGCCCCTGGACCGGGAGCAGCAAGCGGTGCACCGCTACGTGCTGACCGCGGTGGACGGCGGGCAGCCCCAGCAGCGCACCGGCACCGCCCTGCTCACCATCAGGGTGCTGGACTCCAACGACAACGTCCCCGCCTTCGAGCAGCCCGTCTACACCGTGTCGCTGCCGGAGAACTCGCCGCCGGGCACTCTGGTGCTGCAGCTCAACGCCACCGACCCCGACGAGGGCCAAAACGGCGAGGTGATCTACTCCTTCAGCAGCCACATCTCGGCCCGCGCCCGGGAGCTCTTCGGCATCGCGCCGCGCACCGGGCGGCTGGAGGTGAGCGGCGAGCTGGACTACGAGGAGAGCAGCGTGTACCAGGTGTACGTGCAAGCCAAGGACCTGGGGCCCAACGCCGTGCCGGCGCACTGCAAGGTGCTGGTGCGGGTGCTGGACGCCAACGACAACGCGCCCGAGATCAGCTTCTCTACCGTCAAGGAGGCGGTGAGCGAGGCGGCGGCGCCGGGCACCGTGGTGGCCCTCTTCAGCGTCTCGGACCGCGACTCGGAGGAGAACGGGCAGGTGCAGTGCGAGCTGCTGCAGGGCGACGCGCCCTTCCGCCTCAAGAGCTCCTTCAAGAACTACTACACCATCGTCACCGAGGGGCCGCTGGACCGCGAGCAGCCGGGCGGCGACGCCTACACCCTCACCGTGGTGGCCCGGGACCGCGGCGAGCCGCCGCTGAGCACCAGCAAGTCCATCCAGGTGCGGGTGAGCGACGTGAACGACAACGCGCCGCGCTTCAGCCAGCCCGTCTACCAGGTCTATGTGAGCGAGAACAACGTGCCCGGCGCCTACATCTACGCCGTCAGCGCCACCGACCGGGACCAGGGCGCCAACGCCCAGCTCTCCTACTCCATCCTGGAGAGCCAGATCCAGGGCATGTCCGTCTTCACCTACGTCTCCATCAACTCCGAGAACGGCTTCCTCTACGCCCTCCGCTCCTTCGACTACGAGCAGCTCAAGGAGTTCAGCTTCCAGGTGGAGGCCCGCGACGCCGGCGAGGAGCCGCAGCCGCTGGCCGGCAACGCCACCGTCAACATCGTCGTGGTGGACCAGAACGACAACGCCCCCGCCATCGTGAGCCCCCTGCCCGGCCGCAACGGCACCCCGGCGCGGGAGGTGCTGCCCCGCGGCGCCGAGCCGGGCTACCTGGTGAGCCGGGTGGCGGCGGTGGACGCCGACGACGGGGAGAACGCCCGCCTCACCTACAGCATCGTGCGGGGCAACGAGGCCAGCCTCTTCCGCATGGACTGGCGCACCGGGGAGCTGCGGACGGCCCGCAGGGTGCCGGCCAAGCGCGACCCGCAGCGCCCCTATGAGCTGGTCATCGAGGTGCGCGACCACGGGCAGCCGCCGCTCTCCTCCACCGCCGCCATCCAGGTGGTGCTGGTGGACGGCGCGGGCGAGCGGCCCGGCGGCGGCGGCGGCGGCGGCCTGGGAGCGGGGGCGGGCGTGGGGGGCGGTGGCGGCGGCGGCGGCTCCGGCGAGCATCGCCCCAGCCGCTCTGGGGGGGACACCTCGCTCGACCTCACCCTCATCCTCATCATCGCCCTGGGCTCCGTCTCCTTCATCTTCCTGCTGGCCATGATCGTCCTGGCCGTGCGCTGCCAGAAGGAGAAGAAGCTCAACATCTACACCTGCCTGGCCAGCGATTGCTGCCTGGGCTGCTGCTGCTGCTGCCCCTGCTGCAGCCGCCAGGCGCGGGCGCGCAAGAAAAAGCTCAGCAAGTCGGACATCATGCTGGTGCAGAGCTCCAACGTGCCCAGCAACCCGGCGCAGGTGCCTGTGGAGGAGTCGGGCAGCTTCGGCTCCCACCACCACAACCAGAACTACTGCTACCAGGTCTGCCTCACCCCGGAGTCCGCCAAGACCGACCTGATGTTCCTTAAGCCCTGCAGCCCCTCCCGCAGCACCGACGCCGAGCACAACCCCTGCGGGGCCATCGTCACCGGCTACGCCGACCAGCAGCCCGACATCATCTCCAACGGCAGCATTTTGTCCAGCGAGGTAAGGCCCGGGCGCCCGCCACCCCCTCACCGCCCCCCCCCAGCTCCTCCCGTTGAGGGACCATTGGGGGACCGTGGGGGGCCCGCTGCGGGCCGGCCGTGCCCCGCCGCTGCGCTGCGGGCTTTCCCCAAGCCCCGCGTCGCTTTCCCTCCGTCTCCCGCAGCTCCTGCCCCTCCTCTCCCGGCACTTTGCGTGTCCTCCCCCTCCCGGTGCCTGTGAACGAAGGTGGCCCCGGCCGGGCAGCATCGGGGCGCAGAGATTCCCCCCCCCTCGCCCCCCGAGCCGTGAGCTGCAGGCGGATCGCCTGTGGTCTGGGCCGGGGGGGTGCCGGGGGTACTGCTTTTCACAGAGTCGCTGCAGCTGACAGGAAGGTGAAGATGGGAGGTGTAATCACGCGGTTTTCTGAAGCAACATTTTTCAACTGTGTCTTTTTTTCTTCCTGAAATCTTTGCATGTGCAAGTAAGGCTTTGGGGGAACCCCCCTCTGGGACTGTGACAATCTCCACAGTTAGCAGGAACTTTAATTAATTTGTGAATTAGAGTTTATTAATTGACTTTTCTTTACTCTATCTGAACGGCTCTTTATAACTCAAAGCTGAGTTTGCAAAGGAAAGCATCAAGAGTTTCCGTGAAATTATATGCAGAGACTTAACATCCCCTCCTGTTAAACATGTTGCCTATATTGTGTTATCTAGTGTGTAGAGAATTCCTATCAAAGCATCTGCCATGCCATAATAGTCCCCTGTTAATCATTTTCTGCTGGGTTAATTCATACACGCTCTCAGTACCTCTCTGCATGTGCACTAATGAAAACAACACAACATGTTCTCTCTTAACATGAACGCTGAAACCTGAATACTGTCCAGTCTGGCAAAGGTGGTTTGAATTATATTTTCTAAAGCGTTAAGTTTTGCAGTAAAATTTCTAATATCGGCTTGTAAGATTGACCTTTCCTCAAAATGTCTATACACTCTTGTCTTCTGTTGCTGTTTTAAGGACTCGGGGGTCTCTCAATGTATTTTCTTCCTTAGGATGCAGTAACTGTACTGTCTCCTCCTATTTTTATACACTGTAATAAAAAACAGGCTGAAAACTAGATTACAATAAGGTTTTTTCTCAGACTAAGTAGTACACAACTCTAGAAATAGTTCTGTTGATTTTTGTGGGAGTCCTTGTGATGCTCTACAGCGTGAACTGTGAGAAAACATGTCAGCTTCTCATCCCAAAAAACTCAGGAAAAAAAAATCCCTCATGCCTTCCCATCTGTGTGAATAAGAAGAGCTGGGTTTTTTTCCCTTACATCCTAGGAACAGATGGTGTAGGCCTACTCGCAGCTAAACATTACCATTTATAGTGGATATGGTGAGCTGCTCTGGTATATTTTCTGATGCTGGTTACAGAAATATCAAGAGTTAAAATGTTTCCCAATATTTTCTTTTTCCTAGACCAAACATCAACGTGCGGAGCTCAGTTATCTGGTTGACAGACCCCGACGAGTAAACAGGTACGAGCTCCTTAGCTTTATTTTCCTAATGCATGCTTTAGCAAGTCTGAATGGGGTGCAGAAATGTGTTTGCTGCAGATGTAAAAGAGTAGTAAAGCAACATGAAACTGAATGTATGTAGACGTGTGAAACAAAACACACGTTTTGACTGAATGAGTTTGAATTACGGCTTTTCTGAACTGGTTTCAAAACCAACTGAAAAGAGAACAAAATCTCGTTTTGTATTAGTCTAAAACGTGCTTTAAATACTTATGAATGCTTCTATAGGGTCTTCCAGAAAACATTGGTCTCTCTCTGAGTTAAAATTGAGCAATCCAGCTTAAGTAAATGCTACCAAATTATTATACCAATGACATGAAAACCAGATGGAGTGATAGCGCCTACTGCCCATTCCAGCTACACTGCCAAGGTCTGAAAAAGCCAGATTTGTTTATGGGGGACAGAGCACCTCTGCAGAAGCAGTGCAGCAGGCAGGAGCGGGTGAATGCAGCACCGTGTTTGGCCATGTGATGGCAGAAGAATGTTTTATGAGTTCCTCTGTCATGTTTATTCTAACGTAAAGATGTTTCTGTGTCTAGTTCTGCATTCCAGGAAGCAGACATAGTAAGCTCTAAGGACAGTGGTCATGGAGACAGTGAGCAAGGAGACAGTGATCATGATGCCACTAATCGAGGTCAATCCTCTGGTAAGTCTGATAAGGGAATGGAAATAGTAGATCTTTAAGTAGGGAGACTAGAAAGAACAGTTGTTTACAGGAATATAATAAAAGAGTGGCATAAATAATGTGAGCGTATTGTATGGGCAGCTGGGTTTAAGTCACCTTGCTACTACAGTTACCTGGGCAAGGAGACAATTTTGAACCCCTTTCATGCATGGGGCAGAGCTTAGTTTATTCATTGGGTTGGAGCAGGGGAGGTTGGTATGTTATTCTGTATCATTTGCTATAGCAAAGCTTCCTGCACATTAAAACAAAGTTGTTGGTATATTTTATAGTTCATTTCTTTCGACAGCAGATTTGCAGAATTTCAAAGCCATAGGCAATTTTGTTTAGTAGGCCCTTAGATGATCTTTAAGGTCCCTTCCAACCCAAACCATTCTGTGATTCAGCTGGCATGGAAGTGTGAAGTGCAGGGGGAGTTCCCAAGGGAAAGAATGAACCCAGTGATTGAATGACAGCCAGACTGTGAGGATTTTTGCTGAGGATCAGTGGAGACTCACTGGGTGCTCTGAATGTGTAATACCTTAGGATTTTTTGAGGACTGTTTTTTAATTCAAATTGGGGCATCATATAGTGTAAGTGATCTCCATGTTAATAAGGCTAAGGTATTCTTAAGTTTCTTTCAGTCCTGACAAGGGAAAGAAGTGTTTTAAAAGACTTGACTTGAATCACCTAAAAATGTATGCATTGCAGTGTTATTCCCATGTGTCCGGCTTGCTGTCTTTGCTCTCATACTGTCAATTTTCTTCTGAAAGGGACGTTTGTTGAGAGCCTATGCATTAGAATTCATTCTCACCCTCGCATTGCATTTTAGCCACAAATGCTTGTGCTTTCTTCCCTGCCAGTCTCCAAAGGTCTGGTATGTCTTGATTCAATACAGTGATTTCTTTCTCCCTGTTTCCTCTGTGCTCTATTACGTATAAGGATTTACTACAAGTGTGTCATACAAAATACTGCCAGAGTCTCTCCAGTCATCCATTTTTTTCCCCTGACCCCTGTCTTAGCAGATACCAGGGCAAGGGACTCAGTGCTGTCACAGCAGTGCTGCCTCACCCACATGCTCTGTTAAGGTCCTCTATTTTCTTGCTGCCATAGTCACTGTGCCCTTAACGATGGGAAACCCAGGCACCAGGGGAAGAGGAGGCTGCTACAGGGCCCCTTTATATTGCTGCAAGTCATTAATATGCAGACCTAATGAGACTCGAGAAAAGCCAAGAGTCTCCGGAGCTCCCTGCTTCTTGTGGGGCTTCATGCTAAGTGAACAGAGTGTCTATTTTGTGTCTGGGAACCTGACAACAAACCAGGTCTTGCCAGAAGTTTACATCTGAACACAGAGCCTCTTTCATTTTTGGCCTATATATGGCGTATGATTTATTGTTGTTTTAAAAAGCCATGTATTTAGCCTTCCCCCAGCCTTTCTTTCGCACTGTTTCTGATGCAGCAATCACTGCTACTGAGTTATAAAAAGCTCCCTCTCCTCCTGCCCTCCCTGCATGCCATTTTTTTTTCTTTTACGCATTTTACTGCAGCAGTCATCTCAATGAACATTTCAATCAACTTAGTCCCTCAACATAATGAACCATAATAACCAAACAGGAGAGAAAAGAATAAACATCTGCAGAAGGGGCTGGATTTGACTGATGGTGGGAATATAATCATAGAGTTGAACATCAACTGAAAGCTATTTTCTTTTAGATGCATTCAGTGCTGTTATTGTTGTGCCTCTGCTCTTTATTCTTTCTCTCCATTTTAAAAGTAGTTTATCTCAGATATAAACACTGGAACTACTGTCAAACTTGGCATTAGTCCTTAGCTGGGTAAATTCTTCATTTTCATCATTTCTGTTTTATCAAACTAGGGGAAAAAATCTACTATTCTCTACTTTCAGAATAATTTCAAATCATTTAAGAATCTGATGTGATTTATGAACTTCTGTGTCTTCAGTGGTGGTTACAGTGAAGTACTGAAAGCTGACAGTTAGGTTTGGTCTGCTCACAATTAACAGTTTCAACTGAAACCTCAAATACACAGAACTTCCAATTTAATATATTGGTGCTGTGATTTGAGAATAATTTGCATGCAGAATTTTTAAATGCTAGTTCCAAATAGATATTTAAATACAAATCTCTGTAGAAACTGCTTTAATCTTCTACATATGTATAATACAGTTTTCCTGTAAGTTTTGGGCTGAATCCTGCTGTCATGATGCAAAGAACGTGTCCCTTGACCTCAGCGACAACGAGATACTTTGATATAAAAACTTCACTCTTGCAATTAGCTTTTGGTGATGAATTTTAAGGGGGGAAAAAAAAGGAGCAAAAATCTTGTTTGATCTTGAATGGCTAGAGGAAATATCTGAGGAAATGCCTTCTCAGTTTTTCAGCCATTCTGATGCTCCATAATCAATTCTTTCTAAGTTATTGAAGGAAAACACACTGGTTGATAACATGGCAGAAGTTTGGGATGTTTTTTTCAAGATGCTAGCTGATACCATGCAGCATTATATTTGTTTGCAAAAGCATTGTATTAGCATCCAAAAATATTTAGTAGGTAATTCACATCATTGACAAATAAAACTCACCCCCTACCAATGTTAGTCAGCAGCATGTTCTGCTCCCAAAACATCTTTTTACTGTTCTGTACATGACTTCTGTTACTGTCACCAGTGAACAGTCCTGTGGCACACAAGTAGCTATTCTATAGTAGTCCATTGCTAGCCAAGCTGACAGTCAAAAGTTATGGTCAATTATTACTTGGGAAGGAAAAACTGCAGGATGAAAGTCTGTCACTGTGTCATGGTTTATCCTGCACAATTATTTAGTGAAAATTCTGAACTAAGCTGTTCTGTGTATCATAAAATGTTTTATTATGTTTTGGAATAAGGTTCTAGTTCACTTTTTCACAAAATATATTTTCCTAATAATGATTTAATCATGGTTTCAAATGTACTGGAATGTATGTAAGGGATTCATACAGTTCCCATTAAAGTACCACCTGAATGCCTTGTAATTATCCACATTCTTATCTACCTTAACATACACGAAGTACAACTGTCATCTGCTTTTAGCAGGGAATGGCAAGTAGTGGGATACTCGGGAGCCTAATTTTTGTGGACTGAGTAGACATTTCATTGACTGGGATAGGAATCTGAGCTTTTTGGAAAATTACTTTTCAAAGGTGAAGAAGCGCAAGAAGTTTTTGGCTAACGGAGGAGGGGTTTCTCAAACCCCAAGCGTGTGTTCTACTTACTTGTGCTCTTCTTTGTCTGAAAATTGTTGAGACAAAAGCTGTTATTTGTTGTAGAATAAATGCAACTAATACAACAGTACTACCGATTATTAACACACTGTATTTCAATCATGTTCTGTAGGAGTAATTTCTAAGCATGAGGTTAGTTTATTTCCCATGGTTGATTAAATTCTTGGCCTCCCTCGTGAAATTGCCGACTTGGGTGCCAATTAATACTCTGTGTGTGTGTATGTTTAAACTGTATGGTATGATTAGACACCTGTAAGATCTGGACTCATGCCATCAACTTATTTCATATGGTTGCTCACTAGCTACTCAGCTTTCTCAAGGTGAACACGCAGAGTTCTTCACAGCATTAGCTTTGTTTCACCTTTTTCACTGAATTGGCATGATCTCTCAGATGCAATTCAGGAAAGAACATCCAAGATGTGAAGCTAAGTAAATGTGCTGTCATGTATGTACTCTAAAATGCATCAGCTCTTTTGATAACCTCCTCTATGCAGCACTGGCCAGTATGCACTGGTGACTGGCTGAGGTTGAAAATTAGGCTTCCACTAGTGGACTTTATGAAGGGAATGGATAGGGGTCTGATACAAAGGCACAGGGTAAAACATTGCCTCACACCTTTTCAGTACAGATTAGGTAAACCCCAAGAGTGTTAGTATTCATTATTGCAGAAGAGCTATGATATTTCAGTGTTCATAAGGAGAGGAATCTGAGAAGTCAGAAGAAGAATTTTAGTGATAAAGGGACTGAGAAAACCAGTATTGCTTCTGAGCCCATGCAGAGTGACAGCTAAATCCTGTTTTGAGGATCACTCGGGCTAAGAGTCTATCTCGGATAAAGTGAGAGTGAACACAAAAATGGCTTAGAAAAGTGCTTTGACTCAAGCTGAGGGCGGTTTCTTTTTCTTTTTGTCTCTTTTTTCCTTGGGCTGCGTGCTTAATAATGTTCACATCTCTGGTCCGGATAGGGCTTTGAAGTTAAGATTTGGAAGAGCTGAATATTGAAGATGTTCGAGTCTTTATTCATGTTCTCATGCAGATGAAGTCAGTTTTATCCAAGGCAGCACACCAATTACTTAGCAAGAAAGAATGATAATAACTGTCTCATAAAGTCCAATTCTTCAGTAGATAAAGTCTTCTACAAAGGAGGTTAACATCATTATCCTTATTTACTGACGCAAAATGTGAATCATAGGGAAATGAGGAACTTGCTCAAGGACAACCTGACCAAATGGACAGTTGTTCTGGTAATGGCGCTCTGAAAAGGAGCCCTGGTTCCATGTGTCACTCCTATCTCGCACCTAACTAGCTTTTTTTTAAGAAAAGCTACCACATAAGAAACAGCGAATGCCATTTAATTCCAAGTAAAAGCCAAAGTTACGAAAAAATGGCACATGTTGGGGAATCCCCCCCCCAATAACAATACTACAAAAATACTTTGTCAACATTTAATTTGCATTTTTGCTTTTTATTACATCATTTACTCGGTGATACATATGAATGTGTTCACTCATTGCTCTAAAAGCTTGATGTATGGCTCTTCTCCCTTAATTAAATTAAGAAAGAATACATTATTTAAAAATGGTTTTAGGCCTAATTTTTGCTTTGATCTAAACTGCCTTCCAAACCAATTAGAATTCATGCACACAGAAATTTTTATTTTCTCCTTTTGAAATATGAAAAGGAAGCAAATGGGGAATATGCTTCAGAAATGCAACACCACCAAGTATCTGATTCAAAGCACCTGAGTTCAGGAAATTCAGATGCAGACATCAAACTTAATATTTACCTCCTTTCCTAGTTTTTTGTTTCCTTTGGGGGAGGCACAGGGGCTTGTTTTCCTTCAAAATCTGCAGAGTCAAGGTTGTGTGAGAGCTCATATTGCCCACTGGCCTATCTAGTGATAAGACTTGGAGAAAAAGAAATGAAATAGTTGGCCTTTGCCATGAGCTGTTTGTTATATGTGTGCTGTATTTGGAACAGTGCAGTGCTTATCATTTTCAAGCACTTCAGTGCACTATGCTATCTATGTGTATCTGCGAAGGACATTTGAAATTCATAATTCAGGGTCACCTTTAAACTCTCCGTTTATCTGCATGCAAGGTCTAATATGATAACTAAATGAAAAATATAAAGCGTTTTTCTTTAATGTGGATTTGCAATTATGATGGATAGTTTAGTTCTGAAGGACCATATATATAACCAGATTTATGAGGGAGATGAGATGGAAGTGTTATACTGCTGAACATTTCTTTTTGTTATAAATCAAGAACATGATTCTTGCTATATGAAGTTCTGTGCTGAATGTCTTACTTCGTTTGCCATGATATAGCCTTCCTTCTTGGAAAATAGCAAATAGCCTTTCCTTCCCCTTGTTTTTAATGTTTTTCAATTAGAAACAGAGACTTCTATACCATGACCCACAGCAGAAAGGTGGAGGAAGAATAGCCAGCATTCATATCATAGTCCATGTAAATATACATAGGTGTATAAATACATAGGGAAAGTCAGTGTAAAAACACATAGGGATTTCAAAATCAGACTTCTAATTTGAATTTATTTTCTGTCCAAGTACTAAAACCAAGGGCTTGGTTCTGCACCCATTAAACTCTTAGGGAATGTTGTGACTGATTCAAGTAGGAGCAATACCCAACCCAGGCCTCTCTGAACATTTTGTTCCCATCCTAAACGAGCATCTACATTCTAGCTGTGTGTTCCAGCAGTGCATATTAAAATTCAGATGTATATGTATATATTTTTTTTTCTTTTACAAGTTCTCATCTTCAAGGGGGGAAAAGTTTGTCCTACAAGCTTACATTTTATATCCCCTACATTCATTACTTTGTCTATTCAAAATCCTGATTTATCGTGGTTATAACATCTCTTTTACAATAAGCTGCTATATAATACTATTCAGTGCACTGCAGTAGACAAGCTGTATTCAAAAGGGAACTAAAAAAATAATATTTGGATAGAGACATTTTGCAGTTTATCAGCTGATGTGAAAACAAAATAGTAAAATGGAGGGTAATTTTCCAGGGGAAATAAAAATCCATGAAGGGAAAAGAGTCTATCTTTGAATATATACCTTAAACACAATATTATTATAATATCTCCTTCCTCATTGACTAAAGAATATAATTTAATATTTATCCGTAAGTTTTTCTTTCTCTTGCTGTCTTTCAGGAAATGTTGAATGAATATGGTCACTGATACACTGTTAGCAAAACGTAACTGTAATCATTTTCCTATTAAAAATAGGGCTATCTGTAGTTTACATATAACTTTGCTAGGAAGTCTGAAAATTTAAACAACCATTTTGTGTTAATTGTTGCTTAAATCTTCTGAATGGCAAAAAGTTAAATTCATAAAATATGTCTTTTCTTGCGTAAGATATTTTTGTGCAGACATTTCAATACATAAGATACATGCACGGTTTTATAGACATTGTTATGTATTAATTTCCTTCTGGGAAGCCTGCATCTAAATCTTTCTTTTCGGTCTTTGATACCTACTACCACTACAGAATTTAGAACTATATGATTTGTACGCCTTGCCTGATGATTTTCATCTGATTCCTTAATCATATCTGCAGTTCACGTTTGCATTCTTCAACAGTTCACTGATCATTAATTTATTTTCAGACTTCTGCATGCCAATTATCAATGCAAGGTTTAATCGAAACTGGACCTAGCATTGTATATTACTTAATTTAAAATTAAAAAGTCATTATAAAGTGGGATTAATCTGAGATAAAAAGCTTTTTTTTTCTTCATATTTTTTCTATGTGACTGTTTTTTGTACTCAAGCACTTGTTGATAGCTCAGAAAGATTCTTGCTTGCTGAAGAGATTGTTTTTTGTAGCGTGAGACGTTGCATAAGTATTACTTATATAAGTCAAACTATGGTTCAAAACAGTGGTAGAATACTTAATACTAATCCTCACATTGAAGATCAAACTAATCCATTTCTTTATAATGTTGGCTGGGGAATGAGCCAGTACATGAATCTTATTACAGCTGTTCAAAATTTTTTCCTATTTCTCTTGCAAGTAGTGTCATTTTTTGTAATGCTAATGCAATGCTTGTAAATGCAATGTTTATAACAGATTTAGTTCAGTTTTGACATACACCTAATCTAAGACACTCAGTTATCTTCATAAATACAAGAAAAAGATACTTCTTTACTGTTCTGCTTTTCTGTACGATGTTGAACATCAACTTGGAGACACTGATATTTTACTCTATGCCTATGATTTCATACAACGTTCCTCTCAAAACAAGTATAATCCAACAACTTAGTGACTCACAGTCACGAAATATTCTTTTGGAAGGCCGATCTGAAGGTAGTCAATAGAAGCATAGCTTGTCATTTGAAATCTTAATAGCATTAAAGGATTTGTAAGCAAACAGTTCTGTGTTGACAGGGACAAGTGTTTGCTTATTGAGGGGAAGCATTAGCAATGTTATCAATAGTATCCACAGCCATGTCACATCAGACCATGGCTACCTTTGTACCACTAATTACAGAAATTTATTATAGGATTCTGTCCCATTACTTGGATGACTTGATGATAGTAAAGACTGCTGCAGTAGCAATGAAAACTGATCTCTGAAAGAATGATGTAACAATTGATTAAATAAGCCATCCTGATCACTTGAAAGCTGGATTCCTATGTTGTAAGATCTGCTTTTAATATCAATAGGCTCTATCTGTATACTAATGTATGCACAGATATTTCCTTTATAGGACTCATTAATATTTCATTTTCATGAATGAAATCTGTGATTCCTCAATCAGGACATTTCATTTCTTTGCTCAGAGATACATTTATGTAGAAACAATTCCTTCATGTTCTTAAACAAGTATTTTCAACTGATGAACCACAGACATCAACCTACAAGTGGAATTGAACCTTATTGGAACGGGTTCTAAACAGTGAGATCTGCAAGCGATTTTGTGAGACAGAACCATCAATCCCCTTCTTCTTGTGATATTTTTGTGTGTGTGTGATGTTCTGGCATTTAGGTATGCTTATTAAATGGTGTCTTTGACTTCTGAAGACTGGATGATCAGATTTTTTTCTGTTGAGGAGATGAAGGTAGTGGAAGAAGTTCTTACGACATTTCTCTTTCCACTTCTCTCTTTTCTCGGCTTAATCTTTCTTATCTGTCAGCAGCTGTTCATGATGCTGAAGCTTATATCTGTAGTTTCTTTTTCTCTCATGCTTGCAGGCATGGATCTCTTCTCCAATTGCACGGAGGAATGTAAAGCACTGGGCCACTCAGATCGGTGCTGGATGCCTTCCTTTGTTCCATCTGATGGACGCCAAGCTGCAGATTACCGCAGCAATCTTCATGTACCTGGCATGGACTCCGTTCCAGACACTGAAGTGTTTGAAACACCAGAAGCCCAGCCAGGGGCAGAAAGGTCCTTCTCCACCTTCGGCAAAGAGAAGGCCCTTCACAACACTCTGGAGAGGAAGGAGTTGGATGGACTGCTGTCTAATACACGAGCGCCTTACAAACCACCATATTTGAGTAAGTACTATGCAAAAAGCTGTATGACAGTGTTCCCTTTGCGGGAATAAATTAGCTCTTTCTGCTATTCATAGTAGGAATAATACAGACACAATTTTAGGAGCAGTGGGGGAAAATGGCTTCTCTTGGATTCAGGCACCACTGAAGAAGGCATTGTTCAATGCTTTTAAAAAAAGACAAAACCTTGATTGTTTTTAGTGTGACATGATTGTCAACGACAAAAGTATCAGCTGATATTAGTGGGGGAGTTGCTCAATTTTGTTTTCTGATGCTGGATTATTTTCAAAGTTTTCTTAGATAGATGGTTTAAACACTGACAGTGCCAGGCTAACATTTTTTAAGACTATTAAGTAGAGAGAACTGTCCTAGGAGCTTCTTTTTATGATTGAGCAGTACCTTGTGAATAAAGAGTATGTGTGTTATTTTGAAGTAACTATTTACATAGTTAACATGAAGGTTTGGAAGGGAGAAGGCAAAACTTTTTGCCTTTGGTCTGATCATCTTTCAGCCTACATAGTATTGACTTTTGTCAGTGCTCCTCTGTGCCTTCTGTCTTGTTCCAAAATCTTACCACCTTCTTTAGTCACCTTCTGACCATGGTTGGGTGGCATGAAAGAGTGTGATAGATCTGAAAAAGACCTTCATAATTCCTTTTGGTGTCTGAGCCAGTTGTAGAGCCCTTGAGGAACACTTTGATCTAATATGTCTTTTCATTCTATTTAGCAGCCTTCTGTATTTTATTAGAGACTGTAATCTCCTTGACTTCGAGAGTTTATGATGCTTATCTCATCCAAATAAGCCAAAGACATTAACATTGCAATACCGAAGCAACAAAAGTCTTTTAGGACAGCAGATCAGGGGTGAAAAAAAGAATCTCAATGAATAGTAGTTATTCATTTTTATAAAGCATTTAGTTGTTCTGAAAGGTGCTGCACTGGCAGTCCTGGTGTGTGAAGATCTTTGCTACAGATCATTCTCAGCACAGACAGCTCAGTTCTCCCTTCTCAATTAGCTGTCCAGGTATTTCAGGCCTTCAGAGACGTCTTTTTACCACTTCACTCTTTAGATTTGCTTTACTGCAAGCTTCTAAGTTTGGATACCAGTTCTGATATGTGAAAGCCATTCCTAAAAAACCTGTCCTGAGACAATCAGCTTATTTTGTGTAGGCTAAAATGTCAGGTGTCAATCATCTGGTCATACTCTAAAGACCAATGTGAAATTTCATTTAGCTATGATGTAATGACTCATGAGTCTGTCTTTCCCTAACTGGCCTTCCATCATTTACCTCTAAGAAACATTCTTTAGTACTAAGCTGTAATCTAGCAGCAGTACTAATTTCATCTCTATCATTTCAGTTAAAAATTTGAGTTTTGTAGCTCTGCTGGTCTAACCACAACAGAGTTCCGATGCAGTATGTGCATTGCAATGATGATTGTATCTGGTGACATCACCATGGTAGTTCTGTTCTGTTTTGTTCTAGGCCTGGCAATTTTATTTTAAATACCAATGAAATATTTATTTTATTGATAGTTTAGGGATTTTAAATTTTGTTCAGCTAACACAAGTAGTATTGTTGAACAATGTGTTTACATATAGACATTAGTCTACATTTTACACTTTTCTGGGATAAGGGCATAAAAAATTGAAGGTAAAATGTCAGAAGTAAACAATATAAATGAGTGGTATTACATAATCCACACTTGAGAATCCAGATTTAGTTCTGCTTTTTTTCTTCGAACCTCAAAGCTAAAACTGCTACAAAACAAGAGTAATATTTCTCTGTTTTATTTTCCCTTATTCAATATTTCTTTAGTAAAATTTTAGATTATGGTTGTATAGCAAATAACAGGAGCAAAGAAAAGAAAGTGAGCATGATAGTTGTAGCAATGAGTAAATAATTCATTATTAATAAGGTCTTCAGTGAATAAGGCAAGAGGAATGCATAAGAGGAAGTTGATTCAAGAAGGAACTTTAGTTGAGCCCCTGGGTAATTGCAATTGTGATAAAATTAAATTCAATCGTATCAAAATCAGTTTGTCAGTAGAACGATTTTTTTAAAAGAAGTTATTAAAATGTATGAAACAGAACTCTCATATTCAGGAAAAATACTGTATAAAAAGTTGCAGCATGTATGAAAATGGCCATATGAAAAATCAGTAGCAAAGAAGAAAAAGTTTATGGCAGAATATAAAAACTATTTGAACTAATAAGATCTCTTAAAAAAAAAAGAGATTCTTAAGCAAAAATTATCAGAAAAGACCCTAAGTTCTAGCAGGTAAACTAGGATGGGTATTAATGGAGATAAGAGGGACTTCTTAGAGCAAATAGCCAAAGGCATGCAAATAAATATAGACAATTTTTAAGATGTCAAGTGTAGTAAGCTAGGAGAGAATTGGTGGGTCTCTTGAGCTGCAGTCAGTGAGGACAAGGATGTTGCAGAGATTCTAAACTGTTTCTTTGCATTTGTATTTACCAGAGCAGGGATGGAGAAAGAAATCAGGCAGGTTTAGGAAGACACCCATCCGAGGTAACAGTTTCAAATAAATGTGCAAGACTGAGTCACGGAAGAGGATGTTGTTGAATAATTGACTAAAAGAAATAGGAAGAAGGCAGTGGATTATGTGTTTCTAACATATTTTCAGTTTCTAACAAAAGCTAGTTACAAAGAATGTCAGAAGTTGTGTTTATCGTTAAAAAAGGTACTAGCAAATCTTGTAAATAGAGACCAGTGAGAAACCTTAGCATAGGACATAAAATTGTAACTCAAGGGTTTTAGGAACAAGGTAGCTGGCATCTGTCCATGAAAACTGCACAGAAAGATTGTCAGTCTATTAGAATTTTGATAGAGTGGGTGAGAATTAAGCAGTATAGTGTATTTGAACTGTCAAAAAAAAAACCCTATAGCATAGCTTCTGTGTAGTAGAAGAAGCTACTAAAGTAAGCAAGTTTTGTCACAGGGCAAAGCATTGTCAAACTCTCTGTGCCTAAGAGAAAAAAGATCATAACGAGAAACAGAACACTTTAGCAGAAGCAGAGTTCCCCAAGCCTCTATGTGGAGATCCATGGAGTTTAAAAAACTAATTATCTAGAAACGGAAATGAGAAAAAGGGGGTGGTATTTGCAGAAGGCGTAAAATGGTTTAGGTCAATCAAGTAATAAACTACACATGCCCACGTTGTGCAGTGAAGCGTGGTCCAGAAAACCCAGTCTGCATCTGACCTAGCTTGCTCTGGAATTGAAAGCTGCAGAGCAGTGTCAGCGTGGTGGAACAGCTGAGCGAACTTACTTGGTTAAGCTGTGCCATTAGCGCAATAGCTACAAATGTAAACTGGTAGCTCTACGTGGAGCTTTCGCTGTGCCATATGAGTGTATCTGCTCAAGGCTGTGCCTACTTGGTGATTCCTGCACTGTGTTCCAATGTGTACATTCTGTGCAGAACCTTAGAAAAGATAAATGAGGAAGGCAATGTATATTATCATGAGAAATTTGAACTCTTCTTGAGAAAAAAGACCATGGAATAATTCCCTGAAAAGTGTCCCCTCGATGTACAAAGCCAGCAAGAAGGAAATAAAATCAGGTTGTAAAAAAGGAATTGAATTCAAAAGACACTAAAAAAGTATTACAAAACCCTTACACAAAACATACCACCATGTTGTTCTAGCCAGTCTATTCATTCTGTAGAAATACTTAGCATAATGGTGAAAATACTGAAAGTATTTCTATGCGAAGTCATATCAAAAGCTTAGTACTAATTAATTTAGACAAGCTGTGGTAGGGACATGAAGTAAACAGGAGACTGCATGAAAACAGAAGGTAAGCTGGGCACTTAAATTTGCCGTTCTTAATAACAAGAGAGCAGCAAGGCAGCAAAACAGCTGAAAGGCACCCAGGTCATGAACTGATAAGATCATATACATTTGATAAAATTATACACATTTGGCACAAATAATACAGTAATCTGTCGAACTTATGATCATGGGGTATGATTGAAACCAAAGGCTTCATAGTGGGGATTTGGGTGTTTACTCTTTTGTTGTTTGAGGTTTAGGTCATTGCATGAATAAAGGAAAACAGCTGCAGCTATATTACAAATTATAATGTAGAAAAAAATATAAATCCACATACTAGAAAGGGTTTCTTTATGTCCCATTATCAAATTCTCACCTTTCTGGTCTATGCCATTGGGCTTACTCATACACCAGTTTCTACATAAACATACATATTGTCTATATCATTCTGAGCAGAATATGCCAAAAGTAGATCTCTTTGTACTCAAATAATATATTTTGAAGAATACATTTTTTACATATGTTTTAAGTATTTATTATGAATACAAGTTATAAAATTGTGATGGGATCAATAAATTGTAGGGTTTTTGAAAACAGTTTTCTCATAGAGTGACTCCAGGATTCTTCTAACTTGCATATTCTTCTTACTGCGTAATTTACACTTATTTCTTATTCATCCATGTGATTTGAACACTGCCTTTCTGCAAACAGTTAAGAAATTTTCATAGTGACTTGAACGTTCATAAAACATGAAAGATTCTGAACTTGACTGGAGAAAATAAAATAAGCAAAATAACACTGGTGAGGAAAATAAAATGTAGGTTTTGAATAATTTCTGTATCTTTAAAATAGATTCTAACCATTTCTATCTAATTTTTCATTCAGTGATGGTTGTATCAGCCATTATTTTTGTAAGTATTTTTACTGTAGTGACTAAAAACCCTAATCCAAGATTCAAACTCTGTTGTACCACATTCTGTAGGATATCTAACGGAGGCTGTCTTCACAAAGAATACCTGATTCAGTCTGACTTCTAATACTTTGGACCAGGTCCTGAGTTGGTAACAGTGGGAATAGCACCATTACATCCATCTCAGTAGTGTTTTGGTCTATAATTGATGATAAGTAGCTTTAATTTTTTTTTCTGTAACTGTGGATCATTTTAGTTGTGCCTTTCTTTTGTAATACTTCAGACCTTTCCTAACGTTACGTACTGACATTAGTGATAGAATATTCTTTTCTTCCTATTAAGAGGTTAAGATTTTTTTGATACATGAAAACAGTCAAGTATTGCCATAATACCTTAACTTTCTATGTAGAAATGCTTATTTTGCTCTAAAAAAATGACTTTGGCATAGCTTAATCTACTGTGGAAGCAGGTTAAACTAAACTACATAAAGGCACAATTTGCTACACAGAATAACAGTGTTTATACAAGAAGACATTCTGGAATAATAATTGGGTTCTAAACTAGCCCCCTAATTAACTCTGCAATATTTTCTACATACACGCAAGCATCTTCATCTTCACTGATGGAACTATATCATTATCCATGGTAATTATTGCCAACACCATCAACGTATCTTATGTACGAATCAGGATTTTATGATGTTAGGTATGACATATACATAGAGAGAGAATAAAAAAGCTGGTCTCTTCCCCAAAGACCTGGCCACCTAAGCAAGGTGAATTGGAAAGGCAAAAATCTCTTTCTTTTTTTCTTTACTAAACATTAACACTACATTTGATAGATCCACATAGGTCTAGGCTTGCAGAGTCAAATGATTTGCATAAGACTTGTTTATATCGTCCAAAAAATTTAAAGGTAAGCTTGTCCTCATTCTGTGCCTCTGTTTCTTAGCCTGGGTTGACTCACTCTGCAGTAGAGGTACAACGAAGGTCTGTACACAATCAGGGAGGCTGGGCTTGGGTCTGAGCACAAGTCCCTGTGTTCATGTGAAAGTATAGATGTAGTCTGAGGTTCTCGTTCTACAATTTGTCACCTGCTGAACTTGAACTATCCAAGTCAAATTGGTTTACAAATAAAAAGCTTTCAAAAGTCTTTGCACATTTGAATGTTTAGGAATTGGATCATCAATTTATTTCAAATAATCTACCACAGTTAGCACAAAGAACGGTTTCACTTACAATCATTATCCATCTCCCTGAATTAGATTAGAACAAATGACCTAGAGAAGAAAAATGTTAATGTCTTTATACCAGGACAAGAAGTGTCTCACAATGCTTTGATTATTTTTCAAAGGAATAAAAAAAGTGCATGTAAATATTTATTGGGTGTTTTGATCTAGTTAGGATCATAAAGGCCTATTGCTGTATGGCAGGATATGTAACACAACATTTTCTGCTGATGTTTAACATAAATATAGAAAAATATGTTTTAAGCAAGAAGTCTACTGTTTTGGAAAAGATTCCCCAAAAAAAAGAAGGAAATTACAACTTTGTACATTTAATATGATGGAAGAGGAATTTTCTTTTTTTTTTTTTCCCAGTTACATCTCATTTCTGGAAATTATTTGTGTAGTTTTATCACAGCTGTGATAGACATTATAGCATTATATTTGCACAAACATAAATAACATAAACATAAATAACAGCTATTTTTAATGGGACACTTGATTAATTTTAAAAAATGAGGCCTGTCTACATTTTTGCTTTTAAAATTAGCCTACTTGATTTCTAATACAAATCAGGTAAACTTGTGAGCTGTCTGATCCCTTCATTCATCATTTTTAACTCAATTTGTGATTTTCACACATCCTTGAAGTAAAAATGCACAGAAGTAAAAGCAAACAAATTAGCACCAATAAGTTGCGTGTACATATTACAGTTCTTGGGCTAAGAAGAAAGAAAACATTCTAATGCTGGACTGAAAAAAAAAAAAGTTGCATTGAAATGCAATTTTTATTGGTATGAATAAACAAATGACATGTGCATAGTAAAAGAGTTGTTCCTTTGTGAATAGTACAGTTTTGTGCTCAAAAAGAATGTTAAAATTGTATCTTTCAACTTTAAATCTGATCTGCATAGCTGAACATCCCACATATCTTGTCACAGACAGTGGAACTCTTCACTTATATCCAGGAATTTATCTCTGGAACAAGGTACAGCTCTCATTTCTGCACAAGTACGTGCAAAATTGCTCAGCAAAAATGGAAGCTGAGTTGAAAAGCCAACATCTAATAATGCTAAGAAACCTAATTGAATACCTGTCCTTTTCTAAAAAGTCTATTAGAGCATTCCCATTTTTGCAAATAACTGTATCTGAAATGCTAAGAGATTTATTCACTTATGCCTCAAGCTTGCCAGTTCACATCATCTCTATTAGGTAAATAAAGCTTACAAAAAAACCCCAAACCTGAAATAAAATGTAAACAGGTAATACTAATTAAAATATAATAAGGGGAGAGCAAGAATATGATGTATTTTTACTCATTATTGTAGGTACTCTGTGATCTTGAATAAACCACTTATGGTGATTCACTGTTCAATGATTATTGCATAACTTCTGAAAAGTATTTTTATCTCACGTTCATGACTGGTTTGCATTCTTCATCTGAACGTATTCCTCTTGCAGCTATCGCTCAAAGGGAAGAACACTTACAGAGTATTACTGCAATAATAGAAAGGAAATGGATAATTCAGAAAGCAAAATTAGAAAGGAATATATAAATATGCAAAGATAACTTGGCTGTAGCCCAATAAAGCCTATAAAATACATGATTTTCATAAATTTTTATGGAAATCATGAATATAAGAAAAAGAAATAAGCATTCTTCTTTTAATTTTAAAGTACAGGTGTTAGCTGTTAAATACTGTTTGCTTGAATCTCTGTGGAACTGTGATCTTGGACAGAATTAACAGTACCCTGTACTGTACAAAATACTGATTAAAAAAATGTACCCATTATTAGGTTTACATAGCATCGTTTATCTTTGATGACTCTAGAGATCTTTGCAACTACAGTGCAGGAAAAGAATTGAAAAAGTTAAAAAAACTTGAGTAACTTTTATTTGACAGAAAATTATATTTTTAGTTCGTCTTAAAAATTTATCATTTCAACTATTTCTTTTCCTCTAATAGCTGTAAAAATCCGTATTTGCCAGTTCTGACTGGAACACACAGAAGTCTTATATATCTAACTGTCTCAGACTAGTGCTATATTTATTCATTTATGTCAATTTTGAGAGTGCTTATGTCTGCCATGAATATACTATCTCTTGGGATTTTTTTTAAAATAATGAAATACCGTTTTCTGGATTCCTACCAGTGAATCCTGCTCCGGCAGGGGGATTGGACTAGATGATTTTTCGAGGTCCCTTCCAATCCCTATCATTCTGTGATTCTGTGATTCTGTGAACTGCATCTATTTATTGTTTTTGGACAAGCACACTATACGGATCGGTATTGCTATTTATCTGGCAAGGCTGTAAACAGCTCTATTTGTACACCAGCCACCGAGAATCCACAGTTTCATGCTAGCAGTAGGATGACTGCTGCTGGGAAGTACCTGTCAATATATTTAATTTGTTTTAGAAACATAGTATGGTGAAGTCAGAAGAGTGAAAAATGATGTATCTGGTACCTTCTTGTAAGACAGGAAGTAGGAGATACAATTAGAATATAATTTTTAACTTCAATACCTAATAAATTGTCGGAAGAACTAAATATGATGCTAGTAGTCAATGTGGATTCACTGAAAATCCAAACTCTCCTAAGGTAATTTAATTTCTTTATTTGATAGGATAATGGTCTTTATTGATTGAAGCAAATATTGTGGACATGGGGAAGCAAATCTTCAGAACTTGCTTCCTAAATTCTGCTGAAAATTATGTGCATGTATGAGTTGCAAGGGTAAATCTGCATTTCTTGCATACACGAGAATCTATTTCAAATGTGTAAATGATGTTATTTTACATGACATTTTCACAGGTCATCAGGATTAATGTGGATTAGAAAGAAAAAAAAAATGGATGCAGAGTAGATTCACCAAAGAAGTTATGGGGATGACAGACTCGTGTTTTAGCAAGTGACCTGAGTCCTCTGACTTTATCTTTTCACCTCCAGCATCATGGCTACATTCAGCACTGGAAAAGGGTTCATTATGAAACTGCTTGAATGCAACCTTTCTTTATTCATAAGGAATTTTATAGATGCTGATATCGTGGATTCATCTTATGCCAGAGTGAAATTCTGTCACTTTGTGACTTTAGTTGCCTATTTGTGCTTTAATTTGACATCCATCTATTCGCAATTGGAATTTAGATGACAATTGAATGTAGCTGCACACAGCTGTGGGTATTGATAGGAACTGAGATCTAAAAAAGTTCTTGCTTACAAACGAGATGCTGCAATAACTTTTTTCTGCTCCACTTGAGAAAAAGTGCTGTTTTCTTAGTACTTGCAATATTCTTTATGTCCAATATGGCTACACTGCTTCTAATTAATTAATCTGGATCGTTCCCAGCACTGGAACATTATGGTCTGTACTCTTACACTCTCTGGTGTGCCTTTAGTCTGTGTCAACCAGCTTTCTTCCCTAACAAGTCCTGGACATGGTGTGGGTGTCAGAACATCAGCCAGGGACCATTCCTGAAAGCAGATTGAGTATGATCACGCTATATGGCCCCCATATATTGCTCGATATGGCTGAGAAATTTTAATAATGTGGATATAAATCATTCCATTCTAGTAGTCTTAGGTGACAAAGAATGGTCATGGGCAAATTTCATTCATGGACAGAAACTGAGCCAATATGTCTTTTTGAATAAGAGAAGTTTTGAAAGGATTGTGAGAAGTTTAGATAATACACTTTAGTATGTTATCTGGGTAAACTGGGAAGGACTCTGAAATCTGAGTGTATGCTGCTCATGAAAAACAATGTTAAGTACCGTGCTTTAGAAATGGAAAATAAAACGTTCACAAAAAGAGAGGGGACATACCTGCCGGATCCTAATGCTACCTAATCCCTGCCAGGAGGGAGGGGTGGTGGAAAATGCATCATGGCAAAGATAAATGGGATAGTAATACACAGTGTGGTGCTGATGTAATATTGTAATGCATGTTACCTCGTGTAAGAACAAGTAAATTTAATTATTTCAGGTCAAATCCAGCATGATTAATTTAGGCACCTCTGAAGGCCACCAAACGATGACTTATACATGTCTGCTTCTCCCTTGAATCTATAGGGAACTTAGGCACTTAAGAGCAATTTAGGAGGAATGGTTCATATCCCTCCTCTTCTCCCCAGGGCACTGAAAATTTTAAGTCACATTGTAGCCAGCCTTTAGTGTATTCTGCATTGGTTAACTATCAAACCGACATGTTCATTTTCAGGCTTGTCAGCTTAGAGAGATGTATATCAGTTCAAGAAGGACAGGGAACTGCTAGAGAGAGTCCAGCGCAGAGCCACGAAGATGATTAAGGGAGTGGAACATCTCCCTTATGAGGAGAGGCTGAGGGAGCTGGGTCTCTTTAGCTTAGAGAAGAGGAGACTGAGGGGTGACCTCATTAATGTTTATAAATATGTAAAGGGCAAGTGTCATGAGGATGGAGCCAGGCTCTTCTCAGTGACATCCCTTGACAGGACAAGGAGCAATGGGTGCAAGCTGGAACACAGGAGGTTCCACATAAATATGAGGAAAAACTTCTTTATGGTGAGGGTAACTGAACACTGGAACAGGCTGCCCAGAGAGGTTGTGGAGTCTCCTTCTCTGGAGACATTCAAAACCTGCCTGGACACGTTCCTGTGTGATATGGTCTAGGCAATCCTGCCCTGGCAGGGGGATTGGACTAGATGATCTTTCGAGGTCCCTTCCAATCCCTAACATTCTGTGATTCTGTGATATTGTAGATTTCAGAAGAGTGAAATAAAATAGTGAATTTAAAAAAACTCCCACAAACTGCATGGAGGAAGAATAAAAGAAAATTGAGAAGAATAAATTACTGTTGCCTACAAATACATAAGCAATTTTTATAAAAAAAAAGGAAGGAATCAAATACTGGTATTACTAAGTATAGTACCAAAATTATTAGCTTACATTGAATTGGGAAGAATGTGAATTTGCTACTAGAACATGTATGCAATTAGAATAAGTTGTTGGTGGAGAATTTGGAAATATTCTCAGGGAATATGCTCTGTGCTAAGTTTGATGTAAATCAGGAATAATTTAGGAGTTACTTAATCAGTCTTAATACAGTACATAATTATAAGAACTCTTGCAAAATTAAATATTCCACGATTCTCTGAAAGTAATGGTGATGTCATGTATTATCTTTAGTGTTTTCAGGTAGATAATACAGTTATAATAGTACAGAAAGATGATAATGCTTTCTTCTGCTCACTGTATCTTGAGGGAAAATTGTCTTTGGTATTTTTATGGTACATTATAGAATATAGCTTACCACTTTCTGTGCTGAATTGTAACTGAAAAGCATTGTTTCTGTAGTAAATAATGGCAACCAGAGATAAATCAAATCTGACATGTACTATGCCACTGGGCTCTTGCTGGCAGTGAAAAAAAATTGTCAGCATTTAGAACAGAAAATCAAATACACATAAAAGTATCTTATGTGCCGCAGAACATTGATGGCAAAATCCAAGACTTGATTCAAAAGAAAATCCTTAATCGTATGTTTAATGTAAACACATGGTCAGTGCTTAAACTTAAGCCTATGCTTGAGGATAGTCCTAAACAGAGAGAAATTTTATCTGGTGCTTACATGAACTGGGACTTGGATACTTATTCTTAAGAACTGAAATGCCTCTTTTTTTTTTGCAGAGGATCAACTAAGTCCAGGTAGAATATAAATCTCAAGGCACTCAATAGCACCAGAGAAATATTATTTCAGTGACTGTCATGATATGACAACATTTGTATCAGGTATCCCACTTGCCATATGAAAATATTTACCAAAACATGCTCCATATATCAAAAATATCTTTTAAGTATGTATTTTCTGATCTTGAAATGAAGCTAATAGAAGTGGCAATAGGTGTCAGGCAGAAATTTGGTCAATAAACTTTTTTCAATAAAGAGTGACAATCTGTTTAATTTGTTGATATAGAATTCAACGCTATGGTCAAATTTGAAAAGTGGCAGTTTTGTACCTAAGGGCAAAGGACAACCTCTTTCCCTCTTTTCATGGAGTAGGTAGTGCTATTTGTCACGTTCACTACATTATGGTCAGTGCAGTGTCCCCCACTGTCAAATTTTGTCTCGGCTGGGAATCACTGTTTCTTGAACTGGTGTAAATGAATACAGACATGGAAATGTATGCAATTAATGCAAGACAAAAGGAAAGGACAATATATGTTGTTACATTGTTTATACAAAAGATAGCTTTTTGGCATAATCATCTTTGTTCCAGAAGTGAAGATGTATTCTCAAAGGAAGGAAAGATTTTAATAGGCTGTGGGGTTTTTTTATTTAGCTAAAAGCAAGTCTGTTTCCAGAAAAGATTCAGGGCAACAATTACAAACTTTCGCAGTTCGGCCTACTTTCTTTATTCACAGCCTGAAGACCTAATGCTCACAGGTTTGGTTTCTTTTGTTTCACATGAAACCTGGGTAATTGTACCCATCAGTCCAAATGCTGTTGGTTTATTTTAGAAACAATATTTATATTTTGGTCTTGCACAGCCCAGAAAGAACATTTCAGTCCTACTGAACTCCATGTCTTTATTAGGGACAAATTCTGCCTTGGTGCAACCTACATGTTCACATGCAGAAGCTTCTCCTGCCTTCCCTATCTTGTCAAATGCCAGAAATGGCCAGACAGAATGTGGTCTCGTTCTTATCTAACTCTTTGGTGGCCTTCAGGAGCCTTCAGACATATACATAAGCACATAAACAATGGCCACCAGAGCCAACTGACTCACTGACATGAAGGGAGATTTGGTCTTTTTTTTAGGTTTTTTTGAAAGCACAAAAGTAAGTATGTTCCATCTTCCTTTTTTCAACTCTTTGATATAATACAGAGTTAACAAAACCACATCAATTGTGTAAAATGTAACATGGGCATCTGGCACGCAAGCTATTTTGTCCAAGTGTGCTCTACAAAGTAGATAGATTTGAAGCACAAAATCTCTTATCCTAAAGCCTTGAAAGAAAAGAAAAAAAAGTTCCCCTTAGACTAATTAATGAGGAAAAGATATATAAGAGAAATGTTATTTTCATATTTGTGTACCAAAGTTTATTGGACTGGATAAGACAATCTCTTTTTATAATGCCATTAGTGGAATTTTCATAAAATATTATTAGCAATGCTTTAAAAAACTTCTTTAAGTAACAGCTCATTTAAAAAAAAAAAGACTTTATGGATTACAAAAGATACTGAATTGACACCTGCAATGACTGGAATACTTTTTTATCCACAGAACATGGGTGGCAGCAGAGTAATCCCCATCCTACATCCCCCAGTCCCAGCCGCGTGTCTCACCCTTTGCCTGGATACACCACTACAAAGGGTGAGGGAGCTATGGTAGTTTACTCTGCATTCCCATTCACTTGTTGACCTCTTTCCAAAAATACAGTTGCTGATAACTGAACTAGAGCTCCAGGTTAACTGAAACAGCCAGGTTATTTCATATAGAATACCTTCTACCCCTGCTTCAATCCTGGTCTGTGTTCCTTTGGGCCAAGTTAAAGCACAAATGCTGGATTGCGTCTGTTGGTTGTCGCTAGAATTAACCGTTCCTGGCTCTGTCAAAGCTAATGGGACTTGGTGAAGGGCAATATTTCATCTGCTACAGTTAATGTATGGACTGTAAAACAAACCATTAAAATATAGGATTAAAATTAATAATGTAAATTTAAAACCAGCATTGCCATAATGTGTATGAGGTAATTAACTCCTTTGTAAATTATTGTTCACTACAAGTGAAAGGCATTCACTGTAAAGCCTGAGCAGCTGGGCTATTTCTGAGTGCGATGCGGGAGGTTACAGCCTTCCGTAATCTCTGTACCAGTTGCAGTGTTGCGTGAGGACCACCTGATCTGCGTAATCGTGGCATGGTGAGGCACACGTTTTTTACAGGGGACCCGCAAGAAAAAATGTAATGCACTGAGTGCTTGCATAGAAGACCAGCTCTGAAAGCCCATATGAAGACAAATATTACTTGGATATTGTGCTAACTTACAGAATTTGGATCTGAAATAGCAAGATGACAGTTTACATAGTAACTTTTTCCCTGTTCTCCTGTTGCATAGCTTGCTTTGATTTAAAAGAGAGGGTTTTAGGTTCAAGTGTCTTCTTTTTCCTAAGTGAAGGGGGATCAGCACTATTTCTGTAACAGCAGCAGCATGCCTGGCATTTGATATTCCTTGGAGATTTTGTTATCTAGGGCTTCATTTGGATCTTTAGACTGTTGGCACTTGGGGGAACTCAGCAGTCATTCTGTTATAGCAGATATAATGCTGTGGGAGTTTATGGAGCTCTTAAATATAGTATAGAGTGAAAGCGACAATAGTTATAAAAGGTATAGGATGTATTTTCTTTTGCTGCTTTGGTTGCCAGCTGTGGAGGGAAGCAGTGGGCCTTCTCTCTGTCCTGATTAGATTAGCTAGCAATACTAAGCAGGAGAAAATTTTGATTCAGAAAGTTTGAAGGTCTTCCAAGTACAGGCAATCCCTTCTAAGGTTTGCCAAAAGAGGAAATGTATGGCTGTAAAGTTCATGTCTGACATCAAGTTTGGATGCAATAGGATGATTCACAACAGGGTGAAAGGAAGATTTATAAAGAGACTAGGGCTTTACAGTATTTTCTGTTCGTTTCTGATTCATAAGCTAGGAATAATTATTGCATAGTTTATTTTCTCTTTTCTGTTTCTTATGTTAGTGTTTTTCATTTCTTTTTCTGTTCATCTATCACTGATGTTCTTACATGTCTTCTCCCGTCAGTCTGCACAGAACTAGCTCGCTGTGAATGGGAGACTTACTAATGTGTACTGAGGAACAAACGAATCTTAATATATTTTTGCTGGGTTTTATTTCCAGTTTTTATTGCAATTCCATATAAATTTAATGCATTAAGCGCTCTTACCATAACACTCAAAGTCTTTGTTAAGGTCTTTAAGGAAGTCAGTACAGCACAAATTGTGTACCCTAAGAATTTTAATTGGAATATTTGTGATTATTTAATCATCTTGTTCACCTCAAACACTATTAGAATATATGTACAAATAGCAGAATTACATTAACAGAATTATGAAACTGCCTGTTATTAAAACCCTCTTTCTAACTAATAGCCAGACTCACACAAACTTGAAGCTTCCTTATGCACTAGTTTGAGAGTTCGGAACAGGAGATAAAATAGGGATGACAGAGAGAGCTGTGATCTCAGAGGAGATATTAGGCACCAGAAATTATGGTGTTCTTGTTCCAGCTCTTACACTGACTCTGATACTTCCATTTCTATAGCACTTGCCATCTCTGGATCTCAAAGTGGATTATAAAGAATAGTGATTTAAACCTTCCTGCACCTCTAGGAGATAGGTAAGCAATATTATTCCCATTTTACAGATGGAGAAATTGTGATACAGAGAGGCTTAGTGCTTCTTACTAAAGTTTATTTGTGAACACACATGCATGCACACATATAGAGCTGGAAAGAGATGTCAGCACATCCATTGCCCTCTGTTTTAAGCTAAGTCCATCCTCCTTTCCATTTAACCTCTCTGATTTATATTCCCCATCTGTAAAAAGACGGAAACTGGTATAGACATGGAGAGATTTGCTTGCACACAAATTTCTGTGCAAATACAGAAAAAAAAAACATCATGGAGGACAAAAGTTGCATTTCAAATCCAATGCATTTTATGTGTTGGCAGAGGATATTTTAGGATGTGGGACAAGGATTTTTGTAGGTGGGGAGAGTTGCAGGTGTTCTACACTCTGACGTGTAATATATAGTTATTGCTATAAAATGGCCCGATTGTTTTGTAATATCAGCATATTAACTGAAGTTTAATAATCTAAAAATGCACTAATTTACATGGCAAAAGACTAGACACAGCCAGTAACTCAATCTCTGTATTATCTGGAAGAATACCATAAACAGATTTTGCCGTGCACCTCACGTGCCACATCAACACCACCAATGCACTGTGTCAGACAGGAGTAGAAGGACAGTGTGCTGCATGAAAGCAGCAGTTGTCCTGGCTGCATATCTGTACAGTTTTCTCCCATGGAAGTCCTACTGTGCCTGTGCTGCAGCATGAGTTCCTCAATGGCAGACAGCAATCTAGACTACTGTACTGACGTATTTACAATAGAACTGGAATTATTAGTGAACTTTTGGAAAAAAGTTTTGAAGATCAACTATAAGTCTGGTTATTGTTATTACTATTATTGGAATGATTGTTTCTTGTAATATTTAGAAAGATATTTTAAAAGATGTCTAGCAACTTGATTGGTCTGATCGTGTGCTGCATCAAAACATCATGAAGATTCTGATCTCATTAATCTTAACTACAATGTTAAAAAAAATCTTGCTGAAGCTTTAAAAAATCCTTTCTAATTGTGCTACTAATTTGCTACAGAATTGAAACATCCAAAACATAATATATTAGATGTTTTAATTTTAATGTTAGTAACACATGTGGCAAGTGTCTATGTTGAACAGAGAGCTTACACATAAATGTTTTTCACATTTTTCTGCATGCATCCTATGGCATAGGCAGGCTAGATCAGACGAACATACAATGCCCATGCTAACATTTTCCTGTAAGTAGTCTAACTTCCCTGTGATACAGTAGATACATTTCATACATTTACTATTGAATATATATATAGTGAATAAGTATGGCTAATTATATATTTATGTTAAATGGAACGGAGACTGGATGTGCTTGTGTGTCATCATGCAAGCATCAACATATATATATATATATAGATGGCTTGATTCAAAGCGTCACTCTAAAGTTAAGATTCCTTTTTGTTTTAATTGTAACAATTCATGCACAGAAATATACTGAATTTCAGGTAGGGATGTAGTTGATTTGGAGCTAAGGTAAAACCTGATTTTATCATTACAAGCTTTACTAAACAATTATGATGATGGTAATAATAATAATACTACTTCAGCAAATGGGTTAGTTCCTTGTTTCAACTTCATGTGTGACTGAGACCAGAATTTAACTCAGGGTCTTCCTGAATGCTGGTACAAATCATTTGTTACCTTTGCTCCCAATTACAGTTCAAATAGCCAGTGTCTTAAGGTAACTCAGCTACCACAGCTGGTGGATTAGGATATGGGTTTGCTAATGCATTGACCTTCTTCATCTGTGTAACACGAGTTAGTTTCCAGCCTGACATAAACGCTGAAATTTGAATTGTAGCACTAATGCACCATTTTTTCGTCTCTGTCAACCCAGACTAAAGGGTCATTTGGTGATGAGGATAATGGTTCACTTTGAAAGAGAAGGAAAATCGGCTTCTGAATCTTTGGGAGACTCTAGATCTTGCTTCACATAACAAGATGAACTAGGAAAAAACAGGCTTGGAAATTCCAGTAATATTGAACCTGCAAGTCTGACTATTTGCCTTGTTCTTATGCTGATTCTGTGTACGCACATTGGAATACTTGCCGTGACATGTTAGACAGAATAATAAAACAGCATGTGAAGTTTGGTTTTCAGGCTATCAAGCCTCAAAAAGACTTTCCTCTGAAAAGTGAATCAACATTAAACTGTTTGCCACAACGGGAATTTTAAGCGACAGTTTGTGACAAGTTTTGATTGTTTCTCGACACTCTAAGAAATACTAAACCTGAGAACTGTTGGAGACTGATTTTTTTTTTTCTCTCAGAAGTGTCTCTCTTTCTTTCCTGCAGCACGGAAAAGGATATGCTAGTCACTTCTACAGGACTTACCTGAAGCAGCATGATTTGCACAAAAGTCGACCAACAAAAAGCATCAACTTTCAACTTCATTATCTTGGCCATCCAGTTCTGTGTAACTGAAGGATTTGTGTGCTGTTGGAGACATCGTGGCCAACAATAGGACCTACTTGCTCTCAGCAGGCCTGAGAAATGAGTTGAAATGTGTAGAACTGTAGAAACTTCGGAGGCAACTGATCTTGCCTCTCTGATCAGTGTGTGCCTGTTTACAGCACTATATATCTTTCTCTCTCCAAAATGTCACTGAGCCCTTTAGATGTTTATATTCACCACAAGAAGCCAATCGTACAGATAAAAGAAATGTGCATTATAAATGCAATATCACTGTTTTAAACCTGACTGTTTTATATTATTTTTGTGTGATCAAGTGTTCCCCAAACTATTCCAACTTTACAAGAGAGATTGTGATCATGTTCTTTTCACCCGTGGGTCATAAAAATGTTGTTAATCTGAAGACCCACAAAATTATCAAAGACATTCTGTAGTTTATACACCGTGTTGCAAAGTGTTTACTGTACTATTTCAAAGCTTCTAAATAAATATAAAATATATATATATTATATTATATATAATTTTCCGAAAAACGTGGTACAACTTAGTTGATTTTTAAATGGATTCATACAGTCTACACCATACACTAAAGTAAGAAGGTAATTCAGGGTTCCTAAGCTATCCTTGCTAAAAACAAAAATAAAATAAACCTTTAATAGTACTTCCCCAATATTCGTATTTTGGTCAATCCTGTTTTTCTTGTTTAAAAAAAAAAAAAAGCTGTAAGCAACAACATTTTGTCTAAAAGTTGTAATGAATTTTCAATGCCAAAGATGCAGCTGTCAATATTACCAGAATGAGCGCTATGTACTATCAGAGGTATAAATCACTCTCCATTATTTTGATTATATTTCTATGGTTTTTAATTTGGAATCACAAAATCTTTTATAAGGCTCTATAAACTCACCTGTATATGTTGTTAAAAAGAACACTGGGTGTCTGTACATTTTGCAATGTAAGATATATAATGTAAGTGAAGTTAAGTATTTTAAGAAAATCATCCCAAACTCGTAAGTATGCATACATACATACATACATACACACACACATCTCTCTCTTTGACATAGTTTTGTGAAACTATACAAATATATTGCCTAAAAATATTTCTCTTGTGGCTAGGAATAGTTGTTGATAGAATTCAAATTACAAAGGCAAAGTATATGCCAAACTATTGACTCTTTTATCACAAAGGAGATTTGAAATTAGGAACATGGCACATTCTCAGCTGACCCCTCTCCCATTGGAGCTGAAATGGGGTTAGCTCCTGTCTTTGTTGGGAAAAGGATTAAGCCCTTGCATATAATCTTTATGTTCTGTAATAATTCTGTGGTCTGAAACGGTACCTTAGAGCGTTTCTTTTCTATGAAATCTTGAAAAAGGTAAACTTAAGGTAAACTTTCAAAAGTAAAGTTTAAAATTACTTTCATGTCCATGGAGTTTAAGTACCATTTACTAAATGTAAAAAACCTAGTAAAATGTTTTTTCTTTTTTTTTCTTTCTGTATTGTGTTTTTTTCCCCCACTGTATCTTAACATGTCAAATATTGAAAACAAATGAGAGAACACTGTGTTGACAACCAATGTCTAGCCAAATTTGAACAAATTCCTAGTGATGATTCAATATTAAGTAAGACAAGAGAAAACCTCTCATTGATTGCAGTGGAATTTGGATGATGCCATTGTATAGACATTCTGATATCCCCACCCATGCTGCCACAGGATGAATGTGTGAGAAAGCTCACTTTAGCCACTGCTGTGTTGTAATAGAGTTTCGGTTTCTTCCTTTTGTTATTATTTTTTGTTGTTTATCATGACAGTTTCTATTAGATATAAGTATATAAATCATCTGTATGGAAACCGTCCTGCTATGGATCCAAACAAGACTCCTGATCAATTTGCGAGAGTCCTTTGTACAAACAGCTACTGCACCGAGCCCTGAAGTTACGAATTTAATACTCTGAACAGGAAAATACGCTTGTTAAACACTCTTAATGTGTACATCTAGCACATTTGTATAACTACAAAATATTTTGTGGGATCCTTTTTAAAATGTATAAATTATACAAAATACAATCAAAAAAAAGCGCAGCAACAATAGCTATAGATTCGAGCAAACACAACAGTGAAATGTTTCTCTAGCTGTAGGTAGCAGGACTTTTAGTCACCTACATGCTTTATGAATTTTATAAAGAAAAGCAATGAAATTTGTGACAAATATTTAATTTAAAGGAGTTTGTTAAATTCCTGTTTCTGCTTTTAAAGCAAGAAAGTCCTTGCCCTTCTTCGAACTGTTTTTTTCCTTCTTTCCAAGTCTCTCTTTAATATTAGACATATACTGTAAGTTAAGGTTGTTTTCAGTCTTTGGGAGGAAAAGGAAATGTTCTTCGTTTCTGTTTCTTGGACAGTTGAAGTGTTTTATTTAATGAACCTGCCTTCACATTTTGCATGCCATTTTTTCTGAGAAACTTAACCATATCATACCCTGTCATTCCTTTGCATAACTGAGCTCTTTCCATGAACAGTGTATGTGACATACATACCCATTTATTTTCTTTTTCTTTTTTTAATATTAAGTAATATAGACATTGGTTCATGCATGCACAGAAATCCTGAGTTCACTGGGAGAGTCCCAGAGAGAATCATGATAGCATGTGGAACTGTTGAGGAAAAGGAAATTTTTAAGTACTACAGCCTGGGCTCCCAAGATATTTAGAGACGTAGCTTTTCCCGATTTCCCTAGCTCACTCTGAATTTCAGTATGATAACATTCAGCAACACAAGCTTTAGGACACATTAAAAACCAGTACATAGCTGCTGTGTCCCAAGAGAAGTGCTGAGAAGCATATTTGGCAGTACAGAGGCTCAATTTCTCCCCTGTTTCTTTGTTTTAGTGGGGAAGATACCTGTTGCATCCAGCCAACTCCCATTGAAATTCACTTGTTCAGCATCTCCCATATATTTTATCATGCTACTAGGTGCCTATCTGCAGTGATAGGTATGTAAATGCCTTTAAACGTCAGTTTTTGTATTTGCCTCTTCCTTTAAGCATGTGATGCAAATATCTAAGGACTCGGATTTGCATATTGGACACAAAAGTAAACTGAAGTAGTCAGAAAATATTTAGATTGGTTATTAAGGGGAAATATCTATACCCATAAGCTGGGATAAGGAAGGTTCTAAAATCTCCTTCATTAAAGGTTTTCAAAAATAGTTCAAAAAATACCTGACAGGGATGATATAAGTGTACTTAAACTTGCCTCAGATAAAAAGCATGGACTAGCCTCTCAGTCCTGTTGTTCTATAATGTTCCTAGTAGGGCATGCTAAGCTTTGGAGGATGTGATCTGTAGTAGGGATAAGAATGTTCTATCCTTCTATTTGGTACCAGAAGCAATATTTAATGTTTAAATTTACAATTTATGAGCATAATAAAACAAGCTGTCTGTGTAAAGAACTGACCTTGGAGTAAATTAGAGTTCCAGCACAGAAGACAGGATCTTATAAAGGATAACAAAATGGAAACGCATTTGTAAATCTGGTTGTTTTTTTTTTTTTAATTCCTGATGTAGATATGTAGCAATGGATTGCTAACCAGCTTGCCTATTCAATTTCTTCAAAACCAGACTTTAGTTTCTTCCAGATGGATTCTTCCAAGACTTAGAAATACTAAAATTTTTCACTACTTGAAATAAAATTCCAATTATTTAATGCAAGTTTTTACTAAGCTGCCTATTGAGAGAAAGAAAAAAAGAAAAGAGGTATTTCCATTAATATATTCTCAGCTGATTTGAACAAGGTGTAGTAATTTTTCATGAGTGTTGTTGCAAAATTAAGTGGAATGGCAATGCACAGATAAATACAATTTGTAAAGATTATGCTTCCTGCATTATAGTTACAATATATGTGTGTGGGGAGATATGTGTGTGTGTATATAATTATAGTTCAAAATCTGGTAATTTACCACAGGATATTTTCTTACAGGAGTACACTCCTATCAGTAAATGCAAACAGAAGGGTAGAAACACATTCATGATACTACGAAGTTAGACTTGTTCCTTAGTGTAGAATGGAGTTTTCCATTCAAGATTTGAATTCAGCCCCTTCTTCATGCATTATACCCACAACCAAGCACACACTTCAGTATTTGACTTTCCAAATTTTACCTACTTATAGTAGGCTTTTTTTTTTTTTCTTTTTTTAAGTACTATCATTCCTCAGGGTAAAGGGTGGATAAATAGATAGTCTTCCTAGGCTGATAAATTGTCATTGCAATTTTGCAAGGCTGTTAAATATTTGTACGTCTTATATGGCGAAAGCTGATCGTATCCTGCCATTGTTCCATGTTCAAGTCTCGAGTTTTATGGCATTGGGACTTTTGAATTAAAACCTATACAAAGGTGTAGGGGCCAAAATAAGCATCTTTGATATACATTTAGTTATTGCAATTTGATTGCAAAACATTGGCATCAGATGTCTATAAAGAATAGAGAGTTGTTTATTCTATTTGCAGTAATGTAAAAGACAGTCAGTAAGACTTTATTATAATTTTATGCTATGAGAAATTCTGAAACTGTGAGTTAAATCCATTGCACTGATCCCTACAATCAGAGCTCAAATTCTTCTTAAAGAGCTCCTTTGTTTTATTTTGCCTCTAATCTGCTAATGTCTTGGTATGAAATGGATACATATATATAAACAAATACACACATCCATTAAAATCCACTGTTGAGCATCTGTGTTTTTGTAGATATCCTCATATGTAAGAAATGAGCAAGAACTAACTTGGACAGCTTTCTTGAATTGAAATTGGTTTTGAATTTGAATTTGTTAATAAAGTTCATGATATTGACAGACATCAGGAAAAATGAAATCTATGTGGGTGTAGTTCTCCAGAAGGCAAATGCTTCATTTAGGAAGCATCCTGTCAAAAATGTATAAATGTGAGTGCTGGAAATCTTGCTGAGTCAAGATGAAACATACTGTGCTAAAGTCTTCTTGTTCGCTGTGTCAGCACTGATTAAAGTGTCCTGTGGACGTTAACCACTTTAGTCAATCAGAAGATATCAAAAATGGCAAACAGCATTCAGATAACATTTACCATTCTTATTGAAGAGAGCAGAAGACAATAGGTGAATATATACTAAAATATTTACGTTTATTATACAATATGGAAAATTCAGTTAAGCCAAACGATTAATGAAACAGTATGCTTCCAAATACAAGCACTTCAAAGATTAAAGTTCATCTGATGCTCAACTTAAAAGCATGATTTGGATAATTCTTCTTTGAGTTGCACTAACAGCAGAGAGTAATGTATTGTATAACAAAGCCTTACGGCAACATGATAAAATGAATGTAACCGAATCAACCTTAAGTTTTAGAAGTCTTAGACCCAAACATTCAGGTTGCAAAACTGAACTGTATTTTATATGCATCAGAGCCTAATTCCATTAAAGGCCACGGCCCAAGCCACAGTGATTTGAAGGAGAGCAAAAGGAAGTTTTCATTTATTTCTTTATGCACATGCATTTTTAAGCAAGAGCAGCCTAAAATAAAATCATTTGACACCAGAAAAAGGGAAACTTCACTAGCTCTGCTTTTAACAATCAAATTTGGAAATTTGGACATGGCTATGTGTCACTTTAAACCAGACATATTTCTAATAATTTTATCTCAAAGTAAAATAACACAAGAATTTAAATGATACCACTGTTCAGATTTTCTGAGAAGGCAAAGACAGAAATGCAGTCCTGAAAAGATAGATTCATGTTTTTACTATGCAGAAGGGCAGAAAATTAAAAATTCATTGGAGCAGTGTATTCTTACACTGACATAGCCATTGGTTGAAAGCAAAGAAAATACCAACCTCAACAATGAATGTTTCAGGAAGTTTTGTGTCGGAAGGTACCAAACAGCTCCTAAGCACATTCTCTCCTTTCAGACCTAGATTGAAAGATGTTTCCTATCATCTTTTCTGGTCTAACTTTTACTTGGAGTATAAAAGCAGTCCTCTGAAGGGTTTGCATGTTCACCTCGGGGCGGGGCGGGGTTGGTATTCTCATTTGATGAGATTAAAACAGAAAAAAGATCTAGATGAAGTCTGATGTCAAAATTACCTACTAATTCCATCCTTATCACTACAGCTTTTCTAGACAGGTATCAGAATAATTTAGGGCAGAAACTTTATGTGATGCTGACAGAAGAGCAGTGGTGTGGCACTGTTCCTCTGTGAAGAAGAAAAAGAGAGAAAAAGAGAGAGAACATTCTCTGCTTTTCCTAGTCTCACAGATGACAATAATTGGTACTTAAATAGTGCTTTGTTCAGGAACATAAATATCACGAAAGAGAAAGATTTCACCATGAGAGCAATGTATTTGTTGTGGCTCATACATCTGCAAAAAAATGATGAATGCAAGCAAACATTCTCCTGCTCAACCCCCTGAAGATGAGGCTAAATGATGCCCTTGGAGCTCATGGCCATTCAGTTTTTATAAGAGGCTTGGTTTGATTTATATTCTGACTGTCAACAAAGAAAGAGAAGAGAGACAGAGTGCTCGGAGTAAAAGATAGTTAATTAATATAATCTAGGGAGAAAATGCAATATACCTTGTAATGACATCATTAAACCTCACTGAGCTTCTGGAAATGATCTGTTAAAAACTAAACAAACAAACAAACAAACAACCCCCCCCCAAATAAAAAACAAATCTGCTCCTTGACACTCCAAGTACACATTTAAATTAGATCAATCACAGCTGAGTTGACAAATAATTTCCGGACCTCCCACTGTTTGGGGATAAGGACATTAAATGCAGCAACAGAAAATATTTGAAGTCTGCAAGGTGTTTTATTGGGCTGGGAAAATTTCTTTCCTGTTTCCACTCTATCTGGAGTGAACTGGAAACCACCATTTTCATGAAAGCTTGTCAGGTGTTTAATTCTTCACTTGCAGAGTGAAATCTACCACTTCCCTGAACACGTTGCTAATAGTCACAGATCTAAAGCTTCAGGAAAACAAAAACAAACCCAAAAATCTTACTGTTCTCATCCAAAAAATAACCTTGAGCACTGAAAAATCTATGCGTAGCAGGATATTGAAAAAACTTCTCTTTCAAAGTTAGATTTCTATTGACTGTTGTTCTGTGTACTTTATATCCTTTATTAGTAAGCAAAATATACTCCAGTGTTACGACAGATGCCTGTATCACTATCCTTACTTTACAGAAGCATAATTGAGAAATTTCATAATGTAGTTCATTGCAGAGGTGGGAATAGAACCTAGTTCCTAAATCAAAATAATAAGAAAAAAAACCCTACCACAACAACAGTTATTATAATATAAAATAATGTCAAACCACATGGGTGCTACAATGCTGAGATCTCCCCACATGCAGGTTAATGAGCTAACTAGTAGTCTAGAGAGCAATATGTAATTTGGTGCCCTTGGTGTCTCTGTCAAAAGAATATATAATTATTCTTTGCAAAATGGGACAGCTTCAAAGAGAAAAATTAAGATCTCTTCATCTTTCCACTCAGAGCCTAAATCCTTTTGGATTTGATGGTTAGGGAGGTTTGGGAAAAGAAAATTGTGTCTAGATCCCATCATGTAAAAGAAGCATTTGTTCTCAGCTGCCAACATCATGGGCAAATACTGTGATCAGTATGGTATAAAAAGGGCCTCTATCAGCATTTCTTTCTCTGGTAGTTTTCTGTTCAATACATGTCTTCCCAGAACACTTAAAAATAGCATCCTGATTTGTTAAGATGTTTGTTAAGATGTTAAAGACTAAGTACCTAAGATTTCCAGAGCAGATGGTATGACTTTTGGAATATTTTTTTCAGGATGTGAGAAATCTGTATTCAGTTCTCTCCATCTCAGATAATTTCTGCATCCATATCCAGCTTTGAAGAGTTCCTAAACAGCAAGTCAGAGAATTATCTCCTGTTTTGCTGTTCCAGTCTACAAAAGCACTTAAACATCTCTTGGTGCAAGAACTAGGCACCTGTGTTACCTCCTATGGCTAATCCCTGATTAAATATAGACTCATTTGCTTGCTCTCCAGTGAGTATTTAATATTGTATAAAAAATTTTGCTCAGTAGGTATTTGTAGATGAGACACAGAGAGACACTAGGCATATTACAGAAGCATTAGAGAGCTTGCCCTCTTGCCAAAGGGAGAGATCAAGAGACCAAACCACACCTGACGTGTTAGTCACATAAATGAATGTATTTTCAGAAAATACTCGGATGTAATGGTGGTAAGGGCAGTCTCAAAATCTTACACTAACAGAATGCATTACTGGGAAGGACTTACTTGGTATTTACCTGGCAGATGTTGAAAAGTTCACAGATTCTGGGCAATTGGATAAATTTCTGGAAGGCAAGTCTTTCCTAAGTGACAACAGAACTACTGTACCAGTTCAGCTGGGAAACAATACTTCTTTGCCGTTTCCCTGAAACAAGTAACTGCACACTAGCATTATAAACTGGAAAGATGCAGGGAAACAATAAAATAAGGATGTGGCTTATGGAATTGCTGGTATAAAAAGAGGATTTGCGCACCCTTCTGACTCCCTTGGACTACTTCGAAGCCTAAGACATCCTGGGGCTGCGTCTCACCCCGGTTCTCCTCACTGGGCCTGATGCTGACCTCTACCCATGGGCAAATGTTCTAGCCCTTCCTTGGCCCAGCCCTGTCCCCGGGGAGGTGCTCGATGCCAAGGGTTGGGCCTGTCCCCGGCTGCTCTCTGCCTGCCATGCTCCTGGCTGGGGCAGTGGCATGGGCCCTGCCCTGCCACCCCCAGGGAGCCCCCAGTCCCGAGGGAGCCCCCAGTCCCGAGGGAGCCCCCAGCCCCTCAGCACCCTGATATTGAGAGGTCATCATTCCCAATCCTCCTGCCTTGCTGTAGGATTAGCACTTTGAATGCCATTACCAACACATTTACCTAACCTGTTCTTACAGACGGTACTAATGCCAGGCACAACGTGCCTCCATTGTAAAAGAGACATTCCAAAGAGGATGGAAAAAGGAATATTTCATTTTGAGATGGAGTTTTGTTTTGATAATTTTATTACTTTGCTGTTATATTATTGTAAAATACTAGAGTATTTAGATTGCAGAATAATAGCTGTTTCAAATAAACCAAACAAGAACATTTCCTGTGCATATGTTGTCACTAATGTTATTCAAGTTCCTTGTTTTATCTTCTTGGGTTTGGTTTGCTATTACAAAGAAAAACCTTGCACCTATAACAGTTCTGTTTCTCCCTCTTTCCCCAATCCCCCCCGCCCCGCTCCAGACACTTAAATTGGCCTGACAGTACCTTGAACAAGTAAGATAGTAAGAGTCTCTGTAGGAGACATATGAAAATAAATTAATTTGAAGAATTTTGTACATTTATTGGTGTGCAGGTAAAATCCTACTTCAATTCCAGTTTAGTCTAAGTAAACCAAGGAGAGTAAAGGTGGGTTCTTAGCCTAGTGTGTATTTGTGTAATTCCAGTCTACTACAGCTGCACACCTTGCCCTGCCAGCTCCATTGTGAAGAAGGTAAACTGCCCCATCAATCAAAATACCAAATATCTATGTAAAACTACAATTTTGTAGTTGAGTGACTACACATAAATAATCAATAAATGCAAACTGAATTCAAAAGTGAGATATGGGATTGTCCTTCTCAAAGTCACAGCACAGAACTCACAACTTAGAGGAGAAGAAATGAGATAGTATAAAAGGGTATCTGAATGAATCACTTTGTACTCCTGATACAAGCAGATAATACCAGAAGTTTGTCAATTTTTCAGCAGCCATCCAGACTATATTGCTTCCAGATTACATTGCTAGAAGTGAAGATCTCTCCCTGCTCCCATCCTATTCCCAGGATTTGTGTTCCCCTAGAGCTTTTGAAGAAGAAGAAGAGGGCCTCAGAGACTGTTCTGTCTTGCTGCTGGTGAGAATACCTCTCTGGATTGATCTTGTATTTTAACACCCTGTTGTATCCCAACTGCACTTTTACTCAACATACAGAAGCTAAATTGGGAGAAAATGGCTTGCATAAAAGACCAAAATCTCAGAAGGCTTTGAACCCTTAAATAATATGGAAGATCACAAGAAGCCCATTCAAGTTAGAAGAATCTGTTCATCATATTGAATTATATCAGTACCATCCTTCTCTTTATTGCCCTTAGAGTGTGTGGAGTCAAAGACAAAATGGCATAACAAATGACACTCTGTGGCCTGCTGATTCCTGCCTGCCATTTGTACGTTAAATCACCAGCAGCTGTCATGATCAGAAAGAGTGGTAGTCAGTGTTGGAAGGGAAAAACATACACAGAAAAAATCGAGGGCTTGATTCCTTAGGGGAAGAAAGCAAAACAAAATAGAAATGGAGCAGTAAAGACAATACAGGTGGTGAATGAATAACTCACAATGTTGTAAAAGGAATATGGGGCAAGTGCTTTATAAGCATCACTTACATATCTCAGTACTTCTGACTGAATTTGTATTGCATGTTGCCTCTCAAAAAGTCAATGGAAAATGCTTTTAAATGTCAGGCATTTTTATTAGGATTGTTTACGTGTGCTTATGTTGTGCAATAGCTGCTACAATAAGCAGAAGTTTGGAGTTTTGGAAGGTTACAGCTAACTCTCGTATTTGGGGGATAATGCCATCTGCTTCTTAGCACAGTGAGCTCACTTCACTGGGACATCACCTTTTTGGTTACCTTTCTTTGGATGAACTAGGGAGCAGGCCACTCCTATGGAACTGTCACTTGGTCCATACTCAGGCTGAAAAGAGGGTTCCTTCACAAGTCAGAACCAAAAAGAAATTAGTTGTTGAATGTGGTTTTTATCTAAAAATACTTCATGTCTCCAAAGACTGATTTTAAAAATTTCTGAGCAACCAGAGCTCCTGTTTAGGTCAAAGAGTGCTAGGTATACTCAATGATTTTCCAATGTAAGGTAGTACGTTAAAAAAAGAGTCCGACTTCCTTTCTCCTGCAATTATGGATGCAGTATTTCCATCATCTTTATTTCAATGTTAAGCTTTCTTTGTTCAACAAACACAGGATGCATTATAAATATGAATATTTCTTCCTCCTTTAGCTGCATATTTATGCAATCCATGCTGAGCACTGTTTTGCAGGTAGGAACTTATGCATGAAACAGTGTTGAATTCCTCTTGTTTGTAGATTGGGTACCTTTCAACTGATTCTCACCAGCTACATCTGTTAGCACTTCACTGGAAAGTGTCTTTCCTTGATGGCCTGTCACTCTTCAAGAAAGATCCTTCCCTTTTGTTCCTAATCTCTGCACAGCATTGCTTTCTCTTTGTTAGATGGATCAGTTCTCCAGAATTCACAATCTTTAATAAACACATCATCGACAAAATGCTTTCATCTATTCTTTAGATTTTGTAACATCTCTAGAAATTATTTTGCTCCTTCTACGTGTTTTGCATAAACTTGTCAGCAAATCTGTTTACCTCACTCTCACAGAACTAAAGTTTTTACTTTTTAAAAATCTTTGTTCTTCTCCCAGCTCAGTAACTACTCATCAGATGGCTTGCAATCTCTGGCGCTGTTTTTTTAACCACTCACTGTGACAATTGAATTGATCATACACAAGCCCAGGGCTCAGATGTCCCACTGGTATCAGTGTAAAAGAAAAATCTAAGACCCAGATTTTTATTATATGTAGAATACTTGCATCAGAGTCTTGAATTTTTATGTTTTAGTTTCAACATGTGTTACAAATTGACACCATCCAATGTCCCCATGCAAATATCACAGAATCACAGAATCAACCAGGTTGGAAGAGACCTCTGGGATCATCGAGTCCAATCATTGCCCTGACACCACCCTGTCAACTAGACCATGGCACTAAGTACCATGTCCAGTCTTTTCTTAAACACATCCAGAGATGGTGACTCCACCACCTCCCTGGGCAGCCCATTCCAATGTCTAATAACCCCTTCTGAAAAGAAATTCTTCCTAATGTCCAACCTGAACCTCCCCTGGCGAAGCTTGAGGCTATGTCCTCTTGTCCTATCGCTAGTTGCCCGGGAGAAGAGGCCAAGTCCCACTTCACTACAACCTCCCTTCAGGTAGTTGTAGACTGCAATAAGGTCACCTCGGAGCCTCCTCTTCTCCAGGCTAAACAACCCCAGCTCCCTCAGCCGTTCCTCGTAGGTCAGACCCTCCAGACCCTTCACCAGCTTGGTCGCCCTCCTCTGGACTCGCTCCAACACCTCAACATCTTTCTTGAAGTGCGGGGCCCAGAACTGAACACAGTACTCAAGGTGCAGCCTCACCAGTGCCGAGTACAGAGGGACGAACACTTTCCTAGACCGGCTGGCTACACTATTCCTAATAAGGGCCAGGATGCCATTGGCCTTCTTGGCCACCTGGGCACACTGCTGGCTCATGTTTAGACGGCTGTCGATCAGCGCCCCCAGGTCTCTTTCCACCGGGCCGCTTTCTAACCACTCTTCCCCCAGCCTGTAGAGCTGCATGGGGTTGTTGTGGCCGAAGTGTAAGACCCGACACTTGTTCTTGTTGAACCTCATGCCGTTGGTCTTGGCCCATCTATCTAACCTGTCCAGATCCCTCTGTAGGGCCTTCCTACCCTCCAGCAGATCGACACTCCCACCCAGCTTGGTGTCATCTGCAAATTTGCTGAGGGTGCACTCAATCCCTACGTCTAGATCATCTATAAAGATATTGAACAGCACCGGCCCCAGAACTGAGCCCTGGGGAACACCGCTAGTGACCGGCCGCCAGTTGGACTTTGCCCCATTCACCACCACTCTCTGGGCTCGGCCATCCAGCCAGTTTTTAACCCATTTAAGAGTCCACCCATCCAAGCCCCGGGCAGCCAGTTTGTCTAGGAGGATGCTGTGGGAGACAGTGTCGAATGCCTTACTGAAGTCTAGTTAGACTACATCCACAGCCCTGCCCTTATCTACTAAGCAGGTCACTTGACATTCTGTATTATATATAAAAAAGTTACTTGCATGTATCATAAAAATTCTGCTTCATATTGTATGTCATTTGCTGATTAATGAAATGTATGCAACGTATCAGTACATGGACAAAATACCTTTTCTTATACTTGGGTGTGGACATCAGATTTTCATTTATCAGTATTGGTAAAACAACAGCACATAGGAGACCTATTCATAGGCAGAACCGCTTGTACTAGTGAATGCACGAACACACTAAGAAAAGATGTCCTCACCATACTGATCTTACAGTTTAATTATTAAAGTCAACAGCAGGATTTAGACAAACAGAGGACCGCAAGGGAAAACACCCAACAATGAGAAGCGGGAACCTAATCTATACAGTACTGACATGCAGTGATGCTGCATAAAAGATGTGTAGGAAAGATGGCCTGCTGGCAGAGGATGAGCAGGGATGAAAGAAGTTGAAGATTAGAGCTTTTCTCCACAGAAATATTAAACCCAGAATTTCAGTACTTGTGTAAGACCAGAGCTCTGTTCAGGGACTCACAGCCTTCAGAGCTAATGAAGACAAAATGCTGAAGTTAAGGTGTGGCTGACCCTTTGGCAATTCACAAGTTTGAATCGTGGTTGCGTGTCATAGCCCAGATCCATCCCATCCAAGTTTAGACATTGACATTAGGTGACCTCATTAGGATACAGCAGTAAGGTGCTAAATAATACAGGGAAAGACAGAAGACTATCAGGGGAAGCTGAAATTGAAGCAGCGCTGAAATGGCTGCTGGTGCTGCTTACCTGGCCAAGAGGGAGCTAAAGAGAACTATGCTCCAAATTTTGACGCTTCATTTAAGTGCCAAAACTTCAATACAATAAACTCAATTTTTGGAGCTAAACCCCCTAAGTCCCAAGGCAGAGAGTCCTCTTCCAAAGCTGTACATTGACCAGAGAAAGCTACATCTTTTAAATCTTAGCTAAACTGAGTAATTGTGTCTGTGCACATCATTCAGAAGTTGGTGCCAAAGTTAGAGCCCTTACCTGGGAAGTGGCATGCCCATGGTCTCTCCACATCCACAGCCCCAGCTGGTTTCCTTCATGTCACTGTCATGCACAGGGGGCACGTGAGGTGAAGGCGACTGCACACTGGCCTGTTTGGAGATAGTAAAGTACATTTAATCACCCTTTTCTCTTGGGACACACCATCTAATACAGGTCTCTCAGATACTAACTAGGCAGCCAGCAGTACTTGAAACTGTAATCTGTTGTGAGGCTGTTAACAATGAAGATGGAGCTTTTTTACTAGTATTAATTTTTTTTAACATTTTAATTGCTGCTAACCATTATTTTAAAATAGAAGATAGCAGCTGAAGTTTTAAATCAACAAAGAAACTCAAATAGTTACTGCAGTTCATTATTAGCTTCGAAGAAAACAGAGCAGTGATTATTTCCCTAATTGTCCTTAAAGTCATTATTACACATGCAAGTACAATTTGGTACTCTCCAGAGTCTTTCCCTCATTACACTGTGTGATTCACTAAATTACACGATTGTGATTAGTGCGGCAATCGGTGTCCAAGTGGTATCAGGCAACTGCTGGGCTCCTTTTGCGGAGGTCAATTTAATTACATTGTGCATGACAGAAACCAGGCCAACTGAGTATTGCCTTTGCCACCAGCAATTGACACCTGAGTGTTAATGAGCTGGTAATTAAGAGTTGGCACAGACAGGCACATTTTAGTGTTTGGGACTGGGATTACCATATGCTTCAATGCCTCTATGCTAAAAGCCTGAAGTTATCCATTTTCTAAAATATACAGGATTTAAAAATAAAGGCAAATTATGGCATTTGCAAATAACAAGCAAGAAAACACTTTTATTCAGGACTGAATTCTGCCGCTCATGATCTTCTGTGAAATCCTCTTTCTACTTCTAATCTTTTAGCCAGCATTTTATTTTTTGTAATGTTTACCAATTGCCTATAATCAAAGGGATGTTTTAAAGTTTGTTTAAAAGTAAATAATCATTACTATTACTTTCACTACTGTAGTTTGGCATAGAAAATTTAATCAGAGCTGAACCTGTATTGAAAGATCTTACAATTTAGAAATCAATGCAATATCTTTCTCAAAGAAGAGAAAAACCAAAACTGGTAAACATTAACAGACATGCATGTTATTACTCAGAGGCTATAAATACAGAAATGTTAGTTGTAAATTTTCTGGTTTTTTACTGATTTCCCTAAGTTGTTCCAGTATCTTTGAGAGTCCGGACTATTGTAATCTACCATTATTAAAATGAAATCTTGTGTTCCAGCCTCTTCACAACATAGCTTTATAGAAAAAGTCATGCATCTCTGCATTTCTAAATATCCAGGATGCAAATTCTCTAATCTTTGGTATCATGGGTAATATTGGGTTTAACTTTTTGTGAGGCTTTTCTCAGCCAAACAATGATTACCAGGCTCTTCCTGGAAAACCGGACAGGCGTGGGTTTGTCTGCAGCGTGTCACCTAGGAAGAGTGAAATGGCTGGCTGCTTTTGCAGAAGGTAGTGGGAGAGGCAAAAGGCAGCTCCGCTGGAGTTGCTTTCCCAGTGCCTTTATGCTCCTTTGAAAACAACCTCTACATACTGTCTAAATTTATGAAGAAGAAAGAAGCTTATGAAGGAGACTGAGCCTAAGGAGAACTGAAAACTGACTGGCATGAAGGAGAGTGTGATGACAAGTGGGGGGGGAAGGTGGGGAAGGGGACTGGAAAATTAGAGATAAGGAAAAGCTGTATGGTAGGGAAACCACCTCTGAAACATAATCCCAGAAACATAAATGCCGGAAACATAATTCCCAGAAAACATAATCCCAGGAAAATCAGAAAGAGGGAGAAGGAGAAGCTGTGTGGTAGGGAAATTACCCCTGGAACATAATCCCAGAAAATCAGTATTACCAGCCCTCATGATTATTTTGCAAATATTCCAATTTTAATTTATTATAATATTCCTCAACTCCTGTGACTCTATGCAAATCAACTTTAAATTTAAAAAAATATGTATTTCTAACTGCCAGAGACATATGAAGGCAAGTGTGTAAAGTGAGTAAGGTAAATTAAAAACACTCTAATGATTTTTAGGCATTTTTATGAGTTTCATGAGGTTAACTCTACATGTTCAGTGTAAGGAATATCATGAATGAAGTGATTTCTGTGACGCAGTATGTATAGGATTTGTAGCTATAGTTCCCGTATCAATTTTGTTATATAATAGGGTGATACGATACAGTCAAACCCAAACAATTTTAAACAACTCATTATCACAGCCAAAAAAATTTTTTTTGTGAAGATCTCTTGATGAATGTACCTATTTAAAAGTCCTCTTCCATACCTCTTTCATGATGTCTTAAGCAAGTAGTGTTGCTACAGACCCCTCCTTCCTCAACAGCCTGCAACAGCTCCCAGCAAGAAAGGTGCTTAAACTCTGGGAGGGTCCTTCAGAGCTCACTTCAACAAACCCACCTTGCAGGGTGTCTTGAGGTCAACAAGGGACCCACCGTGCACCCCAGCCAGCAGCAAGCTTTGAAGCCGTGGACTCCCTGTAGCAGTTACATTTTTTTTTTTACGTACACATCCTGACTCGGTGCGGTGGCTTAGACAATTTTCCGGTGGCTTTATGAATCCACAGACTGTTCACATCAGATGAAAAATGTATTAACTTTACTGAATCTTAGTTGTGGGATTTACTCCTAATTTTCTTCTTTTGAGGAGTTTGCTTTTTTCCGCTGAACCCTCCCTAGGACATATAGCCTTTTATATGCAGATTGCTATAATTATGCTTTGAAATAGCTTTGAATTCCCAGTGGCTTAAACGGAGAACATGAAAGGGCAAATGTTACGCTGAGCTGAAGGATATGAAAGTGGCACGTACATCCATCTAAAATGAGATACAGGGACGAACAGCTCTTTACACAGCGACGTCAGTTCTTGACAGGCTATTGAAGGATCTTTGCAGCCACAGAGGCTGTTTTGGGCAGCACGGAAACGCTGCCTAGGGATAGCTTATCAGCTTACATTTTTCTCTTTTAATACCGAAAGGTGAGTAGGTGCTAAGCGAGGCGTGAGAAGCAGACCTCCACGAAAGCCGCAATCCTCCCCACCGCAGGCTGGCCCCAGGCCCCAGGCAGGCACTGGGCTCCTGGGCCTGGGGGGGAGACAGCCAGGCCACTGCCACCCTGAGCAGTCCCTTGCTGTCACAGCTATTGTTTTATTTTATATAATATAAAAATATTATGTTTTTAATACCCCTGCAGTCCAGCGGGGAGGCTGCGGCCTGGCACGCCCTTACCCCAGGCCTTTGGGCCTTGCTGTGGCTGAGGAGGCCAGGGGGCGAGGGGCTGAGGGCCAAGGGCGACTCCTGCAGGAAGGAGAGGCGGGAAGCCATGAAGCCACCCACCGCCTTCTGGCTTTATTTACTTATTTATTACTCTATCTTTTTGTTCATGTGGAGAGACTACTGACAGTCTTAACAGACAAGAGGTGCTTAAAGCCAGCCGGCAGCATGCGGGCCCGGGCAGGCGCCTGTGGGGCTCTGCCTTTCCCCCCCGGAAGAGCCCACCGCTGCCTCTGCGACATGGCGGGCGCTGGGGCGGCTGCGCAGGAGAAATGGGAGACGTAGATGCCCTGTTCCACACGATGCTACTTTAGCAGCGTAAAAAAGTTACATCGGGAAGCAGGTACCTGCTCCGTTCTTGAAAAGCCATGCAAATTCTTCCTGTGAATGGAAATACGCCAAGTCCCTTTATATGCAAACTGTTTTCTCATGTGTATATTTCAATGCAGGCTGCTAGATTATGTGCATATATATTCAATTTTTGTTTAAAATGTATTGTCTACAGAATTGTTAAGGTGGGGTGTTTTTTTTTCCATTCATGTTTGCACAGGAAGTATTTGCATTCAGGCCCTCTAAAACGCTCGCACGCCTTTTTAAATTGTTGAGTCGCACAAAAGCGTGAAGTTTTCAGTTTGGGGCTTTGTAAAAAACTTTTAAGTTCCTCCATTTCCATTAGCACCTGAAGGCTTCAGGCCAGGTCCCCGTATTGCTGGGGCGGGGGCTGTGTGGGGGTGAGCCGCCCCGGCCCGGCCGGGCAGGGGAGGGTTAAGGGCGGCCGGGGGAGGCCCTGCCCGCACACCTGGGGCTCGCTCAGCGGGGGCGGTGCGCCCGGTGTGGGGAGATATTTTAAGCGGGGGGGAAAGGCCTACCAATGAGCTGCAGCTGCCACGAGGTGGGTGGAACAGGGCCGAGAGAGGCTGGTTGTCGGGCGGGAGACGGTGTCGGGGGTCGCGGCTGTGGGCCGGGGCCGGGCGCGGGGAGGGCCCCGGAGCGGTGCCCCGGCGGTCGCTGCCAGGCTGATGCGCAGCTGCTGGAAGCTTGAGCTCCTCTGTGAGGTGGTGATGTTCAAAGGCGGTAACAACAGGTTAGACAATAACAATAGGAAATCTGGGCTAATAGGTATCGTCTGGGCTAGGGCGAGCAGCTCCGGCTGGGCAGGCTTCCTCTGCTGAGGAGGCAGCGCCGGGCTCTCCTGGGGCTGCAGGCATCATGTGCCAAGGCATTGCAGAGACCTCTGGTCACACCTTGCCCTTAAATGAGGTTTAAAAAATACCCAAACCCACAAAAACCCACGAAAAGCCTAATGAGGTACTGTAACCAAAGGGCTGGTATAGGCTTGGAGCTCTGTAGGATGGTGTTCTTGAGTGTTACTCCAGCAGTGTTTCCCTTCAAGGCTGTATCAGGCGTTGGACCTCAGCACTAGGGGCTCTTTAGCTGATAGAGAGAAGCCAACCTCTGCGCTCTTCTTATTGGTATTACTCTAAAAATAGAGGCATAATAAATAATGAAATAGAGCTGAGTAGAAAATAACTATTCTGGAAGTAATACTTTCTAAATCCTGGAATTATTTATTTATATTGATGAAGGCTTTTTTTTAAAGCGTGAAACAATAGGAGGTTTCCACCTCCATGGAAAACCTCTGCCTTGATCTAGCCAGTTTGAAGACTTTAATGGACAGGCCAGTTGAAAACCTTAATTTTCCTTCAGTACTTAAAAATGGATTATCCATATTCAGAGGTTATAAAGGAACAGAGAAAAAACAGAATGTGTGCTGGGATTTGGTTGTGTTATAGCTAGATGCGTTTAACTGGTACTATTACTGAATTGTCTGTTGTTGTTTGGTATGGCTTGGAGATGGAACAAAAATTGTGGTAGTTCTAGATGTTTGAGAAGGGTTCAAATACTTTACAGATATTAAGAATGTTACTTGTGGATGGATGCACTATTTAGAGCAGCTCTCCAAATTTTTTTGATGGCACAGCCCTAACAGTAAAAAAGTGCACACCCACTATATGAGTATTTATTTATAAATTATATGTATGTGCTACTGTACTAATGGATTATGGACATTGTAAAACATACAAAAAATAGAAATTAAAAAAGGATGAGATAAAGATGAAACAAATCCTATTTAAAAAAATATTCTTATTTTATTTATTAATGGTACAAAAATTTTTTCCTGCATCCCAGTGGGTTGTCGTGCACACTCCCTGTGGTACCTGCACCCCACTTCAGGGACCATTGACTTGGAGCATCTTTATAGTTGACCAAGTAAAGAAACCAATTCTCAGTGTGGTGGAAACAAGTGATAATATAACTTGAAATAAGTGCTTTTATGACTGTGGAGTTCATTGTCCTATTTCTAACACCCCCTTTTCCTTCCATCCTTTCTCTGTATTCGAATTCTTCACTAGGTTATCAGCTTCATGAGGTCAAATATCCTAATTCAAGTTCACTGGCAGTGAGAACTGAATTTGGCTCAGCTGTGCAAATACTTAATGAACTTAGTTATAGCCTTTGCTGATACTCTCTGCTATGATTATTATCTTGCAGCTACTTCCAGAGCTCAAGTTTTGTGAAGGCAAGGGAAGTTTTAATGAAGTTCTTAGATTGCAGCAATAGCTGAAAACTTGGTTATTTAAAGTTTTTTGAAGGGATCTTGATCAAGACCTATTAATTTCTGGGAAACCGAACACAAGTTTGTGTATTGAAGTTTAGACATGTGTTCTGCTTTCATTTGTATGTGCTAGTTCTTTTCTCTGCTGAAAGCTATTCTTCTGCAATGAAGAAAGTGACAAGAACACCAGTATGAACAATATATTTTCTTCTCTGTAACTGACAAATTTCTGGTAGCAAGAAGTGAGAGGGAATTTAATGAGAAGTCTGATTTATCTGGTAAGATCTTTTATCTCAAAATTATTTGGTGTAAAATTTTGTGTTTTGCTTTTACTGAAGGAAATTATTTAAAAAAAGTTGTCCTTTGACTGCCACTTCAGCAAATTGCATGAAAATCCTTGTGGAAATGAGAGGGCAGTAGGATGTATGTTTTCATTCTGAAAGTGAATCCTTGCTCCCAACAGGTGTGTAGTAACTTCACTCACCCTATCAAATAAAAGGTGACATGTTTATCAGTGTTTGTTAGGAATAGTAATTAAGAAGGTTTATATTTCCTTGGTAGGGGGGCATATGCAGCAGCTCATCGGTTGTGTAACCTCACAGAGAACTGATCCAGTGTTCAGTGTGTACTTCAAAGGGCTAAAGTCAAAAGGGGAGATACCGCATGTCCCCTCTTTAATGCAGTGCAATGCAGAGATCCTTGAGCTAGCTCAGATGTCTCCAGCGTGAACTCCTGCCCTCAGTAAGGAGTTTCCATCCCTGCTCCCCTGCCACTTAAGACAGATGCAATCCTTTGCTGTTGCCACTGTTTTACTTCTGGGACCTGAACTGGTGTCTTTGCAGGGCAGTACACTATGCTGACTTTTTTATCAACCTATTTGCTGAGTTCTCTGAACCAAAATGTACAAACTGGTGTCGATGTACAGTATGGCTCCTGGAATTTTCAGTTTAGCTAAATAATCATTACAGAATCTTTATGTAGTATATAGAGCATGATAGATGTTAAAAACTGGATTTGGAGAAATGAGTGCACTGAGTGCAAGATCTCTCCAGTTAACTGACAGGGAACGCTGACTGAAAACAGGATGCCAGTGTCTATGTGAATCTCATTTTTGTGCTTATGATTTAACTCTTATTTATTCATTACATAGGAAATCTGTAAAGCAAGGTTCTGATTTAGGCAATTATCATGCAAATTGGCATCAAGTTCAGGCAGTGTAAACTGTAAGAGGCGAAATATTCAAGGAATAGGTTGAGTGCTTGGTGTTTGGAGTAGCACGTTCAGGGTGTATGACAAACGTTTTGCTGATCAGGCAAGCTGAACAGTCAATGTTATGTTAAATGGTGGCTGGAGAGGGAAGAGAAACTGTATATGATGTCCTGGCTGCTGCTATGCTCTTGGAAATATTTTCCTTCACTGGAAGGGGAAAGAAGGAGAAACTGCACCTTTCCTAGTGTGCTCAGACTGGGGAAGGCTCTGGTGAATGGAGTGAAGTGGTCAGCTAGTGAGATGGGCAGCAAGAGGAGGCCCTGCTTTCAGCAGGGAGCTGCTGGCCAAGCCTGACCTCAGGAGTGATGACAGACTTTACAGAGACCTAAGAGAGGGCTGTCTGATGTCTGCTCCCCTTGAGAAAGGGCTGAAAGCTGTTGGGCTAGTAATCAGGACTGGGAGGGACCCCTCACATTATTTCTGAGATGTGAGTAGGGGGAGGGAGATGTTCCCCCTACCTCAGTGGTTTCTTTAATCTGGTCGCCCACTGGATTTAAGACTTTTTTTCTGCTTATGTGCTGTCTTGCAAAATGATGTCTTGGTGCATTCTAAAAAAACTGTTCAACTCTGTAAGCCTGTTTTTGAGGAAGAGGCATAAAAAGATTAGGCAGCCACTCCTCCAAGTCTTGTGGAGCTCAAGTCTCAGTATGATTCTGGATTTCATTTCAACCTGGGCTCTTTCCTTTAAAGTGGAGAAGAAATCTGAATAGAGAAGGGGGGTGGGAGATTGTATCTTTGTTATTCAAAGAAATTAACTTTGAAATTTAAGTTACAGGTGCTTGGCCATTTACCTCTTGATATATAGAGGGTTTTGTGTCTTCTAGTGCATAAAAATCTTGTTGTTTTTCTTTAGTTAAGAAAAAGACTACTTGGGAGAAGAGAAATCTGTAGGCAATTTAATTCATAGAGGGTAAGGTTTCTGAACTTGTCTGATCAACATAACCTCACTTAATTTGAAAGAAATTGCATTTCATACTGCTGTTTTTAGAGTACCTGGTTACTGTCATTGAATACAATAAAACTACTGCTTAAAGGTCTTTTTCTCTATAAACTCCTTTAGTCATGCTGGGGAAAAAGTAATTTTCCCTAGTACTATCTTCTTGCTTAATATGTATCCATCTTCCTCTCTACTTGTGAGCTCAGATAAATGTAAACAAACATACATGTTATTGGAAGATTGAAGAAGTGATTTAATGATTACAACCCTTCTCCACCCTTCTGATTGTTGGGACTACTTTATATTAGACTTATTTTGGGGATGCTACACTGATGGCTGTATGGGCTAGCATGTTGCATCTCACTATCCAGTGATTTATTTGTTTGAAGATCTACACTTAAGAACTGACTGTGTGAAAAAAGGTATTGACATCTACCTTCTTTTTTACTTGCTGTCATAAAGAAAATACAAACAGGTGGGCTGGTAGGTACTGCTTCCAGGGTGATGTCTGTGGGTGTGAATGCCAGTGGGCTTAGTCCCACATCTTCCAGGTAATTAATTTCATAATAAGTCACCAAGCAATTCAGACAGTGATTAGCCTCAAATATTCCTGAGGCTTAATATACTGACCTGTAGCGTGTGCTATGCTGTTCATCCCTTGAGCCTCTTTCTGTTTCTTGCAGATGCTGTAGAATAAATCAGAAAAGGTTGGATTTTGAGGACTGAAGTGACACCCTGGTAATTTTGTTATTAGACTGATTTTTGTAGGCAGAAGAAATAGATAGGCAACCTCACAATCTATGCCCCATCCATTCTCATCCTTTCTTACTGTTCTTTAACAACAATAAGCTTATATCTAAATCTGAGGTCTTGACCGTGTCCTCTTAAATCCCTATCATCTCTCTTACCCTCTTTTGCTTTTGGCAAAATGTTGTTCCTTTCACTTTGGCTCATAGGACTGGATTATCTTTGACATGAGAGCTGTGTGTCTGTAGTGAGAGGCAAGAATCAGAAGGCAGCTCTGTGCATCCACTGATCCACAAACCAACATTCCTCTTGAAATGCAACTGTGTAGATTAACAAGGTACCCTCTGCAGGCTTGCTCAGAAGCATACAAGGTTGTGAAATGCCCACAAGTTGCTTAGTTTCACCCTTTGCAGATTGGGAAGCATCAGTTTTGTTGTTTCCAGTATCTCTGGAGGTGGTAAACTGTGGTACTTAGTGATTCAGATCCTGGGCTACAACCATGTGAAAGAATGCACATTCATTTGTGTGCAAATGAGTTATGTACTTTAGGATGTTTCACTCATAACTGTTCCCTGAAGAAACCAGAATAAAATGCTGCCTAATAAATTAGGAGATGTGCTAAGATTTGTACAGCTCTCAGAACGGTGGAGAGGACAGACATCCAGGTGCTGTTAGGACCACTCCTCACCATGTTGAACCTCAATTCTCTTGGGAATCATAGAGCCCAAGAGATGCTTCGCATCCAGGAAAGATGGACTTACATGAGTCTGTTTTGTCAGTCTCCAAGACAAGCAGCCCTGTCTGGTACTCTGTGGTTGCTGGGGATTAGATCATCCCCTGCCCTGTTCTTGTCTCTCACGTGTCTGTCTCTAGTGGTGTTACCTTCAAGAGATGTCACTCCTTTGAAAGCCTGTCTTCCCTCAGCATTTCAAACTAGTGCACGGTTGGATGATGGTTGTTCAGCTCTTCCTGTGAAGATCCAGGTTTAAATTGATGACCAAATTGACTTTTCATGCGCAAATTTGGGCATGACAGTGAAGAATTACTTCTGAGCTTTGCAATAAATATGATAATAATAACAACAATTATCATACAGATAGGAGAGAGCTGGAAGAAAATTGTTAGTCTAGATGGGGAAGTACACTCAATTTCCTTCTGTATTGTTGTAGGTGAAGAGGGCAAGTAGTATCTGCCTGTGGATCACTTATGTTCTTTGTTTAATCCCAGGAGCAAGGAGGACTGGAGAAGCCCATCCAGCACCAGCCTGGTTTTTGAGTGGCCTGATATGTAGCTTCTGTTCGGGTTAATGGTGGTAGTTTGAAGAGTTGTTTTAGTTTTTTAAATAGCTTCCTTTTCTATGCTAGATAATACTTCAAAACTGTTTTCAAAGATAAAATTTATAAAATAACTTAAAGTCAAGTTCTTCACAGTGAATGTTCCAGACTGACTTAAGGGAGATCTGCAGAAAACAGGAAAGTTAACCACATGAGTGCTAGATAAAGTCCTTTTCATGGATTTAGTTACATACCTGATGAAAAATGAGAAGATAACACTCGTCTATTTGATCAGCTGGATTTTGATTAATTAAGAGCAGAAGCACCTAAACCTTCAGAATACTGTTGTCCTTGAAAGGAGGAAAAAGAGTGATAAACTTCATTCCCTGCAATGTTGGACCTAAAGTGTAACTAGCAGTGCTTGCAAAATAGTAAAAAGGAGAGATGAGAATAACCTGTATAATTCAATAATCATACTGTTACTTTGTATATTACATTTGGAGTTCAGTGTTTCACTTTTGATATAACTTTGGATTATATAATGGTTTTGAAATAAATATGATTTGAGCTGCATCACTTCTGAGGAGCGAAAGAGATGATTACTGTATCTTAAAAGTATGAAAGACTCATACTGGGGCAAAGAAGGTGGCACTAATGTGCTCAGAACTAGTATGTGTATGTACATATACATACACCTGACATTGCAGAAGTATTATAGGAGAACACTTAGGAATTTATTTCGATAACTCTAAAACACTTCCAGAAAATGCGCTGGATTGAAAGAAGTTGCAAGTTTTTTAATGTGACAGAACAAAAGTCTAGCTGCTGCTGAAAACAGAAGGTGAAAATACAGAATGGACAGGTGATATTTAATGAACAGTAGCTGTGTATTATTGAACATCAGAAAAGGATCTATATAGCCAGATTAAAGACAGATGACCTTTTTAGAGTTTAGTTAACCTTTTGGTCACTTTTGAGAGTTATCACTTATGAAGATAAAGGTCAAGCTCAAGCTTGGTCTTCATATATTATCTTTTTCCTGTGATGAAAGGTATGACTCTCTCGGTTCTGCTTTCTTAAGGAGCTATAGGAGTAGTTCAGTTTAACAAGAGTAGAGTGTGGAACGCTTTTATGTTTTTCTAATCCTTGTCAAAATGGTTTTGAATGGGGAATCCTCTTGTACAAAATGGATGGTCCTTGGTCTTTAATCTTTTCAGTATCTTCATGTTAGTGTAAGAAAAAAAAATTGTGAAAGAGGTCAGTGCTTAGTATAAACTGATGCATTACTTTTGAAATCAATCTAGTCATGCAAACTTGCACTGAGTAGCCTTTGTTTTTAAAAATAGCTTGGTGAGAAGAAAGACAAGCTATTGCACCCAAGAACTCCATAATAAAAACCAGCAGTTTCACAGTTATTTGTGGATTAATAGGTGTACAAACTCCTGATCGGCAAACTGCTTGTGAATGTGGCACACTCATTTATAGCCACTCCGAAGAAGGCCATGGCTAATCCTTTACTAAGAAACCTACTCAACAGTTGCTAATTCTGGCAGGTTATTACTTTTTTTGGTTTGGTGTTGGGGTTTTTGAGTTTATTTTTTTGAATTGCATCCTTTAGGTAAAATTGGAAGCCTACTTCAGACAGCTGTTTGACTAGTTTCAGCATTTAGGTTACTGTTACAGATGGGCAGAATAGTTTCTAAATTTGTTAGGCTTTTTCATCTACCCTTCTTTAGCTGATGTAACCAGGACCAGAATGAAATGAAATCTTGCATCACACAGGAGATGCATGCATATACGACTGGGTATCCAAGTATTTTTCTTGGTGGTTTCAGTGGAAATTTAATAGTTCTCTGCCAGAGTGAATTTCATACCCAGGGAAGAGGGGCTGCAAGTGACAGATATAAAAGCTGCCACTCGTGCTTTCGCTTCTGCCTCTCATGAGAGCAGCAGGTAGGGAAACTGGACTGACTGTTAGAGGACTGTCAATGGTTTTGAGAATATAGACTTTGTAGAAAATAAATGACAGTACTGTAAGTGCAAATAATGAAATATTTGCCAATAACCAGTTTTCATTATTTTCTGGAATTATAACTTACCATTTGCAGTGATCAATAAGTTTTATGCTAAACTTAATTTTAATGAATGCTTTAGGGAAGATTTGAGTTGAATAGGAAAATAACTCCTCCACCACCATTCTTGTAACATTACTCACTTGTGTTTTGTGTGTTACACAAGAACTAGCCAGTGACAGTGTTTGCAGGCCAGCTTGAAATCTAAAAAAAAAAACCCCAACCCCTAAAACAAAACAGACAAAAAAAAAAACCAAAGGACATGTAACATATGTAATATGAATAAAAATTATAGTTTTACAGGCTGTGTGCATGTTGACTCCTTACAGATTGGGAGACACAATGCATATTGTGTGGATACTGAGTTGTATATTAAGAATACAGAAAGGGCTGGGGGCTACTTCTTCTTTCCTTCAGGCAGTCATTAACAAGGCTGACTAAGAGAAAGACCTGATTCTTTCCATTGTATCTAACCAGTTGCTATACTAGGTCTAACCAAGGATCCCTCTACCCTGCTGCCTTGGCTTGCAGCATTCACCAAGGAGAGCACGAGAAGGTGCAAAGTATGCATCGCATGGGTTTTACACTGCTACACTTGACCAACGTGTAGCCATGTAGAAGTTATGTCTGGGCAGTCATGTTGTAATGGTCACACTAACTCTCTGCAAATTGATCAAATCTCAGATTTGCTGTTCTTTGGCAGGGACTTCCAAAATTTTGATGAAAATTTGTATGAAAAGCAGAATTACTTTTAACATAATTTTAAACCTCCTCAATGATGACTCTGCTGGAGGGTATCTAGTTCTTTCCCCCTGCCCTGCTCTAGAAAAGAGTAATCTGTTCTTCAGGTTCTTTATATAGTACATAATCTTGTAACTCCTTCTCTCTCTCTCCTAGTTTTCTCTTCAGATGGCAAACTAATCTACTTAATCCCTTTCTAAAGAAGATTTTCCCATACCTTTGATTATCCTCACAACATTCTGCATATTTTCTACTTTTTCAATCTTTTTTTTGAAATGAGATTAATAGAACTGCATACAATATGAATTCATAAATGTGTGTGCAGTATTTTGTAGGGATATCACGATGCTTTCTGGTTTACTGTTCCTTTTCTAATTTCAAACCTCCTATTTGCTTCTGATTAGTGAGTTAATTCTGGTATCTTTCCTGAGTGGTGACTCTCACTCCTTAAGTGTTTGTATGAGGCAGAGACCAATTTTTTTCTCCATGTACATCTTTGCCTTCATCTTTGTTTTTACTCATCTGCTTAAGGTACTCTCTAACCTGTCACAGTAATCGTCAGCCCTTCAACTGTAAACTCTATATCCTTCTCTCCTTTGTGCGTCATCTTCCTCTCTGCCCCATCTTGATCACTTGAGTGAATTGAACAGTGAAGAACCATATATATATATTTCAAGGACTGTCTTAGCAACTGCTTTAAAAGCACAGTTTACTTTTTTATTAAGTGATCAAAGGATAGGAAACTAAGGGTAGGATCTTCTCTCATCTAATTGCAGTTCACTTTCTTTAGGAGCCTTTAATGAGGAGGATTTGTGACATAAGCTTCTAGGAAACACAAGTATACTTTATTGACAAGATTATCCATGTGTTCCCTGACCCCTTTGAAAGGCTTCAACTTGAACTGAAAAGTCATTTCTTATCCTAAACAAATCACTCCTCTTTCCCTGGTTTGTGTTCACGTCTGCTAATCTTCCTCTTTTTATGGGTTCTACTTTTTGCTTTGCACACAAGTCATGGATTAAAATTTACTGTTCTCTTGAAACCATTTTAAAATATTGTTACATGGCAAATAGACACAACTCCTCTTCCATACATACTCATGCAGGTGACAAGTTATAGGATGCAGTTACTTAGCATATTTGTATTCAGATCCCCTTAGGACCATTTGGATGAACAGTTGAGTGGCTGTCCCAGTCATTTGTGGTTTTTGTTCATTTCATGAATTTATTCTAAGATGTTTTCTACTGATAGCTGGGTCAGGTATTCAGATTTAGCCATTAAATAGCATTGGCAATGTAGTGAAAATGCGAGTGAATGGCTGAGGACTGTGCTGCCATAGCCTGGTTGCTGGTTCTTGCAGATTAACATAATCTCTTGTGTGTATCTCAAAATACAGAGCAATTTAGTAAAGATTTTGCTAGATTTAAATGAGGACTGGCACTTCCAGCAAATGAATGAGGTCTTGTACACAGGACAGGGCTTTCTCCTCTTTCTACTCCTTCTGACTGAAGCATTTTGTTTGGCTGCCTGTCTCTGGCTGCATTGACCTTGTGAAGTGGTGTCAGCCAACAGGGGTGAATGTGTAGTGTGAACTAGGAGGAGCTGAGGACTTCAGGTACACACTTGAAGCATATTAATGCACCTTTTTGTCTTTTTTGATTTGGACTAATTTTAATCTGATTCCATGGGCTGAGTATATGTTTGACTGGAGTACAAAGGGTGCTGTAATGTAGCTTCATCAAAAAGGAACACACTGTCCACCTCACTGTGCAAAGTGAATGGTAAATATGTATGTTTGAAAGCTTCTTAAAGTGCAGTTCTAATGTGCTAACCCATACATGTTGAAGCACGTGGTGTTCTCAAGGATACTGTTGTGCAATCTGCCTCTGTTCTTGGCAAGGCAGGATAGATTGTGAAGGAACTTTGAGGAAGAGTTCAATAACTGTGTTTCCTCTTGGATCTATTCTTCTGGTGTGTGAAAGGGTGGCTCCAGACTCTGCTTTCCTGTGTCAGGGGTAAGTTTGCTGTGTACAGTCACCTATGCACCCAAAGTGGGGTGAGGATTTGTCTCAAAGCTGTAACTGAAGTCTTGTTATGGACCTTACCTAAAGGCCATTAAAAACTGTGGTTTGTGGTAAGAGAACTTGCCCATTATAAGGCTGCTGTTAACATGGAGGGATCATATTCTTAATCTTGCAGCTCTCTAGGCTGAAATTAAAGGCAGTTTTGCCTAAGTAAGAGGTGCCATACTAGACCTTTATATGTTTTTATTTATAAATTGTGTTAAGTGATGTATCCTTTTGATTTACATATTCAATGCTATTATTTTGGAATATAGTGTGTGAGAGGCCTTTTTTAAGAAGCTTTGGAAATGGAGGTCTTGGAGGCTTCTTTTAGACATTAAAAACATGGAACAATTCAACTGATTATATCAGTTCTTTGTTATTAGGCTTTTTTCTTGGTTAGAAAAGCAATAAGGTTTTGAGCTTCTCATCTAATAGTGAAAAGGTCTGGAATGATTTACATCAACTCTACTTCAAAATTAGGAAAAGGGAGATGCATCTAAAATGAGGACTGTAATGCTAGGCTTCACACTGATGGAAATCAACTTTGATAAGTCTTTAATTGCTACAAAGCAGGATTTATAATGGAAACACAAATAGACATTCAAATATATAGCATGTTTTTGAGGTGCCACTCATACATATTGTATTATCTGTTACTTGTTTAACTGTGACTTATAGTTTTAGTCCAATTTTTACCTTTAGTAGTCTTTATGCTTGCTTAATTCTTTGTCCTGTATTATCTATATTTATTTGATGGTATAGTATAAATAAAACGTTGCTAAACATCTGTCTAGTCCATAAAGTTGGCTTGACATCTTTGTAACTATCAAGTCTAGCACAAAAAGGTGTTTAGTGTTTTTAAGTTGATGGTGACTTTTTCTGAAATGGCAAGCAAAATGAATGGGGTGTGTTCTAAAATGCTGAAGTAGAAGATTACATGAAATAAAAGGAACAAAAAAAACCCAAAGGAATGCATGCTGATCTTTGCGTATTTAAACCCTGCACAAGTTAATATGTGAAAAGTTTTTACAGTATAAAATATTCTGTATTCATGGCTTGTAGAGCTCTATACAGCACTTTAAATAGCAGAACTACAAGTATAGAAACCTTTTTTCTTTAAGATTAAAAAACATTCTAGTATCTGATGGTCAAAAAGGCCTCTATTGGCATAACCAGGACACCGCTGGAGCAAGTGGTTAAGTTTGTTGCGTTACCATTGTGTCCTGAAAGCATTTGAGAAACCTGAGAACAGGACATACCATTGCTTGTGCAGGTGCAGTGTACTCATAGATCCTTAACTAGACATGTGGATGTGAACACTTACCAATTAGCTGGTATGTTATGTCAGGTAAGGAAGTTATTTTGGAAAACAGCAATTTTGAACGTAAAGGATTGGCATAGTACTTGTAATAGTATGCAATGTTTTTCACCTGCTACCACCTATAGTACCTCAAAGTGGGATTTAGGCACCTCATCAAAAAGGAGCTTTCTCTAATTATGTTTTTGTGCCACTAGCTTAAGTCGCATGCAAAGATTCAAAAAGAGCTTGCTTTGGTAGAAATCTGACAGTGCTGGTCTTACAGATTTTTTTTTTATTAATGTTGGTCTGAATTAGAAGTGTCTTTAAATAAAACATCTGCATCTTAATGACTGTTGAGCAGATATATGCCCTTTGTCTATCCTTTGACCTTTATCCTTATAACTCATCTGCATGTGCAATTCAGATATTCACATTAAGTCACTTATTCTGTCTTTCCCTTTTCTTTGGAGTATGAGATAGGGTAAATAATATATGATACAATTTTTCCTGTGTAGACAGTTCCTCCCCTCTTGCCCTAACTTCCCCAATCATCATTATCAGGTTAACACTTTATTAATAAAATACACTCTAGTCTTCCTAAAAGGAAAGATATTATGGAAAATAATTGAAAAGTAGGGTAATTGAAACTGTTCCTATCACATCTGGCGGAGATTACATTAATTATGTTGGACTTTGCAGGAGCAAGTAATAGTTGTTTTCATGAAACTTAGTTTAAGTAAAATTATTTCTGAAAAAGGCCATCAAATCTATTACTAAGTTTAACTCTTGAATTGTCACTACTTGCAAAATAGAAGGTGGACTTTATGTTAAAGTGACTTCTAACAAAGAAGCATTATTGCTCACTAGACTGCTTGGAACATAAAATTCCCTAAATGTTCTATTTGACAGTTGCAAGGATCAGCTTGACTCAAACATTTTTCTGCACCCTGAGAGATACATGAAATACTGCAGAAGAGATCGTCTGCCATGTGACAGTGGTTGCTTCATTAAGGTGTTATCTGGCTCCTGAACCAAGTCCCCTCATGAAATGAAGTACTTCACTCAATGCTATTATAACTTACAGTGTTTGCTTGTTGTCAGATTCTATTTATGAAAGACGTAAGCAATTTGCATGAGCAAAACTTAATTTAAAATTCTCCCTCGCATAGGGGCTCAGTAAGAGAGACTTTGTGCTTCACATCCTGACTGCTGTTCCTACCTGAAGATGCTGTAGGCCTAAAACCTGCCAAGTCCTGATGTGCACAGCTGTGAAGGCTAGAAAAAACTCCATAGAAGAGCAAGTGCATAAATAACTTTGTCAGCCTCCATTGCTGGATCTGTATGTCTGAGGATCTCTCTGCAGGAATCTGATTCTGACACTCAAAGCTTGCTTTGCACTTCAAGTGGGGGTGTCAAATGGGGAAGGCAGCCAATGTATTTGACAGTATGATACTACATCTCAGTTGGTGGGCACCTCTTCATGAGCTAGCAGAAGTGATTTAGAAATGGTAAGAGTGATTTGGTGGTTAATTCTAAAAGCATTAATCAAGACCAGTTTTAATTCTAAAGTTGAAGGCAGACATTCAGAGTCTTCAAAGCTTTTAAAATTTTACCAAAAAAAAAACCAAACCCCTAACCCAACCACAAACCCAAAGGAGGGGGGGGGGATGACACAAGGGACTGTAATTCCTATGTCTTGAGTTTTGCCAATGGCTGCATAGTTTTTATCCTTGAACAACACCAATTTCCAGTAACTTACTATTACACTTCTCATGTCTTCAAATACACCCTTAGTTCATAAAAAGAAAGAATGCAGATGCAGTGTAATCTGAACAAGACAGACATGTAGCAGTCTTTTGCAGAAATTAAATGAAAGTCTGAGTCACAAGGAGTAAACCCAAGGTGAGATACATTCCCTTGTAAGTTCTACTTTGTGTCACTCACTGACAATCAGTGCCAGTGTTCCTGAAAGGTTAGCTCTTTGGTTTTGGAAACTGCACGCAGGCAGTCCATGAAGAATCTCAAAATGTTTTTTGCTAAGATCTTGTTAGCTTTTTCTGCATCTCTGAGATAATCTTAAGACAACAGGAATAGCCTGTATGGTATTTTTCTATCTGGCATGGCTGGTTTTTGCCTATGATTTTATGAGCAGGCAGAAACAATTTGTAGTAGGATTTCAAAGGGTGCCCCTTCAGTTCATTGAACATGATGGTAACTCAGTGGTAGGGCAGTCAAATTTCCTGAGAAGAATTTGAATTCAGAGTAGTAGGGTTTTTTCCCCTTTCTCACTCCCTCTTGCTGATCTTGCTTGTCACCTATAAAAGCTATTTCCAGGTCAGTGGAACAGCACTAGTGAATTCTTGTATTATTTTTCTAAACCTAATTGTTCCTTTGCCCAGCTGAGTGAAGAGCCCAAGGAGACTCAAGCCATTTAATGTCTATGGTAAAGGTGAAGTATAATGCAACATGAAAGTGATTAGAGACAGTATGTCACTGTAGCATGGCACTGCACCTGAATTCCTGGGGCCCCTGTGCTAGTATGGCTAGGCTGTATCTATGTCTAGTGGTTAAGTCTACCAGATTGCACAGACTTGGCTCTAATAGATACAACCTAGGATGGCTTGGATGCTGTGTTTCCTAGGCAGATTCTCTTGTGGCGAATGCAAGACCCAGGTATTTTTTAATCCTTGGGGAAAAGCCATGTGCAGCTGAATTAGAGTTTTGCTGCATAAAATACAGGGCTTGAACAAGGGACTGACTGCACTTCAGCTTCTTCCAGAGTTGAGCAGGATAGCATATTGATACCAGAAATTTCCATATCCTTTTTTAGTCAAATCCTGGTTTGGTTTGGCATGATCTGCGAAGGGTAGAGCAAATAGCCCCTACTTAAATTAAGAAGGACATCAAGGGAAAGGAAGTGATTTTTACCAGGTTGAGAAGTGTCCTTACCAAAGCCTTTCCTGTGTCTCCTTTACAGTTGTCTTTTGGAGTCCAGCTGCACTCAGGTCTCTGGAGATGTGGCTTGCTTTTCTGCATGCACAATCCTATTCTTGGTTTTGTGTTTTGTTTTTTTTAATTTTATTTTAAATTAAATCAAAATCAAACTTGACTATTAAAATCCCCTGTTAATCACAATCTTTTTCCTTTTGGCTGCAGTTCTGACTATGGTTGCTAACTGGTGAGCCCTGGAGAATCCTGCTGGAGTGGTTAATGTTTGCCTTCCCACGTGATTCCTATGGTTGATCTATTCTCCAGGGCATAATAAAGAGGAGTAATGTATGTGCTTCATTACAAAGTATGGAGTATTATCTTAAATTATCAATTAAGCTGGCTTCATGCAAGGAAGCTGGAGTCTGGAGTGAAGTGTTTCAGTTGTTCACTTTTCTGGTAGATCGGCAACAGGGGACTGTGTGGGAATTCAGGTTTGGCAACTGTAAACTACTGGAGTAAGATTTACCAGAGCTTGTCAGTAAGCACCCTATTATGTTATGGGCTGGCAGCTGAACACTTCAGCACATGAAGTGTTTATTCGCCTGAATAAACTAACTACTTGGGCGATAATCAGTGAGCTCGTGAGTGGCTGTGTGTAAGGAGTATTTGAATGAATGAGGTTCAGACGGGGGCACAAAGCACTGCTGCATGACGAGAACTCAAAAACTTGGGGTTTTTAAGTGATTGTGTGCTGCTGCATGTGAAAGTATGCTTATTTGATGTAATACTAACATCTGCGTGGTAAGATGGCCATAAGTGTCATGAAGGTGTTAAAATTCTGTTTAAAAGCTATCTTAGGATTTATTGAAACTTTCTGAGTTAATTTTCCTCATCAAACATATTTCTGCAAACATGTTTGCAGAACAAAACTCATATTAAGCAAGTGAAAAGCCCACTAAGCGTGTGGGTTTTTTCCACACTAACTGTAGCACGATTAGAGATATGATCAGAAACATTCTGTGGTCAAAACTGGACAAGTGTGCAGGCAAAAGCTTTTATCTCACTTGTATTCTCAGTATATTACCTATGATGATGATTTGTTGCCCCTTCCATTTATGTAGTCAGAGAGGAAAAATGAGATTATTGTGAGCAGGTTTTTGTTTATGAATAAATACAAGAATTATCTTACATATCTAAAAAGATGTCTGTACGTAAAAATGTAAAATGACTATAAAAATTACTTAATTTCTGGATTATTTGGAGCAAACCCGTTTGCACTTATATAGACTTTCCTTAGAGCTCTTCAGCTTCCACTAAATGCTGCACCAACCACTTTCATATAATGGCTTCAATAAAAAGAGGAGACTAAAAAAGAAAAGTTTATATTGATTATAGAGAAAAGCATTACATTTTTCAAATATTTGCATGTATATATGATGTTAGAGGACTAAATTCCTGAGTAAAGTTCAGGGGAATTGCTCAGACAAGTAGTTGCGTAAAAGATCTTGTCCTGCAAATTCAGAAGTGAGCGGCCTTGATACTGGAGTCGAGTGCCATTCTGGGCACACCTAAGGAACTGTGCACATAGAGATACAAACTATTTACAGCTTTAGAAATAAGCTAATAATTAATAAATATGAATACTTGATAAAATAAAGGTTTGAGATAACTGCTTTTTTTTTTTCTTCTTGCTTTTCCCAAAAGTTTGTCTCCCATGGGACTTGTTTTGTCATCATGGGAATATTTCTTGTGGATATCAAGAGGGCAGGCAGATACCAGGGCAAATATAGGTGAAGGGCCTCCAGTTCCGAATTTAAACCTTCATTTTTGGTACAGCAGCAGCTCATGTGCAGTATTACATTGTTCTTGAAAAGCTGGGTGGATGGGATACAGCAGTGCCCTCCTGAGTGGGTCAGTAGCTGTGAGACTGTGTTTTAGTGTCGGTTGTTACAATCTTGCAACATATTATCCATTACCAAAGGAATTTGTCTGAAAAAATAAACAAAAAGCTGAGTCAGGGTTCTTGTGGGTCATGAAAGGATTAAATATCTCTAAACATTTCTCTCATCCTAATCTATATCTGAGCATGAATGACCACTAGATACAATCAGGTTTTTGAGACCTATTATTGTGATTTCTCCCCTCTACCCTCCATGTGTGGAGGTGTAAAAGACAAACTCTGACTGTATTGCTAACAACTTATTTTGAAACTAGCTTTATTTTGTGGCTCTCCAAATACTGACGTGAGTAAAACATCTAAGAAACAAATGCAAATGAGTCATTCTTTGCACTGTGGAGATGGTCCATGTTTGATCTCTAATATACTATAAATACAGAATGCTAAACATGAAGCGGTGATTGTATGGGCTTTCTGGTCTTCCAGAAAGTTTGTTTGGGTGGTATAAAAAAAGCACTCCTCCTTCACAGACAGAATTAAGAGACCTAGGCTAAGGCATGTTGCAGCCAAAGAGCTAGCTTGTGATATGTCTTCCATTTCACTGAGGCATGCCATGTACCGTGAATTGTTGCAGCCTGAACTGCACAATGCTGCCATCACGTCAGGGGCAGCATATACAGCAATATTGTGTATAATTTGAGTGCAGTTGTCTGGAAGAAACTGTGAAAGAGGGGAGATGGGAACAGGTTTTAGTCAGTTGTCCAGTGTATTTATGAGCTAGACTTCAGAGGGTTTTTCAGTTAGAGTTATTCACACCAGAGCAGCAAAGCAGCTGTGTGTATTGGATCACAGAAAAGGATTTGCAAACAGAAGAAATGATTAATCCTTGTGTACTAAGTTCTTTCACAAAGAAGATAGGACTCGGTGTAAATGTCAAGAGTCAGATCTAGAGAGGGGACATAGATGTTGTGACAAGGTATGTTGCAAATCTTGTGTTTAAATAACTGAGGTCTGGTCAGTGCCTCTGAGTGAGGCACCTGAGCATCTCACAGTGCTGATGGAGAAGTCTGAAGGGTTTGTAACCCAACCAACGGGCTGCAATGCAACTCAGTCCTCTAGGTTGCAAGGCAGTAAGTTAAGCTATAGGGAAATAGTTCCATGCAAATAAAATCTTTAAGGGGAAGAATTGAATTTAATAACTTATTGTATATTGTAAAATAGAGCTGTAGCAGCCTGTAGTCACAGCTGCAGTGGTTCCTTCTTACCCAGTAACTGATTTGTTAAAGCACATAATGGAGCTGTGGCGAAAACTGGGCTCAGCTCTCTTCACCTGAGGCTAGTCAAACTGCCATCCCTCAAGAGGATTTTGCTTGTGACTACTCCAAGGCTCATGCTCTGGAGCTGTTGTGCTCCAAATGAAATCTGGATTCATCTGGGACAAGGGAGGTGAGAAAGATTTGGGGGTTCTCCTGGAGTGTTATTGAATACATCCTATAGCACTTCTCAGTGTGAGACTGATCCGTCTGTAGATGGAGGATTTGACTGTTAAACTAGAAAGTCTTTTTTTTTTTGTGAAAGTCTTTCTTTACTCCACAGAACAATATTTAGAAAGGGAAGAAGTTTCAAGAGGGGAGTTTGAGACTTAAATTTGGTATTTTTTCCTTTATATATGGCTTGGCTCATAGCTAGGTATGTGTGCATGTAGCAGTCTTTTATTATCAATGACAGTTACTCTTTGATTTAATAGTCCTATAATTAATGACACTATTTTAACCAATCTTTTTAATTAAAACTGCTTTCCACTTGGTGAAACAAAAAAGACCTCTTACTATGTTGCAGGGTTTCTACTGACTTGTTTGTGTGCTCTTTTGTGAACAGATCACAGGCAACACACAAAATACCACTGGAAAGACATGATCTTGAACAGATGTGCTGTTAATAGAATTCCCTCGAGAGGTGCTTGGCAAGGCTTTGTGACATCTCCCGTTGTCCAAAAGGGTGCTTGAATGTGCTTCAATGGGCAAATATATCTTTACTACAATTTTATGTCTGTCTTGATGTAGCAGTTCCAGCTATAATGGGTAACAGTGCCTCTGAGGCTATGTCTTAGTGATGTTCCTCTGGTTTTTAGACACATGAAGACTTTTGTCTGTCCTGTTTTGAGGGTACTTACGGGCCTGTGATATGTGGGAGTTAGCCTATTTTCCTATTTCTTTTCAGAAGATGTAATTTTAAATTGGACAGCTGAAGTCAAAGGCACTTGAAATTGCTCCCTCAATTTAACAATGTTATTCAGTAATTCTTCTAACCAGCATACTTGCCATAACCTGGCAAAGCTTGGCTGTATTTGCTTTTTTTGAGGTACAGTGCAATGTAGAAATAACCAAACTAGCTTTTAAACATGCTGTACTTAAAATAGTTTAGTACTGGAAAACAGCTCTGTGCAGGCTGTTATGTTTTACAGGTTTAAAACAAAAACTGGTTCACTTTTACTACCTTCTTGTAGAAATATGATGATTGTTAGTTTAAGTCTAACAACATAAAAATATGCTTTTATTATTTTGATCTTGGATTCAAGACAAAATTGGGTAGGTACATGCTCTATGTGTACACATTTAGCACAAATCCAAGTAAGTGTTTATCTGGGTTAAAGCCTAACTATGTAAAGAAGGATCTTGGCACCCAAGTGCAGATTTGCTTTAGGTGTCAGATGAGGGGGAGGGAGGAATGAATAATCACCAAAGAGAAGCTGATAGAAGTTCAGCCATTCCTGTCAGATATGGTCAGTGGCTGGTATTTTTGGTCCTGTTTGCTTTAAAAGGGCAGTGTATGAGGAGGGAGGCAAGGAAGCTTTCTGTTACTCTAAAAGGTACATTATGTGAAAGAAATTACAAATGATAACTTAAGGGGGAATGCAAATTTGCAGTGTAGATTTTTAGAAATATTTTTCATGAACTGGTACAGAAAAATCATTGCTTTAACATATTTTAATATGATTGTGTATCTGGAAAATGTTTTTAATGCTCTTAAAGGATAATTTACCTGTCAATTTTGCTATACTTTGGTGTGCTAATTAGTGGCTGTAAGGAAAATATTGAAGTGCAGAAGCAGTGGAGGCATTAGAAAGAGGTATGTAAGCCCCAGATGTGTACGAATGTTATTTCTGAAAAATGGTAATACTTCAGAAGTGGCATATTTTACTTGCTGGCTTCAGTCTTGGAGAGCTGAATGGAATCAGTCCCAAGGATCTCTCTATAACTCTCTAGCCAATACAACTGTGTCAAAGTGCAATTCCTCAGTGTGGGTAGTTGATCAAGGTAGTTCTATGTGACAAAGTTGCCTTAGTTCAACAGAAGTTAGGACTTTTTACAGAGCTGGTGTGGTTTATAGCACTGATTTATTGAAAAAAAAAAAAAATAATTCCTGTGTTTGCATGCTTCATGTAAGACTGTCTTGAATGCTTTAATAGCATTTTAGTGTTACAGTTGCATAAGACCTTTTTCTGTCAGTCAAAAAGGTCCAGAGTGAGGCATCTGATGTGCTGGTTTGTTTTTTCCAAGAGACTGAAGAGTAACCAAGCTCAGATGAACTTGTATTACAGTGATGATTCAGGTACTTGGAAGATTGTATCCTTGAAGTGGTATCTTGGTTTGTCACTCTGCCTTTGGGCAGAGATTGTTCTGTAGGAAGAGCTAGGAAATGTGGAATTTTTTTTTAATTTCTCTGCCTTCTTTGGCATCAGTACAACCAGATGCTTGAGCTTAATAAAAGAGAAGACTGCTGAAAAAGGATTGTTTTCTGACACTTGGAAGCTGCTTCCACTTTCAAACATCCCAATTTTTGTTGTTCTTCAGAGCATGTCAGACTCTTCCAAGAGATGTGGGAGGACTTCAGAAGAGAACTTGGATTTGTTTTCACTTGTCTTAATTGCCCACCAATGTTGGATCCTTATGTCTCCTCTCGCTTTATAAATAATTTTATATTTTTATATTTATATTTAAATATTTTTTTATTTATATTTTATATTTAATTATTTATAAATAACATACTGCTGACTTGATCCTCAAGCCCCTACTTTTTTCATTCATTATGAGAGAGTGCAAAGACTAATTATTGTATTTTTCCTTAATATCAGATCATCTTTCTTATGCAAATTTATGCTTTGGTTTGTTTTGCTGTTTAAAAACTCATTTTCATTTCACATGCATCTTCTCCTTAAAGGATTTTTGGGAAAAATACAAAACTAGCCCTTGGAAGAGGCTTGAGCCTCCAGTGACTTAGAGAATCCTGCTTCTTCTTGGTTAGCTTTTCTTCTGCTGATATGTGAATCTCTTACAATGTGTTTTCTTTCTGCAGTATGGCTCGGCTTCAACAAAGGGAGTATGAAATGTTTAAGCTAACATATAGCTGATGTGTTAGGGGTCTGCCCTTGAATAGGGAGCTCTCACAGGAAATGTCTGCAACCCAAGAGCTGTGTCAGATGAAGCTTGCAAGGCCTAGCTGTGCTGGTGTAATGTGCCATCAGTCCCAACTGTCTACCCTGAATTAAATGTATACTTGTGCCTCAGTTGCTGTGAATTCTGCCTAGCACTTGCTAATACTAGAAATGTTACTTTCTGAGACTCAGTTTTACTTTTATTACCTATCTTTAAGAGACAGATGTGGACTAAGTGATGCCAAAATCCTCTTTTTGAACCTATTCTTCTAGTGCATCTTCTTTCTAGTACAGCTGCAAATTTTCCTTGTAACAATGAAATTTATCTGATCTTATATGATAGCTTCCTCAGAGTCTTTTAATCATCTCTTCTACCTGGGATTTGGTGATAATTCCTGAAAATGTCCCACTAGACAAAGTATGTAAGACTTTTCTGTATGTATTTATCTTATCTGCATGTAGACTTATCTGTATGTATTTTTTATCTCCTTTTTCTGGGTCATCAGTGATCCAAAATCAATCTCTACTTTCCAACTAGCTGTTATCAAGTTCAACACGAATGTCATATGACTTACCTCACCAACAGTGCCAATTATGTCAAATATGTATTTCAAACTGACAAATACAACACCTCTTCCTTGTCACTCAGCATCTGGCCATAGTGTGAAATGCTTTTAGGAAAAACTTATTTTCTTACTGAATTTAAACTTAATCTAAACTTAATTACTATACTCATCCTGTAACTTTATAAAGTAATGCTCAACTACTTGCTTTCATCTTTTTCCTGATCTGTTTCTGTCATGGGAGAAGAGTCTTCTCAAAGAAACTATTTTCCCATTTGAAATAAAAGTGAAGTTAAAGTAAGGATCTCCAAATTCTTCTCTTATCTGAGAAGGTTTGTGATGTCAACATATATCAATACCAGTACTTGCCAGCTTACTCCGGCAACCACACTTTTTATTTCGGTAGACTGAACACCACTCTGTTGCCTTTGGTCTTTTGCTGAATATCTTTTAGTCTTCTAATTGAAGTGCAGGTAACAGTTGCTTATCTGAAGAAGCTCTAGGATAATATCCTGGTTTGTCCCACAAGGATGCCCCCAAGGTAGGCTTTCTGTAGCTTTTCGTTTTCTTCTATAGGCACACCATTTCCTAAATAATTAAATGGTTGATACAATGATTAAAATATAATTCTGAATGTCTTTATATGCCTCTTCATTATGTCTTCGTATTTAATTAAATTATAAATCATTTGTTTGTTTCTCAGTTTCCTGCATCTCACCTCTTTACAACATCTGCAGACAAGAAAAGGAACAATGTTAAATTCACTGATTTCCCAAAGCTTTTTATTTTCTTCAATGCTACTCGATGTTGAAGTGTTCCTTGGCAGTGTTCGTATTTTCAAGTCTGCATTTCGTGCACCAAAAAAACCCACCCAAACCCCCACTGTTTCACAAGAAAATAATATCTACCGCTTCCACAGCAGAAATGGATGATGAGTAAGTCATCTCCAAAGATAAAGCCGAAGGATCCATGGTATGTACTCAGCCTTACATCTGCTCCATGTGTTTGTTCAGCAACCTTGCTTTGCAAATGGCTTTGAGGGAGTAAAGTACTTTGTATGCTCTGAGAGGAAAAGATTACCAAGTGAAAAGAAAAATTCTGGGTCTGAAGAGAGACCAGACTTCTCATGCTTAATTCTTTAGAGATGAGCACATCGAACTCCCTCACCTGGGCTTTCAAGAGACTAAAATCCCTGCTATATATTTGAGATAGAAACTGACCTTGCTAAGGCTCTCTACCTCTAAACACAGCATCCTCAGTTTTGCCTTCTGTTGTCATCAGGAGATGATTCTCTTTTCTGTTTGTAATTTTTGCAAGCCTGGTGTATTTTTTTCCTCATCACTGAATGTTGTATGAATAGAAATTTGAGTAATTTTCTTAGCTGTACTCAAATTAGAAAGAACTACTTTTACTGACAATGTTCAACTAAATCATGGTAGTGAAAATAATGTACATTGTATATGGTCTGCGTGTATGATGTTCATTCATTGCCTATTGCCTGGTGTTGGTTAGTATCTAATATCTTATGTTCTGACCCTTGAGACCTCTTTCCTCTTTGTGGAACAACTCATGTTTAGACAGTTTAGCTGAAATGCATCCTGTCGTCAGCATTAAGACATCACTGGTACTTGTCGGTGGAACAATTATACAGTACCACAGAGAAATGTGACAACAGAGATAATCAGACTATCAAGGTTATAATCTGTTCCTTGTACTCATGGTTACAAGTCAGAGTGGCAGAGGCAAACATTAGGGCTAATGCATAGGGCACCTGCAGTTACAAACACATGAAGATATGAAAACACTTCAACATCATTTAGTAAATGGAAAGTGCTGCTATTTCATCAAGTTCATATCTAATTGTTTTAGCCTTTGGCATGAATAGCCGTGTCACTGAATCAGCGGTAGCAGGATTGGATCCAGGCTGACTGAGACTGTTTTAGGGGAAATATTACATAAAGTGCATATGTACTTTAAATTAAAGACAAGTGAGTATGTGCAGATAGAACTTCTGCCAGAATATGCTAAATACTTAGCAGAGAAGCCCTAAAACAATTGTTTTACTACTGACATTTTAAACTACTTACCCATGTCTTTAAGTAGCGATATGCCTATTAGAAGTATTTTGAGAAATATGTGTTTGTGTGAAGGAAGAAGAGGAAGATTTTTTCTGTTCATAGGTTGGCTTTTTAATTGAATTTATTGCTGAGTTGAGTTTTCAAAATCATGATTCTTTAGAGTTCCTCCTGAGACTTGTATGGCTGATACTTGGTTTTCATTAAAAAGTCATTTCTTTATGCATATTCTAGCTCTTACAAACCAGTCAACTTCACTTTGAAGGAAATTTCATGGTAGTTCTCATTGTTTGCTACGAACAAAATATAAAGTTTATCTTTCACATATAATAATTTTTTTCATTTGGTAGGCATAGCCTGTAGTTGTCCTAAATCACAATGTATATTTGAAGTAAATTAAGAAAGCATAGTTAGGTTCCCTGGGAATGGCATCCTAAAGCCCCAATACATTATTTCTATTAAAAAGCAGGAAAAAACCCCCACAACTCTTCCTCTCCTTCTGCAATTACTATCAACCTTAGGGTCTTCTGAGTTTATGCAAAACATTATAAATGTGGTTGCACTGAAATTTGCTTTCTCATATTTCATAAACAGTATGATCACAAACAGTGTTTTTCAGTAGGACAGGAGGTATCTCATTGCTTTATGGTACAAATCAGAGGACAGGACAATGTGCAGCCTGTAGGGGAAATTAGTAACACCTTTCAGAAGTGGGTAAGTTTGACTTTTGGTTGAGGTCCAATGGTAAGTGCACTAAGCAGCACAGACCTTGATATTTTTTCAAGCCCATGCAGTCAAATTGTAGAGAAAATGTTAGTGCAACAAAACAGGAATTTTTAATATCAAACTTCCTTGGAAAAAAGCAAATATTTTACTGCCCCCATGCTCTTTTGTTTTTGATACATACAGCTATTTACATGCATGGATTTAATGATAAAAATACTGGGTGAATTCTGTGCTCTCCATTTGTGGGTGCTGTTTTCAACTTTTTGCTCTAAATCTAATAGTTGCAAGCTAAGTACAGGCATCCTCATTAGCCACACCACCAGCAGGTCTGTACAAAATGAGATTATCTCGTACCCATGAAGAAAACGAGGAGTGCTGGGTGCCACCATGCTGAGTGAGAGGCTCTATAGGATCTGAACAATTTGTTTGTTCTTGCATCAGGGTGACTGCACACCCACCTAAAGCAGTGAGAGTATGAATCTCCATCTGTGCCATTAGATGAAGTCGTGTTACTTTAACACTTTGGCATTAGGTAACTTGCCTGATCAATGCATCGATGTCAAAGTATCTCCAAGACGCTTCAGAGTGCTCGTTCTTTGTGAAGACCATCTGCATGAATATTTCAGTCTATGTAGACAAATGCCAAAAGTGCTAGAGTGTTCTGGTTAGTCATACAAGACTATTTAAGAGATTTAAAATTGCTGTATACAAACTGATGTCACTTTACTCTGTGTCAGCAGGCTTGACAGGGCTTGCTGACTGGTAACAGTTTCTGGAAGTTGTCAAGGGTGAAGATCTTAGCATGCCAAACACTTGCAAAAGGATCATACAGACCCAGTCCAACTGCTTATTTTTCAAACTGGGTGCAGCTTGAACTCCTAGTAGGCTGGGGTAGAAGAGAAGAGTTTGTGTGCTGCTGACATGTTTTGCCATGTTCCAGATGCTGTGTTCAAGTAGTGCTTTTCAGAGGATGGGGAAAAATTGAGCAATGGCAGTCTTTTTCTCTACTGTACAAATAATATCAGGAACATTTGAATGATATTTTATTGGGCTGTCTTACTTGCATGAGTGTCAGTTTCTCCAGACTTTCCATTTTAGTGATCTATATTTCTTCCTTAAGGAAAGGACAGTGTAATTGCAGGTGGTGATATGACTGCCTTGCATGGTTCTGAAATGGACCAGTTTAAATATGGTAGGCATGTATCGATGATGTTACTTCACTGGGCTCAGCATGTACCAAAATACCCTTTCAAGTAAGGGCTGGTATTGCTCAATGTTTACAGCAGTGAACTGTTTCTTTGATGGATTATAATTCTTGTCTTTCACTCACTTCATTTAGCTGTTGCTAATGATGTCTTGAAACAGGGGAGGATAGACAAGCTAGTGTTTGTCCTTTCTAGTCTTTTCTACCCTTGTAGAATTAGGGGGAACATCCAACACTTGCAGAGTGAAGAAGGAATCCAGCAGTCTGTCTAGGCTTTTTTTTTTTTAGAGACTGGGCTCAGATTCCTTTGAAGTTTTGGTAACACTTGCTTGCATTGAAACACTCAGTTCTGCCCCTTGCAGCTTTAGAAGTCCTCCTGCTGCTATTGAAGTGCTTGATCTAGCTTGGCTGGAGTGTTTGGCTGGAGATTGACCAATCTGAAGGAATAGGTCTTTATATGTGCACAAGGAATCTTCATAAACTGTTGCTGCTTTTTTCTTGCTGTCCTTTTGGCCATGGATTGAATGTTCAATTCTAATCTGTCCCCATGAGGAAGGCTGACAGCAAGTATTTAACAGAACTCATCTGAATTTATCCTGCTATGGGAATCTGAAAAGATCTGAAAAGTTACTGTGGTCTCCTCATCCTAAATAACAGAAGAATTCACTTGAGTATTTGATTAAGCTGACGGACAATGATAGTAAATACATGATTATAGTGTATAAGAATTCAGATTTTATGTAAATAGGAGGAAAAAATTATTTCTAAAGTATTTAAGTTAAAGGTTACCATAGTAAATAGGTAGAAGTAGAAAGAGAAATCAATCTGCTAGATTAGATAAATGATGGAGTCTAGCTGTTGGACTTCTGTCAGTCTTAATGTCATAGCAGGTGTTTTGGTAACATAATATTGTTCCACAACTTTGTTCAACATGATACATACTGTGAAGTGAGAACAAACGTGTTGCTGATAATTACCAGTCCCTGCTGGGGAAGAGGAACAGAGGGGGGGAACCTACCAAATCTATGTTAAAAGGACCTGAGGCATTCCCTACACGGTGATGTTTTATTTAGGTCAGTAGATAATAGAAGAGTTCTTTTCAGTATTGACAAGTACAAAATAATACAGTGCTAGATGCTTGGGGAAAATAATTTGGTCTCACAATAAGTAATTCTGTAGAAGAATTGCTGAATTTCCCAGAGCAAAGATTAGCAAGAGGTGCATGGCACTCCATTAGCCTGAAGGGTAGTGCTGTGGAGAGAGGCTGTTTTGTGCTGATCTTGGTGGCTGTTCCCAATCCTTATCTTGTGGCAGTTAGTTCTGCTCCTTCTTAAAATTAAAACCTAATTTAGCCTGATACGAGTCACTGAACAGTCCATTAAAAAAAAAAATCAGTTTTGCTAAGCATTTCTTTGTACAAGGTGCCAAAAAAAGGGCCAGTTTCAGTGATGTGCTGTCTGCATGAGACTTGGATAACTGACTTTTATGGGGATTTTGGAGCACTCTGCACCACAGCTGAACAGATCCAATGATACTGACCTTTACAGTCCATATTTGGACTTATGTATGTATATCCAACATGGAAATAGAATTTTGGATCATTAGAATACTAGGAACCTCATTAAAGTCAGGTAGGGACAGTCCCATGATGTTTTGCCCACAAATGTGCCTTTCCCACCTGCATTGCTAAGGTGTTTCTAATGCCTGGTTAATGATCTAGATAAGGTACTGATACAGTTGAAAATAATTCCATCCGAAAAAGTGGGTAGACAGCCTCTGTCATTCAAACCAAATGTAATTCAACCCTCTGATGAAACCACACTCGAAGTCTTAACCAGTAAATGATAGTACCAATGCAGCTTAAACCAGAATAAAACCATCAAATCTAGAACTATTAATTACTTTTCTGCACATTCTTGGTTTACACTTGTGCAGTGCGTGTCCTCTAGGAGTGAAAACTGAATCTTGTTGAAATCTTTTGTACTACTGCCATTAAACTCCATAGGAGTTTAACCTTATACGGTTGATACAAATGCAGTATATGATGGTGGGTCTGTAACCTGGTTCCACAGATGTGACAATGTGCAATTTAGAATGCAGAGTTTGTAATACTGTCTTGCGAGTCTTGCTAACACAACAAATGGTGTAGAAAGAGCCCAAAGATCTAACCCAGAATAACAGATTTTATTGCTGCTCTCGGCCCTCATTTTCCATTTCTTTCCTATCCACCATCTAAAGCTAGGTTGCTAGTGAGAAGTTAAGGATAAAACGATGCTTAAAAGTAACTTAAAATAGCTTTTGGAAGAGCACTCGTTATGGGGTGTTGGGTTGGGAGGCTAGGAGAGCAGAACTGCACCACTTGGTGATTGTATAATCTGAAAAATATTTACTGAGCGAGACAGGCACAGTGGATGGATGGTGATTTCTCTCCAGCCCAGTTCAGACTGACACCACAGACCCAGAGGAACAGGACACTCGCTCTGACAGCTTGATGTGTTAGAGCCCTGGCTGGTGGCTGTGGCCAATGTGCAGCAGTTACACCTAGGGCCCTGCTCTCTACCAGGTGCAAGATGTCACACTGTGGTGTCACCCCAGGAAGAGGTATTTTTTTCACTACTTACGGCTTTCTAGGTTATATTTCTGGCGTGAGCTGCAGGTGGCTTTAGTGACTGCATAGACCCCAGCCTGATCCCTCTATTTCTATATGTAAGGCCAGTTGTTGTTCTGGGGTTTCTATTCCCTTCTGGATTCCCATCCCAAGTGCACTATGGAAATGTGAAGTTAGCAGCAGTTACTAATGATGTCGTCTATTCCTTCTTTGTTTTTCCAGCTCATAATGGGTTAATCCAGTCACTTGGAGCCAGGCAGATATGGTCAAGATCTCATTTATTTGAGCAGTGCTTTTGGCCAGCCTTTAGTCTGTGACAAACCTGTACCACTACAAGGTGTATATTTAAATAATGATAGCATTAGATTATTAGCAGCATATGCAAAAACTAGAAGTAAATATTTATTTAGATAAATATTTAACCTTAATCCTGGCCTCTTATTAATGGCACTATTCATTTGGTTAAGATAAGAACGCCTGCCAAACTTATTTTGCTAGTTTTGATTTATACCCACTACGTCCCTGTTTCTCAAAGAAAACACCACAAAAGAGGAGTCACGTTGGTGTGCAGATAGCTGGTGAATGGGAATCTTGATATAAACAGAGTTTGTTCTGGGATATTTTCTTGCTGTCATCAGGATCTCAATCAGTCTGTACTACAAGCTAGCACTTTCCTTGAGAAATATGTTCTGAAAAGCAAACAAAATACTTTTCTGTATTAAAGTGTCAGCATATAGCTCTGAAAAAGGCTGCCATAAAGAGTCATATTGGTTGAGTTTAATAGTTCATGCATTGTAAATGCTGAAATTGGATATGTCACTGAAAGCTGCTCCTGGGCAGTTTTAGCTTGCATGACCGGCATTTACTCAGCAGATCACTATAGGTCCTGCTGATCTTCCCCTGGCAGCACTTAGGCAACATTTTTATAATGGATACATTTTTTTTCCTATTTTTGTTACTGTTCCCCCCCCCACCACCATGTATTAGGCATTAACACGCTTTCCTTGGAAACTGGAGCGTGCATTTCACCTCCTGCTGCCTATTTCCTTCTTCAGCAAATTTATTTAGTGCCATTGCAAGGGAATGCTATCTTGTGCTGCTCAGTGGTGTAATATTCCAGTGGGTAGTATGCTTCAAGCTGCAATATTGTGCATTGGCAAAAACATAAAGGATATAAAGGATCTTATGTTTTTGAGAGAGAATTCTGTCTTCAAGGCACTCTGTATTCTGTAGCTGCCCTGGTCTATAAAGGGGGGCTTGGCAGCAAAACGTAATCCTAAAACTCAGATGCCACCAGAGAAGGCAGCAGCTTTCTGATTTTTCAAACTGGTATAGTATGGGGCGCAGCTCAGACAGACCATGCCAAGCAGCTCATCCTTTGCTTGCTGCTAACATATGCTGTTCAGTTCCAGCCTCTTCTGTGCTGCTGGAAGGGGGTCTGTAGTGATGACAGCATGAAAAGTGTGTGTGGGGATGTTTGTGTCATAACATGGACTTTTCAAGTGTATGCTTACATTTTAAATTTGCTTCAAATCATCCAGTACCCTGGTCAAACTTAAAAGATACATTTGTTAAACAGTTTAGCTTGAGAGAGACTTTTAATGTACCACGAGGCAAGAATGGACTGGTGTTAGAAAAGTGACACCACAGCTAATTTATAGGGTCAAGAAAAGAAGAAAATGGTGTGAGGAAGTGTTTTGCTATAGAATTAACTGTTTTGAGCACAGTGAAAGCCATTACAGGCTTTAGATATTATCAGCTTGCTCTTGGCCTTTAATTCCAGTAGCCCTGCTATGATATGCAGTCTAGTAGTCAAAAAGCCAGAATAGAGCGCTAATTTTCCTCCTGTATGATTAACTATGGACATCATAAGTTTGCTTTACTATTATTTCACAGCATGTATTGTAGTCTATCCAATTTAGTTATTAGTGTCAGTGAAATGTTATTTGAGAGATCTTTCTGAAGGTAGTCAGCAATTGGATGTCAAAACCCAAGAAGAATGACCACTGAGTTGATGTCTGGCTTGGACCAGGAGTTCTGAAGCTGGATCTCCCCAGAAGGATAACAGCTTGGACTTTTGGGCCTTAGCTTTTTAGGAAACTGTCTATAGTAGTACATGTTGTGGGGTGGAGGGGACTTAACTGCTGGTTAAGAAACCTTTCTGTACTTTCAGGCTCATGTGGAGGAGGGAACAGTTTTAGATCATGAGGTTTGTTTCCCATCCAGTGTTGTAAACAAGATGCCAATGCATGCATGACCATAGAAATCAAAGATTCAGTATTTTTGCTGTTGCTGGAACGGATGGTGTTGAACATATGACAAAAGAATCATTCTTTCCCTTTCACATCCTGAAAAAAAAGTCAAAATTTGCATATGCAAAAAGCCAGACTTGTTTATTTTCTTCTGTAATCTTCAAATGTTCATCAGGTTCTACCAGGTAATATAAGTAAAAGTCAGAATTTATCTCATAACTGCATTTGCACAGGTGTTATTCTTGCTTAATTTTGTGTTCAGAAAACCTTTATAACTTAATACATAGCAGACTTGATCTTTAACTGTCAGGTGTGTTGATGCTTGTGCTTGACCAGTGTCCATTATACTGTGAAGTATTCATCACTAACAGGGGTCTTCTTTAACTTTGCTTTTTTAGGATAAGTAATTCTACTGCATGAAACATTAGTCTTCCCAGTCAGATCAGTATCCTGTCCCTAAAAGAGGGGGCTAAATTTTGACACTGGTTATGTAATTTCAATTATGCTACCTGTGTGGACTCAGTTTGTAGATTGATGTAGCTCTCAAGTGTCAATTTTACTTCAACTGTGTCACTTTTGATATGAAAGATGATATGGGATGCTGAACTCTGAGCTAGCAACACAGCAAAGCTTTCAGTAAGCTATTGGCATAGATCTTCAGTGTTTTTGTAGTAGTCTCTTCTCTGCCAGCAGCAGAAGATTGATCTCTCAGTTTTAATAGTGAAATGTATATCACATATGGAATATTTTCCTCAGAAATATTGCTTTTGAACATTGGGTCCTTCTGTTTATTTTCTTTCTAGGCTATGTTTGGACAAACTAAACTTGGAAGGATGACATGATTAATGTGTTACAGCTACTATTAAGGTAGAGATGTCGTGTAGCTCTGTTATCAAAAGCCAAATCTTTGCTACTGGTTAAATATTCAAAGATGTTGCAACAGTTCGTAAAGCCATAAAACAAATTATGTTAAAGAATGTTTATAACTAACATGCAGAAAATTATTCAGTAACTTGGGCTGTTTAAATAAATCATTAAAGGAAGGAAAATGCAATACTGGAAACTTCTTTAACCTTCTCACATTTTAAGTGGAAGTATGGTCCTACAAAGCTTCTTGATTTGGAAACAAGTTTCCAGAAGTAATTGGCATATATGTGCATATAAATAGTAATAAATACATTTAAATGGCTATCTTTAGCCTATATTTAGCAGTGGAGCAAGTGCAGAATACTTTTCCTCTCTCCTTTATTTCCTTTGAAATAGTGCTTTGCATGACAAGTTCCTCTCTGCAGATTGTTCTGCTAACTTCCTTCCATCTGTTTCTCCCTTTAGCCCTAGGCTGTTGAAAATGAGGCGGTTTTTGGATGAATAATGCTTATGTGATGACTTTTTTATATGATTAAAGAAAGTATGGGATGATATTTTGGTACCCTTCTTTTTTTTTCCCCTCCACTAATGATGATATATAGACTGTAGGAGTTTCTAGGGGAGAAAGAAGGAATAATACAATTCCTGTTTGACCCTGTTCCTTGGTACGAATCAATTCCTGTTTTGCCTTTGTGCATTTGGGCCCAAGCTTTCTTCTCTTAAGATAACTGATACCTGCCTTAATATCGATTCAATCTGAGGAAAAACGTTACCTATCCTTCTGCTAAATTAAAAGTATCCTATAACTTAAACATGTGGGAAGAAATGGAGCAAATGTGGTTAACATAAGAATCTTAAATTTTTAAGAGCTTAATATCCCTTAATTTAGTATCAGCTTATGATTAATAGTGGTGGTATTTTGCTGCTGAACTCAAATCTACTATTAATACTGTATGCACATTTTGCAGAAGCTACCGTTCAGTAATACAGGCTGTAAAGATCTCTGACAGAGTTTGTGGGTGTCTTTTAACATAAAGAAATGAACAGTTTCTTTCAAAACTACCTATAGCTCATACTATGATTGCCCTTTCAGCTATTCAAGCAACTAATGATATGAAAGCTAGTTGTTTAATGGGACAGGCTTTCAAGGGTTTTAATTATTCAAAGGATAATAAAGGAAAGCATCAGAAAATGTAATGTTAAACAATGGATCAACTTCATACCACTGAAACCCTGTGGAGCTGTTTTGAAGTTAATGAACTTCATTGTTTCACCCTTATCTGCCTAAAAAGAAAAGTAAACAAGAGAGAACATGAACTAGCCTCAAAGCCTTCCCTCAAAGAAATGCTTCCATTGACTCTAATGGAGCTATTGGCATGAGTATTGTGTCAATTAATGAATTAACAGTTTGTCCTCTCAATTTGTATGCTATCCAATTAAATCTTGAGAAAGGGGTAGGCACATAGGTAGCCAAAGTTTTAGACTAGTGAATTAAAGATTTTAAAGTAGTTGGAAGCATTAGGAGTTTTTAACTAGAAAAAAAAAAACAAAACCAAAACCAAACCAAAAACAAAAATGAAAAGCCAGAATTTTGCTCTGTTCCAGTTGGAGATCATCTAAGGATGTTTTGTGACTGGGAAATGAATCCTACTTTTTTTGTTTAATGAAAGTCCTTATTTGCATTTGATAGATGCAAGGTAGTACAGAATGTCATTTAAGGTATTGATCAAGGCTTAATAAACTAAATCCTGAATGGGGGAAGCGAGCAATGGCTTCAGAATGCTTTAGCTATTGTGATGAAATCCAAATATTTGTTTCCCACCTGTCTGACCTACGGGGTTTGACTTACAGAAATGAGAGTCCTCCTGCATTTTGATACTGTGCTGGGTGACAAAGCAGTCAAGCAAAGTGGAATAGGTGGAGTACAGTGTGATCTTCACCTTCACTTCAGCAAACCAAAGGAAAACAGGTAATTTTATTATTATGCTGGTGACATACCTGTGATTGGTCTGAGATTGCTTGTGGTAACAGTTGAAGTATGTGTGTGTATGTATAGCTGTTCATCAGGAAGGAGCCCAAACTGCCCACAGACAGCCGGCTCAGTAATGGGATCTGTCGCCTGCTGCTGACCACTGGCCCTGTGCAGTGGCAGGCAAGACAGTGGATGCTTTGGGTCATGGGCACTTTGCCCACTGGGCATTTTTACAGGAGAGCTCTGACTAAAGCAGCAGCAGCACAAAGTTTGTAACCTGAATTAGAATTTATCCAGTGTGCTGAGAGAGACTTGAACACAATTTAGGAACTGAGAGGCAGTGGTAGAAAGTCATTAAATTTTTAACGAGCAAAAATGATCAGGCACATCTCTTTGTTCATCAGATTTGTGTCTAGTCTTTCTTTTTATACCTACATCTTTCCCATTCTTTGTTTAAGATTTGTAGGCATACAGAGACCTTTAGAATTATGGCTCTGCTGTGAACTTCTTTTCTTATAGCTGTGCCTGGTAACTGGTAAGGTCAGAGAACAGATAGTGAGATAAGGTGACTTCAGCCTTTTAAGAAAACTGATTTACAGTGATCTTTAAAAACAAACAGTTTTGTTTGTGTGAAACGAGGAGGTCTTGGTTCAGTTGCTGGTAAAGAAATTTAAACCTTATGTATCAATGTAGTTAGGGTTTTTCCATGTTAACACAGAGACCATGAACTAGGGCATTTAACAGAATAGTAAGTGAGATTAGTTTTACTTACTCATCCTGTAAAGGCATTTTGTTCGCAGTAGGTACACGTATACTGACAGGGTATCAAGAAAAAGCTTCAGTGATATGTCAGCAAAGTTCAGATGTGATTTGCTATATGTATTGTACTTCCCACACTAGAAAAGTCTTGGAGCAAAGTATCCTTCAGCTATATATATTTCTCTTGAGAGCTATGGAATAGATCTGGTGATTGCTGAGAGTAAGTGAAGTTTCTAACTCTTTAACATCTTGTGGTGAAATAATTCAGTGCAAATCCTGAGGGGGAGAGAAATTCTTGCAAAACAATGTAACAAATGGTATTAGTTAGAGGGACTGAAGGATAGCAATAATAGAAAATAACATCAATACATTGATAATAAAGTGAGTTTCTCTTACTGTGCTTATCAACTTTAGATACAACCTTATAAAAGAAACTCTTTGATACACTGTGATTAAAAAAAAAAAAAACAACCCAGGTTTTGATTTTATGCTGTTTTGAAAGAATGTGGGGGTAGGGTTCTGTGCACTTTTGTACATGAACTGTTTGCTTAGAAATAGCACAATAGTATAATGGATGCCCTTTATTTGTGATAGTTTTGTGTTAAAACCAACTAAGGAATAAGTCTATATTTGTACAAGTGTGTATATAGTAATATATTTGTCTTGTTATCTGAGAACTGATGCAGTTGAAATGTATACTGTTGGACCCTTTTGCAGCATGTCAAGCGAGCTATTAAAATGCACTTCAGTTTATAAATATCTTGATAATTGTGTTTCTGATCTCCGACTTTTGTGAAATACAATAGGCGAAGACTTCCTTGTTTAAAATATAACACCATGTAGTGTTATTTAGAAATGAAAGTCGTGACTGAAATGGTATTCTCAATGTTTTTCAATCTGTACTGCATAGCCTTTTTTTTTTTATAACTCACAACTTTCATCTGGTGCAGAAGTACTGAGCCCATTCTGGGCTTTTCGACACATTTCCCACTGGTCCTCCACTGCACCTGCTGTGCTGCCATCAGCCATTAATGTTCAATGAAGCCAACAGCCTGTTAGGATATGCCTGAGACATTCAGTAGTGCAGATGGTATGTTCTGTCTGCCTCTACCTGTAACATCTGGCAGCAGTCAGATGTGAGAAAGCCCAAATGAGAAGGAGGGAGAGATTTTTTTAGAGTTGAATTGAACAAATAATTTCTTGGACAAATTATTGCAGATTGCTTGGTATCATAAATAAAAAAAAACCATGTGGACTGAGGGCAGAATTAGTTTGCTTGATTGACGTAATTGAATGAATGCATGTATTGTGTGGACTTACAGAATTTCTCAAAAATTGAATTGGAAGTTGGTTTAGAGCTTAACGGATTGATGCTGCAGTATCTAGGGAGTTTTCTACTTAACCATCCCCAAGAATCTATCAAACTACATATCAGGCAGATGGCTCTGAACTTGCTTTTCTACACTGTTATGAGTTTTGCCATTGGTCTTGATGCAATTTTAAATACAGTTACTAATTGTATTGTGCAGATAAGATTAGAATGGCATTTTTCCTTCTAAGTGACCTTGTTTTTGTTATGAAGAGCCTGACAAAAGGATGACTCACTTTGCCATCTGATTGCACAGCCAAGAATAGTCAAACTTCTTTCTTTCTGAATGAAATGCTTTTTTTTCACACCTTATGTTTTAAAAATCCTTAGTGTGGTAAAATGTGATGTATCCTTCACAAAGTTTGTACTGTGTAATAACCACAGCATGGTAAATACTAAACGCTCATGTGCAAAGGTAGAATCTGTACCTCAGAGAACCAATAACCTGCATCATTCTCAGCAATCTTCTGGTTTTGACTGGAAACAGTTTTGCATTCTTGATTCTGTCAATTGATTGTTACTATTAGCAAAGCAAAGGGCTGAACACTGAAGGGAAAAAAAAAACCAACACAAAAACCCCAAAAAACCACAAACAAACAAAAACAAACAAAAAACAAACGAAAAAACTGAGGTTGAAGAAGGTGAGGGGATTGGCTGTGTGTCAGCCTGCTTGTGGGAGGTGGTGAGTGATTGCTTTTTTATCACTTGTTTGCCTTTTCCCCCCACCTCTTTCCTTCAGTTAAACTGTCTTTATCTTGACCCATGAGTTCTTGCTTTTGCTTTTCCTGTTCTCCCCCTGCTTCCCACTGGGAGTAATGGGAGGGGGCAGTGAGCTCTGAGCATGACATTGGATGGGGTGGAATGTCCCTTTGGCCAGTTTGGGTCACCTATCCTGGCTGTGTCCTCTCCCAAATTCTTCCTCACTCCAAGCCTGCTTGCTGGGGGAGGTGAGAGTGGGGAAAAAGAAGAATTCTTGGTTCTGTGTGAGCACTGTTCAGCAATAGCAAAACACTATTATCAACACTGTTTTAGCCACAAACCCAAAACACAGCACCATGTGGGCTGCTGTGAAGAAAGTTAACTCCATTCCTGCCAGATCTGGTATAGATAGGAAAGTCTGTCCAAGTTAATTATAAATAAACAAATCTTGTATATATTAAACAAGGAGTCTTTTCCTCTTATATGGACAAAATACGCTAGAAAGTGCTGAATTGTGGAGGAGAGATGAATAAGATTACAGTGTAGTGGAGATGATAAAGCTGTAAAAAAATGCATTTTGTAAAGCACAAGACAATTTAATACATTTGGAAGATGGATCATGTCAGTCAATCTTAAGACTCACTGGCATCCCAAAGGAGGAGGAGCAGAATAATATGGCTCTTCACCTACAACAATTTCTGACAGAGCTAATGAGTGCGGAACAAAAAGTGAGAAGGATTCTCTGATTTCTGCTATTAAACCAGCTCGTGGGCAAAGACCTCATCTTGTCACTTGCAAAGGCCCTTTGCTTTCAGAATAAATAATATGCACTTTCTTAAATCTCATTTTTGGCAGGATCTGTGCAGAAGGATCTTGACAACACTGACATGAAGTGTAGCAGCATTAATCACCTTTAAGCTTCGAGGAGTTGGTAGTAGAAAGGCATATTTTGTGTTAGCATTTATATTATCAAGTTAGGATAAAAACTGCTTGAAACCCCAATGTCCATTTTTTTTTTCTGTTTGCAGTTAAGCTGCTAAGACTGTTTCTGAGGATGAAAAGTCAACAGGTAATTCTTCAACCCTGTGGTATGAGAGGTATAGTTTTAATTAAAGCTTCAGTAATAAAAATGCATCAGTATTGTGGCTTTTGCATCCTCAAAATAGTTGTCTTCATTCTTGTTTGAGTTATGATTTACTGCCTTTTCCATGTCCTGTTTACTCTAGAGTAAGAACCAGACTACTTTAGAAACAATAGCAGGCTATCACCTAAAGCAAAACATGCAGATAACTTGAGTTTTGAACTGCTGACCTGTTTATAGGGCTTGTTTTTCATCTGTTCTCATTGACAAGCTCTAAAAATGCCTGTTATAACCTTACAGCTGCTAAAAAGGGAAAATAAAAGTATGCAAAGTAGGATACCATATCTCTTTTTGTCTGTGTAGCTGAATAGATTGAACTGTTACCAGTTAAGTAGATGTCAGTGCTATTAAACCTAGAAACCTGATGTTCCTCTTCAAAGTCAAATGTTTGCCATTTGTCTGACTGGAAAACTTTGGCAGACACCAATTAAAACTGATGGAAACAATAAGATACTGAGCAGGTTCCTGGAAAGGAGAAACCAAGTAAAAACAAAAATGCTCATGGTGATTTTTAGTTATTTGTTTTGCTTCTATTTCATAAACCATAATCTCACTAAGCCTTGAGCAGTGCAGTAACCGAGAAGTATCCCTTCTGTGTAACAAATCCTTTCCCTGTGTCTTCAGTGTTCTCATAGTACCTGGGATGGGGGTTAAGAGGAAAAGGCACTTACTCAGATGTGCTGATTGGGTTCAAGCGCCTGCTCATGCTATTTATTGCTTACTGTCATAAAGACAAGTTGTAGCAAAAGGAATGAAGTCTTGGCATCTATGCTTAGCAGAGGACAGACTGTAAATGGTTTGTAACAGCACAGAAGTAGGTTAGAGGCTACGTGCTGGTGGTTGGAGTAGCTGCATGCTGGAGCAGGTTGGGTGACCTGCCCAGGGCAGTCACCATCAATAGAGGTTTGTCAGGAGAAGTCACCAAGGCAAACATTTCTCAGGACTGGGTTAGGGGTACTTGGTACTTGGTGCTGCCAGGGTGTGACTTTACTGATGTGATTTGAGTAGTCACAGCCAACTATACATACTCATGTTGAACTGCCATCTGATAGTGCTTTAGCATTTTATGTTTGAAATGCATTGCTTCAGAGTGGCAGCTATAGCCCCTTCAAAGACAACTCTTCTAGAAATGGCTATTGTAAAATTACATACTTGCCTCTTGCAGACAAAATGATTAAGTAAAAATCTGCAGACTGGTTACAGTTGCCTTCTATATTAGATTTAAGAACAAAGGATTCCTCATAGGTAGAAAAAAAATGAATTGAATGAAAAGTGGTGATTTTTTTTAAATGAGAAACAGCAATGTAATTTGGTTGTGTAGACAAATACAATATCTGCCAAATGATCACTTTTGGCCTCTGAATCATCTGACAAGTATTTTGCAGTGTGTTTAGGAGTATTTTTAAAGATATAAATAGATTGTGACAATCTGTGGCAATTAGCACATAAGAAATAACAATCAGCTCTATATACTGGATGTGTAGTAAAGCTGGATTTTAAAACCAAAGGGAACACAAAATTTCCCTTTGCAGCACATGATTCAGTCCCACTATAATGGAACACAGGCAACAGTGAAGTTGATTTGGGGGCTACAGTTTAATGCTGCAGCATAAGGTGTTGTCTTCCCCATGGTTATTATGTAAAGTAATGCCTTGCCTCTGAAGGGAAGGCATAGCTTATTATTTGTGTGATTATGAAACTGATGTTGATATGGTGCTTCAAAAAAAAGCATACTGTTTGTAATAGAGTATAGATTATGGTATGTTTGATCATGTTTGGTTTATAATGCCACCTGTCAAAGCAAAGGCTTAGGGACACTTATTTACATGCTCTCATTTAAGGACTGATTCTCCCAGAACACTGAGCTCCCAAACTTCTCTCATTAAGATAAGTGTACCAGACCCATGCAAGCCTTTCTTCAGGTCTAGAGTAGAAACAGTACCTTCAACCTCCTGTTTCTGGAGATGAACTTGATTGCCTTTCTTTAGCACAGGCTCTTTCTGTCTTAGACCCAAAGAAGGGCTTCTGTGCTCCAAGGCCTGTTTATTGAGCTACATTAAATGATTCTGCTCAGTTTTCTCTAAACCTTGCCTTGCTTAGACAATCATGACTTAGTAGTAACAGCATATTTCTGTGCATGTCTATTTCTTGATTAAAAAAGCTTGACTGTACTATAGCTTTTTCTTTACTGTTTTAATCTAGGAAACATATCTTTATATCAAATGTTTGTATGGTTGAACAGAAGTCAGTTATATATATATATATATATCTCATATGCATATGTAGGAGATAAGTATTTTTGATAAGGAGGCTTTCATATAAATAGCTGTCCTGCTAAAGGAAATATCTGTAGCATGTAGCAAGGTTGCCAATTTAATCTGTTTGAATAATGTGCCCTTTGGCAAGTTTGCAAAAAGCAACATCATAAGCTATGAACTGATGACTTAATCATGTGTTACTCAGTTACAGCATCTTATGGACAAATATCCAGAGGAAAAATAGGCCCCATTTAAGGAGTTTCTGGTAGAACATGGTAAAAAGCAGGACTGTTCCAGGCAGAGGATTTATCCTTGGCAGTAAAGCCATAGTACACTGGGAACTCAAGAATGGGGTCTGTGCGTCTGCCCAGAGGCTTTGTGACAGTGAAAGGGTGGGGTGTGCACGTGTCCTGTGTCCGTTCTTACAACTCTTGTTTTTTTGAGGCATCATGAGTTTCGGTGTGTAGTTGGCAAAGGATGCATGTCACCTCTGGCACTGGGGAACTGTTCTGTTTGCTATGTGAATATCACTGACTTTGTTATTCTACTTAGAGTAGTTTTGTGCAAATTTTAGCAAGAGTCTCATTTACTAAATGTGGTAGTGCTCTGAAGTGGCATAAGCCAGTACCTTACTTTATCCCAAATTCATCATTCTAATGCGATCATGCAGTGAGAAGATGCAGCAGAATTCAAGGTTTGAGCTTACTGCTTTTTTTTCCCCAGTAATGAAATTTGTAATTAGCATGTTCAAGATGCTAAAGAGAATGTGAGCAAGTTAACAACTCTCCAAATGTCAAAATGATTTTGCAGTTGTCACTGGTTGTTCACATTAGGGAAGTAAAGATGCTTTTTACTACTCAGTTTCTTACTGTCACAAAGTAGAGCAGAGAAATATTGATGAAGGAAATCATTCAAATCTGCAAACCAGCAGGGGTTTATGCTAAAGGCCATAACTGTCTACAGCTGTTAAAAGCATCAACTCATGACAATTGGTGCAAATACTACTTGCTCCCAACAAGTTTATCTGCAAAAAGTATCATCTTATGTATTAGAAGATAATCATAGAATCATATAGAATCGTAGAATGGTTTGGGTTGGAAGGGACCTTAAAAATAAGCTTGAAAAGAAACCTCTTAATAGTGTTACTAGTCTTCTGAAAGAGGACATAGAAAACAGCATAAGTAATTTTACACAAGGAATATAAATCCTAATTGTATTACTGGACTTTCCTTAAAGCAAGAAAATCAAGTGTTCAGGATGAGCTCAAGGTAGTTCACATGCTTGACCAAAGTCTTATTAACCCCTAAAAGGTGTCTTGATCCAGAGAAATATAATTAGGAAAAACTAAGTCTAAAAAGTTTGCTTCATAGAGGTGAACTGCACTGCAAATATGTTGTTACACAATAGTTAAATTATTATCTGAAAAGATTATAGAGCTCTATCATTTAGAAATCAAAGAAGAGACCAGGTGTTTTTTTTTAAGGATATAACTTTCTGATTATTAGATTATTCTTAGGCATTAACCAGGAGCAAATTTATGTTTTCCATATAATTTCAGCAACATAAATGCTGATAAGACTGAGGTAATCTGTGTAGCCAGAAGAGTTAGATTCATGTATTAATATTGTGATTTCTTTGCAAGTCTGGAAAATGAATATATACAGTAGATAAAAACAAAAAAGTAGACAAAACCAAAAGATATATTGTTTGCATATTAGCAATCAAAATCTCTTCCTATAGCAGTCGTAACCTTTTCTTCAATTCTGACGTAGCTCTATATCCTGCTGTACTTTTTAGTGATATCTGAATTTTTCTTCATAGGAGCCTAACAAAGTGTATTAGTGTTAACTGAGCCTGTTTAATCTCTCTGCAAAAGGCAGTTAACAGGTAACTTAAACGTTTTTGTTTTTTAAAGGTAAGGAGTTACTACCAAATGGTACCAAAAATCTTATTACCTCAGGAGAAAATGCAGAAGAGAAAGGTGGACTAGTCAACAGTCTTCCAGCAGCTGGTATTGAATTTAGTCCTGCTGTAGCTGGTGCACACTGATTGTGTGTGTTTTTTTCTGAGGACCATCAACATGGAGGAAAAAAAATGAATAGAGCATCTGCTGTTGATCTGGTTGTATGTCTGATGTTGGCATATATACACAGTCACTTCTCAACTATGGTTGGATCTTGGAAAAACATCCTTTAAATGAAGGAAATTAAGCTTTCTGCTATCCTAGGACAAAGGTTATTCCCCCCTTTCTTTTTGGCTAAAGTATTTTCTAGTGAATACAAGGGCATATTTCTAGTAATGTAAATTGGATAATTATAAAGCCTGCTATACCAATAGCTTCACTGACTGTAAAAATATCTGCTCATGGTGACAGGAACAGTCTGTGTATTGAGAGATAAGTAGGTAGATCCATTCCTGCTGTTCTAGCTACAACTGTTAGAGAGTCTTGTCCCCCAGCTAGCAGGGCAGTGACCTTCTGCACTGCTGAGACAACCAACTGAACATACTTTGTCTTCTGTATATGTAGTGAAGCCACTTAAATCATCTCTAGTAAAATGTTACCTTAAATCCAGTAATGCATAAATTAAGTCCATAGTGAATAATGTCTAATATTCTGAATTGCTGTACAGCTGCTGAATGTGTGGGTTGATCAGAGTAACATGTTTGACTGAATTGTAGTATTTGCCTTGGTTACAGAATCTGAAGATGGATAACTTTAGTGTTCAGTCTGTTCTATTAATTAATCATCTTGCTACTTGAAAATTGGTACCTTTTTAAAACCAAAGGCTTTCATTTCTTCAAGTTACAGCTTGTTTACTGATGTGTTGTCATGACAAAATGCATCAATTAAACTTTCAAATTCCCCTACTATTTTTAAGTGATCCTTGTTGCTAAGGACAAGAGTAATTTTCTGTTATTGAACTTTTAATCAATTCCATACGATGTTCTTAAACATAAATAATTACGACAGTGCTTATAAGTAGATCAGCGAAGGATTTTGTGTAAGACTTTATCCATTTCAGTGGAGGCAGGAAACAACCCTCAATTTCTCTACATTGATTTTTAACTGGCTTCTTGAGCCTTATTCAGGGATGAATCAATGGGATGGCAGTGGCCTGACTTACTGTATTGCAGTGGGTGATGCTGGGAGTTCATAGTTGCCACTTGATATACCCTAACACTTGGGCAGTGTGAGATTGATCTGAGGACTAGCTCTGTATTATCCATTTGAAGCAAATTTTCATTTGGTTGTCAAAGGTTTGACTGGGCATGTTGCAGTTAGTGGTATGAAGAGAGAAGCTGCTGTAAGCAGAACTAGATGAGCTCATTATTCTTTTCATTAAAAGAAGCTGATATAAACTCCTTTAGAAATAAAGAAAAAACCCAAACCAACCAACTAAACCACCAAAATGCTTCAAGGTCTACCCTGACAATAGGCAGAGATCCTGGATGTTGTTGTTGGAAGATGCTTCCTGCTCTTCAAAGTCTTGTTATACTAGCTCTCATATTACGTACTACTTCTGTGGAATCACATCTTATTACCCATTTATCTCCTGAAATGCTGCATATGGGATGTGCATGTTTGTTATTTAATCCCTGATAGCTGGATACCTTATCCTTTGCTGAGCAATTAGATTTTCACTTGGGAATGACCTCTAATTCAAAGCAGATTAGATTAGTTTAAAAAACAAATGAAATTATTTGCAGCATCCAAAATAGATAACATGGATACTAATGTTTTTAGACTTTAGTGAAGAAATAAGGGAAGCATTCTACACAGAAGTAAAATCAGAGATTGCTCTCCCTGTACCTGCATTCCTCTGACCTCCTGATCTACTTCCCTGACCCCCTCCCTGGAGGCCTGAAGTGCTGGGATGCACCTCCCAGAGACAGCTCCTGTCTGTGAAAACCTCCTGTGCTGCTTCATGAACTCACTTAAAGTCTTCCTTGGATTCAGTTTAAAATCTATCTTCCTCTTGCTGATTTTGAGAGATGCTTGAAACCCCTGATAAACAAAGGACTAATGTACTTTGGAGATGCGAATACTGCTGTACCAGACCAGAGGCTGTGAACAGCAGTCTGATCAGTGAAGCATACCTTTTGACCTCTCCACCCCCACTTACCACTTAAGTGAATGTCTGTATCCATATTTACATTGATGAACATACAGGAATGACACAAATAGTTCGATGACATTAACAAAATGGGGTTGTTACTAGCTCTTGGCTGAGACCAGATGTAGTTGTGGTCAGTGATCATGAGGATACCAGGTTTGGAAGGAGGAGGGTCGATTGATCTCCAAGGGGCGACATAACTTTTGCCACATAACATCAACAGGAAGGCAGTTTTGCTTAAGACCTTATTCAAAAATAAGTGAAAGGTGTTTGACACTGAGTAGCAATGCTGCAGTTTTAATAACTTTAAAAGGTTGTAGAAGAAAGTCATGCAATGTTCTGTTACCTTGCTTGTAATTTAATCGTGAGTTTTGATAAGGCTTTTTTTCAGAAGGTTAAGAATGTCTCCTAACAAGACTAAATAGAAAAATTGCTAATACCAACAAAGCTGTTCTTTTGTATCATGTCAAAGATAAATTTCCAGTACTTCCTGGCAAGGACATGAAAGCAAGCAATTATCTATATGAACCATGTGTTTTGGAATACAGGTGCTATACTGGAAACAGTTGAAAAAAATAACATTTTCTGTTATAACTGTTCCTATTCTAGCAATTGCTAGTAAGCTTGTGAGAAATGTCCTTGATCCTCCAGTCCTTAAACAATGAACTTTTCTATCTTAGGTAGAAGTATATGTTGGAAAAGAATAAAGATGAGGAAGAATTTGGAGGAACAAGTAATTTAATGCTAGCATGGAGGCAAGCCAGGGATTAGCAGAGTAGCAACATTTTTTCATTGCATTCTATTTTTACTATACATTTCCTTTAATATAAAGATGTCTGCAAATATGTAAACAATTCAAAAATTATTTTAAGATGGAATTGTACATCATACGAACTACTTGCAAATAAACTTGAGCTTAATTTATTCTTCAGTATATTAATTCAGTTCTAATCACTGAATTCCACATGGCTGAGTTCAAAAGAAGATCATGCACCCCTGCTCCTTCCCTAAATTTTAATTTCTTCTTAGCTTGCTTCAAAAACTGAACTGCTTAGAAATACCCTACTTGACCTTTAAAACTACAGTGTCAGGGGAATCATGATAATTAGATGAAGCCATACAATTATTATTTGTCTAAAATGTCTGTATAAACATTGGAAGCCACATATGAGCATTTTGTGAGAATGCTGTATCTTCATAGGCATGGGATGCTGTTGTAAGCTGCATCTTCATTCACGAATTAATAGTGCTATTACTGAAGATGTTTGCTGAATATCATGGCTGTTTTTAGTGGAAGTTGATTCTACTTTTACTGATTAAGTCTGAAAATAACTAGCTTTTCTTAGTTGGCTATGCCCTATATTCCTTCTACATAGTTCAGGCTTGGGAATAAACCTCTAGCCAATAACATATTTGTTCCAAGTACTCATGGTTGGTTCCTCTTTTCTTCCTCCTAATAACCACCGCTGTGAGACCAGTTTTCCTTAATGATACACCACTTCTCAAATAAGGACCAATGTTTATCATTTGCCGAACAATGTCTTCTGTAAAGATAAATACGTTGCATGTTTTATACAGGAGAGCTACACCTACAGACCACTTTCCAATAGCAGCTGTGCTGCATTGTATTTGGCACATAATAGCTATGTTGCAGTCCTCTGAAATGCCAGTAAAAAATAGCTGCTAACCAACAGACTATGTTAATATTTTGGAGCTGGCAGAAAAGTATCAGTGTAGGTTGGCATACTTACTGTGACAACATATAGTAACTTCTGTAAAGAGCAAAGAACAGTTTTCTTTCTGTCAGTATAGAAGTAAACCAATAGAGGAAAAATTAGTGTGCCTAATCCATTAATGCCATGGAAGCCATTTGCTAAGGGGCTTAGAATTTTCTACACATTTGCTAAATCTCAAATATGTAACTAGAGGGACCTAGGAGGATGACAGGAGCTAAGGAAAATATAGAAGATATAAAAAAAAAAAAACACAACACAAAAACCAAGCAAAAACTAAAAGCAGAATAATTAAAGATTTGGATAAAATACACATCTCGGTGCTCAGCACGGTAGTTCAGTTTAAATACATCAACGGTGTTGTGCGTCTCTTCAGTTTAAATGTAGAATGTGTTCCAGGAAGGACTGTCTCCTCCTTCAGTCTTAACCTAATGACTTCTGCTTCTTTGAAGGTGTTGCCACAGAACATATAATATATTGCTGGGCTGCAGTGATAATATTGATTTTGCTTTAAAGAATTTTAACTTTGAATTGTACCCTGTGGAATAATTTAAATGAGCAACAAAACAACAAAACACATTGGCTTAAATTGTCAGAGTTGACCAGTCAATTTATGCTTTAGTGTTTGGAGAGCTCCTTCAAATCACTTTGAAGGAAAGAATTCTTCCTTGGGTTGATTCATTTTAAATTGTCTCAAGTTAGTTTGAAAAAATAGGACCTCTCCAAATCACTAGTCAGAGTCAAAAACTTTTCTTCTGGCTACAGAGCTTCCTAATGAGGGACTAGGGAGCAGTCAGTATTTATGGGATTATTGTCAAAGTCTTAAAGTACAGAAAATCCTAATCAGGATGTGTATGGTTCTTTTGGTCTATCAATGGGCAGCTGGATATCTTCTCTTACTCCAAATTTTTCTTTGTATGGATGGAAGAGCCATGGACCCTCTTAACATAAATGTGTGTAGAGAAGGTTGTGGTCCTGGAGAGACCTTGGCCTTCAAACACAAATGTGGGTGTGAAGGATGGAAATGAGCCAATAACAGTTTCTGTAACCTTTTGATAGTTCACTAGCTACCCATCCTCAATTAAAATATTTAGGAAATGTGTGTAGATGGACTCGGTTATAATTCTGAGTTGAAATAAGAATGAAAGAAGAAAGTCAAATGCAACTAAATGTTGTTTCCTGAATGTGTAACTTAAAAACCAGAGAGTAGTGAGCTATGTTCACCCACATTACACTGCTCAGTGAAAGACCTACTAGTTAAGTAGTTTCATTATTGAAGGCAAAGATCCTCTGGAGCAGACTCAAAAATCTGCTCTCTGGTGGTAATGAAGAGTGGGTAGGGATACAGGAGAACAGTTTATATTTGACTGTGTGTGCCATGAGAGATGCTGTCATTTTTGTGTTCTCTTAGTGACTGAAAAAAACCTAACAATTCAAGTCTAAGAATGTCATGCACTAGATCTAGGAGAGAGTGGAAACCTTTCCTTCTGTGGTAGTAAAGTGGAATTAAGGAAATTAGTAATACAGTTTCATCATTTCACATGAATTTCTAAGCATACCTTCATGCTAGTCAAGCTCTTAAAAATACTTTAAGTCTTCCTGAGTTTGAACATTTTATAAAGCAGGGCAGTTGAAATGGGGAAAGTTAAGCTGTGAGTTAAACTAGGCATGATGTAAAGACTGCTGCAGAAGTAGAGTAAAATGAAAAAATGGCATGGTTTTGTGTGGTTAAAAAATACTGTCATCTGTCCTCAGTCTACTCGGCTCTAGTTTCATTGCTACACTATCTGTTGCAGAACAGAAACTCTTGGTGTGTTACTCACGTTAGAAAGGATTTTTCTATCAGTAGAAACAGACCACTGTTTTGAAGGGGAGTTGAGGGACAGCTGTTGTCCTGCTGCTCCTCTGGAGATCTTTCCTCCCACCCCCAGAGGAGATGGCAGCTGTTTGAAGAATAAACCTTCTCAGAAGGTAATTGAGTCCAATTGTGGCAGTAATTTCGAGATAGTAAAAGTCTTTTTTTCTTTTCAATCAAATTGTTTAGAAAGAAAATGCTGGCTGCCTTTCTTAGGTTGCCTTTCACATTTATGGCCTCTTTCCTTATTATGAGCAGCAGGTGGCTTATCAAACATATCTTCCCTGAAATACAAACTGTGTTTGGAGTAGATTTTGATTTGCTTGAGGAAGAAACCTGCCAAATGTTCCAGCCCTGATCTTTGGGCTAATGTGAAGTTTGCTTAAGCCTGCTTGCCCTTTTTTGGTTGAATAGATGGGGGAGCACACAGCCTCTCCTACACTGGGGTTACAGTCTGTGACTTTTGTACAAATAATTATCAATTACATACAGAAAACAATTAGGGAAAGGAAAAAAAAAAACCAAACCCAAAAAAATGTTACAGCTTAAGAATGATTTAGACTACAGCGTAAGTAATCTTTGAGTCATTGCATGACAAATATTATATTGAGACTGCCAAACTGTACAGAGAGTGTTCACAAGACTGTTTTTAACATTAGCAAGAGCGATTGGGGGGACAGTATGAAATCAGTTAGGGATGCATGACTAACATTTGGCTTTGTAGGATACGTAAGCAGTGTATTTGAAGAATGTCAGAAGTTCAACTTGCATGTGGTAATTAACTAATTTTTCATTATTTGAATTACATAAACTGAGGATTTAGGGTTTTCTCCAAACAAAATTTTAGCAGAATAGTTTTTCATGGCTCTTTCACTGTACTATTCAAAGGCTGTATGTTCAAGTCCTTTACTCAGGTAAATCACTTTCTGTTCACAGATCTGTGTTCACTAGAATGTGAAGCTGGCCCTTACAAAACCAAAGCTCCCCTCTCATGCTTGTTTGTTTAGACTTACTAAAATCTGAATAAAAGGTTCTGTATTTGGCAATTAGCTGAAAATGTTCTGATTACAAAACACATATCATTTTATGGATGATATGAGCATCTTTTGTATGAGTCAGGGGAAAAAACATGTTAGATGCTATAACTGTTGAGAAAATCTGGTTTTAAATATTTAGAAATGAAATATAAATAGATATAATTGAGAGCAAAATATGCTTATGATTGGGTTCATGTTAATGAATCATTAAATAGCAAAATGTACTGGATCAGGTGTAGCTATATGTGTGTATATATACACATACACACAGTAGTGTATATTTCTAGAACTTGTGCTATATATATGAAACCCAGAAAGACCTCTGAAGTATTAAAATATTCTGTAAGGGGTAGACTTTCACTTTCTGAAAAAGCTAATTTTAAGTGTAACCTCACAATAATAGAGCTCACCGCAGTCTGTAAACTCTGTTGCAATTCACGAAGACCATGAGTTGCTAAGCTGCACTCAGAAAAAGTTACCTTCTGCTGTTCTTACACAAGGCCAAAGGCGTGCCACCAGCAGCAGAATCAGGGCTGTGAAGGCACAGCACTACGTATGTGATGAATACTGCTGCTCCTCTGGCCTGAGCATGCTGCCTGAAGGACACAGAGGGCTTCTGAGAAGCTGTAAAAAAAAAATTGCCACCTCTTCCACAGGGTGCTGACTAGGAGATGAGAAGCCAGCTCATCAAGTGCAGGATGGGTGGAAGGTGTGTAGAAGGAGGAGATGAAATCAGTTTGTAACTACTTCATTGGGAGCCTTCAATGATACTAGTATCAAGTTCAGCTGAGGTAGTCTGAAGCAGCTCCAGCAAAACCCTGTCCTTTGGTATATTACCTGTTTAATGGATACTAGAATCTGGTTCCAACTTCCTTTTTTTTATCTGAAAGAGTATGCTGGTTTGCAGATCAGATTCTTCATTCAATCATTATGGTGCTGTTCAATGCATTTAGACTAAAAGCACCACGTTAAACATTTGAATTAGAGAATTTAGGTGACAAATTAGAAATATTTGTGCCTAAGAGTTATATTGCAATGTTAGCTCTGAATATAGCAGGCTTAATACTGTCTTCTAAGCATAGTTCCAGGGAAAAAGGATTCAGACTTCTGAATCATAATTCCTCTTCCCCCTCCTCCCTCTAGCCTTAAAGGACAAGATAAAACTGTACCACTTGCAAAATGGATCTTTCAGGAACACTTCTTGTTTTTTTTCCCTCTTTTTAAATATCAGAAGTGTTCCACTGAAAATACTTTTCATATTCATACTTGGTTACACAAACATTTTTCTAAGTAGTTAACTCATTGAAGTGTTTTCAGGTGTGCACACATCTTGTCCTCATTTATGCCTGTTTAGATGTGCTGCTGACCTGTACCACCCCAGTTCTCCTGTTGCTCTCCTGCACTGATCAGCTGTCAAGAAAGGCCAAAGCACTGCACAGCTTTTGTCCTGTCAGGCTGTTTGGAAACACTGAGACTTTCTTCTGTTTTTATTCACCTAAGTGAGTCTTTACAAGCACCCCGTGTCCTGCTTGAGCACTCTCTCTTTGATTCCCACATCTGTTTCTTATAATCCATGCATTTTTTTCTATTTTCTGATTTGTATCTAGCATGAATCACTGAACGTGCAAGGTGTTGCATCTTCTTTGCCTCAGTAGCACCAGCTAAATCGGTCATGTTCTGTATAATACTTCTAGATCACTGATGTGTAAAAATAACACAAAATAGTCTTAGAAATGTGACTGTTCTCTTCCCTGTCAATTTGTCAGTGTCTGTTAGCGAACACGTTGTTTTGGGGTTGGGTTGTTTTTATTTTATTCTGCTTATAAAGTAAAGAGGAAGGAAGAAAGAAATGCAAATTATTTTCACTGGAACTATGTTGACCTTCAAGCTGTTCTGAACAAAGTTTTTTATGCAGTAATGTGTTCTCACTCCTGGGGTGTACAAGCCTCTACATTTAAGCAGATACTGTTCAAAATCATGAGAAATCTGACTTGATAATCCTGTAGTTCTTTTCAGAAGAGCTCTGTGCTGTTCAGGGAAATCAGTGCTACTGCTGTGTCCTGTGTCAGGGCTTTCCAACCACTGCTTTTAAATGGTCCTCTTCCTTCCAGGGGTGTTGAAAGACTTTCTGCTACGAGCTCATCTCTCTGTGCTTGTTCAAAGGGCAAAGCTGATGTGTTTTATAAATTCATGGACTTCAGGAGCTCAGTCTCTGAGCATCTTCTTATTGAACATGGCACTGCATATGCTACCCTAAGCATGTATATTGATTTGACTTCTGTCATTTTGAGAATTCCTAAAATGCTTAGGATTTCCTGTGCCTTAGAAATAAAACGTGTGATTCTACATATGCAAACTGTGCTGGGTATGTCAGTGGTGTGCTTTTGGGAGAACAGTATGGTTTCTGTTTCTGCAATTCAAATCTCTCATAAAAAATCTCTCATAAAGGCAAAAAGGGATGGAGCAGGGAGGAGGGAAACAATACTGGCATTAGCAACCCTTCAGAAAAGTCTAGGTTCGCCTCCTGCATTTAGAACTGTGCATGAAGCAAATGTATATAAATTTCTAAGTGTTTCTTTATTTCCAGCTCTGATTCCACTCTGTAGAAATTTGGGTATCCATAAGGATTAGGACAATTGACATCTTATTACATCTAACACAGTTTTTATCAGTAGAAATCTCAAATTAAGAACTGACCTCTGCTTTGTCATTTGCATTTGTTTACTCTTGAGATTAATGCTGCTTTTGTGATTTATTATTCAGAAAAACATTTGCTTTTTATACGTTTTGTTAATAAGTGCGTGCTTCCTGCCCTTTATGCCCAGGGTTCATGTTTCAGAAGGACACAGTGCGGCAGAAAGGTTTTAAAGCAAGTGTTTAATATCTTTGTGATGTTTGTAATGGAACATTGAAGCTTGGTGGCTGAAAGTTGTACAGAAGGGATAAAATTTCTGTAGAGGATTACCTAACCCATTGGACTGGCTGCTGAGAAAAGGGCCTGACATAGCCTCCCCCGTGCCTGTCACTCTTACAGAACCACAGCTTTTCCTTCAGGCTTCATGCAAGGCGAGAGAACGGCAGTCCATTGAGTTTTAATAAGACATCTATATGACAATGCTTAAGTTATTTAATTTATTTCTCTGGCCATGCTATTTCAACATGAATTTGTTCATGCTAGATGAGGTAGCTGCAAAGTCTGGAGTGCAAAAGCACTTCCTCAGGCAGATGTGGCACTTGAGTGTACTTCTCTGCAGGCTGTGGGTGCTCCAGTAAGGAGAGCTAGTTGCTTGCTTTCTGTGAGAGGCTTGTGTCCAGATTTTGAGATAAAATGGGAGTAAATGGGAAGCTCAACACTTCTGCCTGCTTGCTCCAAAAATGAGAAGAGCTACAACTGTTTTATTGGGGTGGGTAAGTGGGTTTTGTTGTGGTTTTCTGATTAGCATAATTGCATAACCACCCAAAAGCGTTCCTGTTAACCTTAAAAAGTTTGCTCAAATGCTTGAACAAGTACATCTTGAAGTGCTCTGCCAACTGGCTCCTCTTGGACAGAAATCCTCTGAAATCTTAGGCTAACTTTGCAGTTGTGACAACTGATTCTGTGGACTGAGTCACATAAACTACTTATCCATAATCTCAGAAATGTGTATTCTGATGAATTATTTCTAACAGAAGGCAAAAGACAGGAAACAGGAGTGATGTACTTGTCATGCGAAGTGTTTAAAAAAAGCAGGGAGACAAAAGAGCTGTCTTGCATTTATTTCACTCCACAGGTTCGCATTAGCGGAGACTTGGGAAAGTAGTTCAAGAAACGTGTTTGTGCAATGAAGACTGTTACCATAGCTGTTCTGGGGGGGACCAAGCTATTGCTGACTTGTTAAGCAGCTTTTACTCTTCAAAAGACAAAGCTGTGTGGAGCCTTTGAGAGCAGAATCCTAATGAGGTTGCTACACTTGCGCTTTTTTTCCCTCCTGTCAATCCCAAAACTTTGTAATGTGTTGTGATCTACTGAGAGATTAATGTAAAATGTGCAAGAGGGATGGGGCAAAGGCAGGGTTCTGGGTGCTCTCCTCAGCTCCCTCATGGCCCTGTTGCACCAGTGGGTCAAGCAGAGGCATTGCCTGGCCTTCAGTTCCTGTCCTGTTTCCACCACCTCCATTTCAGAGAAGGTGTCTAGCTAGTGCTGTATATGTGAGGGATGCAGCTGCTGATTTGTTCTGATTCTGGTATTGGTATGATACTGTCAATAAAAATTAATCTGCAAAATGCATCAAATTAGTCTAGAAAACATTGAAGACGTACATTTGTTGCTCAGATATGAGAAATTTGTCTCTTATTTGGCATATTTTGGCAGTGTATAATTCTGATCATAGAATTGCTATGATTTTGCGTTGCAAATTGTAGTTAGAGCTTTATATGCCTCTCAAGGTAGCTGAGGTACTGTAAAGGCCCTGATTTTTTTTGTACATCTGCTAATATCAGGATCTATAGTGGCTGCGCAACTGGGAAGCGTTGTTAGTATGGGAAAAGATAGGAAGTAGGACACTTAATGATGATCTCTTCTAGGGAAGTAGAGAAAGAATTTCTGAATTTCTTGTGTGTAGTTTCTTTCCTCTGACAGACATGAGAAAAATCTCAGGCTATCCTGGAATATGTATGGACTATAGTATGACTTGCTGGATGGATGCTGTGACAGAACTGGAAATGTGGGTCTGCCCATCAGCTAGTATCACCATAATTCACACTGCTTAGCTGCAGTGGCCTGTTTGTGGACTGGGGTAGGTAATACTCATTTTCATTGATGCAAGAACCAGGTAGCTAGAGCCACAGGTGGTACTAATCCTCCTGCTATGGGAGGGAAGTATATTAAATCTTCCTATAGGTTTCAAACATGATAGTTCTTAAAAATAGATTTAGAGATTCTGGAATCTTCAAATATAAGCAGATGAAGTTTGGGATGGAGTGACTGTATGAGAGCTAATATCTGGAAAGACAGTGAAGCAAATAGTAACACCAGCATTCAACAGAAATAAGAACAGACTGATCATGTTAGTGAAGGAGTTTTGGCAATAGGTGTCAATAGCTCATGTGCAAATAGAAGTGTTAGTTCTCTTTGAAGCCTTATGTGAGTAAGCTCATCAATTATTTCATTGCTCTATGGTTACAATAACTAAAGAAACTTTGGTTTTATTTTGGAAGATCATCTAATAAACTATCACAGTTACATGCCAGCCAATATACAGAAACTGTACAGAGGAAAACAGACTGAACTGCTACCGTAAGAGCATTATGTAGACAATATTTTTTTAGGTTTCTAGCTAGAGCCTCACGTAACCCTACCTTTTATTTAAAAAAAAAAAATCAGTTTAAGAGGATTCCACTATATATCTGAAAAGTAGCCTGCATTGCAGAATTTAATAGGATTATACTATTGATTTCATCTTTACAATGCTAGCTAGTATTTGGTACTTGTGAACTGCAGACTATTATGTGACTGAACGCAAGGGAAGAGGGATTAGTTTGTAAAAGAATAAGCAGCTTTCCCTTAAACTGCCCTGAACCAAACATATACCTGTTTTGGTCTCTGTTAGTAAATCCCAACTAACAAAACACCAGTGGCAGCACCTTCTAAAACCAGGTATCTTCTTATAATCACTTACTCGTTCTCTAAGTAGAAGGTAATCAAACCTCTTGTGAGCTGGTATCTATTGCTGTAATGCAGCTGTTTTACAGTTTCTCCAGAAAATTCCATCTGTATGTCTTTAACCAAGCAAAAGCTACTAAAAAGTTGTCTGGAACCCCATGTCATGTACCGAGGCTAATGGTTCTCCTGGCAATAGAAGGTACTTTCTGCATTTTTGAACTTAATGGAGTAAATACCCAATTGAAATATCTTTTCCATAAAAATGTATTTTTGGGGGAAAGTAACTCTTCCTAACAGAGAAAATAGTTTTATGTACTAAGTCACTTCCTTACATACCAGCACTATTTGTTTATTATTACTATATTAGTGACCATAGTCACTCCTTCATGTTTTCAAAATCAATTGGCCTCTGAACTTTGGTACCCTTCATGATGACAAGTATTTCTACAGAATAGAATTTGTAATGTTTTGAGAAAATAAACTGTTTTTTAAAAATTAGTTTTATATGGGGGAGTCATCATTTTTTTTCTCTAGTTGTTCTTCCCCTTTTTCCCTACTGAAATCTCTTTTTCTTTGTCTTTAGTAGTGGGAGTCTATCAAGCTGTTTCTTCCCCTTAGTTTTAGATGGCTTTTCTTCCAGAAAGCAGATGGCCAGCTGTGAAAGTTAACTTTTCTGTGGAACAGTTCTCTATTTGCCTTTTCTGTTTTTGTTAGTAAGCAGGTGAGGATGTGGAGAGAGAGAGAGAGGGACCTTCAGGCCCTTACACTTTAATTCTTTGTGCTCAGTTGGCTTTACATTTCTGAAGGATGCAGAAGTTTGTGGGTTTCAAATGTCCAAGAAATGAGGGAGCAAACAAAAAAAAGAACATCAAGAGTACAATGAAATACGTGAAGAGCAAATACCTGTCCTGCTAGCTTTGTCTGAATGGTTTTCCCCCCTCCCAGCTGGTGTTTGCTGTTGTCAGTAACTAACTGCTATATTACATGGAGCACAGCTTGCTGATAAGCCATGTACATTCAACCTGGCTCAGTTTGAATGTAAACCGACTTAATACCAATAGAGATTTCTAGACCTGAGGCATAAGGGTTGTGATCTTTTGTTTAGTCCGGCTTTTTGGTTATGTCAAACAATATCAGTTTTTCTTTTTCGCTTTAGATCTTATGTCCTCATACAGAACAAAATGTGTTAATATGAGGTGAAAGTAAAAACAAACCAGTGACCTTTGTTGTAGTTGGTAGGGATTAAAGCTGTGCGGGATGTGAATGCTTCTGTAAATCTCACTGGAGGAATCATTTCTTCTTTGAAATGAAATGAACATAGATGAGAAATTCTTATCTTTTATGCTACTTCATTCAATTAGTATTTGAAGTACTTTGAAAATTTGAGACTTCACTGAGTAACCTTAGCTGTGGCTAACTTGTCAGTCCCATTTATTGAATGTATGCATTAGAAGAATGCTAGAAAACTCTATCACTTCTGCACAGTAACAGGGACAGCACTTCTACTATTGTTTTTTTTTTTTAAGAAAAGTCTGTTTACCCAATTATACGTGAGCAATTAACATTGATGTTTGCTGCTAAAGATAATGTGAATTGTAAGCATAAATCCCCCCATCTCTTTTGAGCGAGAGGGATGTAGTGCCAGGCAATGGCATTTACTGAATGTTCTCTGTCCCATCAGTCACGGGAGAGGGTAGGGGGACATTGTATCACTGCTAACTATAAAATATTTCTGGAAACAATCTGCCCAAGTGTATGGGCTTGGGGAGGACACTGAAAAAACATCATGAAGTGTATCCTGTCCTTTATGTGTTTCTGGTAATGCAAGTTGAATTTATTAGCAGTTTGTTGCTACAGTAAAAAGCATTCACAAGATTTACAGCTGAAACAATTGCTGTAGATGTTCAGTCCTGTCGTATTTATTGAAGGTTTTGTTGAGCTCATGGCATTCTTTGATTAATTGCCATCTGAGGCATATTTTGTAACAAGGACTATGTCAGAGTTTTATCACAGTATTTCATAAAGTTCTGCTGGGTCTTTAGGGAGAGTGAGTGCAAAAACATCACAACGGGTGTGTGGGCAACTGGTAGAAGTAATAAATAATTGACTGCCAGCCAGGATTTATATATCTGGAGACAACTCCTCAAGTAATGATGGGTTTTACATTTTACTTTAACACAGAGTAGCCACCATCTTATTGCTGGGATGAGTGTCTATAGTGTACATTGTAGCAGCCCCAGAACTTTCTCAACCACGTAAAAAGATGGAGTATATTGTAGTCTGTAGTATTTTGCTTTCCTTAATAGTGGAGTGGAAAGGTAATAATATGTGCAAATCATGGTAATAGAATAACATTGAGTTTAGCTTACAAGAATTCTTACAGTATTTGAAGACACGCACATGCAAAATTGAGGATCTTAATGTTTAGATGAACTCCATAGAAGCGTATTAGAGGATTAAGGTTAACTTTGTTGGAGCGTATCAAACGTGATCTATTGAGAAGATTTATTATGGTTTTTTTAAAGGCTACCAACTCCTCTTTTGTGGTTTCGGAAACATAATTTAATGTAGAATGTAAAGATTAAGCTAGGTTCTTGCTTTGTGCAACTTGTCTCCATAAATATCTTTTGTGGGGGCCACAACAGTCTGACAGTAGATCAGTTTTATTGTTATTGCTTTTGCACAAGTGTCATTCATTTGGTATTTAGCAGGGAACAAAAAGTAGAAAATTGATGTAACTTTGCCACCAAATATTCGTACAATGTGTATTATAGGAATATACTTGCTGTATGGCTAATTCCACAACTCTTACTATTTCACGGGCGCTAGACTTTTTTTGTCAAAAAATATCAAATTCAAGTTGTTTTTCTTGGAGGGCACCCATTTCAAAGTGCTAACCTTCTGCCTTTTATGATTTTCCATGGAGTGAACATGACCTTTAGTGATTTGTATCTTATGAACTCATTTGAATTGTGTGCTTAGCTTCAAGCTCCTTTCCTTCAGTATCTCTAATGGTGTTTGCCTTCATATTCTCTTGATCTGAAAATGTGAATACTAATCAGTTATCACTTCAGTGTAATATTTCAAAGCTTAAAATATATTGTTGATTAATTCCCTGGTATTTGAGACAGTTAAAAAGAAATGTGATGGAAGAAATTAAGCCCAAAACTTAAGGAAGGAGACTAAAATACTTGGGTTTAGTACTGTGTATTTCGAGCCTGTTGAATGAGTTAAAGCATGCACAGTACTGAATGCTTCAAATGGCAAAGTGGGACACATTTGTAGCATTGAGGATTTAGTCATGCATGAAATATTTGTACTTATATGTATATAAGTACATGTAGTATTTGTACTTACTCAGTGGTGCCCAGTGACAGGACAAGCGGCAACAGGCACAAACTGAAACATGTGAAGTTCCGTCTAAATATGAGGAAAAACTTCTTTACTTTCAGAGTGACAGAGTACTGGAACAGGCTGCCCAGGGAGGTTGTGGAGTCTCCTTCTCTGGAGATGTTCAAAACCTGCCTGGACATGACCCTGTGCGGTGTGCTCTAGGGGAACCTGCTCTGTCTGGGTGTTCGACTAGATGATCTCCAGAGGTCCCTTCTAGCCCTAACCAGTCTGTGATTATATATATGTATATGTATTTATACTAAATTGACATCAGAATAACAAAACCTGAGGCTCTACTGATTTGAATATATGTTTAAAGATGGTATGCCCTTTACAGAATCTAAAAGTTAATGTTGGAAGTCAGGTGTTTTCATCCTTGTCTGTTACTGGAGGATTAGATAGGCTTTTTAATAAATATTTCTGTTTATAGCAATAACTGACCCAACTGAACCCCAGGGGAAAAAAAAAACACTTCTGGAGGTTGTCTGTTCCTTTGTGTTGCACTTCTCTCTTTCTGTCTATGATTTTTATTACTTTTTTTTAGTCTAATGATGGTGGAAGAGAAATTGCGCAAAAAAAGACTGAGATTGTTATTAAGAGGGGCTAGAGAATGAAAAGGCCCAAAACTGGGAAATTGCAACTGCTCTTGAGCCTGGTGTTGGGTGCAGGTGCCCAGGTGCTGGTACTGGGCCCCTGTGAGGGGTGGCAGGGGCTTCTCCACACCGGACACAGCCGGTTCCAGCCGACTCTGACAGACCTCACAGGGCAAGGCTGCTGCCCTCAGTGGGGAGAGGCGGAAGGTTTGGCAGTGAAGTTGGGCCTGAGGGGAAGGTGGGGTTAATTTTGGTTTTGTTTCTCACTATCCTCCCCTGTTCTTAATTGGCAATAGATTAAATTAATTTTCCCCAAGTTGAGCCTGAGTGAGAGAGCAGCTGGGTGGGCAGCTGACAGACAGCCAAGACTAACCCACCACAAGCCCATCTATAACATGATTTAAAAAAAAACCAACAGTATCAAACAAGCAAAAAATCCCCACAATATAAGGTACTGTTGAAAATGTAAAGAAACGTAACAAGAACAATGGCAATCATTTGCCATTTGCTTTTCAGAGAGAAATGAAAATGTTGTTAAGAAATGTCAAATAAAATGCCTTCAGCATTTTAAATAAGGCTTTAAAATATTACCTTTTTAAAATAAGGATTTTTCACTAGTATCTCCTTTTTAAAAAAAGAAAAACTGCAACAATTATTATAAATAAAATATTACAGTATAAATTTTTATTGCACTGCCTGCATTAGCAATGTAATAATTTCTTTTGAAGAATGCCATTAAGTCTGGTAAATATTTAGTCCCTGTGCTTATACAAATCCAAACTGACTTTATCTGAAATCAGCTGGACAGCTTAAGTCAGTAAATTGTTGATGAAAGCGATAAATAGTATGTAATTATTTAGGCATCTTGTTAAAAATCCATCTCTTAAATAAAGCAAAACAAAAGACACTTGGTTATGTAGATGGTAGAAATCATCCTTGCTTTTGGGCTTGGCACAAGATTCATAGGAGTTGCGAACTTCCATTTTGGGCACCTAACGGAGCGTAGATACCCAAATGCAGGAGTTTGGTTACCTTTCAACTGCTGTTAGGACAGAGAGAGGACGTGAGTAATGCTGTAAGTGTAGTTTCCTGGTCCTCTTTCTTTCCTCTGCCTGCAATTGAGTCCTTTGCACAGTCCTTCTCGCTCCACTTCCAGTCTCGGGTCCTAGGAAAGCCGTAAGCATGTGGCGGCTCCTGAATAAGAAGCAGTAGGTGCTTTGAGGCACTGTCCGTGTAGGAGTGGGATCTCTGCCATGGCGTGACTGTCAATGGACACCTGTCTCGTGCTGGTACCTGGATAGGCTTTGCCAGTCAGGGGTCCCTGTGTTTAAACTGTGTGAAGGCCTTTGTAAGTGCTTGTCCATTATGCAGGTGAGTTAAATCATGGAAGAACAGTTTAAGAAAGCAGCCAGGTAACCACAGCCCTGCTAATGCTGGTGTACCCTGCTCTTTGCTTAAAATAAATGAAAGTCCTTCCCCTGAGAGTAAAAGTCCTGGAAGCTGTTTTTCTGGATAAAGATGTATTCAAGTTTTCAACTTAAAAGGAAAAGGCAGAACAGAAAAGAGATTTCTAGTGCAGAGTAATGGAAGTGAGAGGACTCTTTCCACCTATGGAAAGGTGCAGACTTGCCAGTGGAGGTAAAGGCAGCATAAGTGGGAATCTGCATCTCTGTTGTAGGAGATGTGAATGTTGTCCCATGTCTGTGGGACCAGTTTTAATCTAGGAGTTCAGTTTTAACCTGTGCCTCTATCTTCTCTGCTCCTCTATGTTTAAAGGGTAGGCTAAGTAGTTCCATTGTTGTGTTGCTTTTGAAAATGGGGAGGGGGCAACAAAAATGGTCTATCACTATCATGACGGTCTAAAATTGCTTATCTTGATAATTTCTTCCAGTCCTTTACTCATAATCGAGGCATTTTCAAGAGGCAGTTGCAAGTTGTTGTAGCCACATGAGTTAGATCTGGTTATGCTTTGCTGGTTTGGAGAACATTGTGTTCAGAGTAGCTTTTGTGTGCTTGTTCTTTATCACTCTGCCATTAATGAGTGAATATTCATGGATCACTTCTGTTCAAATATTTACTAGGTTGTCTGTTTTCATATGTTAAGTCTTCATATGAAATAGGCAAGATAATTTTGAGAAAACATTTTAATTAGAGCCTTAGAAGCTATAAATATTTCACTGTTTAATAAAATAGTGCTGCAAGATGTAAATGATTAAATGGAACATATTTTACATACTTTAAATTGTATAAATTAAAATTATGCATGCTTTCATACTTCCAGATGGGAAAAAACCTTGATATATTGCAGCCCATACTTTTTGTTTCTCAATGACTGAAACTATTTCTTTTTTTATTTCTTTTTTTTTCTTTCTTTTTTTCCTCTCCAGTATGATACTGTAGAAAATGGTCCTTCTTTGCTGAAAGCTGAACAAAAGCACGAAGATTTGGGAACAAAGGCAGGTAACTTGTTTCATATTTTGAAGATTTGGGAACAAAGGCAGGTAACTTGTTTCATATTTTTATCTTCAACTTATGGACTACTGGTTTACAGAATGATGCAATCTCTTTAATTGTCTTAGAAGATCAAAAAGAATAAGTAATAAAGAAGCTGATAACGTGAAGCATTAGGTAATATGATTTAGGAGTATTGTGAATACAAGTCAAGTTTCATTGTACTTACCCTTACTGAAAAGGTCAAGAGTGGTTTTTGTTTAAAATTGTGAATGCTTTCTATTGGAATTTGTAATGAAAATGGGAAATGAAAGGTATTAAAAAATCTGATTAATGCAAAACAGTTCAAAATGTATGTTTTCCTTCAGTGATGTAAAAAGGTTTGTGTTGCAAGAACGAAACTATTTTCAGAGTTTATTTACATCTGCATTCAATTTCTGGTGCTTTCTGAACCACAAAGCTCAAGATGCATTAGTGCACTGTGAAAATTTCATCAAAATTGAATGCAGCTATATATTTGCATTTTGGCAGTCTGGGAAGGAGGGTCACATGTTTACAGTAAGTACAAAGTACTTTGATATTGTTTTTCGTCCCTGAGAACAATGCAGACTGCATGGATGGGTTTGGTAGTGTTTTCATTAAAATCTTCTGTGAAACCAAACTGCAGACCCTGCTTTGAAGCAGTCAGCAATGAGGGAGAACAGATTTCCACTTAAAAATGAGAAGATGAAATAAATGACAATAAAAATAAAAGTAGAAGAAAAAAATTTTGATTACGCAAAGCAGATAAATACAGAAGTAAGAATAATCTGTGACTTGAGATCCTGAGCATCACTTATGGCCTCCTTATGTTCTTGGGAATTTGATTTTACTTTCTTTCTATGCTACTGAAACAGGAGATCCATTGATATTAATTAATTATGGCTTTTCTGTGGCACTCTTTGTTTTGGGGTGGCTTTATTTTTGCTTTTTTAAATTTGATGGACCATTTGCTTGCAAAAAAAACCTAAACTGAACCCTGATATTATGTTTCATGCTGGAGGTTCTAAAATAACCTGAGACTATTTCCTCTTGGAATAGAAATGTATATGTTGCAGTTATGTTTTGATAATACGGCTCTACAGCTGATGTTCAGATGTTATTTGCTGCCCTTGCTGTCATCTTGTATGCAAGATGACAAAGGGAAAAATTAAATGATACGGTTTCTTTGACTTCACATGTGATTTCTCAAGTGGTTTTTTGACATTAACTTCTATAATTACTAGTGGATATTAATTAAGAAATGGCTTTACCACCAGGAATTGTGAAATAGATAATTTTGCCCACTACTTATAATGCTAGCTGGAAACCAACTAAAAAAAAATAATTGAGTTTCCTTTTTAAAAGCAAAACAGCCTCTTGTTTAACTCATGTAGTTAGTATCTATTAAATGCTATAGCAATATGAGGTTTAAAAATATTGTGAATATAGAATAAAATGGCATATATATTCCTTGCTTAAATTATACCTCAATAGATGTTGGCAGTTGAATTATTGAACAGCAAAGAATAGAATTTTCTGTCCTAATCCACTACATTTGAGTCAGGGGAAAAAAAAAATGGTAGATTAAGTATTATAAAGAACAGCTGCTAAATACCTGCACTTCATCTCTGGGCAGCTCAGTGTTCTGAAAGAGAGGCAGACTGAATTACACACAGAAGTATAAGGAAATCGTAGGGATATTACAAGGAGAATCGTATAAGACAGATGGCAGCACTTACCTGCACCTGCCTAGGACAGATGAGCATCCTTTCTTTTGAATGTTTCTATTTCTTTAGAGAAAGATGTCTGAAAGTTCAATTACAGTTGACGTTTTTTAATGCTAGGTGTTATGAGACAAAAATTTTAGTAATTCCAGTGAGGTCATCAGAACTGTGTGCTTGCATGAGCTGAATATGATTTAAATATTTAAAAGCCCTTGCCAATCTTTTTTGTAGGGTTTTAATTGCCCAACACATTACACAAATTATTACAGTGCTGTTGCCCCATGCTATTTGGATATGTTAACTGGCATAGTTTTATATTGATTTGGAAGAATTATCAGTTCATAGTTCGTAACTTTAACTCTGTTAAGATGAACGGTCTCCAGCAGAAGGAAGAAGAGCATAGAACAGATCAGAAAATCTTTGCCACAATGGTAGGATAGGTAAAAATAAATAAATAGTATAAGGCGGCAAATATAGGGCTGAGGTCATAATGAGTCATAATTATACAAGTGAACAGGTGCACTGCAATCAATATAAGAAGAGATGGATATTTATTTAAAAAAAGTGTCAGCTAGAAGTAACATCTGTAAAACTTACTTTGTGATGTCACGGCAGCAGGTGGTGTTATGTGGTAGCAACTTAACTCTGTTTTGGTGAAGTATTTTGCAAAAGCCAGATTGTGACAGCACTACTTCAGCTGACGAGTGCCCTGCTCCAAAAGTGGTCCCACTAGCTTCACTTGAATTCACGATACGTTTCCTGTGAATTTAAAGGGAATACTTGTTGCAGTACCAACTTCAGAAATCCAGTTGAGTATTAGATGTGTCAGCTAGAACTGACAAGACTGAGGGCTTGCAGATCCTCAGGTATTTTTAGTTTAAACATGGCTATTACTGCACCACAGAGTGGGTAGAGTGAACTTGAACCTCAAATGAAATGCGTCTAACCTATTTTCAGTTTAGGAAAAATAAAACCAGTCAGATTTTCTTCTTAACAATTGTTTCTGTCACTTCATATTACTCATGTGAAAATTTTAAAATGTAGCCTTTTGTCCCCTGATTAGAAACTTCAGTCCTTTGCTTGTGGGAATAGAATATATCCAAATGACAATGAAGGGCTTGATCTGCCACACTAGTGATGTTGAACATATTACTCTGAAGTCAGTATCCAGATCACTGCAAGCTGTAGAAACCCAGTTGCAGTCAACTTTACTAGTGTGGTTTGTTTGCTTTGAGAAACCAGATTAAGAATTCTGTCCTTGATTTTGAAAGGAGGAGAATACAAGTTTAGGGAAGTAATTTCGTTTCCTAAATCAGGTACATGTGATTTCCTTTTAAGCTCTGTAACATCATTAGAAGAGATCATGGTGGATTTAGATTTCAGCTGATGTGAGGTAAATCATAAGCCTATGTTGATGAGGTGGTGAAGCACACCGGTAAACTAGTGGGACTGGCGAACAGATTGAGGAGTAGAGAAGTGAGGTGATAAAAGGAGCTTTGAGAGGACATGTGGCTGTAGCAAACAGGCAAAGATAGTGTTTGTCCACGCTGTTTGCTCCAGAGGAATTTAGGAATGCGCTAAAGCAGGGTTTTGCCTTCTCCAGGGAGAAGCCCTCGGAACAGTCTCAAACTGCAGTACCAGTAGTAGGAGATTGAGACTAAAACAAGAAAATGAGCTGTAACAAATCTAAGGTTAGCATAGTATTACCTGAGAGTCCTTGGGAAATTAAGAAATGAGGTGGTTGAGGAATGCATGTGTAGCATGACCTTGAACTAAATCAGTCTTGATATCAAGGGAATAAAAGGTGGTAAATGCAAATACTATTTTTTGTTCTGATCCTATACAGGGTGAGGTTCCTGTTGAAATCTCACAAACATATGCTGGAAACTGGGCTGGCAACCTCAGTAAATAATCTGGGAAAAAAGGGGTAAATACTAATGTGCCTGTTAAGTACACAGCTGTTCAGTCAGCTTTATATTTGACTTTCTGAAGAATGCTCATATGATGTGACTGAAAGGCGTACAGAACTACAGTATTCATAAATGCAAAGTAATGCACTTAAGGACAAGATAAAACAGCTGCATCGACATATATGCAATGTTGGGCTCTAATTTAGTTCTCAGCACTTAGGAAAGACAGCTTGGAATTACATTAAAGAACCAGAATAGGCCCAGAGTGGAAAAGAACAGAGGTGTGGAAGAGGAGAGGATCTTAAAAGAAAGATGAAACTGACTCTTCAAATGAAGCGGGGCGGGGGAAAATAACAGGAGAGGTGAAATGTGATGGAGATTTACAAAATCATGAGAGTATAGAAAAGGTGAATAGGGAGTGATTGCTCACTCTTACTGACAATGACAGTTCTAAGAGGTGCCCTATGCCATTATTCAAGCAGCAGCTCTAAAGTAGAAAATAATATCCCTCTTCCCCTTTTGAGAGAAGCTAAGTCATTTAAACATATGGCTTCTAGGGGTAGGCAGGCCAAGAGAATAAGAAAAAAATTTGAAGGATCCGGTGTCCATTAGTGGCTATAAAACATCTTCCCTAAAAAAGTGATTGTCAGCTGCTTGTATGGTATTGCAGGGAAGGATCTTTCTCCTGACATGTACTGTGTGTCACACTTCTGATGCTCTTTCCTTGAACACCTGTGAATTGCTTGTTGTTACAGGTCAGGTAACAGGATAAAGCAGACCTTTGCTCTCATGTATAAGGGTTTCACCATTCATATATTTCAAATCTATTTTACAATTTTGACATCTTGAAGAACAAATGAAACAGAGCAATTTCTTACTTAATCAAGGTAGCTTTCAGAGTTACAACTGATGGGAAGTAGTTGCTCAAGTCCACTATGTGAAGGAAAGTAAGGCCTAGTCTTCAGCAATAGGCATGGATCTGGTCTTTTTGGCTCTCTGCTGACATCTTGCTCCATAAGTGCCTGAATTCCCTTTATAACTGCATATGCAGTGGAACCTCTGGGACAAAATGGAGCAAAAGCTGGAATTAAAGCTCTGCAAATTGCCTGGCAAAGGTAGGGACCTTGTTTACTGAGTTTGAATGCTTAGACCTGGCAGCACTGAGCATCTCTGATCCAGATGAAAGTGATTCACAGCAAGCCTGAACCATGCTGGTTATGACAGAACAACTCAGTGGGATCAGTGTGTAAGCACATCAGCTTTTGGAAGGTACTGCGGTGTTGGGTATAGGCACCAGCTGAACAGAAGTTTCCAGAACCATGAGAGTGCTCTGTCATCTAAATGACAGTTCAGTGCCCAATGTCATTTGTGAGTTTATCCCTGTGTGCTAAATAAAAATCTTTCTCTGATTCTCTAGCTTTAACAGTCACAAGATATATTGAAAGAAAAATTTCTCAAGGCTATTACTTTTTTTTCTTGTTATCAATGATCATTCAAAATACAGGAACAATAATCAATTTGATGGTATCCAAGACTTAAAATTATCTTGATTCACACTTAGTTATTTCTCTTGTCTGTAGGTGGCTTTCTTGGCTGGTTATAATATTCCCCACATCCCAATCCTCCAAAGCTGTCCCCAGACATTCCATAAATGCTTAACATTGAAGAAATCAAATAGCTCTCAGAACTGTGGTATGCAGATAGCAGGCAGGCATAAGGCATATGTAAGGCTAGACTATACATAGACCTGTTCCTTCTGTATTGATGCATTTTCAGTACCAGTGTTTGAGCCAGGTTTAATGTTTTTGTCCCAGGAATCCCATTCTCGATGCCCGTGAATTACTTTCCAAATAAAACCGGAGATTCCTAAGTGTGAGCCTGCCTCCATGAACAGGAGCTTAAATATTTGTTTTGTCTTGGATTGTGGAAAAAAATTTAAGAGCTGGTAAAGCTGATACGTGGAAAAGTTTTTTAAAATGACCTCTCTGCCACTTGTGTCTTCAGTAGAATGGCTTGTCAGTGAACTTCAAAATAAGAAACACTTAAACATCCAGTGTTCTCTGCTTGTCAGAGACCTGTTTGCATCTGTTAATATACATCTGCTGTCATTCTACCCAGCTGTATTTATGAGAAATTTATGAGTCTGTAGTCTTCCATGCAGCTCTTCCTGAACATCTGTAACAATTCTGTGAATTCATCTGATGACTGTATTATTAGGGTGGGGAATTGCTTGGAGTAGTCAAAGATAACTTTTAGAATTGAATGGTGTTCTCAGTGTTAAACCAGTAGAAAACTATAGTGACATCAAGGGATATGAAGACTATTAATAGAACCTGAATTTACACTGGAATAAAAGAAAATCCACTTTTAGGTTCCAAAATTTTTTCACTCTGTAAACACAGGAGTTTTTTTAACAATTTTGTTATTTTGTAGACCATTATCTCTGTGTACAATTCACATGTTTAGATACTGCTTATTGATTATTTTTTTAAAATAAGTTTATATTAATAGCCTTGACTCAGGTAAAGTAAAAAATTTCACCCAATTTATGTAATATTCTCCTGAACCTTGTGGTTTACTGTTGTAACATTTACAGAGTCTATTTTTCTGACCTTATACGCTAACTCAGGCTTTTGTCTAGAGGCCTATAGAATAAATGTTAAGCACAGGTTTATGCTAATATGCACATTAGTTTGCAAGCTAAATGTTAAGGTAATACTTCAAAAGGAAAAAGTAGAATCAAAGGAAATATCATGATGGAAAAACTCAACAAACATATACAGTGTAATACATCAGTTTTCTTTTGTGTAATTGTGCTAAAGACATGTAACCTTTAATATATGGACTCTACTAATCTCTGGCTTCAGTAAGAATGTTACTTTGTAGTATTCTTTCATTTACCAGTCTCTGATAATCATGATAAGATGACCACATTTCTTTATACTTCAGAGCTAGATAACTAAAGAATATTTTTTAATGGATGGAAGGTATAGAGGAAAAAAATTCTTTAATTAATCATATCTCCTGATTAAAAGAAAACGGAATAGTTAAAACACATGCTTTTCCAAATAACATTTGCTTTTATATAATGATGTGTTTGAAACACATTTCAAATATGCTCTGTAAAGTGCAAACAGAATTGTCCTTGATACCCATTTTATATTTTTCAGATGTGAACAATTTTTTTAAAAGGTCATTGAATAGAACTTTCAGACGAACACATTTTATTAATTTTAGAAATGTTTACATGAAACTAATGTAAAGAGCACCTCAGGATAAGCAGTTTCATTAACTCTATAATAATATATAATATTACCTCTCATTCATCAGAAAAAAATGGACTTAAATATTTTATTTCACTGTATTCACTAATTATGCTCTTTTTAGTATTCTTTTTTATTCAATTGAGGTGAAGTAACTTACACCATTTTTAAGCAAACTTATACTAACTACTGTTTAGGTTTTCTTTTGGAATATTTTATGCTTCCTTCTACCTATAGTAGCAGCAAAGCTGCTGCATAGCTGTGCAGCAGCACTCAGCAGATCATCAAGTACAAAGCTGACGTAAAATTGCTTTACTTTGTCCTCCAATAGCTTGCTCCTTAGGGAAGAGCTATGGAGACCCACAGATCAAGCTGCAGAGTAGAAGTCATAGGAAGACAGTTTTGATTCCTTATTTAGAAGGTTTTGAGTTATTAGTACTACAATAGTATATAAACCTTAACCTTTCATGATGAATGGTTTTTTTCTGTCTGAAGAATTTTTAGAAGCCAGGAGTCTTTCAGAGAAGTAGCTGGTGGTGCTTGCAGTTCAGTGTCACTGTTTGGGGGGTTTTTTGGAGCTTCCTGCTGTGCCATATGGAAGTTGTGTTCACCTGTTCCCTCTGAAGTTAGGCACTTGTTAGCACCTGGCCCTGCTTAGTGCACCCTCACATAGCAAAAGGACAAAGTTTGTGCATGCCTTCACGGTGGCCAGTGAAAAATCAGTTTGCTACTTGTCACGCAATGGTCTTATGGTATATAGCTGAAAATGTCAACACAATAACCAAAACGGGATGTTTGTGTTCCCTGATGTCATTCTGGTCATTAAGAGCAGATGCCAGTGTGTGCTTTTGTCCCCATGTCCGTCTCTTCATCCTTAGCTTGTCCTTTACCATGGCTGGTAAAGGCTCCTCAGAGCCTGGAATACACTTAGCATCCCTGACCCCCAGGACGGCATCTGGCCATACGTGGTTCATGTGCACTATATGAAATGTCTGCCACCCACATGGCACATCCCAAAGTATGCTGCTTTCACAGTTTGCCATTTTGTTGGTCTGTCTTGTGAGACATGCGGTAGTTCTCAGAGGAGTGAAGAAATACGTCCTACTTTGTCCTTGGTAGAAGCAATGTCATGTCCTTCTGTGGTCTGTATCCTGATGTGCCTAAGTGGTGGAGTGATACTAGAAAATACTATGAAATCCTGTTGCCTTTCCTCATGTTGCTTGTTAGAAGAGGTAAAGAGGTAGGATTAATTACAGATTGCATGCATCTTTCTACCCCTCGAGCTATTCTTGTTTGTATGGTCATAGGCCTATAAATTTGTAATGGGATACTGTCTTCAGCTATAGTATTTAATAGAATATGATTACATTACAAGCTAGGAAGAAATAAAATAGAAGATTTAATCACATCTTGCTGAAAGGTGTAACTGAAAACACAATGGATACGTTTATATTCTGCATTTTAAAACAGACTGGCCTGTTTTTACTGTGAGGAATCTTCAGTTCTACTGAAATGTGAATATTCACTGGAAAAATATTGAGAAATGTCAGTATGTTCGGTAATTTATGAAGTGTCTACCTCTAGAAATCTAATTTCTTCTGCAGAAAGCATTTATTATACAAAACCTACAAAATGGACTTTATATAATACATACATAAACTTATTTCAGCTTTTTTCCTCTTCGATCTCCTATATATGTTGAACAACGTTCATAATGCAGTTAATATAAACAATATATTTGCAAACAAACATAAAAATCATTCAGGTTTCAGAATTGGAACTGTTTAGGCAGCAGATTTAAGCAAAAGTGTTTAAGCTTGTACTTACCTTTTAAGATTGTATTTAGCCACGGATTATTACTAGCTGAAACTTTGCTCTGCATTGCAATATTAAAGCCTATTGTTTCCTGCCTATGCAGTTAGTCATTAAAATAAAATTCTAAGGTGTTCACAGACAGACTGAGAAGTCCATGATAAAAGTATTTGGTCTGTAAGGATAAATTCTTTTCTTTTTTAATTTTCTACCAAGTAGCTTTGAGGTAGTGAGATGATTGTTTATAATGTAGGAGCTGAATACAACTTGCATGTGTTCTGTATATGATGATTGTACCCTATGCATGGGTATAGGGTCAATACAAGGATAGTATCTTTTATCAGTGCAGAAGTGAGCATCTGCCTTTTCATACAAGTGAATGAGATGTTTCACTCAGTATGTGAAGCAAGTAATACGCTACGAAATCAAGCCTTGCTACTAGTTAGTATTCACTGATTGAAAGTAAAATAGTTAACAAAGAGACATTTAATTGCAATAATTAGTTCTCAGTATCTCAAACACTTTAAATACAAGCAGTATTTTGCTACTTAATGTTTATCTTTAAAGCTTCTTTACAGCTATGTGACTGGATGTCTCGATTCCCAGAAGAATCTTGTTTTACTACTTTTAATAAATAAATAATAAAATAATAAATAGTCAGCTATTAATCCAGGATGTCTTGACTTGCATCCAATCTGCGGAAGTCTTACTCAAAAGAATAAAGCAGGTCTAAGAAAGGGGTTGTGCATCCAGGAATATGTGAAACTAGTGGGGATTCACTTCTGTGCTGAGAGAACATGCTGAAAGGAGGAAGGGGAGCTGAACCCCTTGGGTGTCAATGCTATGTACCAGTTAGCTGATGTAAATAAGCCAGGAGCAGAATTTATTCCCAGATAAAAAGGAAAGGTAAAGATGTAAAATAAATACTTGCCTGGGACTTCAGGTTCATAGTATTCTGTAAGGTAAACTAAATCGTACATGAATGATAATTCTAAAATAAGAAAGGAAATGTTTTTTTCATCTATGCTAAAATGAGATTTGTTTTTTTGGTATATTTCTGTTGTTCAATTACATTTATAACTTTCATCATCTAATTCAATTTTACTAAAATTATTAAATTTTAGCAATAAATTCTTTACTGGTTAAACTTTTCAGTTATTAATGACAACGTGGTTTAGGATTATTCAGTGTTGCGTGTTATTTTTAGAAGCTGTTTTCATTCTGCTGATTAATACATTTTATCATAAAGAGACTAGATTGTGCTTTATCTTGAAACCACATCGTTAGGAAGCATTTTAGTGAGATCATGCTTGCTTTCTTTAAAGGCTATTTATACAACAGTTTGCTTCAAGCTTCTGTTCTCTTCCTCCTAGAACACGTGATCACTCTGTTCTGCATTACGTGCATATTGGTAGACTTTCCCCATCTGCTCCTTTTACACAGCTTCCTTATTCCTTTCTTGCTAGGCATATTTAGAAACTGCAAGCCTTGAAACTCATCGTAGGCTGAGCTGGCTGGTGACGTTTTTTCCTTTAAGCCTTGAGCTGTCCAGGTTTTGTTTTGATTATTTTTTTCCTCTGTCTTTTGATTCCAAAGAGCTCCAGAGGTTGCACTCCTTGTTCCCTCATGCTAGGAGAGAGGCAGGTATTCCTGTTTCACAAAAGGAAGATGTAGGTGTGAGGATTTTTTTTATTTTTTGGCAGATACTTCTCCTGGGCTAATCTCTATATTGAAACCTGGTGAGGGGAAACCTAATCACAGATCCCCCTAATGATTTCTTCTCTTGAAAAAAAAAAAAATGCATGAAGATGTTGGTTGCCAATGTACATTGATGTTCCTAAGCAAAAATTAGTGGAGGGCAAATCACATCTCCTGCACTAGCCTATATTACGAATGTTTTTCAGTCAATGACATTGCCAAATATTTTCTTAAGTAATTTTGAAGTTTGCAAAACAGATGAGACTGGAAAGGTAGGCTATCATTTAATAGAGCAGTTAAAAGTCTGTTTGCAAAGGGCATTACAAAGGGAGGTAACTGTGAAGATGTCCTGCGTTAGGCTTTTCCCACTGTTTCTGGGTCTTAAATGTGCTCATCTGTCTCAACTGGAGTTGGCAATAATAAAACTATTTATGTGGAATCCCAGTGAAATTAGAAAAAGGAAGGTTTTAGACTTGAGCAGATCAGTGAAATGTTTATAATTCTGTCTGATAATATTACTGAATAAATCTCTGTAGGAAAAATGTAAATTTTCTCCATCTTTTTCTGTTTTGTGTTTTTTTTTTTTTAAATCACTGACTTAATGGCTTAATCCTGAAGGAAATCTATGCCTTGTCATGCAACTGGTGAAATAAATACATATTAAAAGCATTTGGTATAACGCTCTGAACTGCAGTATTTTTGGGGTTTCCATAGGGGTTCTTTTTCCCAGGATGTATAATCCATAGTTGTAGCAGACCTCCACATTCTCTACTGTTATAAGATTCCAGTAGCTTTATATTCTGCAGTGTATTTAATTCCATTTGGGACAACTAAAAAATGACTTGAAAAGGATTTTCTTCCAGAGTTTGTTGGCAATTTGAAATTTTATGTCTATGTAGAGCTTCTAAAGTTTTACTTGAGCTTGTTTTTAAGTGTTAACATCAAATAAGGAGGAAAAAGTCCCGTGTTTTAGTGGTTATAAGAGATCTATGATAAAATTAACTTGAATTTAGGAGAAGTGTTGAGGACTTTATAGATATGCACCTGTAGAACACATTCTTTCTACTTTATATAGTATATGTACACATAGAGTAACCCTGTAATAATCACTCCTTTTCTTGATTTGTGCGGGAATTGTGAGGATTTTGTGCTATGAGGCTTCCTAAACCTGGTAGTTAAAAGATATCTTAATAAACAAAATGTTATTTCAAAGCTGACTTGACATGCAGAGTAGTATTATAACTTCTGGCTTTTTTTAAAAAACATCTGAATATTCCACTTTTTTTCTGCTGGAAAGTGTCTAGTGTTTCCCCAGCTGTTTAGAATTTCTTTATCTGAAAGATGCAACTTTTCCAAAGTGGTTTCAATTACCAAATATGATTTTAAAAAAATCTAATTGATTCAGAAATGAAAACTATTTTATTTTTCTTAAATGCTTTAGTATTCTAGAGAAGATTTATAATTACATTTTTACACTTATGGCAAATGCTGGGATGGCACAGTCTGAAATCGGGTTACAAAACTATGTCCTCCTTGAGCCAAATGCAATTATATTGATTTGCAAAAATGAAATCTTTTGAATGCTTACAAGCAGAGAGAGAATGGGAGACTGAAGAACAGCAAGGTAAATTTTTTAAAGGATTTTGGTGGTTGATTCCATTTACAACTTCCTAATAAAATTATACTTTGTATTGTCAATATATGTAAATGAATCAGGATCATTTGCATAATTACAAATTATATGTCTTTTTTTATTTCATTAATTGCTTTGGCTCCCTGCAAATAAACTTTAATAAGTGTATTTCTGCAAAATAGAGACGTGTTAAAGCAAAATTCTTTTTGGATCCATAAATTGTTCTCCTGAGTGCTACCAGGCATACTAGAAAACAAGTAAATTTTATTCACAAACAGATCATTAGGAAGGGTTGGCTTGTCTTCTAGATTTAAGGAATGCCTTGTTTTATGTGCTGTGTGAGAATGACTTCCATTATAAGCAACCCTTCTGTGGTGGATCTGGTGAGTGAATAGAACAAGGAACTTTTTGTTGAAATACTCAAGAATTGAGAAATATAGAAAAAAACCTGCATTACTGCAATATTGGGTTGTTGCTTCTCAGATAAAAATTGGTGTGTTTGTTTTTTCCTCCAAGATAAAAAATACCTCAGATTGACTGAAGTGCCTGTATTTTACATGTTATTGAAGGAAGTTATTGTTCCAGTAACAAGCGACTTAGAGTATCTCTGGATCAAAGGAGTTCCACAAGGAGCTTTGAGAGAAAATGTAGAAAATCATGATGCGTGTGATTGAGGGAGATTTTTGTGTGAAATGTAGTGAGAAGATAAGCTTTCTTCCCTGAGAATGTTTCAGTACAAAAAGAAATAACAGATTTCCTAGAAGCCACTAAGTAAAACTCCCAATGCTTATGTGCAGATTATTTATTATATCTGCTATTACTGTATCTTGTAAGTATGGTGAAACAAGTTATATTTTGGGGGGAGAGATGAAAGAAGCAAGATATATGCAGATTCTGTCACCTTTATTGGTTTTGGGTATCATGGGAGTCATGGCAATAGACCTTAGTGTTATGGTTAATGAAATACATATAATAGAGTGTTAAAAGGGAAATGCTTTAAAAAAAAAAAGGTGTGATTCTCTAGTTCTTTCACTTTAAGAGCAGTAACTCCAAGTGGGAAAAATAAACTCATCAAAATGTTCAAGATGGGGATGACAGGGGAAGGTTTTGGGTGTTCTCTTCAGGTGAATGTGCTGGCAGCAGGTAGAAGTAGTGTGATACCTTGGCACTGCCTTTGAAGGGGCTCTACCACCCTTTGAATCTCCTATTTCAAATTCCAGATAAATCCTTTGGTTTGAATGTAAAAATAAGGGAGTATGGATTTATATTTCTGTTAAAATGTTCATAGTGTGTTTAGTTTGTCTACTGGAGTGTAATAATATTTGCTAGTATTTTCATGCTAAATATCTTACTGTTCCTGTTCTCCCTGGGTGTTGTGCATACTGAAGTTAGTTTCCTTTTGTTGCTTCTTTTGTCACATGAATAGATCGATTGGTACATAATTTTTTTATTTGATCTGAAGTTGGTTGTCCAGTCAAATTTGAGGATACTGAGAGTTTTGCTGGCTTACCGGTGCTTTAGGTTGGTTCATTACAGTAATAATAGTTTAGTCTGTATTCTGCTTGAAAAAAAAATAATTTGCAAATTAATATCGAGCATATCTTCAGTTCCAGAAAAAGTGTAGTATTTTCCAGTAATAGCACTGGCAGTTAAAGGAATTCTTATGTGTATAGGATATTAGCTGAGGTAGAAGCTTGTTATTTTCAGATGGTTACAATATTGCTGAAATTTTTCTGGTAATTATTCACACATCAATTTGTTAAGCATATGTCAGGGAGGATAGTTGTTGATTTAGTATTTGTGTATTTGTCTTCCATTGTTAAGGACAGCAGAGGATATATGGTTATGATAGGGAGGCATTTTGCAGTGGAAAAATTCAATTTTCTTGGTGTATTTTTGCTTGATATATACATTATGTGATTTATAACAAATTACATGGCAAGTATAGCTACTGGCTTGACTGCTGTTTAAAAAAATTTACAGCTCATTAGTCAATATTCATTTTTCATATAAAAGCATTATTATTTTTAGGCATCTAAAGGCCATGAATACCCAAGAGTCAACACATATTATTAAAACTGTTGAATATCCCACTCATTCATTTGTTTCAGTTTAAAGGCTGACAAAAAATCTCCACTGGAATAACTGGATCAGAATTCAGTGTGCCTGTTTGCAACAACAGAACGCCCTAATGATAAAGTGCAAGGCTATGTAATAGAAAGGAATGAAGTGTAAAATAAAATAATAGAAGAACATGACAAGCTAAAAGCTTGCTGCAATGCAGTGTTCTTGGAAGTGAGTACATCATTAAAAAAACCTGTTACTTTCATGTTTGCTAATTTCACAGAGGAGATATTTCTGACTTATTGTCTACCTGTTTGAACAATATTTTGTTGTTTATCTGGTTTAGCAGATTTCTGTATCTAAATTTCAGGGTTTAATAGCCATGGTAGCTGCCATGGAATAGATCTTACCTCAAATATATGGTAGTTCAGGACTAAATACTTTGTGCTCTGTCTTTTAATGTATTCGCTATATAATCTGCAGTGTATTTACAGTTTCAACAGAGGCAGAAAATCACTCTGAAATTGGAACTTGCCTGCTTTTTTGAAGTACTCAAAAGTGCAGCACATCTTTTCTGCACCGTGCCACGTTCAGGGAGGAGCTTAAGCCTGCAGAGGTGAGACCACAAAAGCACAGTAGGCTAAGAAATAATGAAGGAAATGCTACGTAATTTGGAAAATATCCACAACCCCAGCTTTACTTTACTAGTTTTGAGGTCACTCTTCATGCCCAGTTAAATTCTGGTCAGCCTGCACAATTAGTCTACAATTAAGGAAATGAGGCAATCTTAATAAGCGAACAGAACACATGCCTTGAAGATCTTCCCACGTCGTTCGTGCGGCTCCTTCCAGGGAAGGCAGTCAACAGCGGCACTGAGACTGCCACTTCAAATTGAAAATTTTGTACTGCCAAACATTTTCAGCCCCAGAACAGTGCGGAGTGTGGCACACCTGGCATTCACAGGGTTGTGTTTATCTTTCTTGGCAATGCTGCCCATCTGCCTGTTAGAGAATTGCCAAAGCAGTAGACTTGCAGTTTGGAAGGTGCAGGGGGCAACAGGGAGATTTCAGAAGTTTCCCATACTTTGCATTTAAGATCCTCTGTGAATCAACAATAGTTCAGATCAGTTCTGATGAAAGCTAAATTTGTTTGCCATCCACAGCAATTTTCTCATCCCTCTCCCCTGTCTTTTTACCCCCTCTGAAATGATGGGCTGTTGGTTACCTAGCATTGTGCCTGGGCCTGAGATAGTGGGGATTCCTTTCCTAATAGCCACAGGTGGTCATCTTATAAGCCTGAGATTTGATTACCCATATCATTGGCTTAGCTTGCATAGCTGCAAATGCTATTAAAGGTAATAAAATTATCCAACCCTTACATCACTGTGCTGTGGGCAAAGGATATTGTTCTCAGCAATCACCATTTATGTCCAACCATTTAACACTGGTGAAGCTATGCTAATGGCTTTCTATGACATTTTCAAAAGGACAGCCGTTAGATCAAATGAGCAGATATCTACCTAGCAAAATGTAACATTCAAATATTTATGAAGAAATGGAATTACCAAGTTTGGCATGAATGACATTGGTAAACAGGGCTGTTTAGGGCTTAGGTGCAGAAACAGATCTCTTGCTCTTTCTTCTCCCAGCCTAATAATTCACTGCTTGGACTGAAACTTGAGCTGATGTTGTGATTGGATATGAAGGGCAATATAGTTTGTAAGGCTTTAAATTGGTAGAAGACTAAAATGAAATTATAAATATATATACAAGATAGGCAAGAATGTTAAGCCTTTCACTGCTTTAATTATGAGGAGTGTGGAGGAAGAAGAGGGCTTTATGATCTGTTTTATGGACCACTTGTATTGGCCTTGGGATACGTGATAATTCTGCCAGGGGTGCACATCACCACTGAGGACAGGTACAGCAATGATCCTATTGTCTCATTGCCTGTGGTCGTGCATTGCATTGTCTGTTCTTGACTTTTGCTCACTCTCTTTGAATAAAAATGGTTTTCTACATTTTTTTTTTTAATTTCCAGAGGACATAATGTCCAAGCCATTGCCTTTTAAGTGATACTTCTCCTCTTCCTCCCTGACTAAACAAGGTAAACACAATCTGTTAAATCATAATACTTATGCAGAGTGTTCAGTCTGTTTATTCTATGCTCTCTGCAAAACCTAGCATCCAGTGTATGTTTGTCAAATACTAAATAATTCTTGTATGTTGTAGAATAATGTTTTAGATCAACAAAGGTTTTCTATTGTATATTAATATAGATAATTGAACTATTTAAGAGTAAATAAGTGACATAAATAGCAATCATTGACCATATGTAAAAATCTAATTTTACCTATATTAGGCAGTCAGGATTATGGTTTGATTTGGAGTCTCATCCTACAAACTTTTGTTCATTTGACTTCAATAACGAAAAACTTTCAGTCATGATTTAATCCTTAACACTAGTAGTCCTGCTAGGGTCAGTGTGTATTCGTAGAAACAAGAGTTAATGCTAGGAGTGAAAGTTTTCAGAAATGACTTTTTAAGTGTTAGTGAAGTAAGAGAGGAAAAAAATTATCGCCATATCCATTTGTAACTTTTAAAATACTTAATATGTAAATAGAAAGCCATCAAATATGGTTAACACCATGATTCCTAAGTATATATGATAATGTAATTGGAAGGTCAAAGAGAAGATCTCATCTTGTAAATACTTACATGAATAATCTTTGCTCATGAATTATTCTTCAGGTGAGCAGGAATAGTCATTTTTAAGTATTGCTCATGGGAATAAGCAGTGCAGGATGAGACCTTCAGTGCTGTGTAATGAGTGGGAACTCTATAAAGTCACTCTGATAAATTTTCTTAATCCGTGTTTCTTGATGATCTGGTTAGTTCCCAAAACAATGGGGATGGAAATCAGTCCAATTCCAAAAGTCAATGCAAATATGCTTCAATTACAAGGTACTGTAGCATTGGTCTTGGTTGTAGTATCAAGTTGAACATTACACACTGTTGAAAAGCAACTGATTCATGATCCATGGGAAATGATTTTGCCCCATGGCTGTTTTAACATGGAACTTTACTGGCAATAAAATATAAATCTACTGTCTACAAGGCTGCTCAGTTTTATATCTATTTTTCTAACAACTTGAGTCTTCCTGTTGAGGATTTCATTTATTTCTAATGTTCAAATCTTGATACTTTAATTTGAGCCTTCTACATTTCCAAATAGCTGAAAGAGCATGCTATCTCCTACTATTTTCAATCTATGAAACTGACTTGTTCAGCAACTTTGGTCGTGTTTGAAGAGAACAGGAGCAAGGAAAGTGTGAAAGGGGGTAATTTTTTTTTCCCCTCCTGAAATTTTGGGACTAAGGAAAAAAAGCAAATTACTTGTTCAGTATCCAAATGATAGTTTTGTTTGCTAAATCCTAATGAAAGGTATCAAAATTCATATGTTGCTCCAGCTCTATAATGCCAAAATAATTTAAAGATTTTGCAGGATTTATGCTGAGATAAGCTATGAATCTGGGTTTTGCTTTCACTTGTGTGGATACAATATCACAGAAATTCAGTCTAAATCTGCAGTTGTAAAATGACTGTGAATGGTTAGATTTATATTTTAGGTTTGTGGAACAATTAACTCTGGGGTTCTTAGGAAAAGCAATAATCAGACCTTTTCCCCTCAGCCTGGTCCTACAATCTTTATCTTGGCTGAGTTAAAATATTTGAGGGCTTATTATGTAGATCACCTTCAAATGTGTAAAGGTCTGATTTCACAGTTGTGCATGTGGTATTTCATTATTTGGATAACATTTGTGCATAAATCTTTTAGGTTTTAATTACTGTGCTGAAGTTATATCTACATTCAGAGGGTAACGCTGTATTTCACAACTTTTTGTCAAGATATATTTAGACAGTGGGGTCAAAACATTTGAAACTTCATGTTCTCTGTTGACTATTCATATATACAAACAAAACAAATCTTCAGAGAACTGGAGGTTTCTGTATATGTGCACATACTAAACACATCCAATAATGTTTTTTTATATATATTGATAACCTGACTAATAGCGTGGTCCTTGTCTGCTGCATGCTGCATACAGCAACATGAGACGCAGTCATGAGCATTTGATTTCTGTGTGCAAAGATTACTGAATGTATATAGCTGTTAATTCAGATACAAAAAAATATTGTTCAGCCAGTTTGGGTCTGTTCCCCATAATACCAATTATTTCCCCAGTCAATATAATTTAAAACACAATAGTGATATATTTCCGCTAATCTTTTCCTAAGTGGAGTTGCTGGCTTGTAGCATGTACATCTATTCTACAAGCCAGTAACTTGTAATATGCATATATAGAAAACGTATATTTGGGGATGGGGGAGGAGCTTATTCCAGTGCTGGCTTGCAGTGCTTTCCTCTGAGTTGTCACAATGATGGATCTCAACCCCTTGAGTTCATGTGCCATAACTTTTGGGAAGGTGCAGTGACATCATCAGTCTTTAGATGTGAGAACAGGAGAACTTACAATAGATCTCAAAACTGTGGAAAATGAAAATGTCTGTTTGGGATGACTTGTTTGGTGTCACTTACTTGTAACTTTGTCCATTATCAATACTATGGCTATCAAAACTTCTAATGATGAAATCTCTCCCTCCTTCTGCAAATGAAATACGATGAGTGTTTTAGTTTCAAATGATGCAAATGGACACCTGACTGAATGAAACATTTTCATTACAGTGATAGTCAACACTTCAGCATGTTTAATACTGCTTTTTATTTCACTGATCAGCTGACAAAATTATTGCATTCTTTCAGCATCAGTCTCATGCATGGAATTAAAGAGAGCATAATAATTAGACACAGCTCCTTGTACTAAATGTGTGTCTATCACATGCTGGCATCATCTGAGACTTAAAAGGTCACTAACTTTGGTATGTGTTTCCATTACGTATGAATGGCATCGTTCTTTCTTGCATAAACACAAGAGATAGTATATTTATATACCCCAGCCATAAGCTTGAAAAGTATGAGTACCAGTTCCTTAAACAGCAGCATTTAACTCCTTGTTTCCATGTATTGTCTTAATTTTGCTGAAGGAATAGATTGCCTTGGTGCCCTTCTCACTGAAGCGCACTGAAAGCGCAACACAAGTAGTTTTCTATGGGGGGTAACAGCAGCAAAAATGTGCGGGGAGGAAGGGAACATGCTTGCTTGCTTGGGTTTTTTTGTTCTTTGTTTCCTAAATCTCAAAGTTATCTGTGGCTAACTTTTTTTTCCTAAAGTGTTTGAACATATTGATTTGAGGCATCAAAGAAAACTTCCTTGTTGGTACTAGTGAGATTTCATTTCCAGGCTGGTACTCACTGGGCCACAAAAGAGGGGTTCTACTCAGAACAGGGAGGCTTTCTGAGTGCTACAGCTGCTGAGTGTCTTAGATCAAGTGGGAACCTCAGAGGAAAAAAAAATTGGATAGAAGTGGTGTTCCAGAAATACAGGAATCACTGTACACATTCCAGCAGGTCTAGGAAAAATGTGATCAGGGGTCAGCCTGGCTATAGTTGAAATGGCAGGAAAACTAGAAAGGACGACCTTGTTCTTTTATTCTAGTGTAACTCACTGGGATCTGTCTGAAATAACCCAGACAACATTCAAATATTGTAAGTGATACAAGAAAAGTTTTTAATGAAATTAAAGATATTGTGGATTTCTTAAAACGTTGCTTCTAGTTTCTTCTGAAGTCCTCCAAGTATGAGTACTCTGCCAGAAATGAGAATTCAGAATACAGTGTTACTCTGTTCAAAACTCCGATGTGCTCAATAAGTATCTTTTTTAAAAGGCCCCATACTTCTAAGCTCTTAATGATTATTGAATCATTAGTCTAATGTATCCCAAGGGTCTTGTTGCAGAAAATTACAGATAAAATGCCCGCTTCCCACAACTTTAATGGTTCAGTAAATAGTACCTTCCTTGCAAAATCTTCTGTAGATTGTCCTAACTGCACTTGTTATGAATTGTTTCATTGTCAGAATTAGTGGTATCCTCATCTAAAAGATGTCACGTAGGAGAAGGTAAAGACTATTAGTCAATTTGTAGCATTTCAGTTAAATTCAGAGTTTTTTTCTAGAGGGATGTTTAAGATCTTCTTTGCTCTGTGTTCAAATGTTACCATTTCAAGCACAACTTTCCGTAACTCCTAAAGTATATCTTAGCCATCTATAATCTTGGTACTTGTTTTAAAGAGTAGTTATTTGAAGATTGTGTAGAACTGAGTAATGTGAAGCTTCAGACAGGTTCTGATGATCACAGTTAACTATATTGGCGCTTGAGGGGATAATAATTTACTACAAGTTATCAGTATTGAATGAGGCACTTCACATTTTGAAGTTATTTCAGGTTCTTTGTGAAAGTAGGCAAATGCTTCTGCACCAAACCACATGTGCTTTCAAAGTTATTGTTCCCATTTGTGTAGAAAACAAAACATTGAGGGAGTTGAGCAGTTTGTTCACGTGTATGTGATCGTCAGCAGAACAGCAAACTTTGTTCCAAATTTTATTTTTAGACTCTTCTTCTATGAGGTCTTTAGAATCTTGGTTTTGATGTACTGAAGAAATAAGCATAGCTAAGTTAACAAAATGTGATAAAATGTGTCTGGTAACCTGGAGAATGCTGAACTATACTTAAATGTGATTTGCAATTTATCTGTGTTTTTTCTATACTATACAGTAGTTTGCACTTTAAGAGTACCCTATATACAATTGCATAGATACATACACTTTTATCACTACATTGAAAGGGTTGTGAACTTGAGTGCTTAGTTTTTAGGAAGTGCTACAGTTAAGGTGTGCCACTAGAAGATATCAATTTTACATAGATAAAGGCCTGCCACTGTATATAATCACAAAGCCTTGTTTATGGAATCTTCCAATGAACAACAAAGACAAACTGGAGTATGAAATATCACTCAGTAGGTTGGTATCAATCTGTTTGGAAAAGTAAAAAAGCATTGTTAAAAGCATTGTAATCTGCCATACTGTTCTCTGGTCACCCTACTGGAGAACTCTGAAGTTCCTAAAAAGTGGATGTGATTTGTGCCCGTCTGTCACTTCCAGAAATACTAGAAGGTTCTGTCTTCAAATTAAATAATTGCCTATTAATCTAAAAAGATACCAGGATATAAGGAAAGAAAAAAAAGACACGAGTGAAAAAAAAAAATAAACTGCTTTATGTCTTGATAACCTCCAATCGTTCTTTTCCAGCCATTCCTGGCTTTCCTTTGGGAGCAAAAACTTGCACATAAAAGGTCAGGTTCTTTATCTGTTGAGATCAATGGCAGGCTGTCCACTTATTTCAGTGAACAGTGAATCATGTTGCAGAGTTCCACAGCTGAGAATGGCATAAAAATATAGCAACTCTTATGGCTAGCTCTCCCAGACTGTGAGAAACACGGAACACCTTGGTAAAAGCATGACTCTGTGGCAGAAAAAAAAAAAAAGAACTAATTGGAAGAAAGCAGACCAGAAAAGAGGATGAGGTTTCTTGGGGAATAGTTACTATTTATCTTAGAGCAGAGATGAAGAAATCCAGAGTTAATTCTGGTTGGTCGATAACAGGAAAGAACAGCCTTGACATGAACAGTACAGTCTGTGCTCTACATATGAAGAACATGTTTCTTACAAGTCAGCTTGCTCATTATGCTGTTGCTGCTAATGAAACACAGGAGTGCTTTGTCACAGAGCATGCCACAATTTCTCTTCTTTCTGGTTGCAGAAGAGAGGATAGTATTTCACACTGGGTCTTAATCCTGGGTCTGGTATGATGTGAAGGACTGCAGGGAGGTACAGAACAGTTCTGAGGTAGGGAAACATCTATGATTTTAAAGCAGAAGGGGTATGTGTACGTGCATGGACTTCCACCAAACACTGACATTTATGTCCCTCAATGTCAATATTTGTTTTGCACTCATATAAATATTGGCCTACAGCTTAGCCACAGTCAATATTCACCTCTTGAATCAAGAATATTTTAATGGCCAGAAAAGAAACTGATATTGCTGCTTAAAACACTAGTCAGGGCTGCATATCAAAATAGTATGGCACTGGTACTTGCCAAACTGTAATTTCCAATTAAAGTGCTTCTGATACAGGACTACATATATGCCAAGTAACCAAATGGTACTTTTGTTGTTATGTCTTATGTTGACATATTTAATTTAACTTTTGTGTCCAATGAATCTGTGGATATTGTGGGGAGGATCCTTTGTTTACAGGGGGGTATGTAATGTGCTCTCCAAAAGGTTTTGGTTTTGTTGTTCCCTTAGCCTAAAAAGAATTCAGAATGAAAACATACAGTTCCTTTTCACAAATGCAAAAACATAACAATTACATACCCAATTATTTAGTAAAGATTAGGCTTTAAAAAAAATCTTTTGTCTTATAGTTTGTCAAAGAAGCTGTAAGATGAAATATGATCAAGAGCATTCATAACTTGAAATCTACTGAACGTTGAATGCTTTGATTTATAATTGATGCTTCAGATACATTATAAGTGTGAAAACTTCAGATAACTACGGTAGTTTACACACAGACATAAAGGACTGTGCACTAAAAGCTCTATTTTAATGGACCCGATCCTGTCAAAATATCAGCATGGAAGAAATGTTGCTTCTAAATATTGAGTTCTATTTCACCCTACTGCTGAAATACTCTGAAGATAACACAGCTTCTTGAAAAAGCCATTTTTTCTAAAGAAAGCTTGTTGTGTTTCATAATTAAACAATCAATGCCATGCCTTAGAGATATGTGATAAAGTAGATCCCATTTTGTCACTCAATATACCCCTGCGAACTTTCTGACGGTAATTGTTCCATGGGTGTATGACAGAAAAATTGGGGGGTGAGTCTAGTAATAGTTCTGGTGCTTGTGCTGGCATTTTACTTTTTCTAATATTTAGGGAATTAAAGCTGAAATATGCATATCCTCAAATGGAAGATGAGCAATTCCTTTAGAAAGGTAGGTTAATAAATTGAAAACAAAGGTCAAAAAGAGAGAATTGAATCCTTGACAAAGCAGGGAGAAGGGACCACTGATGCACCTGTCAAGGGTCAGCTGGGAAGTGAGGCCTCCCAGTAGCAAGGTATTAAAAAGATCTAAGGAGCAGCAGATAAAAATGCAGTAGATTCATCAGCGCAATATATGTTCCAGAGAGGGAACTGCAGGCATCACTAAGGCAGTTCAGGAGAGCAGACGGGTACTCGTTGCTGAAAACTCCAAATTCAGTGCTGAGTACTAATTAGTAGTAGGCATGGCTTGGCATTCTGCAGTCTGTGTTTTTGAAGATTTCCTCAAAACTTATATTCAAAGGATGGAAAATCTTCAATCAAAAAAAAGCTTTTGATTTCTAGTTCAGTTTAAAACTCAGCCTTTTACAATGTTACTGAAAATGAAGAGCAGATTTCTAATAAAGGAGCTGATTATTATTAAAATTCTGGTGTCAGCAGCACACTTCATCCTCACAGACAGAAATGAAATAGTAGTTCACAGATATTTATTCTAAGTTTCCAATAAGTACTTGGCAAAAATTCAATAATGTTCATTAAATACATAAATGGAAATATTAAAAATAAAGATTTTTCCCTTGCGATTTACTATATAGTATTTTTGAAAAGTAAAGTTGAAGTCATTATCTGGCAAAAAAGGTACTACAGAAATGTTAATTAAATTGTATAGTCGTAAGTAAGCCAATGAACAAGAAAAAAGCTTCCCTGCTTAGAATTGGAAGCCATATTTATTCTGGCTGGATGCTTAAAGACATGAAAAGATCATCTTTAAATAAAGCATACAGAGCAATATAGTTAGATATAGAGCAAAAAGAATCTTTAGAAAACCCAATTAAGAAGCCTGTTAGGCAGGTGTTTGCAGACATGTCTGAAGCACAGATTACATTATGGAGTAATTACACAGAAGGTGAGGTTGTGCCCAAGGAGCTGTTGTCCCTCTGGACTGATAGGAGAGGATACAAGAAACTCCCTGCGCTCTGCTTGAGTTGCTTTCCCCTGGTGCAGAAGCTCATTCTGTAAGGAATCGAGGAGGGACTACGACTGTGGGTATTGTGGCCAGCCCTCCTCTCTGCCTGCCAGCCTTGCAGTGGAAGAGTGTAGTTCGTGAGTTATTGGATGTTCGTTAGGGAACATGTTCCTCAGTGCTTCAAATACGTGAGGTTTCTGCACTCTGGTCTCTGTGGCTGGGCTTGAAGCCAGAATCCTTTGTTATTCGTGCTTGAAAAATAGTTTACCTGTTTTATTTTACTCTGCGTAGCCCTAGATTGAGGGCTGTGTTTCTTCTGTGAGTCTGATACCTTAAGTATTAATTTACATTGTTTAAAAGGGCATGTGAGCATTTAGGTCTGATAACAAAAACAAACAAAAAAAAACCAACCAAACAAAAAAATCCGCAGATTTTGATTTCTGTAGCTCATGATTAAGTTATGTACCTCTTTTTTAAAAGTGCATTCCCATCAGTAAAATGAGTCTAGTCTATTTCTGAATACAGTTGCAACACCCCCAGCCCCAAATTGCTTAATTCAGTGCAGCTTCCAAGTAGCACTGAGCTCTACTTTGGGAAAAAAAACAAACCCAAAACCCCTCTTCATTTTGTACTTCAAAATGATTATTTACTTTTAAACTGTTATATTAAAAGGACTCCTCAGAAGAGTTTTCATCTGCTTCTGGACACCTGGTTAACATTAAAAACAGTTTACCAAAGAGTTTTGTGTAGGAATACAGAACTTACTGTGAGAATTTAGTCAAATATTTTACCAGCCTTGTGTGGATAGTTAAGCTGCACAGATGAATGTTCCTCAGCAGGATTATGGTCGTTCTCTCTAAGAAGGTCTGCAGCTTTCTTTGCTACAAAACCTCATGATGTAGAACTTTTTAATAAAAAAAATTCCTCTTTTCTGAAGGTGCTGCTTCATGCAGCTAGAGCTTTCAGATCCGTATCATTTATTGGCAGTGATTAGTAGTGCTGTTGTTTTAATAAAAACAGTATCAGAGGATTGTGTTCTGAAGCATATTTTGTAAAGTAAAATTGTACAGGTGTATTCTGCACAGGCTCTTGTTTTCTAAATCTTGACATTTGTAGAGGTTATTTGAATAGTTTGAATGAGCTTACTGATCCATTCACAAGGACTTCTTGTCTCCTCTAATGTGAGGAATATGTTTGATAAATCTAATATGAAATAACTTTCAACCTTAGGAAACTAGTGCAGTTCATTTTTTTTTTTCTGTGATGAACCAAGTGGCTGTGTAACATTGTTCTTGCTCATTTTTTAACACCTGTTAGAAAAAGATGAAAGGGTCAAATTCCTCTTGTTAGTTGTTTCTGTGTAACAAAGTAGACAACATTAGCTTTTAATACATAGAATTGATGCCAGTTTTGGCCATTATATTCCTAAAACTGGGGCCATGGGCAAAGATGGAAATTGGCACAAGAGTGTGCAATGGCATACTTCCCTCTGTGGTAGTGATCGCTTGTAAAAGGAAGGGGGGATATTTTGTTTGGCAGAATAACTTTGGAATTTTTTTTTAAAAAAGAAGCAGAAAAATCTCAGCTCTTTGAACAACTTAAGAGTCATTTTAATTTGTGTGGTGGGGAATGTCCAATTAACGGGCACATGAATTTCATGTGATCTCTAGAGCTTGGTTTCTCCTTTCTTCCTGTCACACACCCATACTGAGGAATGTTTTGTATAAATAACAATAAATAATAATTTCAAATGAAGGATGAGGAGGAGGGGGGAGAGAGAGAGAGAGAGAGAGAAGTGTCTGTTGTGTAGGCATTCTGAAAGTATTGAGAAGTCGGCTGGTTGGGTTGATTGTATTATTGCTGTGAAAACTGAAGGACAGAAGGTCGCAGGTACAGCACTCAATTGCATGCAGATTAACCGACCTGGATGCATGCAACACTGACACAAAGTTGACACAACTTTTTTTTATAAATACAAAACCAAATAGCTGATGAAGTGTCACAAGTGATTCATAAAATGACATAAGAGTATAAAGGTATTTTAAAACAGCTGTAAAAACTTTCAGAAATTTTCTGACATTTTAAATTCTGACTTTTTGTTTCTGTAGATAGACAATAAAACTGTACACGCTTTTAACTATCACTATATAATTAAAAACCTAAAACACAGACTACAGCTGATTTTTGTGTGAATAGACAAAACCAAAATACATACAGCCAAGGTGAATTTTAAATAAGGCGAGCTTGTCTTTTGTTTTCATTTTCTAATCTAGTTTGATTGTATCACTGTACTACTTAAGGTAGCAAGAATAGTTTAAAAGGGCATCATTCTGCAAAACTTGCTCAAGGCCTGACTGTTTCTGATTATTCATGACTTCCTCAAATACTCTCCATTTTTAAGAGACACTGCTAATGTTTGTTCCTTTACTTCCCAGGGAGTTGAAGGTATTTTCAAAAATTGTCTAGATAAAACCTAAATGTCAGCTTCTCCAAGGCAGTTAAGTAGCAAGTTCAGTGGGAGTTAAGCGACATACAGACAGAAACACCTTTGGAGATATGGGCTTAAGTGGCTTTTCATATCTCAAGGGGAAAAAAGAGACAAAGACCTTACATTATTTGTGTTTCATAAACACAGATGTTCTTTCAGTACGTTGATTACAAGTCTATGGAGCCTGTCAGAATTTTGTTTGCAGTTGTAGCACAAAACTATAATATATCTTTTCTACAAATAATTGTGGTCAAAAAGCCCCTGAATCGCACGCACTGTACTTCAGGTGATCTTCACTGGGGTGCTGTGTTCTTTGCTCGTGTTTGTGGGTGTAGATGTGATTAGGGGTGGAAGGAACTTTTTTCCCATTCCTACCCTGCTGTGTTAGCTAGCCGTGATATAGCAGATCTACTGGGGAAGTGTACTGTAACCGCAGTGGGGAAGGCTTGGTTCATGAGCAAATAGCCATTTGCCTTGTCTCTTCCCCTGGCTACTCTTTGGGGACCTTGTACAATTGAACACTCTGGCTCTACCTGTGACAAAAAGACCACAGATCCTTTATCTGTCAAGAAAGCTTTGCTGGCCTGAGTCACCCCTTGGTTGTCACAGTGTCTAACACAGCAGGGTCTTGATCCTGAGTATGACATTAAGCATTCTCTCCTAAAGAAAGACACCAAGGTCTAATGTGGCACAATCCTGAACTGTTTCTTCTTAGAGGGGCCTTACAGTTGCAGCACAACAAAGATGAAATGGCACTTAGCACAGTTGTAGGCTGTCCTGCAGTTTCCAGCGATACAGTATCTGGTGCTGACACCATTTTTCTAAATGGGGGAAGTGACAGCAAACATCTTCAAAGCAGTTTGCTTTAACTTCACTTTTTTGTGCTGAGTTTTAGGTGGGTGCCAGGAGCGGATATAGCAATCTACCTCTTGGGATTAATATGTTATATCACATCTGTCTGCCTAATGCAGAGGAGTCTCTGGTAATGTCAAGTGCCTAACACTTCAAAGGAAGCTAGAAATCACCAGCAGATATATTTATAGAGCCTTTCTATAGGGAAGTGTCTTAATGTCTCCAGATCAGTGGCTGCCTTGGATCTGAAGCAGGACAAATAATTCTGTGTTTATTATCCATTCCAGTGCCTCATTCTTCTCTTTGGTTTGTGATTGTTGGTCACATAAAACATGTAGGAAGGCACTACTTGTAGGTAAGTTGACTCAGGGTCATGTGTCAGTCACTGTAGAGAAAATCCAAGTGTAAGAGAACGAGAGACAGACAAGCAGGGAAGAGCAAAGCTGATACCCTGCAGCGCAGGAGTGAGATTCCTCTGCCTGGCCTCAGTACTGTGGGCCTTGAACTTCAGTTGTGTAATTGAATGGTGCCTGGGTGTCCAGGTCCAACCCAGGCAGCAGGGAGCTCGCAGCATGCTGCTTTTCTGAACGTCTCCAGGTGGGCACAGACTCCTGCACTGTCTGGAGTGCTGCCAGGCAGGGTTAAGTGAGGAGGGGTAGGAATAAACACGTTTAAAGGTTACAGATCTCTGCTTCAGTCTGGGGAAATGTTTTGGGAGGAGGAGGCATTCACAGGGGCCTGGTGGATGCTGTCTTGTCAAACTGCCTCAGAGGACAGGGAGGGTGTGTAGAGTTCACGATGGAGAAAAGGCAAGGGATTACTTAGAGGATTTCTATTGTGCTGCTCAGGGTGTAGCTGCGCTGTGCAGGGCTGTACAGAGCGAAGTGCAGGTTAGCTCCAAGGTCTCGAGGGCTGGAGCATTGTACATAGAGCACTGTGATACTGGTCTCTTACACAGATTCTCTACAAGAGTTTAGAGAAATACTTAGCTGAAATAGCATTTCAGGGAGTTCTCAGCACTGCTGTGAGACCTGTGCAGCTGGCTCTGTACCACCCTCTCTGTTGTGTATGAGCTCCCCCACTGAGGCCAGGCTGGAGGTGTCCTTTCCAGGACTGGTTTCTCTGCTTAGCCACACGGCTTGCTCTGGACTTCACATAAGGCAACAAGTAAGCAAGGTGGGAGTCTGGTTAGTTTGGGGCCAAGCCCAATGTCAAGCACCAAACTAACATAGCAGGGCAAAAGCACTCTTAAAACTACAGGTGAGTTTTACACAGAGGAGGGTGCCTAGTGTTTCCCTCTTGCAGTGGTGCAGCACAGTCTCTACGCAGCTGCAAGAAGTCCGCAGTTTGGAGCAGCGCCAGTCCTGCTGCAGCACAGTCTTGGGGAATTAAAGTCCATGTGCATCTCTCTATCCAGATGTTCTCTTGCTTTACTCACATTGAAAATGTAGAAGCTGCAGTACAAAATGTCTCTCTCTGCTGATGTAGATTTAGCACAAAATCAAAATTTATTCTAGGATTTGAGTGCTTGGTGGGCATTTTTGAATCATTTTTGCAAAAAGAATATGATGCTGAGACTGCCGTATCTCAAAAAAACTGAGGATAATTCTGGATTTGTTTGTTTCAGTTCAGAATGAGGTCAGCTTCTACCACAGTTTTGCAATGTAGTGCATTTGCATGCAGTCTTTGAGGGTCTGCGTGTTACTGCTACAGATCTTCCTGTTTGTTTTCTTCTGAACTGGCTACAGAAGTTGGACTGTGACAGTAGTAGTGGTACTACCCTGTAACCAAAATACCTTGTGCTGCATGATTTTTTTCATTGGATCATGCTACTTTCACAGTCTACACAGTGCTTAGCGTGAAGGCTATTATCCATCTTTGACTTCCAGAGGAGGTTTTTTTATCTTGGATTTTGTTTTACCCAAGTAAAACTCATCTTAATGAGTTTTTCTTTTCCATATGTAGTTATAGTTTTTTATCTATATATTTTCTAACAAAAAGAAAACTTTTTATTTTGTTTTAATAGTTCCCCAAAATTGAACTATCCAATATTAGTCTTTTTATCTGGTTTAGCTAATGCAGAAATGTTTGTTTTTTCTTATGTAAGGCAAAATACAAATAGTTACAACTTCAGTGAATGTAGAACAAAACCAGAGTCTTCCTACTGATGATTTCCCTACTTGGTACTTGGACTATAGTTCATGTGAAGGAGAAGCAGCTTTGTTTTACGTACGTGTATGTGGGCGCACAGTAACATGCAGACAGAACCTCTGTGTTCAAGAGAGGTGAGGAGCACCGAATCTTTATTTTAGTATTTAGGTGTCTTGTGTCATGGTGACTTCTCCAAGGAGAAAGGCTTGTAAACTTTATTCTCATCTTTGCCTGCTGAAGTTGTAGCTTTCAGGTTTCAATTATTTTCAGTTCTGTAAGCTTACATTATCATCATGATGGAATTCTTTAATTTGTCTTTAAATGAATTTGTATAGCCTCCCTGTTGTCTCATCTGAGGCTCTGTACAATTTCTTATGTCTGAAATGAAAATGTAAGCTTGTCTTGAAGATAACCCTTATTTTAGGAGTGTCATCATTAATGTTTGTCCTTTTTAGCTTTGATTGCCTAAATGCTGCAATTAGGCATCCTCACTAGGTAAAAAGTATTCCTGTTTAAAAACAAAACTCCAAAATGTAATTTATTGTCTTGTGACCCATTTTGAAATAAATTTCTTGGGCTTCATCAATACAGATTTTTCCAGATGAATTAGTTGCTGTTGTTTTCGTCTTCTGGAAAGAACCTGGGTTTACAGTGCGGTGGCTGGTTGCAGAGCACAGATAACTGATTGTGTGGTGGTGTTGCACAGGATCTTACAGGCCATCATTTCTGGCAGACTCGGACGCTACTGTCTTGCCATACTAAATTGTGGGTTATCTACAGTTAATGCAGTGAACTTGGAAAAGGAGGGTTGAAATGGGCTTCCCTTGGAGAAAAATTCTACAGACTGTTCAGATGCCCAAAATACAATTAGATAAGTTATTTAATGTTTCTACACTGGAAACTCTTTCTTCAAACTAAACCATAATGTTCCATTTTAATCTTCTTTAATGCCTTTGCTATCTGTGATTAATGTATACGTAGTTTATTAAGACAAAGGTTGTCTTCTGAGAAAACCAGACAAAACGCTGACACTTCTAAAGACCCCTTTCAAGCAAAAACGTGGGTGTTTCTCTTGTGAGATTTTCTCCATTTGAAGGTTAACAGTCTCACCTCAGATGAAGATCAAGGATATGCTTTGGTTAAATCACTGAAATACTCCTGAAAAAATTAGTCACTTTAGGGTGATCCTGAATACAAGAATACAAATAAGGCAAGACTAAGCAACAATTTAAAATCCAGCATGTTTTTTTGAGCTGAACAAAGCAAGAACATACATAGTTGCTTATGGTGGTGGTACACTGCAATGGTTTAGTAATCGGGCTTTTGTAAAGGAAGTACTAATGTTCATATTTTCCTGAACCAGAGTCAACAAATATGTAAACATTAGTGTCTATACATAGCTCTATTACAAAATAGACTGATTTTTCCTGTCTGATCTGCCTTCTGCTGAATTACGGTTTGTGAGGTCAGCATACAAAAATCCCCATGCGTGATACATTCATTTAATACATCTTTATTGCTAAACTTAGCCTACATTTCTTAATTCTTTCGGGTATCAGAAAACATCCTGAATAAAATTCTTCTCTCCTTATGTCTAAAAGAAATAAATTCTGAGGTTCTCTTGTTTAACAACTGTGCAACCTCTTGCATCAAGATTAAACACTTTGTTTTGTCCCCAGGCAGTTGTATATTTATTACTCTTGAGGCAGTGGTATTTGAAATAAATAGAATTGAAAGATCCTGAGAAATGGTTTCTGAAACACATATATTGAGTTACTCTCTCCTATGTGAGTGGAAAATGCTTCTGATTCTTCTCCCTGCACCCTTGCGAAGGAGAGTTGCTGATAAAAAATATCACATGATGGGGTGGTGAATAAGAAAGCATTTTTATCCTTAGTCACTGAGGCTTTTCGCTACTTTTTCTCCTGAAAATAATTAAGTTCTCTTTATGGAATGTATTACTATTCACTAAAGAAAACATAGGTAAGGGCATAATAAAGGACAAAAGGAAAAGGTTCTCTCCTTTTCTGCCTCAAGAAGTTCGCTATGAAAACAAAAAGTAATCCATGGCTTGCAAATAGTCTTAAAAACTTCTCAAAATTCAGCTATGTTTTTGGCTGGTAACAGGGTTTATTCCTCCTCCCTGTTCAAAGAAACGGATGCTCACCAAGAGAAAATTCTTTTGTGTTATAAGGGAAACAATTTCCATGTAGCTTTTGTGTGTGTACGCATATTCATAAAATATGGATTAGCAGCACTAGGTGTTCAGCTAAGTAAATATTCATAAAATAAAGGTGGAATTGATATGCATTTCCCAATAGAAAGTAATAAGCATATTTTGATTTTCTAGTAAGAAATCAAACTAAGGGGAGAGAAGGCACTTTCTTTTGTCTGGGCATTTTTTATTCCTCATTGTCATTGTGTTGATCCTGCTGGCAAAGATTTTCTTTACTGACATTTCAAATATACAGTATTGCTTATGTTAAATGTACAAGAATCAGGAGTTTTGCTTAAAACATGAAATAAAAAAGAATCCAAAATATCTTTTTTTCTTTGCTTTCTCACTTGTGTCTTTGGGGTACATTAAAGTTGCATGTTTAAGCTTGTCTTTATAACCATGAGAGGTAGATGTGCTTTTTTTTTTTTTTTAAGTAAAATCTGAAATTCTCAGAAGTGTAGGAACCGGGGCCTTGTTAGCAATATTTGCTAACAAGTATTGGAAGACTCAATAAATAAATGAAGGATGACCCAAAATGTTTGTTTATTTTTGCCTTTGCAACACTGACTGAAACTTCTAATTAATTTTGCATAGTTGTTGTCACCCACTGTATAATGACTTTTTTGTCACCTCTTACACATGATTCGCTATTAACCTCTGATTTATGTTGGATTTAAGGAAATAAGATATACATTGCAGAGTCCTGAACTGTATACTTATAGGTATGCCTGACAGCTTCCTTTGTAGTACACTTGATCATTTAGAGTAATAAAACAGAATTGGTTTTGAATAAATTGAAAATTAATTGGATTTTCTAAAGCTTTAGCTGAGACATCTCAAGAACGGCTCTATTTCAAGCAGCTGGCTGAATCAGGGAAAAATTACATGTTAGTATCCAAACAGGCAAAGGTTTAATAAAAATCATCTCCTTGAAGTAAAGCAGAATAGAAATAGATTTTTGCTGTTGTTTTTATTTAAAGTCTAATTAAAGAGTTGGCTTAGGCTTCTGGGTTTCAGAAACAAAATGTTTAAATCCCAAAACTGAAGAATAGGTGTTCCTAGAATTAATATTTGATATAATTATTTGGAATGTATCTTGGTCTTTACCTGCATTACTCTTGATACTGCTTCTTTGTTTCTGTTGGAGCTGTGTTTACTAAGCACTATTTCATCCTCTTTTTTTTTTTTACCCCTTTGCTTGGGTCAGTCATATCTGGCAGTTCTCGTTATAAGCTGAGGGGAAGATGGGCTTAATCATGCATGTATGGAGCAGACAGCTCACATTCTTATCCCTCTCTTCTGTTTTGATGTTTTGTTCTTTGAACAAAAACAGTTCCTTCCAGTAGCAGCCATATTTTGGATAGTCAGGAAATACAAGGTCTTCATTCTATTTGTTTTATGAACTTTACCTGATTTATTAATGCATTGAATATGTGCATTCAGTAGTGTAATTTCAGTGTGTTTGTTGCCAATAAGGAAAATAAAAATAAAACCATCTTTGGCAACTGGCATGGAGGTAGGGTGAGCCAGTAAGTAAATGTTATGTATTTTAAAAGAGATTTTATTATTTCAGAGCTGTTAGAGGAAAGATGACCATTGTCATGTAATTTGACAAATGTTGTCCAACTTACATCATCCTACAGCTATCAACTGGATGCCGCTGATGATCTCCACACTGAATGAATTAAAACTTGATAAAGTATGGCAGCAGTGTCCATTAACATAGCTTGTTGATACTTGCTTGTTGAAGTCTATTATTTAAAATAATTCCTTTGGCTTTGTCAATGTTTACGCTGGCCAACATCATTAATGTTGACTTAGGGTTAACTCTATGTTCCGTAACTGGAATACAGAGCATTTTTATCGATTCTTAGCCTCACTCTTCTACTTTACTATTGCTAAATGAATTTTGATTCATAAAAGAAAAAACCTTGGGAGTCAAATGTCAGCTATTATCCAGTATATTACTCTCTTGCAACTAAAATAGTCTGCATCTCATCTTGAAAATATAACGTATGTAAGTCTTCTCTGAAAGAATTTCAATATTTTATTGATGTGAAGTACTTTTTTCTGTTTTGCATGATAAGATGTTTTGAAGATATGGACAAGGGCACAAAACAAAACCTGGAGTCATCCTGTATCATGTTTTGTATTTTGTGAGCTTTTTCACTAAGCTTTAATAGCCACAAAATGTAGGTTTTCTTCTTTGTGTTTATTAAGAAAATAGTCCCCAGTATAGTCTCAAGCGACCTGTCTTAGTTGACTTTGTGCTGGGAGTTACGATCAAGCCAAACAAAGCCTAATAACAAATGAAACCAGTACTTGTATGCACTACTTTGAATATCACATTAGTTACTTCCATCACATTCAGGTGCCCTGCTTTTAACGAATGTGCTTCTACACATCGCATTTCATATTTTTTTTTTCTCTGAAGTGTGTAGATAGTAATATGTGTAATTAGTATATTTTGTTTTGCTTAAAGGCAAGTTTATCATCCCATGAACAGTCTAATACGATTTCCTTTTCATGATGCCTCCCAACCTAAGAACAGATAAGTAAAGGTACCTCATAATAAGAAGGCTGATGCCACCTGGAAAATTTGGACACCATAGGAGTGAGAGAAATATCAGCTTCCAGGGACATGCTTGTGAACAGATGCATTGGAATTGATGTGATTTTTTTATTTTGACTCAAATAGAAAGAAAAAAAATTGTAATCCCAGGGCACTGAGGATTCTCTGGGGACAGGTCATGATGATGCAGGGTAGTATATCTGTACATTTTTACTAGAAGTGCTAATTTCCACTCCCATAGTGATGTTATACTGGCTACTGGCCCACAGGAAACAGAGGCTTTCAGAGATGTTAACCAAAGAGATACCCACAATGACAATAAACTCCTAGTGCAGGAGTGTGACTTTCAGTGCATCCAGAACAAAGAAACTGAAACTGCCTCAACAGTCAGTAACAGATTTGAGAGGTTTATGGCAGAAGCGTACAGAATTGAAGTTAAGTGGGATGTAAGAATGAAATTTAGCTTTGAACTATAGTAATGTCTGTGGTGTGGCTGGGTGTCAGGCCTGTGCTGTGTGCTCACCCAGGACAGTGAAGTAATTATTTCCCTGGGTGATACAGGAACTTCCCATCCAGCCTCCTCAGAGAGGAGGCAATGGACCAGCTTGAAACAAGGTGATGAATTGAACTCCCACGCCCCACCACAGTAAAGTATTTGATGTGGTGAAGGAGGGCTCCAGGTGGGAATTCTGGACTGTCCTGCTGATTCTCCTGGGCAGCTCCTGCTGTGCCTGGACCAGTGGACAGGCTCTCCCTGTGTGCTGGGTGGGGAATGGGGCTGCTCCAGCAGGGTCTCCAGGTGGTTCCTCCTGCAGAATCGACCAAATTATACATAGATGAGATACCTGTTAAGTAGTCAATAGAAACAGTTCCTGCAGATGCAGAAATGGCTATGTAGAACCGTCTCTTTGCATAGCCAGGATATGTTTTGTATGTTGTTTAAGATAACCAATAGTGATGCATGATGCCTGTTTTGGAGCGGTTGCATGGGACCAGTAGCCAGATGGATTATAGGGGATGAAGAGAACACCAGGTTGGCAATGAAGCTGAAAGTGCTGCTGCAAGGAGGCTTGAAATGGAGACTTCTCCTCCCCTCTGGGCAGTGACTGACCACTCTGTTCAAGAGATCTGATTCCCCAAGTAAGCATTTACCCTCTGCAGTGTTGTATGGGGGTTTTTTTAAACAAATGCCGTGTCCATGAGTGACCATCCTTCATTCTTTTAATTCTTTTGCAGAAAGCAAAGGCAAAATGTGTGATTTTTATGGAACAAATGAAAAAATGGTTATCACTAGCATTACAGTGAATATCAAATGAATATATAATAACAGAACATTAGGAAACAATTAGAAAAAGTGCCTAGACATTATTAATTCATATGCTATTCATTGTACCAACATTGATCATGTAAAATAAGTGTGGTGTTAGTTACAGTTTAATCATTCAGTGTTGGAGAAGGACTAATTATTTTCAAACAGACATGGCAAGGATCCAGTTTTATAAAAAAATCATGGAATGTCCAATTTAATACACAGTATTTTCATAGGAAAACATGTGACTGCCTGTATTGGTAGGACAGTGGAGAAAATCACAGCAATTCACAGAATCACAGAATGTTAGGGTTTAGAAGGGACCTTGAAAGATCATCTAGTCCAATCCCCCTGCCGGAGCAGGATTACCTAGACCATATCACACAGGAACGCGTCCAGGCGGGTTTTGAATGTCTCCAGAGAAGGAGACTCCACAACCTCTCTGGGCAGCCTGTTCCAGTGTTCAGTTACCCTCACTGTAAAGAAGTTTTTCCTCATATTTATGTGGAACCTCCTGTGTTTCAGCTTGCACCCATTGCTCCTTGTCCTGTCAAGGGATGTCACTGAGAAGAGCCTGGCTCCATCCTCATGACACTTGCCCTTTACATATTTAAAAACATTAATGAGGTCACCCCTCAATCTCCTCTTCTCCAAGCTAAAGAGACCCAGCTCCTTCAGCCTCTCCTCGTAAGGGAGATGTTCCACCCCCTTAATCATCTTTGTGGCTCTGCGCTGGACTCTCTCTAGCAGTTCCCTGTCCTTCTTGAACTGAGGGGCCCAGAACTGGACACAATATTCCAGATGCGGCCTCACCAGGGCAGAGTAGAGGGGGAGAAGAACCTCTCTTGACCTGCTAACCACACCCCTTCTAATACACCCCAGGATGCCATTGGCCTTCTTGGCCACAAGGGCACATTGCTGGCTCATGGTCATCCTGCTGTCCACTAGGACCCCCAGGTCCCTTTCCCCTATGCTGCTCTCCAACAGGTCTGTCCCCAATGTCCTGGTTTGGCCTAAACCAGGCCAATTAGTCTTAGAGAAACCAAGGTCACTGCTAAATTCCTCACTGCTTATGAGTGAAGAGCCGAAGGGGGGTCGCACCTGCAGGGAGGAGGAGACAGGGCAGGTGACCCAAGATTGACCAACGAGGTATTCCATCCCATACACATCATTCTCACTTTCCTATTTATTACTAACCCACTGCCTCCTGGAGGTGGGGCCCAGGAGGGAGGGGCCCTCCTGTCTCCCACTGATTGGTACCAGCTTTGCCAATTCTCCAGTTAAAAGCCTGCAGGTGTGATGGCAGGGGGAGCTACTGCATTTTCCCCTCTACCTGTGCTGGGGGGAGCAACTCTGCCTGAGGAGGATTTCCAAGCTCTCGATCTTGGTTTTGTATATATTTGATTATTTCTATTATTATACTCTTTTTCATTATTATAGTTTATTAAAACTGTTTTAACTTTCCAACCCATAAGTCTCTCTCCCTTTTCCCTTTCCCTTTCTCTTCGGGTGGGGGGGGGAGGGTTAACAGAGAGCGTCTGCCACTGGGTTAATAGCCGGCCCAGCTTTAAAATGTGACACCCAACTTGTACTGGTACATGGCGTTGTTCTTGCCCAGATGCAGGACTCTACACTTGCCCTTGTTATATTTCATTACATTTCTCCCCGCCCAACTCTCCAGCCTGTCTAGGTCTCTCTGAATGGCTGCGCAGCCTTCTGATGTGTCAGCCACTCCTCCCAGTTTGGTGTCATCAGCGAACTTGCTGACAGTGCACTCTATTCCCTCATCCAAGTCATTAATGAATATATTGAATAGTACTGGTCCCAGTACTGACCCTTGAGGGACTCCGCTAGACACAGGCCTCCAACTGGACTCTGTCCCATTGACCACCACTCTCTGGCTTCTTTCCTTCAGCCAGTTCACAATCCACCTCACTACCTGATCATCCAGACCACACTTCCTCAGTTTAGCTGCGAGGATGCTGTGGGAGACCGTGTCAAACGCTTTACTGAAATTGAGATAGACCATTGTCCATGTTTAAACTCTTACAAAGAAAGTGGACATGTTGTCACCCTCACAAGAGCTTATGTGAACTATGGGTTGGGTGAGCTGTGCAGCATAGCCTTGTTCCTCACCCATCCAGGTTAGGGCTTGGCCAGACTGAGCATTAGGTCCCTTCCAACCAAACTGCTTGGGTCTCTTTTGTATGTCAACGAGAATACTGAGTAATGAGAGCAGCAAGTAGTCTTCTCAATGGACTCAGAGTCAGTGAGGGACATGCCTCAGAGAGGAGGACTGGCTGTGTCTACCTCCCTTATGCTTCACTGCAGAAAGTTTGTAGGGGCTTCCAGCCACCTCTGAAGAAAGAAGTTGTATGTTTCTCCTTGGGAAATCATCTCTGATCTTGCACAGGCATATGCCTGGGAGGAAACCTGAAAGCTTGTTGACTTCTTCATGGGAAAGGTTGTCAAGCTTGGGCCAAGGCTGTATGCAGAGGTTCAGATAAGGAGCTTGGGGTGTAGTGCCTGGTGGAGCAGTTGTGAATTAGAGAAGCAGATATTGACATACTTCATAGACACGCTGTCCAACTCCAAGCTTGCTTGGATCTTTTGTAAGCAATAGCTGCTTTCTGTTTGCTCTTCCTCCTTCCCTTCTATAAGCAAAGAACTTCATAAATGCCTCCAAATGGAGACATGGATCTCTAGGGGCTTCTCTGCTACCCAGGTGCAGTTCTATGAGCTTTTCTTCTTGAATGGGGACCCTCTCAGGTGGTGACTTGGCACGTGTGCTTTGAAGATGATGTGTGTCTTTCCTAGTTCTGCGTTTTGCTGTAACTTGTGGTTTAGGAGACCTCTGATGAGTCGTAATGTTAGTCAAAACATAGAAAGACAGCTGAAAGATGAGAATCAGTTAGGTAAATCTGGGATGATTTAAATGGTAGTTTCCCTTTAAATGAACAGTGTTTGGGCAAAGGTCCAGACCAGTGTAAGTAAATCCACTGTTGCTTTTTGGCTTTGTGCTTCTCTGGTTACTCTGTTGCATGTTAGAGGAAGGTAAACATCAACTTGTATGAGTAACATACACTTACTCGGAATTGTATCAGGTTTATTTTGGTATATCGCGTTTTCTGCAGCCTCTGAGTTTGGGTTATTTATGTTATTCCAGGACTATAGTAACCCATATTTTGTGGTTTAAATTCACAGAAGCAGCAACACGCTCTTGCTTCAGTAGCGGACTCCAAATGGATGCTTTTTATTCTATTATCTCCCTTAGTTTTATATAGTATTGACGAAATTGAAAATCAGTGACCTGACAAAAACAAAATAATACGGCATGAAAATTGCTGCCATGATTTCATACTGTGTTAATGCAAGGATGTCATTCCCGCTTCAGAGTAATAACAGTGTTTTTCTTCTGATCTTATGGCATCTCTCTCTCTCTCTCCCTCTGTCCCTCCCACTCCTCCCCCCTGCCCTTTTCTTTTTTTAAAGGACAGCTAATGCCACAGTGAAATTCTCTTTAATCACATCCTTTGGCAGTTTGTTAGAGAATACCCACTATTAACAGTTAATTTTTTGAAGTAGCCAGCGGAATCTCTGTATTCCATGAGCATATGAAGAACTGCAGGGTGCACAGCGTACACAGTGAACTGCTGTAGTTGACCCAGAAGGAATTGGGTGCAACAGTCACCATAACATGGCTAAATGCAGAATCCAGTAATTTTTTTAAGCCTTCTTCCTCAACTGGGACCCATGGCCCAGGCTGCCCAGCAGCACCCTCTGAATTCCCACAGGACACTGATGGCCTGGGAATACACAGAAGTGATATTTGCGCTCTGTTCTCAAATGTGCTTATTGAAGAGCCCAGAAGCTCAGACCAATTCCTGTTATCCTACAGGTGCTAGGAAAGATTTGAGGAAAGAAGTTAAATCCTGATTGAGGTGTTCCCTGAACTTGTAATGGTGTGATCAAGTTTTGCATTCAGGCAGCTTAACTGATTAGAGACCTCCTTATCAAACCTTCCTAGCTTGCTACTGATGGTAGAACCTACCAAATCTGCTGTAAAAATTTTAAATTTTATATCAAAGGTAAGAATGTAATTGGCAAATTTTGCCACATAGGGAGAATGTCTTCCAGATTCCCAAGGGAATAAAAGTTACCTCATCCTGTGGCTGTAACTCAAGAAACAAGGACAACCTCTCTTTTATTTTGAGAGGTAACATTGGTCACCTCTTGGTTAAGACAGAGTTTTTTGTGAATTCACACTTCTGTCCTCGATGTTTGTTATTAGTAAACTCTAATGGTTTTTTTTGCTGAACAGGTCAGATTTGCTCACCAGCTAGGTTGTCATTCTGTCATATTGTCATTTTAGAATGATTTTGAAAACTTTCAATCTCAATGTGATAGTACTAGGACAAATATAAAGCAGATGATTAAAGAAAGAAAGTCTCCTTCCAAAATAAAATTTCTATTTGATGAATTAATTTTATTTTATAACTGAGTGAAATCCATCGCTAACTCCTGCCTGCCTTTTAGGGTGCGGGAAGCCGTCTGTGCTTTGTGTTGCTGATAATGTGCTGTCTGCTTCTGTTTAAGGTTTGTTTCTTAAACTGCTCTTGCCTGTTACCACTTTTTTTTCCTGCTTGTTTGCAGTTTTAGCATCTTTTGTTTGTTCTCATCTCCTGCTGCTTTTACTTCATTGCAGCTGTCTGTGGGTTTTTGCTATGACCTGCCCAGCGGATGGGTCTCCTGCTGATTTTACTTGATTGCTGGAGCTGTGGCATTAACCGCACCGAGCACTGGAACGCTGTCTGTGGGCTCTGCACTGTGCGATGGGAGGCCAGTGCTCCAGCCATTGCCTTCAATGCCCGATCTAGTCCATTAGTGTTGAAGAGATCCTCCAAGACTGGCGGGTACCAGCTGCACTTCGGACAAAAAGAATTTCTTGTAGGACTTTATTGTTTGAGTTTTATTTTTTTTTTTGTCTATTCTGTCATTTTTACATATGTATGCCGGAGTATTCTCTAAGTGTGGTTACTTAGTTGTTTGGATTTTGCTGTTATAGCAACATCAGAGATTGCTGTAACTTGCTGAAGATGTCCTAACCGAAGTATAGGAATGTCATGCAAGGCCCTTGGTTGCTTTGTTTTTTCCTAAATGTGATGTGTTTTTTTTTTTGTAAACAATAGTATTATTCGCTGTAGACAGAATAAGTTTTCTATTAATATGTTCAGCTGGTAATTACTTGTTATGAAAAATGGATTTTTATTACTGATGGAAGCACGAGGTGAAAAAAAAAGTATAGAGTTTAAGATTCTTTATCACAGAATTTATATTTACCATAAAATTAACCCCTGCAATTGAATTACATAAATTGATTTATAGCCTTTGTGGAGGCATCCATTCAGTCTTGCATCTTCTTGAATTTTTTCAAAATATTTTTTAGTATAAGGTTATGTGCAGGATAGAGGTTAACACAGGGATGGAGATAAAAGTCAAGAGATGTGTTTTATATAACGTGCTTGCTATTTAATCAATGTAGTTGTGGTGTTTTACGGGTATGTACGGAACAAGAACTACTCGCATACGGTGTGAAGACAAAGTGATAGTATACAACCGAACAGTGTAAACAGAGTACAAAGAGGAGGAGAGAACAAAAGAGAATGATAAATACAGTAATTGCAAGTATTATACCATTACGCTTTGTTTTCTGTAGTTTCTTTTTATCAAGGGAGAGGTCTTTCTCAGGGCTTACAGAGTTTTGAGTTTTTGAAATATTTTCATGGGATTTCTAGGGGAGGATTTTTTAGCTGTCAAGAGACAAGAAGAGAAGATGATGGCGCAGGATGAGTGAGAGTGGGGGTGCCGGGGATGGGTTTTCCATTTTTTTCTATTTGGGTTGCCAAATGGAAAAATGGCCTGAGGGAAAACCTTAGAAAGCAGGGTGGTCACAGCACCAGTGCTAGGCTCCAGTTTGTGTTTGCTCTTCCTGGGAAGAGTCGTTCTTTGGGAGTCTGGAGCCTCCCAAATATTTTTATTATCTAAACACACAGGACAAATGGCTTTGTGGCAGTGGGAGGGAAATATCCAGCAGGTCATGTTCTTTGTAAGAAAGTGAAGGGTCAGGGAGATAAAGGCTAGTCTAGATGGTTCCTCTTTTTTTCCTTTTTCTGCCAGGGAACTTAAACTTAAAACTCCCTCTGTATCTATGGAGTGGATCTAAAATAGTCATGTTCATACCTCCCCAGTTTCTGAGAAATCAAACCTACACCTAGATGCAGATTTCAGACTCTGTGGTTGGCTCGTGTTTGGCTTTCTTGCTGAGGATTCCTGATAGTTTTCTTCCTGATAATTTACAATTCTTCCACTCTAGGGATGCAAAAAGAATAACATTTCTACTACCACATTAACTGCTAACAAAATTCACATTTAAAAATAAGTGAGGAACAGTGAAGTACTCAGCCACTTCCAAAGAGAAGAAATGGCAGTGTTTTAATTTATTCTGTTTATTTCTGTATAATTTGTCTTTCCATTCAAACGGAAGAAGAGGTTGTATTCAAATCATTGTGAATGGAATAGGTAAATTTCACATTTGGGAGAACAATTCAGATAAAAACAAGATATGTATTTTTAAATGAGCTTAATTCATTATTGAAACAATATGTGTTGTAATGTGGTGATTATTTGTCATTGGAGCTCTAAATTGCACCCGGATAGATATCCTCCTAAAAGAAGCAACAATTGAACCAGAATATTTTGGTTTGATGCAGAAATTCTCAGAATTTAGGGGAATTTTACAGACTTGAGGTCAGGCTAGATGAACGTATTTGTACTTTGTCTTTTTAATTGTTGAAGGCACTCTGTGCAACAGCTTTCCAAGTCAGTTATAACAATTAAATTAGGCTACTGGGTCCCTAAATCAAGAGCTCCAGGCCAGAGCGGAGGTAAAAGCTGCCCTCATGCTCTCACCAAGGCTTTCTCAGCTGCGGGAAGGTGAAAGGCTTGGAGCCCTTCCCCTCTGGCGCAGGCATTGCTGTCTGTGGCACCATGCATCAGCTGTGAGGTAAACTGTCCACAGAGCCAAGGGTAGATTTTTGTCTTGTATGTGTAGTGTTGCTTCAGAGGCAAATCTAGTTATGCTTTCCAAGAATGTGCATTGATGTTTTTCCAAAAACCTTCCAGAGATCTAGACCGGTCTGCCACAGTACATGCCACCTTGCCGTGGTATCGCTGTGGATAGGGGCTTCTTTGCATTGCTGGTGCTACTTCTCTTGCTTCTTTTTATTAAACATGATATATTCAGAGAAGCATAATCCAAAAGATATCCATGTGCTCCCCACAACCAGGAATTCCAGTTTTGGTGGGTCGTTGATATGGAATTTAAATAGCAAGCAGAAAATTCTTCCTACCTATCATCAGGAAGTACCCAGTAATAATTCTTTGTAGGTGCAGACTGGTCACGGTAAATGGCAAAGCAGTAAATCTGCTCCAGGTATTTGTTTTGCTTTAGGTTGCAGAAAATCACCACAATTCTACTTCTTTATTACACTGCTTGCTCTTCTTAATTGTTGTACAATTACTGAATTAAGAATTTAGATGAAATTATAAAAAGCAATATATAATAGATATGAATTAGTATAGTGCAAAGTGCTTATCTCAGCAGGTGTTTGTTAATGGATACATCTGCTTTGTTCCTGTTGGAATACATGTGTAGTGATACAATGCTTTGTGAAACGCATATTAATACTTACTTTTATGAAAATAAAAATACAAGATATTTCACTCTGATTTATTCCATTTTAGGAATTAGAGAAATTAAGCTTCCTTCTCTTTTAATTATATCTTGCAGGGAAACTGTAATCTCTTAATCTCTATAAAGCTTCTCTCTTTTAGTTTACCCATGGGCATTTGCTGACAGGGAACCTGCAGAGCCTGCAGTAGGAACCGTACTCTGCAGCTCAGAGGGGTGCGCTCGCAAAGCAAAGGCCACATTTTGCCTACATATGTGCAGCTTGCTTTGACTTCAGGGCAGGCGATCTGCACTTGGGCTACGCAATAAATTGATTTGTCAGTTCAGTGACCGACTTAAAAATAAATAAATTAAAATGGTTCCAGTTGAAAAGAAATAGATCTCCTTTCCCTCCTCCCCCTTTTTCTCCAGCTAATCAAAACAACATGCTTTATTTGACCAAAAATGTATTTGCAGGCATTTTAGATAAAAGCAAAAGCTAGATTTACAGGAGAATATAGCAGCTATCACAGAATAGGTGCTGCATTTTTCTGATGTGCATTGAATCAGAAACAGTTCAAAACTCTACTGGTTTTAAGGAGATGTACTTTTTCCTCCTCCCCCACCCTAACTTGGAAGAAAATGTCTTGACTATGGAGCTATATGCTATTACAGAATGTCATGCTTTTCTGTTGGAACAGCTCCACTATGTATAAAACGCTTAAGCATCTATTTTGGTCTGCAATACAAAAGGTAACTCTGTAGCCTGCCGCTTAGAACACTCTCTGGGCATGCCCAAGTTCCTGTAGTAATGAATATTCAAGTGCTTAATAGAAAAAGTGAGAGACTGAGGGGGGCCCCAGTGCACAATACGTTATTACGTTGTGTGTAAGGTATTGTCCTAAATGCCTGTTTTGTTTCAGAGAGAGATTAGATTTGAATCTCAGCCTCTGATGGCCCGTTTTTGATTGCTGGGCTGCAAGGCAAGAAAGCTTTTCATGCAAAATATCGTGAAACTAAAAATTCTAAAAATATTGTGGAAAATTAAGAAGTAGCCACTCTGAAATTAGTAAATCGCTCTCTACATATGCCTGAAAGGAGGTTGTAGTGAGGTGGGGGTTGGTCTCTTTTCCCAAGTAACAAGTGACAGGATGAGAAGAAACGGCCTCAAGTTGCCCCAGGGGAGGTTCAGATTGGATATTAGGAAAAATTTCTTCACTGAAAGGGTTGTCAAGCATTGGAACAGGCTGCCCAGGGAAGTGGTTGAGTCACCATCCCTGGAGGTGTTTAAAAGATGTGTAGATGTGGTGCTTAGGGATATGGTTTAGTGGTGGACTTGGCAGTGCCAGGTTAAGGGTTGGACTTGTTCTTAAGGGTCTTTTTCAACCTAAGTGATTCTATGAACTAATCATTGGCATGATTGGAGCTTTTGTTTCTTTTTTATTTGGTGGAAGTTACTCAGTGTGATTGCTCCATAATTATTTTTGGAGGAAGAAGTATTTACTTTTAAAACAATTAATCCGAACCTAGAAGATAGGTTTTACCTTTTATTCCAAAATCTAGTGTTAAAAGACATGTGTGCAGTCAAGCAGGAGTGTTCTTACCAGGCTGAAGTGAGAGCATCATTTCACATGGGTGAAGATGTAGGCATCTTTCCTGTCATATTTCACCTTATTTCTGTCTGCCCTGCAGGGAGGAGTATGATGTAGTTAGGATCCTTCCAGAAGGGACATCAAAACCTGGCAAAAAAGAAAAGGGTCATGACCAGAACCAGTGGACGCTTGGCATTTCTTTCTGTAATTCTGATAGAAATCTGCTCAAGCATTAAGGCAACCCAGAGGAAATGATCAGAGCTCAGGAAAATATCACATCATACAATTCAGCCACCCCTGTTATAAATGAAATGTTTACTTATGCTGTCATACGAGTCTCATCATGCATTATCAATTATGCTGTATCTCACAAGCTCAGGTGCTTATGGCTATTTGCAGCATGTAGTGTGGTACTATAAACCTGTCACTTTTTAAAAGAGAAAGCCTATAGGTCTCCATTAATTAGGCGATGCATGTGCATAGCATTGCTGCTTGACCAAAAATGTAAAATGTTTTGTGGAGTTGCCTTGATTTTTCTTTTTCTTGAGTTTAGAAAGGAAAATAAATGTAGCTTCCAGTCTAAGAGTTTAATATATTTGAAATGTATGCTGAAACCTATTTTAGTCATGAAAATGACATTATGCTGCATTATTGTAAGTTTAGCTTGTTGAAATTTTAATTTTTGCAGAATTCTGTACTGCACTTCTGCATCCAGAAGTTATTTTCCCTTTTAAATGCAGTAAGTGGACACATTACATCTCTTAAAGTAATACACTCGTAAAAATTTGTGAGAATTAGCTCCTGAAAATATTATTGAAATTAAACTTGATAACTAAAGACAATGATATAATTGGTCATACAAAGGCATTAATCTTTTATCCATTCCTTTGCTGAGATAAGTCAGTGCAAAATGTTACCTAGCAAGCTGTCTGCTGCAAAGCATTGGAGTCAATGGACAAACTATCATGATTTCAGTAAGGTGGGTATTTACCATGCCACGTATTAGGAGTGCCTGAAAAAATGAGAGGGATTCTCAACAGGAGAGGCTGCCAGTTTATCAGTGGCAGAAGGAACTCGAAGGAAAACCATTCCATTTGGTTCCTCCAAAGCAGACACTGGAAAATTTTTAATACCTGGCTATATTACTTTCAGTTTGAATGCAGTCTTCAACATAGGATATGTTTAAAAATATGAGTGCAGAGAAGTGCTTAAACTCAATACTAGAAAAGTAGTAATTTTAAAACTAAATTCTTAAATTCCTGAAAATAAAATCATTTTTACTTTTTTAAATAGCTACTGAACTGTGCTGTTTAACATTGACATTTCACTCAGTTTGGACAATTTTCCTTTGTGTGACAGTTAATTTAAATCTTGTGCTTCTGTTCTAGCATAATTTTCCCAGCCTTTTCATGTGAATGGCCTCTCACCTGAAGCCACAAGCCCCTTGCTTACACTTGCTGAAGAAATCTAACAACAGCTCCCTGAGTAATTTATCTGGTTGCATTTTTGTGGAAGTTGCATAACCAATATTTGTCCTTGACAGGCAGCGGTGTAGAGGAAAGCATCGTTGTGAGTGTTCAGCTCCTCTCGGCAGAGGTAGTGCTTCATTGTGTGAGCCTGTGGTGCCAGGCTTTAGGTTTTTGCATGGTGCCCTGCAATCGCTCTATCCACTTGCACCAGGTGAAAAATGGCTCCAAAAGAGTTTGAAGATTTTAAGGGCTTCCTTTTTGAGTTGGTTTGGTCCTCTTGGTCCTGACTCCTTTTCCTACCTTACAGAAGGATCAGAGGGAGAAGGAGCTTAGGAATTCATTTGAGAACAGCACTTAAGGCAGCTCTTGACTGTACCCCAATAATGTGTGGAACAATTGGGTTAAATTTTTGTCATTCTCTGAGCAGGAAAATAGAAGAAAGCTGGTTGACTTTTAGAAATATAATCATTTTTTAAAGCACACTGTCTGTCTCAGAGTTATGCAAAATCTGTGATACCTCACTATGAATAGTTATCTAAAAATTACCTGAAATGTTCAAATACATGTTGTTACTTCCAATTTTGTCTCCCAATTTTGAGAAATGTACCTTATTCTGCTAACTATATTTCCTTCCACACTTGGTAGGCCTTCTTTCTTTGGTCTTTGTGTATGCACCTGTTTGTAAATGCTTAGTAGACTAATTAAGATTTCTGAAGGTTTAACCTCATCTTATAAAGTAGATCCTGAGACTTACCATGGTGTTAGCTCAGTAGGGTAGAGGGAAGGGTTCCAGAAAAGATTGTGTAATATTGCCAAGCAGGGCTTTGCTGTTGAGATTACTTATCCTATAGAGCTTAGGTCAATGCTAATGGGACAGGGGAGATTTAATCCCCTGGGAAAGTGTTTTTGTCACACAGCATTAAAAGGAATTTTATCACATGAATCTAAGAAGTGTGCTGATTGTATTTTATTTAATTGTTCTTTAAATTATGAAAGAAAACTATATTTTCAATTAATTGCCAAACAAAATTATTTACTTTGCTTAAAACTGGGCACATGGTAATGGTTCTGCATCAGCAGAGAACACTTCTCTGTTTTTATGTAAAGGAAGCATGTTTCTGAAATAATATGCTAACCAGAATTACAGAAGTATTAGGGGAACCCTCCTGCCCTGGTACTTTCAAATGAGATAGTAAGAAAGACAGTTGTAGCAGCTGAGTTCAGCCAGATCTTACTCCCCTTGAGTTATGGTGTGATGCCATCAAACAGTGCTAGCCTCTGATGCTGTATCTTTTGTTTTATAAAAATGAAAAAAATTTAAATGCCACTGACCTTGCCTCACGGAACTATTACTACTTCTTCAGATTTTGCACCGTAGCTCTTGAATACATATTTTCTTAGAAGAGCTTCTAATTTCCTTGTATTCATGCTATTTATTACTTCACATCTATTGGAACTGCCTCTTCACTGCATTAAACCATCAGTGATTTCTAGCTGGTTTTCAATATTCCTGCATTTGTGAACATGAGTGTGGTGCCCTACTGCGTGAGGGTTCCTTTCCCCCTTGCGTCCTCGGATGAAGGACAAGAAATCCAGCTTCTCTCAGACAAGGCAGAGGAGGAGGGCTGAGAGCTGGATGACAGTGGTACCAGCTCTCCCTGGGCTTTTGCTAAAGTCGCTGGGTGGCTTGGCTCACAGCAGAGCTCGAGTTTGCCCATGTTCGCTGACACTGGGCAGAGACAGATATCTTTACTGGGTTGTAGTACCCAAAAATGAGAGAGAGGAGCATAGTGTAGGTTTTGGGGCTTGTTAGTTGTCCAGATAGTGGATGATGTTAGCAGCCTGTGTTTGGGCCAAACACACAGTGTAGACATATCCCAGAGCAAAGATCTGTGCCAGAATTACGCCCTTGCCTATAGCAGTGGCCAGACTTAAAAAATATATGAATCAAAATGAAAAACTAAAAGAAAGAAGAGAAGGAAGAAATCATCTTTTATTGTATAATAATGAAGAGCTGTATCTAAATCCATAAATTAGGCACAACTTTAAAATCTCATATAATTTCAATTACAGCCATCTGTTTCTCCTTAGGAAGAATGAAGTGAGGTCAACAACTAAACATTTTACAGCCATAAAGATTCTGGGATGCTTTTTAAGCTATATACATATGTGATTTGTAAGAAACCTATTTACATGTAAAATTTCTCATTCAAACATTCATTCCTTTTATCATGCAAACACCAAGTTTTTTGGAAGCTACAGGCTTGGAAGTGAAGTGAATACACATATTTCAGCCTAATGTTATTGCTCTATTTTTTTTTTTTTCATTTTAACCCTCTGATATTTCTATCATTATGAAGAAAAATATCTGCATACCTTTAACTTTCAAATGCCTAGACAGTAGGGAATAGATGTGGCTCAGATTTTCTTCAAGACAAGCATGTAAAAGGTTTCTGAGCCCTTTGACAAAAATAAAAATTAAAATCTTAACAGAGGTTTTTGAGGGAAGATGGGTGAGAAAGAAATGTTATATATTGTGACTCAAGGTAGAAGATTATTTAAATCTTTGCATTTTATGTAATCATTGTTTGAGTGGAACTTACCTTTCCCTCTCTCACACAGTACTGTTCACAGGATTGAATAGAGAACAGTACGTTCAGCTGTGACTGTCTTGTTGTGACCCTGATGAGGGTTATATCCAAGATGTGGCATATGTCATTTTACAAGTGATTTTAATAAAGTTGATGACTTTACCAATAAGATTTTTAGTTGCACAAAATAATGTGGAAATGCATTTTACATTCATCCTTAATGTGTGACATAATGTATTCACCTTCCTTGAGCCTACAAACTTTAATTCCTCAAATATAAAAAAAGGTGAACAAAGATGTAAGCTTGTCCAACAATAAATCAGACAAGAATGTAGAATCATTTTGAATACTTAATTGTAACGCCTTCATGTACAAAATATAAAGCAAAATACTGACCTAAATGGTTAACAACAGGAAAAGTCAGTTAATACCTGTTGTATAAACCCCTAATCTTTACAGTTTTTAACAGGAACTGGAGTGCATGCATAAAAGACAGCTCTTCACAGCAATGCTGTTATCCACATCAATCAAGATAATCCCACAGTAAAACCTTGCTAAAGAGGAAATGTGGCATGTTTGGATAATGTCAATGATTAGAAAACATGTCCCAGAAAATGCCATGCAAAGCAAGTTTAAATATAAATGCATGTTTTCCTAGGCCTTTTCAGCTGAGAGTCTCAAATTATTTATGTGGACCTCAAGGGCTGAACTCTGATTTCAGTTCCAGATGTGAAACAAACAGAAGTTCATGTGTATTTGAAAGCAAAGTGTAATTCCGAGCTGTAAAACTTCCCAGCTGCTTTTTCAGAAAATAGGAATGCTCAGTCTACACAAGGGTAAATTGAGTCACAGAACAGGGAAGTGATTTGTTGAATGTGAACATAGAGAACCAGGGCACATAATAAGCCTCACTATCTCTTACTGCCATTTCCTTCTTCATGGCTCAAGTTTTGCTGGTTCAAATTCACTCTGTCTTAGGCTGACAATGTATTTGATCATAACTCATCAAGAGGACAATTTTATGCTTTAGACCGTGCTATAAATTAAGTTCCTGGAAGATTTTCATTGGGCGTATAGTGTGTTCTGGAGAAATCACTGAAAAAGACAGAATTACACACTAAACCTCTGAACAATTGTGCCCTTGTTTTCTACTCTAGATTAATGGTAATTGAATATGATGCGCGCTTGCAGGTTGGCACTCTTTGACTGCTAATCACTTGGGAAAATACAATACATTGCTCTCAAGTGCAGTTCCTCTATTGTTTCTCAGGACAATCAAAGAATTAGCTCTCCTCGTGTACTTACGAGGAAGGTGGTATTAAAAAAAAAATGTAAGTGAAACAATTATCTCAGCTAATTTTGTATGGCTGCAGTTTAAAAGCCTGGATCTCATCTGGTTCTTGTGATTTCACTAGACTGAAGTATATTGTCCTATGAAATGCCTTTTTCTCTCCACCGACTGTAGCAGGGATCTAGTAATGCAGACTCAAAAGGCTATGTTGTAGCTATTCAAAATTAGTGAGATGAATCTTACCTGAAGTTAAATTGAACAAGTCATTTTTCTGCAGAGGTTAGCAGAATTGGTGTTTGTTGAACTAGCTGGAGCAGTGCAGCAGTGAAACCCTACAAAACCCAATGGCCATGGAAGAAACAAAGGGAAGTGTGAACATGTAGTACAAGTCAAGTTCACATTAATACATAAAATTGCATAAAAGCCTGTGTTTCAATAAGAAGGTGGTTAGGTTTCCTAAACGGAACCTGGCAAAGTTATAATTATGTTTGATCAGAAGAATCACAATGTCAGACGAGAGTTCATTATTCAATAAGCTTTCAGTTCAATTCAACTGTGTGAGATGCTGTGTGACTTTAAGGAAATAACTGATTGTCCAGGTTTTCAGTTAGGTAGTCTTAACAACTAAGCAAGGAAGAGTGAGGAAGATGCCATGCTAAAACAAGTCTTTAATGAAGGGTTGCCTGGAAAGACAACATGTAGGAAAGGGTTTGGTTTTTTTAGGTCTTAATGTTCAAAGTAGAAGAAATAGCTTATCTCTGATGACCTCTTTCCTGGAATAAAAGACACAAATCAAGAAATTATTTAATAACAATTTAAAATAAAAAAATAAGATATGATTTGTTACAGGAATAAGCATCCTCCCAGTAAAGCTTTTAAACTATGATAAAATAGTTTAATCGTTTTAATTTAAAAAAAAAACAAACTATGACTTAAAATTTGTACGGTGCCTTAGGCACAAAGCAGAGGAAAATATGATTCTGGCAGTGGACTGGTATTAGGAATAGTGCTCTCACTTTGTGGTTTGCTCTCTTTCTCTTAAACATTTATGAATAGCATGTGCCTAGATGGCCATAGGAGGATGTAGGAGCCCTCATACCTTCAAGAAATAGGAGATCTGGGGTTTTGTTCATGTGGAAATATGCTGATCATATATAACCACTTCCAACAAGTGGGAATGGACGTGAAAGGTAAATCATGCTTTGTGCTCTAGTTTGGCTAACTTTGTTGATCTGGGCTGCTTCTATGCTAGCACACTGAGCAGTGCCAGGGCGTGTTCACCGACCCTGGGGCCAGCAGGCAGCATCTGGCCATACTGTTAAATACTCAGCATCCAAAGGTGGAGGGCTGGATCCCAACTGCCTATCGGGAACTGTCTTAACCTAACGCACCGCATTGAAGGTAGTACTGTCCAGAGAGTGCCAGCTTGCCTGCGCCAAAGGTGTGGCAAGGGCGATTTTAATGGTTTAATAAATTGCAGAGAGAAATTCTTGTGGGAATGTTCTTTGGCACCTCAGTTTACTGGACTAGCTGTAGCACTGCTGAACTAGGATTTCTGACAGTATCCCTCGCTGAAAGGTCCTTTAGGAAACTAAACTATTAAGAAATGAGAGGGAATGTTTTTACCCAAGTGTCACTGTTTCTTAATCGTAGTAATTATCAGTTGTGGTGATTAATGACTGGATAAAAGGTGAGGTAGAGGTTTATGAATAATGGGAGTTTTTACTTATAGATAGGTGTTACTAAATAGATGAGGATGTGCCTGTTCTGAGAAACAGAGGACACAAAGGATACAAGAAATAGAGGGATCACAGAGAGATCAATAAAAACATGTCATTACAAACGTGTCTGTGAACAACAATTTATTTAGGAAATAAAAGAACTGACGTGTCTCTTTTCAAGGAGAAGATCTAAAACAAGCAAAAGGAAATATTTTTTTCATGAAGTTCGTAACTAATTTGTGGTGCTCGGTGCCAGATAAATGGGTACTTCGTGGCGGATAGGCAGTTCAGGAAATCCTTAACCTTCTGACTGCCAGAAGTAGTGATGTTTGCTGAGAAGGATCAGTCTATCCTTACCTTGTCTCTCCCATGTCCCCTAAGCATCAGGTACTGCCTGCAGTTAGAGGCAGGATTTAGTCATTTCAGTCTAATCCAGCATGGCAGTTTCTATTTTCCTGTACCCCGGATCATGTCTACAGAGAGTATAAAGGGAACAGGCAACATTCGTGACAGTATTTTATTCTTTTCCTTGATCACCTGCTTCTCAGCAGCCCTGAGATGGTTTTAGTACTCAACAGAGCAAAGGAAATGTTGCAAGAGGCATTGGAGGGGAAGTTATGACTCTGAAGCATTTGTTTGCCTCATTATGCTCATTCCTCCATTATCTCTGGGGTAGTGCATCATCTTGCTCTGGGTGAATTTATGAAAGTCCTACATTCAGCCCTTAATTCCATCGTTCTTTGGTCCTCAGTCTGTAAAACTGGGATGCTGTCACAAGAGGTGATGATGGCAAATACTCAATCTGTGAGATTCTCACCTTGTATTACAATAAAGGCCTTCAAATGAGGTAGAATAATTCTCCATACCACAGCTTTCTAGATACTGTGCCATAATATGTAATCAGGGAATAAATCATGTGGCCCAATGTTTACACACTCAAACACTGAAAATTAAGAACTTCAGGTTCACACCTTGGAACCTAAGTAAGCAGCTGGACCGATGGTGCTGACATAGCAAGGCTTTGTAACTCATACATACATCACTGCAAACTGTGGGTGTTTGTCACCTCTGCATTTTTGGCCACTGTAATTTTTATTCAGGAACATGTGAAATGTCTGAAGGTGGGAACCTCGTGCTTCAGTTTCCTCAGTTATAAAGTAAAAATAATTTTCATTTTGCAGAATGTTGCAATTGTTCAAGTTACTTTGAGATTTATAGATCAAAGGCAACATAAAAGCACAAAATATTTCTGTGTTCAGCAGATACAGCATGAAGGATCTGTAAAATGGTGCATAGATAGTTAAAAGAAAAAATGGAGTTTTGAGCAAGTGCATATGTAATTTCTATAGACAACTGCCGTTATCCTGTGAGGCAGAAGTATTGCCAAATTATTAAACTAATTACAGATGTTAAAACAAATATCAGTCTTCAAACCCTCTGTTGCTTTTTTTCTTCCTTTGAAGGCTTTTTATTACTTTTTTATTACTGTGGACACCTATAAAAACTTTTAATTTGAATAATTTAGAGCTTTGCTTTTAATTTTATTATATTTCTTTTCATGTTACTGCAGTGTTGTCTTTCAGCTTTTAATTGATTTTTTTTGTTGTTGTCAAACACTTTGAAACTTCTGAAACAAACTGCATGAAAAGAATAAATAATGACATAGTCATAAGAAAAAAGCAATATTTTATTAAAGAGAATCTTTCACAGAATTAAATTCTGTGATTTTAGTATTTTCTGAGCAATTACAATAGCATTAGTATCAGGTTCTTATGAAAGTAACATATCTGTATCTATAGAGCAGGCATGGAAAATGCTGCAAATACATGCCTTTGATCTAAATGACAGAAATAAATTCGCTAAGGACACGGTAACATTAACCATGTTTAAAATGACCCATATTGCTTGAAGTGCAGGTAGAGTATTTCTCCTTTTGATCAGGTCATTTGATTGAAAGCCTAAATGAAATTAAGTTATGTGCATAATACATGTAGTATAATTTGGCACATTAACTCTTACAGATGTAGGTTAATATTTTATTTGCATATATCTCCTAGTTTTCTCCTGTTCTGCGGTTAAATTTATCATGACTCTGCAGGCATGACTTGCTGCTAGACACGGACATGAACAATTAAGTTTTCAGTCAGAACTACAGTGAGAGACTCCACTGCAGCTGCATTTGCTAAGCCTTTTGGTAGCTGCATTGATAAGGGGGAAAGAAGTTCATGTGTGAGAAATCTGAAGTGAAGATGCAAATCTCATGCTTGGCTGGTATTTTGTTATCTAAGAATACGTTGATCCTGAGTGGCATCAGAGCAGCTTTACTTTCAGGGTAGAAGAGTTTCTGTTTCTTCTCTTTTAAAAGTATCTTAAGCCCTTTGGTAGAATTATTACTTTTTTTTATCATTACGGGGAACTCAAATTTGTTAATGTTGTGATTAGAGTTACCATTTCATAAGGCTTTAAACAATTTTTAGAAAGTGTTCATTAATATTCAAAGCCTTTTAAAAAAGTCAGATTTGTGTCTAGCATTCAATCACATTTTAGTTGGTTTTCATAGATTTGGAAGTTGTGATGTGCTTTCTAGTTTGAAGCAGTCATAAGTGCCTTCCGTCGTTAAGATAAAATAAGAATATAAAAATAACATCAGACTTGCATTCCTTTTCTCTCCACATATCCCAAGGCTCTAGAATTCTAAAATCAACCGCATATAAAAATAATGGGAACATTCAGTTTTTTTTAGTTAATCGTCAAGCTACTATAATTGATTTTGAGCAGGGACTGCTATGTTTACTCCTTGTTTGAATAGTACAAGTGTTGGGCATCTAGATTTCTACAGAGCTATAATATTTTAAACTCCTTGGAGAAAGGAGGCAGGCTAACTCTAAGCAGTACAGACTGTGGGAAATCTGATGTGTTTGAAGAAAATGCCTCCATCATCTGACCTTTTAGCTGATCTCTTCTGAACTACTTCTTACCTGTTGCATGCCCAGCATGTAGAGCTCCCACTCTAACACCGTAAGATTCTGGAGCTTTCAATTTTCCCATTTTGTCAGAGGACTCACAGTACCTTATTCTAGGTTTGAGCTTAAATACCTGTGTTAGGGAGTTTGTCTTTTTCAGGCTTCTTATATAGCCTGCAGAGACTATGATTTTCCTCCAGGAGATAATTCAGAACAGGAATCTCTTGTGTCCGACTGACTAAAGAGCATAGAGTCCAACTTCATACTTGACTAAGTGGCTAAGTTGGGTTATGTTCAAAAAATTATTCTTCCAGCAACTCCAGTGCTAAGTAGGCTGTAAGGCTGTTCTGTTCTCCACGTTTTTACCACCCTTTGCTCATGTGTATGATGTGCTGTGTCTAGGTGCAATATTGAATTTTGTAGACCTGCCATGTTAGAAATTTGCGCAAACACTTGAGATTAAGAGGATATAGCTTTATTGTAACAATTAAAGTACGCTCATTAGCCTAATGAAGCCATGGCAGTGTATCTATGGAGATGGTGCCGCAGCAGAGTCAACATTAGTTTGTTGTGAGAATATTTTGACTTATTTTTGATTAACAATATGCAGTCTCTAAGGAAATAAAAAAAAATAATATTAGAGATACAAAACTACCTAACTGATAGAATATCAGAATAATGCAGGAAGAGACTCTTCTGTAAGACTTGAGTTGTAATTATGGATCATAAGATACTGTCTGTCCTCAGTTCTTAAATACATAATTCATGAGTGGATCTTGAGTAAGTTTTTCAACCAATAAAAAATAAACTGAAATTGGACTTTAGGGGATTATCAGCACAATTAATTTGATGAACAGTTATGGCTTTTCAGTCTTTCTCTCTTTTAATAGGAGAGGCAGTAAGAAGTTCTTATAACCTAGAAATAACGTAGTTGTATTTCCACCTGAGAGCTTTTATGGGAAGGTGCAGTTAGATACGAAGCTTAGAGTAAGCAAAACTTAAGTGGGACTTAATTTAATAGACATAATAATCTGAAATCTCATCATGTTTAAACTGAAATGATTTACTTAAAGTTGCCATTCTGTTTAAGACAAACGCTTTTTCCCTGATGATGTATATGTACACAAGAAAAGCAAGCAAACAGAAACCAAGGAAGCAAATCTCTCAACTATGCAAGGGCTTTGAAAATTTGAGGTAAAATTTACAGTGCTTTTTCACAATGAAGTATTTGCTTAATGCTTTTCCACAGGCTGAAAGAATTTTCATACTGGTTTTATCAGTTTTCAGTACACAGTGATATTCAGAAGACCTCAGTACTTGTTCAAATTTGTACATTGCATGCATGCAACAGAGAGATAAAATTCTAACAATAAATGTGCTCCATCCTTGTTTACTTTTTTAAGCAAAACTGATATAAAGTATATTGCTTGTTCTGAAAAGCCTCTGTTATGAGATTAATGAAAGAGATATCAGCTGCAGGGTTAACGATTTCCTTAATGATCAACAAACTGTTTGCAGTGATCTGAGAAGGAGGATGTGGATAGTGAAGCAGATGAATTAAAAAACTTGGAAAAAGTTTTCCAAAAGTTTATTGAAATTCATAAACTTTTTTTCCTTGGTATTTTCTGAGAAACATTGAATGTAAAAAATGTTTAATTTCATAAGCTAAAATACTGTAAGTATTAAATGATTAGACTAGTCAAAAAAATAACTGGTTGAAATTGTGCTTTACAGTCTCAAATCAATAAGTCACTTGTCAAAAAGAATTTGAAAATGCAAATCTCATTCTAAATTTTTCTGTAAGAACCAAAGAAAAGAGAAAAGATGGGGAAAATGACAGGCAATATGTGGGCCTCTCTTCATATGTGAGATGGAATGGTTTGAATATTTCCTGAAACTCTTCAAAAGTCTTCTGAAAAGCTTCAGATGTCAAAAAAGAAACACCTGAAGGCCTATTATCAAAATAATAGCCTCTGTAGTCTGTGAACTTGGCAAAAGAGAAATGGCTCATCTCCAATGACATGGGGCTGAAGGATTCCACTGGCAGCCAGTGACTTGTGTGACGTGACTAGATAATGAGGGCTTTTATAAACTCCTCTGCCTATTTAAGGGTCTAAAAATGATTTTTGGGTCACGGGCCAGGCATCCAGAGATGGATTCTCTCCTATTTTTAAGAACTCTTGAGACTGCAACTACAGATGGTATTTATGCATGCTCTTTGCTTAAGTGGTAAAATCTTCTGTTCTCTTTAGTGAACAAGGGGATAGTTATTCCTGTAATTTTTAATATAAGCTTAGAAAATGTAACTGACGATGAAAACCTTAGTGAACCATCCTGGAGATGACAGGTGTTCATTAAATAACCATTCTTTGTAGTGCATTAGCGTGAGGAACCTTAACAATGGACAATGAAGCCGTTCTGCCAGGTAGAACAAACCCTATCTCCTGGCACAAAGATCTTCCAATTTAAATTCTCAATATGACACAACAGTTGGATACAGAAGATGAGAGAGCAGGTAAAATGCTGTAGGGGTTCTTTTTGGTAGTACTTCATATTCTTTAACTAAGTAACATACAGATCTTCAAGAGTATTCTGCAGATTTTAAAGTATGAGAGTGTGATTAAAAAAAAATCTGGTCATGGGTTTCAAAGAGAAACTCAGCCTGTTGGATTCATTGTATTGACAAAAGATCAAGTAAAAAAAAATCAAGCTCTCATGTATTAACTGAGCAAATATTTCATTCTGACTAATCAGAGAGTATTGTTTTATGAACATTAAAAAAGCTTGCTAAAGCCGTGTCATTCATTATTATCATAAAAAATACTGGTATTATTTCTTTGGAATAATTACAAACATAGCAATTATTCATAAGATAAATGGGTAGGATTAAAAATAAGCACGTACAAAGCTATTCATCAATTAAATAAATCAGCCCATGCTATGAAAACTCCATGAAAAGATACCTTAGAGATTTAGTTAATATCAAGGCACTAATTATTACAGGAATGTTGATTGTTTGGACATAGAAGGAAATCTTAGAAGTATTGTCTAGATAAGACTAGAGGCTTATTTTCTTTTTAAAATACAGGGAAAATAGTATGTACACCAATACATTCAGTGATTTTTTTTTTTGGTGATTCTAATATATCTGCAAAAAGCCAGATTATTCTGTGTAATAGCATACAGGCATAGGATGAAATTGTGCCTGTCATCTGTGTTGTGCCCTGACCTTCACCCCCCCCCCCCCCCCCCCCCCCCCCCAAAAAAAAAAAACAACACACAAACACCAAAACAAACCACACCACCCTTTAGTCACCCTTTAGTCTTTAAGTGTTGCATTTTGTGGCTCTGTTTAGGCTATTTCTTACCTAAAAATCTGGTGGGTTTGGAGAGGAAAGAGGTGCAGGTCTTTTCCACTGAGAGAATCAAAGATAGTTACAACTGTAGGCACTGAAGCGATGTTCAGATGTCTCCAAGCCACCAGAGACCAAGTCAGCTTTAAGAAAAGGATGCAGTATGGCTGAATTAGTATGTTGTGGAGCTTGAGAAAGAAAACTGTTATTATTAGCCTGGGTAACCAGGCAATGCCAGACTGACCAGACAGCAGTTAAGCACCTTAAGCAGTACTGTGCTTTGCCAGCATATCAACTCTGTCAAAACTCTTTGGGGAACTGGTGCTGTGAGTGACACCGTGCAACAGAGATGAGCAAAAAGGTACCTGTGGAGGAGCCAAGAGCCCCTGCAGCCTGCCTGCACAGCGTGACCCCCATACCCATGGGTGCTGGCAGGGGCCTCTCTGTCCCCCAACACTTTGCAGCTGCTTTCCATTCTCCGTGTGTACCACAGACCTCAGTTATCTCTGGGCTGTGCGGACGAGTCTCCCCGAGACCCTCTTGACAAACTTGCTGCTGAGAAACTCCCGGAGACCAAACTTCCTTGTGCTGAGCAGCTTATGAATAGTTGCATACTCACTTAAAATGAAAACCAGCTCACTTACCTGAGCAAACAAGACTAAGCTGGAAAGTCAGAGAGCTTACTTTGCTTTGCCAGGTTGTCATCATTATCATTGCAGGGTTAGTAAATTATAAATACCTCCCCATTAGAAGAGCAAAATTCATACTTTAAACACAATCTCTGTTCTTTCTGCGGGCCTTGCTATTATTTCATTATTTCTAACCCTGTGAACTGTAGTATTTCAAAGGCAAAATGCGTTCGTAGTTCGTGTAACTTTACAAAGCAGGATCTCTGCTGCTACATCTAAACAGCAGTACACGAGCAATTCCTGCTTTACAGGTCTGAGCATGGACTCCACTGCACACAGCCGCTAGACTGAAAGAGATCAAAATTTAGGATGGAAAAGTGTCACTTCCCCTTATCCATTCTCCAGCTCAATTTTCATGGGAATGAAAGAGAGCTGCTTAACCTGGAAGGCCAGTGGTGTGTGAGTTTGAGGGAGCAGGGCTATGGGGAGTGCGGACGAGCTTTGCTTCCCTGCAGTCTGTGTATTGGCAAAGTGTCTGCCATGAGGTATGTGTTCTCTGAAAGGTCTGCAAAGTTACTGATATATGTCTAAACAGGGATATAAATAGAAAAGCAGATCTGGTAGTGTCTGCAAGCTTTATTTGGCAAAAAAAACAAAAGGGACTGAGAACAAAAAGAGCTTTTCACTGCCTCAAGCCTGACGCTGGCCAGGGTCCAGAGAGATCCCTACTGCTGGCTGAAATTAGAACTGCGTGAAGTCTAGCCTAAGTTGTGTCTGGTTGCCTGTACCCCTGGACCTCTCTTCTGAGAGTTACAGGTCATCCGAATTTGAGAGTGTCCATCTTATTTCACTTGGCCTCATTCCTTACGTTGGTGGCTAAGAGTTGGTATGATGTAAGAGTCATTTTGAGATCCTAGACAATCTAGACCAGTGCCCCTGAGTTTAGCTTGTTCAGTGAGAAAATCCTTCAGTTTGCAGTGGTAAACTTGGATTTTCTTTTGCGTCTGAAGTTTAATGATATTGACTTAAAATATATAGTGGGCAGGAGCTAGCTGTTGTTTTCCGTAAATATGTAACCCATTTTTAAATTACACATTTACACAAAGATATTTAAGAAAAACCTTTTTTTATTTAAAGGACCTTTGTTGATGCCTGATACTCTAAATAACCAGAAAAACAGCAGGTGAAAAATTACCTTATACTGTGAAAAGGTATGAAAAAAAGTATTCTGGGAAATAGAGCTTGATTCTTTGTGAATCTGGAGCCACAGAACCCTAACAATATACAACTTTCAGAATAGATTGCAGCAGCTTCAAATCTGAGGGGCAAATCAAGACCCTATCAGCTGCAAAGATTGACTTTAGGCCCTGTTTCTCCTTATGTGTTCTGTAATATACCTAAATTCACTGCTGTATAATCAGAGTGATTTGAGTTTTTAGTGCTGAAAAAAAATGAGGAAAATCTCTGTATCTTATATTTGCTTACTTTAAATTTTCAGTTTCTCTTGTGACAAGAAGACATAAGTACATAAAATGTCATAGTAGCAGAACACAAGCATGCTGTTGTGTGGCAGGATCACAGCAGTTTTGGCTATACATTTTTGAATCTGAATGTGTACAACTCAAAACACAGGTTTATTAGGAATCATCAATCCCAGTTTATGCAAAGAACAGACAGTTCCTTTATGGTAGAGTCTGCGTGCCAGTTTATTACACAGCTGGGTATAGCTGAAGAACAAGTAGGAGACAAATTAGGAAGTTTGATTCTCGAAGTAACTGGAAATATCTAAGCAGAAATATGCTCTATATCACAGGCTATTAACAAGAGAATAGGAGGTACAAAACACATTCTTGTGAGAAGCACAGTTCTTTAAGACAGCTCCTGTGTCTTTTGAAAGGAGCACGCTAGTCTCTGAACTTCTCTGGAGATCTGTGTTGCTGCTAACGATGGCATGTGTTTGTGTGAAGGCAGAAGGATCCTGCCAGGTTCTCAGTTCAGAAGAGTTGGCCACTACGTTCTGCTTCATCCTTTCACCCTGCTCCAAAAAACCCACAACATCCTGCCCCCCTGCCCTGGGAACTAACCGTTTGATGTCCATTTAACTTCATTACATCCTAATGTCTAATTACATCCTAATAACCTTATCATTTGTACACTTGCTTGTACAACTTTTACTTAGTGTTTATGATCTCTGTCTGTGAGCTGTTCTGTTGGCCTCTTAGGAGCTAGCTCATAAATAAACTGTTGGCAATATAAAATGATGTGTGCTCTAGGAGTGCTTATCTCTACTGTGTATAAAGGGACACTGTAAGATAGCTCTTATGTAGATGTTTAAATGGTGATAGTTCCCACCTTTTTTATATCTGTTTGCGCATTGCAAGGTGTTCCCATAGAAATTGAGAGTTCCTTCACTTAAAATGTGGAATTAACTTATTACTACTATAGAAAGGGTGACAAAAATATTATAAATACTTAATGCTGTCAATGGTAAGAGTAAAGAGTTATGAAAGGAGAGGAGAGATCCTAACAGCTCTTTCCAGCTCCTCTTCCTCCAATCCATCAGTATTTCCTGTATTGCATTTTATAGTGCTTTGTCTAAATTCCAAGAGTTGTGACTTCCATCAAAGATTTTTCCATAACCCAGAAGAACTCATTATTAGAGAAAATTTCTTCTCTGTTTTCGCTTTTCACTGTACTGCTCTTAGCAGTACTTTTAGGGTATCATTCTCAATTAAATAATAATTGTCTTTCCAGTTATGTATTCTTCCTCTACAAAAATCCAGCATTGTGTTGCATTCTTATGATTTCCTTTGGTGTCTGTGATTCAGATATGAAGACAAATTTTTCAGCTGCATTATGGTATTCTGTGATGCTTTTCCACAAAAAGAATCCATAAAGTTTTCCACAAGGATGTTCCCAACATAAGGGAAGATCCTTATGGAATGCTTAAACAACTGATTATGTTGTATATGGTTGAAATGCATCTTCATTTCTTGCTAGAGCAGCACCTTCTATCCATCGTCTACTTGAATATTACCTTGATCAGCTGTAAAGCTATTCTGAGTTTCTCATTGAGTTCCCAGGCAACCAGATTGCACTTTTAACCATATATTTTCACTAGTTTTTTGGATTATGTCTCTTTCCTGACTGGTGTTCACAGAACATATAAAGCTAATGTCTGCTAAGTATTTCATGTATGCACGGTTCGTTTTCCATATATTTTTTTGTGAAACAAGGTGTGGATTCTGAAGCTGGCACTGAGAGAGCTTTTATTATACAAAAAGCCCCCTCATTGAAGACAATATTTAATTTTTATGATAAACCTTTATTTTGCAAAGCGATTTTTCCTGTTTCTCTTCAGAGTCTTTTGTGCACTATAAGTGGTAAATTGCTTGACTCCTGGGAACTTATTTTTCATTTCTGCAGAATTAGTAATATTGATGGCTCTGAAAGTCCATCAATAGTCTGATGATAATACATTTTCTGTCAAACAAAACAATATCCACATCATGAGGCCAGAGAGAAGGCAACCCGTAGAACAATATAGATTTTCTCTTTAAATAGCTTATATCTTCAGTTCCTCATTTCATTGTCATTTTTCAAAAAGTGGAGGAGGTAACACAGTAACACATGCTGTCGTGTTTTCCTAATACCATAAATTCCTAAACTTCCTCCTTCAGAAAAGACAGATATAATGTCTAGGGTACAAGATAAAACTAACTCTGTATGAGAAAACCAAGGCACTTGACCCAAAGGCTGTCCCTAACTAATCTCCTGAATAATCCCTTAATAAACAGTGGTTCTGTAAAGTATGCTGTAAAAAATACAAATGGGTGAGTTACAACATAGCTAGTTTACATGTGTTGCGCACAATGTTTTATTGACATTTTATTGTTGCAGTGTGTCTGGAAACCTTGAAAGAAAGAAAGAAAAATACAATTTAGTTCTGATCATAGTGATCCAAACATCTTAATAGGGTCGTGAGATCATTTGCAGTCAAACAGCAAATCCTTTTAAAAATTTTCCTTATGCAAAATAAATATCTTTTCCGGAACCAGAAGGTTGTCAGCTGAACTGAAACAAAGGGTTAAGTGTGTGAAATCAAAGAGACACTTATGCTGATATTTTATAGGATAATGATCATTCTTCAGATCTGATAGAACAATTATGGAATTGTTATGAGCTCACCATAGTATTATAATGTAGTTGATAGGGATGGAAGAAACAGACTAACAGGGGAATCAACCATTTTCTTAGAGAAACTATGATTTACTGTCTGAATTCTAGATACTTGGTAAATGATTTATGAAGCTATTCCTAATTATTTTATGAAGTTATCTATAGATTTAATCAGGAAATTAATCAGTGCTATAGCTCTATATTTATGTAATGTAAGAAGGTGTCCTTTTCCCTATTTACATATAGAGGGGAGTGATTACAGTTACAAACATGTCTACATCTTTTCAAATGATGTTATAATATTGGAATGATTTACAGTTTATATCCGCTTCCAAGCTATGCTTCTGTGCCTTCACCTGCCTCCCCAAATGAAGGACAATCAATGCACTTGGCAGATGACTGGAAGGAGATACCACCTCCTTCTTCAGAGACCACACCGAGGGTCCTCGTGGGAAGAATTACATGCAGACTTTAATCTCTGAAAGAAGTGTAAAGCTAAAATGAACTGCTGGAAATCTCTATTAAATTCCATTAATTTTATTAGAGAAACACTCTACCTAGGTCAGCTGCTCTTTTTGAGACATTCATTGTTGAAGGAATTTTATCTCATTCTGTCAAGTCTGCATTTTTCCATTTGCAATCTTTTTGTTAATATATTCCTTACTGCTGCTACAGCAGTCGCCTACACACCTATATTGGAGATGAGGATTTTCTCTACACACCTATATCGGAGATGAGGATTTTCTCTACTTTTTAAAATGTAACAGATACATTGTCCTGTATATTTTCACTTAATATCCCACACATGCTCCTGACAAAATAAAAATGCCACCAAAACCAGTGAACAAGACCCCTCCAAACATCTGAAAACAGAACATAAAGTACAGAACATTGATTTTTCTTTAGTCTACCAGTTGGGATATCAGCAGAAAGCAAAAACTTACTTTCTGAATTAATTATCTAATTTCCTTTCCCTTGTCCCCCCCTTGCCCCATTTCATTATAGCTGATTCGATACTGTTTATATGCATATGCTTGAGCATGAAGGACACTTGCCTAAAGAACACATACATTAAGATTAAGCAAAACCACTCTTCCAGTAAATGCTTTTCTTGGCAATTTAGAATACTGACACTGAGTAAGTGGAAAGTCTTGAATCAAAATTCAGCTTAGGTATTTTCTCATCAATTGTGTAATCTTTAGTGACTGAGGTTGTACTGAATTAACAAGATGCCTTTATTCCTGCCCAAAGCTTTTTTTGGGACTACCGCCTAACAACCAGTTGTCAACCAGTCAGTTGCTTTTTGATTTTATTGCGCATTAGAAAGTAGCCAATTAAGATCCGATTCCCAGAGAGAAGAATCGGGAAGATAACACCTGCTTAGTAAATGGCATGAAATAACACTAAAGTAAGGATGTATTTAAGTGTGAACGTATGAACACAGATGTGCTTTTCTTTATATGAATTGGTAATAACGCTTTTGAGACTTTTGGGAAACTTGCCTTTTTTTGATCGGTTCATCAAATAGTTAAAAGAACAAAATTGTGAGAGAGTTTTGCTTCACATCAATCATTTGCTTCGCAATTTGAAGATCACTGTTCCCTTTTAATCAACGCATGGAATATATTCTGTTCTCTTGGAGAGGGCAATTTGTGGTTTCATTACTAATTGAAGTAGAATAATTATAAATCATTAGCATTTGAAGAAGGCTTTTAACTGCTATATAAGACCAGTTCAGTGTGCCTTTCTCTGCACTTCTTGTGAGTGTAACTTAAAATACATAATTCAATAAAAACTTCAGTATAAAATAGGATCAAGTATACTTATAAGTCTTTCTCAGTCATTTCTGCTGGTCTCTAATCCTAAACAAAATGATGCTAAATATGCAGAATTGCAAAAGACAGAAATCAGGTAATTCAGTATAAACATGCTTGCTTTCTACATGAGATAGTCCTACTATTTTTCCATATACTGTTTTACTGCAAATACCGTTGCATGAAGAATATTAAAAAATACCTTAAGCTTTTAGTTCAAAATGGACAGCAACCCAAGAAGTAAATTGATCTTCTAAATCCAGCTGAAAATAATCATAGAGATCTACACTGAAGAGAATTGGAGAGATTCTGTAATTGCTTGCAGTATTAGTAACAGTATTGATATGAGGATTAGTTTAGAATAAAACCATTAAAATAAGCTACATGCCTACATATGTGTAGAACAGAAATAGGTTTGTTAGCTCCACGTCTCTCTCCTTGCTGTCTGGTTATAACAGAGAACTCATTCCGTACTACACAAGGTTCTTTGTGTTCATCATTTTCAACCTGTGAGCATGAACATGACCTCTCCTTTCAGAATGACTCATGTTTGTAAGGCTGGGAGAGGAGCAAAGGGAATAAGAGAAGTGACTTCTTACTAGGAGCCCTTCTGTGAGGCCAGTTTTTCTCTTGGCAAAAGAAAAACATTTTTTTACTCGACTTTTCTATTTTTGTCCTGTACATCTTGCGTCAGTTCTCCAGACTGTATATTCTTTGTGAGGGCCTCTATCTCTTTTGAGACTATTTCCTCCTCTCCTTTCCAAGAAACATCTTGGGACTAGACTTGTGTCTTGGATATGCTCTTAAGGGCTTGTAATTAGTTATGAACAAGGAGCTACAACCAGGTGGCCCACATGAGAACAACCCTAAACAGCATTATAAATGTGGCAATAGTACTGGTTATGCAGGTGGCTGTGCACTGTATAAATGCACTGAAGAAGATCCGTGCCCAACTGATCTAAGAGTAAAATGAGATACCAGGTGCAAAAAGGCACAGAGCACAAGAGAAACATAGTCATGGTATGCTGTAGTCGTAGAGCTTTGCAGGCATCATGTCTTAAAGTTTTCTGAGGCTTCATAATAAGGGAAATTTTTTATGAATAGAAGAGAGAAAGATGGGGAGACATTTTCACTCTATCATGTGAGAGAGAGAGCAGTTAAAATATGGAGACTGAGCTGAGGAGTCATTTTGAGTTCCTGCTGTTGAATTACTGGAACTTACTAGGATGGGGCTATGATGTATTGAGTGTTAAAAATAAGGACAAATACATTGTATTTCATACAAAAAGTGACCGAGTAGTGGAAGAATTAAAAGAGGGGTGTCATGGACAAAACTTTGTACTAGAAGAGCAGTCTTTGCAGCAGCATTTTGAATAAGTGAGGGGAGACTGAATATGTCTTGTATTTCTGAATATATATGATAGTGAAATGCTGGTTAATCAGAGCTAGAAAAAGAGGTTTTGTTGTGAGGATGAAGAGGAAAAGTATACCTAGGAGGTAAAAAGTAGAAGAATTTGCAAAACTGGCTCCCAGATTGAGAGAAGTTTGTGAAAGGTGCAAGTAAAAAAACCAGTATGTTTGGATTGTTGCTTGAGTGATAGAATGAGAACATTATACCAAGTGATTAAGAAAATAGTGGAAAAATGTTGCAAGTGAATATCGAGATGCCTGTTTTAAGTTTGTTGAACTTGAAACGTTGATAGCTAATCACTCATAAGATGACAAAGAGACAAGGAGGCGAATGGGTCTGGGATGGTGAGGTACGGCGGTGAGGTACGGCTGTGAGTTGCTTTAAGATAGTAGCTACATTTAAATTTGCATGTGAGAGTGCCCTGAGAAAATTTAAAGACAGGAGAGAAGCAGACAAAATACTTTGTATTTTGGAGTTCTCACCAAGAACTGCAATAAAATCTGGAGGGTTCTGTGGAAGAAACAGTGAAAAAATGATCATAGTGCACAGAGTCAGAGAAGCCAAAAGAAGACTGATTTCAAGAGGAACTTAGTTGTATTTGAAGGGAGCTGACAGTTCAAGGCAGGATAGAGAGTGCTGTTGCTGAGCATAAAGAGATTAAAGAAAGAGAAGAAACGGTAGTTAAAGAGGCAACGGTGGGGGGCGGGCAAGCATGTTTGTGCTGTGACGTGAGAGGATGTGAAAGTAAGCAAAGATTAAGAGGTAATAAGAACAGACACCAGCAAACTCTGAAGTTATTGTTACAGTTTTGTGATAGGGAAAATGAAAGTAAGTAAAAGGGAGGAAAGACAAAAGTTTGTGATGAAAGCAAATGAAGAGGACTGAAATAAGCTGTAAAAAGACGTCACAGATCGTTCTTGAATCACCAGACGATGATCTTTCTGCCTCCTGAAGATAATGAAAGAGGTCAGGTCCAGATATTGCAGGACAGACTAAGTCATGGCTTTCCCATGCTCATCTGTACTGCTCTGATCCAGATTGCCTTGTTGTTTTCTGGTAAAGCATTGTAAAGGGAAGCTAGGGGTTGAAGTCCTTATAATTAGGCTCAGGTGGATCTGAACATATGTGTTTCTGCATAAGGCTATCATACATGATGAGTGTCAACTAAACCACTAAGACTGCCTTTTAAAGAGAATTATCAGTGGGTTAAGTATGCCACAAACAGGTGTATGAACATGCCCTGAGCACATGCTGGAATGGGAACCTAAAGACCTAAATACTGTCCTGTCCATTTTCTTTATTCTGCCGGGGCTTAAACAGGGCAAAATTGGGACAAGTAAATGCAGAAATAAAGTTTTGGATCAAAACCAGACATTCAGTGTTTGCAAAGCGTTTGTGTTCAGGGAGACAACGAACAGAAGCTATTTGGATCACGAAATTGAAGTCAGATATCCAAGGTCACGCCTGTTTTAGAAGTTTGAGTCATTTTATGGACGATCTTTAGGCTTTTCTCTTCATCCCTTACTTTAGAATAGATTTGCCATTATTTTGCTCTCTTATTAATGTTTATTAACTGTAGGGATGTTGATGTTCCAAACAAGGAGATGGCTGGGGATGTCCTTCCATTTCAGTCTCTGTTGGAGAAAAGTATCTGGTATAGCATGTAATGAGTAATAATATTTTTATATTGTTGTATAGATAGGAGTACATTTTAGCTATATGTTATTATCTACCTATATTGCCATATTTTGCATAGATATGCTCTACACAGGAAAAACAAGTGTAGGGAAATGAGTTATAAAACCTCCCTTTTAAGTATAACACAGAAAACAACTGAAGTGTACTATGGCAAAGTGAACTGCAAGCAGTTTACACAGTTTATACTGCATGTATTCTAACACACACATCAAAATGGAATATAACCACTAAGTATTTAAATATCCTTGCTATCACACAAAACTAAGTAGTCTGTAGTACTTTTCTTTGTATGTCAGGTGATTCTTTCAGATGTAAGTATTTACTATATTTGTTATTTTTTTCCCCGGTATCTCCTACGTTTTCTCAAGTTTGAACTCAGAAATACTTACACGTATAAAAATTCCTTACGTTCATCTCCCTCTCTTAATTTCTCTGTTCCTATTTCCTATCTCGTATCAGAAGCAAAGTATAACTGTATTTGCAGGTTTCTTTTTTTTCTTTCCAGCTTTTCTCCACCAGCAGGCCTTTCATTTGAAATCGTAAGGCACTTAATCTTTTGCCAGCATTCTTATAAACGGATTCAGCTTGTCCTTTTGCCCATGCTTCATCATGTAGCCAATTTCCTCTCTTTTTTTTTCAGTTTAGAAGACCTCAGATAATTCTTCCTCTGTTCTCTCACAAATATATGAAATTCTAAGTAGTCATCTAACTTCCATCACATTCATGAGGCAATTCCATCACCACTAAATTGCAGACTTGGCAAAACATTGTCTGTCTGCCTTTGAAATGATATAAGAAAGGATTGAATTTCAGAGATGCTGGTACAGACAATCTAATCTACTACATGGCTGCTTGTACTTTTACAAAATAGCCTGTTCTTTTGCATATCCCAGCATGGAATGCTTAAACTATTATTCAGCTTGGTTAAAGTCTCCATTCAATTCACCATTGCTTCACATTTTATTTGATGAAAGACAAGGTCACTGGGATTCATAGAATTTGGCCTAAAACTGCTGATTTGCAGGAAACAATGCAGTTCTGTATAGATCTTTAGAAAGGACTGATCTGATGTCAGTATGCACTCTAATGGTGCTTGGCTGCAATTTTAAAGGCTGCTGAAGTAGAAGCGCTGAATGCTTTTACTTGTGTTACAAACTCCTAGTTAATGCCTTTGGTGATAGGTTATCTAGGAATAGTCATGTATTAATCCCTCAGGTTTAGATAACCCCTACAGAAGCTTTAGGCAGCTGCCGCCTCAGATTCTTCAGGCTGAATCCAGTCAGATCATCTGTAATCCATTTTTTTCCCTTTCCTCTTCACTTTAGGACTTTCAGTGTGCAAGCTGTAAGCATACACAAAAGAATGTGAGCAGCTGCGATTAGAGAGACATGTCTAGCAAGCAGCAATGTGTGATTCACAGTGGCACTGCCTGATGTGTGGAGTGCTTTAAAAAAATATTTACCCTATCTCTTTAACGATGCAGTTATAAAGTAGGATAAGCAAAAATTCTGACTCTCTGTCCTGTCTCAGCGGTCACTGTCCCTCACACAGTGGTAGTCCAAATATTCCAGTTTTAACTTTCAAGAACACTAAATCCACCACAGTCAGGAAAGATATTAAATACTCAAACAAGAAATATACTGACTAAGTTACTGGCTCTCTCAGTCTGAACAAGCTCATACATCTTTTACCTTCTATGGCTTGTAGACTGGTGTAAGAGAGGCCATGTACTCGGAGGGAAGGCGTTTTCATTATGTCAAAAATAAATGGCTGAAAGCTGAAGTGTGGCTAGTGCTGGGTGTGCTTCCTTGGCAGGAGCTGATGTCATTCTGAACAGCAAAGCCTTTGAGATGTTTCAGTGGTCCTATATTATTTATTTTGATCACATAAATGTTTATTATCTGTCTCTAAAAATAGATGAAGTGAATTTGAGAATGTTGCAATGTGAATAAGTGGCAATTCAATGAAAACTCTTTTGGCAACGTACCTAAGTCATAACTAACTGCATTCAATTTTCAATTATATAAAGACTTTTTTTGGGAGGGGGGGTTAATGTCTGAATGTCTGTAGGCTTATTGGCTTTGTGTACAACTGTTGTGACCATTTTGTTAGTGAAATAACTCAGAAAAGAGATAGGAATCAATACAGCACTGTACACAGTGTAAATGAACTTGTGTATGTTTGGAATATAGTAGTTAAGATTGTATCTGGTCATGCTTACCCAAATGTTAACAGACCCCAAATGCACAACTGACCGTGGAGCTGCTCTAAACCACACTATAGACCAGGACAGTTGAGCGATAATCCAAGAATTTGTAGCACCAAACATCTCTTTCTCTTGCTCCCAACTATACCGAACTCTAACTGTTTGCTGCTGCAAGCTGAACTCAAAGATGTTGATGTGTGTAACTGTAATGACGGGTTTATGGTAAGTATTTGAAACTGGATTTTAGTGAGACTTATGACCTATATTTCAGTTAGTTGTGGAAAAGTCTTGCAGTGGTTATGAGCAATCCTCGTGATTTTTCAGCTATTCTGAAATCTTATTCCTCAATTTGTGTTCTGTGCATTAAGATAGCACTTACAAATACATATTTTAGTGGGCTTTAAAATTGTGTAGTCTTTTAAATACTACTAAATGAATTGTGACCCCTTATGGAATTGTGCCCTTTATTTGATAAGTTGTCAAATACCATTTCAAAGGTCTTTCTAATACTTCATCAGACTGACACTTCTTTTGTCTCTTTCTCCATCATCTTTGGGAAAGTGCTTACATAAGAACATGGCAATGTAACAGAATAACAAAGTCTCACTTTAAAAATCTGTTTAACATGTTTTGTAGGGCAAATAAGGTCTTTTTCCAAGGTGGAACCACTTTTCTGAGATTTTATTAGACACTTAGCAACCTTAAAACAAGTATTTTTAAAAAATCTATAACAGTTTGGTCTTTTCACTAAAGTAAAAAAAAAAAAAAAAAAAAAAAATCTGTGTGATTAGGAGAATAGTAGCCCTGAGGTTATTCTCTCCTATCTGTTAAAATCCATTCCTTCCAGACATAACAAGAGCTCAACTTCATGCCAAAATTGATTTGAAGTGTATCTTCCCTCTTGACTTTCTCTGCGGTGGCTCATTTCCCTTTTCTGTGCTTCTTTGTAATGGCCTTCTTCCAAGCTGTGAGACTGAGAAGTCAGTACAAGCCCAACACTGATTTCAGCAGGGGACTGCAGAGACGTTTGCCCTTTATTGTAGATGCAGAACATAAATTGAATCCAGGGAGAGCAGCATCCTAAAATTACCCCAGGAGTAATTTTTTGAGACCAGACATTTAGATGACGAGCGTTGTTCCCTTTCAATAAGCTTTTTTAATATCATAGAAAGTCAAGCATGTTCCTACTGTAAATAGTGTATATCCCTTTTTTAAACATGATTTTTACAGGAACCCTTTTGGGTGGCAATACAAATGCAAAATACTTAGGATCCAAATTAATTCAGAAGTAGAAGATCCAATTTGGAACTTTGTGCAATAAATAACTGCTGACTGTGGATTTTGATGGAGCATAATTTATCAGATAAAACTATGGGTCACGGTGCATTTAAGGTCTCTACTTCCAATACTGGGTCTTATTGTAGAAACAATTAATTGATTAATTAATTCTAGTCAGTCATTTATCATCCTAATGCAGACATTTTTTCCTCTTTTAAAGTCAGAGTGTGTCTCTCTCTTAGGATTCACACTTTGCAGAGCACTTTTTATTTTATTTTATTAGTTTGGAAGGGGAGCAGGCAGACCTCAAAGCCGCACAGTAAGATGTAACCTATCACTTTCCTTACTCTACAAAGACAAAAATCACAGATAACACTTTCATCTGCAGGGAAAGAGATATTACAAGCCTAAACTAGAATCCTGAGTGTGGTATTGTCTTTGCCAAATTGAATACAGGGATTGTATTCAGAAATAGTTTACGAGACTTTTCACAGGAGTTAAGAGCACAGCCGGTGTTGCCAGAATATGTTTTTAGTAACAATCAGAAGTTCCTCTTAGCTTCTGTCCATTAAGACAGACATACCTGCTAACACTACATACCAATTACCACACTTAGGGAACAGAGCGGTTAGGTTTGAACACTTGTGTTTTCCTGGAAATAGTTTGTTAGAGCTGGATTCAGAGAAGAGTTTCAGCATCATAATGATCACCACTGAAGTGCAGCTCCTGTTTGATAGCATGTGTATTGCCAAGGGGCGCACACAGGCCCATATCCAAAAGGCACTTAAGCAGCGTGACATTAAACATGGTAGAAACTGTGCTTAAAACCAAACATTATGTCAAAAATCTACAAGTCTTTGCTCCCTATACAAGGAAGAGTTAGGTGCACTAGAATCTGATCCAAAGAACACAGAGCAATTACGTCCAGTTAATAGGAAATGCGGAAGGTAAGAATATGTGTAAGCAACTTCAGAACCTGTTTTGTACTCTTGCCAGGCTCTTTTCTTTTCTGCTGTTACCTATTTAACCTAGGCTTGTCACACGAAGCATAGCCAGAGAGGTGGGATCAGGGGAGATTTAAATCTATATCCTCTATGTATCTGCTGTATTTGTCCCAAGGGTTTTCTACAATTACATTGCCTCTGTCTTTCCTTTTGAATTTGTTCTGGTTTGCCCAGAGTAATTAAATATTCAGGGGGCCAGAAAGAAAAAAAGAGGAGAAATAGCTGGTAGGGGAATTCACCTGGGATGGTTGCAAACTTAGTTCATTCACACACTGATATTTGAATCTAGCATTAAACAGTTCTTAGCCAGGGTTTATTTAGGGACTTTCAGGTATCTTTTTATGATGTATCCTTCTATCACAGTTCAGGATTCATCATTTAAGTGTCTATGATCAAAACTTCCTGTGATACCTGGAGATGCTTTATCCAACAGACAATATATAAAAGCTTTGTGTATAAGATTTTTAAATTCCTGATCCCTCTGATAACTGCCTCATTTTGATGAGACATATGATTTAATGTACTTCAATTATGAATTCTTGTTTTCCTGCTGAAGATACTGTATGTTTTACTGAGCAGCTCTTCGACCCTGTGATACATATATTTCAGTTAATTCTTTCATATGAATTTAACTTTTCAATGTGAACCCAAAAAAACGAACAAGCATGAAGTATTTATTAAATGTTAATGCTGCTTTGGAAATCATTGTTAGTGACAGCCTAATCTGTGTTGAAGTAGTGTGTTATGCTACACAATTTTCTGCAAAAAAAAAACAATAAAAAAGAAGAATAGAAATTCACAGGTTGGGTTTTGCCATCTTGAGAGATGGCCATCTTCATGACAGTGCTTTAGTTCCTAGTGTTTATGGCAGATTACATGATTAGAATCACAACGGAGAAGATGCTTATTACAAATTCAAATAGTAATTATCTATGGGACAAGTTCTGGTCTTATCTTATTGTTCTATATTCACGGTAACTGTGATGTAGGGGAAGCATTTGCTACTCAGGGAATAAAAACAATTCCACATCTCTTTAACTTTTAATCTCAGTGTGTGGTTTATATATGACTTTTTTTGCTGTGTTCTTCATGTGTTACAAGAAACAATAAGAAACTCATACACTGTGAAAGTTTTCCATTAGACAATATCTGTTTTCTGACACTTCCCCTTCTTCTTGCCCCCAGCAGGGCAGAATGATGGGGTATGTTTAGGTCTGGAGAAGTATGAATTTGAAGAGATGCTGCCTGCTTGCATTTTCCCTAATCAGGTCACTATTTTAGTACTTTCTCAAGCAAAGGACTTTTTTTTTTTTTCTTTAATAAGGTTATTTTTTGTGTATGCTAGGATTTCAAAAATGCCAAATCACGTCTAGCTATTCTCCAGAATGTTCAGCACTGGTTGAGACAGAGAGTCATAGCATCAGTGGATCACTCGTACATTTTTGTCAGGGGTCTGTATTTCTCCCTCAGTAGATGTTGCTGCAAGATTTTTTTTTTTTTTTTTACGCTTGGAAATACAGTTCATTGAGACTGAACTGAGCTTTAATATGGAAATGTATTATGGTTATGTCATGAAGTTTATTCTTTCATGTTGGGGCAAAATAGGTAAAATATCTGTAAAAAACTTGATCTCTTTCCATGTTTCATATTGTAAAGAAGTCAGCACAATAGATTGGACCAAGCAGCTCCTAAAATGAAGTTTACGTGAAACCTTTTCTTCATCTTTTCTAAATTGTATTTGTAGTCCAAATATTTGAAAAGCTCCATTATTGCGTTGGCATACGTTGTTGCTAATCACAGCTTCCAAAGGAGAGCTGGGCATTTAATGCAACTCTCAAATTTTTTAAATAGAAAATGGAGTCCCATGGAAATGCTAAATATATCCTAAATAAATAATTGAAATTTGCATATCATAGGGAAGTGTCTGCCATAGAGAGGTTGATTATGATGAGACTTATTACACAGGGAAAACATTTTTGTATGCTGATTCAATTAGCTTTGAAAACTTGCAGCAGTGTGCCAGTGTTGCTTATTGCCATTATTTGCTTCCAAGGCAGCAAATTCATTGACTGTGTTCAGGATAAGTCATGGGACTGGAATGAAAGTATGGTCTCTGCAGAGGCAATGTGGCTACACCCTGGTGCTTAGTTTTCTTGCAGTAAGGGTTATGTCATCAAGTCTTCTACTTTCAGTTGGTTTAGGGCTTGTTCCATCACTGTTCCAAAGTTTTGCCATTGAATTTAGTCAAACTGGGCTAAAAATTGCTTTGGTATCTTATGGAGTTTTCAGAGCTCAATTAAATATTTTCAAATAGCATATTATTGCAGCTAGAGTTATTAATTAACGCCAGATCCAGTGCCCTTTGAAATCAATGTGGTATTTTTAAGGCTCTGAACTTCAGACCACATACTCAAGGAGGAATGTAAATATGATGTGATTCCTTGTCCAAGATGAATACATGCTTCTGATCATATCTATATGAAATATTTACATCCTGGTTTAAAGCACTTCAGTGCTATTTTAACATTAAGCACATGAGTTGTCAGTCAGACTATTTGGTCTTAGAGTTAGCCATGAAGCTGAGAACTTAGTAATCAAGAAAGTTCTAATGTAGTACTTAAGACTTTTCTTTTGGTTAAGAAATATTTTCAAATAAATTTTCCTCTCTAATTCTCAAATTCTGAACTCATGGTTTGTTAGGTCATTGGAAATGCTCTCCTTCAAAATCACTCACTCAGAATAATAAGACTTTATATAAAGTGGCCTATTATCATAAATGAATAAAGCGCAACCTCTTAAGCAAGTGGAGAAGATTGTATGAAGAGTAGATCTCAGTCTGTACAATATCTCCTTCAAACATGGGGAATTTTCATGAAAATTATAGTACTTCAAAAATTGTCTTTCCTTAATCTTTGCTAAAATTACTTGACTTATGTCATAAATCACTTCTAACTACCTAAGGTTATCTACTTTAAATGATAATGAGCTTTATGTTTGAAACTTTACAGGATTGCTGGTAGGTAATTCTAGAAGAACATCTTAAAAGAGAATTTGGGACTCTAAGCATTCCAAAACAGAATGAGCTATTTAAATTAATAAGCAAGCAGTTAGTCAGATTAACAATTAGTGTAGTGAAAAAAAATATCATAGTTAGGCAAACTTCATTAATGTGTTGCAGTGGAAACAGATATTTCAACAATTTCTCAGTCATTAAAACTCTTTGAATTCTATCCTATCTCTTAGTCTATAAAATCAGGTAAAGTTATACAGGCTCAGGGAAGAGAAGAAGAGGAGGGTAAGAATGTAATACTGAACTATTTGTAGCTTGAACTGTATTAAAAAAAAAGATTAAGTTATTTTTTCCATTTTCCCATAGCAAAACACATACAACTAGTCTTCATTAACTATGTCACGGGATAACAAACAGGTGGGAAGAAGCAAGTGTGAATTAAAAATATAATCCCCATCATTATCTACTTTTCAGGGCAGAGAAGGGAGTGACTATTACAGAAGCCTCCTGGGTAAAATCCCAGCAAAAACTTTCCATCTGCCTGTACAAAAGTTTGATAATACTCAGCTAGATCTTGAAAAACTGTCAGTTATGCTTTAGATGGGTGACAATGCCAAGTGCATAGTTTTGAAAAGCTCATCCATCAGTCTAAGGTTATAGGGTCTTTCTGGTAAATGTGCAAATGAAAAAAAAAATGTTGAAAGTATGAAGCAAACTTGCTTGTCTTGAACGAAATGGGATGTAGATTTAATCTAATGACAATGCATGTTCTGACGAACCGAAAAGGCTATCCAGGCCTGTATGGTGATACTCATTGTCTTATAATAATTTGAGCTTTTTACTTTTCCATTGCTTATTATGGAATGACGTTCCCAGATTCTGCAGGGAGAGGAAAAAAAGAGTGTGTTCAACTTCTGCCTTTTTCTTTTGAGAAATTTCTATGGATATAGCACTTGTGAAAAGAATTCAGCTTTTCTCTATATTTAGTACAGTTTTATTCTCCATATTTGTTCTCTTATTTAAAATCATATATCTATCAATCGTTCATACATTTTTCTATTCAGAGCATCCAGAAATCTGGCTCAAATTCTTTTTTCTTTTTTCACTGATTGTAACACTTGCACCTTTTGCCTTTCCTCATGTCTTATTTATCTGAGTGTTACCTTGGTTGCCAACATGTGTAAGAAAACAAGAAAGTCATGGAATATGTTTCTTATACCCTACTAACCACTTCAGAGAGAGAGACCAATGTATTTGGTAAAACTAGTATCATTGACCCAAATCCATCAACCATTAACTCAGTTTTGCCAACGTAAAAAGAGACTATTTCATATAAAAAGTTTCCACTCTGTGAAATTTACTACCACAACAGCCCAGCCTGCACCTCCAAATACACACTATCTAAAAAACAGCAGTTAGTGTAAAACTGATAGTTTGGCAGGGTGTGTTACAACCAAATCATCTTTTCCAGGTCATATGCTTGTTATTGCAGAGTATGATAAGGAATGTTTTCCTGTGTAGAACATAGGAGACTTGTATTAGTGCCTGATTTTGTTTCGTTGAAAGAAGTGGTTTGTTTTCATAGTCTGAAAGCATTTGTGCAGATTTCTTTCCTGCAAAGTAAAAGCTGTTGGCTTTTGCTGGAGGGGAGAACACAGGCTTTATGGCCCATTATAGAAAATGTTGCAGTTCGTTAAGATGCGGTGAGACAAGAGAAGGTTGTATAACTGAGTATATCAGCTTGCAGTGAATCTCTAATTCTTCATCAGTAGATTATGTTAGGTTAGTTACGTCCCTCTTCTCAGTGAAATCCCAAGGCTCTGCTTAGTCTTTTGTGGCATTGAAAATCCTTGTGATGTATTATCAGATTATCCTTGAAAAGTACTATATGTTTCGCTCCTAGAAATAAGCAATCTGCTCTCTAGCACTCACCATTACAAGGAGTCATTTATTACAGCAGAACTTTGTCATTCAATTATGCTTTTGTATAGAGCGCATGGCCAAAAATCTCAATCACAAGTGTCTAAAGTTGGTTAAAGAAGTTGTTGGTGTTCCAAACTTCAGAGATGCTGATCCGGTGCTGAGGTGCCTGAGTGCCAATGCTCGTGGCAGAGAAGAGCCCACTGCAATGATTTGCAGGCTTCTGATCCTTTTGCTTTCTCCTTTTCCAGGCTGTGAGCATTCTCCTATGGCATGTGAAATACTTTTCCTTCTTTTGTAAGTTATTTTTCTCAGCATGCAGTGAACTGATAAAAGTGAAAAATATTTAGCTAAAGCTTTAATTACTTTAGCCTACTTATTATGTTCAACACCTTGCTGTATGCCTCATTTCAACTTCTTTTGATCCACGTTTTCATGAGAAAAAACTGATTATAGGTATTACAGGTAGAGACCTGACTTAACGGTAAGAGAGTTGTGGTGTAGCAGAAAACCTGTCAAATTCATAACCTAGTTGTTTTTATGAGATATGTTTTCTTATGCTATGTACAAAAGGATTTAAATAACTGATCTTTCTTTTGCCCAAATAGGTCACCTTTCTTTTAGAGTTAATTGTTGCTAGCAGTTATAGTTTAACTGCTTTATGCCTGAGACAGGAATTCCTTATGTTTCTGTATGCGGTAAATGATGTTTGTTAGGGATAAATCAATGTATTGACATAGCACGATATCAGCGAAGCTAAATGAACTTGTGTAGCCCAGATGGGTCTGGCTTTTGTTGAACCTTCTGAAGTCCACTAGCCAAGAACTATTTGTTCTTGCAGTTAGCCCCTTCCTTTCTTAACCCACAGGTAAAGTAGAAGAATATCATAAAGCAATGGGAGGATGATGTAGAAAAGGTAATTGCATCTATTCAGTTCATTCCCAGAGGCTCAAAAGGCGGGAAGAGGAGCTACTGTGGCAGACAGTTAGTCTTTAAGAGTATAAAGACCCTGGAAAGAGAGAGCAAAACCTCAAAATGGCATTGCTCAGGAAGGAAGCTTTGGACTTAGTCTCCTTTTGAACCATCTGCCACTGGATATTCTCTCAGCTTTTACTACTTCCCTCTTCAAGTCACTTTAGAACTTACTGTACACCTTGCCCTTGCCTGGCGAATCTGCTGTGGGCTCGGTGGTTGGCTAACATATGCAACGGGCTGTTAAACACAGTACAATGGAGAGAAGTCTCCTCAGACCAGCAGTAAAAATGGTGCACAATCAGGAACTGTATTAAAAAGAAAAAACTTCATCTTTTATTTCAGCAACTCGGATCACGGTTTATTTGTATTTATACTAGAAATAATATATATCCAGAAGTGTTGATCTGTCAGTGTAACTACTGGGTCAACAGTAGTATTAAGTCTTTTCTCTGCAACATGGTACTATAAACGTGGCCCGATTTTATATAATTGTTCCTATTTTATAAAACGCGAGTTACTTCTCTGCGATTGTCTCGTGTAAAACTCTCCTCATTCTAATTGTGTGTCATCCCTTTCCTTTTGTACTAAGAAAACATACTCCGTTAACTGTCTGACTCATTCAGCAGTTACTAGTTCTCAGTGTTTCTATGGTGCTGGTGCAATAGTTGTTCCTCTAGTGACTCCTTCTCTTGAGTCCTAGAATACTATAACAGGATAGTATTTGAACAGGTTAATTCTGGTAAACAATTGTTGATTATTCTTTTCAGAGAAGAAGTGAAAAGTCACATAAAGTAGTGAAGCTTTCATATTTTCATCACTGTACTGTACTGGGAACAGGGCCCTGCAATTCCTTACCAAATATCCTGTTTGAATCTGGCAGCAAAAGACCATCACTAGAGAGGAGCAATGAAGGTGTGACAGCACCTTGGGCAAGCTACCAAGTGCATGCAAAGGTCAGCTAGTGGATGAAAGGGGAGTGCAGGAATTAAATGAAAGGAGGAAAATGCCAGTGTTATGCTGATGTTTTCATTAAGAAAATCACTGAATACATGGAACAAGTCTGACATTTACTTATACAGCAGTAGAAATCACTACACTGTGTGTACTGCATGTTTTCCTGTTCAGTCAGCATATTGTACAGCTGTGATAAAGGGGACTGTACTCATTTCACAGTAACGGTGATACAAAATTGTTCATTGACTCAGCTTTTTCTCCATTATATGAAATGTAACTGGCCATGTAAGTCAATTTCTTTCATTATGCCTCTTTCCACCTCTACACATATCATAGGCTGTAATCATCCTTTTAAAATTATTTCTCAGATGTTGCTCCTTTCTATACAAATTACCCACCTTTCCTCTATCTTTCTCTTAAACAGGTATGTTCACTAAATTACTATAACTGGGCATCATACATTGTAAAGTCTGGTTTTAGTTATATAGCTAGAAAATTTATCTGTAATGCCACTTAATGAGAGGAGTCATTCATCAGGCCTGAGTGACCAGTAAATCCATCACGGGCTGCGGTGTGGTGCTTTTCTGCATTCCGCAGTTTAATATGCACATGGAAGATTTGACTTTCCATTGGACTCATCCAAATCACATCACTTCGGCAATATAAAGAGGTCATAAAAGGGTAAAACAGCCTTTGGAACTACTTCCCAATTTGGAGGTGTTCTGGGGTTACAGGCAGGCCCAGAATGGTCAATTATCTGGCTCTTCTGGACATGTAGATGGCTCACAAGGAACGCTCGCAACCAGAATATGAATGAGAGTTGCTTTAAACTTTCTCTAATTGATGCCAGGAGTTCAACATGTTCCCAGGCAACCTGAAAATACAAGGAATACAAAGGTGATTCAGAAAGTTTGGTAGTAAATTTCACCCCTCTGGAACTCAGTGGCAAAACTCATACCAAGTTTGAGGGTGGCAGAGCAGGAGGCCAGATTTAATGTTTGGCATTTAATCTTCTTGGAAGACACTTGCAGCACAGAGCCAACAATCCTTGGGGTATGACACATGGCCTGTTTATTTCAATTTCATATCCTTTAAGTTTCATTCCTTCTGCTGCTTCTCTGTCTGCATTGGAAGGTCCATTTGCACAAAGAATGGTATTAAAATTAATGTCCATCCAAAGACATTCAAACATTGAACAGTTATATTTTAGCACACACTGATGGGATGTGCTGTAATACTGCTTTTTCACAGACTGCCAAAAAGGGTTACAAGAGGAATGTTGATGCTACAGCACTAATTTTTGGCTATTGTTGTGAAATTATCACTGCAAGGGGGGAGACAAGTCAAATGGAGACGTTCAGTGAAAGGGTAGCTGTGACCACTTACCGTGGTCTGCACTCCTCCTTGCTATTACTACTCTGTGAACCGTCCACCCCAGCCTCAGCATGCTCCCCACTCAGCCGACAGCTGTGGTAGTGAAGTAGCGGCAGTGCTCTCACAACTCCTGTTTGGCTCTTGGGGTAAGGGAGTGGTGACAAGCAGTTGGGGAAAAGTGGTGCCTTAAATTTTTCCAGCTGTTTCTACAGTCATGTGTGTAAGCATGTAAGAAGGTCCATGCAAGGAGACACCTGTAGTTGAAAATGCTCTGGAAGGGAGGAAAGGGGAATCCTTGTTTGTTGCAGGCTCCTTACTCAGACCTTGAAGGAGGCACATGTTTCCTTTGGGGATCTTGACTCTTCCCAAAGACTCACTAGGTTGACCACTTGCAATGTAAAGCCAAGAAGTGTCAGAGCATTACCTATGCTCTTACTCAAATCAGTGCTTTCAGTGGCCTGTGAAACCCTGTTTGCTAATCATCCACAGTGCATACCTGGTAGTTTACTTGCAGGCTTTGTTTTGGACTATACCAGCCAGTTCCTTTTAGAATAAAACCTGGATGTGGTTCTGTGGGTAGCTCACTCCAGGGACAGCTCGTTTTCAAATGTATGTAAGACCTTGGGATCTTTGTTTACATGATCTTCCCACACTGTCTTAGCAAACCTTGCGCCCTAAAATGTCTTCATATGTCACATGCTATACTCATGGCAGACAATATAGATTCTTGGCATCATGTTAAAAAAAAAAAAGCCTTTCTGACAGGTTTTAAGGTCATTATTTTGTGTATTTTGCAATACACAAAAAAAATATATACAGCAAAACATATATATACAGCAAAAACAAACTCCTTTTGTCAGGGTGGATGTTGAAGCAGCATATGGGGCTAGAGGGATTAAAGCCAAGCACAGCACAGTGTGGGCTGTAGTACCCTTTGGACATAAATAATCCTTTATTGATGGAGGTGAACCCCAAGGAAATGTAGATGCAAGCTTGCTGTACCAGGTGGTCTGAAGCCAGAGAATGTTTTTCATAGTGTAGGTGTAGCCTTTATTCTCTCATAAGTGTTGCCAAGCAAGGCCACGGTCATCAAAAAGCTCCCTTTTGGGGCTGACAATAGATAGAGGAGTTTCTGAGTTCTAGCCACAAAACCTCTTTTTTTATTGAGTTAGAGTTTTCTTTTCATGTGATGTTTCCTTTCATGGCATCAGTTTAGTTTACCTCCAAGAAAAAATAAGAGGCTATACAAAAGGATATGGCTTTATTATTTTATAGAAGACAAAATGACCGAGGATTGTGAGAGAAAATTTCCATATTTTGGACTTTATCCTTCAGATAAAATTAAAGTCCATACTGATAATTTATTGAATCAGATATTTCTCTTAAAAAGATCACAGAATGAAGAAATGGGTCATTCTGTTCCTATCAGTGCAGGATGGGCTTAACAGATACCACTGGTAGGGTGTTTACTGATATTCACTTCCATGAGCTACAGCCTAGCCCAAGCATGGATTTCTAACTTACTACACTGAGTCCTACAGGCAGAGCCCCCTCCATAGGCACTGGACTACAGTCCGTGTAGTCGGAAAGGAAATAGCGTCATCAATCAGACACACTGTCAGTATAAAAAAAAAAGGAGATCTGTCAGAAAAAAATACTCACTGATATTGTTTCTTTTGTTCTCCTGGGCAATACAACAGTAACAGATTGATAATAATCAAATTATCAATCTCCTAAGGAACTATATTTGTAAACAAATACATTTCCTGTATTTGCAGATGTGATAAACCAAAACCAAATTGTGTACTGAGGTAAAAGACACATTCTAGGTTGTATTTCTACCAGTACTACTTCTCCAGGAGCTCTTTTTTTAGAGTCTTTTTGTTTCAGTTCCTCCATAGTTGAAAGGTCTTCTGTTTCATTTGCTTTCCTATTTTCAGCAGTTTCTGTCACAATGTCACATAGTCATTTCTGTTAAATGATCATAATTGTTAGCTTGAGCTTGTTATTGTTTAACAATAGTATAACCTACCAAAAGTAACAATAGATTGTGAAAAACTGAATGATGCATTTGTTCTTGTTTCTGTACGCTTTGAAAAAAATGTGCTGTAACGAACCATTTTCAGTTAAAACATGAACACTTAAAAATAAAAAAGCAAAAAGAGGGGGCAGCTGAATTTAATATCCATAATACAATAAGTGGGAATGAATGCGATACATATGAAATAGTTTTAAAAAGCTAGATGCCTGTTACAATATGAGAATTTTGCACTCATTATATTTTTGTTATGAAAGTAGTTTCATTTGTAATAATTGCAGTACGTGAGTTGCAGCTAGTACACATGTATACATTTTTATAGTTGATATTTTTTATAATAAACCTATAATCAGAAAGTCAAAACACCTCAAGTATTGAAATAATCATTCTGATTCAGGAAAGTCCTGGTGATGGTGACTAGGTACCACGGTTAGAGTCATCTTATGAATACGTAAGAGCAAGACAGGTAATTTAAGGAGGCAGAAGACTTCTCCATGTCACAAAATGCCTACTGCAGGTAGCAAGTGGGCTTTGAAGAAATTCCAGTTGCTGCTGGATGAGGCTGAGTTGCATCTTGAAAAAATAATAATAAATAATATCCAGTAAGTTTTAATCATGGGTAATTTAAAATAGTTTTTTTTAGCCAAGGTCATACTTGTAATATGTGATGAGAAATGTTGAATGTAAAAGCTTTATACCAACAAGAGTGCTTTGTTTCAGAAAAGGATTTATTTTCTGAGGCTGTCAAACCTTTCCGATTGGGAAATAATCAGCCAATACTAATTACTACAAAAAAATGAAATAACCCAGCATTAAAACTCTGTTTTGTCTGGTAGATCTAGTCCCTAAACAGATAAAACAGGGTGGTGCTTGAAACCGAGTTAGTGTCCAGATTGTGCAGCACGCTGTCTGATTTCCCTGAGCTTTTTAAAGAGATGTATCTCTCTGGTATAGATCCCTATGGTCTCCTTACAGAGAAATTTCATTACCATGCTGTACGGTCCTCACGGTGCTGAAAGTAAAATATTGGATTGACGGGCACTCGTTGTGGAGGAGGGCTTATTGATGATGGAAAGACTGATTCAATCTCTAATCCTGAAGAACGACCTGCCACCTGGAGTGATAGTATACAGATGGGGGCAATCTAAACTCTCTTTCCGCCTCAAGCTGCATTTGGCTGTAGATTAACAATGTGATTCCATATAATGAAGATGGTTGTTTGGTGCAGTGGCAATTTTCCATTACTGACATGCAATGTCAACAGTTCTGACAAAGCTATAAGGACAATGTTTAAATGTGCTACATCTGGCTGGGATGGTTGCCAGGTTATTAACAGCCCCATTAAAATTACCTGCAGAGATCTGCTTTGGTGGAAGAGAACATAGAGCACTGTTTCCCCTGCAACTGTCTATGCAGGCATAATAACAGTCTGGTAGCACACATTTGGAATAATACAGTGTTATGGTATAGTGGTAACAGATTTTTTACAGTTTTATTTTGGTGAGGGAATATTTTATAGCTTTAAATGTATTGAATCTAATTCCCGTGGCCTTGCTCAGGCAAATATCCCGTTGAAGTCGATGACAATTTCACCTTAGTGTGGAGTTACATCAGTAGGTCTTGATTTCAGTAATGATATTTCGCATAAAAATACTCTGAAGATGTGTGCATACATATAAACATTTTTAAAGTGATACATGAATGTCCTTTTAATTATCCTTTTTTTTCCCCTTTCCTCTTGAATGACTGTGTAACACTCCCAATGAAGCATATATAATATGAAAGGGTTTTGAGGCATTTTTCTGAGGAAGAGTAAAGGTCCATGCTGTCCCAGAGGACACTGCAGAAGGCACAGCACACTTTCTGGTGAGACTCCCCCATTCCTTTTGAATGCAGAGGAAGCACTTGCCAGTATAATGATAAATGGGCTTGTGATCCTAGTTCTCTATAAGTAGTTTCTAGTCCAATTTGAAACATTCGCTTGAAGTTCAGTGCTTGAACACTGGAGAAGATTCTTGCACCCTCTCTTACCAATCCATATAGCATCTGCCATAATTTACTTCCAAGCTGTGTCTCTTCACATATGTCCAAAGGATCTATGTGTACCAAAAAATCTACCAGCTGCCTCCTTCCCATCCGTATAGCTTGTGAACAGAAGTCCACGGCTTGTGGCGAGGTTACCTGGGAGTGCCTGACAGTGCGCTGCCTCAACGGGTGTGCCAGGGAGGGCTGTGCTGGGGACAACGCAGAAGTACCAACCACACCTTGGCCTGCTTTTGAACGCTTCCCATCTCTGTTGGCAGCAAGTGTGAGCTTCAGGATGACTTCAGGGTTAGTTCATAATGTGCAATGAGAAAAGGAGCCCAAATGTGGTCATCTTAGCTTATTATGGGTATGTGATCAATGGTGTCAATAAAAAACTGGGGCCATTTCACGTCTGATTATAGTTCTTCAGGATGCTGTAGTGAGTGAATTAATTTCTGTGCAGCCTGAAGAAAAATATGAGTCTTTGAGTGCTTTTGTGTCATAGTGAACAGGCTTTGGTCTGTGTCCCTCCTGCTTCAGCTGCCTGAACAAGTGGAAGAATTTTCAGAAATTTGGGGCAATGCAAGGACTCTTGACATTTATTACATGTGGAACTTCCCACTGCAGCAGAAATAGAAGACTAAGTTTAGAATGAGCAATATGACTTAATGTCTGTTATGCCATATGTTTTTCCTGCTGCTGTACCAGAGAAAAGGGATGTGGAATAACGTGACCTCATTCTGACCGTGGCTGTGTTTGTAACTCCTTGAGGCTGTTACAGCCACATGAAGAATTTTCATTCTGCTGCACCACAGAATGGGCAGATAAAATACACATCTGTGACAAGACCTGCGGCAAAGGGAGTACGATTTTGCACCTGAATTCTGCATACAAGTCTGCCATGGATACTCCGAAACATATATTGCCTCTTATTTAAAATTAGTTATTTTTTTTAAGACCTGTGTACCTCTTGGACTATCCTGATATGAATCCATAGCAACATACACGTTATGCATATGTTTTGCAGGTCATAAGAATGAGTCGTACATGTACAGAGTGGGTGACATGAAGAGTTCTGTGCAAAGACAAAGAGTAAAATATATATCAATTTTAATTTGACTTGGAGCTTGGTCTGTGTCACATAACGGGTGTTCTGTGCTTTAGAAGTAAGAAATGAAACCCCATGAAGGCTTGTCATTTTGTAGTGTTCAGTGACACTGATTCACACTTTCACCCATCTTATTGTCTGGTGGTAGCGCAGAAGTAGAAACACAAGCGTGAGGTCTGAACCATCAGGCTTAGGAGAAGGAGGGTCAGTCTCACAACTGAGATTTCTTAATTTGTTGTATATTTTATTCACATACTGAGGTAGGTGTAGATCTTTCAATCTTAAGAGAAGAAAAGGCTAAGATAAATCATGAAAGAATGTACTAAAAAAATGTAGCTTTCCTACCTGTGGTGATAAGTTCCAGTGACTGAACACCCAGTTGTGCTCTTTGCACAGAGTTTGATGTAAAGAGGCACCAGCCAGTTGAAATGATGGGCCAGTTCCATAACGAGTATGCAAAGATCTGTTTGTACATGACTTCGTGGGACTTTGTCTATACTATCAATTTAGCCTCATGTTTTAATGTAAATATCTTTTACTTAGTGTATGTTGGAACTAACAAATTACATTATTTAAATGGAAAAAGTAGAGAAAAATGTTATGCTGCTATATTTGCTATAACTACCTCTAATTTTCTCATTTTAAAATGGAAATAGTTAATTATAGTCTATTTCACTTTCAGTTTCCAATATTTGGAGTAGATTTTTTTTAATCTTTTCTAAAACTAGAAGTACTTTACCTTCTGATGGGGGACGAGGAATCATCCATACCTATCTCAAGTATATTTCAATTAACTGTATTTTTATGAAACTCATTTGTATAGAAATTAATATTTGAGACAAATCTGATTAAATGGTGTCTCTAGAGACAGATATATAATCCAGAGTATTGCAAATTCAGTTTGGTTTTTCTTCTAGAGAATCTGAGATTGTCTTAGAATATTAACCCTAAATTATATGCTTAAATTAGTTGCCTGGTAATATTGCACTAGATAGATAGTTACAATAGTACCTGTCTTTAGAAAGTACTCATAGTAATAATAATTTACTCGTAGTAAAAATAAGATGAATGGTACCAGTCCTATTAGTACACTAGCTATCTACAGACAGATAATTCCTTTCTTTTAAAATTAATACTGTCTCTATTTTTCTTAGTAGGTCAGACATAATTTTCATTTCTTTTTCTATCCCTTCTCAGACACTGATAACTAATGATGGCTCTCTTACGTTTCGGGGTCCTATTGTAGTTTCAGCTGTCTTTTTCTTTCTTTCTTCTTCAATGAGTTTGACTCTTTGAGCTCTCTTTTCTTTGCCATTTTCCTTCACTTTTTGTTACTTAGCTTTTATTTAGCTTTGAACCTTGCCTCATCTTGCTCCTTTTCATTGACATGACTGTTTTAATTTGTAGTTCTGGATCAGTTCCCCCACTTACAGTCTTGGTCATTGTCTCTTGTTGATGTGGGACTTACCTGACCCTTCTTTTCTTCATGATCTACTAGCTGCAAATTTATCTTCTTTAATAATCAGCTTATTTGGCTTACATCACCCTGTCTATTGAGCTCTGTCTTTTGTCATACTCTACAACCTCTCATTTATCTACACAAGATCTTTTCTCATTTGGTTTTCTTACCTTCCACTCTAAGATTATGTTTATACTTGTGGATAAGCCAGTATCAGCCAGTATTTTGGCTAAAGCCAAAGCTCATCACAGTCTGGATCCACACATCCATATGGCTGTTAGGATGCAAGTGTCCCTGTATTTAATAGTCACACACTGCCTAAAAATCCTTGCTTTCCTTGTAGCAAGAGGTCCCTAAACCCTCTAGAAATGTTATCTGAAGTCTCCTCAAGAGCAGACGGGATACCTAGTAGCAGCCACTCAGGGAGAGCTGTGTTCTTCCACCCTACAGGAGTGTCATCTTCTTGGACTGGTACTACAGAGTTGAGTAAGCCTGACTTTTAGGGTTGCCTAAAGACAGTGCTTTAGTATGTGTTTGTAAAATGCACCAAGACTTTGTAGAATACTTTGTCTAAGTATTGTACCATCTGAGGTATCTTCTCTTTCCCTGTATATCGATTCTGACAGCCTTTGAACTACAGAGAATTACAGGAGAAACTCCCCCCTTCCAGCCCTGAAATAGATACCAGGTAGATCTTGCTAAGCATGTTTTTTTTATCACCAGTTTGTTTGCCTTCTTTCTCCTTGATTACTCTGCCAGTTTTTCTCAGTAGCTGTTCTGACATCTTCCTTGCTTTGCTTTTGCCTTCTCTTTTCTTCCCCTCTTCCTTTTTTCCCCTTTGGATATTTTGTGGTCCCTTGTCATCCTCATAAAAAAATCTCATTTCACCTTTCCAGCCACCGTATGGCAAGTGTCAGACTTGGGTATGTAAAGTCTCTGTGAAGGTATTACAAGAATAAATGTTCCCAGGAGTTATGCTATTATGTAGTTTCCAGATATTGATCGGAAGAAAAATACTACAAGTAATGGTGGGACCCAGACATATTTTTGCATAGGTTTCCTTACCAGATCATGGCATAATCAGTACAGTTTGTGAAAGTAATGAGCATGTTGTAGAAGATCAGTCATTAAAAATGCACCACACAAAGAACTGTCAAACAACTTTGATCACCCGTTTAAGAATTCAGTAAAATGAGAGGTTAAGAAGCAAGTCCACTGCTTCACTTGAGAGACATGCAAAAAAGTAGATATTTAGGAAACTAGTTGGTGAAGTAAACTGAAAATACTGATTGCTTGCATATCTAGAAATTATTTCTATGTAAGCAGAAAAGCTATTAGGATGACCCTCAGACTTCATAGATAAATAATAACTTAAAAGAGACTGTTAGGATAATATCTGAAAAGGAAAGATAGGCTAACAGGTAAAGACAGCTACATCATGGAGGTTAGCAACTGTAGGGATTAAGTGAAAATTGTTAATATTTAATCTGTGTTAGACTTTATAAAGGAAATTTAGGTCTTAAAGGCCTTGAGAAACTCTAGGCCTCAAACTTGCATATCACAGTTTAGATTCACTGGACTTCAGGTACTCTTATTTTTCCTTTTAACACTTGAGAAAGAGCAAAACAAAAACTAAACACATGTCAGGCAAGCAATGAATACAAGTTAGGAAGGAATTTATTTTCAACTGAAAGGTACCTATATTGAAACAACAATTTTCATGACCTGCTCCCTCCCTCAGTGTGATGTCAACCCTGCTGTGTTTCATGTTTCCTGGGATTCATCCTCCTTTTCTGTTGTTTGTCTAGCATTAAGTCCACAGCTGAGCAACTCTCTATCCCCCAGGTTTGTATTTGCAATGAGAGATATGGGCACCGAACCCCATGCTGCTAGAATTCCATTATGACCATCTATATTTCAGTCATTTTTTCAAAATATAATATAGTTTCAGCACCCGTCATTTTTGTTCTAGAAGTCCACAATAGTAGGGTTTAGACCTCCCAAGGTCAGATTCAGATTCACCTACCCACACCTCTGAGGCATCAGCTAAGGCATCCAAGGTCAATGTCCTTAGACTGCCATCTAGACAGCTTCTCAGTGTTACTACGTTATGATGTGGCAAGCACATTTCTGTATAGACTTCAGTGTGGGTTACATGATATCTGGCTGTTCCTAGAGTAATTTTGACAAGAATTCAGTACATGACAAAACTACATTCTTTACCAAATACAGTTATTTATAACGGATTTAATAATTCCGGCCAGAAAAATATAACTTCTGCTTTTAGCGCTTTACTTCTCTGAATAGACGTGAAAATTTTGCTCCTGCTTCTGAGTCTCTTTCTGTTCCTCTTCCATGCTTCCTTGGTCCCTGGAGAAGGCCTTCTTGCCTTAGGTCTTAACACAGTCTTGCCTTTCCCATGCCCTTGTTCTGTTTTAGTTACATTCAATATGCTGGCTTAGATCTACCTCTTCTTCAGAGGTGCACCTCTTTTTCCTGACATCTCCTTATGTCCATCAGTGGTTTCAGCATCTTCCCTGTCATTCAGGCTTGCAACTCCTATGTCAACTTTGACACTCTCTTCCCTCTTTCCAGAGCAAGTTGTCACTCCATCATGTCACTTTTCTCTGTCTAACTCCATCTTCCTTCCACTTCCATGACTGGAACTGTTGTTCAGGATTTACTCTTCCTTTGTTGCAAGCACTGCAGGCCTAATGCCAGCTTGGATCCCCTGTGTTTGTCCCAAGAGTATTCAGGAGACTCCTCTCACCCCTGGCACTGGTTGGCATCCCTACACTGCACGGTTTTTGTCTTCCACAGCTTTTAAATTTCTTGTGTTTCAATAGAAGTTGTTGCAGTATGAGACTGAAAACTGGCAGCAGAGGCACTGCAACTCTTTACTACATCTCTTGTGCAGGCACAGTAAACCCAGCAAGCTTTTATTGTCCAAGAAACCCATGCAGGTTAAGTGCTCTCCCTGAATTGTCTGAGTCAACGTGCATCATGGGCCAGGTGTTTTCATCCATTCTGCAGGCAACAGGATCCTTTATGGGATCATCTGATCAGCTCCTCTGACTGGGAAGAGATTTACGCTGTTCTCTGGTCTTAACTTAGGCAGGGGATTACTTGCGTTTTTTAAGTATTTTGAAGTTTTCATGTCTTCAAAAACCCATGAGGATAAGCAGCATGTTTCATTGTGGGGGGTTATACGTTAGTTACTGGCATAAACATTATTTCTGATACTCCTGATGGAGAAGTTCAGTGTTTGTGGTACACTGGTGTAACGCTGCAATTAGCAACATGGGACAATGTGATGCTGTGCTGCAGTTGTGGCCTGGAACAGTAAAGCTACCTGCTCCCCCCTAGTTATTTCTACTACAGTTACAGTATCTGACCAGCAGTTGCTGTTCATTCCAGCTAGTAATTCTCCACGTAAGGCATGCACAGTCAACATGAGCCTATTTACAATCAAACTGTCTCTTTATAGTGAGATTTTATACTAGCTCCATGACTGTACTTCCCAAGCGTCACAGTACCTAATGTAATGTTAGCTACTATGGCACAGTCTGAAACACTGAACTTTTGTTTATTAAATTGTTTCAGAAACTTGCCGTGGACTATAAAAGCTTTCACAAAAAGTGACTGTTCCAGATCTGTGAGGTGCAGCCTTCCAAAATTCACTCCTTGTTGGTCTTAGAATATATTAAATTACTGTTCATCCTTATTTGACTGATTTAAAAGGTTGAGAACTACAAGATTATGGATGTTCTATTTTTTCCCATGTCTCTTCTTTATTGCCTTTTTTCTTTGTTATCTCTCCTCTTCTTAAAGTCTTAGTGTAATCCTCACCCCCTCCTACAGGGAACTAAATACAAACAGTTCCCTTGACAATAGATAGTACAGGACTCCGTAAAGAGCTGGCACAAAATTAAAGCAAGGAAATTTCCAGTAAAAATATTGCATAAGTTATGCATATGCATAGAAGATGTTTGCAGCATAATTATAAATGTGTCACTCCCTTGATACATCTTCAGTAAAGTAGCTTGAGATATTTATTATCAATAACTAAAAGTTAACTTCAGTTAAGACCCCTTTATCCTTTTATGTCCTGTCTTTATTTTTCTGTTTCTCTGTGTGTATATTCATTCTTTCCTGTCATTCGTTTCTAGGGAGGGTCACCTCTCTGCTGCTAGATGAGAGATGGTGATGCATTGATAAAAACTAATAGCAATGTTCACAGCGGTGAATCTCTTGAAAAATCAAGGGACCATTTTCAAGATAAGGTGCTTCTGTGAATGCAGTTAGGTATGTGTTAGTGGTTATGAGGATCAGGGTCCAGTGGTGGAGGTGTTCCTGGCACCTGTGGTACTGAGTCTCAACAGTGAAAGAACGAACACATATATGTTGGGGCACCACTGCCCGCATCTAAGAGTGGGTTTACAGGAATACCGTACAATTTCCTAAATTAGGAAGGAGAACACACGTGATGTATAATACTGCTGCATGACAAATGAATGCGCAATGCACTTAAAACTCTTGTACCTATTTTTTGCGTACTTGGCCTCTTTCCTGGGGTTTACTCTGGCATTTCAAATGTAGCTGCTCGAGTATCATCTTAAATATGAAGTCTTTGTCAGCTAGGGCTGTCTGGCAAACGGGAAATCTGCTTCCTGGACATTATAGTTGGAAATTCAGTTTATTTCTCTTCTTTCAATGTTTGTAGTTTAAAAAACATATTCATTAGGGAGAGATTTACATTAAAACTGCCATGGTCCTATTTGCTATGGCACTTCCTAGGTATGTAGGAGACGATAGTGCCAATTCTTTCTCTCCTTGATTCCAGCCATGGTCTTCTGGCTTATCAGCTGCTGTTCTCGTATAACAACCCTAGCTGAATACATGAGGAGAGCCACAGCACCAGCTTAACAACAGGTTTGTAAATCTGAATTTCTCCATTTTTTTCATGAGTTCCTAAGTCACCAAGATTTCAATCTCAGTTTTGGGTCCTCCGAACAAAGGGAATACATTCATTAACATTACATTGCATACATTCCTTCCTTCCTTTACAAAGTTGCAATAAGCTAACAATAAAAGTTAAGTATGTTTTAAAAGTCTTTAAAAATTTTCTTGCCAATTCCAATGGCAGCAAATTTTCAGGTACATAAATATAAAATAAAAAATTAAATATTCTTAAACTCTCTAGAATAATTATAATACTGGTGTAGCATATATGATAGATAATATATAAACTTATATCTTTTTATGATTGCAAGGCCAGGTTAAAACCAGTTTTGACAGAATTCATAGCATCAGAGGAAATTTACTTGTTTTGGATGTTATATCCCACTGTTTTGCATTCAGTATATCACATTATTATGTGTATCAATGTATAGGCATATAAGGAAAAAAAAGGGAAGCAGAAACTATTAATGATACTGTGATATTAATTCCCATTTCTCAATTAGATTCACATCATGTGAGAGGAGGAGCGTAGCTATGTTTGACTATTTTTCAACAGAAGCATGGCAAATGATAAATGTACTTCTAGCTTGGGCCTGCTTGCTTACCAGAACTAGTAGAAAACAGGATGGAACAGCAACAACATACTATGGCTTAATTCTGTACTCCTGCAGAGCCTTGAAATTGTTTGGCCATGATTTCTGTGTTTCATTTTTTGCTTCTCCAAATGAGTGTGAAGAATTCCTTCCTGTAGTTAAAATGTGTTTTGGATGAGCAGGTGTTGATTCAGTCAAATTTGCAAGCTGATTTAACTTCCTGGGATTTCAACTGCTGAGGCACAAGGGGAAATGTTTAAAAAGTGCTGGCAACAGTAAGCACCTATAGATCATTATTTCAGATTGTTGTTGTTGGAGGAAATGTGATGCAGTATTCGGTACATCAGCTGAAGTTCCATTTTATGGTATCAGTCAGACTCGAGGAGGTCAGCCTGTACCCAGAAAGATCTCTTCTGAAACTCTTTTGTTCTCTAACTCCATGAAAGAATAGTTAGAAGCAAAAAATAGACCATGTCAGATGAAAGCTGGTATCTTGGCATTAAGTTCATCATTAAGTTCCATTAACTTAAACGGAGTGATACTGATTTACACAAGCTAAGTGTCTGCCCTTAAGTCTATTGTTTAGACGTCATCCGGGAGTATTTTCATACCTTTCAAGGGGAAGTTGAGATGGTCTTTAAAACCTGTGACGCTTTACTAACTGAAGTGTAAAGCTGCAAAGCAGTAACCAAGGCACTTACTTTTTAAAAATGGCACTCTTCAGAAAAATCAAATGCTACAAAATATCTTTATAGCTAAAAATAGTTCTGTCTTGCTGATTTTGTAAGTTCAGATGCTGTGAACTTAACTGTTTGTATTCAGGCTTGTGGTAGGGGTTCTGCTAGTGACAATGAGAATTTCTTTCCATGCTGATGATGCGAAATGTATTCTTGATGCCGTTTGTGATCAGGCAGCTCTAGATAATCCACACTATTCATTATGGCAGCAATAGAAAACCTTTTATTTTTTTTCTAGATCAGCTTCAGTCAGAATTTTTATCTAACACCACTGAGGAGCTTCAGTATTTCTCAGAGAGAGACGAAACCCTGGAGTAAATAATAGAACATCATACCTATTTCTTTTAACGTATATTAAATAACCTATTTTGGCATTTTTAATGCATGAAGTCTTTTTGATATGTGAAGTGAAATCATGGAAATTGTCTGCAAGTCTCGAAAACGTTCTACGCTGTACAGACAGATCTTCTGTCTGTGTATGCAGCCTCTTAGATCCATTTTGAAAAAGAACTTGAAAAACATTCGTATATGTTAATGAGTAGTTTCTATGATGCTAGTAACCTTCCTTCTATCCCTAAACTAAATGTTACTCAGTTTAGTTAAGTCTATAATTGGGACTGCCTAGGCTTTTCCTATCAAACTATTTTTGTCAAAGAAAATCATAATTTTCAACTTTCCATCAGAAAAAAAATCTAAGAAATGAACATTTTGATTTTAGTCCTGACATGTAACCAAGTAAAAATTAATCCTTTCAGTGCAGGCTGATATTAACCTATATATTAGCTACTGGCCCAGTACTGTTGAGATAGCTCATGGTATCCCATTTTCAATCCCCTTCTTCTCTGTGGAGAGGGCTCTTTGACTAGACTATATGGCGGATGATGCTCTTCCCTTGACTGAAGTACAGTGGAGACTTGGTGAGTTGGAGTCAGTGCCGTTCCAGCACCGGAGGATCCCTTGAGAGGGTTGGACTGCAAGAAGAAACAGAATTTTGTAGATATCTTGGTATATGTTTCCCATGTGATCCCTCCTTTTGGAAGGAAAGTAACTTTGTTGAGATAGAGTTAAAAAGCAGAGCAATTATTCTAGAATAAAATATTTTTTATCCTTGGAATAGAGTATCCACATGGGGGAGTTATATCAGCGTTGCTATGGCACTGTAATTATTCTGTTAAAGCGAGGCCACTCAAATTCTTCTTCTTGCTAAACCCCAGTATGACCTGTTACCACAAGTGGGAAGAAAGGGAATAAAGAAGGTTCATTGGGCTCTTCATCACCTCCCACATAACACCTTCAGATAAAAACTGTAATTCTGGTGTGGATAAGAACAGCAATGAATGAAATAAAGTGAAACATAGAAGCTTTTTTTTGTACGTTATTGAAATATTCTGCTAACAAAATGAGCCAGACAAAAGATAGAATATGATGATATGGCACAGTGCCGTGCTCCATAGAGATATCTAAGCAGTTCTGAACACCTGGACTAGTGTAATCAGTAGTTTATCTTATTAATACATTGAAATAAGTTTTTAAAGCCAGTATTTTGCAACTTAATATCCATAATATTTAATTTTATAGTTAAAAAGACATATGAGAGTTGAGAATAATAGATGAGATTTTTAAAAGTATGTAGCTTATTTACTTTGTTAACAGAATTTGGGTGACAGAGAATAAATCAAGACTTCAAACTTGCTCATAAGGAGATTAAATACAGTGCTCAAAGGTCTGAGTCATAATTCTTGGTCAGATTCTCTCTTAAAGTTCACTTCTAGTAATAAGAAATTTAAAAGGCCCCTCTAATTGCATCTTATTGCAGTAACCCCTTAGTTGTTCTCTAAGGCTTTAACACTGCACATAATCAGTGTGTATCATATTGCCTCACTGCACTTTAATGTTGGTGAAATCTGGTGTCTATCCAAAAGGCTGTTGTTTGTAAAGTCAGTTCTTTGGAGCATTTTTTTCTCTTGCTAGTTTACCAAAGTTGCTCTAAGTCAATCTCTTTTTCCTCATGATACGATACTTCATAAAAATATACAAATTGTGTAAAAGAGCTATGCTCCTTAAAACGTGTCAATTATTTGACCGAGGTAAGAGACACTCTCAAGAAGAGAGTTTATTAAAAAGGAATTGTTGATCAGTTTATCAAAGAAAGATTTGATATAAAAATCATGATGGGTGGAATGTAAGTGTTAACAATTCAATATACGTCATTTAAAAGTTCCTAAAGTATAGTTTGTAAAGTCCGTTTTAACAGTAGCTGCTTTCTTGAACTATTTCAATGAGAATGACTTCAAGCTCTCCAGGGAAGGAGCTGTTCCTTTATTCTTCTCTCTTAAGGACCTATCAGGATGTGGATGCTCTGAGATATGAAAGTGATTAAACCAACACTAATTAGTTTGACAAAGTAAGAGATTTAAATGTGGAAAACCTCTAAGAGATCCATTAATGCAGTAAAAATTTAAAAGGGAGTGAATAAGCCCATGCTCATGGAGTAAAGAACATACCTCAAAGTACTGATGGCAGCATACTCGTTGTAGTGGGGATGCCAAGAAGTTACTATAGCTTTGGGAGTAGGAAGTATGCAAGAGAAAAAGCAGAGGAATGAGATGGCTTTTGTTTCCAAATCTCACCCATCTCAAAGTGGCTGTGATGGCCTTTAGCAGCATTCCACCTGCAGAATACATGGCCAGCTCCAAAGCCTGGTGTAGCCTCAGCTCAGGGATGACACTGATGGAGAACGAGGTTAGTAGAAACTTCTTCCCCAACCCCTTTGAGGTCTTGCCAGCAGCAGTGTGTTCCCTGAGTACTGCTAGCCAGGTAATTCCAGTAACAGCAGCTGGGTTTACAGTAACTGAAGGAAAAAGTTTCAAATGCTTTAGCTGATTCATTATGGGATGTCTATAGGTAGCAAAGTCTATTCCTACCTTTCTCTCCAGCAAGAATCTCATGCTTAGGAATCTATGTGAAGGCTAGATTAGAAGTAGATTGCGTAGCCTGTAAAATTAGGAAGCATCAGCTTTATGATTGTCTATGCAAGCTTCATTCTTACTATTTTATAGAACATGTACAGACTTTCATTAGATATTCAGATCACCACTTTCCTCAGAGGGACACTTCTTCACAAAGTGCACGAAGTCTGAAGACATGAAGGGACAGACTTAAGTTCTCACCTTCATTATAAACATGCTTCCCTAAGCTTTTCCTCTGTCATAAATCTCTTTCAAGGGATTGGTTTTGTCCACTACGTATCGTTTTAACATAACATGGGTTTTCAAGGTTGTTTCTTTCTTTTTTGGGGTAGCATATCTGAAACAATATTTTTTTTTAACGTAAGAATTCATTATTTTAATGAAGATAACCTCAAAACACATGGAATTTAGCAAGAGTATATACTGCTAGATTATCTACTTGTATTTTCTAAGATAAAAACATCCAAACCAGGTTTCATGTCTCATTGGGGATGTGAATTTAATTGATTATGCTACATAAATGCATTCTCTTAAGTAAGTCTTAAGAAATTATTCCTAAATTCAAGGCTTATGTTCTGTTTGGAGTTTTTTAGCTGTTACTTGCTCTGGGAGAACAAAGCATAGTCCACTGCATTCACAATGACTGTGGTGACCTCTCAGATCAACCACTGCATGTAATCACCTGAAGACACAACAATAATAAAAACATATTTTCCAAGTAGTTACTGAGCAGCAACTGTGCTTGACTGCATTCCCAGCGGAAAAAAGGAAATGGCTTGGATTCAGCATTTTCAAATGGATGCAAATTAGTTTAATACAAACATAAACTTCACTGTGAAGTGAACACTAGTTAGTAAAAAATAAATAAATCTGGAACAAACATGCTCTAGTAAAATATTGACATGAGAGTAGCAGTTACATTAGATTAACATCCTCTAATTTTATAAATCATGCAATTTGACAGCTCATTCTATATATATAAAAGAAGTAATTTATCAGAAGATTTCCTTTTTTAGCATCGCATAAATATGTTTTACAAACCTTTACATAAGAGTTAAGATATAAAATAAATGTGTGGGAAACAGACAGAATTAGATTTACCTAGCCTTAAAGAGCCATCATCAAAAAATGATCATATGAAATTTTAATTCCTACACATGCTACCAATAATCTTTTTTGGAGGGACAGGGTGTGGGACCAGTTCTAGACAACAATCCTCTCATTTTCTTTACTGTGAATGGGTATGGTTACTTCTGAAACGCAACCACCGGCATGTGTTTGTATTTTGCATCTAATCAGCAGATTTGAATGTAATTATGTATTTTGCAGGTGAGGTGCTAATGTGGGTTATATGGCACATCAGCTGTGTGCTGCCACTTGAAATGGTCCACTGGAAAATCTTGAGACAAACAACATTCAATTAGGCGCACAGCCATGAGCAGCTGTGCTAAGTACCACTGGCATCGCCTCAGACATACAATTCTCAGTGTGAGCCTACTGCTAGCCGCTTTTAAAATGTGTTTATGTTGGTGACAAAAACTTCCCATCATCAATTCTTCTTAAACCTCTATGCCTCTTAGCTGAAAAATTACAGCTGCCTGCAAGGGGAGGGATGCTCAGTCCTATTAATTTTCATTGGATGAAAAGGACCTTTTTTTTTCCTTCAGGCTAAAGGTTTAACCTTTATGAGTTTCATGAGTAGCAAAGGGCAGACAGATTTTTATTACATGGGGTAGAGCTGTGCATTTGTTCAAAATAATCAGCACTGGGCAATCTACTGTGTATTGATCCAAAACAAACATTATTACCCATGTAAGCTGTTTCCTTCTCAAGTCTACATTTGGCATAGGAAAACAAAGTTGTTCAATCATCAATTTTCAAAAGCTTACCATATTAGTCACTACAGTCTGTTATAATGTTTGGGATTCATGACAGGGATATTATCTAGGGAAATGCATCAACAGATTTTGTAGGGTGGTTTTCTCCCCTCAAAAATCCCACGTGTATTTAGAAGCTACCTTTCTGAGTACACAAGCACTTCCACAGGTAATGCTGACTTGCTCAGCAGTCAAAAGAGGAAAGAGCCAGCAACATCTTAACAACTGTATCTTTGCAGCTGTTCCAAAAGTAAAAGCCATATAGGTGTTTTAATTTATAGAACAGTGCTGGTTGCTTCCTGCTGACTTGCTGCGGAGGGTGTGGTTTACCAACCTTCCTGGTGTTGAAGAGTGGAAGACACGCTATAAGGGCTTTTTGGAAAGAAGCACTCAAGCATGCTGATCATTGAAGAGAGGAGAGGGGAAAAGGAGGAGGACAGAACACAAGGAAGAGCATGTAGGTTTAGTTTTTGAATTCTCTTTTAGTTACAAAAGCCCAAACAGCATGGAAGCTGTCTTTGGCTTGTTACTCTGTTGAGGATGAGAAAACCTTCAGCTCAGGTACAGTTACACAGACATCATGAAAGTATGATGGATGAGGGAGCAGTAGTTGGAAGATGAAGAAAAAACTCATGAGGTCATTAGTATCATGTGGCAATGAGAATATTGCTATATTGAAGGGACTGATAAGAAATGCTACTCAGAAGCTGAAGGGCAGCTTGATCATGAACAGGAATTAGGATATGAGAATTTTATCTCTTTTTTTTTCACCGTATGTGTCTGATTCTGTCAGCCCTCTCAAGACTTGAGAAGGACTTCATCGAGACTTGATTTGGAACCACAGTTGCATACAAGGAGTCGTGTCATACTTGGGGGGTAACTGGAGGTAAAGATACTTATAAGCTGATAAATGGGCAGTGAAATGTAGCAGCATTGGTGAGACAGCAGTGGAGGGAACTGAGGCATACGAGGACCACTGCCTTTGCTGTGTGGGGATAATCTACATACACCAACAATCTGTTTCTGTGTGCTTTTAACCTGTGGTTGTTAAGGAAGCCTTTCTCTTTTTTTTTTTTGTGCATGACTAGCATTTCTCTAAAGGATAAGAATATTTATTAATATCTGACAGACTTGAACTGTGGGGAATGTGGTATTACCTGTCAAGACTTCAGCAGTGTATAAAAGAAGCCAAGTTCTATTAATTCTTTGATGGTGCAACAGAAGTTGTGAAAGATGAGAAATCTGTGGATTAACTGCAAGTTATTCAAAAACTGCAACAGGAAAAATTAAGAGTTATGATACACAAAGTTATGGTCTTCCCCAATTATCTGTATTTTAAAAAATCAGAATTAATCATAATTTAAAAAAATCATAATTTTTGCTTCTAGGAGACCGAATAGACATTTGGAAGTAAACCAATCCTACTGATGAGTTAAGTGAACTCAGCTAGTAAATAGGTTGTAATGATGGAGGGATTGCTAACCTCTGAGCATTTCAGATATATCTCACACAGAGTTAATGCTCTAATATGTGTTTGCATTGATAGAAATAGTGTAACTGGCTGAATGAGAGCTTTTGTTTGCATCTTGAAGTGAGAGCAGCCATCATACATAAGCATATGGATGCCCCCTCCCTGGCAGTGTTTAAGGCCAGATTGGATGAGGCTTTGAGCAACCTGGTCTAGTGGAGAGGTGTCCCTGCCTGTGGCAGGGGGGCTAGAACTAGATGATCTTTAAGGTCCCTTCCAACCCAAACCATTCTATGATGCAATTTATGTATTGTTTTCATTGTTTGGTGTGTAATACTGTGCTAGGTGAGGTAGAGAACTTGGAACTGAGTATAGTCTAGTAGTCATGTTCTCCTTGAGTGCAATGTTAAAACTGAATTAAACTATTCTTTTCTACACAACATTCTTAAAACAAAACAAAACAACGTAGTGTGGAATGCATGATTTAATTTTGGTAAGCAAAAGTGAAATAGAAGTCTCATTCTTTATCACTTGTATTTTAACCCTAACTTACACTTGAACAGTAGGTTTAAAGTGTAGACCAAATAACAAAGTTGATTGTATAGTAAGGATGCTGGATTTTTCTTGTATTTACCTGCATAATATGAGCTAGTTCCATAGAAAATCTTAGTACTGTGTCTATCATTGCTGGTTTGAGATGTGCAGCAACATTCCTCAGGCATTTCTTCTTAGAAGAATATGGTACTTCATAGCCTCATATATCTCCTAAGGAAGATCGGAATAAAGTAGATGAGAGCTAATCTAGTCTAATTCTGTATATTTTCTCAGAGTGCCTTTGCAGACTTGGAAGACACAGTTCTGAGTGAAAGCAGTCTTTTCTGTATACTTTTAGCTAATATGATTTTTATGTGTTTTAGAAAGAGAAACAGTCTAGTATTCCTCTAGGTATATTGGTTTGTATTTCCCAATGCATAACTTCTTTTGTTATAATTTGAATTTTCTATTTTGCTTTGCATTAGTCTTTTTTTTACTGGGTCTCTGCAGTGTTTCAAATGTAGATTCATCTGTATATTTCATTAGTGATCTCTTTAGGTCAATGTGATCCAAACTATTCAACCCAAAAGATGAAAGTAGCTTTCAGTAGTTATTCTTCGGAATTTTGTTTTCTAAATTTCCATCTGTTGGTGTTAAGAATTCCTTTTCAAGCCAAGACTTATTTTGAGCCTTTTGAAATATGTTTAAGTCCCTGCTCCTCCTCTTTTTCCTCCTTTCTTTTTCTTTTTTTGTTAGCAACATAAATCTATGGTATGTAATTTAATTCATAAGACATTCTAGAAAATACACAGAAGAGTAACAGCATACAGTGCAAAGTCAGTTGTGATGATACAGGAGAAGTTCAGCCTGTGTGCTGTGATGTTTCTCCTGACACTTTCAGAATGACCTTTATTAAGGTTAATAAGAGCATATCCTGCATGGAGAGCTGCTCTTTTGGTTTTTAAGATCTGGGGATTTTATTGTTGTATTGTGTTTGGTTTGGAGGTTCTTTTATTACTTTGGTATCTTTTCAGTTGTTTCTACTGTCTCAAAGGATGTCATCAAGGAGAAAGATACACCTCAAACAGGAGTAGTAGCCGGTGTAACTCTGATCAAAGCTTTTGAATACTTGGCTGTACGATAATGAAAGATGTCTTACATAACTCTCTACTTCTACAAGTTCTTTTAAAAATTAGCCTTCCTTTCAGTGTAACAACACGAAAGTTTCTGTCTCATCTGGTGGCTAAAGGAGCTTATGCAAGACACTGATGTATAAATGGGGAGTCTTTCCTGGGAATGGGGTGGGGGCTTTACCTTGCACGTATCACTAAGAGATTGATATTACCATTTTGCACATAAGACTATTGTCCCTATTTTAACGGTTGTTAAAAGACTGGAGGGGTTGTAGAAAACAGTTACCAAAAAAAGGAAAGATTGGATCAAGTGCCTTTCAATAAGAGACTTAAACAAGTCAATCTGTTTAACTTATCAAAAAGTTGAGAGATGACTTAGTTGCAGTATACAAGCGAATGTTTTGATGCTAAGACAATACTGAGTACTAAAGACTCTAACGGCTTTTGTTTTATTATTTGAAATATTTATTTTTCTAGGCAATATTAGGTGTGATAGCCTTCTTATTTCTGTACATTCACATGCTTTTGTATTCTCTGATTTGGCTGGTTTGAAAGCAAGATGCTGGGGAATACTTTTCTCTCCTTGCTTCATACTATCTGGTAGAAAGTAGGTGTTCAAAAAAATCTCACTCTACCCAAGACAGTGCTAATGCAAACCCAGATTTGTTAACCCAAGAGATTTGAGTAAGGCTATTGGAAGAAATGAGTTAGATTCTTTTCTGAAGTAAGCCTGTCACGTGATGAGACTCTCTAATCTCTACAGGACAGTATAGAAAAAAGCAAGAAAAAAAAATTTTATTGGGTTTGGCTTTCAGGAACTTTGTAAAAAGCAAATACCTGCAGGACCACCTACACTTAAAGTTTTACAGCTGTCCTAGATTAAAAAGACATAGAAAAGTCAATTCTAATTATCTTTCCTCTTTCAATTGTGAAGGAAAAAAATTATCTTACACTATCCCTAAATTTATTACAAGGCCTATTAAAAGATAGCTTGGTGCTGTTCAAGTTAATGAGTTGCGATGCCAAGAGTGTACTACAATTGTGGCTGAACAGCCACCATCAGGCTTTGAGGACAGCAAAGCACCTGGGTGCGGTGGGAGCAGGAAGATTTGCAGATAGAGGAGCGTTGGTGGGCTCTTCAGTTTGCTTGCTCAAATAAGATGTGAAACTTTTGAAAAGAGACAGGATTCTTTGGGGAGGAGAAAATGGCATAATAGAAAATCTTCCTCTGAAAGTAATATAATTACTGCTGTGTATAAGGTACACATTTGTGTACTGGAATTTGTTGGGAAAAGTTTGCTTCCTAATGAAAGACGGGACTATTTTATCCCAGTAGAGATGAGAAACAGTAAGACAATGTAGTTTACAGTAGATAAGGGTAAAGTTTTATTTTATCTCCTCACTCTCTACATGGCTCTATGTTGCTCTCACATAGTCTGTGTGTCTGCTAACCTGAGGACATCAATCAGACTGTTTCAGCAGGAAAAAAAGTATGACTCTTAACTGCATGATCTTGGTGGAAATGCATTTGCAATAGAGATACTTTTGGCAAGAACATTTGCTTCCTAAAGCTGTATGGGAGTTATCCTTCCCTCATACAGAAAAATGCTTTAAAATATTACCATTGGAAATTATCCCCAGGAAGACATGCCATGTAACAGAAGTAGCACAATGAAATGGCTTCTCTGCTACAGTCATTTACAAATTTATAAACTTTAAGCTATAGTAAGAAGTCTTGTTTTGCTGGTTTTGTTAATATGATGCAGAATATCTTTAAAAAATATTCATGAAAACTGTGCTATGTCCTTTCTTTGGCTCTAATCCTCTGTATTACCTGTACAAAGAACAAGGATTTGCACGCCCCCCCCCTTTTTTTTTTGCTTATCTATGCTGCAGTCCTACCGTCATTGTTTGATTCTGCTTAAATCCCTCTGTACCTAAAGGTACAGCCTTATCAATTGAAAAGCTAATGCTATGTAAGAAGTGAAAAGAACACAGAAAGGTTTCCTAGCAACTACTGTGAATCCTTCTAAAGTAAGTCAGTTAAAACCATGTGGTACGTGCGATGGGTGTAAATTAGGGAGCAAAGCTGATCCACAGATTTACAGATGCCCACTATAAAGTACAATAAAACCTGTAATAGAAGGTGAATTGCTCAAGAAGAAAATCACATCAGAGTCTTGACAGCTTTATCATTATTTAAATGATCCAGCTTAAATTCTACTATGTAGTTAGTAAGACTGTCAGAGCTACAGCAACGGTGTACAAAAGCACAGTTAATAGCATTGGGTAGTGTCGCTGCTGTGATTATGTCTTTTACTGCTCTTGCTAAAAAACAACCAGCAAACGTAAACAAACAAAACAAATTCCAAGGAGCAGTTGCAGGGGAGCCATTACAAGGTGTAAATATACAAAATCACATCTGTGAAATAGGGTCTTTCTTGTTTTCTGCTTTTTCACACTGTGAATTAAATTGGACATTTTTTGGTTAGTAAAATCTGTTCAGTAAAGTGTAGGGAGGCTAACAATTATCTGTCTCCACACATACTGCTCACCTGCACTCTCCCATACACTGGTATGTCAGTGTGTAGGTTTCTTCGCTCAACACTTGTTTATTGTAGTTTGGTTTTTTTTTTTAAAGAACTCCTTGGACTGGGATTATTTAGGGAATCAATCTAACCCCTCCCCACGCACTTTTATAAAGGCAATGCCTTTATTTCTGGAGCATGCTCACTTGACGTTCGGCTTGGTTATGTGAAATTTGAAAAGTTTTCACCAAAAAAAATGTTTGTGGCTTGTACAATTAAATTCTTTATTATGTATTTAAGTTAATGATGGGTTCATTTTCAGACCAAGTAGTGCAATACGTTTTCATTTGACTAAAATATTCCTCATTTTACGCTTATTCAGAAATGACTAATAATATGCATAAGAGAAAATGTAGACCTGCAAAAGCTAACTTTAAGTCTGAAATATTTAAAATTTTACATTACAGGTGAAATTCCCTCCTTATTCCTGAGTGATTTATAGCACTTAATTATTTCTTCAGAATCTTTAGAAGCAATAAATAGTACAGGGATACAGTCAAGCATATTTGCAAGCAAGAGTACAATTAAACCAAGTCAAGTTTCCCCATTGTTCTCTAGTAAACAAATGTACCCTCTAGTAAAGAGAAAGGAGAGGATGGGCTTCAAGTGCCACCTACAGCCCCATCCTAATGAGACATTCATGTCTGAAGAATGCCGCATGTTGGAGAATGCCATTTGGGACCAAGATTTTGTGGTGGTGTTTTTTTGTTCGTTTCTTAAGTCATCACCCTTGAAATGAGACTCGTACATGAAAATAACACCCAAATCACATTCCCTCTGCAGCAGTAATGCGTGCACGCATGTGAATGTTCATATTTTTATTATAATAGTTTTAGTCTTTGGTTTCTTCAATTTTGCAGATTCTGATAAGCAAACCTGAAAAGGTCTGAAACATCCACGCACTGCGGTACTTACCTAAAGCTGATCCCCCCCTGGCTTCTCTGATCTGAAAATCAGGTTGGAACTGTCAACAGACTGACCTTTCTCACATTGTTGTGTTATTTCTGCTTCTCCTTTTGACTTCTCACAGAAAGTGCAAAGACACAAACATGTTGGGGAAAAAAAAACAACAACTCACCTAAACGGGAGCAGCAGCACTCCAAACACCAAGCAAGTTTGGAGTTGTTTTGAAGTTTGGCAATAGTCTGAGATGATTCTTACTTTTTAAGTGCCTGTTCATTTTGTACTGTGGAGAGTGGACTGACTTTCGTAACTTTTCTGGAGGGCAGGCGTGAAAATTGTGAAGCAGCAGTTTTTTGCCATGTATTTCTTCCTTACCCTCTCCAACCTCACTCAGCAACCATTGCACTTTTAGAAGAACTATGGTAGAAGTATTAATTCACTCTGTAGACTTTAGCCTTCATTTACACGAACAGGTTGTGAGTATATTAGGAGCATTGGGATACTGATGTCTAGCCATCATCTCCAAGTATTTGCAGAGATCCTTATTCCAGGCATAAAGGGAGCTGCCTACCCCAAGGTCTGTGTTGGTGCTCTCTGTTCACAGTCACAGGTACAGCTGTACCTGCAGCTTTCTCTTGAGGAAGTATGGGAAGTTCCTGTAGTAAATGTAAAATCTGAAGCAGATATTCCCTAATGCTGAGTGTGTGTGTGTGTGTACTATTTGTTTTGTTCCATTCTTTCTCCCACCTTATGAAGGGGCAGACTTGAGACAATTTGTTGCCACACAATCTGCCTTCTCTCTGACCCCTAAAGCAAGGCTGGAGACTTGCAGTATCAGGTGTGTATTACACTCAGATATTATCTCTGGCAACTGCACGTAAGCTTTCCTCATGTGTTGAGGAGTATTTGTTTTAGAAGTTGAAAGAATAAGCTCCAGCAACTCCTTTATACAACTCTGAAGGAAAGGCCTATAACCTGGCTAATGTCAAGCTCCTGTATAAAATTACAGTCAGTGCATGCATGTAGTGATGCATTCTTGCTAATGGCCTGGCTCCACAGGAGCTTTGGAAGGACTTATTAAGGCATCATCTTTAGCTGTGGCAGCTGAAGGTGTGTACAATTACACCTGGCGCAGGCTGATTGTTAACAGCGTGCAAAACTAGATATACGCTCATTGCATAGTAGGTAGGGGCAACCGCTTGCTTTCGTCTTCATGGCATAAGAAATAGTCTCATCAAATACCATCTTCCTGCTAAGGTTCTTCAATACAGTACTGGAGAGGAGGCCTACCAATCATTTGTGGAATTTAATTTTTACCCTCTGTGTAATTAAATTGCCGCTCTTTGAAGATTTGTGCAAAGCGTAGGGGAATAATTTAGACACACAATGTAATAATGCTCCCAGATGGTAAATTCACAAGTCTTTTTTCTGGTGATGTAATTAATTATTCTGGTCTTTCATAACATTTGAACCATCATTATCTACCACTGTGTCCTACACATAAGCCAAAAGTCTGGATACTTGCTCCTTATGTTTCTTGGTTGTATTCTAGTCTTACACTTGTCCAAATCAAGGAATTATTGTCAAGCAAAACCAATAAATAACTGTGAAAGTCATAGAGTGTAAAAATCTGTTTACTACTACCCAGTATGGAAATTATTAGTATGCCACGGGGTTTTTTGCGTATATTATAAGGATCTGACTTTCTGATAGCATGATACCAGCAGCAACATTGGAGTTGTAAGAATAAATGAACTTACTTTATCTTTACCTTCTGGCTTTTATGAAATGGGCTGAAATAAATTATGTTGTAGGTATTTTCTGCCACTAGTTTCTCTATATGCATGATTTTGTGTTCTCATACTGCATGATTTGCAAAAATTCATCTTAAAATATAAAGTAGTGCAGTATCTGTAAATCTGTAATTGACATGGGACGTTTATTTCAGTTTATCTAAAATTTATATATGAGTGTGAATAAATATTGCTTATCTACTCTGCAGGTGTGTATACACACATACACAGCATTTACATTTCACTGTTTACCAGGTTGTTTACTTAGCTTTAGCAGTTGATATTTCTTAGGATAATACGCATCTAGGCTTTAATGAAATTACTTCCTGCAGTAAATCTTTTAAGTATTGAGATGTCCTGAACAGTTTCTCAGAAACATCCCTCACTGTCAACTTCTGAAACCTGCTTTCATCGATATCTTGTGTCCACAATTATTAATGTGTCCAAGAATCTTGGAACTATTACAAGATATGTTATTGATATCTAAATATTCAGAGGGAAGAAAAACTATAGAACTTAACAGATCATTAAACAAAAAGCTATATACATAACGAAACTGCTCACCTGGACTTGAAATTCTTTGCCTTGTGTTTATGGGAATAAATTCTGACAGGTTACTTAAAATTCGCTTCCACCCAGTTTCCTCTTGTATCAGTCTGGAGCATGGTGTTCGGGTATCATTCAGGGCCATGATATTTGGAAAAAAACTTGCTTGCTTTGTCTTGAGAATCCTCCCTAGTCAGGGCTGTGGAACAGAAGCCTTTGCACAACATAGCAATTGGTTTTGAGTAACTCATGATCGCGCACGAAGCAATTCCCTATACATTAAATTTATGATCTGTTTAATCCTTTCTTCTCAATGCTCCTGTTCTTCAATTAGTGCCTTTTCACACGCATGTCTCATCTTATTTCATCTTCTTGAGCCTGTGCATTGCGTGCTCTATCCAGTTGTCTTTGAAGCTGTTGGAAGGACTTCCAGTGACTCCACTGTATAGTAGATAAAAGCTGGTTTGTTTTTCTGAGGAAAAGAGACCTAGCCTGGTTTCAAAGTGCTATGCCCAGCTATAGTGATAATAAATTTGTGTGCACCAACAGTCTTTCAGAATGTTCCTGTACTTGTTCATTTCCTGAAAAATAACATGATTTTACTAATATCAAGGATGCATAATAGCATGATTAAGGAAGAGTGAAGCTGATTTTTTTCTTTACACATCAGATTGCACCTCACTTCTCGTAATGAGGTTTGTATTATCAGTGTTAGTGGTAATATAAAGAAAAAAAGACTATGTTTTGCTTTAAAATCCTCCCCCTCTTTTTTTTTTCCCTTTTTTTCAAATAGGAAAAAAGTCCACTTAGAATAAAAATATATATAACTGAGAGGGAGGGAAACAACAAATTTTACAGTATTATTGTACAAAACACTTATAGTCCTACTGCACAGCTAAAACTATCAAAAGAAAATAAGTGGGATGCTCCTTACAGGTAAAATTCTACCTGTACAAGGCTACGCATCACTGAAGTGCTACTTAAACCCTGAAATAAGTGGGCCTCAAGTAGTTCGTAGGCCATCGCACAACGATGCATTTCACCCTAAGAAATATCAAGTGGTATTTTTCAATCTAAATCAATGGTCCAGGAAGCACAGTAGAATCAAAATAGTGTTGATTTATAAATCTATGTGTGTACAGGGTGTATTATAAATAAATACATGTGTATATAGACAAACACAAAATATGAACACTAAGATGTACTTGCTTTTAGTTAAGTTTTACTGAAATAAAAGTCTCATGTCAAGAGGGAGATTTACAGTTGCTTTTTCTTTTTTTTGTGGAAAATTTTGCAGATCGTGCACTGAAGAGAACTGAGCATTTTGGAAACATGGACAGAAATTGATTTACCAACTGTACAGCAGTAGTAATGTTGCTCTTATTTAGTACTGTACCTAAAGATTACAATACAATAATGCCATGCAACTATTCTGAAAGGACGTAGTGATTTGGGCATGAAAAGACTAAAATTATAGGAAAATGTAGCTCAAAATTACATGTCCTCTGAGAATTAAGTCCTTGGTGTGCAAAAAGCCAGAATAGCAGATGTAAGCCTATTATAATTGTTACCTACCTTTCAGTTAGAAATTGCTGCAAGCCATAAAAAACAGTGTTGTTCACACTTCTCAAGTTTAATTCAATCAGATTCATTGAAGCTTGAGTCTTTAATAAAGGATTTTTTTTTTTTTAAGAAAGTAAACTTATCTCTCTTTCCTTCTGGGTTTTCTCCCTCTGAAACAGAACCACAACTGTCTGCTATCATATGGCAGTTTAAAGTTCCAGTGTGACATTGTTTTTCAGAGATGACAGATACAGATGTTAGATGGGATGTCAGCTTTGAAGGATACTCAGAAAGCTGTAAGAGGGGCTCTTTAATACTGACTGAATTAACGCATTAACACTTTGACCTTACCTTCCATAGATTCAAAAGGACAATGCAAAACAGAAATCAACCAGCCAACCAAAAATATCTACATCTGACCTCAAAGATCAATAAATTAGAATTTCTAGTTCACTAGTTCTGGTGGAAAATTGCCATGTCTCTTCAGGCTGAGAGAAGGTATCTTCTGTGCTTTATACTGTATGTTATATTTCTTCGTCTTTTGACTGTGTAATTTCTACGTAAATCACCACAGACATAAACAATGAATGTGGAAATCTCCATTTCTAAGATTTGAGAAAGAGAAAATAAACAACTTTCAGAGTATGTTGTGGATTGTTGAAGTCAGCAGTTATTGAAACCATGCAAACTTACTTGAGACCATAAAAAAATAGCCATTGATTTAAAGCCTACACACTGATTTTGTTCTCCATTCTTGAGCCTTGGCTTTAAGAGTATATGTAGAAAAATATATACATATATGTATCTGTTCCTGTGCACAAGAGGCAGTAGCAAAATGCCTCGTATTTGTGGGTAAATTCTGTTAGTGTGAACACACAGACTCACCAGGAGAGGTTCAGGTTGGACATTAGGAAGAATTTCTTTTCAGAAAGGGTTATTAGACATTGGAATGGGCTGCCCAGGGAGGTGGTGGAGTCACCATCTCTGGATGTGTTTAAGAAAAGACTGGACATGGCACTTAGTGCCATGGTCTAGTTGACAGGGTAGTGTCAGGGCAACGGTTGGACTCGATGATCCCTGAGGTCTCTTCCAACCTGGTTGATTCTGTGATTCTGTGATTCTGTGACTCCTGACATACTCATGATTTTCTGCATTTAGATTGCTTCTCTGTACAGCTAAGAAATGTGTTGGCACTCTTAGCCACTTTCCCAGATGGTATCAGTCTTCCCTCAAAGAGTGTATTTTTCTTGTTTGATTTTTTTTGTTTTTATTGCGCTGGTTAAGAGCTCCTTAAAATCCCTAGAGATTGGGTGCTCTTTCTGCTGCCACAGATTTTTCTTTGGTTACCAAAAGGTACTTTCTCCCAAATTGTCTTATGTACTCTCTAATTTCAAACAGATAGACACTGCAGCTCGGAAAAAAAGGTCTTCCCCTCTGTACACTGGAGAAATATAATAGGATAGTGAGTAATGCAATTGCTTCTACCACCTGAGTTGAAGGATCACCAGATCCAAAGAAACAGGATGCTTTCATGTGTACCAGTTTCTTTGAAATCATCCTTAAAAAAAAAGGCCAAAAGATTATATCTTCCTATTATTTAAATTAACACTTCCATATTACTGACATTAACCCAGATAACTTCCTATTACTTATATTAACAGGCACTTTTCACTGTGATCCAGCTGTCAGACAATGTTCTTTGGTGGCATTAATGGAAAAGATCTGGATTTAGGACCCTATGTTTGCTTTTATAGGCCAGATTTAGCATTTGGGATTTATTCAGATTTGGTTCTCTACTCAAAAGGTTCCTTAGTCTTTAATAAGGAAAGAGCATTGACCTACCTGCTACCAGATCACTGTCTGTTCCCTCCAGCCGATATCCCTTGGCGTGATGGTAACAAATCAGGATAGCTGCTTCTCCATTCCTTGGCTAAGCTGTGTTGGGAGGCAGGACAACATGGAAATCCCAGTGAGATTTTCAAGACATCATAAATTTTAAATTCCATTTGAAACTGTAACTTGCTAATCCTCCTTTATACAATCCCGTAACTAGGATCAATGGATTTGGGGGAAATTGACCTGAATCCTGCCTTTGAGAGATGTCATGACAGAATTGTTTTTGTTCACTGAATGTTGTATGACCGTATCTTTTGTCCTCTGACAAACAGATATAATAAGACTAGGAACAGCTTTAAATTGCCTTCAAATTTTTCTGATTCTTTCTCTGGTATTAATACTTCTAAGAGCAAAAATCTTCAGGTTCTTTGTTCTGGGTTTTTGTTGTTGTTGCCGTTGTAACTTGCATTAAGCATTTCACTTGATGGTTCTCAGGTCGGGGAAAGATGCACTGCTATTTGCTTAGAGAAGTTATGGAATGAAACAAATGGGTTTCAGCTGCTTTCACAAAAATAAATCAGATGGTTGGAATTCTAACTATTATAAATTCAGGTAATGATAAACACATTTAAAAAAAACCTCTTCCAATTATAGTCAGCTAAAGTGGCTGACAAAGAGGTGAATGGTTTTATACTAGTCCTTTGTACTATCAGACTGACACAGAAGAATTATTTGTTAGAGTAAGAAAATGTGGACTGCAGTGAAGCTGAAATTTATTTTCAGGTGAGCACATTGCTGAGCTGGCGCAATTAAGAACATGTTGATTAGTACAGAGTCGAAACGAAACAGGAAGTTGAGGTGTCTCCTGTTTGTAGGCAGGGTTGTTAACTCATAACAAGTTCATTGGCACTCTGTTGGCATAGATTTTCTTTCTTAATTTGAAAGAGAGTTCTCAGCACACTTTATAAAATGAATGCCAAGGAATAATCTTTAATTAATGACACTTTTTTTCCTTTAAAATTAGAAACACTTATCAAACAGTAACTCACTGTCATGATTGTAAAAATGAATAAATTATACAGATATTGTCATCGCAACAGAAATAATGGCCTGATCCAAAGCCCATTAAAATCAATGAGCCCAGAATTGTATTATTCAGATTTTAGACTAAAGGTTTTCTCTGTGGCTTTTATGAATGTATGATCTTCTTGTTTCTTAATGTGGTCCTGTGTTCACATAACTTGGCATTTTGTTTTCTCTTTCAAGGGTTAAAGTATTAGTGTCTAACAAAGTGCAGCAGGACACAAAAAGCCTTACTGGAAAGTTTCCAACGTCTGTTGTAATCTATGTAATATTTTTTGGGTGGCAACAAAAGGCATGATCTGTTTCAAACTCAAACCTTTCTGAATAGGCTGTAATCCATATTTAGTTCATTCATCAATCATTGGGAAAATCTGGTACTTGGTTGGCAATCGGGTACAGCGATTGCCTTTATTGCAGAATGTCATTAGCCAGAGCCAAACCTCTCTTGTGAATATGGCGGATAGTTTATTATCTTAATTTGAGGGAATATTGAAAATCACTTTCAGCAAATACTTCAAAAACTAATGCATTTTGCTTTCCATTTTTAGGCTCTCGCGTTGTCGACTACCTTTGTAATAGAAATGTTATTTTCATAAGTAGCTGTACAAAGAACTTACTGGGTTTGCACTACCATGTGCAGAACTAGATTTTTTGATGTTTCCACATACTTTTTGCTTTGTTCATCTACTGGTCAGAGAACAGACAAGATGCCGTGTGATTTGACAGACCAGTGGCAACTAAAATGTACAGCTTGAATAGTGAATTTTAAATACTCTAAGAAATGATCCAGAGAGGTGATAATGAATACACTTAGCAAATCATTATCTTCTTGCCAGTATTCTAAAAGCAGAAAATTATGATAGAGTAAATTAGGGTTTTGTATTCTTTGTTCAGCTGCATTATTTCCCTTTTTCTAATAAGGAAAACAGAGAAGAAAAAGCGCTCTCATTGAGATCATGCAAGTGACAACTATACTGCAACTATACTGTTATTTGCAGCACAGTCAATTTTAAAGGACACAACATGAGCACAATATACATTGGAAACATTAACTAAGAGTTCCATAAATGTGTAGGCATAGAGAATACTCTGTGTTGCTGCGTCCACTCAAAAGTGCTTAAGTTTTTCAGTACTGGTTGGGAAGGGACTGAACTGGATATTGTGCTTTATTTTGTAACACCAAGAAGGAGTTTCAACTCGTAGGCTGTTAACTTGAACAAATATGAAACTTCCCATTTAATGTTAGAGAGAAAGGTATGCATGTGAATCTTACAATCATATAAAGCATGGTATTTTAAGAATCCTTACCAAAAAAGGTTAGGAATCTGAACCTGGAGTTATCTTCCAACATACCACTTAGGCTGTAGGACTGGCGGCTGTGCCTCTGGTGCTTCACCGCCTGCCTAGCCCCCATGTTCACCACTGCGTGCTTGAGGCACCATAGCCTGTTAGGGTATGCCTGGAAATATTTGGCATGTTCAGGAATATAGGCTTACCAGGGTTGCAGTCATGATACTGAACAACAGATAGAAAAAACTCAAGCTTTCTCCAGTGCTGCACTCTGGATGCATGGGAGCATGCAAGCTATTTGGAGGCGAGATGCGTTTGGGCTCACACGTGCAATACAGTGTAGATACAGCCTCACAGACTGTCTCCAGAATGGGTGATCTCATCTAAGAAGCAAAGTGAAAACTCTATCAAATGACGTTAGACCCTGGAACCTGATAAAGTCAGGGCAGGTTAATTAAATGAGCAACTGCCCAGAGTGTCTCTGCTCATTTGGGATTTTTCAGTCACTATGACAGACATGAAGAAGTATCTCTTGTTTTATACTACAGCTGCATCTTAGGATCACGTGAAATCCCTTCTGCCTACACTGATCAGATTCAGAGTCAGTCTCCTGCCACTGATGCTCTAATCTCCTCTCCTTTTGCATCATCTGTCACAGGGTACCAATGAACCATACTGACCTGTGAGAATAATGGAGAGAGAACGGGGCATTTGTAGGTTAATATGTCAGCTGTGCTGGGTAACAGATGGTTGTAATGATCTGGTCCATGATGTGATGTTACAGTCAGTAAGGTAACAACACTGTAGAGGCAAGTTACAGAGAAGCATCATAGATAAAGCATTGGGGGGAGAGAAAACAAACAAAAAAAAACATGTTAAATATACAGTAAAAAGTCTTCAGACAGATCAAGGGAAAGATGAGAGAACAACAAAAAGAATTTAAGATTCTAAAGACGAGGAGCTACATAAAAATAATTGTTTAATTCTGCAGCTTAGGGCAGTGCTATAGCTCTTTATTAGGCAATTATTTTCTGTCATTTTGAAGACTATCTCTTCCAACAATATAAAGATTCTACCTGAATTCTTTACAGCCGTGTTCCCTTCACCCCTGTAATAGTAGTATTCACCTACTCTATAATTCTTCTTTTCTCTTGTCAAGCACTTGGGCTTTTTATGTTATCACAGCAACCTGTCAATACCTGCATAGCACAACTGATAATAAAACTAACATTTTTGTGTAGTAACATGTTTTATCTCAATACTATGTGGGCTAGATTCTGATAACCTTTTTTATAATGAACAGCATCTTCCTGTGAGTGGTAGATTCCCTTAATGGATAAAGTGCTATCAATATCTGTCCCTTAAGTTTTAAATTAAAGGATTACATTATATCAGTCAGCGAAACACCAACACCTTTGGGATGAGATGTGACGACAGTTTATCAGTACGTACCACTGCTTACCTAACAATTTAAGACAGAAAATGAAGAACACCATAGCCACTTGAAGAGGCGGAGGAAATTGAACTGGGTTGGTGGTATTAACAAGATTGGTCATTGCCAAGACAACAAAGTTACAACTTCCATGCCTGCGAAAAGTGGCTTGTGAGAATTAATAATAAAAGGTTGCCAGAAGACCTGCAGTTTCAGATTTTGTGGGACAGGGCAGTGCTTCTTCAAGTACTGTACCAGATAGCTCAGGACTGATGATGCCTCTCTAGCACTGTTCCCTGCAGTACTGTCTACACTCTGTCCAAATGTTAACTGGGTATTGCTAACTTGGTCTGAACTGGAGCAACACTATTTTCTGTCTAGCTCCATCAGGACTTTCGGTCAGTGTTTTAGTGTTTTCCTGCCCTGCAAATACTGTCTTGATAGCTGCATGTTTTCTTAGGTTATAACCTAAGAAGGTTATGCAGAATTGTAGTTGTGCCTTCGCAAGCAGGTAAAAGTGTGAACATCGATGTGTCAGTCCCCACTGCTGTCTGGGTTGGATGTCTCTGGTGTCTCTGGACACATCGGCAGTTAAAACTGATGTTATAGTCCCTATCTGGTGGTTGGAAGTGCTAATTTAGCCCTGTGTCTTGGCCTTTTTCAACTAGGGGTAATTGATTAAGTGACCCTTCAGTTACGGGAAGGGTTCTGTTCCCCTTCCCTTTCTGCAGGAGCAGCACCTTTCTTTAGCCTTTCCTCAGGTTTTTCCTTTTTCTCCCCTTTGGAGTTCCACAGTATTTTGCTTTTCCTTTCCCTCTGTTCCTATCTAGAGGATCCTTTTGCAAACAAGCGACAGGTATCTGTAAATTATTTTACTGGGGTTTTTTACTGATTTTATATATTTACCCTCTTCTTTGATTTTTTTTTCTTCTTTTTTCTCTACTCACAAGCTTTCCAGTGGAATATGGTTTCATACTGGTTCATTGTTAGACTAGAAAAAGACTACAAAATCAGTAAAGTGGGTTCACAGCTGTATGCATCTCTGGTTTTTACCTGCCAGTAAAATCTTTGATTGCCATAAAGTACTTGCATGTTTTATCTTTCTATGACTCATCAGGAGTATTAAATGAGAATGCTTTGTTAAGGAAAACCAAACAGGCCAATACATTCTTCCACTGTCTCTAATAGAGCTTCTATTGTGAATTTTGCAGTGGAAAACATTACAGTTGCTGGATTTCAGTTGCAACTAGGAAATATATTCTCTTTGGCGTAATTAGCCACTGAAGATGCTGCCTGCCAAGCTGTATACTGAGTGGTGCATACTGGCTGAAGAATGAAGGTTGACAGAGTGAGGGCAAGGAAATATTGAAAGTTAAGTGAGTGGATAGAGTCAAAGACACTGTGAAAGCAAGATGAGAAAAAGGTTAGTGATGGAGTAGGGCTTGAACAGCGAGGGGTGGAATTGGACTGTGGAGCTGCAAGATGGTTTGGGAGAGATGAAAGGCATCAGAGCAGAGGGAGGAAAAAGGAAAGAGAAAATAGTCAAGAAGCTGGGAGACAGAATGACAAGACTGAAAAAGAACAGGAAAGGGGGGTGGGGGGGAAGAAAAGGAAGTGAGAGATTAAGGAAAAGTTGAAAAAGAAAATCCTGAAGTACAACTGGCACTGTCAGCCCAAACCCCAACCTGGAACCATAAAGGCTTGTCTTTTGATTTTTATAAAGTTCTCTTGATTTACATCAGGTTTCATGAGATACTACTGCAGGGTCAGGATACTGACCTGGGAAGGAAATAGATAAGGGAACAGGTGGCATAGAATACAAATGAATACAGCAGGAGGAAAGCAGCATAAAGTTAAAATTAAAAAAACAAAAGGAAGGGGGATAAAATCAAGATAAACATCCTGAAAACTACTTTACACTGCCTCCAATGGGACAGTGGAAAGGCAGAATCCTGCTAGGCTGGAATTTTACTGATCCATTTCAGGACTCTTGCATGGCTAGGCTACTTGCGGTAATTAATTCCTGCGTACTCCACTGTTGGTTGTAAACCATCTTAAGTCTGAGTTCCATTAACATTAGTTGGCAGGGCTTGGCTGGTAGCAATGAAGTATGATTCTAAGTCCTTAATTAGACTCCCTAAAATATTGCACCTGGATATTCATTGATTATACTATAGTTTGAAATACTTGGGTTTAGATAGTTTCCTTATCGTGGAGGTAAAATGTAATGACTATTGAAGAAATGTTATTTGCATAAATTATATCAAATGTGTAAATCCAGTGAAACTTTTCAATGGAGAAAAAGAAAACCACCAATATCTGTTTTTTGTTATCTGGAAAATGGTATGTTAATGTCAATGTGAAAAAGGTGGGAAAAGAGATAAAAGTATTGTTCTTTCTTGGAGAAATGGTTAGTTTACAATTAATTTTCCTTATTGTTTTTTGTTACACCGTATCTGTGATTTAGATTTGTTTACAGTTATTATATGGAATGCTACATTGGCAATAGACTATTTTTTCTCTCTCCCTTTTTCTTACTCTCCTTTACAACTTGACAAATGCCATTACTAGATGTATGTTTATCCTGTCTGATACACAGAATGTACTTTTCAAGAACATGAATAAAACTCAAAAGCAACAGTGTGTATGTTACAGAAATGTGAGACTTCATTCACCAGTTGTCCCACAGACTGTGTTTTCTAGCAAGTTATTCTTTCAAATATGTATTGCTTATTCATTATGTTTGAATTCACATAATATTCATTACTGCTATTCATTATGTTCATAAAGGTAAGCGCTATTTACCTAGTGCATCAATTTAATTGAAGTAACTGTGATTAGTTCAAATACCTGACACAGTGTAGGACTGTACTGATCAAGGCATTTGCTTAAATACATGACTCAGGGCTATTGAAGACAGTAGGGCTAAACACTAAAACATACACTTAAGATTAAAGACTGAAATACCTTTTAGGGCTAAATACCTTCTTTAGTAAGTGTCCTAAGACCACAATATTATTGCTTATATCCCTCTACCTTTTGAGACTTGTAATGTGTGTGTTTTGCCAATGGAAATCTGACAAGCTCTCTGTCAGATCTTGTCCCCCTGATTCCCTGCCAATAAAGTCCAGTAAATTCCACTGATCACAGCCAGAGTTATGATCATCTATAGATACAGTCACATGCTGCAGTAGGTGAACAGGTGATATGACTAATGTAAAACTTAAGGACAGAAAACAACTGGTGAGTAACAGTGAAACAGTTTGCAGGTTTGTTTCCTGTTACTTTGGTACTTAGTCTTTGCACCATGTGCAGAATTACATGAGAGCAGTATAAACTATGCCCATAAAGGCTCCACTGGATTTATTTATGTACTTATTTTCCATTTTCACCACTATTACTGTAATGAAAATCTAAATCTCTAGTGACGAGCGTACAAAGACACACAGATAGCACCTTTAATTGGCAGAATCAGAAAGTGGAAGTTCACAAGACTTGGCTGAGAGAGGATGAATGCTTCTGGTGTCGCTGAATATCTCTCCGTACCTGTGCTCATAAGCAGTCTGTGTGAAGTCTGTGTACCCTCAATGAGTACTTTAAAAGACCGCTGTGTCACTTCAATCACAGCTCCGCCAGAAGTGATGTGCCAGAAAACCTCAGTGTCAAATTCTGCCTATTTGAACTATCCAGGGCATCAGCACGGGTAACTAAAATAAGCTATCAAAGCGAGAAGCACAATTTTGTATTACAACAATTTGTTTTCCAGAGGAGGCAGAATACCAAAACAAACCAGCTTGATTTATGTGTCAGTTTTTAAGTTCAGCGTGCATCTAATACTTAGTCCTGAAAAGTGCTGAGAACCCACAACTCCCATTGAATCGGTTTTTGCTTCCAGCCTAAAGAAAATTAGAGAAGGCTATTTCTGAGAGCTGAGGGAGCTGGCACTCAGAGTAAGTGATAGGGATTGGCTTGGCAAGTAAATATCGTCATCTTCCAAAATTGTTTCTGATCCAATTCTCATAATGATAGCTAAGCTTCCAAATCAAGTCAGAGTCAGCAATACGAACAAGTTGGAGCTCTTCCTGTTCACGCTCTTAAGTGTTTTTCTGCCCTCCTCTGTAGTCCACTGACAGTCCTTATTTCTGCTTCCCTCTTCTGTGAGGCCTTTCTCACCCCTCCTCTCCATCCCCATCACAGGCTGCCAGACCCCTGACAGGTTGCAAGGTCTCTCTGCTCTGCTCCCCCAGTTGCAGGTGAAGGAGCGATGTTTTCCAGCCCCCGCAGACAGACCAACACGGGCCTCCAGTGCTCTTTGCAGGTGTGGACATAGTGCTCTTGAGCATCTCATGTACATTGAAGCCAGGTTTTAATCTCGAAGCAGCTGGGGAAGCAGCCTGTGAACATGTGCAACCCTTAGCACTATCATATACTTCCAGTGGCAGCAGAAGGTACTTGGGGATTAATACTGTACCAAACCTGCTGCTCCTGGCTTCAGCCTGAGGAACTGCACTTTCCTGGCCTGTGCTGCAGAGTCTTCCCTGCCAGCCCCTCCTCCCCAGACACTTACTCTTCTTTTTGTGCCTGCCTCTCTCTCTCTTTTAGACTTAGAGATAATAAGAAGGGCAAACAGGAATTATCATCCACAGAGTTGCAAAGAAAAGAAAAAACCCACCAGACACTGGCATGTTTTCTCTCTTTTAAGTCATTTAATGTTTTTGGAGGCTTAGTTTTGAGTACTCGAAGTTGACGGTTGCCCAACTGAGCAGTTCTATCAAGTCTTAAGAAATTCATGGAGTATTTTAGCAAACAGCCAGGCTCCTAGTTTGACTGCTAAGTGTCTATTAAACGTGGTCACTTAGAAAGCCCACAACACTAATATTTAGGGAAAAATCTTTGTCCTGGATGCAGCCATGTTTGGTGATGGTGGGGGTGATGGTGAACCTGATGTGAAACAGGCACTGTCTCTAATGACGTTTACAAGGGGGCTGTGGCCTTTTAAATCCTATCTTCCAAAAAAAGTTCTGTGTGGAGATGATATTTCTTTATTTTCATGGAAGATTTTATTGGAAACTCTTACCCATTTAAAAATACAGAGAAGCTTAGTAAAACATCCCTTAAATCATGCTTTCTGTAAGGATTGCTCTCCTTGTTTCTCATGTGAAGAACAGAGTATCACGTGTCTCAGTAAGGCCACCATATGTAAGGGCTTTTTCTCCCCTCCTCTAACAGAGCTTTAACTCAAATATTCAGTTACATGGTTTTCAAATTCTGTCTAAAACAGTCTGCTTGCAAGCTGTATTTCCTAACCAGGAAAAAAAGTCCTAACTCACAGTAGGATATGGCCTAGTGTCTTGCTAAAAACATAAGAAATAAGTTTTAAATGGATAGAGGATAGATTCCACTTCCATATTTTTTATTAAATATGTTCCTCTGGACTGAAGGACAGAAGGAGTACATGGTATTCATGAAGTCACCTTAGCTTAGCAAGCAGTAATAATACAAATACTTTTAGCTGTAATTATTAATTTTGCTGGCACATCACTAAATTAGCCAAGTGACAAAATTAGCTGGTTGTTTGGCTAAAGACCAAAAAGAATTAATCTGAACCACTGATGTTACTATCCCTGTGCAGTGCAAGGCTTTTAATAAACCACAGAATCAGAAAGTGTAAAACAGGAAAATGTAGCTTGCCACAAGCAATGTTTGGTAGGCGTAGATCACTTACAAACCATTTAACAGATGGGTAAAAGAAGTGCAAGCCATGAGGATGAGTAAACAGACCTGATCTTTCTTCCACTGAAAGAAACCAACACAAATTTTGTAGACTTCAGAAGGAAAAAGCTCGTAAGAAGTAAATATAAGAATATAAGTCTTTATAGGTCAGAGACTTTGGAGAAAAGAAGGAGATATCAATTCTTTCAGAAGATAGTGTTAACTTTTCATCTAAATAGAAATGGTCAGTTGTGTACAGCCTTCTGAACACTTTCAAAACAAAGCAGATCATTCTGTGCGTCATAATACATATTGTTTGAAGATAGACTTATAAGTCGTATGAATATAAAAACTTTAATCAGTATAGATATAGATCTAAGTCCTACCTTAGGTGATGGTTGATGCCTTCCACTGGTACAGCCAGTTTGTCATGGAAATGGCACTTAGAGCTTTAATTGTCAAAACTAAAAGACCGTGCAAGCCTACACAGTTTCCTTGAGGAGGCTTTGAAAGCTTGTACATCAAATGGACACACCATTGGCAGCTTTCAACCCAACAGTATGAGTAAACTACTGATCTGAGAAGGATAATTGCAGTAAACTACTGAACTGAGAAAATAAAATAATACAAAACTTCAGTTAAGTTAGAGTTACTTGCATTTAGGAGTTGAGAGAGAAATAGAATTAATGGTAAAATGCTCTGTGCATAGCATCTGTAGGAGAGGGGATGAAATCACAGAAGATAAAATAGCAGGATCTTTCTGTGACAGAAGATGGAAATACATGATAATTAATGTTAAATATTAATTTTATTTTTGTACAGATATAAAACTAAGAAATCTGTTTATCTTGCAGTGTTTCTTCTCTTCCTCATGGTAAATACTACCATATGACCAGTCCTTTAGAAAGGTGGCAGTAGAAATTATTACTTCCACAGAATGCCATCAGTAGCAACATTAACATGGCAGCAGCTGGATTAAAGTGTGCTTGGAACTGCTGGATACACGGCCAGATGCCATGTATGTGTCCATTCAGAAATGAAAGAAGGACAGTAGAAATCATAATAAATAAATATGGAATAGTTCAACAAAATATTTTTTTCCTGGAGAAAAGAATAAAAGGGACATTGAAATCTGCAGAGATAATTATCTTTTCCCCTCTGCTGACCTTGAAGGTTTCTAGGGCTGGGCACCTCTTGGTGCAATTTAGAGTTGTCTCAGAGCTGCTTATTGTAATCAGGTCCCCCTCTCACAAATTCGAGAGTGCTCCCTGTGCCAGCAGTGGCCAGGATTAGGTGCCAAAAGCTGCCAATGTGGCTTTCTGGCTGAGAGATCTCAGCTGGTTCTTCAATCCAGATTTGTAAATTGGCAGAAGAATAAGGTTGCCACCTGGCTAGTTAAAAAACAACAACAAAAAAGGCAACAAAACCAAAATTAATCCTGGCTTACTTCTTTTCGTGATGACTTGCACGTGTGCCGATGCAGTCTGCCCCAGGTTTTTGAGGAGCACTGCTGTGCAGGAGTGGGCTGAGCCACGCATTTGGCCTGGCTGCTGTGGTGTGTCCCCAGCTCTGCTCCCCTTGCACCCCACAACTTCTTCTGCCTCCAGCTGCACCTGCAGCCACCACAGCGGCACCAAGGCGGATCGGTTAGAAATGGCAAGGCAGAGGCTGTGTAGCAGAACATAGGCGGACTCCAGTGTTTTAGCTCAGAGTGGTTTTGACAGTTGGCTGTGCAGTGCACAAGGGTTGCTTTTCAAGTACCTCGTACACAGGGGAAGGCCTGTGGGAAGGCAGAAGAGGTGAAGTAGCTAACTCACTCTCTGCAGACGAGACTCAGCTCACCGTGGTGATGAGCTGACGCCACAAACCACTCTCTCTGATTCTCTTCCCGGAGGGCATTTTAGATATGAACCAGCAGATACTTGCTTGCAGGTTGTGTATGTTGTTCTGCCTGTCTGTGTCATCCTCCTCGTGCCAGGCAACCTGAGACAAGTAGGTCACAGCATCTCAAAGCGTTAACCACCACTAGCCTGGGTATATACCCAGTCTCCATAGGAAGGGTTTTGTTACTCACTCCAGTCACTATGTCATAAAAAAATGGAATTTTTTCCCATCAAAGACCGAGAATGTATATTACATGCAATTTGAAAAATAAAATATTGTCCTGAGAGTCAAGGTGGAGACTTCTGCTCAGGATATTTAAAGCACCATTGACTGCTTTTAGAAAATCCACACAGTGTAAGAGCAAGCAAGAGGATGTCCTTAACCCTCTGTAAAACTAGAGAAAACGTGACTTTGCCTAATAAGTGAAAGATTTTGTTTACCATTTTTAGAGATTCTTTGGTATGAATTTAAAAAGTTCATTCAAATGTCTGAGAGGATTTCAAGTTCTGGAAATACAATTAACCGCAGAGCAGAGGATTAAGGAAAAAGGATATTGAACAACAAAATACAAGGGGAACACAAAACCTGAAACACCAGAGAAGCATGAGATAAAAAAAAAAAAACTTCCAGAGGAACTATTGATCTTCTTCCCACTTACCTTCAAAAGCTTATGAACAATTACTAAAATGAGAGGAATAAGCCTGACACAGAGCTGTATTTCTAAAAACCTTGAAACCTTTGTAGATGTTCTAAAAAGAATATTTAAAGCGCTAGAAATGTTTTTAGGTAATAACCTGTTTTGGTTAGCGACAACTTTTTCTGTTTTATACAAATCTTAGTGCAAGACAGAGCTGCAAGGGATGCCATGGTGTCAGCTAATCCCTTACCTGAAGAGACAGACGGCTGGAAGTTGTTTCTCTAACTTCCTTTTAAAAATCTTCAGTTTCAGAGATTCCAAAATGTCCCTGGAATAACATCCCCTGGAATCTACTCTAGCATCTTACTGCCTCTTATTAGGGAGATGTTTCTGTAATGTCTAGCTCAGTTATCACTCTGCAGTTGAAACTCATTGTATTTGTTGCTTTCAGACAGGCGATTCTCTTCTGCATAACAGATAAGCACAACATTACATTACCACTCTCCCTGAAGCCACCTTTTAAATAGCTGTAGACTGTTATGATGCAGACCAAGCAAATATGGTTCTTTTTTATTGTTGTTGTTGTTTGTTATGGTTTTTCAAAATTTCAATAATTTTTTTGTTCAGTTCTAGATTCTTTTAGGAGTCCACTCTATTTTATCCAAAACAAAGATGAAAATGTCAAAACATTTTTTCCCCTTTAAAATGCACAATACTAGGATTCTTAATCTGAAGATAAATTTTGCTTTAATAATTGAAAAGATAAATATAATTTTAAAAGCATTTAAAGGGTTAATGTGCTATCAAAAATAAAATATTTGATCAAGGTAGGGCAATTTTTTTTGCCTCAGGGATGCGTGGATGATGCTTCAGGACAACAGAATTTACAATCTTTTAAAATTTCTGGCAGCCTACTACAAGATTAATTGTTTGAACAACTTCAGTTTAAATATTTCATAGGAAAAAAAGCAAGGTTAAGAAAGAACAAACTGTATTTCAAACAGTACAGTGAGATAACCTTCTATGAAACTCTTCAAGACACAGATGGAAAATATAGATCCTAGAAGACAATAGTAATTACTAGTTCCTTGACTTCTCCCTATGGTTGGAAAAAAAGAGATCAGTAATAACCACCATTATCCTAACTCTTTGGCATGTAAGCTTTATCCTTCCAAAAAGCGCTCTTAAACAAATTCAGACAAATAACACAGTACCATCAGTGAAATTCACGCAGGACTGGCTTTTGCAACGTGCTCTTTAAAGACAGACAATCTGTCTGGAAAGAGATCTTTTTATTTAAGCAGATGACAAGAAATATTTGGCCTCATCTTAGCCATAAACCAGAAATATTTCATGCTATCCCGTGTTAATCAAAGTTTAGCGAGAACCAGGACTGCCACATGGAAATCTGCAGGCTGCCATTCCAGCGTTAGAAAAACGATGCTCCTTTCTGGGATGAGTCATTTGACTTGTGCTGCAGAAGTTGTGTTTTCTTATCTTTCAGGAGAACATTCCCCTCATGTTTTCCATCTTGATTCATGATTCACTCATGATCGTTTGATGATCCTAAAAGAACAATGACCTCCTCCTTGACAGCATGCAGCCAGTACTAGAAGCATTCGCAGGCTGCGTGACAGGAATACCAACTAGGTTAGAAATATAAACAGGAAATCCAGTAAGGCTGGGTTTTGTAACGTAGAAGTCAAGGGGCAGCTTTGTCACTGACTTGCATAATCGAGCCCTAAGTGAACTGAACAACACAAAGAGAAAGAATAGAAAAAAAGGGAAACACTACATCGTTTCATTTCAGTATATGGTTCAGTGCTGGTTTTCCAAGTAAGGCTCTCCTGTCCTTAACAAGTTGTTCCTTGCAGTAAATCTGTTTTCAAAACATGATTTTGGCTAAATAAGATTATCACTAAATCTTGGCCTGCGGAATAACACAGTGACTTTTTTTACCAAAATTTTTCTTACAAATAATGAATCGTATTAATTGAAAATAGGCATTTCTTGGAAGAAAGAAAATGTCTTTTTAGCCAAGTGTACATCCTCAGAGGTAGGCTGGTTTGTACAGAGTCTGTAAGAAGGATGACAGTAAATGTCATTCAATTTCTACATCTGAAAATTAGATGGTGAATTCTCAACGTAAATTATTATGGAAACTTAGTTTTTCAGAGTTACCGAGGATTTTCATCTCTATTTGATAAAGTGGAAGCTTGTCTGGAGTGAACTGTGATTATTAGCACATTCCTTTTGTATCATTGTAATAATTCATATTTCAAATCAGTTAAGAAAAGAGCATCTGACTGCAAACAAAAATTACTGGAATTGGAAACTTTTTTTTTTTTATTCCCATCAGAGCCTGGGACACAGAACACGCATTTTCAACATATCTGTCTGTGCATCCCGAAAAAAAACAAAACAAAACAAAAATGCCTTTGTAAACTTCATAATGAAATGTTTTAATTAAACTGACTATGAAACAGGCATAAGAATTTTGCAAAAAGGTACCATTGTGTAACAAACCACAACTGCCCATTTCTTACCATTTCATCGTCAGACGAGCCGTGGAGGCAAACTGACTCTCTTGAAATTGTCCCTCGTCTGGGCGGTGAACAGGAAAGGCACAATGTCAGGTTCCTGCCCTGGCTGGTGTCGGGCAGAGGGTCGAAGTGCTCCCTGTGCAGGGTTTACGCTGGGCCCATCGGCAGCCACAGAGCACCCAGGGACCCCACAGACGGCTGCAGCCGCAGCCCTTGAACACCAGTCCTGCACCCACCGCCCCCGTGGGAGAGATGGAGCCTGGGGTGCAGTGCTGGTGGAGTTTAGGACAAAGAAGGCTTTCAAGTGAAAGAGCACCTTCTTCTGAAAATGACAATTCACTCCTTGAGTAAATTTTTAACCAGTATTTAGCACACTGGGGAGCCATGCGAAGATTTGGGAGGGTTTTAACTGTGTGGTTCAGATAAGATTGCAGTGAGACCCCCTGGTGTTTTCATTTGTGTTCAAAAATAATGTGCTACGTTTTTCTAGTCTACTGTAGATAAATTCAGTGGTCCCATTCATGTTAATAAGTGACATGCAATATCAGCACTGACCAACCCAGAAATTACCCCATAGTGATGTTTAAATTAGTAGCGAAAAATATGCTCACTCCATGTAATACCAGCTCCTTTTTGCCCCTTTCTTTATAATTTCTATTAATACAAATTATTTAAGCATTAGTATGTTGGCTGTAATTAGCTTTCATCTTTCCCCTTTTGATTTAAATATTGCCAAACTCCATTAAAACAGCTGTATGAAAGCCAGAAAACCGTTTACTAGTGAATTCCAAGTGCGCATCTTTGTTGCAGCATAAATTGAAAGGTCACAACAAGTCATCTAATTACTTGGTATGTATTCTATTAATGGCACTTTTAATGTGTAAAGCACACTAAAATTATCAGATAAACTGTGCTGTGTTTTGGTAAAACATCAGACATGTCTGAGTCATGGTCACAAAACATGGTAATGCAAGAAAATGTTTCTGACATCTGTTAATAAACTTTTGGTAGGGTTCAGCTCCCTCTTATCTGAATGGGCAGTGACACGCTCACCTCCACTGCTCCTGCCGTCAGCCCCTTTGCTTCTCAGAGCAGGGAAACTTGGAAAATCCAAGAGCAGCAAGCTGCCTTCCCCTTTTATTCGGGGGATGCGCTCCGTCCAGGCAAGAATGTAGGAATTCTGTGCTACTTCTAAGTATTTGTCTTTCCTAATTCCTTCAGAAGGTGTGTTTATATTGTATCATTTCTCTAAAGAAATATTGTCAAGATGAAAAATGAAAGGCCTAGGAGTTAGAAAAAATTAAGACTGTGAGAATGTGATTTAGCTCTATCTAGTATCTGCAAAAATTGATGAATAACAGCTGCAGAATTGCTATTTGCCTAATCCTGCAAAGTGTTGGCTCCTCTGAGTGATAAAATGCACCCTAAATTCCTAGGTTGTTAGAGAATATATTTTTTCCCTTTTTAATTAATCAGAAAACTTATCGTCTTGAGCCAAATCTTATCATTCAATCTGCACTCTTTCCAGTACCATTATTACTTCCTCATACATATGTGGAGCTTATACTCATGTGTCAATACTTCCAACAGTGTTTAACAGGAATTAAATACGTCATCTTTCAACCAGGTATCATAAAACAAAGACCAGGGAAACTAAACTTGTTTTAAAGCAACTTGCTCAGCGTCAGATTGGAACATTGATCTCTTCTTAGGACATATTTAGTATTCTGTCATATTTAGTCCTTAAAAGTTGAATGATTTCCTCCTAGTTTCAATATATGAAATTATGAAGTTTAATCTTTGAAGACAAAGAAAAAAAATATAGCATCTTACATAAGGATTTTATGAAATGGAGCTTTCAAATTGCTTAGCCTTTGTAGGAATTATTATGGCTGAAAAAGTTGAGCAACCATTTTGGCTCTAGTAAGTCTTACATATGGTCAGAAAAGCAAGATGGCGGGATAAACAGAAACAAAAGCATTAATTACAATAGTACTCTTCTGCAAAAGAATTCCAATTTTTCTCTAGAAATCTTGGCACAGTTTCAAAATGTCAAATTGCTTTTATTTGCTACAAGAAATTGTGTTGACTAAATTAAACTACTTTTTCCCTAAAAATTAAGTTTTATTCAGGAATTTTCAAAACAGAGTTATTCAGCTCAGCTGCCAAAAAAAAAGCAGTAGTTCAATTGCTCTGTTATCATTGAGGATGTAGGAGATACCTGTTGAATCCCAAACCTAATTCACTGTGCTCTTTCATCTTACTTATTTGTTGCATAGAACTGAAAAAAATGTAAAATACTAGAAATACAGTGGCAGCCTTGACTGTTGCATAAGGGCCAGATTTTATAAAGGGACTTCCATATAATATGACTAGAATACAACCCAAGTGGAATTTTGACACTAAATTAAAAGGGGAAAAAAAAAAAAAAAAAAGATACAGAAGATCCTTTCCACTGGAACTTTAATTCAATTCCAGATTCACTTTTGCTGGAAAACATACGTGGGTACTGAAAAGGTCACAGACATGCAGCAGTTAAGGAACTGCTTTCTGCTGTCCAATATTCCAAGAAGTGCATTTCCAACCCCCCTGTGAAGATATTCTTGAAACAGAATTTCATCATCTCATGCCATAAATATTTGTGCTGGGAAGACTTTACATAAATAAAGCTTGGAACACAATCAGGCAATAAAAAAGAGGTATGTTACTTTTATAGATAAGGAATGCTTCCAGAGAGCTGAAAACCAAAACAAAAAAAAAAAGTTTTTCAGAGTATAGATGGATGGACTGATGATTTAACTGTGGGAGGATGTTACTTCCTAAATTAACAAATTTTATATATTCCTGTGGCAGGTCAACTTTTGGTTCTACAGTATGTATTTAGAGTTAGTGTCCAAAACTTAGGCTGATGTAAATCAACATAGATGATTGAGCACAGTCTTGTCTGCACTGATTTTATAAACGATCAGTCTGCATTGTGAAGTTATTTGTTTTCTCTTTTTGAGAAGAGACTGCACCATGAGAAGGGTCCCAAAAGGCTTGACAGTATCACTTTTGAAACCATTTACATTCCTGACACTGCATAATAAAATTTTTATTCTGTTCTTTTGTGACTTTTTTATTGCTCACTTTTTGAAACATTGTGTTTTATTTTCAGTCCTGTTATCAATACTGAACAATAATAAGACTGTAATGACCTGTTTTAATAAGCCTATTACAGATTTCTATGTTGATTTGACATACCTAAGTGTAGTAAAATGGTTTATGAGGAATAAACAGCTGAACAGTGTCATATTCATATCCTTGGAGATGAAGTGATTGTAGATGAGAACTAAATAATTGAAGAAGACACGGTCTGGTGATTTCAGTTTCTCAAACTGAACAACAGTGAGTCCATTAGACACTACAGGGCTCTATGCTCAATATGTGGGAGCTTTATGGTTGGATGCCATGTATAAGCCTCCTATGTACACATGCTTTCACATGAACATACACGTGCATTAATCTGGATATAGATATGCTATTGGAAAGGTTTATTTTTGAAAGTATCTGAGATCTAAAGGGCCAAGGGCTTCAAAGCAGACTCGGGCACCTGCTTTCTGACTCTGGCATGTATATGACCATTCAGGAGCTTATGGGCTTGATTGGTCTGAGAGGATACCTGTGTATTTGGAAACATGCATACCTACAACATCACCTTCTTACCAATTTTGTGCATAAATATGTAGGAAAGACAGAGTTCTATTTCTATATCTGTTTACACCCCTTCCATATATTCACGTTGTGTGTACACGGAACTGTGCCACTAAGGGCTGGAGAGGTTGATGCTTACTGCTGTCTCATGCCTCTGCCAGGTGCGCTACATCTACCTGGAAGCCTAGCACAAAGGTTGACTCTGCTGTGACGGATGTGTACGTTCATCTGGTTAGTAATACAAGTCAGACTTCTTTATGGGCAAACGTGCCTCCAATGCGACTGATCAAATAGCACCGAGCCAGCATTTAAGGGGGTGTCTTCACCTTTGGGTTCCATTAGTCTGTATTAACAGCCGACAACATGAACCGTTATTGGCTGTCTTCTCTCTCAGTTGCTCACATCCTCACTACTCGACTATTTGGACATTGATGGTCTTCTGAGGGATATATTTATTTTCCAAACCAAGCTACGCATGACTAAAATAACTCGTTATTCCCCATTTGAACATTTTACTCGGCATTTGTGCTTGGGTGTTTACCAAAAAGATGACACAATCAGAAAGGAGAAATGCTATAATGTGGCCAACCGCTTAGCACAGCTAATAAAGACTGTGCTTCAAGAGAAGCTTGACTATTTTTGGAAAAGGGTTAGGTAAATATTTATTAACCCCCCTTAAATTCTCAGAAATCAAAATTTCTTTCACAGATTAAAAGACATCAGACTGTCTTCCTGCATGTACAGTCATGTAATTTCAATACAGTTTTCTGTATCTCCAAATTGTGTCAAAATTAATAGGTAAATTTAAAATTTCATTTTTATTTTGCACAATAATTGTATGAATTGCAAAAGTATGCCCTGTCACACAGGACTTAACTGTATACAGTATTCTGAACAGAGGGAAGCTCCCTTAGCCCTCCACTCGAGCCAACTAAAGATTGTGGAAGCATATTAATAAACCACACATAGCATAATATGGTCACAGTAGTGTGATAATATAGTCACGGAGCTTTCACTTTTGTAAAAGCAACATACATGAGCCACGAAATATATTTAATATTGCTGTTTTCAGTACTCCTGTGAGGAGACCATATTTGCATATTTGTACTCTTGTCTTTAAATGCTTAAATTCTTTAATAAAAAACTTAATTTTCATTCACTTATGTAGAAGAAAGTTACCATGTTTGGATCACGGAAAAAAGTCCAAGTCAGGACAAAGATAGTTTAAAAAATGAACGCTAAGACCCATAAAGCTACAAATAATAAAGCCCTCTAATCTAGCAGGAAATAGACCTTTCAGATCTTTTACAATGTATTTACTCAATTTCAGTAAACAAGAGGCTTGGGATGTGGAGAAGTCACTTCCCAAAACAGAAGGGTATCTGCTGTATCTTACTAAGGGAAATGGAAATCAGTCAAAGTGGTTATTTTAGGCTAGTGCATTCTAAACCCATGATGCTAGCTTAATGAGCAGTAATTTAAGAGTACAGTTAGTCACTAAGTTGTTTGGGGGTAAAATGATGAATGCTAGAGACTTTGAAACGTGAGCAGACACTCGCCTCTGTTGCTCATTTCTTCCTCTGTTCAGCTAGAGAAGATTTGTGCAGGCTCTGAAAACCCTTCTGCTGCAGAAACAACTCGAAATTTAGCTCAGACCAAAGGGGTAATAAAATATTTGATATGTAAATAATAGCTCCTTTACTAAAACTCTCGTCTATTTTCAGTATGTATTTTTCCATTTTATTTTTAACCTATCTGTATGTATTTCAGGTATCTTTTTACATCCCATACTATTCTTCTTGAACACTGAAACAAAAATTATGATGAACCTTTCAAAGACAGAAAAATAGTTCATAATAAACATACACTGTGCATGTCCTTTTTATAAGCTACCATCAGAAATGTTTATGCATTATGCACTTATTCTAAGAAATTACAGTACTGTATGTATTCCAGAGATAACATGTAGGGGAATCTCCCCAATATATTTTAGTTTATTTTGTAAGTTGGTATATATTCTAAATAATAGACAGAACTTGGGGATTATTTTTTTAATATTAATGTTATTCTATATATGGAAATACACAAAAAGATGTCTTAACTGGAATAAGCCAAGCACTTTGACTACTGTATTGACATTTATGCTTGAGAAAGTTCAGGCCTGGAAGCTCTTGCACAGCAAGTTAAAAGGCCAATACCAGCCTCTGACCCAAAAGGGAACATTTCAGTTCAGGCTCAATCAATTGAAAATGCAGGGCGAAATATGCCTTTAGATGACACAGTTTGATTTACAAGATACACAAATATTTTCCGTCAAGCTGAGCTAATTCAGGTTTGTATTTTGACTGTGTATGTAGAATAATTATAATTTATTTATGACCTATTAAGCAGATTGTTTCTAGTGTGTAAGAAATCCTAATTAGGACCACTGTTTTTAAAAAGGAAACTTACAATTTCTTTTATAACCTGTCATCAAAGGCACAAAAGAGGCGGATTTCATTCTTGTTTTTGTTTGGTTTGGCTTGTTTTTCTCCATGCTGTCTATTGAATGTCAAGAGGCCATACACATACTGTTGTACAGGCATGTCTTTGAAGTCTCCAAAGAATTTCAGAATTCTCATACAGAGTTTATTTCTTGAAATACATATTTCCCTCATGAAATCATGATTCCTGAGGGAAGTGATGCCAAACCATCTGTAAGGTTTGTTGTCTTACAAGCAAATTTATTGAGGGGGATCTGAGCATAGGGGAAACAGCATTAAATAATGTTTGGGAGTTTAATGTATGCCCCAGGGCCTCATGAAGAGACAATGCCATGAAAAGAAAGTCTTCCAAACTCATTCCCATTCACCTTTCTGGCCTACCAAGTCCTAGCTGCTGCCCCTAAACGGGGCTTGAAGTGGAAGAACAGAAGGCCATAGACATCTGGGGACACAACGACCTACAGAACAGGATCAGTATTAGTAGTTACCACTGAAAAGTAGATAATAGACAAGGAAAATAATATTCAGAAGCACCAGCATATAAAATTGTGTTAATATGACGAAGACAGTGGTACAGATACTGTACAGAGTGGCACAAAGCCAGCATAGCTCACTGATGCAGGGTTGCTTGGGCTTGTTTAATCAACATAATTATCCCCATGAAGCCCACCCTTGGGCAGGAAGGGGTAGCAGGAGTACAGTAAATATGCTGTGAATTACATAAGCCTTTGCCATTTTTCTTGGGAGATCATCAATTACACTTCTTTGATTTCATCCTGAGACCATTGAATGGGCAGCCAGGACTGAGTGATACCAAGGCAGGGTCTGTGGCTTTCCCTGTGTCAAGGTCTGTTCGGATCTCTCAAATTTACGTGACAACATATTCTGTGATTTAATCTTTATTTCATGAGCTCATTAAGAAATATAATAAACAAAGATGACAAACAGGGGCTCAATCCCCTTTTGCCTAGACTAGTCTATCATGTTAATTCACTTACTTACTATTCAAGTCATAAGGTTTCATAACTTATAACCTGTGACTCTTAATATTGTGCACCTATGAGCAAAAGAAAAGAACTGGTTACCTAGCTGATGGTGAGAGTGCTCACCCTTCCTCCTCTGTCACGGTGAGGGTGTACCCTGTATCATACTGGGAAGTAGGAAAGCCTCAGCAGTCCAACTGCTGTTGGATCCGCTTCAAAAGCTTTTTGGGTAAGCTGATGTTTTGTACTCGACAGCTTGGAGGTTTGGTCTATACCATTTCCATAGGTTAGTGGATTCTAAGGAAACTGCTAGACAAAAGCTAGTGGCTGCCAGAGACAGCAATCTGCAGGTGATCATGGCTGGATCAGGGCCCTTCAGTTCTGTCTGGCCACCTGTCCTGCCTCCACGGTGCTTGTTTTGAGCTAGTGGCGCTGCTCCCAGCATACATCAGGCCTTTGCGTGAGCTGGCTTAGCAAAATCTGAGCAGGAGTTGAGTGAACAGTCACACCCTGGATCATTTTGTACATCGCACACATGTGCCCCAGACACCGCTGGTAGTCTGGGCAGCAGAGCCCAGTCCTCGGATGTGTACGCCGTCCAAAACTTCCACTCAGCTTCCCTGTGGTTTGGTCTCAAAGCATCTGTTGGTGTGAAAATGTAATATGATATGATTGAAGCTAATCACCATATATATTATCTGACAGAAGACGGCATGTGGTACCCTGACTATGCTTGCTTGATGCCTGTTTTTTTCTTTTACCTCATTTGAACACTTATATCTTAGACCCCTAACAGAAATGCATATACAAAGCATGTTCACTTGTAACCCATGACCTCGTTTTTACTACTTCCTGATCATAAAGTTGCCTTTCTCAGGGACAGGGGCATTAATGAAGGTAAATATACACTCATACTCTCCCTACATGGCTGTATAATTTATCCCTTTACATGAAAGAGAATCAGCAGGTTTTTGAATGCTGTAGATGCCAGGGCAGTGCCCAAGCAACCATTGTGGAAGCCTCTGTTCTTTCAGATAAATTAGTAAAAGTAATGGGGTGGATCCATCTTATTATAGGAAAACGTATTAAGGCAGATTAATGCGGTTAGGCTGAATAACACCATAAAGTTGGGAGATGTGTTTCCTGGGTTGAGGCTAATGGACTGCAAGCCTCAGTGAGGAGTACGGGGTTGCGCCTTTCAGTGGTGAATATGAAGGGAAACAAAGGCTACTGCTGAGACTGAAAGGCTTCTCTACATGAAGACTGAAGTCTCTCTCCTGTGTCTGAAAGGCTAAGTTTATTTTTCCAAGGGAAGCTTTCTTGGGTATCCTCTATTTCAAAAGCAAGAAAATAAAATTGACTGTATTTACTGGTACAGCTTTTGTGGAAATAAAGGCCTGAAAAGCTACTTTTTAGTTATTGAGAGTGCAAACAAAAGAATCCTGGGTCAAAGCTCATTCCTTTATTTCTTCAGTATAGATTTGATTTCTGCATAGATTTGATATTATCTAAACTATTTTGCTTGAATGCTGTCATGTCATTCTCTATGTGGGTCCTGCCAAAAGAATATTGACTGTTGACTGTTTTCCTCTAAGGCTTTAAGGTATGTTTTCAGAAGTGCCTCTAGGGCTTTTTGTTTCTTCTTATAACTCAAAAGAAATCTTGCATGTGAATCCTTTCTTTCTTCCTCTTTACATTCATCAAAAATGAACAAAGGATGATGTGGACAGTGAGTTACAGTCATACATAAACCATGCATCTATCTCAAGTTATTGCTGTGAAAACTCTACTTTGTTGAAGGCAGTATTTATCGAAAGCCTCTTTTGTGTAGCAATACTGTGGAAGTCACCAGGGGTACAACAAAGTAGTAGCGATTTTGTTGTTTAGGCTGTTTAGTTACGACAGTTGCACATACATACGGTGGGCTGGTGGCAGAGATCTCGAGAAGGTCGGTCACATAAGCGTATCCCTAACAGATCACAGTGCTGCAGGTCCCGCTGTAAGGATTTGGAAGGTCTTTCTGCAATGGCAAACAAGTTCCACTAACTTCCCGGGCTTCCAGAAATACTAATCAGCAGTTCTAGTCTGCAGCACATTTATTACACCCTGACGTGCTGGAGACAGCCCGTTACAAATAGAAGTGCCTCGTGAAAAATGCTGTTCCCGTGTTTTATAATAAAGTGCACCAATTAGACGCATTCATTAGGACAAACTGCTTGTCTTTTCTTATATTAGATCTCTTAAAAGGCACAATGCATTTCATAGCTCATTCCGCTCTGTATTATTATTAATTGAACAGAGCACATTACAAAGTTTTAATCCAATAACTGTAAATACATAATGAATAATATTTCCTTGGAGGCTGCCAGGGTTGCAGCAGCTTTGCATGCTCAGAGTAAGATATATTATCGTAAAATCCCCTCTTCCCTTGCTGTAGGTTCCCCACAGATATTGCAGGGACATCGCCAGAGCAAGGAATACTGCGTGTGCAGTAAAAGACAAATGTGTCATTTGTTAAAAGGCAAATTAGGAGCCAAGCCTAAAGTGCAGCCTTTCAACTCTTTCTTGTTGAAAAGGGTTACATGCACCAGTTCTTCATGTTGTCTCGCAGATCCCTGGATGCCAAAAGGAAAACAATGTTTTAATTTTAGCAGCATGAGGATTCCTAACTGCAGCATATTCTTTATAAAGGGTAAATGGCAAACACTAAATGAAGACAAAAGGAAACATTCTGTTCTTCTCTGGGGGAGCACAGCATTATTATACAAGGTTGTGATTGGACATAGTAAGATGAATTGAGCTGCTGTTCCTACTGACAAGAACATTACTTCTTAGATTCCTACTAATACATGAAGTAGCTGGCACTCCCTGGTTATACTTACGTAACGGATAGGATCTACAGCAAAAGGTCTCTGAACTCAACAATAAAGATACAGGTTTCTATACAGAAGACTCTAAGGCACGTTGAAGTGATTCCTGGTTTTATTGTACATACTAATATTTTCATATGGAATAAGTATTTGCAGAGCCTTATGCTTGGACAACAGTCAAGGTGCTTAGAAGGGCTAATTAGCTTGAAGAGAAGTAGGGCATTAATACAGTCCTATGACCACTAATGAAGCCCTATAACTTCCAATTCCAAGCTATTTTATGGTCAATCAGCATGAAAAATGGTCAGAGAGGGACATACGGTCTCTTTGTACGTATCCTTGTAGCTGTATCTCTTAACCTGCTGAAAGTTACAGCAAAGTGAGTTATTTTCAGAAATTCAGGTTTACACTGTTAATCAATGAGATATGTTTTTGCAGGATCTAGGCCTTTGGCACCTGTGAATATGTGGTCCCATCATATTCCTTTTCCATGACCTGATCCTGTGACAACAGAAAACACCAGGAGAGAATTTAAAGAGGAGTTTTGCACCTATTATCCTTTTGGCCTGAAAATATCCACAGCTGTGAAAATTCTAATACCTTCCATCAAGCAGGATCAGATCATATGGAAGTGAAGCAGTAAAATATATACCGAATGGTTAAAAATAAGAAAAAGAAAAAATGTCTAACTATAGTAGCTACCGAAAAGCTGTAAACCTTGGAACTGTTTTTCACAACAGATAGTAAATCTTAAATTTGCCATTCGCTGATTTTGGTGATGTTATCAAATGGTTAGTCCACAAAGTAATTTTTCAAAAGAAGCAACTTGATGCCTGAAGATGAAATTTAGACACCTAAATCCTAACTGTAATCCTAAAATCCAGCTTAACTACTGCCTAACTCTGGAGGAACCTGGCCTCCATAGGTGCCTCCTTTTTAATCAGAAGATTCCCCAGGTATCAATAAATTGACTTTGAAAGATATCTAATTAAAACCTTGTCTGTAGAAGACTGAGCAGATTTACAGCATGTGGCTACAAGATGTTAACTTTTTCGGGATGTTTTATCCAAGACTGAGCTTCACCACAAATGCAGTAGGAGTAACTATTTTCATTTAAAGACATAAGGAAGAACCAGAACATTGACTCTGCTGTATGTGCTTCCACACATTTGTGCAGGCATGCTCTTAAAAAAAGTAGTGACTGAAAAAATACCCTCAGGATGCGTGAGCACCAGCTTCAACTCAGTCCTGGGCTTAATCTGGAAAAATAGAGCGGACCTCTTCCTTCAGCTATAAGAAAACTATACCCCATATCTTAAAGAGAGAAACAAGTCACTCCCTACCTTCAGTAGAGTTTTTCAGGAGTGTCCTCTCTCAGTAAGCTGGAATGGACATCTGAGTCTTAAGGAGAGAGTAAGAAATTATATGACCTTTTCCAGGAGCATATTCTGTTGGAAAGCTGACAGTAAAAATACCAGTCAGCATGGCAGCAGGAAATTGTGAATTTAAAACAATCTCCAGACATTGCATTAATAACCTTGATGCATAGAGAGGTTTTGGTATTATGTCTTATCAGCAGATATCAAAAAAAAATTAAATGTCTGACATTGTGGACCTTAGTCCTGCTCTTCAGGTCAAACCCACAGGTTTTCTCCTAATGGGAAAAAGAAATGAGTGCTTAGGCTTGGGTACTTAATAATTCGAACTGGGATGTAGGAAAATCAGCTTTCAGCATCTGCTCCAATTTTAAATGAATGAAATGAAATTAAATGCTTGAATGAAAAACTCTCAAATAGGGAAAGCAAGAACTAAAGTCTGACTGCCATATTTCAGGTAGCAATTTATTCCTAAGCTAGAAGTAACTCTTGATCCTCCCATCTCCAAAATAGTCTCTCAACACAATTATATGTCTGTGAAACTATTCCAAGTGCTTTGTTTTTTTCTCTAATACATAGTAAAAATACATTTTAAAATGTTTAAAAACCTTTTAAATGGAAAAACTATCTTACAGTGGAGCTCAAGTCTCTTTTAAAACATAACATGGTTCAAGTGTCATATAACAGTAAAAAACTTATGCCATACCTCAGTTGTATTTAAAATTTAAATATTTTAAAACCATCTAAAATAAAGTTGTAATACTGAAAGTCTTCAACAGACAGATTCAGGTATAAGAGCTACCAAAAGAATCTGAACATCATAGATGGGGATTTCTTTTTACCTAAAAAATCCAAAGATTTTTTTTTTTAAATCTGAAACATTTCATGAATGCTGTCAAGTCCTTTAATAAAAAGGATTTATTAAAATCCAGGTGGCATTTATTTCACAGTGTGAGGCTGGACGTGTGTGAGTTTTAAACTCAGTGTAACACACTTCTCCCTCTGGCTTTCACAGTGAATTGAACACTTAACTCCCTTGAGCAATTTTGGAAATCCCAATTTGTAGCAAATATGATGAGAAGCCGCTACTTGATAGAAAGAAAGAAGAGTTAGTTAAGTTGAAGAAATGTATCTAGATTCCTTTTAAAATAATGAGCACACACAAATAAAAGGGAATTTTTTGCCAGACTTCAACAACCCCCTTTTTCAATTTGCATATTAAATTGTACATCTACCAGTTTCTGTTAATTCAGCAAAATAAGAACTTCTTCTAAAAGTAATTGCATTATTAGTCTACCTTGGCAGTAATGATCCTAAGGTGAAGGTAGCAAGTAATCGTATTTGTAACTGTGTCTTCTTTTTAATAACTGGTTGTAAAATTACGTTGTGCCTTTTCTGCTCTTGAGAACTTTTCTCTCATCTTCTGCACTGAGCCATATTTAAACTAAAAGGCACATTTCTGCTAAAAAGGTAGATTTCTGCTAAAAAGGCAGATTTCTCAAGAAGAATCTTAGGTTAATACTTGTTCAGCATGTCTGAAGCCAATATTCTCACACCTTTTCCAGTTGTAAATTGCTTTACCAGGCATTATTTTCATTTTTATTAAACTTTTCCATATTACTTCATCTGCTTTACTCAATATAAAATAGAACTAATACCCTTGTTTATAAAAGCTTTAACCAATTACAGGAACAGGGACACTGGAAAAGCAACAACAAAACCCTAACAAAACAAACAAGGAACAAGTGACACCTCTCCCTCTACACCTATAGCTCTCACAAAAAGAGTAGTTTTAAAAATCAAGCAAACATTGGTAGAATACTAGTTGCTATATATCTTTACAGAAGTTTTATCTTGCTTTTGCTTGAAGATTTCTTTTGGCATTTATCTAGGTCAAATTGTATTTATATATATTAAATTTTATTAAGTTATCACACTTGTGAATTTAAGGGAAATGTTTTATAGCAAGTCCTAGAAATATGAAGCTTACTATAATCTCTCAAAAGACTGTCAACTGTTGTTTATTGCATATATTGACCAAAGGTTAGAAAAAGCAGCCCTGTATCACAGATCTTTCATGTTTAAACAGAAATACAATCTTCCCTTTACACATTCTTTTTTCATCAGCTAGGAAGATGCTGAACTCGTGTAAATGTGGAACCCAGAGAAGGAAAAAAACCCAACAGAATAAATTGTTGAGGCTGCTACAGTGAATACAGTGACACAGTGAAAATGAATTCCTTTTCATCCTGATGACTTGCTTTCTTACCGTACATTGTTGCATTTTATGAGTCACTCCACACTTTGCAAAGAAAAGACTTGACACTAGAATTTAGAATGTAAACTCTTTTTTTTTTATTTTAAAACAAAACAAAACCAAACCAAAGGTAGAGAGATCAGTGTCAGTTGTGTGTTATTATTTGTGTCTTCCCACCTGTCATTAACATCGTTTATTTATTCCAGGTCATGCAGGCATTAAGCAGTAATTACTTGCTTTGTTTAGACAAGTCATTCCATTTAGAATTACAGATATTAGATATTTTTAAAGAGGAAATTTAATAGTATCATTTACAACTTTTCTACTTTTAGTTCTAGAAGTGTCATACTCCTAGCTGTATTTTTTACCTAACATGTATTTTATTTACTACATATCGGGATGACATAATTTCCTTTCATAACAAATACTGATTAAAACCTTGTTCTGCACTACAGAGTCTTCTTTCACATTTTGAGTATTTACAAAGACTGAGTTCAGGGAATAATTCCCATTTAATATCTCTGAAATGGTATTGAGGTTGGAAAAATTTTCTGTGTACATGCACAAGCTATCCAATATCAAATAGAAAGCAACATAATTAAGTCTTCTATGCTTGTAGTCTTAATTTTCCTTTTCCTAAAGAAACTGAAGCAATATACTCCACTTTTACTATCCTAGGAATTATTAACCTTAAGGTCTGCATTGAAATTTGAGGGGAACAGGGAAGTGAACAGATCAAAAGAGTTGTCAAAAAGAAAATGGAAGATCACTTGTAAAAACCAAAACCCATATTTGAGAGGTAAGTCAAATTGATCACCTCTTCTTCAATGAGCGGTGTGATGGAGGGAACATTTGTCATCTAAGTAGTCCAAAATGACCAGCAATGATAAGCAGTACTGTGCATTCCTAAGAGTACTTACACAACCTTGACTAGCTATGAGAATTATTTAATATGATCAGTCATTTTTTTCTCCAGAACACCCATACGTTAAGAGTTTGCAAATGTTATCCTGGCACTGCCAGTAACAGATTCACATTGACCTCAATATGTCACCAGAAAGGTTTTCTGGACATTCTTTTGTTTTCCATATGGCATCTCAGTGTATGGGAAAGGCAAGTATTCTGTTATTTCTTTAGTCAAGCAGAGCATTCTTTTTTATGGTTACAAAATATTTATTCATGTCACATTAGTTTACAAAGTAGTATTTATTTTGCACCAAATAGTCCAATGAAACAAACTTTCGGTTTGATGAATGGTGGCTGGATTGAAAAGCTGAATTAGACGAGATCAAATTTACTCTGTTGCAAAAAGTAGATATTAATTGCATTTATTCAGTCTGATCGTTAAACCACTTGTGAATCCTGCAGTCGGAATTACGAATTAGCACAGCTGAGTCCAAAGGATATACTAATGTATATATGGATGTGTACTTATGTGTGCCTTGGAGTGTGCTTTTGCTTTTTGTAGTTGTGATCTGTGGTGTGACTCTAGGGAAATGTCACGAAAATGGAGATTACCCCGCTCTACTTTAGATTATGTACAGTTTACATATTTCACAGCTTTTAAACTCAAACACCAAAGAGATTGATTACATTTTCTCTAGTGCAATTCTTATCTATTGTACACTCAGAACCTCTAGCGAGTGGGTCAGGATGACTGTCACAGATCTCTCTCTCTGGGAAAAAAAAAAAAAGAAGAAAGAAGAGTTCTCAAGTAGCACACTAAAAGTCCCTCCTTCTCTAACCTTTGTTCTACCTCTCTTTGCAGACATTTTATGACGAGAGCTTGAGGTTTCACTTGTGAGGAGAAAAGTCATCTCATCTGCTCAGCTGGAGGGGCAGCAGACAAGTACAGGATCGGAGGTGGTGCGTGCAACCCACCCTGCAGAGTGGCGAGAGCCAGGTGAACAGCCGCAGTGGGTATCCCCGTGCTTCGGATAAAGTCCCCTCTCCCTTCTGCTCCCAGCTTTAGCTGAGACCCAGGCAGGCACAAGCTGCTCATCATTACCCTGCTGCCATGTTTGCTGGTATGGAGTCAGTCTTATCACCGACTAGTGACAAGTAAATGGTCTGTAGTGGCATGTGCGTGCAGGGACAAGTTTCACAGGTGCCAAAAGCATACCTGGGGTAAGACAGCTACTGTTTTCTGGGCTGCAAGTGTTAAAACCGACACCTGCGTGCTCCTGGTTGGAACAAGTTTGCTGGATAAATGGGAAAGAAGGAGTAGTACCAAATGTTCAGTTAAGGGAGCATTGTCAATGTGAAGAACATAAGAAAAGTTTTAAATTCTTAAACTGTTCATTACAGTACTTCAACTTTTATTTGCACTATTGAAATATCAAAATCTCAATCTGATATCCTAAAAACAAAACTTTTTTTTTCTAATTTTGTGATTTTGTTTACAAAACAATGCTTAAGAAGAAAAGGGTAAAGTGATTTTAACTCAAGACTTAATCTTACATATTCATATTTCATCCAAATAACTTCTTTTGTTCATAAAAGAAAATATTATCCAGTTCAATCCTAACCATTTTCACATACTAAATACTCTTGGACTAGCCACTATAGTTTTTCCTGTACTGCTTCTATTCAGGTACTGGACAATAGTCAAGAAGTTCCTCCTGCTCTTCTACTTACTGATGTAAATCAAAAATATCTTTCATATAGTAAAAGGCATTACTCTAGTTTGTATGGCATTTGAGTTAGATTTTCAGAGAGAAAGTTTTACAGTGATTGTTGGGAAAAAAAGATTAGCAATATATCTTTGGGAGAAGCCAGTCTCGATACTACATTTGAACTGAATTTGCAACTGTTAAATTTATGTTATTTTTTAAATTGTTTTGTTTTGCAGTCTGGTTGGTTGACAAAGTCTAAAAGTTTCTTAAAAATCAGAAGGACACCTCCCAATATTTGAAAATGACACAATAATACTGAAGATGATTCAAAACAAGGACATGGTGTGTCAATAATCAACAGGTAATTTGCAAAAGTATCAGAAGTTCTTGAATATTTCTATTTAAATAAAACTAGGAAACACCAAACAGTTTGCAGGTAATACAAACTGTATTTCTACAAGTATTGTTCTCGTATGTCATCTTCGAAACCGCTTACTTGTTGACTCCAGATTTCTTTGTTGCAATATTTATAAACCTGCTCTCATGTGTCTTTTAAGAAAATGTGAATTAACCAAATAATGAAGTTAAAATTATAATCTGTTTGATAGCTGTTTGAATAGAAAGTCAAAAACTTGCTGTTATCCAGAGGCATGCCAGAGACTGCCTTCTTTTACCAAAATGTACTAGTTTTATTACTTGTAAAGATAAAGACTAATTAAACGTTACACAGCCTTTCAGTAATTCAAAAGCTCCACTAATGTGGAGTACCATCCTGTTGGAAAAGTTATGAGGCAAAGAGGTCTGAAGAATGAAGAGAGCCCAGCAAGTGCTCCCAGTGCCACCAAAGCAGCTCGCAGCTCCGTTTGCTACCATGCCCACAAGGAGCAGTGGCTGAACAGCAGGTCAGTGTGACACCCTCTGCCACTGTGGCGCCTGGCAAGAGTATTTGTCGGTGCTTTTAGAAACATAGCGATTCAAACTGCACATCTCATACATGAAATCTGACTGCTCAGAAAACTCTGAGAACCCTTCGACTCCAGTGTGGGAAAGCACTCAGGAACGGCATGGACAGAATTCACAGAAAACCCACGTACCACTAACTCTGCAAACCTATGGGCATGGATAAACCTTTGTGTCTTTCGATACCTGTTTTGGCTGTGAGCAGGTGGCATATATCAGGTCGCTCTTCCTGATGGATTCTGAGTTCAAGGTTCACGACATACCAAGGTCACTATGTGGCAAGGTGGAAAGTAAAGTTACAAATCACGCTGGGTTTCTTATCTTCCTGCCCAGCTGAACGTGTTGTATAGCCATTTTGACCAGAAGCTACTTCCCATTTCCTGCTATGGTTTTTACAGAAAGACAGGATTCCAGGCAGATCAGGTTGTGTGTATAGTCACATAGGCACAAATATATGTGAGTTTGTATACATATGTATGCATGTGTGCGTACATATATGTCTGTGTGTATGTAGTACGTACTCATGTACACACATTTTATATGCCTATGTTTGCAGTGGTCTGACTGCAGGAAGCAGGGGACTAATATGTGACTTCCCTGTGTGTTCCCCTTATTCTCAGTTTCCCTTGGACTAGCTGAGTCCCTCAGAACAGCAATGAGTTCGAAAAACTGTATTTCAAATACTTTTATCAGCACTGTATGGAGCGAAGCCCTAAATGAGTGGAAGAGAGTTTAACCCTCTTCTCCGTTCAGGTGGGTAAGGGGGGGGTCTAGGAGTGAAGCTGCTCTGACTGCCCCTGCATCAGCTGTCTGGCTCCCCAAGCGCGGGGGAACAAATGCTGCTTGAAAGGGGTTAAGTGGCTCATTTCTGAAGACATAATCGATAAAGGCAGGGATTAGGCTATCCCACTCAGGATGAAGTCTAAGGGCACAAGTTTAGCTGCAAACTGTAGGTTTATCCACCTGTCTGTGGTTGGTGTTTCTTAGAACAGTAAGTGATTGCCATACAGGGAGGAAGGGTTGGTTTTTTTCTTTAATTTTATATTTTGGTAAGTGAAATCAAGGTTGTTCAAGCTTAGTGCTGAGTTTCTGTAAATAGAAGTGAATGAAGGGTTAAAACCTCATCCTAGGAGTTTGGAATGACATTTGAGCATGAAAAGCAAGATTCATTTAAATGTGAACCTTTTCAAATGATATTTTCTGTGAACTGGTGCCAACTCGATTACAGAAACGGCTTTTGTACTCATCTGGTTAGTAAATTGCCTGTTTGTTTTAAATCTAATACAAATGCTTAAATTTAGTGACATGCATATATTGTATATATTCGTTTGCTTTGAGTATTGGTGATTCTGTCATTCTTAAACAGTCTGTTCTGGGAAATAATGTTAAGGAAGAAAAAAAGTCCTTTACTTAAGAACTCTTTAGAAGGGTTGCACACAGCAGGAATATGCAAAACAGAATTCATTTTTTTAATATATATTACAACTATTAAAGGATCTTAGTGTTAGGCCCTACAAAGGACTAAACTTTCTTTAGACTCTCCCCCTTATATCTCTACAGTAAGGGGAAATAGCCTGTTAATGAGAATCCAAGTCACCATAAAAATGCTGATATTTATTCCCCTACATGAAAGATCAGTGATTCTGTGACTTGCTGATATCCAATTTGATAAGTCGTGTAGTCCTCATGACGTTCAACACTGCTGCTATGGGTTACATTCAGAGAGTGACTGGTAGTGGAGCAGCTTGCTGGCATCTGGATGTGATGAGAGGTCATCCAGCAATGCCATGCCAAGTGAGGTGTCTGTGTGTTCACTGCAGAAAAAAATGACTTTGTTGTCTTGTCAAGAAACAAAAAGGCTCAGGGTATCATTCACATGGAAGAAAGAAAAGGCTTTATTAAAGGAATCATAGGAACTTCAGTCTTGCTTTTAAAGCCTTTCTAAAGGAGGCAAAGAATTTTTTTTTTTTATAAAATACAGCCAGACCATGAATTTGAAAAAACTTTGTTGTTTCTCAGTAACAAATACATCAATAACCCATAATTAAGTCAGGCTTAGTTGTCTTATGCCCTTCCAGAGTATAAAGGATATTAACAACATTTAAGCTTCTAAAAGCTGTGGGTCCTGAAAATCTGTTTCATTCTTTGGAGCTGCAGGAATCAGTGGGGATTTTCATCAAGAAGATTGTACACAGTTATATCTCACATATGAGTTCCCTGAATAGAAAATTGTTTTTCCTGAAAACACTAACTATCAAAAACCTGTGATATGAGATGAGGATGGTCTTTGAGTAATCATTGTATAGATATGATGGAAAGAGGTGCATACATCCTACAGACATGCTCTATTCCTTATTTCAGCATACCATTGCATAGATTGTACCAGTAAATGGGTATAGAAATAGCTTTCCTTGAACTCTGTCAGCTAAATGCAAATATGGCACAAAATCTTTTCTCCAAAGAGTTAGGTTCATATTTATGTGAACTGCTTAACTCCAATTTCCTTGTTCAGTATTTCTTTGCCAGAAATAAAGTGGATTCCATCAACAAGCTGAGATATAAATCTTGAATGACTGAGACCTTTGGGAACTGGTTGGAATAATGGATTGAATGTCATCTGTGTACGCAAAGTTGACAGAATCTGTCAATCTTTAGGAAAGCTTGGATGTGTGTGTGTTTACCTGTGTGTCTAAGGTGACGGTACTGTGAGAGTCGTTAGTTTAAGTGACAGCATATTTGGATCATTAATCTGGCCCCTCATTCTTACAGTGCCTACCAGATTTCAAGGCAACTGAGGGAACAGTCACTTGTTCCATTTGGAAAGAGCTGGAGTAGTTTAAGTATCTTAAGAGCCATTACTCCCATGCAGAAGGTGTTTGCTTCCATAAAATAGTCCTCTGGGTGTGTCTTCGTGCACCAAAATGCCCAAATTTGCATTTTGGCTTACACCTTTTTGACTTAATTTGATTGCACTGGTGCAGATAAGACACTTCTGACTTTCTGTTTTGCCAGCTGAGTTTTGTCATAACTTCCAGCTCAGGAGTGGTGACTGGTAGTCACTCTTGTTTGCCTGGAAAAAGCGTCTATCTGTCTCCAGAGTAAACATGGGAGTCAGATACCTGGAGAAGCTGAGAACTTCAGAAAGCTTTAAGAGAAAAGGATTTTCGGAAAAGTGTTCTTTCTGTTGAGATCTCAGCTGAGAATCTCCCCCGCTTCCCAGATGAAAGTATCCTGAAACAGAATAAGCGTGAATCATGCTGCTCATCTTAACAGGTATCCTCATCCCTGCTGCCTAGGGCCAGCGCTTGAGAGACTGTAATATGCACCAAGAATGGGCATTCTCAGCACGTGTCTTCACCAAGGTGTATAGATACTGCTACATGAGCATGCCTGTTGTAAGTCGAGCACACTGAACAGCATGTGGTGGAAACCATCGCAGAGCTTCTCCATGTACCGCAAAACCACTGGTTTCACTTCTGACACTGTCAGCAGCCCTCTTGCTCTTCTCTGGGCTTCTGCTCTTATGACCTGGAGGTAGACCTATACTTTGCCAAAGGTCACCCTTGATTTTTTGTCCTGTTAGAGGAGCACAGAAGACAATTTGGTCCTACCCAGGAAAGCATGATTATCCCACCTTCCAGCACATAGCACAAGAGACAGAACAGGGATCTGGCAGCATTCCAGACCTGAGCGTAAAGGGAGCAGAGAAGGAAGAGGGTGAGTGACTCCCCCCACTCTCTATTCTGGCAGGGGATGCTTATCTGACAAAAACACTTTGTTGCCTTCTCGCATACTTTCCCTCTTTCCCTCTCTCTTTAATCCCCAACTGTGCTATCTGACCTAGGTCAGCCAGCTTTCTTTATCCCTGATTTTCTGATGACTATTTGCTGTTTGAGCTCAGCTAATAATTGATTATATTATGTTAAAATGATGGATAGTTCTAGGCGGATGAAAAGCAGGTAGATATTTGTTGCCGCTTTCATAGTTAGCATTCAAGGACAGCCTACTGCAAGCTTCACTGGAGCCAGTGCAAGGGCTTTTCTGAGAACTGGTGAGGGAGCTCCCTCCTTCCAAAGGAGAACATTTGTAGAGGAACTTTCTCATTCCCCAAATAAAAATAAAAGTCTTAAAGAATGCAAATAAATAGATTTTATATTATTAACTTTATCTGTTTTCTTGAGGTTTATTTTGCTGTACTATTTCTCTGAAATTGGACCCCCTCGATATCTTGTGGTCTATCACTGTCAAGTGAATTACTTACTTCATTGCAGCTTTTAACACTGAATTTCTCGCACAAAGGAGATGTCGAATGTATTGTCTTTTCTGTGTTATGTTATTTAGCTTTATGAATAAATTGAAAGGTATAATGATCATCTTTGGTATTATAGAACAGAAGAAAAGTTCTGGGAGAAAGAAATAGAAAAGTTAAATTATTTTTTTTCCATTGCTAACAATTCATATTATATTAATGAAAATCCTCACATGCACCAGTGTCCTTAAAATTCAGGCTTGCAGATGTTTTTTCTGTATAATTCCAGAGCACATAAAATGATTATTGTACTGCAGTTTAATATCTGAACATTAGCACAAGCACAGGAAGCTTGAGGATTCTAGAGGGAAATCCTAATGCATTTACTATGTCTCAGTTGAACAACTTATACTGTCCCTCAGCTACTGGATAGTTTCCCACAGCTGGTAGACAGCAAACCTAGACAGAACTCCATAAACATCGATCATTTATTTCACTGCGAAGTTAGCTCTCTTAGTTTAAATTGCAGATGACATTGATTTGAGCCAACCTGACAAAATTTGCAATGAAGTAAATTATGGACTTTCATCTCTTCAGCTTCAAAGCTCATCTGTAAAAAGTGGGCAGGTGGAAAAGAATAGCTCTTCTGGAATTAGTCCATTTCAATAAAACAGTTGGGTCTAAACTGTCCCGCAGGAGTGTGCCAAGATCTTGGTTTCCCAGAGGATGGGTTAGTTCATGGGCCCTTATCCTCATGTCTTCACAGATATGGAGTCAGACCACGCGTCATGTCTCTCATTTTAGACTTTTCTCCAAAAATTTAAGACATGTACTGGAACAGAAAGCAAATCAAAATGTTGTGGTATATAGTTTCCCTAAAAGGGTTGGGTTTATGTTTAAATTTTCATTCTGAATGTACATTTTAAAATGAATTAAGGAAGCTAAAGTCTTCCAAGCATTTCAGTTGGCTTTAGTGGTCTAAATTTCCCGTACTTGGGAGTAAGTATTGTACCTAACTGCTTGAGTTTTGCTTTTTATTTAGCCCAGAAAATACATTACTGATTGCTTTCTAACCACCTGTTTTTAGTGCTCAGTATCTGACTTGCTAAAGACAACGGCAAAGGTCTTCATGAATTTGCTGAACCCCACAACCTTTTTAGGCTGTATGGAACCAATTAGGTCTATTAAGAAAAAGATATTTTTGTACATCTTTTTAGCCATCTTAAGTAAGAAATATTGGAATAAAATAACCAGTTTCTAAATTAGAGCAAATATTTGAAACAAGTTTAGTAACTTGGATTTCACTAGTGCTCAGTTACACAAATCATCTAAAAATTTAAAGCTAAGGGTTAAAACTGTAAGTTAAAGGAATAAGTTAACAATACAAACTGTCGTGACTGAAGGATATCAAACATCTAAAAAATCACTATTAGATAAGTCAGAGAACTGACTGTTCTCTAACCTAGTCTGTTGGTATTCTCAAAGGAGGTAATCATTATGTAATTATTTTCTTGAGACAGACAGCATCATCAACCACTTTTCTATGAATTTTATGACATGCTAATTTCCCATCTGTCCCAAGTAATATAGACTCTACACTTTAGTTCATTCACCATAATTTCATAGCAAAATTGCAACAACGAAATGTCTGTTCAGTCCTTCTGAAGGTTAGGTATAGATGAAAATGTTCATGCTGTATTGGAGGAAACATTCCCTCTCAAACATGTCTCTAGCATCAGTTATCAGTGCCTTCATGTTGACAGTCATCAACAAAAAACACTTTCTTGGTATGGAAATCCAGGCCCAGACGCTTACAGGATTTGTAATACTTATCCATAGCAACTTCAGCAGGTGCAAACAGATGGCTGACATTTCTGTTAGGCCATAAAATGCAGAATACTACTGTCCTGCTACGCCTAACTGGAATCAATTAAGTATGAAGCAGGATATCAGGCTGTGAATCACAAGTCATTTGTTTCCTGTAAATTGCCTAGTTTGTTGGTTTTTTTTTTTAATGCTTCATTTCATGGAAGCCCCAGGGATGGCAGGAAAAGCAGCAAAAGAGGGAGGTAAGTTCATACTCGAAGCAGTTTGAACTTAAGTTGGAAAGTGAGCTTCCCTGTTAAAAATCTCTGAGAATAAAGCTAGTTTGTGAGGTTACTGCCATACCCCACCGTAGTACGGGGAAAACCGGGGGAGGCGCGCTCGCGGGTGCTGGGGAACGGTCTGGAGTAAACTTCACGATCTCAATGTGAGTATGGAAGCTTCTCGTTTATTAACAAAGAAAGCAGTAGTTATATAGGCTATGCATATGTTAATCGCGCGCCCCGATCGCACTTGTGATTGGTCCATAGGTTTACATATTCAGAGCCGTGACCGCCCCCTCCCCTCCCGGACGTAGTTTTGCTTCCCGCGAAGCAGGCACCACGAGGTTCTTTGTTCTGCTCCGTGCAAGGGGAGTGCAAGGTCGCTAGCTCTGGGCTTAACCCTTGCTCAAAGCCTGGGTTGCTCAGACTGCTCAGTGACTGACACAGGATCGTGCCCCTTCTCACTCAACCAAACCTCCACAATTCCCCCTTCTTGTTTGTGAGCAAGCCAGGCCTGATTCACAAGTTTCATTAACGCTTTCTGCAAACAAGAAAATAAACATGGTAACATTAACAATATAACTGCAATCACAAGAACTCCTGTAAGAACCATTTTTACCAGTTCCATCACCCATCCGATTTCTCGGCGAGGTGTGGTTTTACTGATCGGCTCGGCACCCAAAGTGGTCCCTGGTCAGTGGCCACGCACATATATCCCCGGCCACTAAGGATCACTGGCACCGGTCCTTTCCACTCCCCTGTAGCAGGTTCCCGATAAATCACCTGTAACTGAGGTATAATGGTGTTGTTATTAAATTTCAACTGCTGGTGATGTACAACAACCGGTGGTTCTTCTCGGTCCCCTGTTAAACACAGAAAATTCAAAGTAAACAACACTTTATGCAACCGCAATGTTGGATCAGTATCTACCTCCTTCTGTCTCCTTAAATATTCCTTTATGGTTCTATGGGTGCGTTCGATGATCCCTTGACCTGTCGGGGAGTGTGGTATACCAATAACATGTTTCACTCCCCAGCGTGTTCAAAATACACGAAACTTTTGGCTGGTGTATGCTGGCCCATTATCTGTTTTGATCTGTTCTGGCACCCCCATAATGGCAAAACACGCCAACAAATGTTTACAAACCTGTTGCGCCTTTTCTCCGGACATTGCAGATGCCCAGATTAACCTCGAGAAGGTATCTACTGTGACATGTACATATTTTTGTCTCCCAAACTCTGGAATATGTGTTACATCCATCTGCCATAGCTCAAGTGCTGCCAAGCCCTTCGGGTTTACACCAATACCAATGCCTGGTCCCTGAGCCCCACACCTCGGACATGCCTGAACAATAGATTTTGCTTCATTTTCTGTTATTCCAAATTGTCTCTGTATTCCTTTTGCATTTTGATGGAAATGCTCATGACTTTGTCTAGCTTGTTGAAATTTGTCTAAAGGAGGAATATGGCAAGCAGGGCTAACTAGAGAGTCTGCCACCTGATTGCCCTTCCCCAGACCAAGATCCCATTGATGACTCCGCACATGTATTATGCAACAAGGCGCACTGCGTTGTCGCATAATAGACCGTAATTGCAAGAATAACTGCCCAAGGCGGGGATTTTGTGTGTTTCGGAGCAATGCCTCCTCCAATCGTGGGATGACATCTGCTATGTACATAGAATCTGTGACTATATTTATAGCCCCATCCAGCCAATTTGTCAAGGCCCAGCCTACGGCAGATAGTTCCAGAGTCTGTAAGGTATCATTGGTCTGACCATACAGCATGTGGTGTACCCAATCCCCTTTTTCCTGCCACACACACACCGCTTTGCGCTGTTTCTTTCCCGCATCTGTATAGACCGTTAACCCTTCCACTATTGGTGTTTTCTGTACTTTAGATTTTTCTATCCATTGATTTTTCTGTAATATCTGCCATAATTTACCTTTCGGTTGCTGTGAATGGACTCTTCCTTCGTACCCCAAAAACGCCTCCTGAATGGGTCGAGAATTGCGGAACCACCATTCTAGGTCTACAGCATTAACAGGAATACTAATGTCCGCTGGATCCAGTCCTGTTAATTCTACAGTCCTAGATCTACCCTTTCTCACTAGTTCCCCTATGGCTTCTGGTCTAGTCTGTATGCTTGTCTTTGGTTGTACACTAAGAAATACCCATTCCAACACCCAAAAAGCTTCATCTTTATCATGGCATTTGTAGTGGCATTGGTTGTAGCCCTGGGGGAGTTCCCCCTTTTTGTTTTGCCACTGACAAATGACACCACAAACCATATTTTCACTGTTAATTACAAGCAGAGACACAGGTAGTTCACGAATGCGTCGCGACGACCATGCAGTTTGTAATTTGGCGATGATTGACCGCAACGCGCTTTGTTGAGTCTCAGACAGCTGTATGGTGTCAGCAGGGTGTGATCGTCGCAGCAGTTTGGTGAGGGGGGCAATCTCGGTGTTCGAGATACCGACACAGTTACGGACCCACTGAATATCTCCGAGAAGTGTTTGTACATCCTTCAGGTTCTTCAAATCTGTATGTAGCTCCACCTTTTGAGGCCGGATTTGAGCATCCGAAATTGTCCATCCTAAGTATTTCCAGGGATCAGTTCGTTGAATCTTTTCTGGTGCAATCATGAGACCTTTCTCCGCCAACGTTGTTGTTAGTTTGTGGAGACTTTCTTCTGAAAAAGGATCGGCCTGACATAACAAAATATCATCCATATAATGATAGATGATAGTCTGTGGCCATAGCTGGCGCAATGGTTTCAGTGCCCATGCCACATAAAGCTGACATAACGTAGGTGAATTTTTCATGCCCTGCGGTAGAACTACCCATTCATACCTTTGAGCTGGTTCCGCTTTGTTGATAACAGGAACAGAAAAGGCAAACCTCATGGTGTCCTGAGGATGTAAAGATATGGTGAAAAAACAGTCCTTCAAGTCTACAATCAATATATGCCATCCTGCTGGTAACATGTTAGGTGATGGAATACCTGGTTGCAATGCTCCCATTGCTTGCATTTGCTCATTAATTTTCCGTAAATCATGTAATAATCTCCACTTTCCACTTTTCTTAGGGATGACAAAAATGGGTGTATTCCAAGGACTAACTGAGGGTTTGATATGTCCTGCTTTTAACTGTTCCTCCACCAGTCCCTTAGTAATCTGCAGTCGCTCTTCAGTCATAGGCCACTGGTCAACCTACACAGGCTCATCTGATAACCAAGTCAAGGGTGGATTGGGCGACTGCTCTCCAGCGGCCATTATCAAAAATGGGTGGTTGTAAGAACCGCACCAATCTGACTTAAAACATCTCGCCCTATGAGTGCTTCCAAAACCCCAGGCAAGGACAAGACATAAACTTTCAAAGTTACACGCTGTCCCTCTGGAAAGTGTAAGGTCACAGGGTGATGACTAACAGCTGTCATAGAATTCCCGCCAACGCCAGCAATGTGTGAATCAGGTGTTTCTAGTGTCCAATTACTTGGCCAGACGCGTCGACTGACAATGGTGACGTCGGCACCTGTATCCAACAAGGCCTGTACCTTTATATGAGTGTTGTTCTGAGACATTGTGATTGACATATTTGGTCTGTTGTCCATTCTCGTGGTAAAACATACCGCTGGTCCTGTGGAGCCAAATCCACGATCTCCACGGTAGGTAGTCGTATTAGCACCTTGTTGATAGGCAGAAAGGGGGATTATTTGTCCAACTCGACTACCTTTTGGCACAAACATAGGTGGATTAAGCGTATACATCATAATATATACGATCCCGGTATAGTCTGCATCTATGATTCCTGGAAGTATTATAAGTCCTTTTATACCAGCAGAAGATCGTCCTAACAGAAGTCCTCCCATGGGATCGAAATCCCCGCTTAGCGGACCCTGTACATTAGTAGGGACCTTCTGTACTTCTTGACTTCGCAAGGTGACATCTACTGTAATTTCCACGTCGAACCCCAGGCTTCCTCGGGTTGCTGGTTGGTGCTGTTGTAAAAAACCTTTGGTTCGTATGATGGGTTGACTTGTTTCCTCACGCGGCCCCTCTCCGCGCTCCTTTGGAAGTTTCCCTGACACGCCTTAGTTGAATGATTATTCCTCTGGCAGGTATCACACCAGACAGCAGCTCGGCAATCTTTTCTGACATGTCCGTTCTCTCCACATCGATAGCAATTTACTTGAAAGGATTGTCCCGCTCGCGTTGGTTGTCGTGTCCCTTTTTGTTGTACCAGCGCTGCCAAAGGTTGAACCACCTCCTTAACAGCACTTTGCACAGCAGCAGCAACAGCATTGTTAGCTCTCTGCATATCAGCACGTTCGACTCGCTTCACCATTTCTTCCACTCCTGCACCTTTAGGTAAGCTAGCGAGCAACTGTTTAGTTTGTCTGTTTGCGTTATCAAAAGCCAGGATCTTTAACATCTGCTGCCTGTTATCCTCATCAAGATCAGGATGATTCATTACGGCTTCCCATAGTCTATTAATAAAGTTCTCATATTTTTCCGTAGCTCCTTGAACCACCGATCCGAATGATGGGATCGCGGAGCCAGGCAAGGCTTGGAATGCTTCAAATGCAAGCTGTGTAGATTTTTGTAGTACTACTGCTGGTAACTGTAACTGTGCTTGCACCGTAGAATAAGCTCCTTGGCCTGTGAGAATATCCATAGTAACTCCATGTAAAGGATCATTTGGATCGTTCATTCTCCGTGCAGCTTCATTGGCTGCTCGTTGTGCCCATTCTGAACCCCACAACAGGAACTGAGTAGGTGTCAGCAACAGTTTCATTAAATTTCGGGAGTCATGCGGGCATAAAAGATCCGCAGAAAAAATCCAGGAGACTATATTCCTTGTAGCATCTGATTTTACTCCATACTGGGTAACTGCAGCTTTTGCTTGTTGGAGAATTTTCCAATCATGTGGTTCCCAAGTAGCTACTCCATTCTGTTGTAGCACTGGAAAAGCTCCTACTCCTCCTAGATTTGCTGCTGTACTCCAGTGTCCTTCTAATATGGCATCACGAATCACCCCACTCCACCTCGGTGCCCTAGGTGCAGGTGGAAGCGGAGCATCCCTGGAGTTGTCTTTGTTTTGTAATCCAGGAGCGGATGCTCTTAATTCGGGTCGCTGTACCTTTAAATCCTGCAATTCCCGCAAAACCTGTTGCAGGAGACTCGTGACATCCGTTTCTAGGTTCCCACGGTCAGGTGGTGTGGATCTTGATTGACAGGGCAAGGGCGGAAGGGGCGGGTACTCCGGCGGCGCAGAGGGGATGAGCCCGCCCGCCTCTCCGCCAGCCAGCGGTGCAGCGTCCGGAGGGGCTGACCACCCCTCCCCCTCCTGTTTCCGCTCCCTTTGCCACGCGGTCCTAGGAGCGCCACGTGGTTCTTTGTTCGCAGCCTCCTCCTCTAAATTCTTACCGCGCCATTTCTCCCGGGAGCTCGCCGCTTCTACCGCCGTACGGACCTCAGCCACGGATGGCTTTATGTTTGCCGACATGCCCTTAACCGCCAGTAACCCGAAGAAACGAGCCAGAACCCCAGGTTTCTCTGTTTTAGCGGGGGGGTTGGGCTCCGGCGGCGCCGACCGCATCTCAGCAGCCGCGCGGGCGACCTCTCCTTCTGCCCTCATATTTTTTAAAGTCTCTATCACGTTTTGCCAGAGTTCACGCACCTCCTTAATTTCTTCTTCCTCGGGGTCCCTCTCAACAGTCTTTTCCCACATAATGTCTCCCACTTCTTTCCATTCCTCCACAGAAAATACAAGCGCTGTGTCTTTAAAATGTCCCCAGCGCTGGCCCAACTTTATCAGCTTAATTAGCTGTTTCTCCACTGTCTTGCTCCCTCTCTTACAGAGGATATCTGCAAGCAGCATGACTGCAGCCTCTATTTCCATGGCTGCCCTTTTTCCAGTGTCTGCTCTGCCCTTTCTTGAACCTGAACAGCACCTGAACCCTGGGAGCTGGGTGGCCAACCCTTCCAGTGTCTGTTCTGCCCTATTTGACCCGAACATCACCGCTCCCAGTCGTCTTTTTCCCAACACCTCCTTTTCGCTGCTTACCGCAGTCTCGGAGAGAGCACGCCGAAGGGAACCATCCTCTGCTACCAGTTGTAGTACGGGGAAAACCGGGGGAGGCGCGCTCGCGGGTGCTGGGGAACGGTCTGGAGTAAACTTCACGATCTCAATGTGAGTATGGAAGCTTCTCGTTTATTAACAAAGAAAGCAGTAGTTATATAGGCTATGCATATGTTAATCGCGCGCCCCGATCGCACTTGTGATTGGTCCATAGGTTTACATATTCAGAGCCGTGACCGCCCCCTCCCCTCCCGGACGTAGTTTTGCTTCCCGCGAAGCAGGCACCACGAGGTTCTTTGTTCTGCTCCGTGCAAGGGGAGTGCAAGGTCGCTAGCTCTGGGCTTAACCCTTGCTCAAAGCCTGGGTTGCTCAGACTGCTCAGTGACTGACACAGGATCGTGCCCCTTCTCACTCAACCAAACCTCCACACTCCACCTCTGGTGTTATGTTCCTTCTCGTATGACCTCCTGGACTCCTTTTTAAAATATGCTGGATCAATTACTTATGCTGTGCTTATGTGGCTAAAACAGAATCAAAACAAATAACAATGACCTTTCTTGCAATTATTTTTCTGAGCTTGATCGTTTCACTAATGCTCTAAGAATAGTTGTATCACGACAACTAATGGATGCAGAAGTCTGCAGCAGAAGTAGCTTCAAGGGATGTTTAAGAGCTTTTTAGCTAGCTTTGGGAACTCGGAGTCTAATATTTAGATAGAACAAAATTGCTGTAAACAGAGGCAACTGAGTGGAAAAAGGACAGAGGGCAGAAAAAACTTTGAATGTGAAATGCAAAATTAAAACAAAGAGGAAAAGGTTATTAAGAATCTAAAAATACCTTCACTATTTTACTTCCTAGTTCTGTTTTGTATAGTGAAATGTAAGAGGAAGGTGCAAATATGGTAACAGACATTTCATTTCACATCACGCTCCTGTATTATGTCTTCAGTTTTCTCCGAGTCAATCACAGTCCTTCGCTAATTACTGCCACAAAGCTGAATAAATGGCAAAGGGAAATAAGCAACATTTGTGTATAGGGTGAGTGTAGTGACATTATCTCAAAAGAATAAGTTGACGTGACAGTGTTTTAAATATGAGCTGGCAACTCTAGTGAGCTTGCACTGCCTGTTTTTAACCTTTAATTGGTGAGAATGCTGTGAATAAAGATGAACTTTCTTTACTTCATATTTATTTTTTCAGTGTCTTCAAACTGGAGCTGTCATCATTGATGTTTTGAAAAGTTGTCCAGTTTCCCAGTGCTTTCTTAGGTTCCTATTTGTCACCTCCTGTGGCACGGGGTTGGAACTAGATGATCTTTAAGGTCCCTTCCAACCCAAACCATTCTATGATTCTATGATTCTTCCAGTGTGGAAGAGAGGAGGAGCAGTCTTTTCTCGTGTTACCCAAACAAGGAGAATTTCATAGTCTAGAAGATTCAGAGTAAAAAGAAAATTCACAGATGTTCATATTCAAAGACTTGTACGCTATTCACGCACCTTTCAGGTAGCCTTGCGCTACCTCAGTCTCTAGCCTCCATTAGTTGACCTCCAAAATATAAGTCATGGAGAGAACACATTGATTCCAAAGGATGTGATCAAATCCATAGAAGTTGTTGCTGAGCATAAGTGTTCAGATCTATATTTACAAAACTTCCTGAAAAGCAAAGAAATTCTAGTAAGTATTCTCGTTTGCTTTCTCCACTCCTGTCCTCCCTGTGCCTCAAGCCACAGGATTTACTGAGCTTGGGGAGTATATCTATGATTTGAAAAACACAGGTTTAGTGGCTGAATGAATCTTTGCATCCTAAAAGAGCAGCTCAGCCCTGTAAGATGTAACAGTTCAGAGCTCTTTAGTTGTCTCGGTATTGCTTTAATAATCCTGCATTAACTTCGACGCATACTTTGCCATTCACTGGTGTAGGGTATAGAAGCCTGATCTGCCACCCACCCACTTATTCATTCACCTAAGTATTAGAATTTTCAGATTAATTATTAAATTTCATTTTTCCCTAACTGCCACGACTAGCCAAGGGAGGAATGTTTTAAAATTTTATATTCAAGAGAGAAAAATATTAAAAATGAGCAAAAACCAGATTCATTCCAGTTATCTTTTTGTTTTGAGCCAAACTGAAAAATCAGTTATTTGCACAACCAAGAAATGTTTGCTTTCCCATGATTTCCTTACAAAACAAATAAAATATAACAAATACAAGTGAGTCTATATAACCAAGTAGTTCAAATCAATACTCACAGAGGAAAAAAACAAGTTTTATGGTGTATGTGAATTGATGTCAGTTAAACCCAAGGAATTTTTACATACTCCCAAGTAAAAACACCACATATGGTTTCAGTTTATAGGCTCTATGCTGTTAAAAAAAAAATCCAACTTTTTCCTGTCATCTTTTTTTAGGAGAAGTAAGCTGTAAGTTACGTTTGTCAAAGCTAAATCCTATGTTGGAAGCACACAATGAAAACATAAAATAAATGGCAAGAAATGAATACAGAGACTCATAGTCTGCCTCTCATGAATACTTTTAAATATGTATTTCCACTTACTTTCTCCAAAGTTAGAAAGAGCAACGAAAATAAAATAACGAATTTCTTGTTACCAGGTGGGCAGCTTTTGCAATGGAATTTGGAAGTAATTTATGTGATGGAACTGGCAAGATACACACCTGAGATGAGATGGAGACACCGGGGATCTCTGAAGGAAAGTGATATAAATGTGAAGTAAAAATTAAAGAGGGGAAAAGGAAATGAAGATAAAAAGATTTTAAATACCTGAGGGCAAGGTAAAAGGTAAGTAAAGGCCTCAAATTCATTGCTGTGTACTCTATTAGCGACAAAGGACCCAAGTAATATGATCAGAGTGAGTTTTTTAAAACCAAAAGAAAATATCAATATAAATTTGTTTCTGGCAGAGAAAACATGCTCGTAGGACAGAGGTTCTTTTCCATCACTCATTTCTGAATGCCAGCATTCAAACTGGAAATTTAATAGGACAGGATGTCTTATTTGTGAGTCCTAGGGAAGAGCCATATTCTGCAGAGAAAATGCTACTTTACTTTCAGCTGGGGGAGCTAACTTTTAACTCTCCAAAAAGAGACCATGGGATACTCATGGAAGGTATCCATACAGTGTCCCCAAGCATGTGCCTTTTCTGTATCTGTGCTTCTACCTTTGGTTTTTTTGTTGCTATTGTTGATGTGCAATCTCAGCTTGCTGCTTTGCTATATTCAGGTCGCTGGTATTATTATACCACCTTCCTTGGGTGTTTGCTGCACCTTTTACTGGCAGCAGAGTGAACAGAAATTATAATTCTGACATTAATTAGCTGAGAATCTGTGCATTATTGGAGAGGGGAGATAACATATTTCCAGAAAATCCTTCGAAGAGAGGGATTTTGAAAGCTCTGTCATGGCTATTGGATTTAAACCCCGAAAAATAAAAAGGTAGCTGGGACATCTGAACATTTCAGAAGGTGAGAAAGCCATTATTAATAAAAGACTAGCTAGAGTGGCTAAGAAGCAGCCTGGTGGGTACAGCAGAATGGAGGGAGTTGGTTGAGGGTCATTTTATCACTTTGGCAGAGCACTCACTCTGTTCTAGAGATACTGACAGAACCAGAAAGCTCCTAGAGCAACTCTGCTACAAATGAGTGCGTAATAAGCTACCGTCCGTGAGATGTGTTAAAATTCTGATGAAAAGCAGAATGATGTGGTTATTTATACCCTAATTGCACAACAGGAAGTGGAGATATTTATGAATGATTTCTAAGTCTAAATCAAAGAGAATTTAACAATCCAAACCATAACTAGCCATGAATGAGTACAGCAGATAGGCTGAGTAGAGCAAAAATTAGAAGACAACAACAGAGACTGAAATAAGATGTTTGATGTCGCCAACAGCAAAAAAAAGGCTGAGATCCTGACATGCAGAAAAGCGAGTGCCGGGCAGATGAAAAAATTCAGTGAAGCACATATGAAAATAAAGAACTGTTGAAAGTTATTTGTTCAAAATGTAAAAGAGAACTATCTCCACTAAAACTCGACCATCTCCACTCAGAATTAAAAGAGAAAAGCATAGAAAAGCAGCAAGTTTAAGTAGGGTACAAGTAATGTTTCCTAAGTGGGTGAAGAGGTTGTTTCTGGCTCTATTGAAACTTGGCAATGGACACCTGATTTTTGTGTACAATCCATAAAAAAATTATTTTACTTGACATGTTCAGCTGAATAGTATAGACCTATGTTTTTTCCTCTTCTAGGAAATCTTATTGTATTGCACAGTATAAAATTATGAAAGAAATATCATAGCATTACCTTAAGAATTAAGGTAAGAATACATGTAAAAAAATATCAAAACATTAGTAAGAATTCAAGGTAGTGTATATTCACTTTAGCTTCAGTTACACTAGTGAAAAAGACAGCGAGCAGAATAACGTTAGATGTGGGAAAGGAGACGTGAACCAAGATCATCACAGGTAGAGATCAGACAGGTAGACCAACCATAAGCAATTCATAGCTGTATTTGTTACCTTAGATACGATAACACAACTTTGATTAGAAGTAACTACATTTACTTTGGTTTTATAGATAGTAAATTAGTAATCTATACTAATATGCTAATATGTATGCTAATATATACTAATATGTTACCATTCAAATAGCAGCTCATTCACCTTGCTATTTTTATCTAAACCTCATCCCTTGCTTTAATTCATTATTTGACACATATTACTGTATTGGACACTGTAATAATACCCAAATGTTTGGTAGATTCTGTGTACTGTTAATGCAGAATTTCTGGTCTCTTATATGTTTCTTTTCCCTTTTCATGTATGTTTGCAATGATTAATTCCTCCTCAATCTACTCTAATTCTTTACATTTTTTACATGGAGATTAGACTTTGAGGCTGTAATTACCGTGATCTTTAGTCCTCTTTCTGAACATAGGCAGTACTGCTGTGATTCTTCAATGACTTAGTAGATTTGCTTGAAATCCTCATCACTGGGTGTGCAATCCTATGCGCCAGTTCTCTCAGAATTGTTGGCTTGAGATTTTCCCATTCCTTTATCTCAGTGCATTCAACTACTTACATGGTTATTCTTTTTATCATGGTAATTTCCATTTCCATGACTTTGTTCCCACTGTCTCTCGTGCTCTCATCCCTAGCTCAGTTGTCCACACTGAAAACTGAGGCAACATATTCATTAATTTCAAGAATACACAAACCTCTCTGCAAAGATACTGACATCAGAAGGTCTAGTTTTATATGTTATCCCTCTTTACCTCTTACAGTCTTTCATACCAGTAGCCTACAATAAATTCTGCACCATCACTTTGTTCTTTAATTGTTCAATGCAGGGCACATAGTTCAATACCTCCACTTCATTTGTACTCGTCCTCCACCATGTCTCGGGTAACTCACTTCCAGCCTGATGCATTTCAACATTAATTGTTTCTTCATTTTGCTCCGTAGGTACCTGCAATTTCTATACAAACATTACTAACTTGTTTATATTATGATGGTTTTTCTCTCTCTGTTTCATTTCAGTGATGACATACACACCACTTTCTGCACCAAAGGGAAATAACAAGAATCTGGGGATAAACACAGCTTTGCTGGTCAGTTTTGGTTTAAACTTTTGTCAGTGTCAACAACAGCCTCCAGTTTCTCTAGCCCACAGTTATGCTGCAAGTTGAATCCACGTGATTTCTGCCGACAAAGTCTTCAGAGCAGGTGATTTGACTTTCTGCCAAGACATTTTAAAAGACTTTTTTTTCCCTTCAATGTAAGAAGAATTACCTAATAGTTTCTGTTAGTGCTCTTTTTCACATTATGGACTACATTTTGATTCAATCTGTGTCAAAGTATTTTTATTTGATAGGAAATAATACTTTGCACTTTGGTAGTATCTTCTGCTTGAGCAAGTCAACTTGCTTTACAAATATTAATTAAGCTTTCCAATGCTCTTTCTGATAGCAAAATGTAATTGTTTCCATTAGCACACGGGTTAAAGCAGACACAAAGAGAAGCCACAGAAGAGCTGCGTCTAAAACTCAGTGCTCTGATTTAGCTGCAAGACATTATTTGCTCTCTGGTTTAACTTGACGTAGCTGGGTTAGTGTTCCTCCAGTCGACATCAGTGTTGGTTCTTGGGTTACCTGCTGAGGTGAATTTCATATTATGGGATTTATGAGTAAATTATTCCTGTAGGGTTTGTTAAGCTTTCTCATAAGTTCAGATTTTTCTCTATCCATATTCAAGCACTACTGTATTTATTAGATGGTGTGGTCCTCGATCCCAGGAAACAGGACCAGAACCCGGAGGTTTCCAAGGGCTCTCGATGTACAGATTTGATCTATAAATACATAAAGGAAAAATGAGGGCCAGCAACAGTTCTTTCTCTTAAGTTCATTCTTCACCTCACAGTTATAAATATAATATAGAAACCAATCTAAAAAAACAAATAAAATGTTAGAGGAAATTATAAAATTTGGATAACCAACACATGGAACTCTGTACCTAATATCAAATGAGCAAACTGCTGTACGTAATAGTTTTCTCCTCCCTATCCCCATACAAGGCTCTACTCGTGTGAACTGGCAGATAAACAAACAAGCAAACCTTCCTGTACCCATAACCCTGCTCTCAAGCACCTTCTAATGATGAAAAGCTTTTCCTTGTTAACTGCTTAATTATCCAATTGAAAGTCTGTATAAGCCAAAATAATAGATTGCACTTTTTCATGTGCATGGGTTTTTTTCTTGTTTTAATTGAGTTTTTGGCAGGTAAAAGCGGTAAAGTTGGTATATTCAAAATATACCTCTGATGACATATCCTGGAATGAAAAGAAGTTAAGAGAAAAATAAAAATCCCACCATGCTGATGGTAGGGTACACCAGGTAAAACATGTTAATGTACCTTGATGATGATGCTGAGACGAATAAGAGGGAAAAATGTCAGTCAAGTCATTTTTCAAAAATATAGATGTAAAGGATTTTGGTCTGTGGAAAACTTAGATAGCAGTACCTAGTGAGTTTCATTACCTTTAGATTTATGCAGATGGTGAGTGGGTTTATTTCAGAGTGAAATTTTGGACTTATATGCCAGAAGTTCTCATACATCCTGGTTTTGGCACTTAGGAGCTTTTTTTAGGATATGGCCCTTATGGCAGGAATATAAAATTCATACTCATGTTGCATTGCAGACTATTGCACCAGACTTTCACCTTTTTCTACTTTCTACATAATGTGAGCAATTTTACTAATTTAATGGTATATTGTCGTGCTTTCCTATTGTTGGATAGTTACCTTCCACCATTTGTGGTCTTCATGAACTTAGATCAAATATTTTGGAGTGAGGTACTGGTCAGTGTGAGTAGGAGCATCACAAGATGGTTCATACAGTGCATAAGTCACCAGAATATTTTGAAAAATCATGTAAGTGGCTCCACAGTTATGTAAAAAAAACACATAGAAATGTTTTGTATCTATGAATTCTTTTTCTTACTAAGGAGCCACCCTTTGCCTATTTATGAATTTTTTGTTTACTCTCAGGTACTTGTTTTTCTCTGTTCTAGTCCAGTTGCTTGGGAAATAACTTCATAAAGGTTTTCTGCAGAAAAATAATTATTAGTAAGAAATGCAATAAGAGATTACATGTGGAAATATACACACGTTATGTTCTACCCATGTTTAAGTTCCCTATGTCTCTGCAAAGAGTATCACCTACATCTGATTATGGAGGCTTATTTGTCTCGCATCTTGTCTCGCATACTATACTGACTTCAAGTTTGTAATCAGATTGCTCATAGTTAGTGGGCAATCTACTCTGCTGATAATCAGCAGAAGGCGGCGGCTACATACTGGGAATTAGTTTACCCTTCAGAACGGTCTTTTAGCTGAAGATGGATTTATCAACAGCCTTTTGGAAAGACTAAATAGTAAAATTAGATGTCTGTGCTTCATTACTGTGCTTTAATCTCTCTTCAGAATCTCTGTAATTTAATCTGATATTAATCTAGCTGGGTGATATATTTCTTTAAACATGTTTTCACCTGGCATTATTGACCTCAGTGCTTCCATTTTATGGGTGTTGATACACAGAAACAGAAGTAATTTGTCCTTTCAGTTTGTATGCCCTGACTGGATTATCAAGAAGTCCACAGCATCAGTAACGCGATCAGATCCCCATAAAGCACAGTATTGCTTTCTTCAGTGTTCCATAATTTGAAGGCATTTGAATATTGATGTATTTGCTCATCTTGAATTATAAAAATAATAAATACTGTGAAATCTTAAGCTGATAGTCTGTGAACCTGAAAATAAAAAGAGAGGCTTTGTTTTACATATGGTATATTTCTGTTGTTTGGATGGTTTTCCAGATAACCATCTGTAACAGAGAAAGGATGGCAAGAAAACTGATTTCTCATACTTGGTTGCCAAGATTCATGAATATCTGCTCAGTATGGCATGTTGCCTAAGCAGAGGCTGGTTGGACTCTCTGTCACAGGTTTCAAACAATAATGTGTTTAGAGACTGCCTTTGGGCAAGCCCTTTGGCATCCATCTAACAAATTTCTGCACATATGATTAAACTTTGTGTAGAACTATATCTGCTAAAAAGAAAGAAATAGAAAAAAAAACAACCAAGGAAGCAGGTGAGGTAAAGAGGAAGGACTAATAAGACAGTGTAGGAGAACACAAAGCCAATTCGACTACCAGCAAAAGCATACTGCCTCCGGTCAGTTAAAATCTAGGGAGGTTATTGGGGCCAGAATATAAAAGTCTGAGTAACAGGTGATAATGAACCCTCGCACCAAGACAGACGAAAATCAAGCACCTGAACTTAAAATACATGTTGTCCAGTAAACTTAGCAAGTCAATAAGGTACGCCAGAGGCTTGACCCAAACTCTGCTAAAATCAGCGTGAAGGTTCCCCAATACCTTCAGCAGACTTCAAGTTCCCTAGTACATTCTACACAAAAATAATCCATCTATATATATTTGTATCTGATCCAGAAGAACACATCACAACAGCAGGAATAAAATCCAAGGGAAATCACAACAGCAGGAGTAAAATCCAAGGATGGCAAAAAAAAGGTTTTATTAACTGAAATACAATGACAATAGGCAAATGAGCTCTTTCTCTCAAAACAGAAGTTTGTTTTAAGCCCAAATAAGTATACTGATCTATACATAATTGTATATAATTATACTTGTATAACATTTTCTTCATTTTTTTTACTTAGATTGTGGCCCATTTAATGAATCTCCTCTCCAGTTGTCTACAGCTAGAAGTCTCCTTGATCTTCTTAAGAAGATTGAGTGAAATTGGTATGGCCTTTGTGAGAGAGGTATTTGATAATAATTACTATTTCTGTAGTTATTATTTTTGCCCTATATAATAACATGTAATTCCTGTTACGTAATAGCAAATAAAAATAGTGCTATATTAGCACTATTTTGATACTATGATGGGAAAATCATGCTGTGCATCCTTTCAATTAAGATGATTATTTTATTTTCGCTAAATGGAGAACATTTCCGTAGAAAGTACAAAATGAAGGCTGAATGGGAAAAAAGATATAAAAATTCACATACCAAAATCTCAGCTCTGCATTCTGAAGATGTAAGATCCAAATGCAGAACATGCTATAGTCTGATAGACTTTCTATAATGTTTGCTTTGTCTTATTTTCTCTGAATTTATCCCAAACAGCTTTTGGAACTCATGCTAGAACTGACATATTTTCCTTTAAGCGGGCTGATTCCTTGTGACTGTGCTGCAACACCACCTATATTGCTTTTCCAGCAATTTCACCCCTGACTTGTGCAAGAGTCAGAATTAATATTATACAGTGGATTATCAAAGAGGTAAAGAGGCAGTGAGCCATCTCAGCTTTCAGGGATGACAGTGTATTTCTGCAAGATTCAAGCTTCCTATCGTGCTCAGGATCGCACAACAACAAAAAAAACCCAACAAAAACCTAAACTGACCAACAGCATAAGGTCAATTTTTCCTCCTTAGTGGCTTGGAAGCACCACCTTTGACACCTTCTGTCACCTTCTGACATCAGTGAAGCAATTAAAAATTGCTATCTGTCAATGTTTGATCATTTAGTCCTTTTGATCAGTCCTCAAGTGTGGATGATTGTCTATGACCTTCAACATCCCTTCCTTTCATCTCCATTCTAGTGCTTAAGAACACTCCTGTACTTAGCCTGTCCTAACACTTAAAACTATACTTCACTTGTAGTAAACAATGATGAAAAATCACTAAAGCAATCCTTTTGTTCACTGTGGTGACATTTCCTCTAATTAAATTTTCAGCTCTGAAGGTATTCGGGCCTCTCTAGCCCATCTGGGATATGTTTGCCCTCAGCGTTGCCTCAGGCCAAATGTATTTTTGTTGATACGCTGAAGAGCATGCTATCCTCAGTGACTGTGGGTATTCCCCACTGGTGGTTTATTTAGAAGATTATTTCACCAGTTTCAAAGTACTTTTTCTGAAGTCTTTTTTTTCCTTTTTTTTTGAAAGAGAGCGCGCTGAGTGCCCCCACGATGCCCTCTCTTCTATGAATCAATGTGATATTATGTTCTTTTCAAGGAGGTTTTTGAACATGCTATATGTAGACATATGATGTGATAGAAGGGACTGCGCTTCCACAGAGGTCAAGTGCCACTTGAGGGACTTTCTCTTCATAGTACTTTTCTGTGGTTTGAGCATCAACCTCAATTAAACTGATTAGGGGCAACTGATTTGGGAAGGGAATTCTGACTCACGATACAAAGAACAATAAAATATTACATGTGGCATTTTATTACTCCATGGTAGGACGTGCCTGGCAGTAAAAATGGTTTGCATCTCTTTTTACAGTTCCTATACCACGTCTCTCAGTATGTGTCTCAGCAGCCAAATTGCAAAAGGTCATTTTTGCACACATGCACACACTGCTACAATGAAAGATACAGTTTATTGACTTAGAGAAAGGCCTGGATCATGGCAAAATGTAATGGAAGTGTTTTCTCATTTCCATTCGGATAATAGAGGCCGGTGGGACGAATGTCTCCATATTGGCTATGCATCATAGATGCTTTTCTAATTCTTTTGAGATAATAGAGTCTTATCCCAAAGAAAAGACTGCATGAGTTCTTTTAGTATAATTGTTGATTTGACCATACTATAGCTCTGATATAACTTAGAAATATCATATTTCAGCAAAAGCTGAGGTTACATTTTGAAGGGAATCTGATTATTCACTAATTAATATTCTGAAACAATTTTTATCATACTGAGAGACCTGGGCAAAGGTAGCAGCCTTCATTACCAGAAATTATCACTTTGCAAATTACTTCTCAAACTTTTGAAAGACCTACAAGGTCTCTTTCCCCCCACCACTCCGCAACTTTTACACTGAGATAAATGCAAGGGCAGCTTACTGAAAGAAAGGAAAGGACATGGAGAAAAATAGGAACAAGCCACCTGTGGATTAATGGCATTTTTGTGGTTAAAATTCACTAATTCTAAATAAAATCACTCTGTTTGGAAAGCAATATTATGGCTTTCAAAGTTGTATAGTTTGAAATTTCCTTGCTTTGTAAGTCAAAACTGGTAACTCATAAGAAGTTGCTTTCTTTACTAGGTTAAAAATATTGGAAAATCACACTGGCAATAACAGGTCATTTAAGAGACAGTGAATGGTTTGGCTGTCCATATTACTTGGATCGCGTGTATCTTACTGTTGCACGTCCCAACGAGGTGTACTATCATTTCCACTTTTGCAAACGGAGTGAAAAATTGGGATGTAGAAGTGACAAATTGGAACAATGACCATGTTTTATGCTGACTTTGCACAGATGCAAATGAAACAAAGAAAAAAAGAAAGAAAGATAGTAGAGAGCAGGACCTGTATTGTTCTGGGTTACGGTTTCAGTCTTTGCTGTTGAGCTACAAAGCTCACTTCTCTATGACACCTGTATAAATGCAGAATTCCTTTTAGGATATCATCTATATTACTCTGGATTGACCTCAATATGAAATCAAAGCCTGGCAATAGCAGGCAACTCCCCTGATTGTCTACATGTGTGCCAAAAAGCTTGAAGAGCTAGGGATAATTGGTCCAGAAGAAAAGTAGCTTTCTTCTAAGAGAAGGCTGTGAAGTTATTGCAATGACTGCCTTGGTAGTTTTGGATAAATTCTGTTAAGGGTTGAGATATCATCTTGGTAAGTTCTGAGAAGTTGTATGTTATCCTTTAGGCTTTTCTAAAACTTTACTTGAAACTCTGATTATACTTTCTATCTCTGAAATGCTCAGTTATGCAAGAGGCAGTGAAATTACATTATAGAACATGTACAGTAATTTATTTGGTGCTGGAACTTTTTCCTTTTTAGAGTTTTGTATAGTTCAAGGTACTCAGACTAAACAAGAAAAAAGCGTATTCTACTACTGCATTTGTTCATTTTCTTCTTAAAACTGTATTAGTATACGCTTTCATTCCATACTTGGAAACTACTGTTTTACCTACACTAAATAATATAACTAACTCACGAAGGACAAATCTGCAGAGAAACGGGTCCCAGGGCTTCCTTTTGGCAAGGGAAAAGAACAGAAGTTTTTCTTCAGCAAGCATGGAAATGTACACAGCACAAATCTAGCATTAGACAAAAAAAAGAAGAGTTGCAAGAGCAATATAAACCCAAATTGCATTATGAACTTGTTTGAACTTTAAAGAATAACAGTAGCTGTATCTCACAAGTAAAAACTATCAGCACTGTTAGGCTTAATATTTTATCTGGGGAGTTCAGCCTACCTTTTAGGTATCAAGGGGGCAGTCTGTACTGACAACAAAAAACCTCCAGTTCCCTAACCAGTATCTACGCTCATGTGTCCTTGCTTACAAAATGAGAAAATTTACATGTATTTAAAAAAATCATATAAAATTCTTAATGCCTTTCTAGCAGTAATTTCTTATGCCATGTAATCTCATCTTGAGGCAAAATATTTGTTCAGATAAAAAAATATTAGCAAACCAGAAGAGACTTACATAAAAACCAAAGAAAAAGTATTTTATGACTTAAAAATTAAATGTTCCATTCAGGCAGTTTCTCCACCTCTTCCAAAGGACTCTTGTAATAAGGATGTGGATTTGATTTTTTAGGAAAGCCTTGAGGAAATCCAAGCACCTTAGGAATCTGCATAAGAAGATACTTCATCCTTCTGGAAACTTGTCAAAAGCGAGGAAGACAGAGGCCTTTTTTACTGTCTCGACGCAGTCCAGGTAGGAATGCACCTGGCACTGGATGCAGACAACAGCTGTCTCACCAGCATCCATAATCTGTACTGGTGGCTTCCTGGCTGTACCTGTGTGCCCTGAATGCAGAAAGCATCTGTTTCACATTTATTCATTTACTCAGATGGCATTATCTACATTACTTGCTACCTTTGGACACAAGACTCTCATTTATAATTCATAGTACACAGATGCTTACAGAGAGTAGGAGCTTTGGCTACGTTACCTGTCACTCTTAGTATATTTTGTATTCATGGTGGGTAAATATACAAGTATAAAGCTGCCATATTGTGTATGACTATCTATAATGCATTAGAAAACAGTTGTTTGATCATTTATACTGTCATTCTTTGTAGTTGAAATGATGTTAGAATGAAAAATGAAACAAACTATGGGTTCACTCTCCCTGTTTTTCTTTTCTTCTCTGTTTTTGTGTGGTGTTGGTACTTTCTGATTTTTTTGGAAAATGAAGGTGATTTTGTCTCTTTTTGTTTCTCTTGCTCTTCTCTTTGTACAATTATCATTCAGCACTCGGTCAGCTATTCAGTAAGTTCACCAGTGCAGCTGGCTTCAGAAGATACTTCCTATTCTTTGCTTTCATAGGCTCATAAATCCAGCCTGCTGAGAATATTAGAAGGAGAAAAATACTCTGGCAGGAATAAAGCATATCAAAAAGAGAAACTGAATGTAACTGGGGAAACATTTACTCAAGATTACATATTAAGCAATTTGCTCTTTAGTACTGAAGGTGTATATGGAGAGAATATATTAAGTGTACTTACCAACAACCCACTGCATCCATCAAACGCTGTTAAAAACGGCCATTTTTGAACAAGGAGAACATTCTGTATACCTTGTATTGTTTTTAAAAGCTATTTTTAGTGTAGTAAATACTAAAGAATGTCATTGTCCCTTGCATGAGTTCTCACTCATTTTTTAGGAGGGCAACATTGCCAGAGATGCTCAACTTAAGAACCCATTAAAATGAAAATGTACTCAGGAGCCTTGCAGGAATAGTACTTGAAGACATGGGCACCAAGCATGCTTGGCAGCCTGGAAACCTTACAGAGCTCCCCTAACAGGAATGCCATCACATTAAAGAATTAGCATAGCCTCAGGCAACAGTCTTTTTTTTTTTTTTTTTTTCAGTAGACATGAATGACATTTTGTATCTGAGGCACATTTTAAAATATTCCTTATCCACACGTACGTTTTTTATGACTACATTAAAAAGCAAAAGGTTGGGTTGTTCCTGTTGACATTTGTTCCTGTTCCTCTCTCTCACTGGGCACTACTTCTCAAATAAAGCTCTGATGCTCATCTCTCCTTCCGCAACTTTCTCATTCTCTCCAAATATTACTACTGCCTCCTCCTCAGACTTCTCCTGTTAGGCAGAACCTGTTCTGTCATTCTTTCTAATCTCTACCAGATGCCACAAATTCAGCAAAACGCCCACAAAAATCCCTGCAAAGTCTTTTACTGTCTCAGCAGTGCCTCCAGATCCACTCTTTGAAAATACAGATAAAATATATTAATACATACAGAAAGAATCTGAATATCAGTATCTAACAACCTAAAATGAACTTCTCTTTTCACTGACCGTAGTCTATGAGAATTGGAGTCGGGGAAAATTGGAGAAATAATCACTCAGCAGCCTCATCAATCAAACCAACAGCTTAGGCTGCTAATTATTCCCTGGTGGGGATACCCGAGAATTGAGAATTACAAATATTTGGCTCTTCTGACCACTCACCAAGGAAACTCAAGTTATTGATTCCACTACATGAAAATAATCCACCTAACTCTCTGTTTCTTTCTCTTGGGAAATCTTCTTGCATAAAGTTCTCTGACAAAGAACATATAACCAGAAATTATAGTTGCTGACAGCTAAGCTTCGTAATATCCTAATGGACTCCATTTTGTCCAACTGCTTTGTGTATTTGCAACACAGAAAAAAAACGGTCTTTTCTCCACATTAGTCAAAAACTCTGTGTAGAAGCAGCTTATATCTTTGTTCATTAGGCTGCACAAAGCCTGAAAATGAGCAGTGGGGAGGCCGAGTCAGGAAGCTGCAGTCGTTTCTGGTTTCCTACATACGTGTGGTAGAGTTTGGAATTGTTCCATCCATCAGGCTGCTTCAAATTGTCCTTTCAGTCTTTGTTAATCACAGTCAGAGGACTAATCGCACTGGGACAAGAACACAGTCATGACCTGGGTTTGGTGGCTTGTTTCTCAATGAAAATCAGGAACAAGTAGTGCCTGAACTCCCCAGTGCCTGGGGATAGTTACTATAAGTGTTTCACGAAGATATGCCAGGAGAAGAACGAGGTATCCTGTTTCCATGCAAGAGCTTCCTACAATTTGTCCCTGACAAACTCCAGATACAGGTTCCCGTTTTAGCGACTGTGAACAGCCAAGAACAGAGAGTGGGTCAGAGAGCTGCTAAGCCATTTTGAGTGAGGTCTCAAAAAGTTTGATTTTTAGGCTAGCTTGATAAATTCATGTAGGGGTCAAATAGTCCCTCTCTGACTTTCAATCCACAATTCAAAATTTTATTTGATTGCTATGTTATACTTTAGGATATACTCCCAGTTTTTTACCAAACTATGTTCCAATTTTCAGCACCTGCATCCTAGATATCTGAAGCTTGTTGCCAACTGACTTTGGAAAGTTTGTATCAACATTATTAGCATTAATTTCTCTTCTAAAGCATGTGGGAAATCTTCACTGCTAGTTCCTAAAAATATCTGTGCAGGAGGTACTTTTCTCCCTGATCGCAGTGAACGCCTGCTGAACACTCAGAATCTGGTAACGTAACTTGAATGGCACAGAGCCTAAGAAACCTCATACATCACTGCAGTCTTCAGCTTAAATCCATAAACACTCAGTAAAGACAGTTACAACAGATTTTCACACTTTCATATGAAATGCACTGCACAATTTTGATATTTTTTTGAAGAAAGCCCTCATTGCCTCAGTCTTCTAAGGCCACTTTGGTACAAGGATTTGTTATCTCAGCTGACAACTGCACTGAAGCCTATAATAAGAATCTCCTTCTTTCGCTCTAACAAGCAAATTCCCTGTTTTTTGAGAATCCTCTCTAGGAAGGCAGTGCTGAATGTGTATCAGACTTGAAAAGAAAGCCTATCTAAGCTGCCATTTTCGCTTTTTATTTTTCTAATTTGCAACTCAGCTCACGTCCAGCTCGAAGAAGCAATTCTGCGTTGAAAACGTTGCAGCTGGTTTCCTCCAGTGTTCCCCCTATTCATAGCAAGGGAGGCAGTGGTGGGCTTATGCAAGATTGGTTTAAATGGGAAATCAATACTGGTTCCTCAATTCCTACAAAAGAGCTGAACTGGTCTGGATTGGCTCCAAGGAGAAAAAAGGAGTTGAGTGGAAAAAACTGGCTGCCAGTGGGATAGGTACTCTGCTGCATATGAGGCTGTTTGGGTCTCTGCCACTGAACCCATCACAAGAAGTCTGAGATAACCTGGCTTACCTCATGCCATCTGTTTTTGAATGGATGATAAATATTGGAAAAATGCAAGTTGGAGGCTTTTTTTCCCTAGGCATATATTAGCTTATAAATACGTAAATGTTTCTGTTCAGCATCAGTAGGAATTTGTACCTTGTACTGTACTAACCAGTTACAAAAGGGATTGAAAACTTGTTCTGCAGATGAAAAGTGGAATCATTGGTGTGATTCCTTGTTCTACAGCTAAGGAGAAATATGTGATCTAATTAGCAATTCCATCAGACATCGCTCAGTGATTGGAACTTAGTTTCACAGGGTCTCACTTGACAAGACTTTCTAGTTAATCTCTTGTATTTAAATTTTCTGTGGAATAAATCTCAATAAAATTCACATTTCTGAAATCTGCCTGTGTGCCATTTTACTGCAACGAACTTAAAAGAAAAAACAAGAAGGGCAGTGAAAACACTGTAATAACTTAGTTGTGGTGTTTTGCTGGATGGTCAGTCCATTAGTTTGGTTATTCCTTAACCTCTCCTAGTACTGTGCAGAATGCAGAGACATATATTATGAACTGCCTTTAGACTTTCTGCCATTATTTAGCAACACACCAAATATGGAAGAAGGATATTTTTACTGAAGGTCCTTCCTGGATTGAATTCAGAGTCTTGGGGACCTGGTGTTCCCCAAGTAGTCCCAGAGCCAGAGAGGCAAAGGGTGAATCTTAAGGGGGGAAACAGACAAGGTACAAAAAAGATACTTAATTTTGAATACCTTTGTGATTTGAGATTCACAAAGCTTTATAATACTGTTATAACCAGTAAAAATGACTGATTATTACAGGCAGGGAACTTTGGGAAGACGGTGAAAGAAATCTTTGAACATCAGGCACAATTGGATGTGTAGCTGGAAGGCAGCCCTGGTAAGTACAAGGAGGAAAGACAGGTTCTAAAACCAGGAAAGCAGCTGAGGAGAAAGAATATTTCATATTAAGATCACTGACATTTCCAATACTTGATTAAAACACCAGCATCTCTCTTGTTTAGACAAATGGAAAATAGTTTTCTCCTAAGGTCTATAGTTAAATCTGTGAACAGTCAAATACTGCCTGAATGAAATACAGGGAACTCTCTTGTTGCATTTTCAAGACCCCACTGTTCTAATACAGTAAAGACGGTTATTCATGCTATCTGTTCTTACTCTTACAGAGTTTATACAATTTTAACAGCTCTCCCAGCTTAGAGCTCTTAAGGTTTTGTCTGGTATGACAGAGATCTGCTTACAACACTAACAAAGCTATTGGCAATGACATCTTGAGCCAAACGTGTATGCTTCGCTTATGCAATTTGGTCTAGTAGTCGCTGTGATTACTCATGTGATCAAGGTGAATAACATTTATCTTTTTGTGTATTGATAATAGTATGATTATTAATGTCTTGACAGTATGTCCTGTATGGAAGCATGGGAATGCATCCCCTGTGAACTATGGAAGGAATGGAGAAATGTTTTGATACTCAGAAAAAGGTAAGGACTGAACAAAGGGGAAGGAGGGAGGGAAGAGAAGGGAAAGGAAGGGCTTTATGTCATAGAAAGCCATGTTTTGCCACCTTAAATGCACAGGGAAAAGAGGACTACACAGCAATATATCAGATCTGAATTTCTTTATCAGTCGTCATAGCTGAGAACTATTCGGTCATTCTACTCCAATTTTATCCTTTAAACCTTTAAACCTTCGGGGAGGCAGGAGAATGTGCCTTAAGTTAGTGTTTAATACTTAAAATTATACTGAAGTGTGTTGTGGCCTGTGTGTCTACACTGTAAATTGAAAAAATGTGTCTTCAGTTTCTAGATGGCAGTTCTCCAATGATCTTGCTCTGCATAATTCTTCCCAGATTAAAGTAATGATTTACTACAGTGATTTAAAGTGAGGGGGGGAAAAAAAAACATTCCAGAGTTTTCCAAGCTGGGGTTCTGTGTTTCTTCTTATCTCTAAATGTAAAGTCTGTGTTGTTTCTTTCTGTATATTGACTGACATATGGGTTCACAGGCCTCTCATGTATTTTAAAGCTTAAGCCAAAATCTTTTAGCAAAAATACTTTTGTTCCCCTCAACTCCATCTATTCTACTCACACATAACTTCTTTTTCTTGACATCTGTTACAGAATTTTCACATTGATAATACGTGCTTGGATGTGCTCCCTATGAAAACCACTTTGTCCAACAGTGTAAGTACCATGCATAGTAAATATAAACATCACTATGCAGGAAATTATGTATGTACATATCTACACATGCAGGATTTGTTCCGCTGTCTGGTTCAGTACTCACTAGCTGCATGGTGGAGCTGGGTTGGTACCCACAGTGTCTCAAATCAAGACAGTTTCTAAATCGTTGGATGGCTTATCTAGCTTAGCATGTCAAAAGCCGTCACCAACAGTGAATACTTTTGTGCTGGATAAATAACACAGGGTGTCTCCAGTCGCATGTAAAGAATACCGCCTTTCTCAAGTAGCTAGTAAGTAGTTTTAGGTCTATATTAAGCCTTATTTTTCTGAATGGTCACCACTATTAGACAGCTAAGCCATTCTGTGATAGTTGCAAGAGGTGCAGGGATGAATATTCTGTGCAGGCTTTGTTTCTTCTTTGATGACTGCTAATAAAACTCCGTGTTCTGTAGTCTTAAGCACTGTAATCACAGAGCTTTTTTCAAACTGTAATGTGCCATCTACATGATCTGTCCTTTGAAATATGTTTTTTTATTCTGTTAAAATGTTAATCAGAGATCATGGGAAATGTTTTTTCTCTCCTCTTTAATGCAGAGAGATACTAGTGTCTTATCAGAAAGAAAAACATGTTTTGTGCCATACAGGTGTAGGTGTGCCTTCAGGATACTGTCCACTCTTCAGAAACCAGACGTTTTTCTTTTTACCTTCATGTTACTTTCTATTGCATAAGCACTGAACAGTGATGCCAAGTATTTTTTGGTCCTGTTTCCTTGTTTCACTTATTGTTCTGAATCAGTAGCTATCATTACTTTGATCCAGTTCAGCTGTCCTTGCCTTTCTTCATATATTTCTTAATGGTTCGAATTGATGCTTGAAAGCGTACTATAAAGTGAAATCTCCAGTCTTCATGTGGTCCTGTTTCTAATAAGAGAATCTTTAAAATCTCCACAACTGTATGTGTTTGCCAGAGTTCCTAGTATAATTATGTGTTTATCCATTTTGCATATTCTGCACATTTTTGCACTAATTATTACTAAAATAAGTATTTATAGAGATGCTGTAAATTTGGCTAGTTTTGCATGAGTACACAAGCCCACTTCCTCTTGCCCTCTGCAGATAATTTACTTCTGCATTCCTCCACCTGGTTCCACGTAGATTGCTAGGGCCTTGGACCCCACCAAAATTCACTATATGTTTTAGAAATACTTGGGTTGTCTTATTGAGGCATTCATGTTCTAGATTGCTCTGGTGTTTTAACAATGTTACCCTTTTGTTGGCATATCTTAAGTTTTCATTTTTATTTACAAATTATTATCAGAAAACTGTGGCTATCAATGAAATCTCTAAGAAATCTCAGGGGATATTAATTCAAACCTAATGGATGCTGGTTTGTATGCAAGTGGAATTATGTTACACAGACTTCAATCTGAACTTGTTTGCTTCCCACTGGTTTACCTGGTCCAGATCCAGGGCTGTCTGCTTAGAGGACTGAGGTCCAAGTTTCTGATTTCCTAACTTTATTTGCCTTCTTTACAGTTAGTCTGGTAGGCCAAGGAGGAGCCAAATATTTACTTCACCACCTTCCTACACTTGAAAGCTTTCTTGCTTGCTTCTTTCATGTCTGTCTTTTTAGCTTTTTTTGTGAACCCAAAGCTTCTAGTATCTGTAGACAAAGGAAATCAGATTTCCCTTAATTCTGAGAATCAAAGCTTCCATGGCTCATGGCTGCCAACCAGCTGGGCTTCCTCAGACTTTTCCCTCACAAAGAATTTTAAGGAAATTTATCTGCAAAATGAAACATCAATTCTAAAAAAAAGTGTAATTGTCCATCAGTTGAACAAATATACCGGGAAGTACGGAAGTAGCTTTGTATTTTGGGAAGAGCAGGCAAGTGTTGTCCTCTAAGGTCAAGAATAGAGACATGATCTGAAATGTCATTAGCACAAAATCTACAACATTTCAGGATACAGATCAGGGTACACTCTGCTCAGTTATATTAATTTCAGAAGTACATACACACACCTTAAATATCTAGCATTTCAATGACTGAAAAACAAAGAGGGAGATAAACATAAAAAAAACAGTAAGTTTTAATATAAATCAACATTTTGAAAAGACCATGAACTATTTTTATATTTTAGACAGCAGAATACTTTCAGTCGTCAAAGAGAATAAGAGAAGGCAAGGAAAAAAAACCCACACTAAATAAAAAATATTCCTACGATAAAGAGAGAGAGAAACAAAGACAAGAATAATGACACAGAATGACAAGGACCTCGTGAAATTTCATACCATGCTTATTACTTATAGATTGTATTTGCCACTTTCATATATTATGATGAGAAAAACCACAGATAAAGATATAGCTTGTAATCAGAGCACAAATGATTGCCATCTACTTTTAGGACAGGAAAAATAACGAAAATGATAGAGGAGAAATTTCATATAATATTAAAAGCTGAACTATTGTTAGTGCCTTAATATAGTATGAAATGAAAGACTGTGATCTGACCCATGCACTAGTGACTGCTAACTTTTGAAAGTGATAATGTGTTAGTAACATGGAGATTAAGTTACTAATTTTCATTAAAGATAGATGAACCTGAATGGGAAGTTCAGGGAACATGGACCCAAACTGTTCTCTGTGAATATGGTCCTAGGTCCTGCAGGTCTCCCACTGAGCAAGCAGCACAGCACAGGGGCTTTCAAATTTTGACGTTAAAGAATTTGCCAATTACAAATCTGACTGATTCATGGGAAAAGACCCAAGCAATGTGTGTGTCAAGGTGTGAAAGACTGCAGTCTTTGTGGGAAGATTTTCCTTTTTCTGTTCAGCAAAGTGCTGTAAACATTTTTTCTACTAGAGAACTGTTCTATAAACAATTTTGTCACTGTGACTGGCTTGTGCAGAACACCCTGGAAGGCACTCTTTGTTTGTCTGTAAAAAATGCCTTCTGTCGGATTGGAAGATTCAGAGTGTGGGTATAAAACGAGCTGCTCTTTATCCCTCGATTTCTGTCTTACTGCCATTAGTTGTGATTCTGTTCATAACAGTTGCTGTTTAAGGCTTGCCGTGGTTTGTGATATCTTTGCCGTTAGGTTTTTTGGAAAGCGTGAGTTATGGAAATGCTTGTTCTGAGTTTCCATGGTTCATGTCACAAAGAACTGTGAAACTAAAGACAATATGTGGTGTGGGGGAGGAGGGAAGGGGCTGAAATATAAAAATGTTTTTCTTCGCTGGCAGTGATGAACTCCTCTACAGATACACACATGCAACACGTGTATCAGTAACTACTAAAATCAATATGAGTGGTTTTGTCTGATTAGATCTGTGCCATTTTGACTTTTTCTGTTTTAGATTGTTAGTGGTTGTACTGGTTACATAAACACTGCAAAATCAGCCCATTAGATGGAAACTTTCATTGAATTTATGAAGGATCTGATTGTTTTGCTTTTAAAATGTATAAATCTATCTCTTAACGCTTTCAAACTAAGGACTGAGCAACAGATACACAGACCCATGGATGCTCACTTCAGCAAACATCATCTCAACTATAATCCTTAATCAATGCTTTACCTTCTAGCCCTTGCTACTTGCCAGTGTGTGGATCTTGCCCTCAGTGGGCCTGATTACCAATTAGGGAACAAGAAACATATGCTCCAAATCAGAGCTCAGTTTACTGAAAATGTTTGAACACTGACAGCAAATACTAGTGTATCTACAAATGTGTGCATAAGCTTTTTCAAATCTCTCAGGACATTAATTACCAGGTCTTCAGTCTACTTTAGAGCTAAACAGACATTTAATTATCAATGGATTTTGAACCATCTGTGAACTGTATCACTGAAAGTTTTGAAACTTGCAAATCAAGTATGAAACTTTATCAAAGACATAAATGCACTACTAAAGGATGAACATTTATTTGCTTGATGTGACATGTATTATACGGGTGGGTATGACCAAAAGCAGAAATTCATTTCACTCCCTTAAAGAGCATTCTGTGCAGGAGCTATGGGTCTGACATGTCACTGAATGTGTTACACCCTTCCATGGTATTTTTCTTTTCCAAGTAAGCAAAGTGTTTATGTCCAAATTACTACATTAAATATGGGAGATATGCTAGTAAGTGTGTAATTAGCAATGGCTGTAATATTAAACCATGCATGTTTTAGGAGCAGTAAGAGCCTCTGTCTATCTATCTTCATAAAGTAAAATGAAAGTATTATTTCCACTAGAATAATGAAATCCATTATGGCTAAATAAAAAGGAAAGTAAAACACCAAGACCAATGGCAGTGCTAGGCAGCTTAGATCTGCCCTTTGCTCTGAACCAGCTGTGGCCATCCCTTTTGCAGTACAGAGGCAACAGGACCATCAAGGTAAGTGATGTTTGGGTTACATTTCCTTTAGGAAGACACTGATTCTTGTACTAAAGTTCTATGACAAGGAATTATCACAGTTCTAGTTATTTTTTCTTAATGGTTAATTACCCTCACTGATAAAGCACTTGACTGTATTTCTGGTATGAAATTGTCTGTCTTGAAATTCCAGTTGTTTAAGTTTGTTATGCCTGTGTCTACAGAAGAAACAGGCCACCTACAGATACCTGCTTTTCTTGCAAACATGTTGATACTCAGGTTCTTTACCAGCTCTTTTAACAGCGAAGTCCACCTTGTGGCCTCTGGTAACATTTCAGACAACACTTCTCATCTTTTCAAATTGGACTAAGTTTCTATGCCATATGGCATGTATGATAAACTCTCCAAATGCTGATACCATTCCACAGCTAATGAGAAATTCAAAACCTAATCTAAAACAGAAGCTGTGAGGGTCTCTTAGAAGTGTTTCCAAAGTGGACATTCCCCTGTCTGTCTCATCAGTATGACCTGATAGAAGCCAGATGGCCTCAGAGAGACAGGATAAAAAAAAAGAATATATTTGTGTCTTACACCATTTCAGAGCCAGGGAACCTTATCATAGACTGAGGTATAGAAGGAGGTCAGCCAGCGAATCCAAATTACGGTACTTACATACCTAGCAGTATGTGACTTCACAAATAGTCCCATTGAAATAATTGCTACAATGAAATATTGATAATTATTTAGTTCCAGTAATAAAACCTTTAACACAGATTAGGATTACTGCATTGGGCTTTGACATCAACATGTTAACTCTCTTTGTGGACAAGGATGACCTTCTAAAGAAGTGTCAAGTGGTCATAAAGTGTACAAAGAGAAAGTTGACTACTGTTTAAATGTGCTTAATGGAAAAAATGCTGTTTGACTATCATTTTTACTTTGCCTCAAGAAACATTATTCATAGCAAATTTAGACTTATTCAGTAACATTCAAGAGCCTTTTGGTAATTATTAACATGTTAACTTATTAAAGATAACTAAGTTTAATCAAAACATTTTTAACCCTTTTATTGCAGGTTTTTTACTTAGCAGGGTATGACTCCACCAGCATCATGTCTATTACTTTGCAAATAGAAGAGCTGCCGGTGAGCTCTGAGAACTCGTTACACGCTTCTGAGTTCAGTGTTGAATTCCCAACACTGAACCGCTAAAAAACAAAGCCCTTAAAAGCCCCCTGCATTCCAGGCCCTAAGCCAGTGGACTGACTGATGTTTTTAGCAATGATAATGGGCACAGAGTGAAGAGCTTAGATGCAAAACTCTGTTTTTTCAAGCTGCATCAAAATTGTTCAAGAAACATCTGAAAAAGAAATTACAGAGTGACAAGTGATATTTGAAAATACAAGTATGAGGTCAGGCAGATTAGATTACATTTTCAAAGCTACATAGTGTCCGAGTTCCTGCTATTTTAAATGTTGGTGGTAATTCATTGTCCAAATGCTTTAATTTCTGGAAATTCCAGCCATTAGTTGTCAATATAGGATTAAACACATCTCAGTCTCCTCTCATGAACAGACCTCTTTCCTTACAACAGCAATTTTTCATTGGCTAAGGGCATGGTTGGGAAATAACTGCAAACAGAAGAAGCTTAAAGATTTCTTCCTTTAAGACAGTTTTAATGTGTGTAGGATATTTCAACAAATTCTATCAGATTCAGTATTTACAAATAATATAAATTAGTTTTACTTTATCAAATTATGTATAACTCATAGATCAAGCAGTTAGATGTGGATCTTATAGAATCATAGAACAGTTTGGGTTGGAAAGGACCTTTAAAAGGTCAGCTAGTGCAACGCCCTAGCAAAGAGCAGGGACATCTTCAACTAGATCAGGATAGTAAGGCTCAAAAGCAACACTACAGTAAGCAAACCATACAGATTTCATTTTCAGCTCTTCCTTGACCATTAGTTTTATCACATATTTTCAACTCCTATGGACGCTTCTCAACAGAAATAGAACTTGTCTCACAGATATGATACACCTTCTTTTTAAAATAATGCTCTGAATTTTAGATAAAAGCTTGGCATTATAAATGTACAAAGCATTCTGCCAGGGAGTATAATAAATCTGCCTTCAAATATCACTCTGATGTATAATGTATAACAAAAAAAAGAATGGAACCATTGTAAAAGAAATAGGCACTTTTCTGTTTTACTATCTTTAAAATCCTTCCTAAGCCTTCAAAATGTGGATGGACAGTTTCCAATCAGAACTAGAAAAATGGGTAAGCACTGCACTTAACTTCCTAACTTTACCAGGGTCTTTAAATAACAAAGATTAGCCATGCTTAAAAAAAAAAAGAGAAAAAATACTTTCCTTTTGTGAGTACCATGACTACGTTCATTTCACAGTGAAGTCATCCCTTTATCTGGTAGTTCATTTACTGCCATTCCCTTCAAAATGTCACATTTTCAAAATATAAGAAAACAAAAAACCTGAAGTGATAGTGTGATGGCTTTCAGATATTATACTCTTGTGATATCTTTTATCTTTTTTTCATACTGTACATGCAGGGCTTTTGTTTCTGAAGGTATTTGCAGGCAGGTTTATTTTTCATGTTAGAAAAGCCATGTAATTAAAAAAATGGACCATAACCATCTTTTTTGATGTTGGAAAGCTGCATTTTACATTCAACTCTGCCCATCTACAAACAAGAGTTTAGGGAAGTATTGTATTAAAAGGAAGAATGAAGGTTGGCTTTCTTAATATAGCACAATTTTGTTTCCAGCAGCAAAATAAGATAGGATTTCAAAGGGAGTTTGAACAGGAACTAAGGGATTGAGGTAATCAAAGCTTTGAGGCAAGAGAAGTTGGAAATCAGCTTTATCAGAATATTTTGTGTTATTATCTACACTGTTCTTATACAGAAATTCTAAAGCCAAAAAATGTCAAAGCCCATTGTTCCATTTCATAAAACAAAATAATTATTGATAAGAATGCACTTTGATCAAACATCCAGTCTATTAAAAATTGGACACATTTAACGTAGCCATAATCCTGTTACAACAAGAAGTTAGGAAACAATGATACAGAAGAATTATAGGCATAGTTTTGTACCCTCTATGTAAGTAATTCTTATGTGCACAAGCAGCCCTATTAACACTGATGGAATTACTCATGTGAATAACAACTACTGTGTCAGTCACGGCTGCAGAATCAGATCATATATGACTTGCCCACATAGGGAACCTATTACAAAATAAAAAATAACAGCAAGTTTACTGCTTATTCCTGTGCTTCACTTCCAGGATTAAAATTCTTGCCACGGCCATAAAAAGTAGAAATAGGAAAAGGAAAAAAAAGAATGTAAGGAAATATTCAAACTCAGGTTTGAGTTCTTATTTGCGGGAGTAGTCCCATTTTATCTCATTGAAGCATTTTCATGAATAGAGAATAACAGGTAGTAAAATCTGCAGAAGTTACTGAGTTCTTAATGAATCATAATCTTGACTGTATTTTATTTTGTCACTGTTTTGTTTTGTTTTCCATTTTCCCTGTTAATATAATTAGTCACATGGATTTCCCCTTTTTAACACTAGTAGAGAGGAAAACTGAAAGAATTTGCTATTCTAATATAACATACAATTCATTGTATGCATTAAAATATGCATGTCCTCTTCTTCAAAAGGCAGTTTTTGAATGATTCATGAAAAAAGTAATCTACATCAATAAAAAAACAGCTTTGCAAAATTCACTGGAAAACACATTTTGGAACGTGCAGAATGGCCAAAAGAACTGACATTTTCATTCTCTCCATTCTCTTCTTTTTTTTTCTCATTTTCTTCTCCCTGCCCCCAGCATTTCTGTGAGTGTGTACTAAATCTTTTATCTTTAATTTTATACTGTCTATATCTAATATGCATGCAAGTTCTGTGTGCATCATAATCCATAAAAATGTTATTTATACAAATTGCAACACCAGCAACATACATCAAAGGTGGAATAGAACTGCTGAAGTAAATTTTCTATATGAAAATGTGCAGGATTTCTACAAATATTAATTTGACAACAGAGGATAAACCAAGCAAACTGAAGTCTAAAGCCATGGGACTGCTACAGTTTGATGACTTATTCATAAAAATTGCCAAGTTGTGAAAGAAAAGCACGTGTTGTCCCATGTTGCCCTTCAGTTATTCTGAACAGTCCTGATATCCTTGGCTATTGACATAATTCATCAAAGAATGTAGTTGCTTCTGAGGAATAGGACATGAGGACATAGCCTTAAGCTTCGCCAGGGGAGGTTCAGGTTAGACATTAGGAAGCATTTCTCCTCAGAAAGGGTCATTAGACATTGGAATGGGCTGCCCAGGGAGGTGGTGGAGTCACCATCTCTGGATGTGTTTAAGAAAAGACTGGACATGGCACTTAGTGCCATGGTCTAGTTGACATGGTGGTGTCATGGCAATGGTTGGACTCGATGATCCCAGAGGTCTCTTCCAACCTGATTGATTCTGTGATTCTGTGAATACAGACTTTCATATCACTATGGTTATTATTTCACCTTGCAAAAAGCAGAAATTAAACTGCTATCATCTACATTGACTATTATTTAATTTAGCCCTCAATGACCAGATACTGTCATATTATAAACCAGTGTTCTTTTCCTACTTTTCGCTTCTTGTTTCATATGAATTCATCAGTACAAAGCTTTGCTTTTACTGGATTATTCTCTTACCAGAACAGAAACCATGACTTCCCAAAGAAAATTCAGGCAATTCAGTAGAAACATTTGTATTGAAAGTAGTGGCAATAAAATCACCAGCTTTTCTGTGTGTGTGTAGAAAGAATAAGTTAGCAGCTAATAAAACAGATTGCAGATTAATATTACTTATTATCAACCGGCTTATTACTGATCTTCAAAATGTCTCTAATTCATACTGTTTATATTGCCTACGCAGAGCACAAAAGGTAAACTCCTTAACATGAGACTCTTAATCATGTACGTGTTTGAGGTGCCTAGAATAGTATCCATCTGATTGCATTCTATAGTCTAATTGTAGGCAACAGATGCCCTTAATAGCATTTGCTGACTGCCAATTTTGCCTTATGGTACTTTACTTATAATCTTAGCAAACAAAATCAGTGACTCTTCCTGTTTAATTCTGAATAATGCTCTTTGCATAATATGTTTGGGGAAATTCATCACATGAATATTTCTTTGACTGAATACATTATCCTAAATAAATTAGGATATATATGTGTATTTACTGTAAAAGTATCATATACTTAAATAAAATGGGAGATACCTAAAATATAAAAGGAAATTTTCAAATGCATACTTGTTGCATATTCTGTGCAAAAGGCTAGCATATTTATCACATCAATGCTCTGCTCCCGTCCCTGATCAGAATGAGAGATTGTAGAAATAGGGCTTGAGCATGTAAACTATTGTCTACATGAATTACTCTTAACACTATACAAGTGAGAAGTCCCGAAGAGTGAAGACTTAAAAGATTTATTTCTTGGACTTGGAAGGTTTTTTATTTATTTATCTTTTAATTCAAGTCAGATTTACATCTCTCATACACTAGGGCACTTTTCATGCTTTGACAGTACGAAGAGACCAGTACGTTAAATAAGCAATGTGAAATTACTTTTGCGCAAATGAAAATTAGAACCAAAATGGCTGATGGGTCTGGTTCTGATCATTTACACCAGTGTTACAGCTCTGTAGCCCAAGTTTAATTAGCAGAGTTAATCATGATTGATTGGTCTCATGGAAAGGGAGGGTGTCACAGTCTCTCTTTGCGAGGAGTAAGTCTTGGAGCCAGTGAGATGGTAGAGATATGTGATCAGCTCCCTGATTTTAAGGCCAGGACTGACTCCAATGAAATTGGAAGCCGCTGCCAAGGAGCTTAGTGTTGTCAGGTCCTGGGCATTGCGCCACTGGAAAATAGCCACGTTGGATTTCTGTTCTGCTGTCCCAGCTCACCCCACGTGTTGGAAGGAGGCATGGAAATGCAGAGCCCAGCTGTAGTGCAGATGCATCAGCTCAGATGCATGCTCTCTGGAATACTTGTTTCTGGGTTATAGCACAAAGGGACCAAAACCCAGCTCCCGAATCCGTTATTCTAAAACAAGTAAGCTTATTAATGGAAAAGGAGAAGCAAAATTAGACAAAAGTGGAAATAAAGTGGGTGCTCAGAATACAGAACTGAGGACATCTGAGCAAAAAATTCTCTGTGCAGTAAATGAACAGAGTCTAACACAAAGGTCGATGCAGAACTGGAGTTGGACCTAGGTGAACCACTCAGTTTGCTCCAGTTTATAATCACCTTCAGGAAAGATTCTGATGCGATGGATGTAACACGCCCATTCTTCCATCATGTGACACTTTTCTTGATATCTGTATTTCTTCATACCTAGTACTGGTAAAAGAAGTTGAGATTCCATTTTTTATTTAAAATTTGATGTTTTTAATCAGACCAAGCTAAGTTTGTGTGGTTTTAGAAGTCTTTTTAAAATTCTTACCTTTTATTTCTTTAATTATAGGTTTATCTATTTTAATTAAAAATCCTAAAATAGGACTTGACCTGCAAGCAACCCTTTTGCTTTAAAATGTTTAGTATTTGAATAGCTTATAAACCCTTTCCAATTCTTTCCTTAGTAGGCGATTGCTTGAACTGAATGAATAATTCTTGTTTTCTACAAACCATCGTTTTTCTAATGAAAGAAAATTGAAAATTTCCCAGCCAGTTCTAAATTTAAACAACTTAGCTTTACTGTGCTTGCACTTCTTTTGTGTCTGTCTTCTTCAAACACTGTACCAAATTAGTTTACAGAAAGAAATACTGAGAAAAATAGCAAATAGTCATGTAATGGTGGAAAATAATCATCAAATCAACATTTCAGACTCCAGTGACTAGTACACACAGCATAAATCTGAGACTCAGAAGTAAACTCATCTAGCTGTTTTGCATATGCCATGTGACCTACACACCTGAGTAAACCAACTTTAAAGACTTAACATTTCACATGAGATTGCTTGTGAGGTTAAGCAAGTTACAACTTCAGAATTATTTTAAAAACATGATCTGTTTTACCAGCACACACCCCATCCCCCCATATTATTTATCTGATTATTTATTTAGGAGAAAATTGAAACAGAAATGAAGTTATGATTTCATTATATAAATATAATTGGTTTCATGAGGTGCACTTCCCACAAACAGGTTATTCATCTAAGCAGGATAAAAAAGGTTAACTTGGATGCCTTTTTTATCATAAGGTTTTGTAAGCAGATTTACACACCGTGTACTCTAGTTTGCACACTTACTCATATGTCGCATCCCACAGCCAATCCATATTAGTATTGATGGAGAGGAAAAGAGAACACACAGAATGTAAAACTGCTTATAAAACTTTATGATATGGTCAGGAAGGTTACTGGCTGCACATCCTGGTTGCTATTGTGAGTAATTAAAAAAATTAGCTTTGGACATGGCTACAGATGTTCCCAGGCTCATGATATTCAGACCCATCTTTTTTACTTGAACAATTTGTGCAGGCCAGTGTTTAGCCTCACAGCCAAACGTACAGCTCCCATCCTTACAAAGAGAAAACAAATGGTCTGCATTTACAGTAGGCTTTAAATTTGCCAGAGAGCCAACCTGATACAAAAGGTCAGGAAAGGAGGGATATTCTGTGTAGTTACAGAAGCTTCTGACAGTAGTTTCTCTTCACAGAAGAGCTATCCTTTGATGATACTTAGAAACAAACAATGCTACCAGTATGCTACCAGAGCATAGCATTCTTAATATTGAATTTCAGCGTTGTATTGCTAGCCGTATTTATATAGCCATGAGGTATTTTGGAAAAAAAAAAAAGGCATATTTTTATGGAGCTAAAATAAGAGTCAGTATACCCTAAGGAGCTTGGCATCTTATATGAACTTATGCATATGCCTCCTAAGGCAAGGTGTGTATCAAAAATTATTGCTAGTGACAATGAACAGCTACAACGATGACTAAAGGATGAAGCAGTAAGTGTCTACTGAATGAAAAAAAGACTCCAGGCGAGCCAGAATGGAGAGAGAGAGTTTTAAAATAAAGGGGCAGAGTCAGCACTGTGTTAGCAATTAGTTTTGTGTTTTCTGTACACACAAAGCTTGTCCTTTCAGTAGTAGAAACTTTGGTTACTACCAGAAGGGAGGACATGCCCACTTTCAGGCAAACACATCTGCCATAACACCCCTCAGGGCTGCTCAGATCTGTGCTGGTAGAAGTCTAGTATGACTTTACTGCCAGGATCACAACTTGTACAAGACCAGCTAAGAAATTTAGTTCTCAAGGAAGTAAAAAGGCACCCTGTGGAATTTTCAGGAGGACATAATTGTGTGATACTTGCTGATCGTCACTGGAGTTACTGTATATGACTAAATACTCTTGGAAAACCACACAACCATAAATCCCTAGGCATCCAACTACCTGAAAACATTTGGTTCTCAAGCCCCAGAGATATTTAAGAGAGAGATTCAAGCAGACTCAGTGAGCAGCTTAGAAATCAGGAAAAAAAAAAAGGTCACTAACTTTCTTAGCAGATTAACTTTTTCCTTATCATATTATGGTACATCCTATTGCACAGCCATTTCTGAAATAGGTTACTGTAACTGCTGCACAAAAAAAAAATTATGATTGACTCAGAAGAAACATGCTTTAAAAAATTCAGGACAAGATATTTAGGCCAATAATATTTCTGAACAGCTTGTTTGGGAGAAATGTACTTACTCGCACACATTTGGCAAGCATGCTATATTGTATCTACATGAAAAAAAAGTAAGAACAAGCAAAGTGTTACATGGTATTAAATAAGGTCAGATGCTGTTCTTGAATAATGCATTCAGCTACACTTGTTCCAATTCAGAATGGAAAAATAATTAGTTATATTTAAAATATGAAATATTTAACCAAACTTAAACAAGATGTTAGCAATGAAAGACTGATTTCACAAAGCTGTTGAAAAGAAAACCATCAGAAAAAAAAAAAACAACCACCAACTTAAGAATGACAATTAAGAACATATCACTGAGAATGCACAAAACGCTGTACACCAAATCGAATGTGTTTCAGCCTACAGTGTATACAGATGCTTATTTTCATTTAGGACATGGTTTTTCTAAGTGTTATTCCAGTAAGGAATCTCTACATTACAAGAGTCCTGAAGCTCATTTGGGACAATGGTGGTTATTCTGGCAGATAAGGACAACTAAATTTTAGGGTAATACCAGGAATGAGGACCGCCATTGATCAGCCCATGCCGGAGTATGGTGACTTGTTGTTCTTGTTACACTGCCAATCAGGGCAAGAAGTGCCAGAGTGCTAAGAAAAAGAAAGATCTAAGTTTTAGCCTTCTGGAGATGAGAAAAAGCCTACTTTCCAGGCCTTTGTGTAATTTCCTACTTCCTAAATGCTTTTTGCATAGCAAATAACAAATGTGAATTACCACCGAAATTCCATTAAGTTATCTCAACTTTAGGATTAGAGGAATATGGAAATGAAAGGCGTTATTTTTCTTTTAAAGCTGAATGTTCCTGCGTAGCCAGCCATGAGGAAGTATCTCTTAACATTATCAGTCATATAGAAAACCCTGACATGCCAGACTCTCTTCTATTCATCACAGCTATACACACTTGAAACTAGCACAGAGATTTAGGATCTAGCTCTACTCTGTGCAGGACTGCACATTTTTCCATTCCTAACTATCATCTATTTTATGCAATATAATTGAGATAAATTTCTGACATTACCGTAGCCACCTGGTTATATTCAAGTTGGCTGACCTGTGCAGGCCCTGTAGTCATGACAAGTTGAAGGAGCCTTAAAAACAACTACATGTTTTAAAAGCTTTCTATATAGATTTATCTAAGAAAATTCTCAGTAGCTATTTTTCAAATTAACCTTGAATGTATATTGCAAGGCAGTACCTGTGTATGGTCCAAATCTCCAAACTATTTTTCTTTTTGATATGGAAAAGAAAAAAGACAGCTTTGCTTGTTTGGAGTACATGAAAATAAGAATTAATTAATATTTCAGTGATATAAATCAGATTCTTCATGTATTTTCAGATACAGGGAGATTTGCATAGCCCTTTAAATTCTTTTTTATAGGAAGTTTAGGAAATTCATTAGCTTTTTTCTTTAGAAAATCTGCATTTTGATTACCTCTTACAGAGAGTTATTTGTAAATCAATACGTGTATCTAACAGGTTACACGCAGTCCCACTGTATCCTATTGAGTGGTTTTCCAGAGAGAGGATAGTGATGACCTCCACATTCAGCCATAGTCCTGATTCAGCCACGAGTACCCGTGAGCTGAAGGGCAGGTATACCCGCAGGAGTGCTAAATTTGAAATGGAGCCAAGGAAGGTTCAGAGTTCGCATTGATTGAGCTAACTGATGCTTATCCTGTTTTAAGCAGTGAAAACTTTGGATCGACTAGAAGTACATCAACACAAACTGTACATCATAAATCTGAAAATACTTGAGATGCAGCTGGCACAAGGCCAGTATTCAAACTTCAGCATTCTGAGTTGTCAAGTGGAACTGTACAGTAATGACATTTTTTTCCTGTTTTGCATCAGATAAACAGTTAATTTGACAAAACGTAAAAGAGATTTCTTACAGTTTAAATTTTTGCAGTGGTCTTGCTTATATTTTTGGTTACACTGTGAGATCTATACTGTTTTAATGCAGTTATCAGTATGTATTTCTTCTAATGTCACATTTCTATCTTCATGTTGTTTGAAGCCACCCTATTAATACTGAAATGTATTTTTTCATTTTTTTTTAATTCAACACTCTAATCACAGTGGGTTGTTTCCTTTCTCCGTACTTCTGTAGCTGCTTTTCATGGGTTTCACTCCGTTACTGCTGCTAGAGAGGGGGATTTAAAGTGACAGATAACATAGCACTTGGATCAATTATTTCTACTATGTGCATACTTTGTGCCCATGTTTCAGACATGCTTTTTTTTTTTCCTCTTAAGTGGTTCAAACCCCTTTTAATTCATAAGAAAAAGTGTTAGGCAGAACTTTTTTTTAGCCACGATATGTTATGATGTCTTCTTCAAATTGTATTCCTGTCTTGCGTAGATAGATACTGGAGTGTTGGGAGCAATTAACATAACTGGGAGAACTAATTTTCTGTGGTTCTTTAACTCTGTATTTATGGCTTTCAAAAGAGTGGATCAAGGATTAGTACAGTCTATAAATTTTAGTTGTCTGACTTTTAAGGAATTAAGAAAAATCCAGCGGTGGCTGGAAATCGCAGGAAAAAAAATTACACACTTTGTGCAGGGTTTTCTTCCTTCTTTTCCCTACTTAAAAAAAAAAATCAGGCTTTTAAGTTAAGCTGCAGACTACTTAGACACCTCCTTCGCAGCTGGCTCTGTCACGCACCTTTCTCCCTCTCTCTGAATTTTTTGAGCCAGACTTGCGCGACCCAGAGCCAGGCAACGCCCCGGTCGCACCCCTGCAACCCCAGCCCGTTGCGCTGCCATTGATCAGGGGGACGAATCAGTTAAAATAGACAAAAAAAAGATTAAATTTGTTTCGCCTAACAGCTTTTTCCACCATGACGGACCCCCCTCCCCTTCCCCAGCAGCAGGCAGGTGTCCGCGCTGACGGCGGGTGACCGCCACAGGCCTCGCAGAAACTACTGAGGGGAGGGGGAAGACACTGCTGGGCACCCCCAGTAGCGCTCGGTCAGATCCGTTTCAGCCGGGATTTTCCGCTGCGAATAGCCCATTCAGGGGCAGTTTAGGTCCCACCTGTGGGGCATCAACAGCTCTTAATGGTCCTTAACAGCCCTGACTGGACACACCTGTATCCCGCCCGCCCCCAGTCGCCAGCTCAGCTCCGGGCCCTCAGCCCTTCTCCCCTAGCTGCCGTTCGGCTGCACCTCGGACCTGCCTTGTTGCCTCGCCTTTGTCCCCCGGAGCCGTCGCACCGGCTGGCTGGGCCCGGGTGCCGCCGTGGGGACGAGCTCATTGCCCGCTCTGCGCTGCTGTCCCCACTCCCGCCTGGCCGCCCCTCTCAGGTACCCCGTGTGCGCGGCCCTCCGGGCGAGGGAAGCGAGGAGGGCTCTGGGTTTTTTTCCAAGCAGACGGCTTGTTGGTGAGGGCGTCTCTTGGAGACTGTGCCCGCGGCTGGCGGCAGAAAGAAGCCGGGGTTTGAGGCTCCCTCGCACCTGGTCTCCTGGGTGTACGGGGCGCTCATCGCCACAGCTGCGCGTCCCCGCCAATCTCGCTCTCCGATGGCTTTATTTCATAGCCAGTGTCCGAGAGCACGCTGCTCCACGTCGGTCTAAATTTGTTGGGGGGCGAAGCGTTGGTTTTGGCCTTAGCCGTTGCGTTAAGAATGGTGCTTCCCAGAGCCGGCCCTGGCGGCCTTGGCTGAGGGGGGAGAAGCGCCCGCCCCGCCGCCCGCCATCTCGGGGCCTGCCCGGGCTCTGCGGGGGCAGAGGCCTCCACCCGCACCGGGGCATCTACCGCGCATTGCACCGGGGAACAGGCAAGTGAACCCAAGTTTAAGGTGTGTGGGTTTTTTTTCTTTTGTGGTTGGTTTGTTTTAATTGAATGTTGTGGTTTTCTTTCCAAGCTCCTTTTGAGCCGCAGTCTAGCACCCACTGAAGATGGTGGGGAAGGTCCTGTTGAGATGGAAAGGACCTCGAGAATCACAGAATCACAGAATCACAGAATGTTAGGGACTGGAAGGGACCTCGAAAGATCATCTAGTCCAATCCCCCTGCCGGAGCAGGATTACCTAGATCATATCACACAGGAACGCTCCAGGCGGGTTTTGAATGTCTTCAGAGAAGGAGACTCCACAACCTCTCTGGGCAGCCTGTTCCAGTGTTCAGTTACCCTCACCGTAAAGAAGTTTTTCCTCATATTTATGTGGAACCTCCTGTGTTCCAGCTTGCACCCATTGCCCCTTGTCCTGTCAATGGATGTCACTGAGAAGAGCCTGGCTCCATCCTCATGACACTTGCCCTTTACATATTTGTAAACATTAATGAGGTCACCCCTCAGTCTCCTCTTCTCTAAGCTAAAGAGACCCAGCTCCCTCAGCCTCTCTTTATAAGGGAGATGTTCCACTCCCTTAATCATCTTCGTGGCTCTGCACTGGACTCTTAACCTCGGTCGACTTAACCTCGGTGACACCTCCAAGCTAGCCAAACCATTGTCCTTGTTACTGTCCTGGTCCCCTTGCAGAGCCTCATACCTATTATGCAAGGGTACCTGGAAAGGTGGGGCAGTCACGGAGGAGATGTGCCTGCTGTGCTGGGCAGGATCTTGCTGCCATTGCCCCTTTATCCCTTAAGTCACTGTGGTCAGACAGAGGGAAGGCAGGGAAAAGCCCCCTGCCATGTGCCCCGTCTGCCTGTCTGGCCTGTCCCAGGGATGGTAGGGTGCGATTCCCATAGGCTCTCTCTCTCCCTGATACTCCTCAACCTACTCACCTCTCCCGGAGCTCTGTCACCAAGCGGAGGAGTTCCTCTACCTGGGCGCACCCCCCACAGCTGTGCTCACTGCTGCGGTCCCGTGCTGGCACGAGGGCAGGGCAGACCCTGCAGTGGACACCCGGGTGGCAGCGTGCTCCCCCGGAGCTCTGTCTGGGAAGATGCATCGGTTCTGTCGGGGATGCAGGCCTTGGAGAGGCCGTGGCTCTCTGCCCGGGGGTTACCATCGCTCCCCGGTCGAGCCGGCAGAGCTTCATCATGTCCCCCCGCCCCATCCCCCGCGCGAACTCAGACTTAAATTTTTTTCCTTTGAAACATCTACTCTTCCTTTAAACTTTTGCACAAAATATGTACAAATCCCTAACTAAACCCAAACTAAAATCCTACTGCAAGCATATATTCTACTATTATTTAAAAAAGAAAAAAAAAAACCCAAACAAAAATCATCTGAAGGTTAGCTTCTTTGTTTTAAATCCTTGACTGAATACATTTTGGGGAGACTTGCCGTTTTATTATCTTCTAGAGCAATTTCATTTTAATCTCTTTAATTAGCTTCACCTCTGGCATCTCAAACTGCCATCAATAGGTAGTTGTACTCTGCTACAAGAATAGATGCAAATACGAGGGATACAATTACTCTGGGCAGGGTTTTTTGAAAATGGGATGCATAGACCATCTCCTCCCCCTCGTGATCCCTTTACATTCTATAGCAAGTAAAACAATTACTAACAAAGGAGTATAAGGTAAGTTTTAATGCATTATTTGCCTTCTAATGTAACCTGTCAGTGAAAATATTAAAAGATTGCCAATACTAGAGGGTTTAAACATCTATTTTGCAACTGGTGATCAGAGTTTATAGTTGGGACATCTCTTTCCTTATTATGATTGTAAAATGGGTTACTGATTCATTTTTGTGCTTCTCTGCTTCTGGCTTTATGGGTGAGGAATCTTGATTACCCTTTTAAAGTGCATGTAGCCTGTGTGAACAGGAAGCACTGGGGACACGTGGTATGTTTGAACACAAAAGGGGTGAAATTGAAGTAAAAATATCAACCTGTGTATGTTTGTTTTGGAAACTTCTGGTCGAGGGCTGAAACACTCTGCAATTGACAAAAAATGTTTATTGATTGTCTGCAGTGGATACTATACACACTGTATCACTATGTTTTCCTCCTTGTGGGGAGGGGAGAACAACTCACTGCCACTGAGGAAAAAAAATAGCTACTTAAGTGAACCTCTGAAGATCTCATCAGGTCATTGGCAAAGTAATTTGACATTCTAAGCATATCTTCTAGGGTAATCATACATTTTTATTGATAAGATGGCTCTACACGTAGAGTAGAAAAATGTTCTGTTGTAGAATGAATATATGCCATCGTTCAGGCCACGTGGAAAAAGGGAAAAAGTGACCTGGGATAAAAGGAGTTTTTGCCCTCTAAACTACTCGTGCTGCACTCACTGAACCTAGAAGGCATACGCTAGTGTAAACTGTGAGAGTCCAAACTGGTTAAAATTCTGTCACGTCCAATGGTAAAAGGAAAAGAGTTGAGGATTTTTACAGGGCTGTACAGAATCTTGTGATTCTCTGTGCTCCGTATGTAGGTGCATGGGTGATGTAGATCATAGGAATGACTAAAAGACTTCAGGGGTGTATAGGATGTTTGTTTATTTTTGTCTGTTATGCCTAGATCCTGCTAGAGAACCATAATATAGTAGTGTACTCAATAAGTTTGATTCTCTGAAGAATCGGTGGCTAATTGGACATATAAAGAATGGAGGAAGTTGTTTGGGCCTGTTACACACAGATGCTGTGCTGCTGTGATGTTCTTGGAGTTCTCAGCATCACAGAATTATTTGGCTTTCTCAAAGGAATTGTTTCAGGATGTCATCTGACTTTGGCAGACCCCAGGACCTCATTTTTTTGTCTGTCCTGTTTCTGAGGCTTATCTCATAATTATGGGAACTAGAAACTTCTTACCTTTTATGTCATCAGGGAGCTTAAACTCCCTGTCTCTCCCATCTTCTTGTATGTATTTATTACTTTGTATGTACTCAGAAGATATAAGAGTCATGAGTTAGAACTGAGTAGACTAGCTTGAGGATATGTGACGGTGCCAGTAGAAAGTATGCTGTGGCAGTTACATGATTCCTCAGCCCACCGTCCATATGCCAGATGCTAGAGCTCAGAGTGTGTCTGGTGTGGAGACATATAAGAGCACTGGCAGTGGGACAGGTCTGGCAAGGATCTTCTTGAAAGTCAAACAAAGAAGGTAGAAGAAGGTGTGGAAGTACAGAAGGACTTCTGCTGGCAGTTATGTGGCTTAGCAAGAATCAGATTTTTTGAGGTTTTGAAGCTGGTTAGAGAGCAAAAAGGGTAAGTCATGCAACATTTCAGCTCTTGCTTATTGTGGTAATAATTCCCAACCCTATGATGCAAACTACATACTTTAAAATAATGTTAGGGCATGAAGGGGGGGGGAAAGGGGTTGTTTTAAGGAATTTAGCTGTCCTAATAGCTCAATTTATAGAGGATAGAATGTGAGGTGTATTAATGTCATCCTTGTTATTCTTATGCAGTATTCAGGATGTTTTCTGTGTATGAAATTAGCTCAATCTCATCCTGCAGACTCTGTATCCAGGCTCAAAATGGTGAACCAAACAAATACCTCACAGCATCCTGCATTTTAACTAGAGAGCAAAGAAAAACACTTGCTGTGCCTATAGGACTTGCTGTTTGTCTCTCCTGTTGACAGTGTTCCACTTTATATAGATGAATACACATTCACTGGAGCGATGAGCTAAACGAATTTGCAAATAGTGTCAGTTGACCTGAAACTACAGTTTTAGTGAGTAAACTTCTTTGGAAAAAGGTTGTCCAGCCTCACTGGAAATCTGGCTGTGATAGACCCAGGCAACTAGAACTTCCAGTGCCTGGTGTTCCCTTTGGAATTTCTCTTGTGATGAATCCCCATAAAATGGGGATTGAAAGGAGAAGAATTGGGGGTATTTTTTTATTTACCCTGGTGGAAGAATTAATGCAAGCTTAGTCCGAATCTCACAATTTGCCATGTGTTACAGATGGAGTCTCTGCAGAACTCTGTGGGCTTCAGTAAGTCACTCTGCAGGAGAACAGCTGTCTGGCTTTGCAGGACCTTAGATCCAGGCACTCTTAGGATGCTGCTGTTATCTCAGAGGGTGAATCATTTCCTTCCCCTGCCCTAACTTTTCTCTCTATGGATCTGAAGAGGGCTCCAATGGATGTCAGGAGTGGTCTCCTGTGTGATGCCAGAAATAGAAAACGTGGGGAGAGATTGAAGAAAGGAGATTCAAATGCAGTTTTTATTATAGCCACTGTAGGAAAACCCTCTGTTTCCTTCTTTCTTTGTGTCCCACAGTCTCTCCTTAAAAAGTGCGTAGTATTTGAATACTTGTTTTATAGGGCTATCTACACAGAAGGAACATATCAGCTTGTGCATGATGTCATGCCAGTACATCTGTCTGACTTCCAGGCTGGCTTTGACTCATCCAGTCAGCTCAAGCAGCAAAGAACTACCCAGGGTTGTTCTGTACCTGGCCTGAGACACTTTTCAAATGTATTTTATTATACAGCTACACATATCATGTCTTACACAGCTTAAGTAATTTTTGGCTTTAAAAACATCTCAGGAGAGAGGAGGCCAGTTCTAGCCCATTATTTATTATTATTGCCCTTGCAGTCCTGTCCTTGCTAGATTCTTTCTGAACTTGCAAACTCTCTAACCTGTCAGGTAAAACAAACCACAAATGAAGAAAGGTTAGAGTGTAAAATCCCCAGGTCTGTGTTAAAGTGCTGTTTTATCTACTACCAAAATTGTATGTTGCAAAGGTGAAGGGAACCATTAGAGAACAGGTGCCCTGAATGAGAAAAGATTTCAGACCCTGGACCTAGAAGCCTCCTTGTTGATTTATTTGAGAAAACTACAGTAGTTAGTACTTGATTCAGAGCAAAAATGGAGTTTCTCCACTCTTCATCTTCAAGTAAAGACGAATGAGCTTTCATAATGGACCTTGCCCTGCCAATAGGAATAAATGACTGTGATTTCTGAACGCTTTCAAGGAGACCTGGAGACTCAATATGCAAAATTTCTCATTCTATCATTGAAAGTGCAGCCTTGGATTATTACTGACAGCCAAGATGCAGTTAAAGTAAAGGTCATGCAGACTATTGACAATAATAAATTCTAAGATTTGCTATCTTTTTGCTGAGGCCTGCGTTAGGCCATGCATCAAAAACCTGTATAAAAAAAAAAAGTGGTTTGCCCTCACCTAATAAAAAAATCCGATGTATATTTTTCAAGCTTGCTTTTAGAAGGATCATTTCATATTCTTACCTTTTAAATTAACACACTGGGAGAACTGCCCACCAAACAATCACTTTAATCCTCTGTGCCCACCCATAATGTGTAATTGAAGTTACATAAAATAATCTCTTGCTAGTAGGTGTAGAAATCAGCATGACAGTAATTTGAATAAAGGCTGAGTGTAAACACTAGCAAGTTAATTCAGTTTTCAGCATGTAAGCCTGGGGTAAAAATAAATAAAAATCTTTAATATTGCAGGTTAAGTAATTGCCTGTTTCTAATTGAGAAACAAATATATATTGCTTCAAAACTCAGAGCACATGGTAGTTTTTCTTTGCAACCTCTTCATGTTTAAATGGGTAAAAAAAAATACAGACTGAACAAAACCAGTAGCTAACAACTGCTGAGGGTTTTGGTTATTGATGCTTAAAAATGCAGGTAAGAGCAGCTCTGAAATTAAGCAAGACTTGGTAAACGAGTTATAATTTTAGCAGCGAAATTACAATATGAAACTTTGGGTTTTTTTAATTGTTTTTTTACTTTTGACATAGAGGCACTATTTGAGTTTCTTATTTTGAATATAATGAATGATTTTGGTTCTTATATAGAGCAGATTGAGACCCCTGGACATTCATTGCGGTTCTATGATTTATCCAGAGAGCAGTCAGTCCATAGGGAGCTACAGTATAACTTGCCATATTTAGAATTACAACCTAAACCTGACATGGGAAAAATAACCTTTAGTGTGAGGCTAACAAAATCCATGCATATTAAGTGCTGACTGTCGTGGGCAGTTTTGCTACAGGAGCATTTGCCCAGTGGAGACTGGACAAACACCACCAAGTAATGCAATTTTCAGCAGATGGTAACTCAAAGTATCAAACTGACAACCTAGCAATGAAAGGTGCCATTTCCTATTATCAATCCCATGGGTTATCCCCCATACTTCGTTTGAGAGCAGAGAGATTTACATAACATATGCATATCAGGTTTTAAGATTACTGCTCAAGTGTCTGAATTTGCTCGTGGACATGTCACACAATTCTTGATGGTTGTATTTAATTGTAGCTGGAGTAGAGAAAGCAGTAGGAAGTGAATGGTATTTTAAAATCTATGGTTCCAATATCACCTATTAGGTAAACAAACACATAATTAAATACTCATTGAAGCACACAGAACAATAAGAATACGTAAGGGGCTTCATGTCTCACACTCTGTTAAGTCTCTTGTGTTTGATTGTTGAGATCCACCCCCAAATGTAACAAATGCCAGTGGTAATTGATACTAAATAAGTAAAACCAGAAAAATACATACAATTTCACAATCTTTTCTCCCCTTGTATTAAAAACATATAAAGCTTCTATTAGACTGTTGTGACTGTAAAATCACACAAAATTGTACTCAGAACTTGTATTATTTTAATAGCCTGTACAAGAGAAATATGTGTTTTAACTGAATTTCTTAAAATTAAGCTTTTAAATTATCCAGTTACTAGTGAATTCAATGGGAATCTGTTTGTATTGAGACAGGAGTGTAGACTTTGGCTTGTAGATACAATATGTATAGAAACTGAAGGATATTTTTTATGGTTTAAACTATTCTAGTGTTATTTCAGCAGTTACCTGATGAAGCAATGAAGGTGTATCTAGTGCCACTGCTGTGGTTTCAGACACCTAAAGTAACTGGGGTGTGCACAGCGGATATTTCAAACCGGTGTGGAAATACTGAACAAAATCTCTCAACTCTTACTGTCAGACCTAATTTTTTTCATTTGTGTGTTGTGTTGACCTAGTATATGTTAAAATGAAAGCTAAAACATAACTTAGGTTTTCAAGTCCTTTTAACTTCTAAACTTGCAATCAGGTTATAGTGTGATATTTCTTAAAAATACTTAATACTTAGTTTTAAAAGTCTGTCTTAGAAATTGCTAAAAAGCTAATATGCATTACTAAGTGATCCAGAATTCAGATCTAAAACTGAAGGAAAGATGACAACTGGAACAGCAACAGGCTGCAAAAGAAAGGTCCGTCTGCCTCGGCAGTATTGGGGCAGTCAGGGCATACCTGTCTCCAGCTATTTTAATGTTCACTTTTTTACAGAATACTGGAATTTAGGGCTCTGTTTCACTGTGCTCTGCGCACCCTCAGTTTTCACTGGTGTTACTGAAAGATCTTTAAAAAAAAAAAAAAAAAAGCACTATTTTTCTTTCATTTAGATTTCTTAATTATAAAAAAAGACTATAAGGATTAAAAAAAACCTGCAGGAGTGAACATAGAAGGCAGAGTATACTCTGCCTCTATATAAACAATCTCAATGGATGTAGTATACTACATATTGCTTTGAATAATTGGATAAGAATGTTTCATAGCTAAAGAGGGGCAAAAGGAAAGTTTTCTTCAGATAGCAGTTGCTGGTTTGGCTTACGTGATTAGGGTTTTAACCTTTTTGATTGCTTTTGTATCAAGAGAAGAATGATGTATCTAGTTGTTTGTAGCGCTCCAGGTACCAAATATTAACTTTCAGAAATCATGCTAAAGAATTCAATTCAACTGAAGATTTTTCTTATAATGTTATCCTCACTGAGCCCACCTTGTGGGGAAGAGAATATTAAGCTCTCTCTAGGTGGACTATCTTTCAGCAGTATGTGAAGACCTGTAGCTGTGAGAGCAGTGGTTTAAACTCAACCCAGAAAGCTTGCTTATGTGTATAGATGTGAGTGAGTGCAGGAACCACTGCGAGTGTGTGATCATATGCAATGCTACAGAATAGTCATTGCTAAGAATCTGTGGTTTCAAATGCTGATCCAAGTCAGGTCAGCATGGCAGTAACATTTTTACTGTGCCTCGTTGTGTTTGTTTATGCCATGTTTTGTTTAGATTCTCCCTTTTTGTCAGTCTCTTGCTAGTATTACCCCTTCCAAATGAGTGGTTCCTATGGTAACAGCAGTGTCATTCTTCTGGACCAAGCTTAGTGAGTTCTGCAAGTGCCATATTAAGGCTCTTTCTATATGTTGAACCAATACCATGTCATTTGGATTCCCAAGTTAATGTACTTCTTTCATTTTGCTTTTAACCAGCTCTTAAACAGGGTGATTCTAAGCAGCTGAACTGAGGCCCTGCGCAAAGCCTGTCTTAACCACTACATCAGATTATAAAAGGAAAGACCTAATTCCCTCTGAAAAGCTCACAGAAATAAATTTCTATCGCCAGACTCCCCAAGGTAACTATTGAGCTCATATCCCCTCAGAGCTCTCCATTTGCATTACTTCCCTTTAATAAACCATAGAACTTGACTTATCATGCTATCATCCAGCTGTTAAAAAAATTGTCTTACGTGTTCCCAGAGGTAGGACATTAGTGCAAAAAAAGTCTTTAAACACTCCCCATTACTGCAACAGAAAAACCTGCCAACCTGAAGGATTGATTACTGATGGTGCTGGTCCTTGTCTCCTCTGTGCTGCCGCAGCAATATTCGAAGGTGTCTCAGGATGGTGAGGTTGCTGCATGGCCGGGCAATGGCTATCTGGACACATTATTGCCGTTTGCAGGCAATTAGGCTTAGGGAACAATGTGTGCTCAAAATGATGTGTGTTGGAACTGAGTCTTGGAACTGTCTTTCATCTTATTTAATGGGTCTCTTTATTCTGAATGTACCAGGGAGGCCTGTCAGCTGACCTGTGCTTTGAACCTTACCAAATGAGTTCAGAAAGTTCTGGTATGTTTAGACTCAAAGCCTCCAATATAATACTTCTGTTTTACTTCTGGGATTTGCCTTGGGGGATGCGTGTGGAGGGGAAGTAAAGCTTTGTGTGTGTATTTGTTTTTTCCTTCAATTTAAATTTTTTACCTTCATGCCAATTACTCAGTGCCCTAAAATGCCTGGTGTGAGTCATGCAGGAATTGACTGGAATGTGACTGTGCATACGCTGTTCTATTTAGGATTCTCTGTGAATTCAAAGTGAATTACAGTAACATTTCTGTTTAAGTTCTTCTGAAGTTTATTACAATGAATCCATTTTTAGGCAGGTTATAGCCTTTTTGTATCATTAAGGATAAATTACTGCTATTTCTTCCCAAATCCTTCTACCACAACTATGTATTTTTTCCCATGAATAAGATACACGATAGAAACTCATTTGTAGTGCTTGTTAAGTCTTTAATATTACACAGCTCTTCTAAGCATGGATAAAAGTCTCGCTTCCTTGTGTTTTTTACATACAGTCCAAGCACTTCCCTTTTGGAATACTGTGCCTCTTCTTGTTAAGAGGGGCTTTAGATTTGTTTAGGTAGGAATCCAGAAGTATTAGTGTTAATTTGCAGTCCATGATCAAACATACTGAGTACAACATTTCCAATGATGTAGCTTTTTGTGTGTATTTGGGTTTTTCAGAGTAGCTCTGCTGTGGCAAGAAAGGTGCCAATTTCATCCTGCCAGTGGTTCCAATATCTCTCTACCTGCAGCCTGTTGTATGAATTCTTCATTTTATTTGTGAATGCTCTCCTGGTGTCCAGGACAGCAGCTTTGGCAAGCAGATCAGGATTGTTCTCAGTAGAGTAAGGCATCTAGTAATGCATCAACAATTTCCAGTCACCACAGTGCTTCACTCTCCATGTGCAAACCTTTCCAACATCGGGCAGGCATAAAAAGGTGCAGAATAACAGAGTGCCAGTGCAGGGATTCATGATAGTGGGGTTGAGAACACTGTTCACTGAAAGGGTTGTCAAGCATTGGAACAGGCTGCCCGGGGAGGTGGTGGAGTCACCATCCCTGGAGGTATTTAAAGGACATGCAGATGTGGTGCTTAGGGACATGGTTTAGTGGTGAGAGTGCTAGGTAATAGTTGGACTTGATCTTAAAGATCTTTTCTAACCAAAATGATTCTATGATCTTTTGTCACACAAGATAATGAAACAAAAGGTTTCCAAGGGATTCTGGGTCACATACTACTGAAGATCACTGAGCACAGCACTTGTGATGTTACTAGCTTTCAATCCCATTTTCGGTGTGCTGGATGTTGAGCAGCATGTGGCTGGTACCTGACTTCTCCAGGAAGAATACAGCACGTTATGAGTCAGAGGGCTAGCCAAGAACTGAAAACATGCACTAAACCCAGGCTTGAATCTCTTGGGAGATCCTTCCTTGCTTTAGAGAATGACACAACTAAAGCTAGCTGCTGTGTTCTAGTGTCCGTATACAGGAAACTGTTTAATATGTTGCCATCTTCATAGGTTATTGATCTGAAGTTATCTGTAAGATGTGTCACCAAGATTAGCATCTTGCAAAAAATTAATTCCCAGATTTGTACAGTTGTTGTATCTTGCAGTGGAATGGGCTTACTTGGTTTGAAGTTTTACACCCTGTTCTGACACTTGTCCTGTTCAACAGTATTGTGCTGCTGTTTTCTCTTTGGACCATTAAGTTCTGAATTATCCTTTGCTATGTTAGAGTTGTAAGATTCTGCAGGGTATTTGATATTTCCATTGTTTTATTCAATACAAATGCAAGATTGCATCTTGCTTCTCTGCAAGATGTGGATGTAGCTGCTTTGAGTGAGTTTGTGCCCCTCTGACAGGTAAAGGGAACTTGAATGTTGTTATTTGAAACAAAGAGCAAAACTGAAATTCACTTCTATAAGACCAGGTACAAAATTAGATTTACAGGTGGAGAATCTAACTCATAATGGTAGCTATATTTGTGTTTAAATTCAGCTGTAATGTAGTTTTCTAAGAGAGGGTGAAAAAGGGAAGAGGATACATAGAGGGGCTGAGAACACTGTACACTGAAAGAACAACAAAAATTCTGAGTCAGGGGAGTCAGGAACTATTTCTGTTTTCTACAGAACTGTGTATCTTTTTTGATCTACAATATAGCTTGCAATATATATTAAATATTACATTGTATATTATGCCCTGTGATGTGTATGTATTTATATAAATATATTTATTAATATGTAGCATCTGTATATAAAATACTATGTTACTTAGCATATCAAAGTACAGAGTAGTTACTGGTTTTTTTCCTTATACTCTAAAGAAAACACTGGGGTGATATGTAACTCCCTAAAAGGGGAACAAGTGGAGCTAGTTACATTCTCAGCATAATCAGATAACTTCTTTGTACACATACCAGACTTGAAATGACAGTAAGGTCCAGCCAGAAGCCAGTTGTTATTAGTTAATACTTTAGTAAATTAAGTGTAGTAGAACATCAGGACTTAATTCCACTTGGTGTCCATAGAATATTGCAGAAGAAAGTAATTTTGGTCTGCTTTTGTTCTAATCAGCTACTGAAAATGTATGCCTATATTTAATTTTTAAATGCAACACTTCATACACTTCCCCAAGCAGGTGATATGAACACAGCCAACAATTTGGGATTTACATAAATCAAAAGCAAACAACCTTTGTGAAGGGTGTGACCAAATGCTATCAAAGAAATAGTATGTGAGTGGGAGATAAACTGCCTTTAAGCCTCACAGTAGAGATTAGTTGTGGACTTACTTTACAAAGAAAGTAGAGAAGCTGCACATTAACTGTTGTGTATCCTTTCATGAGTTCAGCCACTAACATTTACGCTGTGACTGCAGGGTGGTGCTGACTGGCTTCTAAAGACAGTGTTTCTGTTGGATACAGCTGCTGCATCTGTTTGTTCATGGAGTTGGTTTGGCCTAATTCTACACTTTCCCTGTATGGGGAGGTTTTTACATGGGAATCAATTAAGCTATTTATGTGAAGAAGAGATGCAGATTCAGGCATGGGAGTACTGGAAATCTCTTAATAACAAAATATGCTGGCGTTGTGCTTTGCTGGGAAAAGGTTCTTCTGAACAAGTTTTGCATCTCTCTGTTGAGGTCTGGGCTCCTTCTCATTACTCCAGGCACAATGTTAATAGGTGAGACTTTCACCTGCTCTGAGGGATGTTGCCAACTGCTAAGCAATGAGCACTTGCTACTGTAGAAACTGCTGATCTTCAGCCAGCAGTGAAGTATTTGTGAGGCCAAGAGAAACATCGGGCAAGAGATGACTTTCTAGCCTAGCAAAGGGGGCATCTTGGCTAGAAACTCCAGGTATTGCTTTGGGGAGTAGGCTTTTTCAGAACTACTTATGCATGTGATTAAATAGCTGCCGGATAAAAATCAGAAATACTCCTGAAATCGGGGCCCAGTACACTGGGCTTCTTTCACTAGTAACTGGGCTAGGGGGAGAAATTCACCCTGCTCCAGGCTCATCCCCTGCATAACCTGAGCACAGCTACATGCCATACACTTCCAGGGTCAGGACCTGGAGCACTCCTCAGCTCTCCATCCAGACACATGTCCCAGGTGCTTCCCAGAGCCATGCTGAGGAAAGACCTGGGCACAAGGAAAGGAAATCTGGGCAAACAGGCTGGTGGGAGCTGTGCTGCAGTGTGCTCCAGCCATGTCCTGGCTGTGGGCTTGCTGGGGTCAGAGCTGCAGCCCTGCTATAGGAAACACTGCCCACACAGCTTAGTGGAAGCCAAAGGTGTATATTCAGGCTTCAAAATGAGCTTTGAGCAGTCACTAAACCACTGGCATTTGGGCTGAGGCACTCCTGAAATGGGCAAAAAGGCAGCTCAAAAAAGAGAGACGTTCTTGGCTGTTTAGTTGTTTAAGAAAGCTGCTGAGTCTGTTCTGCTCTCAGATGGAAGCAGTTCAACCAGTCTCGTTCTTTAGGTGATGTATTCTTTTGTGGACTGCTAATGTTTGTGCACTTTCAGAAAATACTATTCCAGGATAAAAATCATCACATAAACATGCATATAAAAAAGGAAGAGCCTCATTAAAAGACAGTAGGCTCCAGAAATTAGAGCCAAAACATCAGTCCTTCCTCACCAAAGGACAATTAATTCTCCTTATAAAATTTGGATTCTAACTGATTATAAATGCATTTTACTCTAAGGATTAATTTAGCAACTGGGTCAGTGCCTACAATACCATCCTCATCAGTTATATGATGGATAGAGGCATCTGACACTACCTTCGCTCTTTGAAAGGTTTCCAACAGATTCCTCTGTCATTTTGTGACTGCATTCGATCCTTAGCTTTCAAAAACAATAAAACACGTAATGACTTTGTAGTTGCTAATGCTGCATATTTATCAAGAACAAAAAAACAGTCTACCCTGAAGCATAATACTTTCATTTATTGTTGTTCAGAAGAGTGATAGTATTTCCTCATAATAATGTATTGAAGTTAGTTTAAATGAAGAATGACCTATATGCAGGAAATCTGGGATGAGTAGAGCATCTAATTGCTTTTCGGTAATGCAGATAAGAATACCATGTTTCTTTTCTCCTGAACCATTTTGAAGGCAAAGTATTATAGTATGCAATTTCAGAAAAGAATACTAAACTGAATATCTCTTAATGTTAATAAAGAATGATTTTTACAGGTTTAATTATTTACAGAAACTAACTTTAGTGCTTGAGTAGTGAGAATCTGACTGTGGTTGAGCCAGGTATAAACAGACATTTTACTAGCTTTCTACACAGGGTTGTCAGTGTAGGTTAATCCAGGCCTGACACAATCCTCAGATTCACTCTAGGGCCTCTCAGCACAGACTATGCTTGTTATGAACAGTGTCAGGCAGTATGATGGCTTTGTGTGGTGATGTAACACCACCCCTGCATATAGCAGGAGCTGCCACTTATTTTATTCTAGCTGGTGAACCCAAAGCACTCCTTAAAAAAACAAAAAACAAAACAAAAACAAAACAAACAAAAAACCACAAAAACCCACAACCAAACAAAAGAAAAACAAAGTTGAGCATCTTTACCTTTTTTTAATGAGTATGTCAGCCCTCATTTATAAGTGAAAGCTCAGACTGTCCTGGTTCACAGGCTTTATCAGATACAAACTAGCATTTGCAAAATCAGTTAAGTCATCAGTGAGTTAATTGTATCATGCTAATGTACAGCCTTTAAATGATGTAACAATATAATGTTTTGAAATTATCTACATGTATTTCAAAAAAGCTTTAAGATTTCTTTTTTCTTGCAGATACTGATTTGTTCTGTGGCTTTATTTTTTGGGAGACTAGTTCTCTGATTTCAACTGTATAATATTTGTGTATAGACAAAATATAGCAGGTTATGTAACATATATATTAGAAGATGCAAATCATATCTTTTTGCTGCAAAGATTATGCAGTAGTAACACTGAGTTGATGTACTTGACTGAACAAACTTTAAAGCATACACGTTTCTGGAAAGTGTGGATTTTTTGGGTATGTTTTCAGAATGCAGTTTTTCCATTTGAAAATAATTTTAAGTTCCTGCCTTTGAGCCAAATAGTGTAAGTTAAGTTGCTGTTAACAGTGATGCAATGTGTAACTTCAACTGTCTAATGATTTTCCACCTACACTTCTTGCATGCCACTTCTTATAGTGGAATTTAGACAAGGAGAGCTTGAGGATTATATAATGCTTATTCTGAACTCAAGGGAGATTTTTTTCAGTCCATAACCAGGTATCTGGGACTCAAATGAGCAAAATCCTGGCCATTGGCATTCCCAGCATTGCTGGTTTATCTCCTTAATTTTATTTTTTCACTGACTGAAAGAACTTGGCTATGAAATATCTGTGTCTGTCTTTTAATTTGACTGATATGGGAGTTTTTACATCAGCTGAGATTTCCAGAATGCAACTGGTTGCCCAAAACTTCCTGTAGGACCAATGGGAAAAAAAATTTGGCCCATACCATGGTATGAGTTGTCTTCCCTATTTGAGATGTGTTCTGCGGTTAAATGAACAATGACATAAAGTCTTTTTTTTTTCCTCTCTTCTTTTGACCATAAAGAGAACGTAGGGTGACAAACTAAGATGTGTATATCTATAGTCTAGGGTCTGAAGCTAGGTATAGACTTCGCCTTCAATACCATCCAAGCTCCTGTCAGGTTGGTGTAAGGCTTGTCATTGACTTTCAGGATCTGTGCAGTGTGTTTCTAATGAATCATCTGGGTAATCTTAGATAAAGACTGTTTAGCAAAATGTTTCTTCCTGGGTTAGAAAAAAGTTAAGTATCGGATATAAAAGATTAATGATGTTAGAAAATATTTTCTCTCAAAGCAAAATATTATTGCAGCTTGGGATGATTAGTAGTAACAATATGTCAAATGATAACATGGAGCTTTTATTTATGTATCTGAACTTGCACATCAGCTACGGAAAACAGCATTTTATGAAAATCTGTCGTGTTCTATAAGATACAAAGCAAGAGCTTGAGCCACTTGAGCTGGGCAAATGGCTTTTCTTAGGTATGTTAAGTGAAGAACGTTTCTTACCACAGTAAACGAAAAACGGTGCTATAGAGGCAGGCTACTTTTAATTATTCTGAGACAAACTGACACAAAGGATATGGCAGGATAAAACGGGGTGGGTGAAGATCTCATGAACAAAGCCCTTGGCTTTCACAGAGGTACAGGCAGGAGAAAGGTATCAAGTGTGAAAAGGGTGCCTCAGAATATAGTTCTCTTCAGATCAGTATGGGTTGTTTATAACTTCTGAGCTCTTCAAAGTAAACTCGATGCTTTGTCATTTACATTATGGTGTTACATAGTATAATTTAAAAGGATAGGGATATATATATTTGTCATTCAAACCTACCTATGAGAAGATATGCCTCTGTTTCGGGCTCTGAAACCTTCCTTTAAGAAGTTCAGGGCTTGCCTAAAATTCTAGCATATGACTTTTATGAACTGAGTGTCTGTGCATGTGTATGTACATACATCGTATAAAATATACATGGCAAACTATGGAACAATGTTATAATCTAAACTGACCTTTAACTACCTTGCCTAGTGCCCTGAGGTCACTGGTCCAACTCATTGCTATTTGACATTTCAAAAACAGCCTGAGAACTGAATAGTTAAATGATAATGAGATGACTGATGATATAAAATCAAACCTAGTGATTCACTGTGAGTAAAGAGAAAACAAACAGGTTTCTGTAAGATAAAATTTTTCACTTATGTATCTGACAAAACCAGAGATCTCTGATTTTAAGTGTATCAAGAAAAGTATTCTGGATAATTCAAGAAACTCTGAAAATGATGACTTTTAAATGTTTCTAATAACTGCAGCTTGACTTGTGATACAGTTCCAGTTATCAAATGTAGTTTAATCGTTTGTGATTTAAGAACATCTACAAACATGCGTATGTATACAGAAATACGCATGCATGTATGCATATAAATTCCCTGCAGTGGTCTAAAATAACACTTCTGTGTAAAATATCACACATTGCCTCACCGCTTGTAAAAGCCTTCAAGTACAATGGTTATATTGGAGCAAGAGATCATGTATATTTCCTCCACAGATAACATAAATAACATGCATATGCATACAGGCATTGTTAAAAGCACACTCCTGAGGTTGCAAAGTCAACAGTCCCAGATTTATGAGGTGTTAAAATGGAGGCTGGCTGTGCAGCTTTAATGTACTCCACATGTGTATGTATTATGATATCCTTTAATTAAGTGGATACAAGCCACTGCTATCTTTTACCTGAGCAGCCCCTTCCCCTTCTGAGAAAGGTCTGTATATTCTTTTGTGAAAAATAATTAAAATTTTTCTTTGTCGTATTGTCTTTAGGAGAATGCTTGGCCTGTACCTTGAAACCTACTTAACTATCATGTCTTATTCTTAAGACAATTTTTAATTCACTTACAGACTTTTTTGCCAGGTTCAATATAGTTTCAGAGTTCTTCACATGCAGTAATTAATTTGATGTCCCAGTTTAGTAAGTGCTACATTTTTTCCTCAGTGGTTCTGCAATTCAGACAATAGATGATCAATCAGGAAATGAAATGAAATAGAAATAGAGCTGAGAACACACAGTTAATGAACATCTATGGGAAATTAATCTCAAACAGGTCTTCAGGGCATGGCTGAAATACCGGTAGTATCAGACTGCTGTTTCTATTCTTTTAGTCCATTACAATTTTTCTTCTGTTAGTGAATTTTGATGGTTATTGGTAAGGATGCGGTGCAGTCCTGCTGTGATAAGTCTCCTTGAGAAATGGGAAGTGACCATGAAAAAGGAACAATCCTAGAGTTTGGTTCTCAATTTCAGAAGACATTTCTCATCTACTTTTGCTGTAACCTGACAGACAGCATTGTGGAAGAATATGGGTCATGTTGTCTTTGTTATCTGTGTCAGACACTTATTCTTGCAGGTATAAGTGAGGATAAAATGAGATCTTCTGGATTGCCTTACTAACCCTGTTGAAACAGTATAGTCCATCATAATGCAGTATGATATAATTTGAGTGAGGTAGCTACAAAATGCTGAGAGAATAATCTATGTATTTGCTTGTGGACCAATTGGCTAAGTTTATCCTGTGGCTTGTGATATTGCTATAAAATACAGAAATTATCTGCTACTAGAACTACAAAAAAAAAAAAAGAAAAGCAAGGTCAAAAAGTCTCTATTTGCCCATAGTTTCTGTATTTTATATCTGGTGCCAACTGTTATCTGCCTATTAATTACATACTTTTTACATTGCCTATAAAGAATTCTGCTTTGACATCTTCAAAGTTGTCACTTCTCATTAAGTTCATAAAAATTCAGAGTATGAAATCTGTTGGCAGATGGGTTGAATGCATGAAGTGAAACCGGTATCTAGGTTTATATAGCTGGGTAAGGACCAGAGAAGTTTTGTGCTCTTGTACACACATCTGTGGCTACATATTCACATTTATGTATGTGCGTGTATGCACACAGTCTCATTCATAGTCAAGACGGGGGAAATTATGTCAACGATTCAACTGGGCTTTTGTTAACTCCACTGATATCTGCCAGTTAGATCCAGTCAAAGCAGCATGTTTTTGATGTGGACATGGACTCAGGTGCCAGTTGAGTTTTTAGCTGGAAGCCATCAAACAGCCAAGCTGTGGCTCCAGCTGGTGGTGCTTAATATTAAACATCATCTAGATTTGTATCGTCAGTGTGGAAAGCACAGCTAGGGCAAGAAAAAAGATCTTCAGTCTGGGCATGGCTCAAATACCACAGGTAATCTAAGGAATTTTGTTGCCATGGGGCCTTAACTTTCCAGCCATGTTAATGGAGGAAGAATTTTCTACTTAGTATAACTAAAATACTTCCGCTTGCAGTTACTTTGTTTTTCTTCCACTCTTCTACATTTAACATTCTGTATATTTTTTGTAATATTTTTTATGATTGGTTGACAAAAATGTATATCCACTAAGGATATAATTATACCATTATTTCAAGGATAGTGCCATTACGTGATCTCTTCTAAAAATCACAGTGCCATTCAGTTAGCCCAGGAACAGGTAATATATTGCTTCCAGACATAAAGTGCACACACCACACCATACAGTCTTACCCAGGTCTTCACTGCCACTAGTTCAAATGCATTTCTGAGTTAGAGGTGTGCAATAATACTGAATATGCTTTGGATTAAAACATAGCTGACTTTTGTAAGTCAGTATTAAACAATCTACAACAGACTGGAGTTTGAATGCATGTGAAGAAATTTGTCTTTTCTCCTCTGTGAAAGGAGGGGCTGTTAGCTAGTGTCAGGGAGGTTCTGGAAAAAAGAAAAAGTAACTCCAGAAGTAACCGTCTGCAGGTGTAACCATGAAACTAAACTGAATTTTCAACAGTGGGCATGATCTTACTGCAGAGAAGATAGAAACTTGTAGAGAAAATTAAAGACTTGTAATTCTTTAGAGGTCTAAAGCCTTTCATGTAATTTTTCAGGTTTACCTCAGTTATACTGACCAATCTACAAAAGCTGGTCCCACTCAAATAACTTCTGTTTGCAGTTTTGGCAAGTAGGGAAGAAAGTAAACCAACATAAAACCTATGCAAATTGTCTTTTTGGATGGAAGAACATTTCATTAAGTTATGATTCTGAAATTTTTTTGGCATCATGCTGAATAAGTAATTCAAATGGAGTGCATGGTAGCTAAGGAAATGAGCACTGTCCCCTGAAGACTAAACAAGCAAACAGGAGTGGGAAGAAGCACTAGTGAGACCAAAGCTACTGTGTTAAAATATATTTGGGGACTACAGGTCATTAAAGTTGTTGAATTGAAGGGGATTTGGAAAAAGCTGTAAAAATACTTGAAGGGCTGAAAATGGCCTTCTTGAAGATCTTTTTTATGGGACTATGGATACTATTTGGTGAGTGTTTTCCCTCTGAAGACACAGACAAAATGAGATAAATTTGAAGCCTGAAAACCTGTTTGGTTTTATTAGTCAAGTAGTACTCTTCTGATAGATAAAATTATCCTTGGAACATCTTATAGAATAATGTGATGCATTCTGAGTTGCTCTTGTATTTAGATGAAGCTGTGAAGCTACTTATTTAGGTCTCCTTAGCTTGTAAAGGCTCTCCAGGGTTGGCCCAGTTGAATTTCTGGGGTCTGTGTTATATGGTGAGGTGGAACAGTTCCGTATGAATCTAGGGACCTCTGAACAGGAGGTGAAGATAAAAGGCTGTATTGAGAGGTGCTACTGTACCCCTTAAGTACCCAGTTACAGAATTGTAAGGAAAAATGGGCTTCTGGTGCATTGACTTGTGCATTCCAGTAGTAATCAAGTGAATCAAACCCATATGCAGCTTCTTCATAGACAAGCTTATGGCCAGATGTATCTGCTGCTGGCTGTCTCCAGTAAAATGGAATAATAATCTCAATGCTGCTGTTCACACTTTAATTGTAAATTTGTCTTCCTCAACATGGATGTTTGCAGCATCACCAGTCTGTGTGTGGGAAAACTAACAACCTCCTTCCACTCACTTTGTGTGTGTGTTTCCATAATGCCAATGTTTAGAAAACACATTTCTCTGGAGCAGGTGTTGAACTTAGTTCTGTTTCATGTTTGGAATGTGTGTGTGTTTGTTTTTTTCTTGATTATGGTATATAAAAATACACTACTAACAAGACATTTACTGTGCGTTCCACCTACTATCACTTACTATACTTCCATTATTGCGGTAATTAATTACAAATGAAGTCTTCTAAAGTTTTATTAAGCATTATAAGGATACAGTATACTTTTGTTTTCAGTTTACAATATCCCTTACTTCATCTGTTTGTGCCCACCCTAGACATAAACTATTATTGATGAGCAATTACACTACAGGATTACGGGTTACATACAAAAGTATCTTTCGGATGACTAATTATCCATAAGCAATGTATCTATTGGGGGAGCATCAGTGGCAGCTCAGAGAAGACAAATGTAGTCAGCCCCTTAACTTTCCCTTGATGAAAACTTGTGCTTAGTTTAAAATGGCAGTTTCCTCATGGAGAAGGAGAGAAATTTAACAATTTAGGGATTATCTGTCTTTACATTATATGAATGTAAAACTGGTGACTAAATCTGAGAAATCCTGAACTAGGGAAGACTCATTCTTGGCAGAGGTAATCAAATAGCCTTGATGGGGATTGGAGGCAGGGAGGCAACCAGGGTGTTAACCCATCTTTAATAATGGCACAGAATCTACATCTTGTCATTGTGGTATATCATTATATGCTGATCAGGGCACAAACGGTCTTTTCTTAGGCTCTTTCTTAAACATAAATGAAGGTGCAAGAGGCCTGATGCCTTTATAGAGATGTTTGTTGTTGTTTTGCACAACCAATTTCCTGTTCCTTGTTACATGAATCAACTCCAGAGCTTCCAACAAAGGAAAGCCTGTTTGAGAAGTGCTGTGGGGACAACTGAAGCAAAAGGTGAGGGAAGGAGGCACAAGTGTATGAGGGCAACAGGATGGGAAGGTGCATTGTAAGTTCATTGCTTCACTTTCTTCATGTAAGGTGGCTGGGTGATGGAATAGCAGTAAGGCATAGGAAGCAAAGCAAAAAGGGGGGAAAAAAGTGAGTTTTGATTAGAGCAACAAAAGGAGGAAAGCAAGCTAGCTGAGTGAAATAGCTCCAGTTGTTCCATGTCCAAATATTTTGTTGCTGTTATTAGTGACAAATCTATTGCAAATCTATTAAATATGCCTACATACATATGTAACAATTTGCAAATGTCTTAAAAATCCAACCTACTTGTAAGAATCGAGACTGCATACAAACACAAGTAATTGCATATGTATTTTTTGGTAAGACACCTTGAATGGAAAAGGAGTCTTGAAGAGTAACTAATTGAACTTGTGTTCCTCTCTTTACATATATGACTACAGTATCACCCCTGATGACTTTAAAACAGAGTTGGGGGGGGGAGGAGGATAGAGGACAACGGATGTGTTAAGATCAAGACTTCTTCCTTACCATTAAAGCGTAATAAAGCTCTACCAGAGTTGTCCTTTTCAGCTGTATTTGTATATATTTGTTTAGTGGAGTGTTACTGGTTTTCACAGTGCTATTTTTGCTGCCTTTTAGAGTAGCCATGCTCATTTGCCTCCCTTATCCCAGAGTGAGAAAAAGAATTTAGAAAACTATCTCCCAGCTGCTAAGGTTCACTTAGCAAACTTTGGATCCCTATTATAATTTGCCTGCTGGCTGTCTCCCTGACATGCAGCACTGTATCATTCAGGTTCTCAGGGAAGAAGTATAATTGACATATTGAAAACAGCAACAGAAAACAGCTTAAGGTCTGTATTAAGGCTTCAAGTTTTACTAACAACAGTTAAACATTTTCTTACAGGTTTTTCAAAGACATGTCTAGCAGGTATGAGCACTTGTGTATTCTAAACCAAATCAGTAGGAGAGCCATGAGATCTTTACCCTGTCTCATGTAATGTGTGTTTCTATGGTTTTAGTATTGCCTTTACAGTTGAAGAATCTTTGTGTTGCCTGGTTGAACAATATGAGCTACAGATGTAGACAGCAGTTCTTCCTGTGTTTATAATTAGGTAAATGCTGGAGAATATATGTAAGCAGTTATCCATCTATGGCAGCTGATGGATGGCTTCTAAAGAAGCCAAATATAATTATATTTAATATATAGTTCATGCAGTCACTGAAATGAAAGTAAATTTCTAGAGCAACTACTTAAAGCTGCAAGTCCATACCATCATATTTGTTACTCTTTCTAGTTTACTTGAAGCATTTGTAAAAAAAAAAAAAAAAAAGCCAACTGTTGAGCAAAAATTTTAACCTGTGTGCCACTGACAAGGAAGCCAAGCAGCTGAAAACATTACCAGCAAGGGAACCTTCAAATTGTCTGATAATTTTCTGTGTTAAGTGCAGATAAGGAGCCTGGTTTTGATTAGGTACTTTTGATGTTGGCAGTGTTTCTGATTCTAGTAATACAGCTTTTTAATAATTAGAAAGCTGAGACACAGGTTATCATTTTAGTGCTGTGGCTGATAAACTGTACTTGGGGGTCTTGTGGGTACAGGACACCTGTTTTATGCATCTGATATGTTACAGATTCAGAAGAAAATACTTTCTCTTCAGCCGAACTGCTGAAAATTTTGAAATATCCGTATTAATTCTACCTTTTACTGCCATTGTTTCTTTTCCCAAAATTTACTTAATATTAACCTCCACTTCAATTTCCATCTCCCCTCTTAAAGCACCTATTGATATAGCAAACAATGAAGTAAGTTCATGTTGTTTGAGAGCCACACTTAGGGGGATATCTTGGCCAATCTTCATTCCAAAACATGTAATTATTTGCAAACTAGTCTCAATAGATGAGTGTCAAGTTAAGCCTAAAACACAGCCTTTCAGTGACCCTTTGCTACCCTGCTTATCAGTTCTTAGACCTATTGTTTTTTCCCAAATGTTTAACTTAAAATATCCTTCCTGCAGCTAAGCCCACTACATCCTCTTCTGTTGTCTTTAGCTAATGAGAATAATTGATCCTTTTCTTCTTTATATCGTCCCTTTGTGTGGCTGTAGACAGTTACATCTACATTCAGTCTTTTCTTTTTTTTCTAAAGCAAACATGCCTTGTTCTCTTAATCTTCATATATCATGGGGGCTTTGTTCCCCACATCCTTGAGCTTTTTTGCTTCTCTTCTAAACTTCCTTCCATTTATTTATTTTGAAATGTCTCAAAGAATGTGCTGCTTCAAATGAGATCGAACTATTATAGGAAAACACCTCAGGTCACTTAATACCAATATAAGCAATGGAATTCCTTTCATATTGTTCTGTTCTGACCAGTACAATCTTCAGGTTTTATTTTTTAATCAACAGAAAGTCTTTGCTCTAATAACATGCTTAACTCTCACTTTGCATAGTTTGGTTTGCTGGTCAGACTCCAAATTTGCTTACTACATCTTTGTTCTTTCCTACCTTCATTTTGAATGGAAAATGGGTCAGCTGTCTAGTGTCCTATCATCACTTTTTTGAACAGTCTGTCCATTGAAGTTGGTCTCAATCCAGGAAAAAAAATTACTTGTAGTCCATGCTTGTGCGTATGTATATGCTTGTATGTATTTCGTTAGAAGAGGAGTGAAAAAGGTGCACACACGAGGTGCCCAAGACATGCAGATTATCTTTACCCCTCACTTATGGCATGTTAAGACACTTCAGAATTACATCATGCAGATTTTGAAGTTTCCACTGAGGCTGAAAGGATTATTAATGTCGAAATTGTGGAATGAGGGCTGGGTGGGGACAGTGTCGTGTGGAACTTGCTGATTCCATAGCAGTGAATTGATGAGTGCGTGCACTCTTTATTCTACACAATATCATCTAAATAATAAGAGCCCTAAACTGGTCTGGTAATGTCTGTCATCTTGTAGTGTAGCAGAGGAAAAACCAATAAATTCTGCTTATTTTAAGACTTTAGTTGTATGGTATAACCTTCTAAGGTGGATTGTTTTTCCTTCCGACAATGCTGTATGAAATTGTATTGATGGAAATACAGGACTTGAGCTACACAAGTTTGGCATTGAATGTCTCTCCCTGCTGGCACCTGTGAACTGCAGAAGAACACACTAATGTAATTTTACATGTGAAATTTACTTTCCTCCACAAAATTTTTAACAAACAACAGGTTTTATGTAATATGAAAATTAAGAGCCTGGTTTACATCTACTGATGCAGAAATGCTAGGATAGGGTAGGAAGTATATCAAAGCTTCTAGAAATTAATCTAAAACTTTATGGTTTTGGTGTTTTCCATGGTCACAATGAGATTTTACAGTTCTCTACGTTTTTTCTTTATTGCTTTTCATCAGGGAAAATTATATATAAGAATACATACTTTAATAGTATTTTTTTAATCTAAGGGTGCACAGAGATTACCTGCAGGTTTTGTAGAGCTCCTTTTTATCTCATGCAGTTTTTCTTGCATGTTAACCTAGGTGATGGAAACAGTAATGCTTGCTGTGATACTGAGCTGGAAAGTAACTAGGACTTGTACCCAGAACCAAGATTTTGAAGTGTTTCTTACCATAGGTAGTAATAAAGTTATTTACAAGCATACCTTTTTGATTTGACAGATAAGAATTTAATTTTTCTCAGAAAAAAAAATTAGAGGGAAATGTTTCACTTCCATTTTTTAATTAGTTTTTCATTCACAAATTAGTTTAAACAATCTCTTGCAAATAAAAATCATTCTTTTTAAATGTTGTAACAAAACCTTCAATATTTAAAATGCTATGTAATTATTTTGAGTACCCACTAAGTTTGATTGTAACATAAAATTGGTTATCCTGAAGCTCTGGACTTGTGTGCTACTAAGAAATATTTTCTTTGACTTTTCATGGAAATAGTTTCCCAATTTGAGTCTCTCATTTTGGGGAAAATAGCTACCATCTTTTAACTTTGAATAGAGTAGAAGTGCTGGTGTTATTTTTTTGTATAGTCCAAAATTAATTATTTTTAATATGCAAATGAGTTTAACACAAATTATATTAAAGGCAAGGATGTTTTCTGGTACTATTGTTTAAAGGCTTTAAGACAAGCAAGCAGAGAAACAACAAAAAATTGATGACCCGCTTCTAATCAACTGCTTTGAAGAGAGGCTGTACCAAGACTACCATATTTTCTGAAGGCTAAGCTGTATTTATGGAATATAATAGGTTGATCCACTTCTGGGAGTACAACAATAAATATTAATTTCAAAACCATGTTTAGGCAGTTGAATACTTATTGTGTTTTAAGGCTAAGTAGGCAACTAAACGAAATGGAAGTGGAATTCTTTCCAACTGAAGCAATTCTCGTTGTAGGTACTAGCAACTGTGGTTTCCTCTTGAGTTCCTCAGTGATTCTAGACGGCAAAGGAAATACTTGTGCCAAGCACTAAAGAATGAGTCTGAAATGTTTATTCTGTAGTAGAGAACAACTTAATATGAAACATTTTGTGTTTAAACCTGAACTCTGCACAGTTTTCATTTTGGTATGAATCTGGGCTACAGAAATGGGGTATGTAAAGCCAAGCTCTCTAATTTCCTGTGTTTAGTTACATCAGGGATGTGTTTTTGTGCCAGCACAACCTCCATTACTGCAGTTTTGTAAAGGTATATAGGGAATAAGCTGTATTGGTAAGAACATGTTGAAATAGTGATATACTTGGCCAAAACAGGGATGAGAGACATGTTCACTTAACATATATCAAGTTAAAGGAATACGGTGTGGCTGATGAAATGAAAGGCAATGATCCTGCTGATTCAGGAACATTTGCTTCTCAGTTTCCCATCCATTTCTGTGACAGCTCACTATTGTTTCAGAGCCTAATTGAGCCAGAGCAAGCATTCATATGGCTTGTTGCAGATGATGCTATTTAGTAATCCATACAATTAGCAACTATTTGATTGGGTTGTTTAGTTCTATCACATCTATGCTTCTAAAACTCATCTGAGTGTTACTGGATTGTTTTTTTCCAAAGCCTCTTCTTCCAATACTATGTTTGCATTATGTGATTACTTTTGTGGCTTTTTAATGTATTACCAATGGTGGAAGCTTTTCTTTTAACTTCCCTGGAAATAATTATATGAAGTAATCAAAAAGAAGAGGAAAATAGGAGTATGAAAGGTAGGGGGTTTTAAATTTAATTGGAGGGAGGAGGCAAAGAGACAGTAAGCAATTTAAAAACAATTAAATTCAACAAAAGAGGGATAATAGTTTACCACAGTAAACCATAGCGGTTCTTCAAAACTTTTCTTATCAGTTTAAAAATGTAAGTTACCAAGGCCCTTGCACGAGCCTTCAGCTTATGCTTTTAGGATGAAGCCATTTAATTGTTAATGAAGTACAATATGTAGTACAAATCTAAGACAAATGGGGTTTTATTAAGTTATCCTTACATTTTAAAAAGGAGCTACAAAATAAATGTGATGTCTCTACTGTCCCTTGTTAACCCGGCTTAGAGAAGTATGCTGAAAACCACTGAAGATGTATAACAAACCAGACCTAATCATCCCCTTGCTGGTGTGTGGGTCTTAAAATTATATCCTACTGCATTGTAAGCACTGTTAATGCGATCTGTCATATCTGTGTTATTTCTTCATTATAGAGTACACTTCTAATTATGAATGCAACGGTTTTATTACTTGAAGAGAAAAGCCACCCAGATCACAGGAAGCGAAGAGGATGAGGCTCTACTTGTTCAATGTACAAAATGTCTAAAAAAAAAAAAAGTTACAACTAACAATAGCTTATTAACTATTGTTAATTAACTATTAAGTATTGGTAATAACTATTAACAATAGCTTACTTAACAAGTAAAATCTTGTTTTCATTTCTAATAAATACTTTACAATTATTTTAAAATGAGAGGTCAGGAGGAAAGTAAAAAAAAGTAAAAAAAGTGAGAACTTGCCAAGATGGTAAAACTAAATATATCAATTTTGTACCTGGCTCTTGAAAGACCTCAAACAAAACCGTAGTGTGCACACATTTTCTGGTGTTGGAGAGAGTTACTAATCTATTAGAAACCAATGTCAGAATCTTGAAAGATCCTGAACTTTGAGACAGTTCAGACTTTCAAGTTTTGCTCCCAGACTTTCAAGTTCTGTTCCATCTCTAATGTTTAATACATAGCTTTATACCATTTAGAAGTCAAAATACACACTTGAAATACCAGCCTCAAATCCTACTGAAGTGTGACAAGTGTGTCTTAATATATAACATTTGAGAAATGGTTTTGGCCTGAATGAGTGTATGAATGTGAAGGACTGAGGCAATCCAAAGGGAGGAACATGGGCAACTCTTCATGTGTGATAATCTGTTGATGTCCTTTGAATGAAGATGAAAACATTGTAAAATGTGTTAGAACTGGGACACTAGAGTCTAGAAGAAATAATTTAAACATGTGACATACTGCAGACCAGAAATTGAACTTTTAATAATGAAGATAAGAAAACATTTCCATACATATTTTCATTGCATTCTCATCCTTTCCATATGCAGTAAGTGTGTCATGATGACAAATTACTTTATAATTGCTTGAAGGCTTGAGGAATTCATTTTAAGCACAGAAAATGACAATGTTTATTAAATAGGGTTTTAAAACATTTTAAGTATTTATATATTAAGATTTAAAGCTTCATCTAACTTTCAAAATAATTACAAAAAATTCTGGAGACTGATTACTTTAACTTGACAACTTGTAATCAGGTGTTAAATTATGAAATAAAAAAAAATTTCAAAAGAAAAAGCAGGAGATGCTGAGCTATTAAGTGGAAAAAGAGACCTGACCATGTTTCCACTGTGCTGCAATAAAAGCTAATTATATCACTGAACTAGAAAGCCAGGAGATTTGAGTGTACATCTGTCTCTGCTAACCTTTCTGTACACACGACCTGTGGGTTAGTCTTTCCATATCTGTGAAATATTTTTTTTTTTCTTCCTGCCCTGCTTTAATCACTTACCTTGTAAAGCCTTCCGAGGCAAGGATTGTCGTTTAGTGCATTAGCATCGAACTCGGGTGTGCTGTGATCTCTGGGAGTGACCTGGACCTTACCTAGAGCTCTCGGAAGCCCAGACTGGCTCTAGCTGTGGCTGCCTGAAGTGTGAAAGAAATGTTTCATGTTGTTCATAACTGAATGTCTGTTTGCACTGTAAGATCAGGTCTCAGTCCCACAAATGTAGTTTAAGTACAAGAATGGTCCAATCATGCTCCATAGGTTTTCGAAAGGAAAGATAAGATGCTTACAGGATTGTTCGTATGCTTTCTGTGTGCTGAGAAGTTACGGAGCTGAGGAGGAAAACGGTGATAAATCTGACAATTACATTGTAATAGAAAACATAGAAACAAACATAACTGTCTCCATCTGAAAGTGATGACAGATGTCTGTTTATGGAACTTGAAAATGAGTAAATAGAAGTAAGATTCTGTTCCTTCCTCAGTGTGAGGTCAGCTGTGCCTTAGTTTCTTTCTCTTTGTGGTAGTGGTTTCAATGCAATCGCATGGTATATACTGGCTTTTCTAAATGAGGTCACTCCACTCTGTTTTAATTGCACTGGAATAGATGTAATCCCCCTACTTGTATATGCATACTTGTGTTTATGTATAATTCCCACACTTAATAAAATGCCTCTTTCTTTTCACCTAATCAGTTCATCTTCATGCTTGCTAAGCCTTTTTGTGAGGGTTGCTCGCCTGTTTCGCACTCGGTCCTGTGACAAAATGTATACCAGTTTAGATCTACGTTCTTTTCAGGGAGATTTAAGTCACAGGCTCAACCCATCCCATTCTAAAGTATTCTGCTCTAAAGACAATCGTATGCTGCTGCTTCTCCACCTTCAGCCTCTAATGTGTGTTTTTCTTTCCATGTCCTTCCCCAGCTGTGCTCTTTCCATGTTCTGTGGAGAAATCTTTTCCTATGGTACCTAGGTCTTACTTGCATGATGCTTTTTGCTCCAACTGCAAGAACCAAATCTTGGTTGCCATGTCAAGATGTTTCAATAAACTATTTCTATCCTTTGTGTTCCCTGGGTTCAGAGTCTTCTGGCTCTGTGTGTCCACTAGACAGGGATGTAGTGTACTGTGTAAACTGTATCAGGGGTTGATCTGTGAGGTGTTCTCAGGATGTGCCTGATGAATAATATTAGAATGGAGAAGTGGCTGCACCAGTTTTCTCTAAAATAAAGAAAAAGCAGCTTTCTTTAAGTACAAGGGACATTAGTCAGCCTTCACAATATAGAAAATTTAGATTAAATTCCTGTATTTACTTGAGGAAATTAAAATCTACATCTTTTTGAAGAGTGTAATAATGTTAAAGAAAATTGGCAGAGTCCGGGTCTCTAGGTTTGCTGGTTTTATTAACAACTCAGAGTTGGACCACCACCGCAGTGAATGGTACCTGACTCAAATTCACTACCGGTTTATATAGAAACTAATAATCAATTACATCATAAACATTTCATAAGCTTCTGTTAATAATCCACTAACTATTTCAATTCCTCTTTCTTCCTTCATCAAGAGTCCACAAAAGTCCATTCTTTTCTATTGTTTAGCTGATCTTTATGTTCTGGTTCCGCTCCGACTCCGGCCGACACCCTGTCCTCGATGTTCTTGCTGTGATCGGCGTCCTTAATGTTCTTGTCGTGATCAGCGTCCCGTCCTGATCCAGGTTGATCAGAGTCCAGTTCCCACCGCCAGTGTCTCCTAAACATTCAACCTTAAAAACAACTGAATTTATGTTTAAAACCTTATCTATACTAATTTTTATTTCTAAGTGTCCTATATTTCTTTTAAGGTAAAGAAAAGGTTAACCATACATCCCCTTTACTAAAATCATCAGAAGGTAATACTTCTAGGCCTACTCCTGCTTAGCTACTCATTAAGCTTTGATTGATGATTTCTTCAGTCCTAGGTCAGGATTACACAAGGAGCTTTGAGAACAATATTCATGCATTGTGAAAGCCCACCTGTGTTTATTCAGATAGACTTATATTAATTATTGTATTCACTATTCTATTTCACCCCTATTGATTCTTGTCTCTCTAACTCATAAGAACTTTTACATTAATTATGTGAAAATTTCTATAACAATTCCCTCCTTTTGTTTTTTATTGCATCCCTGCAATTATTTGTATCTCCATGATGATTCTATTTTTGAAGCAAAGGAAGAAAAACATCTCACACAGCACTGTCCCAACACTAGTACAATCACAAGGACAATAATTATAAGCAAGACAATTACAATCAGCTTCTTTATCCATAAGGCCAAGTCTGGGAACCAAGATGTGAGCCAAGAGAGTGTTTCAGTAAATCCCCATGAGGTGTCGTCCCTTTCTACCTTTTGCATCACAGAACTCACTTCCCAAATTTTGTGCAAATTTTGAGTAGTTCTCCTGATCGGTCTGTGTACATAGAGCAACTATCATTTAAAACTGTACACACTCCTCCTTGTGAGGCTAATATCATATCTAGAGCCATTCTAGTTTGAATTGTGATTTTAGAGAGCTCTGTAATTTCCTTTTGCAATGTCAGAAATCCGTGCATTGAGGCATTGGCTAATTTTTCTATCATCTCCCCAGATATATTTATTATTGGGTTTTTTCCAAATTGATAAATAATTCCTCTGGGCTCAATCTTTGGATAGCTACATGTAAAAATGAGTTCCCCAGTCTTTGTCTCAATTGCTATAAAGAAGCCTGCAGATCACCAAGAATAATTCTTATAAAGCACACGAGAGGCATTGGTATTGAAATCTTGGTAACGAATAGCAATCTTACACAAGGTGAAACAGCAACATTTACAGATGGAAAAAAAAAAAAAAGGAACAAACTAAATATTTCATCTTTCCTCGGGTTCCTTGCGGACATGAGAATGATGGATCCAGGTTTCTTTCCCTGCAACTTTGACAGCATAAAAAGAGAAGTTAAAAGTACAACACAGGGTCCTTCCCATTTTGGTTCAAATCTATTTTTCCTCTTAAAGTTTTTTATCAATACTTTGTTTCCTGGTTGAATATTATGTACTTGTATCTCAGGAGATCCACCTCGATACCAATAGGCATGCTTTCGCATTTCAAAGAAAGAATTTTGTAAGTATAGTATATATTGTGTCACTCGTTCATCTCCATCCAATAAACTTTTTTTTTTTTTTTTTTTTTTTTTTTTAATGGCAAATAAGTGCCTGGAACAGCCAAAACTCACCCAAACAATATTTCTGCTGGCAATAACCCAACAGGTTGTCTGGGTGTGTTCCGAATGTCCCACAGAACCAAATTCAAAGCCTCTGGCCATTTCAACCCTGTTGTTTTACACACTTTAACAATCTTTTCCTTTATGGTCCTGTTCATTCTTTCTACCTGTCCAGAGGACTCAGGGTGATAGGGTGTATGTAAGTTCCCTGTGACTCCTAAAGCATTATAAACTTGGAACAGAATCGCTGCTGAAAAATGAGCTCCTCTATCCAAACCAATTACTTCAGGAACTCCATATCGGGGTATTAACTCTTTCAACAGCGCTTTCACTACAGTTTTTGAATCATTCTTTCTTGCTGGGAAGGCTTCTACCCATCCTGATAATTGATCTACAATCACTAACAAGTATGAATACCCCATTGCCTTTGGCATTTCAGCATAATCACTTTGTAATCCTTGAAAAGGAAACACCACGGGCGGTCTTTTACTTTGAGGTGGCTGAATCCTAGTGGTAGCATATTGTCAGCAAAGTTTACAGCTTTCAGTAATCCTTTTCACTGCGGAGCAGACTCCGAGTGCAGCCCACAGCCGTTGAATTCTTTGTGCAAGTCCCTCAGGTCCCCCATGGCATTTTTCATGGAACCACCGAACAAGAGGTAGTAAATACCTTTTTGGGAGTAGAGGCTTGTTGGCCAATGTCCATTGTCCATCCTGTTGTTCCGCTCCAAGTTGTCTCCAAAATTTCATTTCTTCTTCTGGAAGAGCCTCATACATCTCTTCTGCACTTGGAAGCCTGTCAAGTTTCTCTGCTGCACACAAAACTGCCATAATAAGATGAATTTGTTTGGCTGCAGCTTTCGCAGCTTGATCAGCCAAGTGATTTCCTCGCGACAGTGCGTCTTGGTGGTTTGTGTGAGCTTTTATATAAATTATTGCTATTTGTGCAGGTAACTGTATAGCTTCTAAAAGTTCACGTACCTCCTTTCCATGTGCAATGGTTTTTCCAGCTGAGGTCAAAAATCCTCTCTCTTTCCACAGGGTACCTGTAGCATGACAAACTCCAAAAGCGTATTTAGAGTCTGTATAAATGTTAGCTTTTAAGCCTCTTGCTAACTTTGCAGCCTCAGTAAGTGCTATGATTTCTGCACCTTGTGCACCCACAGCACTAGGAAGAGGATTAGCTTTTAACACAGTTTTTTCTGTTGTTACTGCAAAGCCGGTATACCTTTTTCCTTCTTCGTAAAAAGATGAGCCGTCTGTCAAAAGGTTGATGTCTGGGTCACTCAGGGGTTGGTCTTGAAGATCATTGCGTGGTTTACTGGATACTGCTAATACCTGGGTACAGTCAGGTTGATCTTTTTCCCCTTCAGTCGGCAAAGGTATTGAAGTGGCTGGATTCAAAGTATTGTACCTTTGAAGTGTGATGTTGTCAGCCAAAAGTAAAACCAGTTCATATCTATGTGCCCGTTGCGGTGAAAGTGATTTTTCTGCATATTGTTTCAATAATATTTCAACTTCATGGGGTACGCATACGGTTAGGGGATGTCCCAGCACTATTGATCTACATTTTTTCTACCATTTCTGCTGCTGCAGCTACTGATTTTATACAAAATGGTGTTCCTTGTGTAACTGGATCTAATTGAGCAGAAAAATATGCTACTGGTCTTTCATGTGGTCCTAAAGTTTGGACTAAAACTCCTCTAGCATTTCCCTTTTGCTCATCACAATATAATTTGAAAGGTTTACTATAATCTGGTAAACCTGAAGCCGGTGCTTGCATTAAGGCACCTTTCAGAGTTGTAAAAGCTTTTTGCCTCTCCAGACCCCATTTGATGGGTTGCAATTTTGATGGAGATGCTCGGTGACCTTTTACAACCAATTTATTACACAAGTACCGAGTGTCTGTAACACAATCCTTCCTTGAACAATATACTAACAATAACTCATCTACATATTGTATCAATTCAGACTTACACAGAAAAAACAGATCAGCCAAATTCCTTTTCAAAATTTGGGAGAATATAGTTGGTGAACTTGTAAATCCCTGGGGTAACCGAGTCCAGGTTAATTGTTTCCCTTGCCAAGTGAAGGCAAATATGTGCTGGCTTTCCTCAGCCACAGGTATGCTAAAGAAAGCTCCAGTCAAATCCAATACAGTGTAAAATTTTCCCCAAATAGGTATTTGAGTAACAATCAAATTTGGATCAGGTACTACTGGATGGGGAACAATTACAAATACAAATCTATATTCTGGATCCCCATCTTTGTAACTTTGACATTCTTTTAAAATCCCCTTTTCCAAAAATGATTTTATTTGTTTTCCAATACTTGGGATAGCTTCTGCCACAATTGGGTATTGTCTAATAGACGGGGGAGTCCCTCCTTTTGTTTTAATCACTACAGGTTCTGCAGATTTTAATGGTCCAATATCATCTCCGGAGAGACTCCATAATTTTTAAGATACATTCTTTAACTCTTTTGGGATTTTAAGCTCACCTTCTTGAATTTCTATAGTTTGCATTCCCATTATGATCAATCAAATTCCTTTGGGAGTTAAATCTATGCATGTTTCCAATTCCTGTAATAAATCTCTCCCAAATAGTGAAACAGGAGAAGTTGGCGAAATAACAAATCAACCTCATATCAAACGATCATCAAAAACAATAGGAAGGGGAAGAGAAAGCGGCAACTTCTCTTCACCCAAAATTCCAGTAACCTTTACAAATTCATCAGATAACTGTGACACATAAAAATTTAACAATGATAAAGTTGCACCAGTATCTATTAAGAATTTAACAGGAATGCCATTTACCTTAGCTGTGATAAGTCCCTCGTTATCTACCTTAATCCCAGAGTCCCGATCCATAAATTTCTCAGCGAGAATGTGGACGCCCCGGTCTTTCCGCTCCGTCTCTCCCACCATTGTTGGAAGGTGGTCTCAGAGGACAACACCGGACGATGTGCCCTAAATTACCACAGTAAAAAAAAACATTCCAGAGTATCAGTTCGAGAGGGAATGAATCTTTGTCTTCCTTGGTCTCCCCTTCCACAGCCTTGTGGAAAACCTCTTCTCCTGCCGCGCTGGTAATTCTGAGTAGTTGCGGTGCCGAAAGGTTGATCTCTCTCTCTCTCGCTCCTTTCTCTCTTTTCTTTGATCTTGTTTCTTTTGCTCTTCACTTCTCCCATCATATACAAAGGTTGCAATACCAAGAATCTTTGTGAGGCTTTCACCTTGCCACCATGGCATATGTTTTTTGAAATATTTATTAATATCAGGTGCAGATTGATCCACAAATACACTGATTGCAAGGGGTTCCTGAAAATTGTCCCTTGTCATTCCTCCATATTTCAGGAGAGTAACTTTTAACCGACTCCAGTAATCACTGGGATGTTCATCAGGTTTTTGCCTACATTCCATTACCTTTGTCCAATTAGTAATTTTTTTTTTTTTTTTTTGCCAGCTTGCCGAACAGCCTCCACCAGTTGCTGTAAGGCTTCTCGTTGGAGTCTGGCGCCATCCTCAGTGGCCAAATTCCAGTTTGGGTTTTGATCGGGCCAGGGCTGTAGCCCTTGAGTTTGATCTCTTTGTGCAATTTCCCGATCCTTTTGTAAGGTTTTTTTCCTCTCTTCTGCTGTAAAGAGCTCTCTCATGAGGGTCTTTACATCATTCCAATTTGGAGAATAATCAGTAAAATTGCCAGATAGCATCTCAGCACATTTTTCAGCATCCTCTCTGATGCGTGGCATTTTGATTGCCAGTTTACTAAATCTCCTTGTTTCCAAGGTTCATGTCTCACAACAGGTTGGACTGGTGGAACCTCTGGCGGAGCTCCAGGTCCAGCTCTAGGGTTTGGGATGTATTCCAACCTCATGGGATACATGCCAAATCCCTTGTCAGTGAAAGGATTCGATTTCTCCAGCACGGGCGCTGAAGGAATGGAAGGTGTCACTTGTTTAGGCTCTTTTTTTGCCTTTCTTTGCATTTGCCCAATAGTACCAAATATACCAAAAATCAAGATCTTGACTCCCTTCATCCTCGAGGATTACCCTTAAGAATCTCAATTTATGCGCATCAAAGGTCCCTTTAAAGGGTCAGATGTCTCTAGGTCCTCCACCTCGGACCCTAGTTAAAAATGGCCATTCTTCTTGACACAGCAAAATAAATCTCTTTTTCCCACATGTCCCGGTCAACGGGATTCTATTCCAATTCTCCAACACCTCAGCAAGGGGCGTCCCCCTTTCAATGCTGGGTCCAATTCCCATTTTACCTTTTCCTTAATTTCCCGGGTTACCTTTGTTTCAAAAAAATTCCTCAGCAATTTTAAACACACAGGCTCCTAGTGTCTGAGTATACCCGCTCCCAAGACCACCAGGTGAACTCACCCTTGTTGCCGGCAATTAGGCGTTGGAGACGGGAATGCTCAGAGAATCAGAGCAGTGTCCTAGAGTCCCATCTGGGGTGCCAAATTCTGTTAAAGAAAATTGGCAGAGTCCGGGTCTCTAGGTTTGCTGGTTTTATTAACAACTCAGAGTTGGACCACCACCGCAGTGAATGGTACCTGACTCAAATTCACTACCGGTTTATATAGAAACTAATAATCAATTACATCATAAACATTTCATAAGCTTCTGTTAATAATCCACTAACTATTTCAATTCCTCTTTCTTCCTTCATCAAGAGTCCACAAAAGTCCATTCTTTTCTATTGTTTAGCTGATCTTTATGTTCTGGTTCCGCTCCGACTCCGGCCGACACCCTGTCCTCGATGTTCTTGCTGTGATCGGCGTCCTTAATGTTCTTGTCGTGATCAGCGTCCCGTCCTGATCCAGGTTGATCAGAGTCCAGTTCCCACCGCCAGTGTCTCCTAAACATTCAACCTTAAAAACAACTGAATTTATGTTTAAAACCTTATCTATACTAATTTTTATTTCTAAGTGTCCTATATTTCTTTTAAGGTAAAGAAAAGGTTAACCATACATCCCCTTTACTAAAATCATCAGAAGGTAATACTTCTAGGCCTACTCCTGCTTAGCTACTCATTAAGCTTTGATTGATGATTTCTTCAGTCCTAGGTCAGGATTACACAAGGAGCTTTGAGAACAATATTCATGCATTGTGAAAGCCCACCTGTGTTTATTCAGATAGACTTATATTAATTATTGTATTCACTATTCTATTTCACCCCTATTGATTCTTGTCTCTCTAACTCATAAGAACTTTTACATTAATTATGTGAAAATTTCTATAACAATAACTATCAAAAAAATAAATTTTTTCTGTGTGGGGAGGGTGTTCTTACAACTTCTAGTTGAAAGATGTACTTTAAAGAAAAAAAACCCAACCAAACAAACCTGAAAACCACCCCCCAAAACAGAGCCTGGGTTATAACTGGATTATAAAAAGAGAAAGGAAAGGAAGGCTTAACCATTTACCCTAGATGTTAGGAAATGTATTTGTGAAATACAGAACATTGTTCCTTTTAAGAACAATGCATTTCTGTTTTAAGTTTTGCCGATGCCAAGATGGTTAATCATATAAGTGTCTGTGGAAACAAGGCACATACATACAGCTTGGAGAAAACAGACTGCCATTATAACACTGAAATGTATAATCAAAGTAGTATGGATGACACCAGCTACACAAACTGCTCCAGAAGTATCTGCAGGCTTATTCTTAAGGCACAACCAACCTTAATAAAAGTGTGTTCGGCACACTGTTAGGAAGCTGATTAGGTGATAACCCGTTGCAATACAGTAGTATCTCTTATTCTTTTAGCACTCAGTTATTTAAATAAAAGGTCTTTGCCGTTTAACAAAACATATTGTTGTCTGATACACAGAAATATGTAATTTAACACATCTTGTTATCTAACAGCTCTGTACTTTTATCAACTCAAAAGGCTCTTCTGGTTTTCTCCTGGTTGCACTGTGATTACATTCTTTTATCAGATATTCATTTAAAAGATCTACAATGAATTTAGGTAATATTTTAAGTTTAAAGGCAAGTATCAATTACCTTTTAATAACTTGTATAACAATGTTTCTTATTTTTAATAAAAGTAATATCCTGGAAATAAGAAGGTGTCTTAACACCTGCATAGAAGAAGGTAGCTCATATTTTTCTCCCACGTTGTTGATGCAACTCCACTACTTGGGAGTCTGACACAGTAAATTAGCAAAATAAAACTATAGACATGGCATATTGTGCTATGACTAAGGGCAAACAATATTAGGTGCTAATTTATATGCTAAGGCATGATCCTGCAAACATTTATGTATGTGACTAAGTTTACAATGTGCATGAATTTACTTGGATGCATAAATGTTTGCATTATCAGGGCGAAATAAAGGGCAACTGGATCCTACTCTATGTGTGTCTAAAATAGAGGAATAATACTTCAGTACTGAGGTACAGGTAGAGTAGCTGCAAACTATTTCAAATATATAGCACATTTCCTCTTAATCTCATTTGAGAATGAAAACAAAGAAGGGTTATGAGATCTATATGAGCATCATATTTAATCCTGTTTTAATGTTGTTTCCATTATTATGAGTAGCTAATAACAGAACAATATTGTTGTTTCCTTACTGTTTTCCCTGAGAAGGAATCAACAGGACAGTGGTAGTGATCTGGGAAAGCTACTATATGACAGCAGGGGGGAAAAAGTGCTCTTCTGGCAAGTGGTACTTTAAGAAAAATCTGTGTAGGTACAGGGTGATAAATTTAAACATATACCACAAACTAGTCTCAGATGCTTACTAGATCTACCAGAACTCTCATTTCAGAAAGCTTTTCAGAAGTGTAACTTTCAAACTACAGTGACTGCAATAGAATGCTTTCCCACTTTTTGTTACAAAATCTCCAGAAGGGTCAAGTTTTATTAATCAAACTGTTGAACAAAGTGAGACACCCCCAAAATATAAAAGGAAAAATTTTAGGTAGAAGCATACTTGGAACATCCTCATTAAGTAACAAAGTGTCTTCCTTAAGCCACATACATTGCATGTGACTCAATAATGAAGAGTAGATGTTATCTTTAAATGACCTTAACTGTAAATCACTATACCGCCAATATTACTTGTAGCTGTCATGATTCATGTTTACAGCTGCCAGCTATCCCCCAATGATCCAGTTTAAATCTTATGCATGGAGGAGGAATTAGAGAATTGCTTACTGAAAACCTAATTAACACCCTAATGCATTTAAGGTGAACTGTTGTTCCTTAAATGTCTGAATATGCATAAAATCAACAGCCATCCAAGGGGAGGATTCAGTGTCCATTTTAGGAAACACTTCCTTAATATCCACTACTGGGATCTTTGAAAGATTTATTTAGCTGCTTGTGAGAGTTTTGAAGGACATTAAATTTTTAATTCCACCGTATTGCATGTCTTCCCTTGCCCCTTAGACAAAATGGAAAGGGCCTGATCCATGGTTTGCTTCACTCAATGGTAGAGCATTTTAATAAATACATGCTGTTTTGGATTTCAGTGTGTTTAACTTACTGAAGATCTGGAACTCGTACATTGCTTCTCCAATTTCTGGAATATAGTTGTCCATTATCTCTTGGGTTCCCACTGCCTGAGAGAAACTGGTCCATGGTGTCTTATGGCGTGACAGAACTAGGATACTTTTTATGACTTGAGACTGAGCTCTCTAAGTAACAAAGCTATGGTAGCTCCATCACCTTTCTCAGTTATTTCTTAAAATTTAGTTCAAATGTAGACTGATAAACAGAGAAGTCAGTCTATTTTATCACACAACTTTCCTGAATTTGTTTGACGTAATCATAGGACCTATTTAACCTGTTTTAACCAATGGGGGTAGATAACAAATAGACATCATCTTAAGGAAGAAGACAGACAGAAGTTTAATCTTGTCCAGTTACTCAGTCTCTAACAGTGTCTGATAGTAAGTGCTGAGGCAACCTCTTCACTAGTTCTCAGTGAACTCCGATTCAGGATTTTTCCAAACTAGAATGGATCAACTGGTGCCTCTGTCTATAGTGATCCTTGATGTAGTCTTTTTTTTTTTTTTTCTCCTTCCCCTCCATAGAGCCGTCTTTATTCAACTTCTGTTATGGTAATAATTTTGGAAAATTCTATCATACCATTATTATTTTTTTTAAGAGCTAGTGAACTGAGTTAATTGAACTGGTCTTACAACAGTATCAATTACATGTTCTTTTTTTCATAGACATACTGGATCTATTCTTTTGTGTTGGGAAACCAGAACTGTACAACAGTATTTAAAAAATAATCTGGACTTTAGCTGATGCTCTTGATTTTTTTTTTTTTAATTAAAGTATTAGAATTTAGTCTAAAACAGTACAGGAAGGAGTGGTACTGTGTCTCTCCAATTCTATTGCTTCAGCTCACTACAGAAGGTGTACACATACTTCAACAGCTGTAGAAAGCTCTGCTAAAATTCCCTCTTATCATCTTTGACTGTTGTTAACATTTATAAAGAGAAAAAATTCAAGGGGTAACAAAATTGATACAGCATAGCTCTCAAATGTGGAAAATAATAAAGACTAATATAAAATGTCTCTTCATCAGCCTGAGGTCTGAATCTATGGGGGTTCTTTCTTCAAGTGGCAATATTTTTCCTACTTGATTTTCTTAAAAAAATCTTTTAAGAATTAATATAAACTTGCTTCTGTTCAGTCACAGACAAACATGGCCCTAGGTGTGGTATTGTAAACCAGATATGTTTTTTCAGAAGAACTGAAGGCAGTACTTGTTGCAGTTACCGGCTGCCCTGTGCTATCCTTCTGCCTGGACAGTATCCCTTGGTTAAAGAAGAATGCTTTTTAAGGGGTGGTTTTTGTGTGGGGGTTTTTTTGTTTGTTTTTTTTTTTTTTGACTCTTCTTACAGCAGGCTTTGAGTGGAACCAAAGAAACTGCCATGCCGCAGTGACTGCGGGTTGAAGAATCCCTACCAGGAGGCGGAAATGGGGTTGCAGTGATCTTGTCTCAGACTCTCCCCTCTATCTCAGCAGGCAGTTGTGTTCCATGTATGACAACTTATTCTGTCATGGTGTCGTAGGGAGAAAAACCTCTACACAGGCAAACTGACTAAAGCCCGTAGGGGATAACTTCAAAGGTACAGATGCTGTTTACTGCCTGAATTTGTAATGATGACTTTGCAAACCTTCCCCTATAGGACAAAACCATACCCTCGTCTTTCACAGGGCTCACTGGCAAAATTAAGTGAAGTTAAGGCAAGCCAGTTTAGTAATCTTGGAATAATGAGCATTGGTGTTGCTGTTTTCACGTGTGGGAAGCTGAATTTGTATAGGGTTTTTGCTGTTCATTTTTTCAAAGTATCAGTAAGAGTGAGTCTGATTACTTAGAGCTATGCAGTATTTAAGTAAATTAACTTTTATGTAGAGGATTCCTACTGAATTCCTACTTAACTTGTCTATTTTCAGCTGTTATAAATAACATTGCTACAGGTCAGGACACTTGAAAATTGAGCTCCCCAAGGTGAATGGTGTTGTATTCTTATTTATTATATTTTTGTGTACCCATTTCAACCCTTCCCCTGTTAATAAAATGTGTGAATGACCGTGTACTGTGACTTTCATACTGTGAAAGAGATGAGAGCTTCAACAGCGAATCAGAGAAATCAAAGGCTGAAATCTTGTAGGCATGAAATACAAGTTTTGCACCACAGTAACACAGTAGAGAATTTTCATTAGGCCATGTCCCAGGGAAGGACTTCCTTATTCCTGCTTCCTGTGCTAACCTTTGAACTCATGGCAAAACACCAGAGACCATCATTTGAGTATCTTCTGTCCTTCCCATTTAAGAATTCTGGTATTTTTAACCTTTTGGTGCAAGAGAGAACAACTGCTGTCCTTTGGGCAAGGCAGAGCAATAGGCTATGAAGGCAACCAATACCCCAGTACTGCTTGCAATGTTACCTACAGCTGCCAAAGGTCAGCCACTCAGAGGTAAAATGACATGGCATTTTGTGTCCTTCTAATGACATCAGTGATGAGTGTTCCATAGGGATTGCCTAACACAGGCAAGAGATTTTCTCCAGCTGGCTGACTTTCCGCTCCACTGCTGACCATTAAAGAGAAGAAGAAAATAGCCCACAGTGCTGAAGATAATCTGGTTTTCATTACATACAGAGCTCAGGGGAAAAAGTCACAAAACAAACCCCTTGTCAGGAAAAAAAAAAAAAAAACAAACACCAAACCCAAACCAAAAATAGTGATCTATCCAGGCAGAAAATGTGTATGTATTTATTTTGAACTAAAACTCTGTATCCAGATTGAATTTGAGAATTAGTTTGGGTAAAGAAAAGTTTTGAAATGTCAAAATAATTCTGTTTGATCATTCTGAACTGAAGCATTTCTGTGGTTTGTTTTTTTTTAAGCCAGTGCTAGGGAACTGACCTGTAATCTTTTTCTAATTCATAGGATGGACTTGAACTCAGGCATCTTATGCCTCTCAAAAGTAGTCAGAGGCCTTCTGAGATGGACCTTTCTCTGATTCATCAGGTGAAACCCTTCTACTACCTAAATCAATCCTAACTATTCAAAAAAGAACAAAAGAGAGACTCAATAGCCTGTCACATTCAGTGTATTTGAAAAGAGAGAATGAGAGGTGGGGGAAAAACCCAAACGCTTCTATTCTGGGTCAATTGGTCTGAATTTGTTTCTTTGATTTTTCAAGTCAGTAGCTAAATTGAAAAACCAATTATTTACACGTCTCTAACTACATGCTTCTCTTTTGCCAGCCAATTGTTGGATATGGGCATTTCAACAACTTCCCTTCTTGCCCAAGATACTCAACCTCCCATAGTGTAATGCAGAGTGTGTCTGTCCTAGTGGGAAAACTGCAGTCCTGTTGTGATCTCATTTCATTACTGAAGGGACAGAAAGAAGTCAGTCCTTTGATTTTTTTCCATGTAATCACTGGCTATTTATAAACAATTATTTATGGAGCTATATAAAATTCTGTGGAGCAATGTCTATGGAAGATAAAGATACCAGAGAGGTTTGGCTAGAAAGCAGGACTTGGGTCATTTGCATATTATTCCGTTGAAATGATAGTCTTAACTTTGTGTGGGTATTAAAGCAGAAGTGTGTATGAAAACAGGAAAGTTTTTGTAGTATTGCTTAGGATTCCTAGCTTTGAGGACAGACACTCAATTGCCTTGTAAATGATGGGGACATCAGCAGTAGAGATGTTGCACCAACTTTCCTCTTGAACATTTAGGTTGTAGTGTCACATGTGCTTGTGAAGGCGTCTGGCCTACATGACCTGAGAAATCCCTTCTAACCAAAGCTACTGGAATAGAACGACCAGTGGAGATTATTTTAATACAGATTCTGCTCAAACTGTTTAATTAGCACCATCTCCATTCTGACACCGTAAAAGTGGATACTGATTGAGCGTCATCCCATATTCTCACTGTTAATAAATTCTTTCCAACACACAAAGATCAAATATACAAGATTATTCAAACATTTCTTTGCTGTTCTCTGCTTAATAAAACAAGTGAAAGAAAGTGAATAGCAATCATGCATCTAAAAGACATAGCGCTATTCATAAAGCATATTACTTCCTTAGACTCCCCAAATTCTAATTAGAACTTTCCAAAGCAATAACAAAGATAGTGACTGGATTCTAAACTAATAATTCTAAGCTCAGTGCAAACCGGAAAGCCCCAGTGCCAGTAAAATAATACAAGACACCTGTTTTATATGGTACACATCAAAAGCAAGCCCCAAGGACAATAACTTTTAATATAATCATTATTAAATGTTTATTAGCCAAAGCTCAAAATATCAAGAAATGTATTGTGGTAGAGAAACAACTATCTCCCAGACACACAAAATCTTTCTGTTTTGATGATTAAAAGTTTGGTTGCCAATAATCTTCTGGCCCAAGGTAGCAAGTGTTATTACTGTACTTAGAAAGTAATGAAAGCATATTTCTTATCATTCAATTTTCCTATTTATAATTTAAAGTGCACTCCTGTTCATCTATTTGTTTGAAATTAAATTCTTAAATTAAATACTTCATAGCTTTTTCATTCTCCTGAAGATAACAAAATTACTAATACCAAAAAAGTCTATTCAGAAAATCCAGAGAGGGATTCAAACGCAGAGACTGGAAAAGTTCGTTAATGTTTTGAAGATACACAACTTTAGCTTGAGTCGGTCTAGTTATTTCTTTATATCAATTCTTGCACCAAACAAAACAGAACTGGGTTTAAATCCAGATGAAAACTTTAAACCTCTGTTCTTCTTTTGCTAGGAATGACTACCCAACAATGAATGGAGCTATATTCTTGTGTGCTTCTCCTTCAGACCCACTCTGTTACATACCATTAAGTATACACTGGGACAGGGAATTGAATTTGGATCTCCCATATCTTAAAAGAAGGGGAAAGCAGTAAGAATTAAAATGAAAGTATGTATAGGACTTCCCCCAGTAAGGAAGGAAGGTGGGAACAAGCCTTTTTTGACTAGTGTTGCTCTGATAGACCACACACATGAAGCCTCTTTTTGATTGCTGCTGGCATTTAATTGCTAACACCTAATGAGGAGGTGGGGCTGATTTAGGCAGAGGGTTTTAAACTGAGGAAGAAGTGCTTGAAGTGATAATGATCTGAAAATCAGTAGGGCTGAGTTTCTGGTCTTCCCTGCTGCTAGGGGAACAGCAGTAGGAGCTGCACTTCTTTCTGTCGGAGTGGTGCTATGTATCTGCTGTAGACTCCTTAGCTTTGGGTATAGCTCGATCTACAGATGATGTTAGTGCTCCTGGAGGCAAAAGAAATCCTGCTAGAATGGTGTGCCTTGGGGTAGGAAGGGGGCAGCTCTCTCAATGGAGAACAGAATTTAAGCAGCAGTTGTAAGAGTAGGTTCAGAGTAGCCTTGAATTTTGAGTGGTTGCTGCTGATTCAGATTAAACAGAAGCAATACAGAACTTTGATAAATCAGTAGAATTAATTATTGAAGTCGGCTAGTTCCTTAAATGAAACTTTGGCATTACTGTAAATCAATTCAGGTGAAAAATGGTTAGAGAAGAACTTCTATAACTGAACAAATGAAAGTGGGATCTTGGAATTAATCAGAGCATGTGAGGGGAAGAAAAAGGAGACAATTAATATGGAGAGAGAAAATAAGCATTGCTCTAAATAAAGAAGTGGATTCATATATGCAAAGAAAATGAAAAAAGTAATAGACCAAGTACACTAGTGTTGAAATGCTCAGCAATGTAATAGGTTTTGAGAGCAGTTCTCCAATGAGGATGCTGTACCACCGAAGGCAAAATTTGATAACTATCTACTACAACCCTTAAACTTGAAAATACCTATCTGTACAGGAGATAGAAAGAAAAAAAGCAGCAAGAGAAACTTAACTTGTGTGTTCCATATGTTCCCTGGATATTCTAATAATTTGGAAAAGCTAGAGCTCTGACATTGTCATCTACAATCTTGTATTGTTTCTTTTACAGCATTGTTTGCTTCTGTACTTTCCCAGAACCTGATATTACAGGAGTGCATGGGAGGTACCTCCTAGACTGAAATCCCAGCTATCTGTAACTTAATTTTGATCATTCAAGGCAGAATTGAGCAGCAAACCAATCATTTAACAGAGCATCCTATGAGGTACTAAGAGCCTTTCACCTCACACTAACATAAATGAAAGCTGGCAGCACCTTGCTGTGTTGGGATCGTTGTATTTAAAATGTAGACACCTTGAATTTATTTGTGAGGAATTGACTACACCTTTTTCAAGAACAAAGTGAATTTAAAACTTTAGTGTGGATGCTTTCTTTCATGTTTATTATAATTTTCATGGATTTCTTTCAGACTACAGCAAACAAGTGTCCTCTTGCGATAGATGTGGTCTAACAAGAAGCATGCGGGACAAAATATACTTTAAAGACTATTTTCTTCCTCCTTATTCAGATTAATCTACTTTTAAGGTTCACTAGAAGGGGAATTCATCTCTAAGCCTACAGAGAAATTTTTTTTTTTTAAATGGCAGGTCTACTCCTGTAAGTGAGTCTGTGAAATTCTCATTGTGAAATTAATGGTTTTTGCTTCAGTAATTTTCAGAATCTGCATACCCAGATTGCAGTGTAATGAAGAGACAAGTTTGTTCCAAAACTGCCAAGAATACAGTAATTTGAATTGGGGTGGGTAATTTCCATTTTATGCATCATCAGTAATGACAAAGATTGTGTTCGATAAGTCTTGTGTTACAGCTGTGCAACAATTTTGATTTATGTCTTCAAAATGCTCATTGAACTCACAGGTCTTGTGTGGAGCTGTTGGTATTTATGATGATGCAGGAGATGGAATAGAATTTTTTCAGCTGTGTTGGCTCAACAGTTTTATGGAAGTAAAAGAATCAATTAAACCTGTATTTTTGCTAGTTTTGTGAGATAACAGCACGGATTTGTGAGGTAAGATGGTATTGTTTCTATGTTTAATAGGGTAGAATTATACCTTGATGAATGGATGTTTGAGAAATTATAGGAGTGTACTGGTTTATTTGAAGAAAAAGTGGAATTTGGAAATAATTTTAAGAGTGGGATAATGCTACCTTTTCATATGCACAATATGATTTAAAAGTGTAATCTCTTTAAACTGTGGTTTCATGAGTCTACAGTTGATTATAGATTTTAGTAGCTGAAATAAGGCAGTATGTCTTGCACATTATTCCTGAAGCATTCATGCAGCTGTGCTGCATTACACAACTGCTAAAAACCTGTTAGTTAAAGAAATCACCTGATGCTGTTTCTTGTTAGATACAATTTTGAAATATGCAAGCATCTCAGAATAAATCTTAATGTTTGAGGTAAGCTTGGGAAGTGAGAAGTTCTGATTTCTAAAGCAAATAAAGACTTGAAATTGCCATGGGGAGTGCACTAGATGCTGAACAACTCTTACCTACCCACAGGACATGTAGAGCAGGTGAAATACAAAGCTCCTGTTGTGGAGTCCTCTGATACTACTTGAGACTCCTCTAGAAGTACTAACTTTGAGGCTGACAGCATAGTCAGTAGGGGGACCCAGTTCATGCTTGTTTGTCATCTGTGCTGAGGTGGCACGGAGTACTGGGAGGGTAGTTTTTGTAATGTTAGGTACCCGTCCACTCGGGAGTGGGCAGGACCAGGGAGTTTTGCACTAAGTCGCTCTGAGCTGTGAGTGACAATGGCTTTCATGGCAGAGGCACTATTTAATCAAGCAACCCTTGTGATTTCTCACAATTGTGAGAGACACTGCATCTTTAAGAAATGAAGGGTTTTAAAAAGCACAAATCTGTAGCTTAAAACCAGAAATTATTAAATTTTTAAAAAATTTTCATGAGGAAAGCACCTTTACTTTAAAATAGGTTTAAGTATTTAGCACAAGAGCCACCACAGACTTAGGCATCCAAAGCAGGTCCTATGTGGAATTAGGGAAGAATTGTGTGCCTAACTCGGAAAGCAGCTAAAACTCACCGCTGGCTTCCCTGTTTTGCTTTCTTGCTCTCTGGGTCCATGTGGCTCCCCCACTGAGCATGCTTCATGCCTTTGAGGTCTGGGATGTGCGTGTTTTTTTCACCCTGATATCCCTTAAGACCCTTACTTGATTGGTGGCCTGGGAGAATGCTTACAAAAAACTCGATGGGTTTGGATACTTAGAGTGGAGTGAAAGTCTCTTGGTTTTTCTTTCCAAGTGCATCTAGAAAAGGCAGAGGTGAAGACGGGTGGCGATAGCTCCATGTAATCTTTTAACAACCAGGCACCTATCTCTAGAAATACCTTTCTGCTGTGCCTGCCTCTGTGAGTGAGTTACAACTTGCAGGTCACAGAATCACAGAATGTTAGGGATTGGAAGGGACCTCGAAAGATCATCTAGTCCAATCCCCCTGCCAGAGCAGGATTACCTAGATCATGTCACACAGGAACGCGTCCAGGCGGGTTTTGAATGTCTCCAGAGAAGGAGACTCCACAACCCCTCTGGGCAGCCTGTTCCAGTGTTCGGTCACCCTCACCGTAAAGAAGTTTTTCCTCATATTTATGTGGAACCTCCTGTGTTCCAGCTTGCACCCATTGCCCCTTGTCCTGTCAAGGGATGTCACTGAGAAGAGCCTGGCTCCATCCTCATGACACTTGCCCTTTACATATTTATAAACATTAATGAGGTCACCCCTCAGTCTCCTCTTCTCCAAGCTAAAGAGACCCAGCTCCCTCAGCCTCTCCTCATAAGGGAGATGTTCCACTCCCTTAATCATCTTCGTGGCTCTGCGCTGGACTCTCTCTAGCAGTTCCCTGTCCTTGTTGAACTGAGGGGCCCAGAACTGGACACAATATTCCAGATGCGGCCTCACCAGGGCAGAGTAGAGGGGGAGGAGAACCTCTCTTGACCTGCTAACCACACCCCTTCTAATACACCCCAGGATGCCATTGGCCTTCTTGGCCACAAGGGCACATTGCTGGCTCATGGTCATCCTGCTGTCCACAGGATATTTGGGTATGCTTTTTACCCTCCCTGTTGCAACAGTTCTGCCATAAAGAAAAGCTAATTCATTTAGCATTCCAGAGCAGATACAGCTTGGGAGCATCTGACTGACTTGTTTGGGATTCAGAGATGGGGATTTTGCTGCAGTGTTTTTTAGAACAAAATTGCTGCCACTTAAATCAAACTGATGTAGTCCTTGCTAGTCTTTATTGGAAATATAGCATCAGTATTTTAACTTACTTAACTTTCTTCTTAGAGGGGTAGATTTCATGTTCTTGTTACTCATCTTTGTTTATTTTCTTTATACAGAAACATGCTTTGATATGGAAATTGTTATACTAGCCCAACTTCAAATACCTGTATAGAAATGTTAGTAAGAGTACATTGTAACTTACCACATAAAATTTAAAGTCAACACCTGCAATCACTTTATGATTATTCCAGTATTACTAGTAATGGCTGATAGGTTCTTAAATAAGTTAATAGATCAGATGGCATTGAAAGCTGTAAAGATTCTGGGATGACTTGTTGGAAATTAGGACAAGATTTTATCTTCAGGTAAAGGACCGTGCAAGCTGCAGTAGCCAAGAGTAGAGGATGACACTGGAAGGGTGATGTTGGTTTTTTTTTGCAAGGAGGCATTTCCCTGAGAAGCAATATACTCCTTGTGTCACATTTATGTAGAGATGAAGGGTAAGTTTTTGCTACCCTGTACCATGGCCTGTAATATTCAACACAAAATGAGAAGTCATCTCTGTTAGCGGCTGGTTAAGGAAACCCTTGCTGTCCTGTTTTCCCCTGAGCTGCTTGAGAGCCTTGCTAAGGGTTAAGACCTCTTAGCCTAGGTAGCTCAGCTTGACCTTGTGCCTCTGTATTATCAGTTCAGTTAGTCATCTAATTTCTGCTTTCCTAGAATTCTTTGAGGTCCCCCCATCTTTTTTGGTACAGTTGGTATGTACTCCCTATTTCTTCTTTATTGTCTAATAGAGGGGATCTATGATCAGTAAGATCCAGTTTTATAACTTGGTCTTGAGACAGCCCACTCATCCACATGCAGCCAGACACGTTCTATACAATTCACTCTGCCTCAATTTCCTAATTTTCATTACTGCACATCCAGTTATTGGGGAGTCTCCTTGAAATTTGCTAAATGACAGAGACTTCAACAGTCTCTGCCTAAAAGAAACAGCAGAATGCTGACAGTCTATTCATCATTGCTCTTTCCATGCTTTGATCTTTACCTACATAAGCCTAATATGACAGTAGGTTTTGTCAAGTGATGTAATGCACCTAGTCAACAGGCTGCTTACTGGTTATCTGTCTTTTTGCTTCTAAATGGTTCAAATCCGATCAGTGTACCTTTGGTTTTTGGCTGCACCCCAAAAAGATTGTGGACAATGCTAAGCTTTGTTTACAAGTTATGGTGGTTTGTTTGTTGTTTTTTTTTTTAAGTGTGGAAGATTGTAATGCCTGCTGTATTCTTGCTTACAAAACCACATTAGATTTCACATAATTCCAGGAAGTTTCCTGGTTCACTCAAGGTGAATAAACAACACGACCAGTCTTAACTGCCTCTCTCATCCAGGTACTTGTTCAGTTCTTAAATTCTGAATTTTGGTAAACTTGCAGTTATGTTTCATATCTATAAGAAACCACTAGGTTTCTTAAACACTGGAGATAAAAGTGGACATTCTGATCTTACAGGACACCACACATCATTAATAACAGTCGTTTTATGGCATTTCTTTTGTTTACTCTCTATTTACTTAGCTATTTTATCATGGGTTTTGTTCTGTTTAGTGGTGGTGATAACGTTATTTGATTTGTGATTGTTCGTCTTCATACTTCAGGGTTAACTATCATATTTATTTCAATAAGTGCCTTCAATTTATTGATTTATACTGCTAATAATGCTCTTTTCTGATAATTTCAAATTACTGTAGTGAGTGGTAAAAAAAGAGCCTTACCATCAGCAGGTTTACATGACAACTCTCAACTGTTATTTTACAGATTAAAAAATACAATGTGAAACTTTTAGAGATTTCACTTCTAGACGTTCATCCTGAAAAGCTACATTTAGCCGAGTTATATTATGCTTGAATACTTTTGTCATGCTATCTTTATATATGTATATTTTTTGCCTCTGGCAGAAACTTGAAATAAGTCTAGAATGTGTCCTGTACTTGAAAAATATTAGATACTTATTTGGGAAGTGTGTTAAGGGCATTCCATTTATGTTGTACTTGCTTGACTTGGGTATTACCAAAAAAGGTTCATCTTTTTGCCTAATTTTTTTCTCATAGTTCTTCACGTTTTGATTCTAATGAACTGTCTGTATATTGTACTGTTATGTTATTTACCAGTGGCATCTCTTTAATGAGATGCATAATAAAAGCATCATCAATTTGTATTAGATATTCCCCAGCTCCCTTTGCACTGATTCTCAAACTAAGTAGAATCAGTCTCAGAGCCCTAAATGCTAATTTTTATTGATGATGACAATCAGGAAGTTAGCAAACAATGCTGATGTTCCTATGATTAAAAAAAAAAACCTGTAAAAATAATAAATGGTATGATTGTATTACATCTGGAGATTCAAAGAGATTTTTTTATCCTCTTTTGTAACCAAATCAAACTATGAATGGAAAGGGTAACGTTAGATTGCAGTACAACATTCTCTACTAGATACTTGCACTGTGAAATTAGAAAGAATTGTTATTGTACTTTTTCTTGGTATTAGAATGTTTACTTGTGCAGTTTTAGGATGCTGATCTAGTGCTTTCCCTGCCGTATAAATCTTACTTAAGCTCATAAAGGGTAAATTTCTGCTTCTGTCCACAACTAATTAGGGATGTAGTGCTTCCGAGCTGCTCAAGTAGCAGGCAACCTTGACCACTTCTCAGAAAGTCCACAAAGGTACAGGGCGATGTAATATAAAGCCTAGTACTGAGATTTGGCTTGGCTTAGGATGCTTTCCTCACCTGCTGTTGCTCTTGTGTCCTGCCTCAAGACTATTTAGAAAAGATAATTATATTGAATGCCTGCAATAATTATCGATGATTGTAGAAGAATGAGAAAAGGGAGATTAAGGGGAACCTGAGTATTTGAGGAAAATGATCTCTGATGTATGAGAGATCTTCAACTTTGCATATCTTCCATGGGTAGTGCTACTTCTTTAAGCTGCTTTGAGATCTGCTATCTTGGTGTAATCCTGAAAAGTGACAAAAGGCATGTTGGCTTTCATGTCATGGCTCTCAGCCTGAGCCCTTTCTGGGAAACATACCTCTCCTGTTCGCAGGAGTTACCTTTGTTCTGTGAGGGTTAAGCGGGCAGCACAGGAGTCTTCTGACCACTTACTCTGGTTGTAGAGTCTGGTGCAGTCCAAGTCCAGCCCCATGGTTCAGCTTTGCTTTTTGAGCATAATACTCTTTCAATCATACTGAAATTGTCAGCCATGATTAAGCACAAGTAAGTGTCACTCATGGCACAGCTAAGGAGGAAGACATTAATAAGATGAAATATAAGTTTATTTGAAGTTTTGTTTGTATCTTTCTTTTGTACTAGTCTATAAACAGACATAACAGTTCTGGCTGGCTTCCATTTCTCCTCTCCTAAAAAGACAGAGCGCATATAGCGTTGATTCTGTACTTCTGAAAAACAGGCTACTTCCTGACACTGCTAAATCCTGGATTAATACTGCTGAAATGAGAATTTGGATTAAAATGCATAAACATTTCTTATTTTTTCTTAATGTACAATAGTATATAGAAGAAAACAATATTGACTTTATTACAGCATCCTGATAATTATGAAATGATCCTTGTAGAATGAGCTTCAGGTTACAGTAATTGCTTTGCTTCGGAAGAACTTCCTCTTAAGAGAAATGCTAAAACAAAATAAAAACACAGCCTAATCTGAAGTATATGTTGGCAAGGAAATATTAGGTGAGTTAAAACATCAGAGTGTTTATTTCCTTGGTTTTCAGGAAATACCAAGGCTCATATTCCCTCCTATTCTAAAACCTTGGGAGGATGAAAAATACTTCACAGCTGCCCAGTTTAAGCATGGTAATTCTGTGGTTCTTCTGTAGGAGAACTCGATCCTACAAGACAATCCTCCTCTGTTATAGAGACATTATAAAGGGCTAGATCGCATTAGGGTTAGAGTAATAGATGAAATTCAGAAATGAGTAAAACCACTGGAAATTTGAGAGTGCATCTCTGCTGAGTTTTCTGCATTAGTTAGGTGCTTTTCTTCCACATCTTCCACGGAACTTCTCATCCCAATAGATTATCATGGTCAACACCCAGCTGTGTCTTGTCATTTGTTTCTTAGGAATTGTAAAAATCCAGGATTAATAATCAGCCCTACTTCAGACATCTTCAACTAATTCCCAGGTTTCATGTGGTGTTTACTTCATTTGGAACGTTGTCTGCTTTGTCTGTTTCCTACATTAAGTACCTGCAAAAATCATGCTCTTAATATTGGCAGCAGTAGCAAGTGATACAATACACACCAAAAAGAACACACTGTAGTACTTTTATCAGTTTACCTGGCTACTGGAAAAAGATGGTAGCTAAAATTCAGTACTGGGAGCGGAAAAAGTCCCAACCTTTGCTGTCCTATCTGCTCTTTCTGCTCTTTTTCATCCCTATGTCTTGTTTTCCTCTAAAGGGTGTTTTAGCTCACTCTAACCAAATAGCCCTAACAGGTAGGTAATGCCAACAAAACACAGTTGAAAAGAGGGAGTAGCATGGGACAGGAGTAAGGTGGTTGTTAAAACCAAGTCCGACTTCAGACTAGGTCTGTGCAATGCCTTGCCTTCATTTCTTTCGCCCCTTAATAGCTGACTGTTCTAACAGATCTGTGATGCTGATCATTAGCAAAGCCTGAAATCACGACCCTTGCTTTCTGTGGAAGTGCCAGAGTTATGTTAACAGCTTTTAATGCCTCGACCTATTATCTCATTGACATAACGGGTCATTATAACACATCTGTTCCCTTATATAATAAAATGAATAAATAGTGCAGTGCCTCTTACTGTGATTTTACCTGCAAAGAGAAATATAGCAATATCTTCAAAGTTTCTAGATAAATTATTTTAAATTCCAGTAGCACCTGCCACTTTCTTTGCTTTAACTTACAGGTCCACATCCTAACTTAAATTTGGGTTTGTGCTTGTTGCAATTGCTGATGTGTGTATGGGTGCACACAGGGTGTGCAGATATGGATAATTGTCTTGGATGGCTACTAGTGCCTACTCGCAAATACATAAAAACAATCCCAGTGATGGTCTGTTCAAAATTACCCTGGAAGCAAGTGGCATCTTTCTGTTAAATTTATGCTGACTTCAGGCTTTGGATTAGGACCTAAATTCCCATGCAAAATGTAAGCACGCAAGTTGTATTTCTGTTTAGAAAAGAAGCCCTAGATATGTAATAAAAAATTTAGATGTTTAGTAGCTAGATCATCAGTCATTAGAAATGTCAGTTACAATAATTTCAGATTTATTCATAGGGAGTTCACATCTGCGGACAACTCCAAAGGGGCCTGCTTCCAATAAAAAGAAAACCTTGAAGGCCAGATTCCCACTGTAGTTGATTCAGTACTCATTTTTTCTTTACATAACTTGACACATACTGGCCTGATTACGCTTTTGCCCTAGCTTGACAAAAACTAGTTCTGACTTGATGTGATAAAATGCAAAGAAATTCTGATGTGACTTTGAAGTTACAAGTGAAATGTACTGGGTCTTCCTCAGCAACGTGGAGAGTTCCTTGTAGCTGCTGGGCTCCAACAATCTTCTGTAAGGGATGAATTCTCTTCTTTCCTGATTTTGTGATTGTGGCTTTTAATATTAGAGATCAGCAGACTCGGAGGCACGCATAGCAGAGGCCAGAGTTGATGCAGTGACATATACCCAAGTATAAAGGAAATTAGGGAATGTGAGAGAGCAAACAGTGACTGGCTGTGCATGTGTATCCCTCTAGGGCTGCATTCATTGAGCCAAAGGAAGTAAGGTCAGGGAGACTGTGAAGGGCTGTTACAGAACCTTCTCGAAGTATATAAAGCTTTTCCTGAGAGCAGTGGTGTTGGTAGAGGAGACACAGTGGACTTCCCTGACCCTTTGGATCTCAGCCTTCATGCAGGTGAACCAAATGCATCTTGCTTTTCACATAGTCTTAATGTTTCCTCCTACTTATATACTTGTGGGAGAAATGGTAATAAAATAATAGGAAAATTGTTCAACTTCCTCCTTCATATGGAAAATCAAGGGTAATAAGGGCTTTTTCAGTTTTTTCTTTGGCTAATGAGATGAAACCTCTTAAGAGATATTAAGATGAATGAAAATAAGTAAGAGAGAGGTTCTGATATGTAGTGTTGACCCTCACCAACTCCAAAATCCCCATGGAAGGAATTCGGCATGTTTTCTTCTTGCTCTCTGTTTTCTTCTATTTAATCTTTTTCCTACCTACACATTCTAAAGAGCTGGACATCATTCTGTATGTGGGCACACAGCAAGAAGGTCTAGAGTTTCAGAATATCTTCAGTCCTCTTCAATTTATGTGCAAACATATTCAGCAAGGTAAAAAATTAAAAAATAACTGAATGGTAGTCTCTGGTATTGCATTTTTGCTTCTCTGTGTGTAACCCGTGTCTGTGCAACCCCTACGCACATAAAACCCAAAGAAAGAAAAGAAAAAGAAACTTCTTGAGTGAGGAAAAAATGCTTTATTAATAATCACAGGCCAATATCCATCCAAGATGGGGGGGGAAACCAATTAGTTTCGTTTGCTATAGACATAATTTGGTCCATTGAGCTCGAAGAAAAATGCTGATCTTTGGGCATGACAATATGTTTCCAGAACATAAACTAAGATCCAAATCTACAGCAAATTAACTGTTTTAAGGTACCTTGCACTTAATGCAAAGGAAGAATGAAAGATTTAAAAGTGAAACAGTGTCCCTTCTTTTTCTCTGATAGATGCAAAAACAGTCTAGAATAAAACCTTACATTTAGGTCAAGAAAGTGACTATTGAAATAATCTCTTTTGTAATGTTTGCATGAAGATTGTGTATTTTTAGCAGCTGTTCTACATACAGCTCAAGCAAATTATGGACTTAGTGCAGAAGCTGTCGTTATGGTGTTTTGCAGCCTCTGTCTATACTGAGTGGATCAGAAACTGATCAAAAGTTGCCTGACCTCTAAGCAGGCCAAATCACTTCAACTAATACCCTAATATATTCTACCTCTCATCAGTGCTTTCTAACATGGGCTTAATACTGTGCTGTGTTTGTTATCAGAATAAACTTACATTTAGCTCAAGCCCCCATGTGAATACAGCCTAAATTATATCCTTTAGTGTTATGTTCTCTTGATTTCTAAAGAACACATCTAAATTCACAATTTGATGTTACCACGTGTTGATACAGGAGATGAAGTGAGATTATCTGGGTACCCTTATGGCAGCATTGTCTTAATGCTTTCCTAAATTGAGTAGCATAATAAATTTGAAAGCATTAACTTACCAGAGGGGATGCAGATGGATATGGAAGAGTCAAACATGCCCATTTCCATGAACTGGGTGATTTTTAGCTCATGGATTGTCAGTTGTATATGGTCGAGGTGAAAGAAACACTAAAATGCAAATCTATGTGGTATGACTGCATCCCAGGGAGGACTCTGAGGTGCGTACTGTAAAATATTTCTGTCACTGAACACTCTAGGAACAATATTTTTAGATGAGTAAGTGTAAGCAAAAGAAATTCAAGTTTGGTTACCTTTGAAAATATTTGTTTTAAGCACTTAAAAAAATCTTTATAAGTAAGCCTTGGGGACTTATTTTCTGCTAATGACAGAGCCAGAAAAGAGCTGAAACAGCAGAATTCTGTAGCTAAAGTTCAGATTGATTGTCACAGTGTAATGCTGGTTTATAGCCTCTCTGGAACAAAGAAAATATCACCTCTTAATATATAGTTATAACTTAATATTCTAAGCAAGGAAGGAAAGAAAACAAATTTAACAGCCCTCCTTATTTCCAAAACTGACTTTATGAAGTAGAGGGAGGTTTTTTAATTTACACTCTATTTCAACAGCCTTTTCTATTGAGAACCTAGCTTGTAGGTTTAGATTAGGTTGAGTGCAATAAACTAACATTTGATTTTTGCTTGTAATAATGCAAACTGTGAAGAAAAAGATCAGGGGTATAATTTTCTGTATTTGTTAGACTTCTATGTTATCTTCCTGATGAAAAAGAGAAAACAAAACTGAAAGGGAGTAAAAAGTTTGAGCCGCCTTATTTAGAGGCTGGGCTATTCTATCAGTAAAATAAGGCCTTAAAAGAGCTGTATTCTCAATTTGTACAGTTTGTGTGGGTATGAAATAAACAGCAGTCATAATTCAAATGAGAATTATGCTGGTTCAGATGGATCCAAGACAGACCCTTCCAATATGGGATCTTTTTAAGTACGCGGGCACTTCTATGGCATATCTTAGCGCAGTCCAAAGTGTGCTGTTGTACGTGGAAATCAAAGAGTCTGCGCTTAAGCGTAGCTTAAAGGTACGTGTATGAAATGGCTCAAATCAGTGTGATAGCCCTGACTTTGGCTATATAGGTTATACTTCTATTGACCACCCCCCTAGAACTGCAATGTGCCTCACTGCAAGCCACCGGGCATGGCCCCAGCATGGCTAGTGTTTGTCTCCAGCACTGAACCTGGTGGATGAGGGCCGTGATACGTGTTGCTGCCACGCAGCTTGTCCTCAGCAGCCTCAAGGCAGCTCCCAGCCTGTCTGCTGAACGATTACCTGGATAGAAATTCAGTGGGAAGCCGAACATCGTGTGCCAATCTGCTCTTTCAGATCAATCTAAAAAGCACCGCAGTGCCTTCAGTGTACTGTTAAAATATGTGATCTACTCCTACTAGTATTCTTTCAGCCAGCTACTGCAGTCAAATGCTGGAATTAAACATTAATTCAATCTATAATGGCTTTTGCTTCAAACTGGGGTAATTTTAACTTCTGCTTACAAAACAAAATATTTTATGCCAAAGCTTATGCACATGAGTACTCTTAAAGTGAAAGCTTTTTCACACTTATGACTTGAAAAGTTGTAATTTCCAGTCTTAAATTATAGTTAACAGTCAAGTAACATTCATTTTCCACTGTGCAGTGAGGGGGAATGTATGAGAAATGCAGACTACAGAGCGTGTTTTCTTTCTTGCTTACTTTCACTGGGATAAATAAGGAATAGCTCCATTCACATCAATTACCATAGCATGGCGCTTACACAAGGTGAAGTTGATTGACAGGAACATTGACGTGTTATGGGAATGGAAGAACTGTTAAGGTGTAGGGGCTTCAGAATAAGACCCATCACAAAGTTAGGGAAAAAAAAAAAAAAACAAGACAACCTTGATGTTTAAACAAGGTTTAAAATAAATTATGTATGAACTCTAGGCCAGAAGTGGTTAAACATTTTCCTTCTTTTATCCGCTTGCCCTTTGCTGGGAGATCAGGTGAAGTTACAGATTCCAATAGTAAATCCACAACAGATAGAAATTCAAGAACCTTTTGTTTCCATCACACAATAACTGACATCTGACTTTCCATGCAAATAAAATCAGTATTAGCAACGACACCCTGCCAGAGAAAAAAAAAAAAGAACACTGAACTCTGACTGCTTCAGATGTAGAGAAAAATATTTCAAAAGAGCAGATAATTTATAGACGTGCTAACTTTTATTATTGCATTGCAATCCCTACTATAGAGTAGCAGAGTAAGTAAGAGCTACAGTTTTTAGTTAAAGGGAAAAGAACGTTATTATTTGCTTTCACTTTAGTGGATTTGGATGAAAAGAGTTTATTTTTTCCTTAAAAAGTATGGGGATTATAAAGAAGTAATTTGTATGTGTTCCATAATGCTTCTATTTCCTACCAACCTTCTTCTACAATAGGGTCAATTATCATCCTCTCTTACCAGTAACAGGAAAAGGTCAAAAGTGAAATAAGAAAATACCATCTTTCCTAAGGGAACAGATTCATAATGTGGAAGGGAGCCTGTAATTTGGCAGCTGTAGCTTTGGGAGGCTAAAGTTTAGTACAGGAAGAAATTGGAATGTCTCTTGGTTGGGGAAATAGTGGTCATCAGAGAATGCAGCTGACACGATTTCTCTGCGTAGAGCTGACATGGGGGTGCTTGGTGCTGTCACTGAAGGAAGGCAAGCAAAGGCTCTGTTTTATGCTATTGTCAGTTTGGCTTTTTTATCTCACATATCATGCTCAGAACTAATTGTGTTTACTGTGCTCCTGAAAAGTAAGTAGTGAACATTGTATAATTAACTGGCAACTTCCAGTTCCTCCTTTTTCTTCCAAACAGCATATAGAAGATTTCTTTCTGTCTGTCTTTCCTCTCTAACCAGGTTGTTATTTTTTTCTAATTGTCATGATGCATCTTCCATTAATGTCACAGAATCACAGAATGTTAGGGATTGGAAGGGACCTCGAAAGATCATCTAGTCCAATCCCCCTGCCAGAGCAGGATTGCCTAGACCATATCACACAGGAACGCGTCCAAGCGGGTTTTGAATGTCTCCAGAGAAGGAGACTCCACAACCTCTCCGGGCAGCCTGTTCCACTGTTCGGTCACCCTCACCGTAAAGAAGTTTTTCCTCATATTTATGTGGAACCTCCTGTGTTCCAGCTTGCACCCATTGCCCCTTGTCCTGTCAAGGGATGTCACTGAGAAGAGCCTGGCTCCATCCTCATGACACTTGCCCTTTACATATTTATAAACATTAATGAGGTCACCCCTCAGTCTCCTCTTCTCTAAGCTAAAGAGACCCGGCTCCCTCAGCCTCTCCTCATAAGGGAGATGTTCCACTCCCTTAATCATCTTCGTGGCTCTGCGCTGGACTCTCTCTAGCAGTTCCCTGTCCTTCTTGAGCTGAGGGGCCCAGAACTGGACACAATATTCCAGATGCGGCCTCACCAGGGCAGAGTAGAGGGGGAGGAGAACCTCTCTTGACCTGCTAACCACACCCCTTCTAATACACCCCAGGATGCCATTGGCCTTCTTGGCCACAAGGGCACACTGCTGGCTCATGGTCATCCTGTTGTCCACTAGGACCCCCAGGTCCCTTTCCCCTACGCTGCTCTCCAACAGGTCTGTCCCCAACTTGTACTGGTACATGGGGTTGTTCTTGCCCAGATGCAGGACTCTACACTTGCCCTTGTTATATTTCATTAAGTTTCTCCCCGCCCAACTCTCCAGCCTATCCAGGTCCCTCTGAATGGCTGCGCAGCCTTCCGGTGTGTCAGCCACTCCTCCCAGTTTTGTGTCATCAGCGAACTTGCTGACAGTGCACTCTATTCCCTCATCCAAGTCATTAATGAATATATTGAACAGAACTGGTCCCAGTACCGACCCTTGAGGGACTCCGCTAGACACAGGCCTCCAACTGGACTCTGTCCCATTGACCACCACTCTCTGTCTTCTTTCCTTCAGCCAGTTCACAATCCACCTCACTACTCGATCATCCAATGTCCAATGTAAATGACTGAATTTTTACACTTTTGAGTTTGGGGATGAGGCAATGTTAGACTCGCACGTATGCAACCACATCATAATTTGAATTAAGATAGTTGTTTCAGATTTTGGCTCAAAACTAGTTCTGTTATTGCCATTACACGCTACCAGTGCATTTGTGTTGAATAATATAACGATTAGTTTTAGAAGTGAAGATGGGTAAAGAAGGAAGCAATAACAAAAGAATGAGAGAAGGAATAAAGATAGACTAGACCTTAAAATGCAACCCTGTATGATAATTCCATTCACACCCACAGTGTAAGAAATTATGTCCTTCTCTCTGCGGGTTGACCATCTGCAGTCTGACAATGCAATGGTAGCTCCTGCAATGGAAGTAGGACCTATCACTGTAGTACTTGAATAAGTCAGAACTGAAGCCTGTTGTTTTCACTGATTGCTGGGAGTTTATATTGAAAAATTAAAAACAAAAAAGGAGATAGAATCAATAGCAGTAATCTCATGTGCTTAGTTCAGTTGTAGAATTTGTGTTTTGGGCCGTTGTATGGCTAATAAACATAGGTCTATAATGTAGAACAAAATTGCCTGTTTTCTCATGTAAAGGTGGTTTATGAGCCTTGAACTGGGTCAAACAACTGAAAATAGAACATGTCTCAGATATAATCGATGAAAGTTTGACTAAAGAAGCAGCATCCACTTGCTGCAAACAGTTACTTTTCAATCAGGTCCGGTGCCTTCTTTTGTTCCTTAAGGTACATGGGTCATTTTTGTTACTACAGCAGAATTTGTCTTATGCTTATAAGCCAGGGAAAGGGAATTGTCCTTATAGTGGTACAAAGAGGTTTTATTATATTTTATTATTTTTTTTTAATTTCAACTGTCAGAGAAATCGTTCAAACTTTATCTTCCCTTGGGGATTAGGTGTTTGTTTCAGGCCTTTTAAAACATGCTTTTATACAGCTCATTTTTTGTTCTGTGTGCTGAAGTTCATTACTCAATGTTCTTGCCTTTTTTAAAAATTTTCTTACTTACTATCGGTAATTTAGTTATTTGTTGGATATACCTAAAAGATGTAATCAGAATTAGTATCTGCTAGGATATATAAATGGGCAAATACTTAGAAAAGGCTGTTCAGGCTACAAAGAGCTTAAGGTCTAAAATGAGACAGAGAAGAAATAAGCAAGGAAACCAAAGAGAAGATGCACTCTTTCCTAGAAGAATAAATGGTCTGTACAGCACTCCATTGCCTTGACTGAATTGTTTTAAGTGAACAGGACTGTGTGTGGCATAGTTATCTGGTGTTATCGTGCCCAGAAAATTTAGCTGACTTTTCCTCAAACCAACCATTTTACAACTGTCCTTAATGACAGACAAACCACTACTAATTTACACCATGCTTCCTCTTACACTGCTGCTTTTATTAATAATGCAGTCAGCATTAATAGTGTGTTATGTACTTGCCATTGTCTGGGTTTTTTACTTGTATATGCTGTCCTTTTCCCTGTACCTCCATTGAAAGTTGTTTAGTATAATTTTATCTATATTTGGAGGGTATTGTCTATTAGAGAACAGAGATTTCTTACAGGTGAGAAATAAAATTAGTTTTTTTATTTTAATGACTAGGCTAACTTGACGTTTGCCTATAGTTTTAAAATGACTGTCTAGAACCGTAACATTTTTATTCCATGTCCTTGAAGTTTTTTGGAGTTCTTGGTTTGGTTTGGGTTTTGTTTGGTTGGGTTTTTTTAGAGTGTAAAGAGACTGCAGTCATGTATGATCTAAGTATTAATGACTAACAATTTTGATTTGCAGCTAAAGCATAATCTTTCTTGTGATAAATGAGTGTCCCCCAAAAATTTGAGTGGGATTTTGTCCTTTTTACCAGTTTCATCAATGAGAAAATTTCCTTAGAATGTAAATAAGACAGCAACAGAAAGTGGTGGATCTGGAGTTCTCCTTTGTGACCTTTGTAATTCATAATTGTCACCTGTAAGAACGCTTAAGGCTTGGGCTTTTGTGTAGTTTATACTTTGTGTCTCTGCTTACTAACTAAACAGAACAGCAATGAGGGAGTTAAGGACACAGGAGAAACTCTGAAACATGGCAGACTCAAAATAATTAAAATGTTCACCCTTCATTTGTTCTTCATAATTTGTCTTGCCACACTTGATAATTATGGGAGAGATTAAAAGCTTGCTTGTTCTCAGCCAATCTCCCTTTCATACTTGATCCCTACAGTGAAGTTGCACTGCTGAATTTGTGGTATCAAATTTATTTCCATAGCAGCACAGGTTTTTCTGTGGCATCACATAAATAAAAAATTTTGACTTCACTGTGGGGTTAAGCTGCTCCAAAGGAAGAGAAAATAAAACCTCCTTATGGAGAAAAAACAAATGCAATGCATGTGATGGCTTGATCCAACAACTGTAAATCCTTGGAGTATTCTCCTTATTCTAAGTCAGTGGGGCTGCTCAGTAGGGATTTCTTTCATATTAAGAACTAAAGGGTAAGTCCCACAGTGTGATCAAGTTTGTAGGGTTTTTTGCTTCTGAAACACTGTCTTTTCCAGAATTTAATTTAGCAGGAAAATTCTTCTTTAAAGCATATATATCTGAATTATTTCACATATAAATACAACAATCACATCCTTAAAAACACAGCATACAGTATTTGGCAGCATACCCATAAAAGAGTGCTAGATGCATGAACATAAAAAATAACAGCACTGGAATGTTTTCTTCTCTGGCTAGTATCATCTAAAGATCGTGGTGACAAAGCGTGTGTTTAGAGAAATCTAAACCACCACCAGGAAGAGAGGCAGGGAATGAAACCACTGTAACGAGAACTGCTGCCCACTGTTCTGCTAAGAAATAAAAGGCACTTTGGCTGTGGGTGCAGTGGACTAATGTTGGTCAGTCTCCTGGAAAATAGAATTATGCATAGCTGGTAAACTCTGATAAAATAAAAGACCAAAGTCACTCAGTGCCAGGCAAATACGAATTGTACTCTAAAGATTAGCAGGCTCAATTTTAAACCTCCAATGCTTAAAATTCTTCTACCGCTGCTTCTAAGTGTACTAGTTTAGCAGTGTGTGAATATTTTTTTTTTTTAAGGGAGGGAATATCCTTCTAATCCTTCTAGTTAGAATCCCATTCAATGCAAAATCATTGTAATGATAACACCTAAAGCTCATCTAAAACTATATTTAATCTGAAATATATTTTTTAAATTATTATTTTTGAACTATGCTTTTGATTTTCATTTTAAAAGTGGATTCCCAGGACATCCAGAGAGAAGAATGAGTGTTAAGGACAGATAAATGGTGTAGAAGTAAAACAGCCCTTTCCTGCCCCCTGCTTCCTCTCTCAAAAACTCCTGAGTCTAATTGGGACAAGAACGTGTTTGACCGTGAAAATGGGTGGTGCAGGGATGAGGGAGTGAAGACACCTAGAACCATTTTTAACAGTTTGAACCATTCTTCCATTTGTAAGATAACGTTTTTGAACTAAAAAGTCTGTTTCAGAGTTAAAATGTAATGTGCTTGTGCAGAACATAGGTCTGCTTCTTTAAAATAGCCTTAAGAAAGGATTGCTTTGCCTTTAAGCAAATATGTTTTACTGTTTTAATTTAGATACATAGAAACATAAAAGTAAACAAGATTCTTCTTTTGTGAAAAGTAACATAGAGCCAGATTATAAAATGAGAATCCGTTATACCTTGTGAAATGTCATGGATGGCAACCACACCAGGAGACTTTAAAAAGAAAATGATACAAATCTCCTTTTTGTAAAGGACTTTGCACTGTATAGATGGAAAGCAGTATGCAAGAGAGGTGAACTCTCTCTTTCTCTGGCTGACTCTCTCTTTATGAGTTTCCCTACAGCATTAGCTAGGATCCGACAGATGGTATGGAGAAGATCAAGGCCATGACCCCATGTCACGCAGCAGACTTAATTAACATTTCTTTTTTCTTATCCATTCCTTTCCCAGACTCCCAATGGGGCACTTAATGTGCGTGAAAGGGTAAAATTGAAGCTATGCATAGGGAAGAAAGTCCAATATTTTTAGTAATCTGTCTTTGTTATGGAACCACAAATGGAAATAAATGGAGTGTAATTCACAAAACTAAGGAAAGTTGCTTCAACAATGTTACTGTGATGGATCATTTACTAAAGAAGACAAATTCATCACTCTCTTGCCCTCAGATTACCAATTTTAGAAACACTTTATTACATTTCTCAATTGCTGTTTAGTTTACTCATACAAAGATTGCATATCTCATGATGATTTAGATTTTGCAGTTGCTGACTATGAACATTTTTACCAACTCTGCAAGATACAGAAGAATACGAACTTCCTAACAGACTTGATTTTGCATGCTGTGACCTAACCATAGTAATTTTGTCTATGGCAAATGTGAAAACGGATATCCGCATGCTGTATTTCATTTCACTACGGTTTGTATGCAAGAAAACATCAGCAAGCCTGAAAATGGGGAACTAGCCTGGATTTCCAAAGGAACGGAATTCTAAATGAAACAATAAGGTCAGGTTTGAGACAAACCCCCTCACTATACAGTTATGATTTAAGCCAGAAAGATGTAATTCTGAAATGGAGAATGGTTATGAGATGTGAGTAGTGTTACTCAGGAGTCACAGGGCAGTCAAACAGTAGATAATCTTGATGGCTCAGAATGAGGTGGCCAGGAGTGAGTGTGCTTCTGCTTAATAAATCATCAGGTTCATTTAATCTGTTAACTTCACCATTTGTTCTTTTTATCTTTTTCATGATAGAATTGTGCCTGTATTTCTATGAATGTGTTGCTAGCATGGAAAGAAGCCTTAGCAATGCAAAACAGATATCTGGGTTGGGACAGAAGGTTAGACATCACACACAGAAGGGAATATAGTAGTAGACAGACAAGTAATGATGGGATAGGGGAAAAAAACAAAACAGATTTGTGTTTATCCAACACGGTTTCTGGGAACAGACTTAGTTTTCACTGGTTTTCTTTTCCCTTTGCTTTTCCTCTAAGTATTTTCTGACCACAGATCTGTCAGGACCTAGTTGCAGAAATATATTTATGATTAGGTGAGCCTCATGGTGTAATTACAAGTTTAAATCTCTGCTTTCCATTCTTGATGTTTTGTCAAGTTTCATGTTTCTAAAATCAGGTTAACAACCTTCGTGGAGATGCTTCTGTAAAGATCAAATACACTTAGAGTGATCTTGTCACCCATAGCAATATATTTGCAGCAATATGTATCTTTTATTAACCACTTAGGCAGATGCTGATTTCTTTTATTTTTCGTTTGCATCCTAAGTACAAAAAAACTTTTAAGTGGATTGTCCAGATTCAGTCTGAAGGCCCTTCTAGGATTCTTTGCGTTCCAGCTTTTCTTTTTCAGGTTTCTATTTCCTAGACAGTTGGGATTACATAGAGTGATTTTCATCTGTGTACCACACCCCATTTACACTGTGTAAGAAGCTGCAAAGTGCTTTGATTTACACACCGATCAGTAATCTGTTTTGCTTTTCCTGTTTTAAGTGTTATTTTGGTTCTTTTCAATGGCAAAGTAACCAAGGAAGGTGTTTAACTGATTTTGTCTATGATCTACACAAAGAAGTTGAAAAAGTAAGCACTTTGAGTGTAGTCTTTTTGCAGAAGCAATTTTTTCTTTACAGAAGTAAGTCTTAGCAGAAATTAAAATGCTTGAGCAAGAAATTAATACAATTTCAAATTGCAGTCCACAGGTTTTAATCGATATTTATAAAGAACCGAATCTCACATTCACAAATCAGAAGGATTCCCTGAGGGGTCAGTTGGTTAGTGTTAGTGTACTGTATTGTACAGCAACCTGAGTTGGGGTATAGCAAATATTTTGCAAACTTTTGAAAATAAGAATAAGTGCCAGTCACTCAGCTGGAATGTGGATTATCTTCCATTTTTGCGATTCTTTGCTATAGGGCCACCTCAGAGTACTAAGCTATTCATTTCTGTAAAAAGCAATTGAATCTATTCAGGTTTATGTGCAAGGATGGCTCATATTCATTTAAAAAGTTATATTTAGTAAGGACATACAGTTGAGCTACAAAGCAGAATTTAGAATCAAAGCATGTGTGTTAGAAGGGATTGTGGTGATGGTTTTTTACAGGGACTTTCTAGCTCTGACTTCAAAAAAAACCAAGACAGGATTTAAAAGAATCGTGAGCCTTGAATAAGAAGATACGGCTGTCTGCTTAAAGACATAAGAAAGCACGGTAGAGTTTTCACCTGCTTGTTAGCAAGAAAAGGAAGATAAATAAATAAAGCAAATAAAGTAAAAAAAAAAAAAATCCTAAAATGAGATCTAGTGCTGATTCCCATTATGCTTCCTAATGATGCTCATTACAATCCTAACTACATTTTAATGCTGAAATCTAATGCCTCCATTCATCATTGGAATGAAATACAAATGCTGACAACTGACAAAATAATAAAAAAGTTCACAGGACTCAAAACTGTCTGTGCATATTTATCGGAAGAAAAGACAAAGCTATTGGTGGTTGCAGTTCAGGAATACCTCTCTGGGCAAAAAAAAAAGAAAAAAAAAAATAAAGAAAAGAAAACAAAACAAAAATCCCCACACAGAGGGGAAAAAAAAAATCAAAGTAAGAACTGGCCAATAAACACAACAATCAGTAGTTACAGACTTATTAGGGATAGTGTTTTTGCTTACATTTTTTGCTCGTCAAAGCCCTCCTTTGCAAGAAAATACTAAATAGAGAGAAAGTAGGGACAGACGAGCAAAACATTTCTGAGCGATTTTGATAAATTAGTTTGAGGTGATAAATGTTACTGGCAGTTAAGTAAATTATAATCTTTCCCATTTGTATCTGTCCCATTCAAAAGCATCTGAAAATTATTAATATGCCTACCCAGTTAGCTTCACAAAATTAACAGTTGTCAATGTACACCTACAGCTTATGTTACATAGTACATCTATAAAATTAATGCTGTAAACTGATCTTAAAGGGAGCAAAGATTGAAATTAATTTCTTTTCTCACACTTCTTGATTCCAAGGTTTGAAATGAAAACATCCGAAGTGTTTTATTTTATCATTATTAAGTTTTCCTACTTTTTCTGGTTCTGTCATGTAATAAAATTTCAATAAATGTGAAGGTCTGTGATAATGCTGGATGATAGATCTCAATAAGTCTTTTGGTGCATGGGGAATTTTATCCTGATGGTGACAAAGCTGAATTCTGTTATACTTGAAGTCTATTTCTCAGTTGTCCTATATAATCCAACACTAAAGTAGAAACTATAGGGATAAGTGTTGTAAAGCTGCTATTACACTGGATGTAAATATATTAATTCTGTCCTTGTAAGGGCGAACGCTAATATAAATCTTCCATTACGTGCTTTAGTTAGCAGATTTCATACAATGAGAATGTCTTTGAGTATCGCTGAAACTGTAGTGCTGGTTTTCTGACTCTTTAACATCTGGCCATGCTGAACTGAGCCTGTTTTATGGTGGTGAGAGGGAGGGACTCTGTTGATTCTTCTCTTTGGTATCCATGTTCTAGATTATTACATTTATTGTATCAGAAACATATTTTCCCTTTCCACTGTTCTCTATTTCAGTGTTTTTCCATGTTACTTCTTTTCTCTTTTCAATTTTCTCTTCTGCTTTTTCTCTCTACTTTCTTTTTGCTTCTTTGCGTTCTCCACCTACCTGTCTCCTTCATCCACTTTGGCTTAAGTAAAACTCTCATGTCCAAGTTGCCATGACCTCAAAATGAAAAAATATCCTCAATCAAACCTTTCGCAGTTCTTTCAATAGGACAATACTCTGTCTGAGGGGTTGATGGGAAGGAACATGGGGGTTCTATATCACTGTGCAGACAGGGAAGGCTTTTAGAACTAGGTAAACACAGTGCATATACACACATATGATTGATTCTATATAATGTGTGTGAGTGATTCTCTTGGAAGAATTTCCGAAGACAGACAACAAATTATGCTCTTAAACCACTTAAGTTCAGTCTTCTGTTAAAACTATTTCATCATGAAATGAAATTTAAAGCTCACTTCTCTGCTTAGTATTTGTCACTTGCCTTTATTTGCAACGCTTTTTGTTCCAAAATCAATTAATTTTTCCCATTTGATGCTACTCTGCACTTCAATTTGTAGTATGTTAGCAGAAATATAGTCACCATTACTTTTAACCAAATGTTATTGTTTAGTAGCTCTAGGTCTATCTTCACTCACAAAAAAAAAAGAGGTGGTATGAGGTAATGTAGTAAATCAAGACTCATTAGGGTTAAGAAAATACCAAAGAAATAGATTTCCTTTTCTGTCTGATACGTAGTTGTGGGCCACCATAAAGAAATATTGGAAAGCTGGATAGAAATATTGCTGTAATAGCTTTAGAACTTTTAACCAAGTTACATACCATTTTTTTGTCTAAAAAGGGAAGTCCTGAATGATAAAATAGAAAATAAGAAATAAGTGTAAATTGAATAAATCCTCCTACTCAACTTTCTTCAAACATGGCACATGCAAAGAACCATCTTTACTCTGTTGTAAGTCGCTGTCATATTTACCTCCTTCAAAAGCAACTGCTGAAAAATTCTACATATAACTATGAGTATATGCTCATATCTGCCTAATTTATCTACTTTCTCCTCTTCAATTACTTGCAAAGTCTGGGTTGAAAGTGCTGTCGTAATCCATTCATCTAGACACATTTAGTGAAGTGGTATATTTGGACTTCAAATAAATGTACTGAATGTGATTGTATGATCTTGCCCTATAGCAGTGTTCTGCAGACTGGTGAAAATTTTTCCTTATGAGTAGAAAGCAACTGTAACTTGTGGGTTTTGGTAATAGTAGCAACTGTTGACAGCAGGTATAGTTTTTATAACTGTACTTACATTAGGGTGGAAATCTGAAAAGACACTGTTAATCATTATTTCTTTTGTAAACAGTTACACATAAGAAAGAACAAGAATATTCTTGTTTACTTACAGACTTGGGACACAAATCTAACTAGAGAGTTATGATCTTTGAAAAATGGAAGTGGGCAAACTTTGGCTTTTTTTGCTGGTTATCAAAATATTCAGAAACTGGTAGATCTGACTCAGTTTTCTTCCCAACAAAGATTTGATATATCCACTAACTCCATGTTACTTTAGCAGAGTTTACAAATGGCACACTGTGGCTATGTATGAATCTTGCCATTCTTGGGAGTCTCCCTTCTGATCAGAGGATCATTGATATTTTAAAATAATGCAAAATATTGATGGCGTAACAGGAAAAGCAAGAGCTGAATGGCTCATGAAAGCTGGCTACTCCCTGCTAGAGGTAGTCTGTGCCAAGTTGTGACTGCTGCAGTGCTGCTTGTAAGGGGGATGTAGATGAAAGTTTTTTCCTATGGTGATATCAGTGTATCAGCTTTCACGTAAAAAAATAGTCACTTGAAATCTAAACACTACTACACAGTGTTTAGATCAGACACACGAATGCATATGAATGTACACATACACATGCACACACCTGTATGGTAGGCTTTATTCAAGCTAGCTAGTGCTAAGAAAATGTACTGGAACGTGATACTAACAGAAGAATTGTTTCTAGGTCTCATGTAATAAAAACAAAACTTTGCACAGCAAACCAGTCTCTTATACTGCCTCTGATTTCAAGCCAATAAATGTCAAGATCTTTAAAAATGAACTCCTAATAATAAAACAACTTTTAGATTCATCTCGATCCTTTCTGTGTGCTCTTACTTGTGAATCAGAGTGATTGATACTCAAGTTATTTCCTGAAATGTAAATGATTCAGGTAATCCCATTAGGAAAGATATGAAACTGTAAATTTCTTATGAAGTAAAAATTACAGTGCAGTCTGATGTCTGGAGAGCCATTTCACAGCCTCACCAAGGAAAAAAAAAAAAAAATAGAGAAGCAAGAATATATAGCATGTGTGCTTGCTCAAGTGATACCAGTCACAGTTGATTGAAAGCCAGTGTTTCACATTTGCTATAGATTCTAGATTATCTACTTGTCCAAATTGCTCCCAACTCTTTAGGAATTTGGAGAGTTTTCTTCTGTACGTTGCATTGGATTTGGTGAGAATGCATTCAGTCTGAGACATGCCCAAAAGGCTTTTGATCAGCATGATGACTGCCCATTTTTCACTTGATTTCTTTCCTGTTAGAATACTTCCTGATCCCCTTATGGTAGTTGTTTACCAGTGGGTATTGTGCTCCACAGAATTACAACTGGAAGACACCATTTCACTTGTAGCTTTTATGATTTCCTTTCACATGTCTTTTCTTCAATGGGAGCCAAGATTATATTCTCTTCATAAAGGTTATCTTCTTAAAACATGCTTGTAAAAATGCGTTGTGGTGTTCTGTGATCCAGAACCAGATTTTGTAATGATGTAACTGCCCTTTAAGTTGATAAATTTGCCCATTAGAAGGCAACCCTTTCAGTGGGAGAGATGCAAAACAAAGGAAGGCCATAATACCCTTCATCTGATATAAAGTGAAAGGGAGGAGGGAGAAAACTTGAGTATCAGAGGGGAGAAAAAGAGTTAAGAGGAACTAGATATAATTTATCAGTAACTTACTGCAATTTATATTGGATGCTGTTTCCCATCTGCTTGGCAAATAGAGAAAGATACCCAGAACGAATTGCTTTGTTTTGTATTTGCTAAATGGCAGTCACACTTGATGGCATTTTAAATTGCTCCACACAGAAGCACCAGCACCTTGCCCTCCATAGCTTTTCTTTGCACTTTGCCAGAGGAAAGTATATGTGATTTGGGGAGGCATGAGGTCTAGTTGAGACAGGCTGTACCATAATGCTCTTTAGAAGAGATGAGAATGGTGCTTTCCAGTGGAGTGTCAAAGACATACACGTGCACGAAGGTAACAATTTTGATTTTCATTGATTTCCCAGGAAGGCTTTCAGGTTTTCTTTTTAAGAGCAGGATACACAACACAAAGGAGGAGACCCTACTGTTATGGAGAACATCGAATCTAGTGCAAAGAATTAGCCAGGTGGTTACTGTGAGCTTTTTCTTTTACTCCCTGAACAGACTGTGATTGTGGTTTTCATTTTCAATTTGTTAGCAAGTTTATATTGTGGTGAGAGGGACTGTTTAGGTTTAGTCCTTTGCCTAATTACCTTCCAGCTTTTAGGGAAATCTGTAACGTGTCATCTGATACCATACTCAAGATGTGCACTCTGACAGAACTGTCTCTGAATTTACTGCAGATCTGCAGTTCATTCTCACTGCATTAATTTGGTTTTGGTTTTATGGTCTTGCTCTTTCTTAAAAAGTAAAACTTGCTGAGATAAACTCTTTTCATAAATGCTACTCAGCTGAACTTTGGGGATGCAGTACTTAAAGTCGAATGGGATTTAGCCATGTAACTGTATTTATCCTATCTTTTTATTTACTAAGACATGGTGTAAGCTTTTCTATTCATTGGATATCTACCAATCCAATAAAGATAGATCAGAGTTCAATCATGTTTTTTCTCAAACCTGCTTTTAAACACTTAAGTATGGCTCTTGAGTCCAATCTTCCATTATCCTACACAAACACATTTTACATCTCTCAATCCAGCACGTTAAGCCCAGCTTTTGAACAAGTTGTGTTTCTTGTCTTCACTACTACTACTGGATGTAATTTTCAGAACTTTAGTTCTCAGATGGTTAATATTCAACTTACAATCTCTTATTTGTAAAGCTATGATCTAGGCATTATTAAATTTGTTCTTTACTGACGCTGTTTTCTCCTTATCTACGTTTTCTTTCTCTTTGTGGTATTCATTCCTCTAATACAAGTATGGAAAATGGTCATATATTTTTCTTCTAAGGCAGCTAACAAATAAAGCTCACACTTCATTGTCTTTATGCCTTTTATCCGCAGTAAGTCAGTTGTGCCTAGGAGACTGAACTGAAGGAATTTTCTGTAGGAGTTTGGCCCACCTATAGAGCACAAAGTCAAGCCTAATTGTGTCCTAAAGCCTGCAGTAGCAGAGCACCATCAATAAATTAACAGTTACTTTAAGAGGTGTTCAAAGCACAGTTTACACTGCAGTCCCTCTGTCTGATTTGTTTCATGATGCTTAGAATAAAAAAAATCAAAACCCAAACCAACAAGACGTAAAGTTAAAATTGAAGATATTAAGACTTGAGAGTTAATATCTTTTATAAAATATTAAATAGCAATAAAACGTTTTTCCCTTCTAGGGAGAGAAACTTAGGAAAACTAAGCATTTAGGAAAGCTTAGTAGTTGGCAAGGATTCCTTATGATCTGAGTTGGTTCACCAAGGTTCATTCTTTTTGTTCATCAAAACTAATGATATACTGCCAATGGTCAAGAGCAATTTGCCTAAGGATTGTAATGGGGAAACCTATGTTGCTCTTAGTTTTATACTTCTGAAGTTCAGTTAAGCAAAGCAAATACATGAAAGTAATCTCTGGTGTTCTATCAGTTGTGTTTGTGAATGTGTGCTCAAGGTTTACTATTAAAATGTGTGATACTTAGTTGGGTTAATCTGCCTGCCAATGCCAACATCAGTTCTTAAAAACTTCAAAAAAATATTTTTATTGATAATGGTGAAAGGTTGGTGGGGTTTTTTGGTCATGTTTTCTCGTCTAGTTACTGATATTGTTCATAAGACATATCTTGATAGCCTTTTGAGTTGGTGCCTAATTAGAAAATTTTGAATTTAATTCCTGTATTAGATACTGATGATGAAAAATTGGTCAAAGTTGTTGTTCCAGATGTTCAAAATTTATGTTTATTGAACATGAGTAGTGAACTTGCTCTGCTGAGTTACATACTTCAGTGTTTTTCTTAAAAAACAAACTTTATTAGATAGAGATGTCTGTCTTAGCAGCGAAACGAGCAGCTCAGCCTTCACATGCTGATTTCATTTATTCCTGAAGAATACTCTTTTGTGTAAATGGGCAGTGCATGTAGCACTCGATGTATCTTTAAATACAGGGAGGAAAATATCTAACATTCATGGTCATTCCTCTGCATTATCTTGCTTTTGGTGTATAAAGAAAGGTTCTTTGTTTTCTGATTTTACTACTTCTGAGGATAGTAAACTTTGGGCAAGTGCTGCTGTAACTCAACTTTAATGAATGACACACATTAATAAAACGGAGTGACAAGTTAATAAAAATGTCACATCTCATGAACAAATTTGAAAACAATATAAAGATCTGTCGTTTTATCTTTTAACTATAGTCAGTACACTATTAAGTACAAAAAGTATCTTTGCTCTTAGTTGGAAAAATTAGCGTACATTCATTGTGACCACGAGCTTCTAAGGTGGGTATGTTTGTTATACCTGACCACTATTTTTGGATGGTTAAAATCAATCACTAGGAAAACCCAGGAAATGTCTGAGACAAAAACCGTTTTCTACATGTGTTGTATTTTCATTGTTTTACCTAACTGCTGAACATAACATTTTACAGAGTATTTATATTGTTCGGATCTTGCTCTATAAACTGGATATATGAAATTCAAAATAATGCTGAAAGATCTTTTCTAGAATTGATCAAATGTGGTTGAAATGAATTCTTGCCAGCTCTGAAAGCAGATAACTGCTTCTAATGTTTTTACATAAGTCTACCATACTCTAGAGCTAAGTTCCTGGGCCATTGGGATCTAAATCATGAATGCCTTTGGTCTCTTTTGCACCAGCAGCAAGGGGGAGGAAAATGTTGATTCCATGATAACCAATACTCAAGTTGCATTTATTTAAAAGTACTGAACACTTGAGAAAAGTGCCATACTCATTTATTGTGTTAGCTGGTACACTTGCTGCCTTAATTAATTTCAGACACTTTTCTGTTTTCTTTTTGTTGGTGAGTTCCTGAAGAGGAAGAGCTCCCTCAGCTAGGGGTTATGAGAGCTCGCTACCAGCTGCAGTTGACTTCTAAGTTTCTGTGCTAGAAATACTAAGATACTTTTTCCTAGTTTAAAGATACTGGTGTACAAGAGAGAATGCAGCCCTTATTTAGGAATTAAGATTTAGAAATATAAGAATTAAAATCTAAAGAAATAGACATTTATAAATATTGAAATTGATTTTTTTTTTGAGACTGGTTTTCTTTTCTTGTTCTATGTCTGACTGTTTCTCTTACAACAGTACATAATCGTCTATGTAGACTCTGCACCTTTTTCTGTCTTGTCATCACATTCTCTGTTGACATACCATAAAGATCATTCTATGTATCTATTTCTCACAAACTATCGGTGCTCAGATCAGTCTGTTTAAATAGACGGTATGTCCTTTGGTGCTCTTTGTGTTCCTTCTTACTGCAGAAAAATAACTCAGCATATAAAGATTGTAACAGACGTGTTCTTACAAAGCATCTTTTAGGCTATAGCTTACCTATGCTACGGAAAACATTTCTCAAACTGTTGGTTGTGTTGGACACTGACTTAAAAACCCTGTTCTGGGGGTCAGTTACTGAAGCAGATCCATATGGTCTGAGAGTTCAGAACAATTAATTGACTAACATTCAATCTATATTTAATCAACTAATTATCAATTGATACTTGATTATCTTATGGTTCTTATATTGCAAGTTTACTTATGGGTAGACCCTTGCATTCCTATGGAGTTCTTTTGATTCCCACGTGAAAGGTCTATGCACATCCTGATTTTGCTGTGTGGTAAAGTTTCCAGAGTGGGAATTAGAATAGCTAGGTAAGAAATGAAATCTTTAAAAATATTTAAGTCACTTACTCTTTTTTTTTTTTTTTCTTGAGACTCTTCAATGATTGTCTACTACAGACTTTATTTATTTTTCAGCATTGCTGTCTTGTTTCCTTGTTGTGAAGACTGAATTATAGAGTAGTAAATAAGCATTTGCATTTTTTTCTAAATGTGAAGTGATCATAAATCAACGCTACTTTGCTACATGCTTTTCTTTGATTATATTCATAATGACTATAACCTTGATGACAAAATTCCTCTTTTCAAATAAAATGTATCCTTACATTAAAAATTGTATATATAGTTATCCAGTACCATCTTTTTCTGTTTTTAGTGGGTATACATAGTACATCTTTCTAAGTCTTTTGCTTCGAATCCTTGCTGTTGATAAGCAGAGTGTATACTTACCTTGCATAATGTAATTTTTTTATTCCTTTACCTCTCTTCTTTCTCTCCCACCCCAAAAAGTCCATGGCATCCTTTGATTCCTGTACATTACATGTTTTTCACCATGTAGACAGAAAATGGGGGGAAAAAAACATGCTTAATGTTTAGCTACTTCAATTTGTTCCGGTGCTCATAATATTTATGTTTATGATTTTTCCATTTAATATTTTAAAGTTCAATTTCTTAGTCAACTCACTATTTGTAAAAAAGTTCAATTTTGAAATAGGTTCGACATTCAAACCTCTGCTCATTCGTTACACTTCAGTGTGCCACAGAGACCTAATCCTCACAAAAATGCTATTTGATCCCAGGAAGAAAAAAAGATAATGGATTGACCCTCTACATGAAACCATAAAACAGAGTTCTGGGTTGCTGCCATTCAAATGAATAGGAACCGGCAGCAATTCTAACACCTTTCCAGTTTCAATTTTATTGCATCTGCAGGCATCATGCTGGAATGGTAAACATTTTAATGGTCAGGCTCTGTCCACTTATACCATTACTATTTCCCTATTATCTCCTATTTCTTGTGTGAAACTGGAACGAAAAGGTGACAGATTGCTGCGAATGAAATGAATGGAGATGCCATTTGCATTCATTTCGGTTGAAGCAAATCCCCTTCTTTCCCATTTCTTTGTTCTTGAGAGAGATCTCTTACAGCTTCTGAAAATCCATGAGCCAGGTACTACATTTGGATAATGCAGCTGAAACCGTATGCATCAGTCTGTCATCAACGTGATAATGCTAAACCTCTGAATAAAGAGACCGTCGTTTCTTTTTAAATCTAATTGATTCAGATTAATAGAAAGATGTCAGCTCAGTGTTCTGAAAAGCTTTTAAAATTTTTTTTTAAATAAGGATGACTCTCTAAAGAACACAGAGCACAGAAAACCCACGTCAAAGCCGACCAGCTTATATACTTGTACCTTTTTTGTTTAAAATCAGCTTAACTAAGACACTCTCCTGGGTCATCCTTATTCAAAGATGAACTCGCATATTTCCATTTCTATGGCTAGGACACAAATTGTGGGTGTCAAGTCATCTTTAAACTTAAGCATGCGGTATGCATTCTTAATGTACTCCTCAATGCTGAATTGTTTTAGAAACATTCCCCTTACTGGACTTTGTCCCCCGTACTAGGGCTTCTCTCTTTTTGCTCCTACTTGCCTCTGAGGTTTGGGGAAGTAAGCAGTTTCTTTAAAACCAGAGTCATCAGTTAAGAAAACAAGAGTGTTTGGAGTAAATGGTCATGCCTGAGAATTTCTTATCCAGAGATACCTTCATAGCTGCTATGGAAGAGACCCCAGCCATGGCTGATGCTCAGGGCTACAGGTGAAGGAGAAATAACAAAAGACGACTGCAGTTGGGTGCGTTATAGCATTGGCTGCATAATCTCAAGAGCCAGCCAATTAAAGTGAGGAATTAGCTTTTGCACATAGAATAGCACTTTTAGGCTCAGATGGTTTTTGGGGGGAAAAATGTTTTTCAGCTCAATACTGTTTATTGCCTCAAATAGGTACTACCTGGAATGACTTGTTGCCAGAGGGTATGGAAGGAGTGTGTGTGTGTTTGAGCAAGTGGGGATGTGTAGTCTGTAGTCACAGTGCTATAACCACAGCTGAAGGCCTGCTTTGCAACACTACTTCCCTATAAAAAAAAAGATGCTGCTAACTGCAACATGCAAAGAGAATTCTGCTATGCTCACTTTCTTCCTATGGTTTTGTGGAGATGGTTAGAGTTAATAGCAATTTCTTCTGTATCACACATACCTAAGCACACAAAAACCATACTAATCAGAGAAAATTCTGTAGAACCTTAAAATTGATCAAGTTCCATTAAAAAGAGCAATCCCAGAAGAAGACATCTGAATTGCCACAGACCAGTAGTTCATACATTTTCATGTTAATGTGTTTTGACAAATACACATTTTCTGACCTAAAAAAAAAAGGTTAAAAAAAAATTCTAGGCAGCTTTATGAGACAGTAGCATGTGCCCCTCTCCGAACACATCTTTATTCCTACATCTGTGATCTCGGAAGGGGTAACACCACCACTATGGGCCTGAGGGGCCGAGGCAGCCTTCTCTGATCTCACAGAGAGACCTGTAATCCTATAAAGCAAGGATTTAGTAATGAAAAGAGATGTTACAGAGAGGCACCTGTGTAGTTTTTAAAAATATTCTGGATGATGCTCTTAGTCATATGATTTAGTTTTAGGTAGCCCTGCAAGGATCAGGGACTTGGACGCGATGATTCTTATGGGTCCTTTCCAACTTGAGATATTCTGTGGTTTTATGATGCTTATTCTCTTCCTTGCCTAAGACTCCTAGTCTGACTATGTACTGGACATCCCCTGGCTCCCACCATGTCCCCAGGCCAAGCTCCTGTGCAAGAGACCACAAGCATGTGGGCACCACAGGAAGGAGGGCTGGTACATGCCCTGGGCCTGTACCTGTACAGAAACAGTGTGTGCTGGGCAGGCATCTGGTCCTAAAAGCTGGAGAGGGCTATAGATGCACCTACTCCAGTATGAATTTCAACAATGTCTGTAATATACGGACTCAGGATTAAAGCAAAATACTCCTATGATCTGCCTTGATATATAGAGGCACATCGTAGCTACGTGTCCGTAATTACATGTACAGCTTATTTTTTGCACGTGAAACTCGGAGTATAACATGTTTTATGACATCCTAGAGACATAAATTTCCTACCTTGACGTAATTCCTGAATGTGTGACAGAAATGAGGACACAGATCCAAGTAAAGGTTCTTTATAAACCAAAGTCCAACCGAATGATAAGCACTCTGCATTTCCTTGTGGTGTATATATTAAGCTTTCTGGGAAAGAGAAGCTTTAAAAAAATCCCATAACATCCCAAGAAGCAGCATTTATTGTCTCACAGTCATGGAAAAGTCCCAATTCACAGCAAATTTCATACCATTTGAAAACTAACCATAGTTTCAAGCCAGACCATTTCATTGAATATCCTCCAAGGTTGTTATAATTCTGATATGAATTTGGATTTGAATGTTGTGGCTGGCTCATATGAAATTAAATACAACCACGGATCCAAGCACTCCCAGCTTTGCTAAAGTATCCAGATTTGGTTTGAACTGACTAGTTTGATCTTTATTCTTAAGTTGACCTTTTTTCTTAACCAAAACTGTCTTTTTCACTTATGATAATAACATTAAAAGAGTACACTAGAAAAGAAGGATTTTCCCCACACACTCCAGAAAATGTACTGTGAACCAGTGTTTGCCACTTTCAGATTACATGACCAATTTCTTGCAATTTCATGCAATTAGAGCCACACTTCTAATCAGTCAACTTGCAGAAGGAGAACCATTTTTGTGTCACTATGTGCTCACTTGAGTATTTAGTTTGGTTACTAAAGGTGATTCTTCAATAACTTAAGACTGCATATAAATTGCAACTAATATTCACAAAGTAAAATATATAGGTTTTCTCCTCTTCAGCCCTTACAGGAGGAACATCCAAAAGAGCTTACTGGGGGTTGTGTGTAGGAAAAAGCCTGAACAACTTCAAAAGTTGTTCCTTCAGAGAAGTTCATGTGTATGTATGTGTGGAGGGTGAAAACTAGATTTCTTCTTGTTTCTGTAGTGATTGCAGAGGATTTGCTATCTCCGCAGATCACATATTCAAGTTCAGATGAAATATCAAGTCACGGTAAATCTTCACCAGATTTCTCTGATGTTTATGGAGACTTTTCTATATTCCTTTTCCTGTTACTTCCCAAGCTTGTTCTGCCCTTTCCACAGTGAGAAATAGTCACTATCCATGTTAGGTAAGTTGACTAGCTGTGGAGGAAGCCTCAGGCTGTCTCATGGCTAAACATCCTCATGCTGAAGGTTTATAAATAATTTTCATCCTATGTAGTGTCCCATCCTGTCCGTGTGTCTGTTCCCCCCCCCGCCTCCCCCCACATTTTTTTTACTTGCGATGAACCAAGGTATAGATATCGTGCTGATTACGAGGTAGGAAACAAAGAATGTACTTACAGTGGAAATTACTGTCACACCACAGGATGGGGTGCAGGTATTGATGCCAGAAGAGAAGAAATAAAATTCAGAGGTTTAACTCCATCATAGGTTGTAAAATACAACTGTTTGAATGCAACGTCTGGCTCTGGAAATCATTAGTGTTGTTGCAGTCATGGAGTTTTGTGGTACTACTATATACACCCTGCTTGCCTATGTCTTACAACTGCTGGGGGCAAGATAGTATGCTAGTCTGACTTTCGGTCTGATCTGTAAAAGTTTTGTCTGTCCCTGCTGGACTCTGTCCCCTCTTGCTTTATTCCCCTGTGCTCCTGGGAAACTTCTGTTCTTAGCACAGGCTTTGAACCTGACTCCATAGGGCCAGCCCTGACTGGACAGCTTATTTCAACAGAGTCAGCAGTATTTTTCTTTGAGTGTGAATCCATTTTTTCCTGTTTCTGTTTTCCACACCCCCCTGCTATCTCTTAACAGATCATGTGAGCTAACCTTAGAAAATCTGAGTAGGAATCAGGAGAATATTTCAAAGGACACATTGAAGGAACACTTAAGAGATACTTTTCTTTGCTCCTTCAACATCTTGTGAATCTGCAAGCATAACCTTGGCTTTTAGATGATATGCTTTCTAACTTTTACCATAAAGAAGCTCCTTGTAAACATCTACAAAACCTCCCCATTATCTTCGTCCAAGTCCTTCTTACAACAATGGGTAGGAGCCGAAATCCTGTGTTTGCAGCCTGTTGTCCTAATAGTGTTTTGTTAACTCCTTCTACTTCATCTGCATCCACCTGTCATCTTTTTATTTTACTTAAATTGCAAAACCTTTACTGTTCAAGTCACTTTTATATTTCCTGTTTTTGCAGAGCATAAGTGACGCCTAAGGCCTCCAGTACGTTGTCATGATAACAGTAATTAAACAGCACCAGCACCAAAATGCCTGATGTAGAAAAAGTTTTGTATGTCAAATATAGCATGGGAAGGGCAGGGCTTAGTGTTTCAGTTCTGTAATGTTCCTGACAGAGAAGCTCAACATCCAGTGTGATTTTTGGTTTGGTTTTACAAGATGTGAGGCATGCGGCTTCTTATTTGCTTCTTTGTATGTCACTTTAGAGGCTGTGCCTGAAATGAAGATGAAGGGGGTTGTAGGAGTGAAGACAGCTGTGTCCACACAGGTACACTTCAGAAGGAGCACTGGGATATTTTTCCTAGGGATCTAGAGGCAGTTGTGTGAACACTGTTGCAATCCATAAAGTTAAAGCTGCAGCCCATTAAAAGTTGCTTCAGTAAGAACAATTATAAGGAAAGAATCAGCAGGGACTGTTTTTAAACCCTCTAATTTCTTATTCAGGAGATCTGAATTTCTCCATTTAAGAAGTTTCTTGTTCTAGTATATTAATTTGACTTAAACTATCAGCAAAAATGTAACAGAAGTTACTTTTCTCGTATATACATAGTGCATACACAGCCTTCTCTAGGAAATAAGGACTTGCAGGGGTTGTGTACAATTTCTTCTCTATTTGTTGCATAATTTAGAAAATCCTAGTAATCTAAAACCTAAGCACTTTTATGAACTGCCCTTCCTGGAGAGAAACATTTTATGTGTTTCAGTAATAGGCAGAAAATAAGTTTATAAAGTAAACTGAAGGTACAATCATAATTTAAGAGCAAATCGCAACAAAGGTCCTGAATAGAGCATTCCATGTTCTCCAGTGAGTGCCATTTTCCTTACTACCTTGTTTTGCACTTATAGTTGCTTTACGTATACGTGACAATAGGACCCGCGATTGAGAGCAGACAGCAAGACAAGCGTGACCAATAATGCTTCGCCACTTTACCAATACTTTAATAAAGTTGGAAGATCAATTCAATTTCTAGCTCTTCTCGGAGAAGTGTTGCCCAACAAGATACAGAATGATGAATGCTGATCTCTTAAAACCACTAAAGTAGAAAGCGTTACAAAAGGTTTTTTTAATACAACTGTGTGATAAAGCAGGCTTCTGTTGATGAATCACAGTGATGTGGCTGTCCTAGCGCTTATCAAAAACAGTGAAAAATGAAGTCATTAGTAAAAATAAAATGCAAATATTACTGAATGCTGGAACATTTTTCTTCCCATATTTCAGGTTGGATTTTCAGCTCCCTGTGTGACATTTACATGCACTAAGATGAAAATAAGTTGCATAGACTTAGTTTCTCCCCATACCCCAGTAAAAATCAATTAGTGAATCAAGAAAGCTGAAGTGCCACCTGCTTTTAAACTAAGGCTACCTTACAGGGTAAGAGAGTAGGATGAATGTCACGTATGAAGTATAAAAACATTGTGGTTACAATCCATAGGCCACTTGGCTGTCTTTGAAGACATAAGGATGGAGCAAGGAAACAAAAAGGGAGAGATCTTGCTGCCCCATTGCCACCCAAAGACTAATATGATAATATCTCACAAATGTTGAAGTCAGGCTGTGAAGATGCAGCACACTAATTCTGCATTTTATGCCCAGGTCACAAGCCTGTATTCCAGTCTTGCTTACACCCGTAATTTATCCATGACACTGTCCGGTTATTTCAGGATTACTCTAGGGATGCAAGTTCGGTTCTGGATTTACAGGCAGTAAACTTCCTCTCTCTTGGTAGAAGAGGATGGGGAGAGAGTTGTGGACTCTTTCTATGAAGTTCTTCTCTTCACTCCTCTGAAGTAGGTTCACCCCTCGAGTGATATTGCTGTTAGCTGTCCTCTCTGAGCTGGTGCTACAGACAGGACAGAAAGAAGAGAACTCTATTCAGCTGCAGTTTGTCATTGACTGAAGATACATGTGCCTACAATTGATCAATACACTCTGTTCTTAAGGATATTTTTAGATTTATTTTTTTTTCTAGTATTAGTCTGGTAAGAGCTTAATGTAGTCTGATCTCATCTGGCTATAGAAATGCCTTTATGCTTCTAGCTTGCATGAAGCCTTCAGGTGTTAGGAGCTTCCAGCCAGAACAAAACTCTGAAGGGTAGTTATCAATGGAGATATTATGGAAGTATCTCACTTGTCTGTTGCTTTCCATGGTACCTTCTCACAAGATACCATGTTCTAAGATGAGGTTTTGATCTTTACCCACAAGTTATCTTTTGGTAATCTGGGTTATCAAAAAGTGGTTTATCAAAAGATTAGAGAACAGTCCCCACCTTCATTGCCAAGCCACCACTTTCCTTTGAGGGTGTATTTAATCTTTGTAAGTCTTGAATAATGGTCTGAGTATGTACAGTGAACTTTTCTCAGGAACATTCAGCCTTTTAATCCGTTACTGACAGAAGGCGTATTTTTTGCTGTGACGTAGCGAAGTAGTAATGCATGTATTAAAAAAGTTCCAAAGAAATAAGCCTAAAGCAGACTACTAAAAGAACACACTTCACTGTGCTTGTTTCTTTTTTCTGAAACAGGAGAAAAGACAAAATATGATAGGTGAAAATCACATTGTTATATGTTGCAAGGGGAGATGCTCAGGTAACAGTGTTCATGAACACAATATTAAATCTGTAAATTTAAAAAAAAAAAAATAGAAAAAAATGCATAAAATTGTCCTCTGCTGTGAGTTTTTGTCTTACAGAGGGAAAAATATGAACTAGTCACTCAGAGACAATAGAATTTTATTTTTCTTCATTGCAAATTAAGTTAGTTGAGATTTGTTTTTTCTTTGTACAATTCGTACAGTTCCTATCAGAAGGTACTGGTTCTGAACAATGACCTTGTTAGAGAGGCCAAAGAGCATTGTTGCCCAATATAGGAAGTCAATGCAGCGTGAACGTGGGTAGCTATATCACACAGAGTCAAGTGCATCCGAGAGCTCCATGGATTTTTGTAATGGGATAAGTTTAGCTTTGCTGGCACAAAACCAGAATTCTGAGATTCTGGTGGGTTTGTTCATGAATACCCCTAATGATGTTGAAGACTAGAGTGAAAGTCTTAGATGGATTCGTAAGATCGTGAGATAGATAATTCAGGTTGGAAGGGACCTCAGGAGGTCTCTAGTCCTTCCTCAGAGCAGAATCAACTGTGCAATGAGACCAGGTCGCTTAGGGGTTTAACCAGTGAGGTCTTGAAAGCTCTGAGGATGGAAACACAACCTCTCTGGGCAACCAGTTAAGATTATCCTGGAAGGAACGTTTGATTTCCAAATTTGACCCACCAGTGCAATCTTAAATTAAACATTTATGTCGTCTTATTTATTTTACAGAATTTCAGTTTGTGAAAAGTGGCAATTATTCCCCTATTTATAAGCAATCAGATTATGTAAGTCTTCCTCAGCTCTTCTTAGCTAAAACAAATTGATGAGAAAAAACTGCTGAGGACAAGAAATAGGAAAGGGTGTTTATTGGAAATGGATGTAGTGGCCTTCCCACTCAGTGGACTGGAACATCATTGTTCTGTCCTTGGATGATACTATGAGACCTGTCTGGAGTCTTGGAGCCTATTGAAATTCAGGGGGCTCGGTCCTGAATGAAAATATTCCAAAGAAATAATTTAATTTGATTTAATTTGGTTTACTAGACTAGCCTTCACACTAATGTGGGTGAATGGAGGAATAAGAATTTTGGGTGGGTGGTTGGTTGGTTTGTTTTGAGAGAGGCACTGAATTTGATGTCAAATACTATTTGACTACAGGGAAACAAGAAGCCTCTTCACCATTCATAGTGCGTCTCTGAAATACCATCAATATGCTATTATTTATCCTGCTAATAATAATTATTAGCTTAATTCAGGATTAAATATCAATTTTATACTCAAACATTCAGAGTAAGCTGTTTTCTTCTCCAAAACGTAAAAATAAATTAGCTAAACATAGGGAAAGATCAGGAAAGGAGGTAGGCCTTCTTTGTGAAATATTTGTTAGTGAAGTCTCTTAAACATAAATGGCTGTAAGACCAAAGTCTTGCAGTACCTGATAATTAGATAGTATGAGTTGAAAAGTTACTTGTTTAACAATATTTAAAAGCAACTTCAGTATAAATATAACTTAAGTAGAAAGATTACACCACTTAAAAATGTTGCATGCGATTACTTTATTCCGAGAGGAAAAAAAAGTAGTAGTATTGTCACTTTGGTTAATTAATTATTCTTGGATTTCTGTGAGATCTGGGGCCTTATTCCCACAACCACCCTCGTATAAAATATGCATACAATATGTAAGATAGTATTTTGCAGCTTAGATGATCCATCAAACAGATGGTGCAGAGCTGCGATGGTACAAGTTTGTCATCGAAAAGTCAAATTTGTGATAGAAGGCTTCACACCTGCGTCGTTTCCTTCACTGCACTCAAACTCCATTTGATGAGACTGACTTACAGTCCACATCGCTGCCTTTTCCTGAATTGCATTGTCTTTCCAAAGCCGTGAGATTGATTAAATGCACACACAGTGCTCTGGTCATCAGAGCAGCAATGAGGTAACTGAAAAATGTTATCAAGCATGGTAGAATCTGTGAAGTTTTATCCAATAATATATAAAAGCACAGACACGCTATCCTTCTGGAGTTCCTAAACATTGGCTTTTGACTTCTGGCAGCAAATGAGAAATCCTCAACTTTAAGTGTTAATACAAAGTATTTGTGTGCTTGGTGAATACATTAAGTGAATCGGAACAAAATCGTTTGCTTTTCCTCATACCATTTGTTCAGCTGAACATTTCTGTATGCGTAGAGGGGAGGTGATTTTAATATAGGGATAATGCCAATTATAAGCATTTTTGGTGGAGAATTTTTTTGTGCTTAATATGCGTTGTTTTTACAATATTGAAGTTGTTATTTGGGACACAGAGCACCATTTGCTTAGCACAGAAGTCTTTTTTTTCTACTAGCAGGCAGAGGAGATCTGGGCAGAGACAAAATGCAATCACTGTGGAATGCCCCATCTCTATATAATACATGTCTGTTAACAGCAGGGAGTCACAGTAGTTGAAGTAATTAGATAAGGCTTTGTTCCTTTCACCTAAAGGAGAAGCCATGTGGTGGTGAAATACAAAAGAAAATTGCTGGACCGTATGTATTGCAGTTTTCTATTTCCACTGGGTTATTTTCTTCCGCAAAATGCTTACCGCAGAGTATTGATATCTATAAAAAGGAACATTTATACTTTGTTAGGTCAAAACTATGGATACACATTCAAACTGTAGCCTACATCATCACTGGCAAGTATGTAAGCTGCTTCAAAATGGACTTACAGTAAGAAAATATGCAGTATGCGGCTTCCCATAGGCAGATTCTCCCAGTTTTGAAAGTGAAAGTCAAAATTTATCTTTTCCCAGTAGATTGAGGATTGTTTTGTACCAAGGTATTTTTGCAGCAAATCTGTGTTTATGACTTCATGAAAAGTCTGTGTAAATCAAAGCAAACGTTTTAAAAATAAGCCAATTATAAATCAAATAGAATTTCTCACAACTCAAATTGTTGTACGAAAAAGAAAAGGAATAGAAGCAGGAAAAAAAATCAAGGGAATTGAATGATGTTATCTTTTGTGTTGCAGCTTTATCAGTGAAAAAGGATTCTGTGTCCCAAGCTAGCTGATTTAAGTGGAGCTTCACTCACAGATATCCAGTAGGTTCAGACCCAGAGGAAACAAAGTCTCTAAGTCAAGGAATTATAAAGAAACTTAACGAGGTCTAAAGAGAATACAGTAATCAGTACTTGAGATGAGGAAGAAAGGCAAGAAATTATTATGTGCCCTACTGTCAAGCAGATAAATTGAAATAACAACAGCAGCAGCAACAACAATAAAAACTATTATTATTATATATATAGTTGTAAATTCTTAGGCTCCAAAGAAAAGCAAGAAAGCAAATTAGTGACAGCAAGGAAAGTCAAAGACATGACAGTTCTCATGTGATAATATCAGCTCTGTGCAGCTGCTTGAAAAATTTGCATGTAATATCAGGAAAAGAACATCTGCTGCTCAGTATGCAGCAGACCACCAAAGCTGCTGTAGAGAAGAGGTGGGAGGAATGGATGGATAAGGAACTAGATCATGATAAGCAGAACAAGAAGTGGCATCCCACTGAATGGCATGACCTCTATTATCACTTTTGAAGTCATTTACTCCCACTTCTCAACCGGGGGCTAGCGTTCATGATGATAGAGGTAGCTGCCATAGGCAAGTTAACCTGCTAGTAAATTTGCTAACATAGGATCATTTTCATTGAACGAGTGCTTCTTTCCAGAACATGTAAAATACATCATTTCAAAGCAACAAAATCCTCGATAGGAACTTGTGAACACATGGCCTGGACACCAACTTCCAACAGGTACACAACTAATGTGGAGAAGCAGGAAGGTAAAAGACACTGTCAGATACAAGTGTGGGAAGAATGATGTTACCAGAGCAAATGTGTAAGGATCCATTTGCGACTAATCACACATAATGGGAGAGATGGGAGTTAGAGGTATAAAAAGCTATTGCTTCAGGCGCATTTTTTTGCTATCTTAAGGGGCTTTTGGGGTTTTTTTTGTCTTTTTTTTTTTTTTAAAATTTCTATTCAGCTCAGTAAATTCTTTCACTTTTAATGGTACACTACATTGAACAGCAAGAAATTATAGGATAGAGTTTTCAAATGAAGTTACTACCTGTACGATGTGAAGACAAACGTGGGTTTTTCTTTCTGAGTATCTTGGTAATTCAGAAATTTGGTATTAAGAGTATGTAAAATATTATTTACCATTTGTGTATTTTATTTCATATACATACACAGGCATACACTGTTAGAAAACCTTTCTTTTTAAGAGCAATATGCTACATTTGTTTTTATTTCCATTATTTTCACATGCTAACTGTGCTTCTTGTCTTTCTCTAACATTCTATACCATCCATATTAAAGGCAAAGGAATCTTTCTGATCATTTCAGGAATCCATTTATAATGTAGCACTGCTCAAAAGATGTTTTAAGATGGGTTATATTTGGTTTGAGCGTAGCACAATTATCTAATAACCTAATAATAATTTAAAAATCTGTGATACCATCTGTGCAAAAGGCCCTGATAGAGGCTCTGCTTTAGCACAGTATGGCTTGCCTATAACATGATTTGGTGTCTTTAGTGGGCAGATGTTCTTACTAGTTTTACTACCAGAAAAATCTTTCTATCTCCTCCATATTATATGCACAGAGGTCCATTTCTGGGGAAAAAAAGTGACAAAGACGGTATAAAAAGTTATAAAAAGGTGTTGTACTTGCTGTGTGCAACAATTTTCATGTAGAAATAGTGTGAAGCAAATTTACAGTATAATTTGGAGAATTTTGTCAGGTAAAACATTATGAAATGCCAAACATAGTTATTAGTCAGAGGGTTCTAAGACTTTTGCTTATTTAATCAGTAAAGAGAAGCATTTGGAAAAAGATTGTTGTTGTTTTGAGTCACTTCCACTGAACTGTTTTTTTGCAGAAATTATTTTCTCATTTTGAACAACGAACAAAACTGTTCAAAACCTCTGCTCAATTCTGCCACACACCTATGAGCCCGTGAGTGCAAGTTTGTGTGAAGTTAGGGTGCTAGCCACCATGTAAACATAGATGAAGATCATAGAGCATTTCAGCTTATTCTAGAAATAACAGCTACATAGTACCATGGATTTATACAAATACATTCATCATTCTAGTTAAACCTAAATAAAATCTCCAATCTGAAAACTGCAATTCACTTTGCCTGCAGGGATTGAGGAATGAACGGTGACATGAACAGAAAGCGGGGAATGACATCCTGAGGATGCTGCTTTATGGAGCTCTACCACCTGCACATTCACCATTTTTGCTTGGCCATCTTGGGGGACTTTTGTTCAGAAAACCCCTGTCAAATACTTTTATTCTTTGTATTCTCTTAGTCTGTCAGCATGCTATAGGAGAACCTGAAAGATGGGTGAATTTCCAAGTTTGCGTGGCCTGATGAGTCGATTGGGAGTAAGTTAAGCAGAGAGAGGAAAAAATAACTGTGTGTCAAGGCAGACATTTTCATCTTCCTCTATGCATTGTACATAGAATTAAGAGGTTATGGGGTTTTCTGCCCCTTCTGTCCTCCCTTCCATGGGAAAAAGACAGGATGGTTCTTGGTTATCTCTCTGGACCCGGGCAGCAAGGAAGACTCAGAAGAGCTGTATGCCATAGAAACAGAATAAAATAGAAACATTCACAAATAGTATCTACTGGTAACTCTTCAATGTCATGGGCTTTATTTAAACCTTAACCTGAAATCTAAAATACTCTCAATTGCTACACCAAATACCCATACCATGTAAAAGGAAGACTGTCCAGAAATTAATACTTGTGGAGCATCCTATTGTGTAATGACTTATGCATGTTTATAGAAAAACACTTTGAAAAAGGGTTTATGTATAGAACACTTCTCAAAGGTGTGTCACGTAAGAGACATTGATAGGCAGCTTCTCATTAGTGTTTGCCTCTTGTGAGTCTTAATTTGTTTTGTCACAGACTGTAGTGGCAGTACTTTGCTTTTATTAAAATGATAGCTTTGTTGACTATTGAATGTTTCGAGTTATTTCATAACAAGGGTCGCTTTGTGTCTCCTTTGTCACCATGACCGTCAGATTATGTCTTTACTTTCCACTTATGTCTAACGTCCTGCTGTTATTTACTTGGTGGCTCCATGGTTCAATAGCACTTAGAGAGATGTTGACAGCAAATGAAAAAGTTTGAACATACTCATTTAAAATAATACCATCTGTGCATACTATATACCAAACTTATTTTCTTTCTCTTTTTCTTTTTGAAATACAGTTACTGTAAATGATAGCTTTTGTTTTGGTTCTTTGACCATTACTATTTTTTTGCTTTTTCCTTCCTTTTTTTTTTTTTTCTGTGCAAGGGATTTTTGCTTTTTCCTTCCTTTTTTCCTTCCTTCTGTGCAAGGGGTTCATCTCTTAGGCTATACTGAGGGCAGTCAGTCTTCTTCCTACTAGAAGTTAGTATATCCAGATTTGGGAAGGAAACCATAATATCTTCCAAAGATGTTGTAAATATTATGTACTCTACTCACTGCCTCTGACAGGAGAGTATAGCCCGCGGAAGTGACTGCTGTGAGTGAGGTTATCTCTGTGTCTTGATAGTCCCTAGCTGCTCTTTGGTGCTGTAGGAGCTTTTTCTTGTCGTCTACGCTGATGCAGCCTCTGCTGTAGGATTCACAAATACAGAGTCCAGGACTCAGGGAAGCAAATTTAGCTTGGAGATGGGATGTTGACTCATGGAAGTGTTCTCACTTACAGATTCATGGGATAAAGAGGACACGGAAATACATCTACATGGACTGTACAGTTTAACAGAGATGTAGCAACTTGCTTGAACTGAATGCAGTGCTATATATTTACTTGAATGAAGTAATTATAACACGTGATTAGCTCTTCAGTATTTCTCTTATTGCTTAAGACATACGTTTCGCTATTTTTCATCTTGAAATATATGCATGCATCCCAGAATGTCACGATTTTTATTTTTAGTTAAATTAAAAGCATTTCTGATGTAATGTCCCCTGAGAGATATGACACAACACAGAACATCTTTTACATCTTTGGGAATATTTGATTTCTTTCCCTCAGTTTCATTTGATGACAGTCTGGGCTGTTTTGATCAGAATAACTATGTGGTTAACCTTTGCACTACCCACAATAAAGAACTCTAGTATTAAAGAAATCTAATTCTGGTACTCCTTGCTGTCCTGTTTGATTGTGACACTTGTTTTATTGACAGCCTTGGAACACAATGCCTAAGCCATCTCTTCTTGCATTTCTTAACTGTGTTTCAACCCATTTCAGTTAGGGATCAAAGCAGGGCACTCAAGTGAATTTACTTTATTAAAAGTTTTTGACGACCTTCATGTAGCTAATGCAAGTTAATTTCTTGTGATCTGGCTTTATTTGATCTGTCACTAGCATTCGACATACGGTATCAGGCACAGAAAACGCTCTTACGGTACCTAGTACCTTGGCTATCATCAGTGTTTGATGTCCAGGGCAGCACACTCCCTTCCGTTGTGTCATGTATTTCTGAGCATGCATTTCAGGTGATTGACTTGGGTAGGAGGGGACAGTTGAATGCTACATTTGTTGTTTCAGTGTTTGTAGTTGTCATTTTAGGACTGCTTCTTTTTACCAGCCTCTTCATGCATTGCTTCATTCCTATGGCTTATGTTATCGCTTATACACAGATGACATACAGATCCATAATTCCTGTTGGTGTTCTCAGATTTTGCTTTTGTATTTCTCTGCCTGCATCATCTCTGTAACTGGATGCAGACTAATCTCTTCTTACAAACAAAGAAGTCAAAAAGGATTCTTTTTAATCCTGTTGTTTAGGTTTTTTGCTCGTAAGTACTTCATGTCTCAAATATTGCTTCTCCTTCCCTACTTCTGCAGTAGTGTATGAGAGTTATAAAATGTTCATTGTAATTTGTTGTGTAATCAGCGTCTTGTAGATCAAAATTAGATTTTTTTCACAGATTTTATGCTTTTTCTATATGCAGATCTTCAAGTATCTTTATTTTTTTACTGCTTGTATTACCAATCAAAAAATCCCTGAAACAACAGGTCCCTGACGTCTACAAGTCAGGCAGAGGACAAATTTTATTACAAGACTGCCACTTCTCAGTCCAGTGACCTGAATTTTAGATTACAGCAAATATGAAAGCCACAGCCTGTTTTTCTCCATGTGTAATCACATTTATATGATCTGACTTCTTTTTGTAGACTTGCCTAGAATATCAATTCTGTTTATAAATTGAGTCTACTCTTTTTCTTCCCTAAACTGTAGGAGCTATCAATATAGTAAAAACCATTTTTGAACAGATTTTTCCTCTCTGGTATGTTCTATATTAGATTTTGCTGACTTTTAATAACATCATTTGTCAGCTTTTAATGTACTTTCAGTTTTGATTTAAACTTGATTTTCAGTTAATTTTTGCAGGATATCTACCCTTTTGTTACATGCTATTTATCATTTAATTTTTGGCTCAGTACATGTTCTTTTTATTCAATATACACTTTATGTTAAAAATGTTTAAATTACTCAATAAGAGATAGTCAGAGATTGATAAAACTGCTGCCATTATTGCTTACCCTGTTGACAGTAATGTGAATAGGTATTTTAATTTTCTACTGATGCCGCTCTTGTGCCCTTATAAAATATCACTTTTAATTTATTTGCAGAATGTTCTCAGTACGATAGCCATAAATACACACAATGACTACAATGGCATTAATAGTTTCCTATCTACAAGGAACTATCCCCTCTAATGTTTTTATAACTGGTATGTAGACATGCAGTAATAGTGGCTAATCTTGTGCTAGAATTATGGTGAAGGCAGCATCTGCGTGATGCTTGCATTGAGCTGGAGAGCCAGCTTCAGGAGGAGAAGTGTAAATCCAGCAGAGAAAGCAAGGAAATGGTTAAAAATTGGGCATAGGCTGGGGGGAATTTCTGTGCGCTCACAAGTCAGACATACACTTACAGTTCAGGCTAAAAATCAGAAAGTCTGTGGAACACATAGCATCCAATGTGGGGAGCAAGCAAGATAAGGAGCTACCAGGAGGAAGAGGTTTATTCCTACCTGGGGTAAGCAGCAATATAATTCACTCCACTGTAGCCAGGAATTCATGAGGGACTGGACTTTTGTGGATTGACAGTTGCAGCACGTATACCACAAAGTTAATTTGTGCCTAAGCATTTGTCACAGCTTGAAAAGTAAATAGTTCAGCTGATGAGTAAATGGACTGAAGGTACGTAAGGGTAACCTTGTTTGCATGCTGTCAGCAAAAAAATCATAGGTTCCTAACAGTGACGATGTGTAAACTTGTTAGAACCCATTGGCTTGATCCGTGTTCTTCTCTACGACTAACTGGGTGTGGTACAGCTGTGTTGCTGTGGGGTGGGACATGCCATCAGGAGGCTTTGGTAGAAGCAATGTGGAGGCACCAGCTGGCAAAGGAGGTGTTTGTCAGATAAAGATTCGTTTAGTTTTGTTGTATGTGAGCTGCATAAGATAATAAACCAAACCACTCTTGTAGAGGCTGAGAAGCTGTGGAGGTGTTGTTCTGATTCCTTACGTACCTGTTATGTGTGGCCACCCCTCTCGCTCTCCTCTCATCCAGGCAATACAGCTGGTTTTTGCATGGGAACTGTTTCATTCCTTTGAATGAAGTGCTTGGCCTCTTGCGGTTGAGTGTAATCGCACATACCCAGTGGCAGGAAATGTACTGATTACTGCAAGGTTTCTGTAGTCACCAGAAATTTCGGGGAGAGGCATGTTGTTTTTAAGTGACTGGAGGATACGCTAGGGAGTTGTGGCACAGTGCACTATGGTTATTTTGGCAGATGTGCTTGAAGATGTAAAGAACATGCAATTGCTTTCTTCTTGGGCTTCTGAAAGAATAATGATGCCACTATATGTTATTTTCTAACACATCACCACAAATACTGCTAGTAAATTGATGTAAAATCATTGAAACATTATATGTTAACAGCATGACAAGTGCTTTTAACTGTCCTTGGGGATTATGAAGGATGAGATTCCTTCATTGCTATTGCTGGTGGCCAAGGAACCCTCTGTGGGAAGGTGTGGAGTGATGAACAGGGTTAGGTTGGTATGTTTGGAGCAGAAGACTGCAAAAAGTAGCAAGACACAGGAGAAGGAAACTTGGGCTCAAGGAGCATGGTTCTGAGCTCTCTGTAACCACCTGGAGTTTTCTAGAAACACCAGCAGGCTTGAGCTCATGATTTAGGATGTGTGTGCTGAAGGCTGGCTTGTGGGATACCTATGCCTAATGCAACCCATGAGTAGTTGCATGGAGAACAACCAGCTGGCCTCTTTTCTAAAGCTGTAGCTCATAGTCAGCTGTTTCATCAGCCAGTGCCCCAAAATGAAAATTTTTGTCACACAATGTGTATCTACTCTCTAGCAGAAAAACCTGGTAGTAGCCACAGGTGAATCTTTTAAGTTTCATTTTATATTGATTGCCCAGCAATGCTATGCATTGCTTTCTGTGTCATATTTGTGTCCTCTTCTCTTTTGATAATAATTTTAAGCTTTGTGTCCTTAACAAAAACTTATAAACATTAACATGCAAAAATATTAGCAAGAGGAAAACAGACATTCAGAACAGATATTCAGAGTGCTTCACTATCCACATCTTTCCAACACAGCTGATTTTTTCTCTGGCCAAATCCACAGTGGTTGCAAGGCTCATCTTTATTCTGTCCTCTTGATTCTCATCCAAACAATTCTTATTCTAAAAGTTCTTCTGAAGCTGATAATACTACTACAGTCAGACTAACAGGTTTCTATGTGCTCTCATTTTATTTTCTCCTTTCTTAAATACAGATAAGACATAGATTATTCTGTATTATTCCTGTGTAACCTGCCCTAGATTGGTCCTGCTCTGGCAGGGGGGGTTGGACTCGATGATCTCCAGAGGTCCCTTCCAACCCCTAACATTCTGTGATTCTATGTATTTGTAAATATCAACTCACTTTGATAGATTCGTTACAGTCCTTTTCCCATGTGCCATTTTTCTTTATTTCATATCTGTAATGGTAATTTGAATTTCTCAACCCAAGGCCTTTAAGTGCTTGGGTTTTTGTGTTTTCCTTTAGATGTTACAATTTCCATTTGCACTTTTTAATCCTGATATCATGGTGAATAGTATTTTTATTCCCCTTTTTTTTTTTTCTTAGTTTGTTCTGTTGCTAAGTACTAATGTCCTTAATGAATGCAGAAGCAATAGATTTAATTTGAGGACTATAACTAAATTGACTTTGGCTGAACATCACTGAAAATCTGATTTCTTTCTTCATTTTCCATCTTTCCCTTTTATGGCTTAGGAAACTTTTGCTGTTTATTAAATCTCTCTCCAGAGTTACAGGTCAGTTTCAGTTCTAATAATTCTCAGTTGATCTGTACACTTTGAGATTTCCAAAATATATGCTTGTTTGACTCTGCTTTTGGAAATAGTTTTATATCCTTCTGCAGTTGATGCCTTTCCCTTCGTATTTTGTCCTGTTGCTCAAGCTGGAAATTCCTTGTAAGTTTTTAATCTTTGCCTTGAAAAACCTTTGCCTTCTGCTGTAGTTGAGGACTCGAACTCTTTAATCTCATTATCTTTTCTAACTAGTTACCCAAGTTTGTTCTTTCGACAAAACAAAAATCCTTTAGCCCTGTGTTACTTCACCAAATCACCCTGCAGTCAACTTGCTCCATTATTAGATTTTTATTTTATCATATAAAAAAAAAGTACAGAAACTTCATCTCATAAGTGTACGGTAGTGAAAAAGACTTTTAAGATGGTTTTATTAAGCTGACATTATTGGAATGAGACAAAGGAGTACACAGATAAAGTTCATAATCCTCACTGTCCTTTACAATGTTTGAAATTCTGATCAAAATTTGAATTTTGTAATCAGTGAAGTCTTGGAGAAATGGGCAATAAATTCCAGTAAAATTTGATATTGAGTGTATTAGAAGGCATAAAGGGACAAGTAGTGTGATGGAGTACTCACTATTAACAAGTGCCATGAGCTGCTGCTTTCTGTCCATATTTTAAAAAGGCATTACCTGTTCTAGAATTGAAAAGCACCGGCACTTTAACATCTCCTACACTGGAAATACTGGCCTTTTCCTTTTCTTAGTATGACGTTTTCAGAATATGTTACCCTTCTGAATTGAAAGATTGAAAAAAAAAAAAAACCAAAACCAAACCAGAACAATCTTTGCATTTTATGACAAAAATATTATCAGTAGAAGGGGAGGATAATTTCTCACTCAGCAATTTTGGAGAGTTCTGTAAAGAATGGAATTAATTACTGTAATGATATTCTCAACTGCAACACTTTTCATGGGTATTTTCTGATTTATCTAACATGTACATCCATTAAATCTTTCTCAGTCATGACATTTTGCAGAGCAATTAAAATGTTGAAGGAACCCAGGCCATCCAAGCATTTTTCAAAATTATTAGAACATGGAGTGCTGGCTGTGGGAAGTATGATAGCACTGGTCATTTTATCATTGGTGAATGTTTACATTGGTATAAGGAAATCATAGCAGCTTTTACCTGCTCACCTCTGTGGTGTGAACCACTAAAACTTGGGAAATGAGTTTTTGTTTCAGAACAGGAAGTGACGACTGTGTTGTCCACCTAGATGTGTCTACCTTGGTGTAAAACAAAGGCTGCAAATATTTGAATAAGCTACCATTTTAGACCGGTGAGTAGATATGATGGACAAACATGGTGGGCAAAGCTCACAAAAAGAATTTGAAATGAGCTGTTGGGTGCCAGTTCAATGACAGGGAGGATGTCCTGGGACACTGCTGTGCTGAAGCACTGTCTTGCATGTAAGCTTTGCTCTTCCCTTATAACCTCAGAAGTCTCAACTGCAGCAACTAATATGTACTGCCTTGTTTTGAAGCCATTTCTTTGTCACTGCAATTCATCTGCTGCTTGCTTCATTTTTGGAAAGTTAAGTGCTGTTGAGCTCACCTGTAAGAGCTACAATGATTATATCCTAACCAAGGGGACCCAGGAGTCCTTCCCAGCTCTTAAGCCTTGGTGCTTGTATCAGTCATGTCCTCAGTACGTGTAAGGATGAAATCTGAGTGTACAGCATTGGCATTGGTAGGCAGGAGCACGTCCCCGTTTTCTTTGGAAAATGAGCCCTAGATGACTTCTCGTGTGGAGAGATGCTCACTGTGGATAATTGATGGGGGTATTGCTGACTGCAGGTAGGGCAGTAGATGCCCAGCCTTGGCGTTACTGGTTGCAGCAAAGTGGCTGCTTATGGCAAGTAAACAAATGTGCTCTCAGTCGGGCTGTATAAAAGGCCAAAGCTAACACCACCCTGTGTTATCTCAATGATACCTTAGTGTCAAGAAAAGTAATTAACAAAAGTGCAAGCAAAAAGCTAATAAGTTGCAAGAAAACAGCAACGATGACACTAGCTCTGTCTCGGGTGTCAGTATATACTAGAAACTCATTAATAATAAAAATATGCAAATAAGACATGAAACAGAAAATACTTTTGTTAAGAAACTGGAGCTCTTAAAACCCAGCAGGGTGTGTGGGGAAATTTGGCTATTTACAAGCAGGATAAGAAACGCTCAAGTGGACGCTCCCTGTAGTTGCTACACTGCCCATTTCTTACTCTGTTTTCTGCTTCCTTGAAGTTTCTGAGCCCTCTCACCCTATGCACCCACAAAGACACTCTTCTTGCTGCTTAATGGATCTCTAGGGCATCTTTATGGAGTTACAGCTGTCTGATATGCAAACAACATATGATCACGTCTGTTCCTAAGACATTGTGGGAGTGAGGCAGAAGTTGTAAAGCTTGTACAGTTTACCAAAGGTGCACATTTTGTATCTCTCTTGGGTTTAGGTAGCTTTAGGATTTTCAACTGTATTATTTTTTTGCTGCTGTTTTATCTCACTACTGAAAACCTCTTTGTCTAGCCTTGCTTCCTTCTGTGAGCACTAGATCTCATCTACTGTCATGGGCTTCTCCTGTACTACATATATTCAGAAAAGGACACATTAAAAAATAATGAGTGTACTCAATGAGGGAGGGGAGAAAGAAGGGAAATATTGCAGAGTCCCCCTCAGGAATATAGGAACAGATGAGAAAAAAACAAATGAGAAAAAAATAATTTTAACTGCATGGGACACATTATCGCCAGCTGGGGTGAGCAGGAATATTGAAGGACCGGGAGTGTGGACTTCTTACAAGGCCCTGTTAAGGCAGGACAAATGTTAAGCCCATCTGAAGTGACGAGACTAAGACCAGTGAAAAATAGCAGAAAGGGATTTGATATCCAAGCAGGGCGGCCAAGGGCAGTCGCTTTTTGAGGAATGAGTCTTTTATTCAGTCACCATATTAAAGAAAAAACTTGTGGGAGGAGAGCGAGAAGGATACCATCATGATATCTTATTTTTAAGCCACATAGTCCTTTACTATCCACTGCCTTCTCTCTCCTTCTCTTTTTAATAGTAGCTCAATCTATTTTGGCACAAAAAGTCTAAGTATTTTTCTTAACAATCTCAAAACAGAGTATTTTGAGTTTTCTGGAAAGAAGTCCCATTTTTACCACTTGAGCGATTACTGAATTTGTCCAGTGCTCACAAATATTTTCACAAAATTGACTGATACTACAGATAATGGACTATTCGGAGTTGGGGGGAGACTCTCTGTTATTAATGCTTTGAATACTTGATGCCCTATGGGCACCCAGAGTGTCGTGAAAGATAAATAAAATTTAAATAGATTATTCATGCAATAAAAAAATCCTATCTTAGTACCGTGATGTATGGCATATATTCCACTTCAGAGGAGGGTTCATATATCATACATATCGCATAGAGCTCTACTCATGAATTATTTGTTTCTCTTGTAGCACGCGTGCGGTGCGTGATAGATTAAAGGACACAATCCAAGTTACAGCTGACATATTAAAGCAGTGCTGTGCATAGTGATATTATTTATGAAAGAAATACACAATCATAAGTTTTCAAAAGGGCCTAGTTTCCTTCTTTCTTTCGAGGCAGAAGAATAGTAAACAGGGTAAAAATCTTGAGGAAAGCACTACGGGTTGTATTTCCAAAGCAGTATCCTCCCTGTAGTTTTATCTACTTAGGTGTTCACACTGGTATTAAATCTTTCCATTCAGAGCTGGTGTTCAGATCATCTTAAAAAGATGGTGTGAGACTTGACCTCTTTTTGCAGCTCACATCCACAAGTTAGTAGGGATCATCCTATACCATGGTGCAAGATTTTTTTGAGAGGCTGTGTATTGCCACTGCATTTTGCTGGTAACTGCAAAGGTATCGCACGGTCATACTGCATCGGGATGAGCACCCAAAATAAGTTACTGATACCTTGTTACACTCAAGCCTGTATTTGTCCAAAACTTCACTGTTAGCTCCGTTTCATCTGCGGAGTCAGAAGTGTAATCTCAGTGATACTGCTGTCCATGAATGTCAAATAAATTATGCCTTGAATAAATTAATTGGAATATACACACTAAAATAAAGTCTTAGTCATGGAAGTAGTGGCTACTTTTCCGCTCTTCCTTTTGGAGGAGGAAATATGAATATGAAAACGTATTTTAAAGTTAAAGCAGATCAGCTGGTTAAGAGGAACCAGGTAAACAGACGTATCAGATGTCTGGAAGACTCCAAACAGAGCTACCATCCTGGGTGATAGCGTGTTTTGCCCAAGCTTTGGAGGCTTTGGAAACCTGAGTTTAAACACAAAGATGGGAGCTTTATTTGCATGCATGTTTCATTTAGTCACAAACATCAGGAAGGTGTATGTATGCAGTGTTACGGAAATACCTATTCATTTATAGATGAAGTTTTCAAATTTACATACTTAATTGCAGAGGTTACACAAGTGAATGCCGATGCACAAAATCAAGATTTATTAGTGCGAAAGGAAAAGAGCATAGAGAGTAACTGTGTGTATATGTATAGAATTTATAAATATTTATTTTGATTTATTGCATTATTCATTTTGCCACATTCCGTGGTGAAAAACAAAAAATTGTTATTTTGCAGATGCTTAGTGACAACGGAGAACATAGCAATTAATTAGTTAAAAATATTTTTTGCTCCCTTCAAGTGGCGATTGAATACTTTGTTCATATTTTATATATGCAAATATTATTATGTTAACTATACAACCTCCCCCAGTAAATACAAACAGACGTTCTGTATTGAAATCCTGGCTCTATTACAGTCACTGGGAGGATTGCCATGGCTTCAGCAGGATGAGGATTTAATCCTCAGTCATATTCCTGCAAAGAAAGAATATTGGTCATGATACTGTAAATCACTATCCCATATTAAATATGATGTTAAATATAAGTATGTTTTTAACACCATCCAGTTGGCCTCAAAAATCTGCTATTGTTAAAGTAACCATTCTTGGATACCTCAAACCCGTGATAAATTCAACTCCATGGGTTTAGTGAGTCAGAAGTTGAATCCTGACTTTGCTGTAAAAAAAATCAGGATGATTATTTCATTGAAACTGTAGTTAAACAAATTGAGAAATGCTTACAAATAAGATGAACTGAAACCTGAAGTAGTGTTGTATTTTTCCTTTTTTAATAACTTCCTTTATATTTTTATTTATTAATTTCTAGTGAAAAGGTAATTTGTATCTTTTGCCTTGGGGCAGGAGATAGAAAACCGCATCTAAAATTCCCCATTTATTTCTAAATAAGACAGTACTGTATAGAAAAAGTCATAAAAATAGAGACTGCAAATTGAATTCCAATAACTCTATCCTGTGAAAAACAAAACCTCCGTCTAGTAAATGGGAAAGCATTATTGACAATTATATGCAAATTACCAGGCTTTTGGCAGGCTCTTCAAAACTATTGTCTTATGGCAGCTCTGTAAATTACACAGCTATGCCAGCAATGTAGAATTGTTCATTATACTTTATTGATACATTTACGTCACGTTATATTGGAATATTTTGCTATGGGTCTTAGGAGGCTTTCATTTTTGCTTGTTTTTGTGGCTGCATTTCTCTTGTGTTTTGTACTTACCTCCACCCTCCGAGTCGGAACTTCCTATAGAGTCACCAGGCCAGAGGGAGTCAACTTTCATCAGCAGCATCACCATCTGCTCTTCTTGACATCCTGAAGGCCACCAAACATGCAGGCAAAAATTAGGTGTCATTTAGTTATCGTAAGACTTCCCCGGAGACCTGTGCATATCCTTCCTTTTCAAAACCCTGCTGCTTCTTCATCTCAGGTCATGTGTTCCTCTACATGCCCCAAATTCAGTAGCCTATGTTTCTTCTTGAGCTGAGAACACAACATTTTCCATTGCTGCTATGCTACTGAGTGTGTGCGCGTGCTCTCTCTCTCTATTACAGCTTATATTTAATAAACGAGGAACAGGCACCCTGTTTATGTTTATTCATAACAAGTTTAGATGTTACTTTTGAAGATAAAGCAGCAAGTTTGATGATATACAATATCAGCTACACGCTCTGCACTGATAGCAAACTTTAGCAATCAAGGAAAGATAAAAAGGTTTTGGAGAATTTAATCACGTACTTCAAAGTAGGCTTAAGAACATATATTTCAGAAATTGAGATAAAATATGAATGTTTAATTTATCTTCTTTCTTTTTTACCGTGAGTGTTTCTCATTCTGTTGCTAATAACCTCATTGCTTCTGTCAGACGACACCTCTTGTGTTTTTTTTAGAGGGTTTTTTTCCTTTCCTGAAGTAACTTTTGTTGAAGAAAGAATCTTTTAATTAGCTTGTAGTTTTTCAAAGGATGCCACTGATGCTTAATTTTTACTTGAGTAGGGGACACACGTAGTTTGGGATGACTCAACAAATTTCACACAGTTACGGGAAAGGAGGAAATTGGTGCAAAATTAACCAGGTCATAAGCAATGACGTGCCGAGGTTCATCTACAGTAGAGAACCCCATTTCTCAAGTAACCTCTGAGGATATCTCTGCATGATGGTAAGGACAATCACACTCCAGTGTTTCTTTTTTGGGTGGTTGTGTGGTAACATAAGAAAGAAGTTTCTCTAGTGTGACCTGAGGTAATTGCAAACGTGTTTGGGCAAGGTATATAAACAAATATGACGCACCACCTTGCCAAATATTTGCCCTTTTCTCTTCTGGACATTGTTAATTGGATTCTGGTGTTAAGGACATGTACAAACAGAACTCAGAACATGTCTCTTGCCCTTTCTCATAAAATCACAGGTTTATTCTTGCCCCAAAGTCACAAGCAAAATATTTAATTTTACTTAGGAGCAATTTTGTGCCTGGAATTAATGTACTTGCCCAAATTGTATCAGCTAGCCTCCATGTCTGATGTGACACATGGTGTGGTTGGAGAAGAGCAGCTCTTTGTGTCCTTCTTCAGGTCCTTCAGCTAATCTTAAAAGTGGAAGAGTTGAATGAAGGGCAGCTGTCACAGAGGAAATGCAATTTCTGGCAAGACTTAAATTCATATTCTTTTCACAAGTCCTGCAGAAATGCAGTTCTGGTACATGATGATGATATTCTCAAAAGGCCCCTTTCTTTTTCTTTACTGTAGCTATAAAAGTGTCAAATTGAGGATAAGACATGACCTGGGTCAGCATATTTCAGAATCCCACAGCTCTTTCTCCAGTGGACTGGTAGCGAGGAAAGAGAGAAGGAGAGATCTTTTACTGGGATGGGGATACGAGGAATGCAAAAGTGTCCCTAGGATTGTTTGCGGGCACTCATTGAACCACAACCTTCATTTACACTTGGGAAGCTTCATGGAGAAGAAACTCATCATGTCTAGGGTGAAATTTCAGAGTGCTTGGTGTTGGCCTAACTGTACTCCTGTTAAATTCAACAGTGAAATAAAACTGACTGACTGGACAGCACTCCCTATAAAGCTGAGGTTTTCTGAGAATTGTTTTTTGGGCTAAAAGTTACTAAGTTAGAAAGTCTACCTAGTCTACCTAATTTTCTAGGGGATGAATCTTGAGAAAACCTGTTTGAATTCCTTTGTTTAGCTTTTCTCTCTTGTGGTTCTGTAAAGTGATCATGATAGAAAATAAAATCAAATCAAAGAAACAAGGGATTTGGTGTCTCAGTGGCAAATCGTGCTGACAGCAAAGTTGCTAGTTAGTGTAGGAAGCTGTTAGCTTGAAATAAGAGGCACTAAAGGCATAAGCCATCTTCCAAACACCAGCTACCAGTTTTATGGAAATGAGGGTGCTCATCTACTATTTTAGGTTTTGAAATTTTGAGACTTGCCAGAGCAGGATCTCTCTGGTACTGATTAGCATGTTGAATCACTTGATCAGATGTGTGCATCAGCTAAAATGAGGGGAACTTAGGAATCAAAGGGAAGGCAATTACCCCTTATATCCTGTACTTTCTTTGGTGTTCAAAACTAACTGATTGGAAAATAAGAGGAAATACCCACATGTATGCTGCATACGTCTCTTTCACTGCTTCCACAGGACAGAGGAAGGAGTCAGGCATAGCACTATGTCCTACTAGCTACTGAGGAGCCAAGATCCCTGTGAAGATTTGAGGGCTGTGCCTTCTGGGTCACCACTCTGGCTCAATATGATGAGGATTAAAGGTTTCTATTCATGGGGAGAATGAGAACCATCTGAAAATTTATTACAGTTTAATGTTACCATTTAATATCCAGCGTGTGGCCAGTGTAATGTACTCATGGTAAGATATTTTCTTACACGTTAGCAGGCGTAGTTCAGATAAACAAACATTAATATCTGGAGAGGCTTCAGGAGTTGGACCATGTAAGGGGTATCAGTCTAAAGGTCAGCCTCATGAACTTCAAATTCAAGCACAATTTTAAAAATAGACGGCTCAGTAATTTTAACAGTGTGCCCATATATTCGGTCTGAGCAGCAGGACTGCTATTTCAGCATATTAGTACTGCTAAGTGACCTCCTGCTGCGTTTTGGAGCTGTGCAATGCCAGCTTTTCAGTATATCTGGCTTCCTTCCTAAGACTGCCTCAGTATACTTTCCAAAGCAGAAAGCACATTTCCTAACAGCTAGAAGCTGCCTATAAGGTGTTATGTCTCAGCCTTTCTTTTTTTTCCATTTTTTTTCCAAATTTTTCTTTCTCTCCTGTTCTTCTCCCGGCAGCAAAATGCACAGACTCCTGAGAGAATTCCCCCCAGCTACAGTTCATTTACAGCTGATTTTAGAAACAGTGAGAGAAGAACACTTTGAATCAGAGTATGTCTGCTACCTACCTGGCTGAAAGAAGGAAGTGCATAAATCCAGATGTTAAAATAAATAGAGAAAGAACCAGCTGTTTTATGGAAACTCTAGAACCTTAAAACTTTTGCTTGTTCTGTATTTTACTCGATTATCTGAACCTGTTCTCGCTTTCCTAGCAAACGGCTGCAAGGAGAAATGCAAACAGACAAAAGGGAACAGCAAAGAGGATTTTAAAAGTGCATACAATTATAATGGAGCGTGAAGAGTTTAGAGAAAATCCTTCCCTTTGCCTTCTCTGTTTAAAATGAATTGCTGCAGATACTGTACTATGTAACTAGTGGCTTACCTATTGCCAGCTGCAGGGTATTTTGCAAGTGTGAAGCTGGTAGGTTAGGTTACTTGTTTTATCCTGTTGCAATGATGTGTGGGGCATCCCTGTCTTGTATCCTGTTTGATTTCCATGAGAGACCAATGTGTGGTCTTTGTAGCCCTTGGAATTCTGCCTGATTAGAAGAAAAAGCCAAATAATTTGACACAACAAAGCAGTGCACAACTTCAGCTTGCTAGCAGTGCCTTAGTAGCTTGCCTGTCTTTCCAGAATGTGACAAGTGCCTGAGGAAAGGCAAACAACTCGTATAGTGAGAGAGAAGGAAGGAGTATTTAAGTGCTGTTGATTTCAGAGAGGGGGAAAAAAAAAAGCCTTTACGTAGCAAATGAAAATAGAAATGCAAATCAGCTCCAAATACTTAACATATCTGATAAACAATTGTATAAAAATAGAAAGGGGAGACAAGACCTTCAGATGTTCTGTATTCACATTCACTGTCAGCATGGCTTCCCTTAGCTGAGGAGCGCGCCCGTGTAGGCTGCCGGACATGAGCACGTATTCTCACTGGTCAGTTAGACCTTTCTGCGGCACCTACAAACATCAGTTCCCAAATATCCATGTCTGTAGTCACACTAATGATTAAAATTATATCATGGCAACTGAAATTACATGCACAGGATAAAATACTGCTCAGCGTTGCCTGAAGCATCAGAAAAAAAGGTATGATGGAGAATTAAGGATCTGAGGGAGGAATGGGGAGGAAGAAGAACGTAGTCTAAGCGCAGACTGTGGTGTCAGTCTGCACAGATTGTGTTTGAGCTGATCATGCCTGATCTACTTAATGGTCCTTTGCTGAAAGCTGTATTTCAGCTGTTCCACAGTTGAGGAAAAACATCTTCTTACACTGTCACCTCCACAAATACCTGCTGCAGAGAACTTCATATACTAATGTAACTTATAAAGAAGCATGGCAAAAGCAAAGAATCTGAATCCACTGGGCCTAAAGTGGAATTTTTCTTTAAGACTTTTTGAGAAGGAATGCACTGCTCCGGCATGAAGGGATCCCCACTTCAGGGTCTGTCAACCCATAGGTCAGTTACTTGAATTTTGACAGTATTTTGTTTCTGTTGTGGTGCTTCTCTGTAACGAACGTAAATTTTTGAAAATGCAGGCACCTTCTTTTCTGCATTGTGTCAATCTTCCTTATAGTACTGCTATTCTTTCAAGATAGTTGATAGAAAAAGAAGCAATAATTTGTAGTGGAATGTGAATTTCGTTTTCTAGCAAGGGCACTGCAAGTGTTATAATTTCTGCTTAACCTGTTGTGCAAACAGACGCCATAACACATCTGTACCTTTCCAACCAAGGCCTGTCTAAGGAAAAAAAAATTCTAAAGGGAAATCTTAAAATCTTAAAAAGCATGAGATCAGATCCATTTAAACATTTTTTGATTTGCAAGGATATGTTAGTTATGATCACAGAGTTCTTCAGCCTTCTTAAAGTCCAGTTGTTGAACATGACCTGATGACAGTGAATTCCCCAGGTATGTTGCAGCTGCAAAATAAAAATCATTGTTAAGATCTCAGACTAGCCTTCTAATTCATTGTATTAGGTAAAATAGAATGATTTCTCTTGAGAAAATATAATACAAACATCTGCTTGGCTCAGTAGGATGGCTATGGGGTTATTCCTTATGTGGGGAAAAATGTCTAGTAAATGCTAAACGTATTGTTTTTTCCCTTTAATAAAGTGTGTTTTATAACTCCTTATACCTTTAGGTCTTAATCCTTGATCAGCAAATCAAGTAATGGCATTAAACATTAATAAGACAGATAGAAACAGATTATTGGGTTTTTTCTTTCAAACAACAGAACTCTAGTGCAGAAATGCTTTGGCTACTGTTATCTCCACTTCCCTGTTGCAGACTTTGGAGATGAAGTACATACTTATACTGTTCTTTCTCCATCAACGTGCTGATTTGTTCCCCTAGCCAACCTGAACAAGGGGTTCAAGGCTGTCTTCAAGGGGGTACGCTCTATCGTGTCCAGTGACTATCTATTGTTTGCAAAAGCTCTTGGTACCTTTCCTCTTAGTTTATGCGGTGGAGCTGTCCCGGTTGTAGTTGGGCAGTAGACGGTATTTCTGCAGAAGTGGCAGCTCTCTGTATCTGAGGGAAAATTAATAAAAAAGAAAAATGAGGAACTGGTGTTGTAGTTGGGCAGTAGACTTGGAGGCAATAAATCAGTGTTCTGTTTTTTCTTGTCAAGTTTAAGCCTTGATATTGTGGTAAAAAATGCGAATCTATTTCCTTTTCTCTGAACACAGGCGCAGTCGTCCTGAAGCGCTTCTATCACGCATGGAAGCTGTTGTGAAATGCTCCATCTATGCGGTCCCTCTAGCCTCTCTGGGCAAACTACTGCCTTGAATTCCTGTCTAGTTTCCCTAACACCCCCCGCAGCGCACTAGTTTTCTTCTTATTGAAAGGCACTACATGATGTGATATCCTGATGTTATCATTTTTTTTTATTGTGTAAAACAATAGTTTTATGAAAATCCTCATTTTTAAGGGATGTAACATGGTTTGAGAGGTTTTTTCCTCTTGGAAACCTCCTTCTTCCCCTTTTTCTTCTGACAGCGTATTTATCTCACCTTAGCTAAATCATCTATATAGATAATAATTCATATTCCGGTTGCCAGTAAGGTGTTTTTTTATGTTTCACTAGTGTAGGTCAGAAATAAGTAAATCCATATTCTTCCCAGCTGAAATTATCATTTATTACAGTCTTTGTGTTGTATTTCATTCTCTATATACTCAAGGATATAAAGCCAGCACTTTTTCTCCAAAACTTTATTGTTTTTACAGTTTTCCTTCTCACATTTTATATCTTTTTTTTTTTTTTTTTTTCCCCTCGGTCTAATTCCAACATGCCTTGCATATGCACTGCCCCAATTATAACAAATCTCCAGCAAATAGCCAACTGATGAGCTCACTCAATGCTTTAAATTAAGAAGGATGAGTCACCTCCAGGATGTCCCTTTGTCAGTCCATAGGAAGAGCACTACAGATTTCTTCTGGAAGTCTTCATAGCAAAGTGGAGGAGAGGAGATGTATGACCGGTAACTGCTGGTTTTGGATGTCTACAGAGAAAATACACTTCAGATAGCTACAGTGCATTTGCATACAAACTCTTTAAGTTGAAAGGGCAAAAGTCAAGATAAATATTTCATTGCAGAATCAAAATAGTAGCTTTTCCCACCAGTGTGTTTTAATTAATTTCTGTTGGTTCTTGAACTTTAAAGTGCTCCTTCCAGATGAAATCTGCGTACTTTTTTCCCATACCTAAAAAAAAAAAAAGCAGATCTTATATTACTTTCTGATGGTGGGTGGAACCTGCTAGGAAACAATCTACAGATGCAAATCTCAGTGTACCTGGGAATAGCCCTTGAAGCCTAGTGAAGGACGTCTGGGTTGACTAAAGAAGCAGATAAGTTGTCAGTTAAGTTACTGCTTAAGTGTTTGTCTGACACTAATTTTGAGCTAGGCACAAAAAAAGTTGATTAAGAATGTACCATTTTGGATGGTAGTCAAATTTGTTTTTCAGCATGCCAACCTGTAGTCTCCATGGACATGTCTTCAAAGTAGGGGGTTGTTTTTCCTTAATTCAGCAACTCATAACTCCCTCTCATGGCATATTCATCTCCATTTATTCGTAATGCTTTTGTGAGAGATATCAGAGATGGATAAAAAACCTAGGGCACCGTTTACTAATGGCTTGCATTAGTGAAATTAGTCAAAAATGTGGTATTTGAGATTGTTTTGCATATTGTTCCATCTTAATAGTAGTAATTCAAACATGTACTAAAAATTGCACTTTCTATTTTACAAGTTGGAAGCTAAGGAACAGCGAGGCTTTCCAGGCAAAGGTACAGCTCATGCACATTTTATATAAGGGGATGAGCTTGGCACGCCTTGGCGATGAAGCCCAGTAAAAGCCATACGCTAGGAATATACCAAGAATAAAGCAAAATTTCAGACTGTGGGTTTTTTTTGAGTTGGTTTTCTTTCCTTCTCTTTTTCTCTCTCATCTAACTAACTAAGGGATTACAAAGGCTTCTGTAAATGTCAGAAGTTTATGTCATAGTGTTTAGCACTCTCTAAAGCCCTTCACAGCTTCTGTGTTCACATGGTACTCACTTATTATGCAAAATCAGATAGAAATTTCCTACATGAAGTAGCAGCAGTTCTCCCAGGTAAAAATAAATACATTTATGCCACTTCAGATGTTCATCAAGGCTGCGGGTTTGTTTTCATTATTTAGACATTATTTTGCTCCTATTAGTTCTGATAGCAGCTTTTCCAGTTGAAGTAATATGGCTTCTAAAGTTAAGATCAATTACAGCAGAGTATCCCTTATGGATATCCTGGAGGAGATAGCCTGCACACACGCTATAGGTCTCATTTCAAACTTTGAAGGCTGTAATCTGAATTCAGCACATGTAGCCATTAAGAATTAACACAATATATAAAATCTTGCTGATTGTGTTCTTAAAACGTCAGTCAAGTAGCAGCTGATGCCTAGTGTAGTGTTAGCACTGTAAACTCGGGGTACAATGAGATATGTTTCAGGGATGTTTATTTTGGAAACCTTGGGAGAAATGGAAAAGCTGTATGACCTTGGAGACACCAGTTTCTTGGTGAATGTTGGGAGTGTCAGAGATATATGTCCTCTTATATGTATACACACACTTTTGGGCGTGTGTATTTTTCAAAGTTTCTGCTTTGTTAAAGCTACCTGCACAGTCTGCACTGAAAGAAAAAACAATTCTGGGTTCTTATGCATGGCTTTTCTGTAGTCATGGTGGCCCAAATCAATTTAAGCCTTCATGTGCCAGGATCAGCATGGAACCTGTGCCCATGGTGGTGTTCTGCAAGAGGCTAAAGTGGGTGCATTGCCAGAAACGTTGGTATGGCCACGTTGAGGTATCAGCATAAGAGGGGGCTCTGGAGTGAGTGATGCAAGTTAGAGCAGGGAAAGGAGCATGGGTGAGGCATTTTGCCTATGCAGGAGGACTGGGGAAAACTCCACTGCCCAAACCAGTAATTCACGCACTCCTATGGTTAAGGTACAGACTGTTCAGGAACTGCAGCATTAGAATTTTGAGAGCTTTTTTATTTTTTCCTGAAAATCAGAGAATCTTAAAGCACCAGTTTATTTTCAGAAATACAGTGGGATGATGCTTTTGCTGTCTTCCCCCCCTTTCCCCCTTTGCTTTCTTTGGCCTTGCTCTTGGAGTAAAATAGTGAGATTCTTCAAATCTCAGTGGATTTCATTGATTCTGACCAGGTTGCATAGGTTACAAATTGGGGCCAGAAGGTTCGGTATGTTGTTGGTTGTTCCCTCCCCCTGCCCCTTTCTAAAACTGCTTAATATTTTTCATGCTATAGTTTATTGAAATATAATTTTAGCTTAATACAGTGTAACTATATTTACTTTAAAATTACATTCAACTTATATGACTCATATCTTGTGTGGGCATAATGTACATTACACAGCATGCTGGAAAGAATTGTCTTCAGATGTTGATCAGCTTTTTGAGGGTAAGGGAGAATTGGTGAGTACACGGCTCCAGCAGTTCCCCAGCTTTCACCCTGGAAGTCAGCACTGATTCTTCTCTTGATGTACCAGTACTACTCAATATATTCATTAATGACTTGGATGAGGGAATAGAGTGCACTGTCAGCAAGTTCGCTGATGACACAAAACTGGGAGGAGTGGCTGACACAACGGAAGGCTGCGCAGCCATTCAGAGGGACCTGGACAGGCTGGAGAGTTGGGCAGGGAGATATTTAATGAAATATAACAAGGGCAAGTGTAGAGTCCTGCATCTGGGCAAGAACAACCCCATGTATGAGTACAAGTTGGGGACAGACCTGTTGGCGAGCAGTGTAGGGGAAAGGGATCTGGGGGTCCTATCAGGATGACCATGAGCCAGCAGTGTGCCCTTGTGGCCAAGAAGGCCAATGGCATCCTGGGGTGTATTAGAAGGGGTGTGGTTAGCAGGTCAAGAGAGGTTCTCCTCCCCCTCTACTCTGCCCTGGTGAGGCCGCACCTGGAATATTGTGTCCAGTTCTGGGCCCCTCAGTTCAAGAAGGACTGAGGGAGCTGGGTCTCTTTAGCTTAGAGAAGAGGAGACCGAGGGGTGACCTCATTAATGTTTATAAATATGTAAAGGGCAAGTGTCATGAGGATGGAGCCAGGCTCTTCTCAGTGACATCCCTTGACAGGACAAGGGGCAAGGGGTGCAAGCTGGAACACAGGAGGTTCCACATAAATATGAGGAAAAACCTCTTTACAGTGAGGGTAACTGAACACTGGAACAGGCTGCCCAGAGAGGTTGTGGAGTCTCCTTCTCTGGAGACATTGAGAACCCGCCTGGACGCGTTCCTGTGTGATATGGTCTAGGCAATCCTGCTCCAGCAGGGGGATTGGACTAGATGATCTTTCGAGGTCCCTTCCAATCCCTAACATTCTGTGATTCTGCGATGTGTTCCTTTTAGTAAAGCAAACCATTGTTAGTGCCATGTAATATCCACGAGCACAAAGAAATCTCAAATTGCAATTTTCACACTCCACTAAGATCCTGCTGTCTTTGTTGATACAGGACATTACTGAAGTGCAGCACAATATTTTCTAAAAGGTAAACAAAGACCGAAGTATCATACTGTACTGGTTTAATGACGTGCAAAGGTAGTGAAATAATAGGTAGACATTTTTCTTATTACTTCTACTTCTTTAAGAAAAGTGGTTGTTTTTCTGGAGTGGAAAAATGTCAGCTTTATCCAGTATTCCCAGAAGCATTGGTCCAGTCTATTTCATATTTGAGAGTCAGTGCAGTTCAGGCACAACAAATTGTGAAGGTTTGTATAAAGCTATGCAGTCCCAAAAGGTCCTCATTTGGCACTTTTGCCTTGAGAAGTCCATAGAGGCAATAGACTCATAGAAATTTAAGGTGTTTACAAACTGTATGCCAGCTACTACAGCACTTTCTAGAATGCTGCTTATTCCATTTAGGTAACTTTTCCATACCTAACTGTGACAGGGCAGTCTGCTGCTGCCAGACATCACATGAACAAATGAGGGAGAAAAAATGTCTTTCTCTGCATTTCTTCTTCTTCTTTGTTTATCTGTGTTTTATGCAACAACATTTTTGCTAAAACCCTGTTTGCTTTCCTCACATCAAAAAGAACCCCACACCCAAACCCAGGCTGCCTTACTGGTTAACTAGCCAAGACTACTTGCCTTGATTTACTCTTAAAAGTCTAGGTGGCTGCTGGGGTAAGTATACACACACAGACACACATATATATGGATTTGAGAAATTTCAGAAAGAAATTTGTTCACACTGCTCTAGTGCTCAGGATATGACTGCTTAAGCTTCCTTGTCATCTTCAGGAGGAATTTTATGCCTGTAGCTTTTGTTTTATAAAAGCTGCATTTATTGCCCACAAACTCCATAACATAAACAGAAATCTTACCACCTGAAAAAAAAATCTTGTCTTTTGTTTCCAAAAAATACCACACTCTTCCTAGCACATATGAAGAGGTATGAGAGAGCTGTCTAAAACCCAGGTTTTTGACTTAGAAAAAAGTGTTCTTTTTTTTGGATATCCCACAATGAAGGTATATGTGATAGACGTACACCCGTAGCTAATTCCCTGAATAAAGCTAGTGAGGATGTGGCATGATATGTTTTAACAGTACCTCGGTATGCATCGGAGTACTTATTTTATGTCTTTGGAGAGTTTACATGATGGTTGTAAGTGCATATGAAAGCTGAGGCTGCTGTGTCTTTATTGCCAGTCTTACTTATGTTAACAAGATTATGCTAAAGGAAAGTTGAGACAGATGTTGTCATTCCTTCATCATTCTGCCATGCAAACAAACTTTTTCTCTCTATCTGACTGAGTATGATGGAGCGGTTTAATTTTGTTTTGTTTTGTTTTGTTTTTTTTAAAAAAAAGGCAGAAGTCCCGGAATCAGAGAAAAACCTTCCAGCCTGATGTTTAGGTTATAGTTCTCTAATGAATGTGTAATTATTTATAACATGTGGAACAATTTCAACAGCAGAGAGTGGGGGTTTTAAAAAAATAATCACGCAGGCTTACTCCAAAATGCCTCTTCTGGTAGGGTTTATGGGAATTATCAAAGGAAACACAGCATGTAGGTTTGAATTCTCTCAGCTGGCAGATAGAGGCGGGAAAGAAACCTGCATCTCCCAAATTTGGGGTAATTGCAGTGAGCACTGGATTACATATTTATAAAATAGTGGTGGTAGCACATAGTTCTTGGTAAATATCTCCTTCTGGTAATCTGTTATGTAAAAATATTTGTGTTGGAATTTGTAAATATTTTCTGGGTGGACCAACACTGTTTTTCCTGCAAATACTGGATTTATTTAGGGAATGTGCAGTTCTAGTTTCAGTATCATATGAGTTTGATTTCCTAGACACCAACAGTCGTTTCAAATACTTGGTGGGTAATAACCATTTAGTGTATACATGCTTGGCTGTATAAATAAATGTATTTTTTCCACGAAACACACCACTTTCAAATATTTATCTGTTGATTACATCAGTCACTTTATATGTAATTAAAATGCTTTCCATTTGATGGAGGCTCACAGAAATGTAAAATATTGTTAATTAGTTGTCTTTGAGGCTTTGACACTAATTTAAAAAGCAAGTTTCTTGTTTGAATGAAAATTATAGTTCTTTCAGTGATACTACAAACTATGGTATAAATAGGCTTTCCACAATGACTTTACTAGTCATAGCAGAAAATCTGATAGAATTCAAAATCTGATTTTACATAAGCTCTGGTCAGACGAAGTCAGAGAAAATTTGCATAACAAAATCCTACTACATTAGATGAGGAAGATGATGATGATTATTGCTACTATCTGTGTTGTATCAATCAATGCTCTGTTTTACTTTCCTCAAGCTGTAGTCAGCCTTTTTCCTTTTTGGCAAATTTTCCATGTAATTCCTTTCCTTTTGTGTACGTGCTAAGAATGGATGAATAAAGGCAAGTTGGCTTTCATCTCCATAATTAACACTTGCATGAAGCATAAAATGTGAAAATTAGAAATGAGGATGCAACAGAGGGGGGAAGCTGAACCTGCCTGATCTTTTCTGGTTTGAAACCGCTTGACAGATCAACTCTTTGAGATTCAAGTTCTATTTAGTGAAATGTCAGTCGAAGCTGCTGAGTGGGAGGGACGTCGTCACTCACTCCTCAGAGACAGCTAATCATATCGCAGCAAGGAGGAAGAACTGTTTAATTCCTGCAGACTTCAGTTTTCAGACAGTCTTGTGAATTACTCTTAGTAAATTTGTTCTTCCAGGGCTAGAGGTAAGTGGGGTGTAGGTACACGATCTCAAGCAAAAGCTTCCGAACTGAGGTCTCTAGCAGCTGTTCTTGAGCATAAGGGCCCCAGTTTTTACTCTCTGTTTCTACCCCCCAGCTTCTCTTTTACACCAAGGAAAAGAAGCAAATAGCTGCAGTGAAGCTAGATAGGGAAAAATTTTTTTTTTTTTTTGATATCGTGAGTGTGTTTCAGTGTTTGCCTTTTTTTACTGCCTGGAGCATAGAACGAAACTATACTGAATTTGAAGCCAGATTTGCTTTTGAATAGGGAACGTAATAACCATTTTGTAGCACTCAGGTTATAAGTAAAATAAGACTGGACAGCAAGGTGAGCAATCCAGAGTTGAGTTGTCTGAGGTAACGATGCCTGAGATTTAAAAAAGGGTTCTTAAACATATATAAACTTGGTGCAACAAAAGCTTTAAAGTACATTGCTGCCAAAAAAGAATTGAAGTCATTGCTTCATCTTAGATTCTAGGCGTCCCGGTGCAAACTTGGAAAAGTAAGAAGCATTTTAAATGTAGCGTTTCCAGTCTCCTAGGCTGAGTAAACTCTTGCTACATTTCAGCATGAGACCTAGATGTTGGGTACTTTTTCTTATTCCTGTTGGAGACAACTGTGGCCAATGCTGGCAGGTTCACGGGCAACCTGTAGCAGATACTTGCTACAGAGACCAAACACTGCTTGTGTAGTCTGGAGTCTGGGGGAGGAGCTGACAGCCTCCAAATGAAATGCGGCTGGTAGAGGTCTGTCAGGATTGCCAGCCCTCTCTGGGGCTGTGAAGTCGAATGCAAGGCTTGAAGACATCTCTTTCCATTTGGCATTCATAGCTCAGATACCATGGAGGTATGGAAAGCTTAGTGGCGAGCGGTAGCTGTGCGAAGCAGCAGAATTTAACTAGCAAACCCGCAGGCACTTTCAAGACTAGGCAGGCTTTTCTTTTCACATGCTTTTCCTCAGGCTCTCCTTTTCTGGTTTATGCCTCCTTTCAAGCTTTCCAGTCCTGTCATGGATCTTGACTGAGTTCCTGTGTTAAGAACTGGAATACGCTGTGAGAAAGCAAGTCCAGAACTGTAGCAGAGAAGGATGAAAATGATTAGGAAAAAAAGTGAACTGATTTTCTCTAAGAAAACATGAAAGATATGGAACCGACCCTAAGTAGAGCATGAGACTCTCCAGGCGGATAAATAATTTTGCCTATATCTAAAGCTGCACAAGAGAAACAGTGTAGATACCTGTAGAGTCTGTTAGCTAAGCCGAATATCATACTGTGCTGCATCTAGTCCAAGGGTGAGCTCTGGTAGCCCTGCAAGGCTTTGCTCTTGGAAACTTAAGCCTGCTGTTAGTTAAGTTCCTCTGTCCTCTTATTTCCATCCCTCCCATATTTGCTTTACAGTGGAGGACTGGCCAAAGGGGAATGTAATTTTACTTGTGGTCTCTTGATTATGGTGCATCTGGAGAGTAATAAATAGAAAATATTTAGCTGGCATGCTGTATATTGATTAAGCATGTTTATCTTTGTGATGGCAATATATTAATAAAAGTGGTGTGTAGCCTTGATAAGTGTAGATTAAGGCATTTTTTTTCCTATAACCTTTGAGTACATTACTGCCATTGTCCATTGTACATGCATGAATGATAGGGTTAAAATACAGTGTTTTAGAATAATTTGTTAGATTAGAAAGCAAACAATATTGATAAATTAAAAAAATTAATTTATTTTCATTGTTTTCTCTAGAAATGTATTTTAATACTCTTGATTAAGATGTGCATCATAATTTCTAATTGATGTGTAAGAAGTAGAATAGATTTGTGGGGGCCAAGAGAAGTCCCTTGATGAGAAGCACGGGGAACAGATGACAGAAATGTTGTACGTGGGTGATGAGTGAATATGAATCTCCTGCACATCTATGGGAACAAAGAAACAAACAACTTAATATCATAAACAAAAGAGTACACTTAAAAGCACAGAATTTTAAACTATTTTTACTGCCATTTAAAGTTAATTTTAATGTAATTAGTATCAGCCAGATAGAATTTATTGTTAATGTGAGCATGTATGAATTCATCCAGATACATGGGAATGCATAGATAATATATTTAGTGCTTGAGCACAGTTGATAGAACGATGTCATCATGCGAAGAGATGTTCACACTGTATAATTACCTTATGACAAACACATACATTGGGATTATAAAGAATCTTCAATTGAAGAACTATGCCATTCTCCATATAATTTTAAATAGAAGTGTTCCAGCTGTTGCCAGTACTGCTGTCAAGTTTGTATCTAATCACATCCTCAGCAGTAGAAAGCCTGATTTAATGCTGCTTCTTTGGTCTGAATTTTTAAGAGTTCAAGTTCTAATTCCTAGTGTTTTTGCTGGGCTGTGCAAGACCAGCTCTTTAGAAGTGTTAAAGCACCTAAAAATTTGGGATTCACCCAGTGACATTTCCAAAACCCCTTTACTGTTATCTGCCCTTTACAGTGCCTAAATAACTTTAAAAAGTGTCTAGTATTGATCATATCTCAGGAGTAAAACAAAATAACCTGTATTAGCAAAAAAGTAGGGGATGACAGTAATTCCTGGGGAATTATTTTCCCTTTTATTATCCTTCCAAAAACTGAGGTTTTAGAACTCCGCGTTCAGAGACGGGGACAGAGACTGACCCAGTGGTGAGAGCATTCACCAGGCGCTTGAAAGGTCAAGGTTGATCTTCAGTATTACCCTTGCTTATGTGAAAGGAAAGATTGTCAAGGCTAAGACTCTCCAACAACTTCATAGCCGACAACAAGAGAGTCTGAAATCCAGGAGTCTTACCTGCTTTGTTCATAAATCTTCTTCTCTGTCACCTAAATCCTTGAATGATGGGCTAGTATGAGATATATTAGAAGGAGAAATATAGACAGCTACCCACCTGTCTCAAAACTAGTATAAATCAGCCTCTCTATATATGTGTGAGAGAGAATGTGTGTACATATGAAGTTATGTATATATTTAGTTTGGTACTGATGTTCCTAAAAAAAAAGTCAGAAATCCAGCCTGCTCTTACGACTTTCTGACAAGCACCCAACTAATGTGAAAAGAATGACATGTACCATTGGGATTTCTGATTTTTAGTTTGCCTTTGCCTTTAAGATTTAGCTAATATAAAAGAATCTGTGTTTAGAGGCTGTCAATCTTTTCTTTCTTGGCTCAGTAAGAATAATGTAGTAAATATGATCTAATACTTTTCAAGATGTCCTCCAGCAGAATTAGGAATATGAGAACTACTGTTCCAGTTTTTTCAAAGACTAAAAATGAAATACTTGTAAAACCAATTGAGAATGAAGAGAAGCAAAGAAAAGGCCTGATGATTTAATATATTTATATACCACAAAGATAGAGGAAAATGTCCAAACATTTAAAAATGTTAGTAATTCTTGACAGTTCACCCTTTCAACCCCTATTTATAACAGAAAAATACTTTTGCTTGGCCCATCTAAATGTGAAAAGAATGTTTTGATGAGTGGGTTGAAACAAGCAGAAAAGTTGTCCTTCAGTTCTCAGCCACCCTGTAAGACGACAAAAGACATTTTTGTAGAGAGCACCAAAAGATTTAAAGAATTATTGGTGGCTCATCAGTATTGTATGGCACAAAGCTGCAAATAAACCTCCTTCTGAAGAGCAGATGGGCTATTAAATAGGCTTATAGTTCTGTGCTGCCAGAGTCGTATGACTGAGTTCTGAAAACAAATCCCCTGCGTTTAGATGAAATCCCTAAAGAAGAGCCATGAGGAGACCTTCCCTACCTTGCTGTCCTGCCTTCCCATTACTTTGTGATGACCAGAACCTGAAAACTGCTGAACTGGGAACTAATTTTTTAAAACAGGCTTTGCATACAGGAGTTCATTTAACTAATCTGATGGGATCTGCTTTAAGGAATTCAGGTCAGGTGCCAGGACTCCGAGGAGAAACAGCAAGTAGCCTCTCTGAAAGTACTCCTGCTTTAATTTTGACAAGCATGTACTGAAAAGAAGCAAGAAATACAGGTAAACTGTGCAGCCTGACATTTCCTACTGAAAAAGAAACGTCTTCAGAAAAATGGAAGGACGCAAGAAGTGCAGTTTATCTCAAGACAGTTCTTCAAGTGCAACTGAGGCTAAGTCTCTTTACGGCCAACTCTAACCACCTACGATTTGGCTCTTTCTGGTGGTAGTGAAGAGAGAGAGGCATCTCTGAAAAGCAGTTATTTTAAGAGAAGGAGATATATCAATCCCTCTGTCTACCCACCCTGAGCAACATCATACCGTCCCTAAAAGTAAGGACAAACTCAGGTTGGCTTTAGTCAAGTCAAGACTATTCCGAGTTTCTTTTTAGAGTTTGAAGTCCTTAGTTCCATCACAAATTGAGCTCCTCTGGGAATACTCCATGCATCAAAGGCTGCCTATTTATGAAATTCATTTCAAGTGAAAGTTGAAATTTTTATAGAAGAAAATGAAAATTTAGTGAGTGTAATTGACTTTGCTTCAGCTTTATTACCGAATTTACCACCCTAAATTTTACTTATTCTCTTGGAAAATCTGGCTTTTTCTTTCCTCTGGTAACTTCTATAATTGCATTTATAAACTTCTCATGGAGCGTGGAAATTCACCTCAGCTGCTTAATTCATATCTTGAAAATGACCTGTGTATCTTTTGTGTGCACACACACAGAGCTAATATTCTGCATTGCCAACACATCGAAACATAACTTTGATTTGTATTATATGCTGTCCCAATTAATGGATATGCTGAACTTCTCTTCCACAGAACCTTCACTAATTGATGAAGATAACAAGAAAACAAGCTACAAAAAAAACAAAATTAGGCGGTACTCAGATTTCAGGTTGCTTATCAGAATTTTCAGAATAGGACCATTTTTCAAACCCTTCTGTTACTTCTCATTTGTTATGTACCTTTTGGTTATCTAAGAGAGCAACAGCTATTTACAAAATTCATTTAAATCTTTTAAAACAAAGTTCTTAAAATGCATTTAAATATTCTAACACAATTTCACCTGACTTACACTACACTGTTAAGAGATTGTTTTCTCTATATGACTGAGGACACATACTGGTTTCAGATTATTTAGTTATGGTTTCTTCCTCTCATCTGGAAGAGGGGGGCAGGGGAAAAGACAATAATTGAGGTTGGTTTTGTTTGGTTTGTTTTTTCCTTCCACCAAAAGTCATTGCCAAGAGCAGTCCCCGCTGCCCGCAATAGCTGATACTTCACATGTCAAAAATCCACGAAGTCCCCAGCCTTCAGCCGAGTGCCCGTCCCAGTACTCACCTGAGCCTGCTGCAGACATTTGCACCACACAAATCTATTTAAACAACAGGGGGAATTGTCTCTGAACCTTGGTGTCTTAGCTGCTCCAGAAGCATGGTGTTTGTTGACATTTGCTTGTTTTGGTATCTACTGTAACTGCAAAGTGTTTACATGACTGTGTTGTCATTTAAACTAGATAATCATGCTGCTATAAAACTGCATTATGTAGATGCAAAGTTGTGCTTAGTGCACATCTGCGCTTCCCCATATGTGGATGTTTGTTATTTATTTTCCATGTAGGGGTGTGTGTGTGCATGCGTGTAGGCAATATGTATATTTTTAATATACATATATGTATGTACATAACAGCTGTGCTCTTCTGTTTCACTCTAGCAGCCTTTGCCTCTCTCTTGTTGCTGTTTGTCTTTCCAGTAAGTATTCTTGGTTTGGTGATCTGGCGCTGGATTAGGTTTCTGTTAATAATTTAGTGAAGCCAAGAAAGGAAGGAGATGAGGGGCATAATGTGACTCTGAGCAGCACTGAGCAATTTCTTTGTAAATTCATATCCTAATTCCTTTTCTCAGTAGAAGCTCTGTTGTACTTCAGCAACACAGAAACCGTCTTTAATGCTGTCTTTTGCTTCATGGGTTGGGTGAGAAAGCTTTAACGTAATGTTTATTTGCAAGCCCAAATGACTTTCGTTGGTGGGAGTGCATTTCTAGGGAACTCTTACTGCACCTAAATGTGTATCCTTTCAAACTTAAGGCTTTTTCTGAGAGTTTTAAACTCTCTTCTCCAAAATGTTTAGGTACTGCATGAGATGGAGAGGTATAACTGCACTGACTGTAATGGGGTTCCTGCAAGGATAAATGTTATGCGCTTGTTGCTTCTTTTCTGTATCTTTAAATATCATTATCCTTTACTGATTTGATCGGTATTGAATGATTACTAGGTTTGGACTTTGTATTTTTTTGATAAAGCAAATATTGAAAGTTCCTGAGGTTTTTTTATTCCTAATTTTAGAAAGGTTAAGTATGACAGTAGTCCAGGAAGGCAGCTGGCCTGATAGCCAGAAGATGTAAAGAAAAAAATTGTCAGACTGAAGAATGTAATGTGATACACCATCTTGTACAACCTGTGTGGCAAACTTCTCTGTGTGCATTATAGAATCATATGAGGTACCTCCTACAAATTTTAGCCTAGGAACATTTTCCAGTTGCAAGTTCAGTTTGAATCTGCAACCCGCGTTATCTTCAATATTCTTGTAGCACAAATACTGGTCTACCCATTTCCCCTTAGTACTCCCTGCTCCCTTGTTAAATAATGAAACCATCCTCAACCTAATCACGTGTGGGTTTTTTTTTTTTCTTTTTGGAGAACATCTCCCTCACTCATTTTCAGAATCGGGGTGTACTGCTAGCAGTTCAGTTGTGTGTGTGTCCTCCAGCACTCTCTTGGCTGGGGTTATTGGTTTACGTGGAGCCAGTGTGTATCCATGGTGTCGGAGGTTAAGTAAGTTATGACAATGAAGATTAGCCACATCTTTCATCCCTTAAAAGGATATGCAAGTCCTCGATGTTCACCAATAGAAGACTGTAGCATGCTGTAATGACTTGGGCAGACAAAGTGAGTGAGCAGATTTATGAGCCTTTTGCCACAGGAAAGCCCGAATGTGCTGGCGTAGGAAGCGATCATGTTCTAAATTAGCCAAGCCAGTCACTGCTGACAGGGAAAAACGGAACACGCTGTCTAGAAAAAAATAAAGAGAGGATTTAGCTTTCTTTTTTATTATTATTTGGAAAAAAAATAAAGGGAGAGGTGTATGGTTCAGGCTTCCTGTCTGGAAGTTAACAGGACGTATCTTTTCCTTTATTTAGCCAGCACCTCATGAGGCTGTAAATATGATTTACTGGAGCTGACCTAGAATATAATCTGCTACTGAGCTGTATGTTTATCCAGTCCAGGTAATTATTTTCTTAAACGTTTCTGACATAGTATTTCTGAATTGCAAATAAAAGCAAATGACAAACAGATATGCAGAAATCACCTATTGTGAAAATCCAATCTGTATTCCTAAATCTCGAGGGTTTCAGCTGTTCAGCCCTAATTCAAGAACACTAAAGTCTATTAGACATGAGCAGCGAGTAATAGGAAATAGGAAATGAGAAAAATGTGAAGAAACGGCTTGCCTTGTTCTGGGTGGGGTGCAATTCACATTGCTTGATCACAGATAACTTATGCATCTATGTACATGGTGTAAGTTATCAGGTGGAGGCAGTAATTTGCCAGTGGGTTTTGTTGATAAGAATATATTCCATGTTGATAAGAAATTATTCCACGTTGAAGATTTGACAACAGATTTTCCTTGAGGTGTACGTGCACACATGTTTTTGGATGGATACCCTGCAGTGGTGCTTGCATACCGTAATTCTTAAGAAGCTGGACGTTTTATAGTTAAAAAATTTATTTGTTATGTTCCCTACTGTATTGTTAAAGCTGATGGCTAAAATTTCTATCGGGAGGATCAAACGTTCTGGAGCGTATCAGTAGATAAGAGTAGTTTGAATAGGGAACTTAGAGAAAAGTCTTAATTTTTGAGTGATACATTCCAAGGGTAAGAAGTAAAATGTTTGAAAAGCAAGCACATGTTTTGAGAAAAGTACAGTTAATTTGCTGAGAGAGTTCAGCATTGCTTATTAGGAGCTATGGGAAAGAATTCAGAACAGAGAGTGAAACGTTTCAGTCTCCACCATAATCTGTTAATGTTTTCCCTTGAGTTTATTCCAGACAACATAATGGAAAGTTGTTGTGCATTCAAAACATCCATAATACCCATATGCATACAGGGAATGTATTAATTTTGGGTTGTGCTCTCAAGAACTAAAACAATCTATTGTCTGAAGACATTAATTAAAATGTCTGCTTTCCCTAGTTTTATACATATATGGACAGAGACATAAAGTGCGAGGAAAGTATGGAGCTAGACTCAAATCTATGTTGAATGAAATCAACTTGAAAAATTAATTTTGTTAAAAACCCACAGATAACGTCACTGTTTCATAAGTTGAAAAAATACACAATTATTTCCTTCCATTTACGCCCATCAACCACTAATTCCTCTGGTATGTGTTGGTTATATGGGCTGGTAGCAAGTGTCTCCTTTGTCAGCTGTTCAAACAAGAGATATTAAGTGTTAGTAAAAGTATTAGAAATTTGGAATTTTAGAAAACGTATGATGAAATGTAGGAGGTTTTGTTTGGGTTTTTTTGCCCCCAAAAGTGATTATAATGAAACAGAGGATATCCATTGCTTGATACTTGCAATTTGACTGCATGTACAGGAACAGGTGAAGGGAACTAAATGCTTGTTATAATAACAAGGAGGAGAAAGTTTAACAAATAGAGCTCCAAAACACCACAGCTGGTGCAGGGGATGTCTATGACTTGGCACAGTAACGCCTGAGATTTAAATGGCGGCTGCATGACTGTGAAGCTAATATTGCAGTTTAGGTACAGTATTCCAATCACTGAAGTCCGAAAGTGTTTATATTTCTTTAGTATGTAAAAGGATGGACAGAACGGACGTGGCTAACACACAGCATTGCATTTGAGGAGATGGTAATCCCAAACATGCTGTGTATGGCATCTATGCAAATGTGCAATTAAAATATTTCAAAGGTTAAAACATTTTAAGTATATTTTCATTAATACATTTTAAAACTTTTTATGTTGTGAAATCTTATTTGCTTTCAAGCCATTTTATTAATAGTTAGTAGTTTTCTACAGTTTCTAAAGAAAGATAGTATTTTCTAAGAGGTTTTAAATGCTTATTGAGGGCACAATTTCAATAATGAGTAAATAAGAAATGATTACTTTGTTAACTGCCTACTGCTGTATGAAAAATGTGAAGAGTTGTCCAACAGCATGTAGGTCAAGGGCATGGAAATGTACTTGAGCCTATGCTATGATCAAGAATATACAGAGAATCCAGTGTTCTACTTAAATGTTTTACTCGGTAATTCACAAGTCTTTTTTTCTTCTCTCATGCTTTAAGGAGTTATAAAACAATATTAATTTCCTGTAAAATATTACCTCAGTTTGGTGTTAATTGGCACCCGCTCTTATTATTTGCCTCTATCGTTGCTAATGAGGTAACTGTGTAAGAACAAGGCCTTACCTAGTAGATCTTTATCTCATCACCTCCTACACAGGTTCTCCAGTTGTTACTAATAATTAAAACAACTAATAAATATTAAAGAAGCAAAACAAAAGCAGTACTGGGCAGGATTTTACTACAGTAGGGTAGGGAGTTGGTTGTTCAGACCTGTAGGCAACCAAAATCCTTTAGACGTCTCAGTGAAAGAGTGAATACTTTGTTGCTTCCGAGTCTATAAAATGCTGGCTGTGATAAGTCTGTCCAATCCACCTAGCACCTGAACACGTATATTTTCTTTTATCAGCAAAGATAGAATAAGTCTGTATAGTAACTTTTTTCTTAAGTTTGTAGTAAAATCTTTTTACTAGCCTTTATTAACCTACTGAAGTAGAAGTCTGTCATGCTTATACGCTAAGTGCAGAGGAAGAAATGTGTCCTTAAACGCCGTTGAAATCTCTGTGTTTAAATCTTTAAAGTTTGACTTGCAAAAGGAGCTCTGTCTTGCCCACACGTGCAGTCCGTGGGGTAGTTGTGCACAAGTGGGACTCTTGGACCCTGGCGCCAGTTGGGCAAGCACCTCCCTCCCTCCCTCCCTCTGTCCCTGGCAGTTGTGGAAGAGGACAGGGGAGAGGAAACACAGGTTTTTGGTCCTCCCTATGTCACTTCCTAAAGTGATGGTTTCTGCCTTTCTCTAGACAGAGCAACTGTCCTCTTCCCTGGCCACCTGTGGAAACTGTGGGCCATTCAGGGTCAGACTGCCCTGCTTTTTTTGCTATTTATTTTGTCTTTTAGTCTTCCTTTGATTCGTTCATGGAGATCACTGATGAGTGCTGTCCCTCAGGGGTCCATATTGGGACCAGTACTGGTCAATATCTTCATAAATGACATAGCGGGATTGAGTGCACCCTCAGCAAGTTTGCAGATGACACCAAGCTGAGTGGTGTAGTTGGCACACCTGAGGGACGGGATGCTATTCAGAGGGACCTGGACAAGCTCAAGAAGTGGGCCTGTGAGAACCTCATTAGGTTTAACAAGACCAAGTGCAAGGTCCTGAACCTGGGTTGGGGCAACCCCTGGTATCGATACAGGCTGGTGGATGAAGAGATTGAGAGCAGCGCTGTGGAGGAGAACTTGGGGGTACTGGTGGATGAAAAGCTGGACATGAGTCAGCAATGTGTGCTTGCAGCCCAGAAGGCCAACTGTGTCCTGGACTGCATCAAAAGAAGCGTGGCCAGCAGGTTGAGGGAGGTGATTCTGCCCCTCTACTCTGCTCCGGTGAGACCCCACCTGCAGTACTGCGTCCAGCCCTGGAGCCCTTGGCACAGGAAAGACATGGACCTGTTGGAGTGGGTCCAGAGGAGGGTCACAAAAATGATCAGAGGGATGGAGCACCTCTCCTATGAGGAAAAGCTGAGAGAGTTGGGGTTGTTCAGCCTGGAGAAGGCTCCGGGGAGATGTTGTTGTGGCCTTTCAGTACTTAAAGGGGGCTTATCAGGAAGAAAGGGACAAACTTTTTAGCAGGGCCTGTTGCGATAGGACAAGGGGTGATGGTTTTAAACTGAAAGAGGGTAGATTCAGACTAGGTATAAGGAAGAAATTTTTTACAATGAGGGTGATGAAACACTGGCACAGGTTGCGCAGAGAGGTGGTAGGTGCCCCGTCTCTGGCAAGATCCAAGGTCAGGTTGGATGGGGCTCTGAGCAACCTGATCTAGTTGTCCTTGCTCATTGCAGGGGGGGTGGGACTAGCTGACCTTTAAAGTTCCCTTTGAACCCAAACTATTCCATGATTCTTTTGGGGAGTAGGAGAGCCACAATAGCCAGCTTAGAGAAGGGGGAGTTACTTATTGTTAAGAAAATTCCTCAATTTATAAAAATAAATCTCCATGTTTGGAAGGTCTGATGTTACTCAGTCCTCCCGCCCTAAGAGCTGTAAGGAGGCAGCATGTACTCCTATTCCATACATAACCGTCTCTCTCAACAGTGCCAAAATTCTCGCCTTCACTCATTCCTTAAAAAAATAAATAAAAGCTCAGTAATGTTTAAAAAAAAAAAAGCGTAAGAAATACTAAGTTAAAGGGAAAAATACTGAAAAGCAAAAGAAAAAAATGTCCCTTTGGAGTGCTAATGTGGTTTGCATTCAAAGAGGAAATCATTTTTGATTAACAAGGAGGTAATGTTTCCCCACTATGGTGGGTCGTAGATGATGAATAAATAACGTAATCAAATATTAAATTATCTTTATTTAAAAACCTTATTTGCATGTTACTTTGTAAAAAGCGTATTGATGTAGTATTTGTTATTGTTCTGAGGCAATTTTGTAATAAATAAAGGGAGCAGTAATAGCATTCAGTCTTTCAACACAAATGCATATGTATCGATTATTTCATTTTCTAACAAATTTGTGAGCTTTTCCACCTTTCTGCATCAGAATTTCTTCAGGAACATTTTTTTTCTTACCATAATTGAATATTTCTGAGAGGATGGGTCATATAAAATTTTTGTTCTCCATTTCTGTAGAGAAATTCTCTTTATCGCTTTGTACCACACCAAAGAGAAGCAGTAATGTCCAGTTCCTGACACAGGCCAGGAGAGAGGGTTATGCCGTGCCAAAGAAGAGGAGTGGCCGAAGGACACAGGCTGCTCTTACCTTTTCTAGTACAGCGCTCCTCTGGGATTCTGATGGATTACAGCAAACCATGGATGGGGCCAAGGCTGGGGCAAAGGGTCAGTGAGATACAAGTGGCCCTGTTCTCTGTTGTGCTCCCTCAGGCAGTATCGGGCCTCGAGGCTTTTCCATTCACTGACTGGGAATTTAGCGTGTTTTGGTGATACAGTTAGTCCCATTTTTGACTAATCTTCTGTGAAACTGGTACATTCTGTAACAGGTTTCCAGCGGAAAGGGAGCAGGGTGGTTGTATTTCTATTCTGCTTCTCAGCGTGCAGCATGGTAATATCATGGCACTCTTCTGTGATTTAGCTTCAACACTTTCACTGTGTTTTAAAATTGCATAGTTTCACAGAGTATGTCGCCTGAGGACTATATTTCATGGTCCTGTGTGATCTGAGGAAGATTTCATTGATAAAACTTGAGAAGATTTAAAATGGTGCTTCTCCAAAGGAGCCCATTGCTTCTGATTAACATGAATTGATTTGATGGAAGTGTTTCTCTAGCTCACTGGCGGGTCACTTGTGTAGTAAATTAAAGACTGAGGTTGCAGACCCAACAATAATTGAATTTATTTACTAGCTTGTGTTTCTGTTTATGAAGGTGAGCGATGGTTTCCATTACAACCTGTTTGTGTAGCAATATAGCACACCTGCTTTGCAGAAGACAGTATCGTAAAATATTCGCTGGGATTGTCTTGTCTCTCATTGCAGAGGTCATTGTATCCTGTGCTGTATAAATATAAACAAAAGAGCCAGAGCACACAATAAATCTGGTTTAAATAAAGCAATTAAAACTGGTGGTCATGGTAGACATGTTATAGAACAGGGTATCGCCTGAAATTTTGTGGAAATGCTGAACAATTTTAAATGATAAATCTGAAACTATGGCAGATATAATAAACATATCTGACTACTTAGAGATATGCAAAGCTCTTTATGCTCACAGAAAGCCAGGTTTAAATTGTACTGCAGAGACCAGTGAAAGCTCTGATGTTATACTACATAGTGGAAAACTGGAAGAGGTGGTGTTTACGTTTTAAAATGGGAGGCTTATGTAACTCGTACAAGGAATAAAATGATAAACAGTGGAATAAATTTGTGGAATAGTACTTTTTTAAAAAATGGTAATATTTGATGTGATTTAATTGGAATTGTTGCCAAACTGATGGTGATGTGTGATACTTGAAAGATAACAGGATTGACATGGTTCTGAAGGTATTGGAGAAACACTTGGTCCCATTAGATGAATCTGTATAGATGAGGAAAAACATATTTGATTTTGTGTTAGGTGATATTTGTGATGCCCTTATTTCAAACATGAGGATTTCTACCTTGCAAATCAGAATTAAACAGTGCCGCATTTTTTGTGGCTAAAGTCACAGCCAGTGACAACTGTGAGGTGGACGTACGTTTTCTTGTCTTTGCGTATTCTGCAAGCTAACACTTAACTCTGCAGAACCCACGCTTACCTCTGGCTTGGTACTAAAAAATAAGTAAGCTACAGGAGTAGAACAGCCATAGTACAAGGATACCTTTTCAGGATGCTGAAAGAGGGATGCAAAAGGGGTAAATCTGAAAGTAAAAGTCCCATGTGTGGGGCTGAGAGCCAACAGATTACCCCATTTATGTGTGAAACATAGCTAAAGACTACTTTGCTCCTGCAAAAATCAGGTGCTGTTGGGTATCAAAACCTGGGAACTGACTGACTGGGGCAAAGTAACAGAAAAACACTGGGAAAACTCAACAGACTATCCCAGAGAGGTGCTGAGAAGCAGAAGTTGGGAGCGCTCTCAGGACTTCAGTACTTCATAGTATGGGGAAGCACCCAATAGCTTTGGGATCTAAACCAGACGGTACTTTCCAACAGGTATTTTGCAATATGTGGTCTGTGTGCCCCCCATAATAACAGCCGGAGCTAATGAAGGCCCTTATGGCAGGCGAATCGCCATGGAAACGAGAATGGTTACAGACTACTTGATTTATAGAAATTATAGTTTTAATAAAGCATTTCTTGCTCTTTCAAGTTCTGATTTAATTAGAAAGAAAAGTGATCTGTACAGTGTAGATGCTGTCTCCAGCAGTTATTGGAGCTGTGTATTAACACAGCTGTTGGCTTTTTTCATCTTATGCTGTGTATTGGGTACCAGGCAGATACTAATCTACCTGCGTAATCTGCTGGAGTTGTTACTTTAAGGGTAAACAAAACTTCACAGTATGGTCTGCGATTATCTAATGCAGCAATATATGGAGGTCCTGTGCAGAAGCATGGCCACGATTATGTTAAAGGAGTCTAGAAAGGAAACTACTTCAAACTGTGGCTGAACCTAATTTGCACTCTGCCATTAAAATGATTGTGACTATAAGGTGATTTTTTTTTAAACTAACTTACTCACTTTCAAGGAGTTTTTTTGTTATTTTTTATTTAGTTAAGGCCATACTGGAAATAGGGCGTTGGATCCTCTGTGTTCCTCTGAAGCAATTTCTCAACTCTAATACACATTCCTGCTATCATTTCAGAAAAAAACAAATCTCCTCTCAAGTGCCATCAGTGAAGAGGTTAGAATAAATATAAGAATCAACTGTTGCAAGTAATGAAAGGAAGAATTACTGCTATAGGCTTAAGTGTGAGACCATTACAAATAATTATTGAGAAAAGCATATTCTTAGTAAGTGTTTACACCCTCTCTGAGTACCTGTGGCCTCCTACAATTAATCATGTTTACTATGAAGCCCAGATCAATCATCTTTATGTCATATATACACAGTATAGCTATATTTCTATGGTGCTTAGGAACTAACCTAATAAACAGCATGTATATAAATATGTCCCATGAGTTATTAATCTCAAGCATATACTATATGTATTTTTTTTTAGTGCAAAATAGGAAGATGAAAAATAATATTGATGATGGGTCAAGCTATATAACTGCATTTTTAAATTTCTCTACTGAGAGCATACTCTTACTGCTTGGACTGAGGCTTCTGAAACATGTATAGCAAACCTGAGGACATTTATGCTGCGTAAGTGGCCTTTAGAGCCCAGCTAGAAAGACTATCGAGTTTAGTCACATCCCTTCCCTTTACAATGATATTAGTGGAAAGAGTGGTGATGATTGTGGCCAGAATAGATGAGTAGAAATGCTCAAATAGGTCTTCTGCATTGGGAACAGTTTTGTTGACGTTCCTGGTAATCAGATTAAATGACAGACAGAAGAATCATCTGAAAACTTTGCATATGGAAGTGCAGCTGTCTTGACATCAGGACCACAGCTCTCATGAATGAGGTTTAGCTTGAGTGGGCTCACAGTGTGGCCGAAGGAACACTATTCCAGCATTTTGAAGGCAGTGTAACATCCAGGTGAATGGACTGAGGGTACTGTATTTCAGAGCAGCTGCTGACTCAGTAAATAGGTTGTTTCCTGGAGACATGGTAGACTTCAAGTCTTCTTTTCGCCTGTTTTGAAGCAAGTTTAGATTTGAGCTTAGGTTTTCTAGCGTCCCAACAATAGAAACATATGCTTGTTCTTTCTTTCTGGCTGGTATTTTCTCAGGTATGTCCTCAATTTTTCATCTGCGTTCTGAATCAATAGTTGGGAAAGGTGAAACACTTTCATTTTGACAAAGACAGGACAGTATCATTTACCCTTTTACATTTGGATTTACCTATTTTTGCTCCTAATTAAAGCACTTTCATAAGTACTGATTAAGGGTTTTACATGCCAGTTACTTTTAAAAAATAATATTCAGTACAATCAACACAATTGTTACAGGTGCTAACTAGTATAAAATAGTTTCTATTGCACAGCTGTGGAGAATTAATATGCCTTTTTAATGTTTTCAGTAGGAAAAAAACCCCTTTCAAATACTTTGAAATATTTCACATCTTTATTTTAGAGAAGACTAAACCAATAATAAAGAGGGAAACTGTAGATTAAATGTTTTAGACGTGGAAGTGGAGAGCAGAATTATCACAGGGTCTGTCAAGAGTTAGCATGTCCTTCCACTTGAGCTGACTTACAGGAACTCCTACAAGTAAGAAACTACGCAAGTGTATACAAATGGAAGCAGAGGAGGGAATCTTAAGTGATTACGTTTGATCACAATGTGCTTTAGTGGAAGGACTCAGGAAAGGTCTCAGGCCTGTTGATTTGTTTGTTAAACCTGTAATACATGGTTAAGATATGCTGAAGGTCACTTTCTTGAGCTTATGACAAGCTTGGTGAGAAAGGACTACATTTAGTACTAAGTTAATATGCTTCTGTACTCACTTGGACTAGTTGTCTGCTACCATTGTCATTTCTGCAAGCAATGTTGTGTGAGTCCAATACTCTCTGACCAGCTTTTTGTAGATATCCCATGCATGGAGGCCATAATGTTTAATATTACATTTACATATTTGAAGAGCATACATCTTCTCAGAGCTTCAGGGGCTTATGCCCTTGCTCATCTACTCTGAGCCTTCTTCCATTGCAGGGGTTTACTGGTCAGTCACAAATGTGCAGGCTGCTTTGTGAAGCACCGGCTGCTTCTTAGGCTGATTTTAAGGAACGGCAAAGACAACCCCAGTGTCCAAATAAAAATACTCTCTTCTTAATTTTTGAGCATATAATCTTTAGTAAATTCTTATTCTTAGGATTTTAATTTTTACCAAGATATATATCACCTGTTGATGTCTCAGCATACATACACACACAGGCAATGTACATCACACCATTGTTTCAGATTAATTTCTCAGTTTGTTCATAAATAAGCATGAGAAAGCATTCAATCTGGGCTAAGAGAACACATCCTAAACCAGCTCCATTGTGCTCGCTGGTCTTTGCCAACAGAAACTAGAAAAGTTTTTTTTGTCAAGTCTCCATTCCATATTTATTTCAAGACGAACCCTGTGCTTTCAGTTCTTAATATGCCTTATTTCAGTCACCGTAGTCTTGGATTTGCCAAAGGAAGTGTTAGAGGACAAAGCAGTCATTAAACAGTTGTCTTTATTACCTGGGACACATGACCTTGAATATCCTGCAAAGACTTCTTATAGAAAAGGAAATCTGCCTTCAGAAACCTTGTAGCAGTCACATCCCATTCCTTTGTACTTGGAGGGTGTGTGGATTCTCCATCTCTCTCTCTCTCTCTCTCGTTTCAGGCAATATGAAAGACACTCTTAGATTTCCAGTGTGCTTCGTTCTAGGTAGCAAATTTACACATTACTAGAAGGATGCAAACATGTCGTCGTTACCCTGTATTGTTTTAAATACACAGTAAAGTTCTGGGCTAACATACTTCCAGAAAACTTTTCCCTTACGCAATGCATTATACAAGGATTTGTTCATGACAGGATGAAAGATGGTCAGCCCACCTAAGAATGATACTAGCACCTACTTTCTATGTCTGTAGGAGAGCATTTAGAATGATCTCATGAAGCCTATAAGAAGGAATGGTTGGTGAAGTTAGCTACCAAATACAGGTATAGATATCACCACTTGAACACAGGAATGTGTTCATACATCGCTACATCTCTCCTATCCCGGACTGGAACAAAAGATTCCTATCTCAGAAAAGAGTCCTAGTTCAACAAAGTAAAATTTTAATCAAAGCAAAAACCAAGCAGTTAAATCAAACAGACCTGAAAACTAGAAAGCTTTGTTTCAGTTTTTGATGTGTTTTTTGTATAGTTTTTTTTCCCTGAAAATGGAAATGATATATTCCCATGAAAGTTTTGGTTTTCTTGAATGAAGGTTTTTTTGAAGAAAAAAGAGCTTATTTCCAGAATATACCTTTAGTACAGCTTTTTAGTATACCTTTAAGTAGTAAATAAATTACTAATGCACTTCTGTCTTTCAGACATCTCATCTCAAATACCACTGAGGCACAAATATCTGACTAGGAGGGAACAATTCTGCCTCAAAAAAAAGGACTCTTTTTGAAGAAATTAAAGCAGAGGAAAAAAAAAGGGCTGGATACTTGCCACACCTTCCTCAGAAATAACATCATGCAACCCACTAGAAAATAAAACTATGCTTTACAATTCATCCACAACTCATACACTGTTATCTCAGATGTTTTTAATAGGTATTATGTCATATTAATGAGGTCAAAGAGCTCAGGCAGATGAAACTCACGTCTTTTGCTTAGTTTATCTGATAGTAGTTCAATGCTATGGTAAGTGACCAAAGCCTGTTCAGGACATCTCTCAGAGTAATGACCAATATCGGTGACGTTAATGGTTGACAGTGTATCCCAGAGGTATAAGACCCAAACAGAAAGTTCGCTGTTTGGTGTGGTGCACATAGGTATGTGTACATACAACTGGATTAATCAGATAACTCAAATGAATGTAAGGGAAAATGTTTTAAGAGGGAAAGCTATTAAGAAAGTATTAAAAATTATGTGTTTGTGATATTGACAAAAGCAGATGACAACACAAAATAGGGAACAAGTCAATATTTGTAGAGAAGTTAGCAAGGTATGGAAACAAAACTTTCCCATTTCTAAATTCAGAGGTGGTGAGATTTTAGAAGAATGTAGGTATGATATGGTTGATGTATTTATCTGATATATTCTAAAGCAACCAGGTGTCATCTGGATCACACAGTGTAGGGATCAAGATCTTTGCTCTCAGGATTTGTATCTAAATAGCACAATGCATGACTTCATTATGATCACATTTCATTAAATTTTAACATAACGTTTAAAAACTGGCGACATGTCAGAAATTTAAGTACAAAAAATCATGTATTCTGATGAATAGATCAAATAATAGGAAGGAACCTCATGGTCAGTGAACCTCAAATGGTAGACTAGATGAAAGATGGTAACGGTAAGGCCAATGAATATTAAATGAAACTAATTATAGGAAAGAAAAAATGAAATTAGGAAATTAGTTTTAAAAGAGTATCTAGTAAGTTCAGTTTAATAGCCAGCTCTTTTTAGATAATATTACAGGCTTCTCAGCTTGCTCACATCTAATGCAACTCAGCCTCTTCCGTTTTGATCTGTCCTTTGATTCATATTCAGATATTGTAGTCATCATGACAAGATTAACATAAATGTAAATAATATTTAAATTCAAGATGGCCTGAAGGATTTTTTTTTTTAATGATTAATATAATAATCTGAATGTTTCTTGCATCAGCAGTTTAGGAAGTGAATACTCTCAATTTCTCTTGTAATAAAAATCTCTTCACCCTGTGTTTAGACAGAGTATCCTGAGCTTGGTATGCCTGGATAGCACAGCAGCGTTTTTCCTAAAGTTTACATAGGGCAGGTGTGGTATGATTAGCTTGCAAATGACAACACGAGTTTATAAATTAAGAAAAACCATAGTCAGTACAGAACTGTAACCTAGTCTGAAGAATGCTCTAAATTACCTTGGCATATTTTCAATAAACTGTGTCTGCTAAGTCTGAGCTATAATTGGCACTTAAGAAACATTCACAACGTACTATCTCTTCGGGTATTAGGAGAGACCAAAGAGATACTGGGTCATTATGTAAAAATTGTTAATTAAGAGCAAGCAATTTTCCAGTTAATTTGCATGTTCATTATCTATTCAATATTATTTAGTTTTCTGTGTCCTTTTTGTGTCTCATAAACTTGACCCAAGAGATCCTACACTGTTAAAAGACATACAAATTATAAAATAAGACATCTATTTAACTGACTCATTGAACTTTTGTTGTGACTAATGATTCTTCCAGCAATCATTGCATAAGGGAAAGATTTTCTTCTTAAGTAAATAATGTTCACTACCTTTTAGAGCTGCTGTCACTGAAAAAAAAATATTAATGTACTGAAATGTCTGCGTTCTTTGATGAGCTCTCTGAGGGCACCTTGTACATTTAAATTAAACTGATCAAATAGAAAGCGATATACCCTTCAAAATGCTTTAGCTGGTTTGACTACACAGAAAAATAAAGATATTCAATGTGGTTATGAGAAACTGATGGCAGGCTAAATTTCAGGAAGAAAAGCATTTATTATATTATCAACATGGAAGTGAAGTTTTCCTTAGGCAATTTACCAATATCTAGGACTATTAATGAGACACCCAACTTTCCAAAAAAAGAATGAACTGTGTCACCTTTACTCACTTAGATGTAGCATGTTTACACCTTTATTCACTTAGACGTAGCATAAATCAAGGTTGAAAACTGTGTGTGCTCAAAGATGAGGTATGGTTTCTCTGATAATCTTGAGTTTCCCACGGGATTGATGCCGCTTCAGTTGAAGCTGATGGGAGGTTTGCCATTGATCTAAATGACAGATGCCTGTATATTTTGCAAGCAGTTTCTGTGTGGAGTTTGCTGCTGATTGGATTTTGCTTTGATTTGTGAGGGATCTTCTTTACCTTTCATAGCAGCTTCAAAGGTTTATTCTATGTACTCCACTATGTGTCCTTGTATCATTACTGCTGCTTCTTTTAATTAATGTGATGATAAAGTTTTAATATTTTTCATGTACTGATTGCTTCATTCACTAACAGAATTCAGCAATTTCCAGACCTGACAGTTTGTGCAGCCTTGTATTTAATGCTGATGAAATGTGTGAATAAGGAATGATTTAATAAACATTGTATGTGAATAATACTTCATCTTTGCATGTTCCTCAATTCTCACAGAGCTGATTTTCAAGCAGGCTTGCAAAGAGAGACGTAGTTAAGAAAATACCACTGAAAATTTTCTCCTGTACATTTTGGCTTTATGCGTTCTTTTCCATAAGCAAAGGAAAAAGAGAAAAGTTACTAATTCTCAGTCAACAAAGTAATATAGAAAAGACATACCAAATTCAAGAAACGTAATTATTATTGACTGGACTTTCTGTATTAGTTATATACCAGTACTGTAATACGTAGACTGCAAGATAGTGGTGCGTCATGTAGTGAAAATTGGAGTTTGAGCATAAAAACTGTGGTTTCTTTCCTGAATAGGTTTAGCAAAGCTTCATTTTTAAGCAATACAAATAATTCCTGTTCTCCAGTGGAAGAATAGAAACTGTTGTATTAAAAGATAAACTAGGATGAGCACAAGATGAGTTTGAATGTTTAGTATCTAGCAGCAATAAAAAGTCCCATTTTTACCTCTTATGTTCAATGGTTTTGAGAAATCATTAAGTAAATGCCTTGATCTTTTACAGCAATCTGTATATTTGGCTGTTGCCAAGGATTTGGCATACTTTGCTGTCAGTAAGCTTGAGCTCCTTTTTTCCCTTGTAAAAATATGAATTTCCGTTATACAGGGCTTCTGTGGGATCCATGCAGACAGGTTCATTTACCTTAGCTTTACAGAGTAATGCATAAAGCATTCTAATTCCCACATCCCTCTTCGTATATACCTAGTTCATTTTTTTCCTCTCTTCATTTGTTTGAGTACATAATACGCACAATGGATATAAAGCATTATCAGCCTAGTAATCAAATAGACTTTTCATTGCTAAGGTAATTGCTTCCTGAGTGATGATCACAGACCTTCTGACTAGCCCTGTGTCCCTCCATCTGCATTACATTTCATTTCTTAGGAAGAATTACATGATCTGGAGTGTTCTCAGAAGGCCGGCGAATCTAGGCTGAGTGAAATTAAGAAAAAGGCGTGTTTTAGATCTCAAGTGTGAAATCTGAACCTTATTTGAAGTCAATGACAACATTTTGGTTGACGACAGTATTTAAAAAAATAAAAAAGCCTTTTGAGAAAAAATTATCCTGCTAACACTTCCCTCTCATGTAAATTAGCAGTCTCAGCGCTTAGTTCTGTCCTGAGTTCTGTGCAAGGAAATATGAAGTTTGTCAGGCAAGCAGATATCGAAATATATAGGGTACTTTAAAAATCAAAACCAATGCCCCAAATTCCCCAAAGTAGAGGTTCTCCTCCCCCTCTACTCTGCCCTGGTGAGGCCGCATCTGGAATGTTGTGTTCAGTTCTGGGCCCCTCAGTTCAAGAAGGACAGGGAACTGCTAGAGAGAGTCCAGCGCAGAGCCACGAAGATGATTAAGGGAGTGGAACATCTCCCTTATGAGGAGAGGCTGAGGGAGCTGGGTCTCTTTAGCTTAGAGAAGAGGAGACTGAGGGTTGACGTCATTAATGTTTATAAATATGTAAAGGGCAAGTGTCATGAGGATGGAGCCAGGCTCTTCTCAGTGACATCCCTTGACAGGACAAGGGGCAATGGGTGCAAGCTGGCACACAGGAGGTTCCACATAAATATGAGGAAAAACTTCTTTACGGTGAGGGTGACCGAACAGTGGAACAGGCTGCCCAGAGAGGTTGTGGAGTCTCCTTCTCTGGAGACATTGAGAACCCGCCTGGACGCGTTCCTGTGTGATATGGTCTAGGCAATCCTGCTCCGGCAGGGGGATTGGACTAGATGATCTTTCGAGGTCCCTTCCAATCCCTAACATTCTGTGATTCTGTGAGATTCCTCTTCAACACTTACAGTATTTACAGAGCAACCCAGAGTTCAGTTTAAGGTTCTTATGGTGTAAATGCGGATTTGGTAAGTGGGGAGTTGATACCTGGCTTAATTTGAGGTTCCAGTGATCTCAGGAAGGAACTCTTCATCCAACATATTGTGTTAATTTAGTTTACATATAAAGAAAAGTAGCATAGTGCCCAAATCAGAAAGAATTAGTTGTTTTCGTATTCTTAAATGCAGGTGGAAAAGCAATAGTACGATCTCAGAATTAGATACAAAAAAAAAACCCTAAACCCCTCATATGAAGATGCTGTAGTAACCTACAAGAAATCAAAGCAGCTTAGTTGCTTGTATGTAGAGGTTTGGTTGAGTGAGAAGGGGCACGATCTTGTGCCACTGAGCAGTCTGAGCAACCCAGGCTTTGAGCAAGGGTTAAGCCCAGAGCTAGCGACCTTGGACTCCCCTTGCACTGTGCAAAACAAAGAACCCCGTGGTGCCTGCTTCGGCGGGAGGCAAAACTACATCTGGGGGGGGGGGGCGGTCACGGCTCTGAATATGTAAACCTATGGAACCTATGGACCAATCACAAGTGCGATCGGGGCACGTGATTAACATATGCATAGTCTATATAACCACTGCTTTCTTTGTTAATAAACGAGAAGCTTCCATACTCACATTGCGATTGTGTAGTTTACTCCGGACCGTCCCCCAGCACCCGCGAGCGCGCCTCCCCCGGTTTTCCCCTTACTACACTTGTATTTAGCTAATTTAGTGTATGGATAATGAATGTATCAGACAAAACCCACTCAAAACAGTGATACCTGCAAAGTATAGATTTTACTAACTGTAATTGGCAGATAAGAAGTAAACAGCTTAAAAATTAAACCTCTCTCGTAAAAGTTAATTAAAGAAAAAGGAGCCTTGGCACTTCTTCATGTCCTTCCCAGAGGCCTTTATTTGCTATCTATAAATCAATTACTTGAAGTATTCAAAATTCCAGAGTTCGAAGATCAATCTAGTGACAGAAACCAACATGTTATCACTCTCTGCAGTCTGAACGAAGGTGGATGAGTACAGGGTAACAGGAAAGGTCTTGCCTGAGAAGTTCAGCCATACCTACTTTCAGGTGATGTCTGATGCCAGATGTTTCTAGCTAATGTGGAAGAAGCTAAAACCCAGAAGGACAGTAAAGATTTAATGCTATGCTTTAGTAGTACATCATCTATTTCCCAGAGCACTCGTGGTTTTACGTGTTGTTTGTGGAGGTAGACAGCTTTGTTAAGAAGGTAATAAATAGACGCCCAACTAGCCATGTTGTGTAGGAACATGCAAAAAGATGTCCAATGTATATAGTTTTCCAAAGCATAGTGTTCAATGAAGGCTATGTTTAAATTGAGCTGTATTTTTCTATTTGTTCACATTCAAACGGCCTCAGAAAGAGCTCCTCTTGATTCTTAGTACGTGTTGAAAAGACATTTAAAAGTTTAAAATAATACATCTTCAGACTTCCAGAAGTTACAAAGCTATGCTCCTTTACTGGAAGATTTGGGATTTTTGCAAAGTATAAAGGAGATTGCATATGTGGATGTTTCAAAGAATCACTCCTCTGTGTGGCTAAGTATGGGAAAACCTTAAGCCTTGGAGTTTTTCTATAGTAATGGCGTTTCACTTTATGTAAAAGACAGAATGTGAATCACCACAACATTAACTTTGTACAGTATTTTATATCTTTGTAAGGGAATTGCAAAGTGGATGCAAAATTCTGCAGCAAACTTCCTCATCTCCTTAGACCTTTATTCTCAGTTTGGCTCGTACGAGCATTACGTAGAGAAGAGGAGAGAGCCATGAGAGTCTTTTATGTCATTTATTCTTCAGGATGAGCACAGGAAGCTAAAATTAGACTCTTGAGATGTTCACCTGACATAGAATAGCATGGGAAAAGTGTAAGTCCCAGCACTCTGAAAATCTAATAGACTTAAAGCATTAAAAAAGAGGCAAGGAATAGTATGGCCACCCTACCAATCAAAAGGTTAAAATGACCCAGGAAGATTTTGGAAGCTTTGGAAATATAGAGCCTTGAGGTAAAGTGTTCAGAGATGCACTCGTAAATATTGAAGTATAGTCAACAAGATCCTTGGCATGAGTGCACTGAAATGAGTAGGTGATTTCTGAACAAATTAAAAAATAACAATGCAAAACTTGCAGCTGCACTGTCATTGGCTGAGATATCTGAGCTTCCTTCGTATGAGTGTATTGCTTTGATCAGAAAAGATTGATTTTTTGTTTGTTTGTTTGCTAGTTTCCAATCACTATTGTTAAAAACAGCTCTCTCTTCTTTAAGGAGCGAGGACTGGCAGCATGTCAGAATCTCAGGATATTGTTATGCAGCTGGCATATGTACTCACAAAAAAATATAAATCAAATCTGTGATGTGCTACTGCATGTCAGATATGCATTTCAGAGATAAGAGAATCCCATTACAAATGCTGATTTTTCCAAATTATTATAAATCATGACCAATATTCACTGAATACTAAAAATTCAGTAACAGTGTACACCATTTCAATGATGCTGCCTTCAGAATTAATGTGATGCAGAGTTACTGCCTGGTAGCCCTTCAGAGTAAGAATATTTTTAATATCTCGGGTCATGTAAAACTAAACAGGTTAACCTAAACCCCTATGCACTATTATTTGTACAAACTGCCAATAACCATCACAAGGTAAGCACTTTTCTCCTGTGCTAAGGAATGCCACTAAGAGGATCATTTTTCTTCTCTTCTTGGGTGAATCCATTTGTTTCACTCAATAGGGTTTCAATTCAGCTAACTGCATTCTGTGCACTCGAAGATAAGGCATGACCAACAGCAAAACATAACACAGGTCTAATAAGAAATTCTTTAAATTCATGGTTCTTAGTGTATACTACACTTACTGAATAATCAAATCCACATATATAGACACATCTACATGCATATACAAAAATCACTGCCATCAAGAAATAAGAATACTTTACAAGACTCAAGAGCATTTTAATACTCCTCTGTAATCTGAGAATCTTTCAGTCAGGTTGTAAATGTGAGAGGCTAGAATTTGCTAAAAAATTGATGTCGCAATATTCCCACAAAGTGAATGGAAAGCTTTAGGCCTTTTAAAGTCTCTGCACAACGTCCTCTCAAAGAGAGTGAGAAAGACATTTAAACAAATACGAGAGGTGTTTCTGTTTCATGTATTCACCTATGTCCTACATTTTAATGATGCACATGTTTCATAAGATATGCGTTCAAATAATTTAAGGAACTTTGTGTAGATATATATAATGAATTTAATTGTCTGAATTAAGCTCCCTATGATATTTTAAAACTTGTAGAAACATCCATTTTTCAAGTTGTCAGACTATCATACATTTCTATCCATCATTTATTAGCAGTGTGTGTATAACTATACACACAGCTTTGGAGGAAGAGACTCTGTTCGGAGTAATGCACTTCAGGCATTTTCTTATTGCTCGGCAGGGCTTGCTTTTGCTCTGTTCACGAATTTCTTATTTAAATGTTTGGAGAGTGGAGAAGTTGAGAGAGTGATGGGATGTGTGTGGCAACTGGGTTAGAACTAGGAGCCTGTGCATCATGGCCAAGGTTGTTCCTAATGACCACCCGTCTCCATTCCCTAGCCACGGAGAGCTGATGTGGTAAGAAATACAAAGGCTTTGGGAAACACTAGAAAGACAGATAGAGTAAACTCTGTCGTCCAAGCTGTGAATTAATCATGTCGGAGAGGCAGAAAAACCTCACAACCCTTAGAGCCACTAAAATTATTACTGAAGGCTTTATGTATAGACCATATTGTTTACAACAATGAGATATCTGCCTTCAGATGGTGGCTGTAGGAGGCTTAATTAAGTGAAGCACAGTGTTACATGAGCCTACGTATCTAACTCTGGTCCAGATCATGTCATGTCTAATCTAATCTTTTGCCTAAACAAGCATGGATGGGTGGCTTTTCAGCAGCCTGAGTCTGTGACGGCTGGCGATGAGTCAGGGTTAATGTGCCAAGTTAGAGATGAGATGATCCTTACAGAGAGCCACCTGGAGAACTCTCCTGCACATGCTTCAACTCATTGGGCTCTGAACAAGCTGACTATCCCTGGCCCAAAATTATTTTATGAATTTGGGCTGCATTTCCCTATAGCTAATAAAGCCTCTTAGGGCACAGTTTACTGGGAACCAGCTGCAAGAGCTCGTTGGGTCCAGAGAAGCCAGATCCAACAGACCGACTCTGCACTCCAGTCCAATAAGCCTGGCTGAACCCAAACTCTTTCTGGTAATACCGAAGCTGTTGTCCTGTGCTCCCCAATACGCTATGATTCAGGGTTTTAATTTGCTACTCCCCCATTACCCTATGCAATTACATACTGCCTAATGCCTCGTGTTTTCTGCACGTGGAATGGCACAAGTTTGACTTCTCAGAATGACTTTTCCCAGATTAATAGCTGTTCTCATTTATTTCCAAAGCAGAGTTTTAAACTTATGAATCCTTTGTTTACCAATTGCACCTCTACTATTAAATTTCGCCATGTATGCTGCAGGGAAAAAAGGTCACTAAGGATCTCTACCAAGTTCTCTTGATGCATTCGTTTTCTCCTTTTTTTTAACTGGAGTTCGCTAAGGCCTTTGTTTATCAAAATCAGAAATGAAAGGGAAGCTTATAAACTGCCCATTTGTATAATGAGCCTGTAATTATGTTAGCATTCAATTTTATAGTCAAATTAGAGACTGAATTTCCTTTATTCAGCACTGAACTTCACTTACACTTTCCCAGCATATATAATGAAAAAATAAAACTCTTTACATGTCATACATTCGTGCACTTGTTTGTCACCTTAGTTGCTGTTTTTTGTGACAAATCCCACACAAAATCCTCTTTTCTGGTCATTCTGAAATGTTTATGAGTCAGGAAGAAAATTGCCCTGAGGATGCCTCTTGAATAAATGACTTTCCAGGTGATATAATCCAACACAGTCTTTTTCTTTCCTTCTTGTACCTTCATGTTAAGTAAGACTAACCTTCATGCTAAGTAAGATTTAGCAGAAGCAAATTGTAGGAGTGTATGTGAAAACTGCTACTCTCTTGAGATCTTGGACCTCAGCAAAATTTTCAATCAGTTGCAAAATTTTGAATCAATTATAAGAAGAATATGGCAAGCCATTTCTGTCCTGACTGCACTTCCATATGCTGAGAGTAGTCTGCTGCATGTTTATTGCTTCCTCAAAAACAGAGGGAATTTTTGAGATTGAGATTTTAGAAATACCTGAGGAGCAGGTCTCAGTTTTGCATTTATCTCCTCAAATATTGTAGCCCACTAAAATGATTGCAAAATAACTTTCAGAGATTGAAGTTTAACAACTAAAAATATATATATGAGGTGGCAATATCTATATTACTGCATTTTTATTTTCCTTTTTCCTAAAACTCCAAATCAAAAGTGTACCTAATGAGATTAGTCTTTAATCACACAGCACCTTCCACAGAAAGCTTCAAAACTGGCAGAGCCCATGCTACTTCACATGAGTTGAATTTACTGGCATGAGTAGTTTTTTTAGGTATAGAGTAAATTCTCTGTCTCTCTCCCCCTCTGTAAGAGCAAATAGCAATGCAGGGGAATGTGGAGAACTGACAGGAGCTTATTGGCTTCACTAGCATCCCCCTGATTGCCCCTGAGAGACATGGCTTTTGACAAATGCTCTGACTATTAAGTTTTGATTTCCTGTTTGCCTTTAAATTTTGACACAATGTAATTTTAGGGACATGAAAACAAGTAGGATCTGATCTCAAGTTTTAATCGTTCCAATGTTTTTCCCATACCGAATCTCATTATTATTTCTCTCACAACTTCCCAACATCGACCTTTGTAGCGTGTGCAATTACCTCGTACAACTTGTAACGTTGCCACCACTGAGGTACAGATCTGTCTCTGAGAAAATGACCTAACTTGGCAGACCTCGCCTGTAGTCAGAAAGCGAAGCTGGTTTTCCTTCTCAGCTTTTAGTCATTTTCTGCTACCTCTCCTTGCTTTGCATCTGCCTTAAAAAGTGCTCAGACAATTTGTTTGTAAATACACCAAGTCACAATAGCAATAATCTAAGCAATGTTCTCTTGAAGCACGAGGCCCTGAACTCATTCTCTCTTCACAGTATTTGGTAACGTAAAAGGCATTGGCTTCTGGTCTGCTTTATTTTAAGAGTCTAATATTTTATGAGTTTGAGTTGGGCAGAATTCCAGTAAAAAATAATCTTCCGTTATAAAATTCTACAGCAAAAATCAACTTGAAGTTTTATGAATAACTTTGCTTTGGCTGTTACTCTAGGGTTTTCTAATCAACCTTATGAGAATGTTCTAAAGAATTTACTGGAAACTGGTAACTTTATGCTTTTTATTATAGTCACAGAGTCAATATGCAAATACTCAAAATTATTACTTCTAAGCATACTGTAGAATCAGTATAGATGTGTATGAAATTCCTGGGTTTCACTTCTTTCTAGGGTTCATGTCTATTATAATTTGCAACAGGAATGTCCATCATGGATCATTTTCTTATAGTTCAAGGGCATAGTTTCAGTTGACTACACCAAGAAGTAGAATTGAGATAACTTATTTAATTTACTCCAGTTTAAGTTATCAGAAACTTCTCACTACAGGTGGTTCAAGTTACTTTAGAATAACTAAATCAGCACTTTCTTCTCCTATTTAATCTCTTTTCTCTCTGTTTTTCCTTTATTTTCTAATACATCCATTTTCTCATTCCACTAGTGACAAGTTCTCACATATCACTTGGATATTGAATTGAGTTCAAATGGGTCCAGATGCTCTTTTGAATCTTGTTGAATATTGTCTGGAAATTCCAATGAAGCTTAATTCTCATCTTTATTTCTTGACAAATCACATGAGAAAGTTCTGAAGAACTCACTAAAAATCAATAATTTCTGTAGACCTGTTGGGGATTGGCTGCATGACAAAGGTCATGGCTCATTGGAACAACTGTACGAGCAGAGCAGATTCTGAGGCGAGCAAGACTAGGCCTCAGGCCCTGGCCGAAACTGCAATTCATGCTGATGATAGCAGAACGGCAAGGATACTGAGACCTTGACAGGGATCGTAAACAACTAACTAAAGGGGTAGTGAGAGCCATGAGAATGAGAAAGAAGCACAGCTGGCTAACTGCAAGTAGGAGGGATATGCAAAAGTAACTTGTAGAGCTTCAGCCAATCAATAGTTGACTAGTAGGCATAATTAAAATCCACTGTATAAATAGATGCTGTCTGGGCTAATAAAGTGGCGCATGCTTTATCACTCATAATGAGTTGTCTGCGTGTTGTTCCTCCGCTGCTCGCATAGACCTTCTTTTCTGAAGGGAGTAGAAGGAAAAGGTGCCTTTTTAGTTTTCTCACTCAATGTCCTTCTTAGTAGTTTTGTCTAGCTCTCACCTTAGTATAGGTACAGGGCCAAGATAATTTTTCTCTTACTGAATTAATTCACAGAATCACAGAATGGTTTGAGTTGGAAGGGACCTTAAAGATTATCTAGTTCCAACCCCCTGCCACAGGCAGGGACACCTTCCACTAGACCAGGTTGCTCAAAGCCCCATCCAGCCTGGCCTTAAACACGGCCAGGGAGGGGGCAGCCACAACTTCTCTGGGCAACCTGGGCTAGTGTCTCACCACCCTCACAGGAAAGAATTTCTTCCTAGTATCTATTCTAAATCCCCCCCTGCCTTTTACCATCCCCTCATTTCCTTAATTTCATACACAACCCCTTTACACACACACCTCTGGGCACACCTCTCTCACAGAGACACCTCACATTCCCTCACGCCTCCTCTCCTTCACCTCTCCCCCCCGCCCCGCCCCCATTGCCCTTACTGCCCCCTCACAAGCCCAGTCCCACACCCCCACCATTCCCCTCACCACCTTTTCTCCTCCTCCCCACCGTCCTCCCACCGACCCACACACCCCCACCCCCTTCCCCCCTACCACAAAACGGCGCCTCCCCCCCTCCCCCGTCACGTGACACCGCTGTGCACGCGCTGCCGGAGGGCGGGAAGGCCGGGCCACGAGAGGACGCGTGAGGTGATGATGAGGGACGCCCCCGCCAATCTCCTGAGGGTCCCCTGCAGCCCCCCCCGCCCCTCCAGGACAGGCCCCGGCCCCGCGGCAGCCCCGCCTCCCTCCTCCCCACGCACCTGAGGATAACTGAAGTCTAGGAGTCCTCCTTCAAATAATTTGTCTTGTGGTAACACCCTTACCACACTCCCTGTGCTGTCTGCTGCTGCGATGTTGGACTGTCTTGGTTTTACCCCATGGTGAGGGTCTTCTGGGCTGGTAAGAGCAGCTGCATGAGTGTTTCAGGCTGCATATTAGATCCTCGCTATTTTTGACACACTGCAAATATTACAAGAATATTCTTGCTTCTGGAACTCCTGGCTTTTGGGGAGCAGCTTTCTCAGAAAGGAGACTCAAACTATTTTGAGCCTTAAATAAAGGCTCAAATTTAGAAAAAAATCATACAGACCGGTTACTAGCTTTCGCTTTGTTATGCTTGTCGTGATAAAGCTGCTTGCAGTCTTTTCAGTTCCATGGCAAATACCTTCTCTCATTTGTTTCCTTCTTGCTCACTTTTTAAGGAATTGTGGTTACTGGATATGTGCATTTCATTTCTGGTAAGAAACCTGATAGGTCACCTTGTGTTGGATGAGGATGTTTGCCATTTGACTGCGGGTATCACTAAGCCATTGGTACGTAACTGGTGAAAAAGAGATCTCAAGAAAAAGCATTGGTTCTGTTTCTCTTGCTCGTAACCTGCTCTGTTCACTCCATTGAAAAACACCACCTTAATAAAGAAGAAAAAACTCAATAGTTCTGAATAACTGTGCCTGTGCTAGCCTAATTTACTGGCTAGTCATTCTTTCCTTTTTTCTATAATGGAGTTTTAAAGCAACATCTAGGCAGTTCCCAAGCATGGGTTTCATGACGATATGAGCCTTTCTTAACTTCAGAGTGTAAGCACAACAATTTCAAAAGACAGTTTCAGTCCAAGCAGAGTAATTTTTAAGGTATGCTAGATAACTGCAGGAATGTATGTTAGTCAGCCCCCTTTTATTCCAGGATGAATTCTTGTTGTTCACGTTGTTAAGGTGTTGAATTAAGTTTGCTTGTGGATCATAGCTGTGAGAACTGATTTTGAAAACAAAACTTAACTCCTATTTATTCATCGCCCACTTTTGACTTTGTTTCTCTCCATCCTTTCCTCCACCTCATTATCTTCTTTCCAGCTGTCCCAGCCCACACATCTGGAAAAGCTGCCCCTGAGTGAAGTAGTGACCTAGTGCAGTGGCTTCCACAGACCTATATTTCCAAAAAGGTGAAACTGGCTCTCAGAGATATCAGTTCCCAAATGGATTATATCACCCTCTTCAACACCATCAACCATGTTCCCTATTCCTTGTGTGAAGTCAAGGATTTTTGTATGTAGAAATTGAACCCTTAATAGAACAGTTTCGTTATTGTCACATGGAAGAATGATTTGCTATTTTAGATTAGGTTGGGGAGGAAGAGAATCAAAATGCTCTGCAATTAATTAATAAGCTTTTCTGGGGTTCACCTGGCAATGCCTTAGAAGAAGAGTAATTTACAATGTAGGTAACACTAGATAGCTATGATTTTTTGCTGATGTGGTCTTGTAATGTGGTCTTGTAAAAGAGCTCTCCTTCATTCTTAGAGAGGTTATTTCAGAGCAATGTTTACGTTTATGGTATTGATTAAATAAATAGATAGTTGCCAAATACCTCTGTGTAATAGTTTCATAAATAATGACTGCTGCTCTATAATTCCCATATAATGCAAAGTGTGTATTTGGGTCTTTGAAAGAGAGAGAGAGATGGACTACAGGAACAAAGCTGCTAATAATTACAGTGGAAAAGAATGTAACATAACACAGGCAGGTTTCTGCCCCTCTATTAATGCTCTGCAAAGCTGAGATTTTCTGAGCGTTCTGTGGCCATTATTGCTTCAATCTTAGTACGAAGGGTTCAGTAAAATTTTACTTAAATCCTGCTTTTTGAATATTACAAGATGACATAATAACTATGGAGACAGATTTCAAATTGTCATGGAAATTTCCCTGGCATTAGCTTTCAGAGTTTATTATTGCTTTATAATATTCATTGCTCTTAAGCTGCTTATTTATAGAGGCAGTGTATGTATTTGGAATAACTGTGGTAAATGGAGAGATTAAGGTAATATTTCTTCTACCAAATCTCTTTATTTGGAAGCCAATAAAAAGCTAGGGTTTGTAATTTATTTTGTTATTTGTTTACTTGTGTTTGTGTATGTGTGCATGTATTTTAATTTCAGTCAGTACAAGCGCTCCCAAGGCAGAATTGTTACACTTGTCCCACACCATCAGGAATCCTTGGAAACTAATCCCAAAAATACATGTAAAATACGACAAAGGTTCATGTACATACCACAAGAAAATAAAATGTCATCGAGAACTTTAAATAAATATACCTTTGTCTTCCTTGCAATTTCACAACACACCCTCTCACTATTTTATTGAGTACATTTTCAAAATGTTAATAAATAATATGGCAGTTCTGGATTGAAATTGTGAGACATATTTTAAAGTTGAACTTGCAATATTTGTGTCATGTCGCCAGTACAAAGCTTCTGTTCCTTCTCTCAGTTTTGAACAATTCTGATTTCATTGCATTTCGTGATTATTTCTGTGAATTGCAAAGTATATTGTATCTCTATTTCTTCTTGACCAGTACAGTCTGTGCACTCTAGGAAGTCAGATGAGGAAAGAGATAGTCTTCTAAGCTATCAGTCATGTCAGAATGGGATACAGCTAGGGCAGATGTGGAATTGTTGTAATTATTTTCTAACTCTCTATATAAATCTTCTGTAAATCTAAAATATTTTGTAAAGTTCTTTATAATTTTGAAGATATTTTAGAAACATTAAATATCAATATTTGAATTAAAGATGCATTTTAATTCTTACTTTTCTGTAAGTTACAGCTGGTCTCTGTTAGCTTTTTGGTTTATCTAAGGATAATGTAATTACAGGTTAGGTATTTTTGAAAAGTATAGTCAGTATGACACAGGAGAGCGTGGCTTTACTCCATTCAGAGAGCAAATACAATTATATCTACTTTCCCATTGGACAAATATGTATATATGTATGTGTGTGTGCAGGTTTATGTGTGTAGCTGTGACAGAAAGAAAGCAAAACTCAAAAGGGGATGCTAACTACCTGTTACTCTTACTTAACTGCTCATCAGAGAAGCCTAGTGATCTTAAGTAGTAATGCTCTAGTTCACTAGGCAGGTTTGCCCCATTCAGCAGATAAAGCAGGCATCCCGTACGTTCTTTCTGGAATGGTATAAAATTGTTCAAATGCCCCTCAGAAAAACTGCTGTCATGAGGCTGTAGACGTGCACAGGATTTAGTCACCCTTTTAAGCCAAGTGTCTGATCTTGGGAAATCCTGAATCTGGAAGAGGCAAAGCCCAAACAGAGGTTTGTCTCATGGTTTTGCAGTGTCTCATGGAGAATCTTTCCAATATTGTCCTGGGCAGATTCCCATTCTAGTTTCCTACTTCTTCTTCCTCCTTCCCTCTCTTTCTTCTTCCCTTTCTTCATTCCTTCTTTTCTCTTTTCCTTCTTCCCTCCTTCCTTCTTTTCCTTTCTTTCTTTCCTTTCCCCTTCTCTCCTTTGGAAAATGTCAAACACGATCAGGGAGGCTTTTCTTTGAATGTGCAATCTTCCAAAAGCACACAGGATGCTGTCAGCTCTGTGCTTGAAAGTGTTATTGCCTTAAATATATTGGGTCCTGACATTAAAACTGATTTTTTTTTTTTTTTTTTTTTAAATCCACAGCCTGTAAATGATTCTGTGATGCTATCTTTTGGGTTATGCATGAGAAGGTTGCTCTGATATGCTATTCAAACATGAGTTCATTCTAAGTCAGAGGCACTGGTGGTCGGGTAATAGATATTTTTATATGGGACAAATGCTGTAACAAGGGTTGTGTAGATAAAAATGTTCATACTGGCTGACCAAGAAAGACAAGAATTCTGTTATTTAATAGCTATGCCGAAGAATCATAAATACCACAAAGCATGCAGTGTAATAAGGAAATTAAATAGAAAAGGAATGAGATAAGAAAAAGAATATATTTTCCTGTCGGTTCATATTTACTTAAATGTTTATCTCTGACCTCTCCATAAAGCAAGACTTTCCTTGTTCAGTCCCTGAAGAGATATGTTCTACTCTTTCAAATAAGAACAGATGCAGTGAAGCAAACGTGAATGCAACTGCTACAAATGTAGTGGCAGCCAGTTGGCCCAACATTTTGCCTTGATCTGCCGCACCAGAATACCAAGCAGCAAAGAGATGCGATAGGCTCTGGCTACCACACATTGGCAACACTAATCATAGCCTTTGCACCCTTTAAGAAAACTGCGCTTCTTATTAACTAGTCTTCAGGAAGCCTGGCACAGTCACCCCCAAAAGCAGAATGAATTCTGTGATATGGATATTAAAATCCCTGATTAAATAAGGTATTATCTTAAAGCAGCTCATTATGCAAGCTTGTCATTCTTTGAACTAGTTCATATCCTGTATAATTTTTAAAATGAAAAGGAGTTGGATAATTCTTCCTCAGAAACCAAGAAAAAAAAATATTAATACAAAAAATCAAGATAATTTGTATTCCGTGGTCACTTTGAGACTTTTGGATTGACTTAGAATGACTAGTTTCCTCATGTTCCTGCTCTGCTTTCTCCTTTTTCCAACCATGCAGCGTGAATTATAAGTTCCTTTTTTGTTTGGAAAATCCCTTGAAAGTATTTTTCAATATATATTATGCAAACATTTTTACTGAATTTCCTGGATTTGCAGCTATTTCAATGTCTCAAAAATGGGCAATTTGTCAAAAAACCCCAGCAAACCATACAAAGACTCTGAGAATTTACGTTCATGGTAAATATTTTGATCAGTGTGTTCAGAATCTCTGGACATCATTAGAAATTTGGAAGCAAAACTGCCTTGGAAGAGTGGTGCCTGCAGGTCAGTTACGAACCCGGCTTTTGCAGCGTATTTCATTTTTTAAGATACATTCTGGAAGTATTGGTATCCAATGACTGTATCTTACACAGTCATAGAAAGAGTTGCAGTTTCAAGAAAGATTAAAGAAAAATGAAGCAAGTCTAGAAACATCAGCTTGAAGTTATATTGTCTTATTTTTCACGCAGTACTTGTGAGAAGGCCTTCTCAGGTTTGATGCTCCGTTGAAATTGTTTCACAAAATTGGGAGAAAGGCTAGCCATGAGTTTTTCTCATTCTTGATTACTTACAGAGATTTTGTTTAGTAAAACCAGATTGGGAGTCTTCCAGAAAATTCATAAAAATATCCTCTTTTTGATCAAGGTGGAAGTACTGTGCATGCTTCCAATATTATTGCAAAATGCAGTAATACAGGAAATCAGAGGAGCTCTAAAATCAAATGGGTATTAGTTAAAACAATTTCATCTCTTACAAGGTTTCTTTTGCTTCTGAGGGAGTAGTTGGATTAACTCTTATCTTGTCCAGATGAGAATTCACCACATACTCTTCTGAACACCTGCTTTCAGGTAGGTGCTGCTAGCCTCAGCTGTGACATTGATACACAGTCCAGGCAGTGGTTGTGTAAGGTCCTGCCTGGCATACTATGGCACTCAGGTTATATCCAGAACCAGGAGGAATCCACTTGGATATCCCCCAAGTTTAATATTTGATCATGAGTTAGGAAGCCAAAATGAAGCATTCCATTTTGCTTAGAACAAGAAATAAAGAACTTGATTTAAGACACACATTTTGAATGGGGGCCACCTACATCCAGTTTTCATCTTCATATTTAATAACTCCTCACTTCTGCTAAAATGATTTAGCATAAAAATGTATTACATTCCTTTCTTCCATTCATTTTGGATTAACATATGTCTCTGCATTTTAGTTCGCTGTAGTTTGTGGTTTTGCTGTAGAACTCGCTAATGATAATATGTCTGTGTGTGTATGTGTGTGCTTTAATACTATTTTCTTTTCTCATCAGCATAGCGTAGTTTCATGCATTGTATCAAGCTCAGTACGTGCGGTCTTTTTATGCTACAGATCAAAAGGGAGAGAAAAGAATGGAAAATTTATTTTCCAAAGTGTTAGTGAAAAGCTTATTTCCCCAGAATAATGGAGTCCAGGTAGCTGGCAGGCAGGCTTTCAAAACGCCAGATCTCCTGAGCTGGTGCACAGTTTTAATGCAATAATTATTCTCATTCCCACTATGCAACTACTCAGCAGCCAGTGGCGCATCCAAACTGCACCCCGTGATCAGAATGGCATCAAAAAACAAGGTGAGAGGACTCTTCACCTACCTGCCAGTTTTCTTTCTTGCAGTAAAGACTCAAGTTCATGTCACTGAAAATAAACAATTAGGAAATGAAATTGAAGACCTGTGTGGCCTTGTGATTCAATACCACTGAAATAAAGATTGTAACAATACAGTGTAACAATCTGCCTGATGCAATGAATGGGATTTAAAGTCCTTAGTCCATGGCAATGTTCCAATGAAATTAGAAAACAAATGTGAGGTTCCTTTGGGCATGCTCCACTGTATTAGTATGCAGTGACATATACTGACAAGGCATCTGTGGCGAGTGCTATTGGTTTCGTTTACAGACCTGCCAAGAGCGGCTAGCAGTCGCCTATGAAAAGCCATTATACACTGGCCCATAAAGCCACACAAAATTTTCATTATGTTTCACTTAAAAAGTGCTTGTTTTGCAGGATAGAGGCAATGTCAATAAAATGGATTGGATGTCACTTAACCCAAGTGACGTGCTAATCTCCTGGAGGCCTTGTGTCCTTAATCTCTACAGGACACAAGTCAGTTTAGAAGCATGAGCTGTTCTCACAGGTAGCAACTATTGAGCTCTTTAATGTAAATTCAAAGGCAAAGCTTATCAGTGTGTTTCAGAAATTGCTTCAGTGTGGTTGCTGTCTATGGGAAAAAAATCCCCACACTTCCCCTAAAATCCCTGGGCAACTTCCAAGCTTTCACTGTGCCTGCGAGCACCTTTTAATTATAAAGAAATTGGTTTTGGTGATATGTGCCCTGTGACCAATTGGATTAGAGGCATTTCTTCTGGCTATTATTAAGCTAACTTGACTATTGCCCTTGTGTAGCTAAGCATGATCAAAATATAAAGTATGGGAGAGCATCTCAATTATGAACAACAGTACAGTGCTCCTGCAGACTAAATTCTTCAGTTCATTTAAAAAAAAAAAGCTTCAATGACTAGTAATACTATAATGAAAGGGAAGAATAATAGACACAGGATCAAGGATACTGTAGCTCATCAGGATGAGTTACAAAGGTTATTGAAAGTTTCAGATGGGGGTTTTTAACATGTCATTATGAGACAATAGGTAGGGCCATTGGACACCCATAGACAATCTGTGACTCCTGAGAAGGATCTAAAGATGAGGAACTAAGGTCTCCTCAGAATGACTGTAATAGTCTGCTAAACATTGTAAGTTAGTAAAATACATTTTCTGGTGTATATTCCTTCGCTATTTGTATGTATCCGCTTCCTCTGCTAACTAACTATTACTAGCACATTTCATACGTGCTATAAATTAAAGCCAGTTACTTTTCTGTTCGTTTGAGCTATAGCGTTTTTTTCAGTAGAGAGCTGATCCGTGACTCAAAACCAGTTCTTCAGAGCTTGTAAGTTGAAGTCAAAACCGAGGAGCAGAATGCTCATCTGTATTTCTGACATTCTGATCTGTCTCACTCTGAAATCATGAACTGAAACCAGTGTAAATGGATGGGCTCCATTTATTCTTCCATCGTCGTTTACTGAGTGGTGCAAATGCAGCCTTTCTGGCCGTGTGTGACTATATTTGGTGTGAATTAAATGACAACAGGGAGCCAACCCTTCAAAGTATTTTTACTGCTCATAAATAGCGTGAGGAGGGGAGAAATGGCAGTAAGAAAAGATCTCTTTTAAGAGATCTGAAATTTGTTCATCACAGAAGGAGGGGTTTTGTTTTATAGAAGCAGGAGGTAATCACAAACAGTAACATCAGAACATGCTCCGGCTAAAATAATTCATTATTAGAAGAAAGTTTTTGAGGTATTTAGAAGAAAGTACCAGAGTTGATCTTCATTCTTCTGTGCGATAGGTCACCACCACATGCTGATTGAGAAGAGTTATTGACATTTAAACTGGACAGTATCACTGCTAGTATTACCTCGTTACAGCATTTACACCCCTGTGAATAATAGCCTTGGTGTAGAGATTTGATCAACTTATCAACTCTTTTTTGGCATTGAAGTTTTTAGGATTCTTGCCATGTCCTCTTATTTAAAAAAAAAAAACAAAATCTGTGCAATTATTTCAAAATTCTCTTTCTATGGAAGGAGAAAAAATGTCCGTCAGATCCCCCCACTCATCGCACACAGAACTGGGAGTTTGGGAGGTGCAGCCACTTAACCATCATTGCTCACATTCCTAAAAACTGAAAGCTGTCTTCTAATTTCCATATTAAAATTGATCACAGTCAATTTGCACTCACCTATTTAGACTCTGTTATTTTCCTTTAGTACAAATAAATGCTTATTCCTCTTAGTGTTTTTCTATCGGGATATTAGTGAGTCGTTTTAACTCCCCTTTGCTGTTTTGCTGGATTAAAAAGCCGAGGCCAGAAAGATTCTTGTTTTAAGATGCGCTCTATTTTCCTTTGATCACTCTAGTAGTTCCTCCCTTCGTTAGATCCGACATAATTTTTTATTTATTGTAAAGATGTAGCAAAATTAAAAGTTGAGGTCTCCTCAGTCACTTAAATAGCTGCATTGCCATTTGGCAATTTCTGCTGGAAACATCTTGTGTGATAGATCCTTGGATTACGTTTGTCTTTTGCATGACCACATTACACAGTATCTTAAAATTAGTGTTATACAGGGTAGCTGAATCTTTCCCAGTCTGTGATGCGCAGTTAACATTTGTATTTTTCTGTGTCATTAGAAGAGAGAATAGAAAATAATTATTGTTATTAGCCTGTAATATGTAATTTCATCTTATACCTGTGCCCCATCCTCAATGCCATCCCTTTTTCCCTCCATGATATATACGTGTGTCTCGCTGTTATGATGCAGTTCAACATTGCGTTATGAAGAAATACAATTAGTATCCAACATTTTTGTGTGCCAAGGGTAGCTGTAAAATTGTTAAGTAAGATTGATCCTAAAAGAAAATTTGGAGAGCTCAGCTATTGATCTCGTTCCAGTGCAGCAGTTTGTTCAGGATGACCTGTCATCGTCTGTTCTCCGGTGAGGTCCTTTGGCCTTTGGTATTTCCTGTACTAATCCCCGTCTTTTCCAATTTATAGAACATGTTCTTGTTATATTAAACATTTTACTGAAATTAAATAGTTCACCGCATGACATTCCATTTGTTTAAAAAAGTTGCTGATCTCTCATACCGGACAGCGCGTTACAAGCTATCCCGGGTAATTCCATATAGACTAATGTTGAAGTTCTTTGTTTCATTTTCTGTTATTTTCCATGTCTTTAGTTACTCTTGCCTTCAAAACAGTGATCCAAGATTTTCTACACTGTAACCAAAGGAAAAATGAAATCTGACTTTGCCATGAATCCTCCTTGAGAGGGGTTTTTTCCCCGTGTCATTTTTCAATAAAATAGGTGAAACTCCACCCTCAGTTTTTCCCTTTATTGGACTGTAGAAGGGAGGTGAGAGTGTAGGACATGGTGGTGTGGGATCCCCTTTTTCTCTTGAGCAGTTCACCTCCTACAAAGGTTTTATCATCGGCAGGAGAAGGGAGTGTGTCTTGTAGTTGCAAATCCCATGCCTCGATCACAAGACCATCACTGACAGAGGAATGGCTGAGCTTTTTGAACGAGTTTATCCAGTTAATCTCTAGAACCATGTATAAAATTAATGGTACCATTAGCAACGTCTTTTACTTATGTACAGCATGTATTCCTTGTCTTCCAGATTATCCATGAAGTGAATAATCCTTGCAGAGGTACAAGTCATGGAGTTTCTTCTCCAACATGATTAAGTAGGACGTAGTAAAAGTGTTCCCTTCGATGAGAACAAATAGAGCTCTGCACTTTTTTTAGCCACGTCTCCTTCCTGAGACTGGTTGATCCATGTCACTTCTGGGTTATGTGACAAAGATAGCGAGGAGTTAATGGCTCTGTGTAACAAGGTGCTCTGTGCCAGGACTGTGCAGCTTTAATGGATTGGCTTAAACATTAGCAGTATAAAGTAATTTAAGATTAAATTTTACAGCTCGTATTTTTACAGCGAGCATTGCCCACTATTACAAGCTATCTCCGTCTCATATGTCACACCATTTAGGAGGAACTCTCATTTTCACTGAAATCCCCTCTTCTTGGCCCAAAGAGATGTCATATGTGAGAAGCTAAAAGCAAGGATAAATACATTTAGAAACTTGAACTAGAACTGTCTTCAGCTGAATATATTTTTAATCATCTTATTTGGCAACTGTTAAATTATCCAACTCATCCTGTTTCTAACATTCTGCTATTGCAACATGAAACAGTTCTTTCACAAACATCTCAAAGTTTCTTTATTCCTTTGGGATATCAGAAAAAAATATATCTTTAAACAGTATCGTAATGCCACAGTTTTCTAATCTTTGACTTTTACTTCCTTTTGAGGTAGTATGGTAGTAAGTAGCAAATGATAAAGTTGGTCAATGTGTACTCAACAAAAAGTATATACTCACCATAAATCAGCTTGCGCTGAGATTATTTTACTGCTCTTCTGATTTGTGTTCTCTGAAGCACCCAAGCCAAAATGTCGTGTCAATCAAACATGTAATTTTATATAATACCAGTTTTTTTGTATATTCGATTAGTTGAAAAAAAATGCAGAATATGTGTTTTAATGAACACTTCTACTGGGAAGATGGGCAGAGGAAACAGTCTTTCTTCACCAGCCATGTTTTTCAACTCCCACATTTCCTCTTCAGTTCCATAATTTCTGTTTATGGATCTAACTAAAAAAAAAAAAAGAAGAGTGAAGAACTGATCCAGGTTAAAAGTGGGTTCAAAAAAGGACTTTCTTCACTGTTGCTAGGACCTACAGATGGTTGTGTTAGTGTGGGAGCTGGGAAGACCAGTGAGGAGGTGAGGCAAGAAGGGCTGTTTAAGCCAGAACTGCTGCTGATTTATTCTCTTTTTTTTTTTTTTTAATTTTTTTATTCGGCACCCTGAAATAAATGCAAGATGTTGCCAGAACAGTAACAAAATAATGCATTTACTTCTAAAGGCTTTTTTTCCTGGAGAAGAAAAGCAGTGTGAGAACATAAGAAAAAGTGAGAAGTCAAAACTTGGGAGAAGATTTTAAAAGTGCAGGTTTACTTTTGCTTAGGAGAGAAGTTCTGGCACTGACGTTTGTCTCCAGAGTGTTCAGATTTTAACATACTTCTGCAGCCTTCAAACTGGTGTTCAGCCATTGGAAAATACGTTCTGCTTTGACTAAAAATTGGTCATGAATGTTGCTGTTGGGTTGGATTTACTATCCTTCTACACCTGTTTTTAGGCAGTAAAAACAAAAGCCAGCCTGACAGGCCCTTAGTGTATTTGAACAGAGGGATGAATAAAGAGAAATACCTTGAGGGGCAAATATTGAAAAACAAATGCCTGCTTGGAAGAGAAAAATCTAACAGAAAACTGGTTTACAAAGTGGTGATATAATCTGTTAATAGCTGTGCAAAGTTTAAAGTGATACAAGGTCAATATGCTATGAAGGTAAATTAGTACAAGGTACACGAAGCAATTATACAAATAATCATGCTATGGAAACCACCGACATTTCAAACAGTGAGAGGAAAGCATTTACACACTGCGACTTTTCAGTGTCACTTTGTGAGGACTACTCTGAAACTTTTCTTCTAAATAATCACTTTAGGTTGTCTTTTTGTATGTGGCAGGTTTTTAATTCACATTTTTCCTCCCATTGAAATGCTATCCCAGAGCATCTGGACCGTCACCCATCAGGGTGGCTTTCATACTCTTACCTCTTGCTCACATAAAATCTCACTGTCATTCTAGTGGTTTTATGTCCTCTCAGAAAGTATTCCTTCCCTCTGATACTTGACAAAGGTATTGCCTAACCATATGCTCCTAAAATTATGCTTTCAGCCCCCTCCTTTTCCTTAAAGAAGTATAAAGGAAATGGGCTCTTACGGGCTTCACTGTAAATACGGGTCTTAAAATGCTCTAGAAGCAATAAAAAAAGGCAACGGAATTTTTTGTGGGTTGAGACTAAGCTGAGTAAACTGTTCTTTTTTCAGATGCTACCAAATGCTTTTTTTTTTAAATAGACTGCTGCAGGCTTTATTTTTTTTTGTATGCTTTTACTAGGTCATGGAGCCCTAGTAAAGTTGTTTCCTTTAAAGCATAAATGGAAAATATCTGCTATTTATTTATTTTGATGTATTTGTTACAATTACGTTTGCAAATCATTTTATCTCAGATTTTTTTTTTCTTCTGGAAGAAGCAAAAGACAAAACAGTTTTTGAGTCACTGAGGCATTTTCTCTGGAGAAACAGAATACGTTTCTTCCAGATTACTCAGAAGGTGGCTATGACAGAATATCAGCACTTGCTTTTGTTGAATCTTTAAGGAAGGTGGAGCAATGGGGAGACAAACCAAGCTTACACTCCTTTTACAACAGTGAACTTGGAGGGGCAATTTGCAGCCGTGCAAACTGTGCACGCTACATCAGAGAATAATGCGTCTTTTGCACTCACTGTAGATAAGAAGCTGGCTATAAGGTTTTTAAATTAACTGTCAAGTTAATTTTAATTATTTCTTGTCATGGTGTTTAGAGGAGAGCGAAACTAGAGCAAATTGTGTCTTTAAGAACCTCTGGCCTGAGCCAGTTGAAGCTACTGTGGTCTGCAAAGCTTGTGACGTGAGATAATGAAGCAGATTCCTGCCAGGCATTTTGGCTCTGAAAGGTCCCTAAACAATGAACACACAGAGAAACAGCATGAAGGTAACTTCCCTTTGAGGAAACATCGATGTTTCATTCAAACATCAGTGAATCCATTTGGAACTGACTAGTGGATTGCTTTGAGGGTGAATTTAGCTACTATTCTTGATCCAGCATGGGTACGGTAGGTTATCAGTCCCCCTTAAGAAGCAAGGAATTTTAAATGACATTGTATGAAATCCAGGCTCAAGTCTTCTTCTAAGGCGCTTGTATATTCCTGAGTTTTGCTTTATGATTGCTGTATGCTCATGTGCATAAAAAGAGTCTAGAGAAAGACTTCAGGAAGATTTTTCAAAACAGCCAAAAGATTTCCTGTCCTCTGACTGCCTCTAGCAAAACTAAATGGTGCTCTCCCAGTTCGCAGCTGGTTGTTCTGGGAATTGCATCAGTTCCATGCTGTGATAATGGAGGATCTGCGTTTCTGCAAGTCCTAGGATGGATGGTGATTTCTTACTATATCCTCAGGGGTAAAAAAAACACCAACAAATAATAACTTTGAACACACACACACCCCTCCCCACTCCCCACCCCCCACCTAACTGGTAGAAGAGCTCTTAGCAAGGACACCACGCGAGAGCAAGGAGTGTTTGAGGAATATTTCTCTCTTAACTTGCAATAGGTATCAGACTGATCATTGTCTGTGTTTATCTGGAGAGGACGTGTAGATGACGTGTGTCAGTAAAACACACATAAACAGTAATCATTATTATAACATATTTAAGCCATAAACGCAGGGCTTCAGGGGCGAGTGCAGCTTAGTGGCTGCCAAAGCTACTCTTCAGAAGGAAGATCAGTGAATCGCCTAAAGAGCAGCCATACTTACAAAGATCACTTCAAGTCTCATCACAATTTTGTCTTCAGCTCACATTACAGACACATTACCTTTCTAGCTGCGTTATGTTACTCTCTGTTTTTAATGAATGAAACACACTGGTAATGCTGCTTGTCCTCATTGCTTCCACCTCCTGCTGCTTACACCACAGTTGCCTGTTGCATCTAACCTAGTAATCAAACAACATAAACAAGTATAAATCTGTATTTATATCAATCACATCAGTGTAGGTACATAACAGTGGATATATTCACTGTGTGAGGAGTTTCATTCTACTTGTTTTCCTGTTACTTGAGAGAACCAGAGGGCGTGAAAGAGATACAGTATATTTCAAGGTAGGAAGGTTTACATACATCTCAAAATTTTAAATGCAGTATTCAAATTAAATTATTTCCCTTAAAAGATGTTTTACTGTTACTAATACTAACAGTATCTCATTGCCTTCATATCCACTCTGCAGCCTATGAAATCATAACATGGTAAAAAAACTGCTACCAAGGGTTTTTGAAAAACGTGGTCTTAATACCCATAAAAGGTTGTCCAGAGAACTGATAATCGTGTTTGGATTTAAACACGGCAACTCCAGTAACTGAGTGCTGATAAAGCTTTTTGGAATCTCCATTATCAGAACATCTGGAGTGATCCTTGAAATACAGCGGCCAATCAAGCTGTGGCTGTAGACTACTAAGCGTAGAAAAATGAAGCTATAAACAGAGCCATTTCTGATTTTCACGGTCTTCCTAATATGGATAATTGCAGAGAGTATTACTTCAAGCTGCCAAGATAATATAACCACACAGAGCTGCAATTTCAAAGAATACGTTTGGAGGGCCCAGTGTGGTGCACATTCCTTCTTGCATGGTTTCTGTTCTCTCTTTCACTATGTGTAAATATCTTCTAACGGCTCTTCTTTCCTTCTGCCCTTCAAACAGCAGCCTTTGTAATATGAAAGATAGTACTAAGCGCAAGCCTTTTCCGCTGGAGTTAAAATAATCCTCCTCAAACTAGAACATCTGCAGACCTAACCCCGTGATTGAAATTCATCTTAGATATTCTATGAATTTTGATTCCTCACATTCTCAAAGAGCGTGCTTTCTTTTGTTTTGTTTTACTGCCGATAGCCCAGACACTCGAGCTTGTATATGCAAAGGGCAGCTGAGATAGGGAGGAGAAGCAGCCTTATTCTTCTTGCCTTCCCGGGACAGTGAATGCTCACAGCTGCATTTGTTGCACTTTCTTCCCTGTACAGGCCACTTCAGCTGGATAACCCCAGGAATGAGGTGCGTGGGAAGAAGAAATCCGGAACACCACGAGCACTTTTCCACGAAGCAGCCTCTCACCAGTGTTGGCTGTAAGGTCTGTGATGCACGATTTTCCAGTTCTACACCCGTAAACTGCTGCTGCCCTTAGCGGAGGCAGTTTTGACTTACACCACCTATAGTCATAGTGAATTTAAAGTGCATTTAATCTGGTTTGTTCATTCTTAGTTGCTTAGATATAAGTGAGTCTTTGCAGGTTAAAAGAGACTTCTTAAAGTCTGCTACTTTTAGGAGGGTACACGGAATCAGGATGAGTATGGTGTGTCATTCACTTGCATTCTGCTTTGTTTTGAATCTTTTCTGCCCTCCCTTGAGGGTCTGCATTGCATTCAGTATGTAGTTTATGCTGTGCTGTACCGCTTTTACACCTCCTGATTGTCTCTCACCTGCATTCCAGAGATCTGCATCCACCACATCCCTCAAGGAGCCCTATTACGCTCCCTGTGAAAACATTTGAACTTCAGTTTTATCATCTGAAAGAAGTTGTTTCACTGGTTCTATCAAATATAATCTTGAATGAAGCCAACATAGCTACTATTGGAGTAACTCTTAAAGGTTAAACCACACATTTAACAAGTCCTATGTTGTATGTATGCCCATGTAATAATTTAGGCAGGCCTAGAGAAAATGGCATTTTTGGAACTCACATAGATTAAGAGTAGCATCATTAGGAGCTGACCCTCCCCTCTCATACCTAAGGACAACAAAGGATTTGTGCATGTTTATGGCATCAGATGGATAGTGCATCATATTAACACAGGCCAATAAATCATGTTTGTCTCCAGCTGTCTCCAGGTGCATCAGCACCTGAACAGGATCTCTATATAATCTTTAACCCCTCCCCACACACCCTGCCTTGGCTGACGCCTCACTGGCAATTTTAACTGAACCAGACAACCGCAGCATGGGGGGAGACCTTTGTCGTTGCTCTTTTGCTGTGGAATTACTACTGGCAACAGGCAAGGACAAGCCGCTACTCTCTGGCCCCACTCTTGAACCTTGTCTTTTCTCAGGAGCTGCAGGCTCCCTCCGGGGAGGTGTCTGGGGGGGCTGAATGCTGCTGCCGACATGACTAATCGTCCCTTCTAACAGGGAGGGACAGATCAGCATGGGCAGGGTTTTGTCTGGGCATGGCTCCAGCATCTGCCATCATGCACTTAGGCAAAGATCTTTTGCTGGAGATCTTTTCTTGGGTTTATTATTTCTGCTGAATTCCAGCCAGTGATGGAAATTCCTGCTAGGAGGTGGGAGGAAAATAAGTGGAAAGACATTGAAAACAGAAAGGATAAAGGACAGAATAAATTGAGTGACAACTAGCATATTTAGAACCAAAAATGAGAAAGTAATCATCCACTCCTGGAACTTAACAGGATTTATTTTAAACTCCGACTGCCTGTGCATAGAAGGCAGGCAGAAAGCACAATAGCATTCTCCTAAGTACCAATTAGTGAGCACTGGAAAGTGCAGGCCCAGCGAGGTGAAAAATTATGTATAATTTTTAGGTGTGTGACACAGGTGTTTCTCTTCTGGAAACAAAGCTGTTCTGCAGAGAACAAGGAAAGATCTTCAGGATTTAACAGGAAGCTGGAGGCCTCTGATAATGCCAGCAGACTTGTTTGCATTAAGAGACACTGTTCCTCAGTAACGTTTTATTCCAAATTTTCTGGCAGGAGGAAAAGCACGTATTAATCAGCTGATTTCAATACTTAATACTTTTTTCTGAAGCACGTCCCTCACAAAATGAAAATACCCCAACATTTAGAAAGGCTGGCTCTCCACGCTAGAAAGAGTTCCCAAATCTTGTGATATCCTTCCTGGAGATCACTTATCAGGAGAGATACATGCCATGAGATCCGAGAAAGTTGTAGCCTGTGCTTTTCCACATTTATGCTTTCAAGTGGAGGCTAGTTGTATTTTTACCTTGTTTGTAAAAATGCAAAAGAGTATTTTCACTCAGAAGTATAGTTATGTATCAGGGGTCTTCCTCTTCTGTGGACTTCTTTTTGTTGTTCTTTTGGCTAAGAACAGCAGAGCTGCAAGTCTTGCTTGTCTGAAGTGTATGGATAACCCCCCTGTCATACTCTGTACTTAAGAAATTGAACTTGTGTGGTAGAGATTAAAAATGTAAGGAAGAAAAAGCTGCTAGTTTATCAATTAAACTCTTTCTCTCCGTGGGTATTTAATTGCTTGTGTGGAAACTGCCCATCCGCAGCCCCGTACTCTGCTGGAAGCTGCTGTTCCTCTCTCCAAGCTGGCTCGGCTCAGCGGGTGCTCACACATCCTTCCAGCGTCCTGACAACTGGCTTAACACTTACACGGGATGAACTGTCTTTCCTGTACACTTCCTCAATTCAAATTATAACGTGTAGTAAATTAGGTGTCAGCGTGTTTGTCGGGACATTTTTAAAGAGGGTAAAATGGTGATTAGGCCAGCCAAAGAGGAGCACGAAGCTCAGTAGCCAAATTCCCCAGCAAAGAGCAGCAGGAACCGCATCGCTGTCTGCGGTGTCTGCCCAGAATCATAAACAGAAGATTTAGGAAATGCAGGTACAAAACCAGGTGCTTTAAAATGTACTGCCTTACACGGATATAACGCTGTTTCATCAGACAGGTATATAGTACTTTTTTTCCTGTTAAACTCTTTTAAAAGCAGCAAGAATTATTACAGGGCATAAATAAAACACATGCTCACATCTGAGTATCTTAAAATATATGTCTGTGTGATTCTTGTCTCGAATCACCTGGGCACATTGAGCAATGGTGTGCTGGTGAAGACAAAACTCTACCCTAAACCCCTGTTTGATGATTGACTAGCAGAAGAAATTCACAGAAATGTTATGGATAAATAGCGTGCTATATTTGTGTAATTTAAAATGCTGCTCAAAGACAAGAATGGTGATCAGACAATAAAGGGTTTATAGAAAGGGAAATAGATTCAAAGTGAGAAAAAGATGAATATTAGGAGATTAGTATTAGTGTTGCTAGGATGAAGTGCATTCAATTCTCTTTTTAATCTTTGTCATCCAGTGGAAACATCCTTTTTAATAAAACGAATAGTAGTTTGAAGGAACTCCAAGTTGAGGGTCTTTTGATTCTTCAGCTTTAAAACAGACAAGGGAGAAGGCTGTCTGCAATTTAGTACTTCCATGGTAGTAGAGGGAGAGGGTCAGTTTCCTAGAGTATTATTTTCTTTTTTCAAGACTAGCTTCATTTAAATATATTAAATACTTCACAATTCTTGTTATAGAAACAAAAAATCAAAGTGAAATCACATTCTTCTTTTGAGAGAATAGGTTAGAAAAGCAAAAATTACAGTTAGTGGTTGCCCTCATTTTAGGCTTGAAGCAGACTGTGATAGAAACTACATTGTGAAATAAATTATTCCTTTTTAATTACTTGCAATAGAAGTTATACCGTTACCTATAAAATCAAAGTAACTGATAGATAAGAGGAATGTTGACTTATTTAATGGCTAAACTGATTTATACCTTCAGTTCATGAAACATGGAAGAGGATTTGATCATCTGTTATTACAGTGTAGGAGTCTGAGAAGCCCCGACATGCTGACAGATTGCATTCAGCAACATGCTGCTTCTCCAGGGAAAACACTGGTTCTTATTTTGAAAGATTCAGGCACTGCTCAAATATGAGTGTCTATAAAATGCTCATTAGGGACAATAAAAATCATTCTCAATGACTGCAGTGTTATTAGGTGCCATCAGAACTTTGATTAATTTTCATTCTTGTTTGGGAGTTTGCCTCGTGAAGAGATCCTGTAGTCAGGGCTCACTTGTCTTTTGGGTTTATGCTCTCATTTTGAGCAAAAGAGAGGATTTTTACACAGGGCTATCTGCAACTTGCATTTGTTCATGCTCCTATTCTGCACCAAAGCACTAAGACCACAAAAACAAACATACCATGCTAGGCAGGACCAGGGAGCCACATGACCCTGTGCCTAGGCTCTAACGGTATCCAGGAGCTGAGTTATAAAAGGGGGTGAAAACAGGAATAATGCAGAGGCATAATTCTTTGGTATGGTTTTCAGCCCCCAGCAAGCCCCTTTATAATAAAGTGCTGAACGGTTATAGAGATACCGTTATTTGATGCAGAAAGAGGTCAGGAAGAAATGGCATCTGTCAGGGTATGCTTTTTCCCCATCAGATGAGTGTTGCTCATTAGCGAGACGCCTATGCATATTACTGTAAAAAAGCATGTAACAGTCTGTAGAAAATGGGAGAGGAAGAATCCCTAAAAGTATGTTGCTATATGGGGAACCTGTTAGCTTTTTGAACAATCGCCTAAAATAAAAGGGAGTAAGAAGAAATACTATCTTAATTCTTAATTATACACTGCCTTACAGGGCAGATTTTCTGCAGACTCACTGTAACTTGTACTTCATTCATCTGTACTCACAATCACATTCATTTAAGGCCATATTACATGGCTTTTATCTGTGTCAAGTATTCAACCTATACGTCTACTGAATGAAGTGAGAACAATTAACATTTTCAATGTAACACTAAAAAAATTAGCTCAAAGGTTTGAGTTTGGTTTGTTTTTTTTTTTTTTTAAAGTAATGTTTTAAGAATAAAAGTAGGAGTACATAGAAAATGTGAAGAAAACAGATGCTACTTCGCCCACTCCCTCTCATTCCTGTTTCTCCAATCCCTGTCTTACTGGGCTTATTTAGATCTACTGTTAATAAATAAATGCAGACTTGTAGAAATACTAATACAGCAACAAAATTTAATGATTCATCTCTACAAGGAGTAGTTAAATAAGACAATGTAGTCAAGCTTAGCATCAACTAATACAATATAAACAGTGCTTATTTAATTAGATTAAAATATTGGTTAAGATCTTTGTGAATTATTTAATGTATTGATTTATCTATAAGTAATGAAGAATATTTATGTCTTGGCAGAATGTATATTTAATTTCAGTCTCTTTGGCATATAAAATAGTTACAATATCCAGAGAAGAGACAATATGTTCTAAAATTGGTAAGGATTAAAGACCAGAGTTAATAACGGCTTTGGCTACTTAAATTTAGATGGTTGTAGATGGAATTTAAGCACATGCACACAAAATTATGAGGAAGGGAAGGAAGAAGGGAGAAAGGGAGTCCTTCATTAGAAAGGAAGGTTTGTCGAGGACTTAGCCAGAGAACTACCATATATTAGACATATATCTCATCTGAACCTAGTGATACTGGTCTTTTAAGTATATGAGAGTTTCTTATTAAGTAAATGGACATGTTAATAGCGGTCAGACTTGCAATTTGAGCTGTATCTTTAGGCAATTTTTACTAAAAGGTTAAAATAACATTTTAACAGCAGTTTCTAGACACATAGAGATCTCTTCTGGAAATTTTTTGGAAGTGAGAATCTGCATAAATTTTATCAAGTTTGTTATCAAATACTTGGTATTTCCTTGCTCATTCTACTTAAAAAGTAGAATCTAGCTATACGATGAGGTTTTGATTACAGGAAATCAAGAGTGGCTACAGTAGAACAAGTTGGCCGTAGTCTTTCTATTTGACCTCTCTCATATATTTTGTTTTATATATACATATATGCAAATAGATATGCAGATATAAAATGCATAACATATATTTATTTTGTATATTTAAAAAATCATGATCTAAATCTTGAAAGCTTGTTTTGCAATAGGCTTATATTTAAAATGGGACATTGTGCCCAAGGAAATGAGATACAGAAAACAAATGTCATCAAGGCCCTTCTGAGAGTTTATATCTAGTATGACTTATAGGGTGTGAGGTTTTAAGCCATTTCATTTCCTTTCCTAAGGTTAGAAGTGACATTGTTGGATTTAGCCTGTCTCAGGAGTGAAAAAAACGTATAATAAGCCTTCTTGCCATTACTAGTGACTGACGGTTGACTGAACAAGACAATTCAGTCAGCCCCTTTATGAAGTTATGATCGTGGGTTATAGAAGTTTGAAGTTTCTTCACTAAAAGACCAATAAACAAACCTGCCTATTTCAGATGATCCCCTTTTTGAGGCTATATTTCCAGCCTGTTTTTCTGAAAAGACCATATTTGGCAAGTTCTTATATATTTTTTCAGATTCAGATTAGTGAGTGCCAAAAATTTCGGGAGTTCTCTATCAGTTCCTGCTGCCTATGGTATAATGACCTTTCTATTACCAGGAACCAGTGGGAGATGTCTAATGGTTTTTTGGGGAAAAAAAAAAAAATCTATCCAAATGTCAGATTCAGAGACCTTATTCAGACAAACTAGTTGTTTCTAAATTTCATAACAGTTAGGATCATAAGGAAGCATTAGTTCTCTTACGCCATCTTTCTGCAAGGCTCATACCCTGTCAAGGTTTTTCTTGGGCTTTGATAAGAAGGGTTTTATATCCTGAAGATCATGACAGAAAATAAAGTTGGCCGAGAAGTTCATTCAGTAGTGATGTCGCTAAAGACAACCTCAGATATTTGTAGCTATGTTGGTAATTATATCAGTTGATCCTTTTAATCTATTCTATGAATTTCCAGTTAAATCCTTGATTATTATTAATTACATATGGGGCTAACCTTTCCTGTAAACCACTTTGTAAACACTAAATCAAATGCCTTGGAAAAATCCCAGTGCACTATAGCAGTTCACTGCTCAGATCCATAATCCCATCAAAGACAAAAGAATGACACTATCTACCTTCTTTGAACCGAAGTTGATGGGCAGTAATTACACTTGTAATCTCTAATCCGTAATGATTTTTACCTGTGAACAAAGATTAGACTGACCAGTCTGTCGTTCCTAGTCATTCTTTCAGTTCTTTTAAAATATACAAAGGTTGGTAACTCTCTAAATCTTTGGAACGTCCCCAGTTTTCTGAGGACTGTTAGATATTAACGTGAAGGAATCAAATAGATCTTTTGCCATTTTCTTCATTACATTTGTCTGTTACTTTCTCTGGCACTGTTGGTTCAAAAATATTTCCTTTTTTATGACAGTGACTCTTACCCACTCTTATAGCAGATGGCAACATTTTTATTATGCTCAATATATGCCATTCATGCAACATCATTCACTTACCATATCTGTGGATCCTATTTTTCCAGCATTAGAGCTTTAGAAGTAGTTCTGGCTTCTTAATCACATAACAGATAATATTTGTGCATGAAGGATTTTTTCTTAAAACAGTATTTACTGTGTGACTTATTTATTTTTTGTTTCTCTGTAGTCCTGAAACTGTTCTTTCTGCATTAGTCCAGGAATACTGAAAAATAGCTATGTTAGAGTAGTTCACAGGATAAGAAGTGTTCTACCAAATGTTGTATGCACTTCTTAACCTATTGATAAAGAATGTCATCATTTCCTAATTAGTCACAGCCTTCCTCCTGATCAATGACACTGGTTGTGGTCTTTTAATAGAAACTAGTTGAAAACATGATCTTCTGGTGTTTCTGTAGTTACAGGGGGACAGTCATTAGGCTCATCTTATTTAAATGCTTGCAATAATACAAAAATCTAAGCTCCCTTCTACCCTGAACATCTAAAGAGGGATGGCAATAAGCCAAGGAAGAAACTACAGAGGAGAAATAGATTTCTTTTAGCCAAGAGTAATGGTAATTCACCTTCCTTTTGTCCGGTGCACCTCAGAATAATGGGCTAGGTCTCGTAGGAATGATTTCTAGAAGAGGTTCAGGTTCTTGGGAAATCTGCCAGTGATTTTGGTGCTTGAACAGAAGATGGATTTTTGTCTATTTGTTGTTTTGAAAATCTATTTCAGAGTCTTTACAAAGGCTGATTCCTGTTTCTAATTTAGGTTTAAATATGAAACATTGTTCAAAAGCATCCCAGGAGCTTGTTGAGTACAAAATGACCAGGAAGGGAGATAAACCTTGCTTTCTGCTGCATTTTGAACAGCCATGGTCAAGAGCGCTTAGCAGGTAGCTCATCTTCAAAGAGAAGCACAGGTTTCATTTCCAGCGTAGCTGTTGTGTTCACAAGGTAGCTTGGCTGCCTTGAAGGTTGTCTTTCACCTAACACACTAAATTGGATATTTTAAAGTGAAACTGAAACCTTCCTTGTACTTGGCTTTTTTGAAATTCTGCTGAGCAAGATGGTAGGGTGAGAAAGCTGTCAGAGGACAGGTAGGAAAATACTGTAGACTGTTTAGGGCTGATTTTGATGAATATAGTTAGACAGTCATAAAACAAAAAGTAACAGCAGCAAACCACTGACAACAATCATTAACATGCTCATTTAAGTTTCACTGTAACTTATTTAGGGAACCAGAGCAATAAAAGCCACAGTATAATGTATGGCTTTGCAGTAACAAACTACTTTGGAATCGTTTTATGCTCTTGTAAAAGTAAATGTCTGTAAATGACAAGCTAGGATGACAGACAGAAGTAGTGAGCATTAGCATGATAACTGACTGTACACATCTTGTTGCTTATAAATTGATGGTGTTAAATTAATCTCAGTTCATAATGGGGGACAAGAACATAAGTAGGCATAATAAAATTCCTAAATGCAAAAATCAGACTTGAAAGTACCCTAATGAATATGAAGCCATCTATCTATTTCGTGTGAGTCTGCATATTTCTGGTCATTCACGTGTGGCAAAGAAGGTTCAGTTTTTGCCAAACACATACTAAACTTTATTAAAACCACTTTGAAGCAATTTACTCTGTATGAGTGCTAATATTTCACATTTTCCGGAAGGCCCAAAGGCACATATGCCAAGAGCCCAACAGTATTTTATACTATTTTCATCCAAACTGAAAAACGTGGCAGTTGTATTACAGTTACATACAGACATCCACACCCACTTACACATCCATAAGAAAAGCTACTTAAGTTTTTTCATACAGTCATGTCAGATGCAGTTTGGCATTAAGTGAAAGAGTATGTCAGTCTCATTTTTAGTGATGTAATATTACTTCCTCCGGTTTGTTTACAGACATTCATTTTAATTTGTCTCTCTGAGTTATGCCAAGCATAATCTTTTTCACCATCCATATATAGTCTTTCATATATACTCATGATATTATTTCTGTCACCATAAATAGCAGTTGTGATCATACTTACTAACCTACAGTGTAATTGGCTTTGACCATGATTGTTTTCATAATTAGTCTCAGTGTTTATGTTATAAGTATTATGTCAATTTTAAGTAAAGTTTATCATACGCATTTGGTCACTAAAGCAATCGACTTCTTTGTGGGTAGGCAGCTTTGTTACGTCTCTAATAGTGCTTGTATTATTACAATAATAATACAACCTCCCCTGAAGGGAGGTTGTAGTGAAGTGGGAGTTGGCCTCTTCTCCCAGGCAACTAGCGATAGGACAAGAGGACACAGCCTCAAGCTTCGCCAGGGGACGTTCAGGTTGGACATTAGGAAGAATTTCTTTTCAGAAAGGGTTATTAGACATTGGAATGGGCTGCCCAGGGAGGTGGTGGAGTCACCATCTCTGGATGTGTTTAAGAAAAGACTGGACATGGCACTTAGTGCCGTGGTCTAGTTGACAGGGTGGTGTTAGGGCAATGGTTGGACTCAATGATCCCAGAGGTCTCTTCCAACCTGATTGATTCTGTGATTCTGTGTATGGTAAGCCTCAAAATAACTGACATCCCAAGAAACATACGTTTGTCCCTAGATACAGAGTGGATGGGTTCACCAATTGCCTGTCTCACACCCTTTCTATTTCATACTGAGCAACAAGGGGGAAAAAAATCAATAAAACCCTAGAGATTTTGCACACTTGATGAAATACAGTGGCAAATAGGAGGCAAAAAAGGGAGAGCCTTACTGTGTATCAAAATTTAAGGTTCGAATGCATCCTAAATAATGTTCAGCGCTAGTTACCCTGAAACTTTCCAAAGAATTATTAGGTGCTTTTCTGTAATTTTTTTTCCTTCGAGGTTTATTAAGGGAGCAACCCGAACACTATGTGAACACTACAAAGATACAGCTGCCTCTGCTCTGCTTTTCCAGCCCCCAAAGCTGGAAGATTTAGGGAAATCTCCCAGAGTAACTGCAGTTCCTTTCAGTTCTTTATTTAAGGTGTTGCATTATTCAGAGGGAATTTGGGTTTTCCACAGCTGTGGAGATCCAATAAGCATTTTTTACTTTTTAAGAAGATGTCTTCACAATCAGAACCACTTGCTCTTCTGTCTGTGTAACCGCTTCTCTTTGCAGCTGTTCTGGTGTGTTTTAGAGGATTCAGCAGGATGAAAAAATGCTCCTTTTATTTGTTTCTGGCACTGAGCTCTCTCCTTGCCTACTGTTCAGAGCTGAATTTCAAATTTGAGGATTTCAACGGAACAGTATAAAACAAGAGGGAGGTCTGATATGTGAGGAGACATCGTCAGCAGGGAAAATAGCTCTGAAATCATACAAATACTGCCAAAGATAGCACACTGGGCTCCGTTCTTCAGGTTCGGTATCAGTTTCAGTGTTGAATCAATAAATAATATGCTTGTTCTGGTTATCTTGCATGTAGAAAGGTGACTGGACATGTAAAATAACCGCAACTGGCACATTAATGATTGATTACAGCGCAGCCTTAAACTAAATGCAAAATCAAACATTTATTCTGATCAGTAAATGATGTGACAGTTGTGGCTATTCCCTACATCGAGTTGTATTTCTGTATGTCTGTGTCCAGATTAGGTTTCCTGAGTGCAGAGCTGTGGTGGGACATGCTGGTACCTACAACAGGAGGACAATTTGCCTGGCTTGCTGCCCCTCCTTGCCTTCACCAGTGCTTCACCCTGAGCCCCTCCCAGGGAAGTTTCCCACTGCTGGGCTTGAAGGGAGCCCAGGGGAGCAGGCAAGCCTGGGGTGCCCAGAGTTACACCTCCATAAGGGGAGAGCATCCTTCCCGTGGCATGGACAGGGGTTTTTGAGGTGTCACCTCGTTGCCTTCTGCCTTCGGGGAAGCTAACTTTCTCTTGATAGTGTATGTGGCGGATGGGGGAAAGAGCTGGTTTTAAGTCGTTATTGCTGCCATCACCTTCCCCATCTAATTCCCTCCCTCAGAAGAAAAGTTATCATTTTTGTCTCATGTTTCTTATGGCCCTCCATGAGTGTTTCACTCATCGTACCTTTCCATTTCATCAGGGCAGTGTTAAGAGGCATTACTCTTAGGTTGAGATAATCGAAGGAGAAGAGAGAGAAGGAAATTACACTTGTTTTCCTCAAGAAACCAAATAAAATGAGGGAACCTGCTTCACTTGTTCAGTGCCACAATCAAGCACACTGCCCATGAATTTGCAGTTGAAAATTGTGTTCGCACTGTCTGCTTGAGGTATGAAATCCAAGGGAAGAAAGCTTTGCAGAAGTGGGCTTTGCATCAGGTTTTAAAACAAAGTAAAACTCGTTTTTGGGAAGTGTATCTTTTGTACAGTGCGTGGCATACTCGCCTTGCTTCAATTGGGAAAAAATAAAGTTTTCTGATGAATAGTCAGCTGGTTTTGAATTCTATTATTAAGATAATTTATAGGACTGTAAGTGTTTTGCACCTGCCTCCAGGAATGAAATACATATGATTTATGCATCTGGAGGGAGGGGGGGGGTGGAAAAAAAAGGAAAGAGAAGGCAACTGTCTGATCCTTCCCCACCATGACAGCATATCATTCTGAGAAGAGAAGTAACTGTTTGAGGTTAATTTAGATCACATCAATCTGTATTACTTGACCTTTTCAGAATAAACAGAACCAAAAAGTGACTACACAAAAAAGTCAATCTTAAAGCCAATTACACTAATAGCATCTGATGTGTAAATGGGTATTTATTATTAAAAAAAAAATCATTGCAGTACAGCTGAGGGGCATTTAAAGACAGGAGATGTCTAATTGTAGCATACCCAGTAATGAAATCACAGTCAGCCTAGTAGCTGATTAAGGTTAATTTGAATCACATCAATGTGGATTAACTTGGCCTTTGCAGAATGAGCACCACCTTTGTGCCAACATGATCAATTAGTCCCCTTAACTTCATACATCTGCTTGGAAAGGTTAGATTTATTAGTTATCAGGATAACCACTTGGAGATTAAAATCTCAGGTTTGTGCGCTTTTTTTTAGCATACCCTAAGGAAGGAAAAAAAAAAAAGAAAATATGAAACTTTTCAAATCTTGGTGCAGTTTGATGTTTTATCTAATAAGCTTGAAAAGTCACGTTTATCCTAATAGTAGACAGAAGGCTGGAGACTGGACGTATAATGGAATTGTGTAACTATGTCTAGAAAGCACTGACCGTGCTTACGCTCCTGTACCGCTGTTGCAGCTACCTGGTCAAAAGCATTGCTGCTGCAAATTCTTTATACAAAGAGAAATCTCTCCAGAAACAAGCATGCCAAGTCAAATCTGTGTTTTGCCTTTACCCTTCTCCATCTTCCCCCCCATCCAATACTTCGGGGTGTTAAAAAGAGAGGAGGCACACAAAAAAGAGAGGAGTGTTCACAAAGGAATTCTGGCAAAGAACCCAGGAAGACCCCAGTGCCAGCCCCAAGGTCGGTCTGCCATCAGCTATGACTGTTATTGTGGTGATGGTTCCCACAAAGAACCTGGAAGGCCACATTGTTTCAGATCTCCCTCCGTTGATTCCCCATCCACTGAACAGACCCTTGTGTCTTACTACGTTTTGAAAAATTCTCCGGGAAAGGACACTGAATATTGGCATGGGTGACTTTTCCAGCTCAGAATGTGGGACTAAGGCGTTATTTTCTCCACCTTCTATATATTGATACCCCTTTTTGACCTGCTAATAATAAATATTCAAAGGACCCTGAGATCACATTTACACAGGCTCACTGACAGACACTCCTTACCCCATGTATCGTAATTAAAGAGTATATACGTTTGACTGACTCCAAGAAGAGTCAGTAGTAGCAGTGATGACAATTTCCGCAAATATACTTGAGACCTGACAGCAAATGGTGGCTTGAAGTTCCTGCGAGAATATTGTGTTTCTAGTCGGCGAAAGACAGCTAGCATAGGTGCAGTACTGCCTAAATGCAGCTGTACCTCTTTTGAAGCCCAAGTACCCTCTGTACAATACCACACTGTAACACCGAGCATCAGCTCCCACATAGGCGAAAGGACGACGGTGCAAGACCTGCATGGCTCTGCAGGTGGACAGAGAAGCTGCCATGGTCTACGCGTGCAGGTCAGTGCAAATTCTTTTCCATAAAAAAACCAAGCTTGTTGTGACAAAAGGAACAGAGAAAGTAAATATTTTGTGGACCCTGTAAAATAATACCTGACGGAAAACTTTGTAAAACTTCTCTTTGATGAGCAAACCTGCTGAGTGGAGGTAGTGGGGGCTGGGATACAAATGTGGAAAATCACATACTGCAGCTTAAAGCTCAGAGAAGCGTGATAGGCAGAAGAAAGTGATAGGTGCAGCTGCCTAATTTAGTTGCGGGTCAGCTCACACAGGGGAATATCCCTTTGAAAGGAAGACCTGTGTCATCTGTTGTGTATTCCTTGCGCAGTAGAAGGCGTGGGATGGTAAACTTGGCAGGAGGTGGCACTTCTCGTCCTATTCATAGTCATGTGAACCGTCGTCTCTTGCATTCTCCCACCCGTTTTCAATCACGGAATAATTCTCTTGTAATTAAAACCATCGCTTATGTGGAAATAGAGAGGAAATGGTTGATTTTATTTGTTTTGATTTGTTGTGAATGGTGTTTCATGTATTTTTAAATTCTGTTTATTATTGCAGTTGTATCTAGAAGACCAATGTGAAGCTGGAATCCCGATCTGCTGGATAGATGTGCCTATTTAGTCCGAGGAGATTGTTCGCTACTCTGTGGATGTTTGCTCTTCCCCCTGACTCCCTTCCCAGCCATCTCTTCTGCTTCCCTTGACTGGAAATCAGGCAAAGAGCACATGCCATTTGTGCCACCAGCTCTCCTACCAGCTGCAAGTGCTTTGCTGACTGCCAGTTGCTTGTGAAATAGGGTGTGGGGACTATCAGCAATGAAGCATCAGCGGTGGCAGCATTTTCCGTGCATGGACAGTCACTACGGCCTTTGCAGAATACTCTGAAATACTGTTATCCAGCCAGAGCTGTCGATCCATGCTGTATCTAGAGCAATCTGAACTGGAGAGGTGACTTGTTAACTTAGCAGTATTTCTGGAAAAGAAGGCATACTGCTTTGCATCAGAGAGTGGTATACTTCTTGAGAATGGGTACAATGGAAGTCACACGTAAAAATACATGGAGCTGCCTTAAAGTATGTGTTATCAGTGGCTTCACACAGGCTCTGCGCAGTAAGGCTGGTATATAAAATAATTTGTTTCTTGTTACATGAATGACGTTAAAATGTATTGTATGTTCTTACCTGAATCTCAGTGTCACCTCTTAGATGACGCACAAACTTCAGCATAGAAAGGGGCCTGCAAATCAACTCTGTGCGTTTGCTTTGTAAAGAAGCCAGTCAGACCAATTCTCCTTTTGCCTGCGTTACTGTCTCAAGTATTACGGTGATTGCCTGGAAGAAGAAACAACTTAATTCAGCACCACATATAATTTGTTGATGATGTCTGACTTAAGAATTAAGGCAAAAATTTTGGAATAAACCATTATTTCTTCTTCTCTGTGTAATTCAGTTTGCTACTACTGCTGTTGTCTCTTTTCTGCGCAGTCCAACAAACGTGTGTGCTGTGTATAAGGCATCTCAGGTTGCTGTTTGGGCACAAACATATGGAGTCAACAAATGACTTAAACATTACGGCTGTAAAACAAACCTGTGAAATCAGCCAAGTATTATTCACTCATGCTTGACAGTACTTGAAATATGAACCATGCTAAACAAATGGCTCTTTCCAAGCCTACCAAAAAAACAAGGTGAAAGAACAAAAGCCAGGCAGTGAGAAGAAAGCCAAAGATACTCAGGAGTGAACTCACAGAAACAAATGCAAAACCCCCTGCACTTCAGGGAAGTTGGTTGTAAATTAATTTCAAACAGGTAATCAAAACATTTTGTCTTTTTAGTAAGTTTACTATTTGTGTGGATTTATTCACATATAATACGTGTCGTATAGTCTTAACATGGTTACATGTGTTCATATGTACAGATGTAAAAAGTCATTCATATTTCAAGGATGTATTTCTGATGTCAATGTTATGATATTTAGCAAAAGAAAATTGCATATTTTGTGATGGCTTTCACAATAGGCTTTGATCCCTCTTCCTCTCCTCTACTATCATTTTTTCTTCTGTGAGCGATCTAAGCTGACTTGTCAACAGGGGCGTCTTATGACCTAGAGCTCTTCCTGAAACATTAACAAAAGGGAGATTAGTGTGGAACAACTCTGAGACCTCAGATTCTTTCTTTATGTGTTACACTGGTTAGGCTGTATTATCAAATGAAGCAAGCAGTGGCTGATAAATAAAATACCCTGAAGTCTTTTTAACTCCCTTGCATATCAGCTTGCTACTTAGCAAAAAAAACCCAAACCCAAAACAACAACAAAAAAAGTCCTACAATTTGCTTTCCTAACAGGCTCAGGTCTTACAAAGCTTTAGACATAAAATTGGATTTTTTTATATTACTTTGTTTTTCCTTTATGAGTGGAAGTTTTTACCGTTTCTAGAAAAGCAGAGCAAACATTCAGAAGGGTAAAGAGTGAGAACAGCATGGCTGAGCACTCGCAGTCATTGCCAGTTGATAAAAGTTAGACCAGGCTGCTTCAGTCTGGTATCAAAGCTTAAACAGAGACTGGAAGCGGAGTGATGGGTTTCCATGGCAACCCCCATCTCCTGCCCCATCCCACAGGCACTCTGCTCTGCTCTGCCTAGCTGGGTCTGAGCACAGGGGTGATTAGCTCCTTCCCTCAGGTTGGTGTGTACAAAATAACAGAATTTGTCACAAAGATGAGAAAGTTCGAGAGGCATAAAATTACAAGGAAAAAAAATTGCGGCAGCCTGATAAGGCTGCACGGCTGCCCTCGCACCCAACACGCCTCTTGAATTTGGTGCTAGGAACCATGCACCCATTGCACAGGCACCCTCCAGCCACTGCCGCTCTCCCACCCCCGCTTCCCCTACATTGGCTCCAAAGCAGCTTCTGGGCATTTTGGACTATACGTTATCTGTTGCTTCCTTGGGCTTTTGCCATCTCTTTCCAGGCTGATGTGTTTTCCTTTGACTTGTGTTTAGTGGATAGGTGTGTTGGGGCAGCAAGCATTTGTTTGTTCAGAAATTTGCACAGTGCATAACACAACGTGGCCTTAACCCGCAGCCGGGGCTGGAGGGGCCCAGTGCTGCAACGTGGCAACGTCAGGCTCCCCCTCTTCTATGTAGTAAAGCAATCTTCAGGAACGTTGAGTTACAGCCTTCCTCCTCTGCCATTTCTGCGCATTGAAATAAAGTATTTCCAACCCTGTTGTCATCATGGTTGAAGCAGTGAATATACATATCATAATATATTTCATCTGTATGTATGTTTACGTATTGCTGAGGTGGTATAAGAAGCAGATATTTTATTATTGATATGAAATAATGCCTCAGGGTGTAGGTAGATTTTTCAGTTTTTATTTGAATAAAGTGAATAGCAAAGACAACCACCCCCACCAAACTTTTATCCATATGAGGTTATAATCCCCAGTTAGATTTTTCCCCTTAGATTTTTCTGCACGACCAATGGAGTAATACCTAACGGCCACCATTATCACACAGTTTGGGCAATATTACTTATAATACTTGGCGGTGGTGTCTTTCAGTCATTCTGAACTCCCTACGACCCACATATGTCTCCTTCCCCTTCACTGGTTGAATCAACAATTACACTGTGTTGATGAACTCCAGGAAAAGGGAAACACATATCTGCATTTGCTTTTAAGTCTCAGAGTCCTCTGAATACAGAAACAGCCCGTGGCAATTTATGCCCTGCTGAAATACAGTTATCTTAACTGATATATGGGGATTACCATAATATTTCCTGTTAAGCCTGTGTGATTTTCCTCCCACTTCTATAGATAAAAAACGGTAATACATTATCACTGGTGACATTGCAGGCACTGACTTTAGCTATGAAAATAAAAATCTAACGTAAATAATGTTAAGATTGTTGCTGTTATGTCATGCTGATGGAAGTATTCAGTCTTCATGGTCCAAGGTTATGTTGAACATACTGAACCTGAATTTACTTTAAAGATGCTCCCAGTTGCAAATACCCTACCTAGCTCTTCCAAATTCAGAAGTTCACCAGACATCATCATTAATAGTTCTAAGAGAGCCAACAATACCATGAATCAAAACAGAGACAGCAAATACTACACCAGTGTTCCTCTAGCTTTTTAATTCACACAGAGTGACAAATACGCTGCATTAGGTTAGTGCTCAATCACTGTTCATTTTCCTCTATTCCTCACCACATAACAAAATTCATTACGTGATAAATTTGTTACCACTCTTCTGGGCTGGTCGCTGGAAACTTCTTTCTACGGTACAAAAATGGCATCAGAGACATCATTTGATTTAATTACAGCGTTTTCCAACACACAAAGCTGTGATTCTTTTTCTTCGCAAATTGTCACCTCCTAATTGTCCCTAGAACGACGCTACAGTTTCAGTTATGCTCCCTTCTTCCTTTCCCTTTACTTGCGCTAGTAAAACCATCTCATCCCACCTCTTCAGCTGAATTACACTTTGCTACTTTGCCCATTCATTGATGGATGAAGATTATAGCCAGCTGATACGATTTCTGAATTTTTGTCAAATTATGTAAATCCCTCCGTGCATAAACCTGTTCTATCCCCTCAGAATACAAAACTGCCCAAATACAGAAAAAAAGGAAGAAAAAGTATTTTTTTCTGCCTGAAGTGATAGTCTCTTTTTTTATACCTTTAGACACTGACCCTAATGCAATAAATGAATGGACAGCAGCACAGGGAGGGAGTTTTTGCGTGTTATCACAATGGTTTTCTAAAATTATTTTAGTAGTGCAGTGAGTGTTAACTTCTGGTTGATGATACAAAGGGACAGAGCTGACGATATAGAGGTGATGCTAAAAATCATCTCTCTTCAGGTATTTTAGAAAAAAAAAAACAAAACCCAAACCAAAAAAAACCCCCAGCCAACCAAGAAAACGTATCCAGACAATGACCCATTCATTGCCGTCCAAATCCAAAGAAAAAAAAGCTCTTAAAGGCTCTGAAGTATTGAGGCATAGGAAAGTATCCTGCACTTTTCTGTCTATTTTCCTTATAGATTATATAGCTTTTAAAAAAAACCAAACCATTATCTAAAGAATGTTTCTCGGGTGCCTTATGTACATTTTCAAAGCACTCTGGCCATATCGGAAGACCTGCCGTCCTCTGGTGGGGCATTTTGTCCATGCAAGCCTTCTTTGTATACTACTTTGAAACAGAGATTCTTACTGGTAAAATAGAAACCTTCCTCTTCAGACATAGTAGTAGATTTTATGCTAAAATCCTACTTGAACATGGTAAGCAAGAAAATGATGTGCTTGTGTGATGCTCAGAAGTAAGGAGCCACCTCTGGGGCTGGGATCTGAGAGGGATTACTGAAGTTGGGTGAATAGTTTGAAATTGAACTGCAACCAATGAAAATTGAACACTATTTTTATAAGGATAGACTTTTTCCTCACATACGTGTATGCTGGGTAGCTTTTACTGCATTCGATTTTACCGTGTTACCTACTGCATTGTGTCAAAATGATGTTACACCTTGAACGAAGATAGTGAGTGCCGAGAACAGAAATAAAGGAAAGGAAATCCTGTTTTCTAAATGCAATTTCTGCTTCTTCAGAGCAAATTTTGAGCATGAGGACTCAGTCTGATAAGAAATAACATATTTAAAGAACAGAACTGGACATTAAGTAACTAGAGAATTTCAGGACCGCAGTTTAATGTCAGAGTAGAAGAGCAATAGATGGGATTCAGGAACTCCCCAGCCAAATATTTATTCTCCACTTACTTGTGAAAGTGATATGAATTTGTCATCGTCCTACTGCTTATCACTGGGCCTGCTTATGGAAGGCGCTTAAAGATGGCAGTGAAAAGGAAGCTAATATTTAAAAGAGGTATAGTCCAGTGTTACCTAAAGAATACTTTAGTGGCTGTTGAAGCTTAAATACTTCATTCCAAATTAGTGAATTAAAAAAAATACTATGAAAAGATGTGTTTTGCAATGAAATAGACTCCTTGTGTTTTGTGGTATAACCTACATAATTGCATTCTTTTATCTAAGAAATTAGGCTTATTTTATTCCTTTATCAGCAGCCTTGCTACCTTGAATTTTGTAATGCTGATGAAGGTCCCTTCCAAAGAAGAGCAAAAAGTAAGAGCTCGGATTAAATTACATAAATTACATACATTTTTACTCCTGATTGTATTTTCTGATGTCCATTTGCTCACTTGTTCAGTTGCCTTTTGTGTTTATTTGTAAAAGAATAGCAACGTAATCACATATCGTTTAACAGGCACATCATACAGCTGTGTGACCCTGTTTTTAAAATGCCACTTCAAATTATTTGGGTTTCATTACTGTTTTCTTCCATTCCTGAATAGTGCTGAACAAAAGGTGGCAGTTCCACTCAAAGTGGAAGACCTTCAAACTTGTGTAGAAAGAAACCAGACTCAAAGATAATCTAAAAGAGCCACTGAGGAGCTCTCCCATTGCCTCCCTTGTCTCCTTCCCAGCTTCTTGTATGTTACATCTTGTCTCAGATGTAACATGAGAGCAATCCCTTTCTAGCAAAACATTCATGGAAGCATGCTTTTTTCATCATATTGACCGTCCTTGACTCTTCCAATAAATAAACCAGAGGGGGGATAAGAAATAAAAGAAACCTTTTCCCATTATACCTTTATGGAGACCAAACTATTTATGATGAATGTGAGCAACGCTCATTTGATGCAAATCTTCCTGTCCTTTTATTGCGCATGAGTCTACATGTATGTTTAATCAAACCACAAGTAATACCTAGTGAATTGTGTCGTAAAAGTGTTAATTTTGAAGAACTGACTACAACCCTGAACAAAAAGCTGTAACTGAAAATAAATCGGGTATTGTCATGTGTAACAATATGTAATGAATGTGTAACAATACTATACGTATATTGAATGCATAAGAATATTTTATCAGGTACCCCCAAGCCACGTATACCTACATTCAAGAAAATAAATCTTGTTTAATTAAACAAATCCTAGAATGTGACAATAACAAGTTGTCCAAATGAGAAGATGGAACATAAATGAAGGAGATTACTAATGAACTGCAAAATTAATGAGGATGGGTTTCCTCCTGATTTCTGAGCAACCATTTTGTGGAGGTGTGATGGAGGGATGCAGGTGAGCTGGCTGACTGCAGAGCGATTGCCCACCTCGATGGCCCCCCTTTCTGCAGATGGACGCAAAATGAAAGGGCTGTGAGCTGGGGGTGTAAGGTGAGGTTTCAGCAAAGAGTGATGTAAGTCTGTAATATTGTGAAAGTTTCTGAAAAGGATTACTGGGAAGACTTTGAGATTGTCGTAACTTGGCATTGGTGCTTATACAATTGCTGCTGATGGGATACAAGGTATGAAGGCATAAAAGTAGGTAGTAGAACTCATGTCTGTCCAGCTAATTTTATGGGAAAGTAGTAGTACCAAATAAGTTTTTTATTGTTTGTTTTTTTAAAAGGAAACCACAATTTTATTGAAAATAACTGCATTGACTAGTGTAATATGGTACATGAATTTATTCAAAACACATCTTACTTAGAAAAATTAACCAACCCACCAATCCTATTGATAGGCAATTCAATTACCATAAAACACTTCCAGCTGCAATTTAGATTTCTGTTTACCTACACCTGCTTGCAGGGGATGAGGGTTTTCAGTAGTGGTTCATTGAATGATGATATGGAGCACCTGGGAGCTTGGGAGGGTTCTTCTGCCAGAGGAAAGAGGGGCAGAAAGGATACTGTTAAAGAGGAAGGAGGCAATGAAATAAGGGATTTTATGGTGTGGGGCTTTTTCTTTTTTTTTAAGCAGACTCTATCTAAAGTGAAGTACAGGGAAAATGAGAAAGTAAACGTAGCTGAGGTGAGGGGCTGGTGGCATTGGTGTGAAAGCAGTGTTTGTTGCTATATGTGGGGATGTGACTGAGCAGAAGACTTCAGGTAAGCTTGGTGGATGTACGTTTTAACTGAGCTTTGAAATAATATTTCATTTGAATTATGGAAGATACTTTGTCATTGTGGTTCCTAAGACCAGAAAAGGAGATCCTCATCATGGCTCAGGCGGGGCCTGCTGTAGCAGCTCAATGACTTTGATCAAATGTGACTTGTAGTGGAAGAAGTCACAATGAGGAACTATTCTTGTATGACTGTAGGTATTTGCAGTATATTTTAGTGGTGGCCTGCTCCTGACCTGATGCTGTTCAGTATTTTCAGAGAGTGAAATAGTTGCTGTGAGCACTTGCAAAGGGAGCTGAGGTGATGTAGTGCGATGAGAATCTAAATGAATTAGATGGAAATTCTTAGATGAGCTTATTTGAAAATCTGTTTAAACGCTGCCAAATGTTAAGCTTGACGTGTAGGGATAAAGAAAGCAGGCTATGTTTATGAGAGAGGTTGCCTGGCCTGAAATAAAGGTGCTTTGGAGAAGGTCTTGATGGAAATCCTAGAAAAATGATAGAACTTTTGAGTACCTGATGTGATGCTTTGACTAAGGCAGTGCTTATACTTGATTACTGAAAACCAGGGAAGTGGAGCAGGAGTAAAAACATGGAATTTGTAGTGAAATCACAGTCAGTTGTTATGCTGTTTAAAAGCTAAAGATACTAGAAGATGAGGAAGAACTTAAACTGGAATTGCAAGAATACATTTGTATTCTAGGTCACACAAGGTAACAGCAACAACAATGGCTAGTATATTCAAATGGAAATTAATGTGTAATTTACTAATGGTTCGATATTGTTTATTTTGCTGCCTGTTACTAGGTTTTGGGTTGTTGGGGTTTTGGGTTTTTTTGTGGGTTTTTTTTGTTTTTTTTGTATGCCCTAAAAGTGTATGTAATTTGGGTGTGTTTTTTCTTCTTAAAACACTTATGCTATATGCATATGCATACTCTCTTAATTTGTGCATACACTGTCTGATGTACATCCATCCCTAGAGTATATAAGACTAGATCTTGGGGGTATTTAGCTATGGCGTAGCACTAAATAGAACAGCAGATAATATGGAAACCTGTTCAACATCTAATAACTTTTTGAAATATAAGTTCATTTTGAAGTAGGCTCACTTCAGCTCAGCTTAGCCAGCTTGATATACAGACCTCTGAATTGCACATTCTAGCCAGCTTAATGCGGACACATAGGAGGGTGTAGCCTGGAATTAGGCTTTAACACAGTTTGGAACATACTCCTCTTAAATCCTGAGGAGTGCTACTTACCTGAAAAACAACATAGATTCAGGGAATGTTTGCTGGTGTAGTCTTGCCAGATATATATAAAATATTCTCTCACAAAAAATACATGGATTAGACAGTACTGTTTCAGAAATGAAATAATAGTTTTATTTAGGGAACAAAAAGCCACCTCAAGGTAACTTTTTCTGTCTTTGTGAAGAACTAAATTATTATAAATGGAATACAAATTGGAACTGCATTGAGTTTCATAGCCTAGCTAGCATGTTCTCAGTGTTTTAGCCAGAAAGTCTTGCAATGTACCTGTACTAATGGAGAATAACCATTACGGTATGGAAGAGTATGACTGGGCACTTCATTTTATCTAATGTTCAGTAGTCCACAGTCCACAGCATGATTTCTAGATGCTGTTATTTCTGCTGAAAATCACTCTTATTCCTTCCCATTCACCTCTCTTTACCCATTCACCAAAGAGTACAACACCTTACTGAGAAATCTCAGAAGTTTGCTCAACATATTTGAATAGCTTTATCAGTTTAAATCTACTCCCTAAAGTATGGCTTTTTCTGTGCAATCAAAAAGCAGACATTTTGTGACACTCTCAAGGGAGATGTTTTAGTGCCAATATGTATATGGGTGTTTTTGGTATCTGCTTGAGAGCAGGTAAAACACAAATATGGATGATGATGCTCCATTTACTTTCCCTCAGCCTCCCCTTATGTAAGATAATTGTGTATTGTCAGCCTGGCAACCTCTGATCCTGTTGGCAAGGATAATCATAAAGGTGTGAGTGTGATCCTGTGCTTTCCCTTGAGAGCTAAAGGAAATGGGGAGCTGAGCTGCAGCCTGGAGTGAAGTCCAGCTGAGAATGATCTGGGTTAATGACCAAGGGTGTTTGCTGGGGAACTTGGCTGAACTGAGTCTTTGAGCAATTACAAAAGGGATGAGATAACTGGGATGCTTTGCAGCAGGGAGAAGAGACCAGACAATTACTGTTATGCACTCTCTTAGCTGCTTAACTGATTACTTTTGTGGTTCAAAATCTATTCTTTCATGTAAACCAGTCTTGTTAGGTCCACAACCAAAAGTATATTACATGCTATTGTAGTTCTTTACGTTGCATCTGTGTCTTCAACTTGAGGGGCCTTCTGACATCCACATCAAAGCTTCAGCTGTGTTTCCAGAAAAATGTTGCTAGAAATACATTTTTGAAAGATCTCTTTGAAGTTTAAAGCTTTCCTTTTTGTTCTTTGACTAGAATTGGACAGGGAAAAAAAAAAATACTAAGCAGGGACACACTGCAAATGAATCCAAGGGTGTAGAGCTCACCATTTTGTATGTATTGCTACAGGAAGCTCATAAGAAGAGAGCATCACAACTAAGTGAACTTTAGAGTAGCTGTAAAAGAACTGTAGTACAATATTTATATTTCCTCCTTTGATGTGGATACATGGTAGGAGGGAAAGCCAGGATGCAGTGTGCATCAAGTTTTTTATATTATCAGTTAAAACCACAAATCAGTTCATCACCAGTATCTAGCTCATGCTAGGGATATGCTTCTGAATGTTCTTGGATTAGAAGAAGTGAATGTTATCGCTAAAAGCTTTTAATATGAATTTTTACAATAATACTGTTAATGATAGACACACCTCACACTTCTTCTGTAAGGTTCCTAACCATAAGGGTATTTTAATTGCTGCTTAACCAGTTTGCTACAAAAGCAGAAGCCCATATATTTCTCAAAGAAATTCAGATGTATGACTTCAAAGTGTCTCAGGAGTACTCTTGTACATATATAGTAAGTCATTTTGGTGTGCTTTGGAAATCAGGACCTTAAAATGTATAGCTTGTACTACTTTAGTTTAATGGGCTGTCAGCTGTCCAGGCAGATCCAGTACAAAGTCAGACATGTCTTTAATCTTCAAAGAACGTAATGAAAAAAGTGAATATATTTAGCTATTAGCTAGGAGGCACAAAACAAGTGAAGAAAGAGAGTACTTTTTTCCTATCTTGAATTAGATAACTGTGATTTTAGCTGTCCATGTGTCTAAAACATCTGCATAGTTATTGAGGAATTTCCTAAACAGTAAGTGCTCATTTGTCTCTATTAACAAACACAGTCATATAAATTCATGATTTTCTCAGTCTTTAAATTCCCTACACTTAAAAAAATATATTTGTATTACCTTTGATGGTTTGTAGCATATGAAAAAAAGTTGATTCTGAATTGAATAACAGTTTGAGTCTCTGAGAGCACAATGATTGGGGTTTCTTTTTCTTCATAGAAGAGCCTGACAATAGGAGTTCCATATGTACGGATCTCTTGTATTTAATAATTGTCAGTTATTTTAAACAAATAGATTTCATGCTTGTAATAATAAGAAATTTCTGACCTTTACTTTTCTGTAAATTCACAAGCTGCTTAGTAGTCTCAAAGCCCAGATCTCTGAAGTTATTAAAGGTTATTACATTCGTAGGTGGTAATGATAGCCTTTAATACACAGACATGCTCTGTCACTTGTATGTGAACAGCGATATGATAACAATGATATAGGAACTGGAACAATCCTTGCTGTTTGGTTTTCAGAAGAGAATGTGGCTGTGTATCACTGGTGGCAGTCCTCAAGGTCAGTGTTGTATGAAGTGGGTTATCAAGTATGCTGCCAGCTTTGCTCCTCCCAGCACTAAAATTGGTACTAGCCGGGAGGAAAAGATCAGGCTTCTACAATCCTGACTTCTTCTAGAAGCAGAGTACCTGTTAACATCAAAATTGTTTGGGTCACTTCTTCACCCAAACTGCCTCTTCTTTAGACGTTCTCAAACAATTGACCTGAAGAACAGCTGCCCTGAGCACTGGTTATGTTGGTAATATGGATAATGGATGACTTCAGTGTCATGGCCAAATTGCTTACCTAGGCATGAAGAAAATAAAATGCTTGTTTCTTCTCCTCCCCTCTCCCATTTCTATCCTATTTCTGCTATTCAAACTTTAATTTACCCTTTGCATTAAATTATTCACTTGGAGCCAGTTTGTATGTTATTCCGAAGATCTTAAAGCTTTATTTTTGCAAAATATTGAAGGAGGAGAAATGTCACGCAGTGTTCTGTTTTAGATGGAATTCTGCATGTTGCGTGTATAGCACAAATATATAGATCACTAAATTGTAAGTATTTTTAAACAATCAAGCTTGAGTAAACTAAGGTTAGAGACTTGGTGGAACGGGGGAACCTAATACATGCCAGATTGTGTCGGAACCATGAGTTTTCATCCTGAAGACTGACATTTAACATCCAGTGCATTGTACCTTAGAAAATGTCATGATACTAGGGGTTTTTTTTAGGTCTAATCCTCTTTGGACTAAGGGTGTAGCAATACTCTTTGCCTCGAGGGAGGAAGTAATGACTTTTTCAGACAGTACAAGATGTTATTTGAAAAGTTGTTATAATCTTGATAAACAATGTGATTCAGTTGTGTGCTGGTCCTGTGGATCGTGGGTTGGTCCGCTTTTAGGATCTCTAAAGAGTCATTGTAGGGCTTGATCAAAGGTCCTGAAACAGTAGTGGGGGAGTGCAGGGGGTGAGTTTTTTTTAATATAAATATTAAATTACATATATATAAATATATTAAATTACATACATATAAATATTAAATTACAATGAGGAGGCTTCTGTAGTGATGATATAACTGCACCATGATTAGCTATTAAAAAAAAAATAGCAAATGGAATAGAAGGGAAGAAGTGGTGAAGAGTTCTTCATGCTTGTGTGCTTTCTGTTTTTTCTTTAAAATGAGTACTTTGTTTGAGCAGAGGTCTCGGAGTTGCAGTCAAGTCACCTTCAATTTCTGGAGAAATATTAGAGGATTTTAAGCACTAAGAAGGTAATGTGGTGTTGCTGAGATTAAATTATGCCAAGTCATCTAATTTGTTTCTACGCTTGGGTAATGAGCCCCGCAGACCAAAGAGAAGCTGTAAAGTTTAGAGTACTTGCGTGATACCCTCATAAGCAAATTAGGGAAACTATATCTAGGCGAGTTCAAAACTAATTAGGAAAGGCACAGTCTGAGAGTACTTATCTGTCAAATGCCAAGATAAACAGGGTGCGATTTTCATGGGTCTTTCCTAAATTCAGTTCTGTTCAATACTTTTTGTTAATAACTTGTAGAATAGAAAAATCACTAAGCTTACTAAATTCCTAGATACTGCTATTGTAGAAAGAACGGCAGGTGCAGGCAGGAATAGCTGAAGTGCAGAAGTGTTCCAAAAGGAATATTATGTGAACTGACAACAACTTGAGTATAAGGTAGTTCCAGCTGAGTTTCTACCACACAAATGCGAGTATGAATAACTAGTGAGGTAGGAGATCTGCAGGAAAGAACAGCGGGCCACAGGCTTGAGTGTAAGCGTCGTTTTGATAAATGTCTCTGTGAAATGTAAACCTACGACTGGAAGCAGTGAACAGGATGCCATCCATCTCTCAAGTAATCCTTCTCGTCTGTTCAGCACTGGCAAACGCTTACAGAACAATGTGTTCAAGTTTGGGCAGCACACTTTAGCTTAAATTCTGTCTATTTAAACCACTTGCTGTTTGCTTTTTCTTCCTTTCTCCTCTTCTTTTTCCTTTTACCTGCTAGTATGCAAAATCTGTGGGTCTGCTGAGTTTAGAAAACGTGAGACTCGGATAACACAAAGTCATCAGAAATACTCTCTCCCTCTTTTGAAGAACTTTGCCCTTTGTACTAGGAGTAAGAGTAGTGTGTATGAGCCAGGCTTCGGGAAGTGTTGTTTTTTTTTTTTTAATGAAATCTATAGCAAAGCACTGCTTTAAAAGATCATTGAATGCGTTTGTTCAAAATCTTTGATAAGAAGACACAGGCAATGACTTAGAGATTTTTATCCCCACCCTGCCCCCTGCCATTATGAGCTTCTATTCCCTTTGCCTCTGTTTCCCATAATTTAATGACATACAATTTTGAGTCTTCACTTAGCTACTGTCTTTGAAAGGCTCTGAGGCAAAGTATGTATGTGGCACTTTGTATCTAATAAAATATCTGATGTCTATATCCCATCTAATGTCACGTTTCCAGACAGCTTTAGCATAATTCACAATGTGACTGGACTCCAGGTGTAACTTTCTTTAAAAAAAAAAAAAAAAAAATTCTGTAAACAGTGATGGAGAAATAATGTAAAGTCGACAGCTGAGTCTTGCATTCATGTTTGGCGAATGTATGGAGAAGTGCGTTTGCTAGAAATGAACACGTGAAGGAGGATGGAGACAGAGGTTTAAAGGAGAAATTTTCTTTTTGGACTTACGCCTGACACAGCTCTACTTTCTTTGCTCTTGTTTTGATGTCTGTGTTTTCCCCACTGACTTTATGTGACAGATCTGAATTTGAGAATAGACAAATCTTAAAGAAAGTGTTTTTAAATGTGAAGTATAGGGCACTACAGACCAAATCCTCACTTGAAACTAGTACAGCTCCATTAACATCAAAAAGGCAACAGTAATTTACGTAAGCTGTGCATCTGACCTTTTGTTCTTGTGAAACTTTAGAATGATTTACAATTTAATATCATAAATAGTTGTTTTTCAAATCAATTTCGTTTTAAGTGTTTCTGTGATAAAGATAACTTTGCTTTCAACTGTCATGAAAGTCCAAACTAAAGCGAAGTATAACATAATCAAAATACATCAAAAATGTAGCTCGTTTATTAGGTAAATTCTGACTTATCAAGTGTCCTTGAGTTTCTGAGATGCCTCTGATCTTGCATCAAAAATTCTCCTTGTGCCTTCTCCAACACTCATTATCACTCATTAAGGGTTGAGATTTAGAAACTGGAAGTAAATGTCAGACTTCTGAAAAGCAGCAGAGTTTTCCTCTTAAAATCATTATTTTCAGGCATCAGGCTTGATTCAAGCTTTGAAACAGGGCAGCAATGAATGGACATCATAGATACAGACAAGTAAGTTTCAATTACAAAAACACACAAAACCAAAATCTGCTCATGTTTTTAAACTCAGTTATCTATGGGATCCTCTCATTCCCTGGGGAGAGCAGTAGATGTGTTTTGAGCTCTGTCGCTTAAGGCTAAATCCTGTAAGCCTAAAAAAACCCAGAAGGACAGTTGTGCATTGCTAGTAAAATACATTTCACTGAAAGTAAATATGTAAAAAATATCTCTAAATTAATATTATCTTACTGTGAAAAAAACCTAGTCAGAAATAAAAAAAATGAGCCTGGGATTAAAAATACCTGGTCAGTAACTATTGAACCCAGAAATGAAAAGAGAAATTCCAGGATATTGCTTCAACTGAAATTATAGCATCTCTGAACATAATGGAGCTTAGTTGTGTGCAGAACAGTACAGGTTACTTCTACTGTTTGATTTAGGTGTCAATAGTAGTAGTGGCTTTCTGTATTTGTCTAAAAACAAATTCTGACTTGAATCTCTATTTAGAGATGAAATGTATTTCTGGCTCTGTGAAACCATAAAAGCATAGAGCTTTGAAAGCTGACCGCGTTACAATCTGAATACTAGAGCTATGGGTGGTACCTCACCCACCTTTCTCCAGGGAACTTGCCTGTTCAAATTACTTGGTCTTTTCTGTGGAGTAACAGCAGAGTCACACAGCTGGCGTGCTCCTTGTGTTGCCTTGTGGTGATGCCCGTATGTTCCATGGTTCTTCCTTCAAGTGTTGTGTTCGCCTCGCCACTATTGCTTCCTGCGAGGGTGTTACCAGATGTTGGGGAGGTGGCTTTGCTGTTCGGTCTTGATGTTTGAACGTGTCTGGGACAGAGACTGTGAGGGAGCGTGTCAGCAAAGCAAGTCACCTCCGGGGTCGCTGAAGTTGCCTGTTGTAATGCAGAGGTTAGCACGCTGTGTTTGCTGGGGGTGAAAGATAGTCAAGCTGACTGTAGTGTGCATTGCACATGGGTACGTGGTTACAGGTTGATGAAACCCTAAGATAACTTTTTTTTTTTTAAACAAAACTTGAGTTCTGTTTCTATGTTTGTATTCATCCTTGCCATCTGAGGCGTATTTCCATATGTGTGTTTTTAGTAAAACTATTATATGCCACCTTCCCATAAATGGATACGCTTCTGTGAACATGACTTAGTATGTAAAACTATCTTATTTATTGAGATTTACAGTAGTGAGACAGGTTTATTTACCCTACAGGGAGGCTGGATGGTTTATTTCTTGCCTTGAGCACCTGTCACAAGTGTTTGAAAAAGCTTTATTTATATATGGGCCTCCATAAGAAATGGAATTTCCCAGGCATGTGTCCATACAAGTATGTATTGTGACAGTCTGTATGCTTTCTACAAGATTTTTTTGTTGATTTGATTTTTCCAAGATGCTTTTCTGTTTGCAACTTGTGCCACTGTGGTACTGGTGAATGTTAACTAATACTGCTTGAGTAAGGAATGGGAAGGGGGATTATACTGCTGATGAAAAGGATGCTAAATATGTAATGCATCTAGAGCCTAAAGGTTGTGCTGCTTTTAAATCAAAGCTATAAGCGTAGAATGATATCCTGTATCCCATAAGTGACCTGAAAAAAAAGAGATTTAGGAGGAATCAAAACTAAATGGATATTTGATTACATTGAGAATGGAGAGAAAAGGGGAGAGGTGTGAGGTAATTGCTGGCTGGACCACCTGAAGACCAAAATCCATTTCAAAGAAGGCCTGTAAGATGTCACCTATTTCTGAAGCGTCTCAGAGTAAATAAATCTCCTAGTGGAAACACTAATCAAAATTAGGACAGATCTGTTGTGACTCGGGTTTAAATCAGGTGTTGCTCTTAGGTGACCTATGCTTCCCCCTGCCCCAAGATTTAAACAATGCAAGTTTTGGTGAATTGTTCTTTCCCTATCCCCTCCTCTTTCAAAAGACAAATCACAGGACTTCTTTGTAACATACACTGCTAATCTGCAGTCCAAAGTGTCATGGTCCAGCTCATAGCCAAGCCTGCTTACAGTGAATAGCCACTTTTAGGGGGAAGCTGCTGGTTTGGAACAAGGTAACTGTACTTCTCTCATCAGAAAAGCCCCCAACCCAGACCATCCTGTCTGAACGGCAGCTCCTAGGTTGGTGCTCACACATTGCTAGGCTAAGCAAGGAAAGGGTTTCTAAATGGAGAGCTCTTCGTTGTCACCTTCCGTAAGCAGAGATCAAATTATGCATGAGCATTTGCATAGCTGCACTTGGTTCCTCACCTGGGATGTCAGCCCTTGGTGCTGACTCTGTGGTTTGTGCTCTCTGCTGATTAGCTGGACTGATGAAGAATAGTTTTACTTCCAGTAGCAACTATCAGCCTTTTGCATGCTTGTGCCAAATAGTTTATCTTGCCCCTAGTCCCCAAGCTACCTCCTTCCTCTCAGGAACCTGGATTAAATTTTCTTATGCCCACCCTCTTTTTTTTTTTTTTTTTTATTCCTTATCTTTCTCTGGCCACAGCCTACTATTGAATTACCAAGTACCTATTTTTAATAAAAATCTTAAAAAAACAAAAAACAAACAAACAAACAAAAACCAAAAACAAACCAAACCAAAACAAAACACCCAAAAAAACCCACTACACAGAAAAAGGCAACTTCCCCTGACTCTGCAACTTCCCTACAAACTAAAATATCTTTATCTCTTTTCTGCATCTCTTTGCTCTTGTCCTAGAAAGCATTTATATTAATAATATGGAAATAGCTATTTCCAAGATGCGCTGTAACTGATCCCACTAATAAGTATTGCTATACAAAAAACCCCCACTCAAACTTCTGTTAACGTGCCAAGTGATGCAATACACTATTTATACTCCAGATGATGGTGATCTCATTAATATTCCCACTCTGGTGAAAGGAGGGAAGTGTACTTTAATAGTTTTGTGGGTCCTGCTGAAGTTTTAAAATCATTATAATAGCAAACAGATAGTAATTCCTAATAATACATATGGATATGATAAGCCAGGGTCTTTGACAGATTTAGTTGCTAATAGACTATAAGCCTTCAATGAGCAACTCCATTCTGGTTCAGTAACTTCATTGCTGGGCTCTGGGTCGGTACCTCCTGCAAAAATTTATCTTCCCTGTCTCCCCTTTGGGTAGCAAGTGGCAAGTATTAACGTGCAGCAGATACTGTGAGCCCTTTGGGAGCAATACCCTCTTGTTCTTCATTCCCTAGGTTCCCACTTCTGCTGAAGGCCTGAATCTCCCTCAAGCTGAATGTATTTCACGCCTTCTTGTTGAGAGTCAATGGTCCCCTGATGGGTATTCCATTAATTCTCAGTTGAGCAACTGAGCAACCAACAAGCAGCTCTCAGCTTCCTTCCAAAATGAGTGACCCTTGTAATTACACGAGACAGACAAGTAACAGCTCTGAGCTGGTTGTGGCGGAAGAGCAAGGGTGGACTCTTGTCTGTTTATCTGTGCCTGCTTTTGGTCCATTGGTTTCAAAACCAAATTTAGTCTTGCATAAATAGAAAAGAAAATTAAAGGCTAAGGAAGGTTAGATAGTCAACTCTTACAGCACAAAGACTCTCAATTTTAGCCTCAACTTCAAAGCTTTTAGAAGCTGTGAAAAGATCAGCTTTTTGCTTCTCCTGAGCATTGGGTGTTCCACTTCACCCTAATGGGTTGTTTTTGGCAAGATGACACTCAGAAAGAAGAGTGTCTTTAAACTGGTGAGGAGTTAGAAAGCAGGAACTGTCATCCTGAAATGGTGGAAAAACTCATTTATAATACATTAAGCAAATATGTACGCTTAAAGTTAATTAAAGAAACCTTTTCCTTCCCTGATAAAAATGTCCCAATTGTGAAAAGCAACATCAGCAATTTCATCTTGATCTATGATTGAGTCAGAAAAGTTGTGCATTTTGCTTGAGAGGGGAAAAAGAAAGTCTTTTTGAGAGGTTCCAAGGTGGTCCCAAGGGCTGCACCTTGAATATAAATGGACATAACATTCATTTTCATTTTTTCCTGTTCTTTGTTGCTAGGTATTTCCTGCATGTTTTACATGTTAGACTTGTCTCAAATGTCATTCAAGATATTTTCTCATTTACAGCTGTTTTCTGCAGCTCCTTCAGTAATTCCAGTCTATTGCCTTTTAGCACTTACTGCCTACTGGCAGATGCAACATATTCAGGTCATACGAGTTTATTCAGTACAGAGATGATTTCTGAGTGAGAATGCTCAAGTGAGTAGCTTAATTTTAACTTGAACTGCCAGCAACAGTAGAAAACAAGCTTTCTGTGAACTCTCAAACCTTGCAAAGTTGTTGCTGTGGCAAAATCCTCTTCCCTTACTTCAGAGAAACCTCCAATGAGATCTATAAAATAGGGAGGCATGAGCCTAGGGTACTCCAGCTACACCTCTAGAGTTCACTTCTTTACTCTTGTCCTTTCCTCATATTATTTTTTTTTTAAAGTAGAGCTGATCAGTCAATGTACTTAAGGATTTTCTTATAAGATTTCTTCTAGTTCAGTTATCTCCCCATTAAATGGCAACTATGGCCATCAGCCCTTGAAATAAACAACCAAGATACAAATGAAAGTGGTAGCGTTTGGTGTTAAAACTTGTGTTGAAAAGCATTACTCAAGAGTGTTTCAGTTGCTATTTTGCAACCAAACAGCAACTGTTTCAGTTCAAGCTGCTATGCCAGCTAGGATTTCCCCTACCCTTTTTAGCCTTTCTTGCTAAATAACAGGCAGAACATCTTTCTGAAAAGAAAGCTGGAATAAGTATGCTTTTATCTGGCTGAAAACTCTGCAGGACTCTGGTATTATTCTGGCAGCTGCAGTTCGTAGGGAGACTTGGTGCTGGCAAGGGAGGCTGTGAGGGATCAGCTCAGGGATTTTGCTCTTCTGTGAGCTTCCATACAAATTGTGGGGGTGTTTTTCGGTTGTGTCTTTGTTGTGTGGTGTTTGCTTTTTTTTTTTAAATTGGGGAATTTGAATGTTCTCAGATGCTTTAGAGATGCAGTTGCTGAAACCTTAACACTGCTATCCTGTGGTGAAGCACACAGCCCTGAAATGGAGGGTTGGGAGTGTGTGTTTGTGTCTGTTTTCAGGTTTTCTGTTGTTTTGTGGGGTGTGTGGGATCACTTTTTTGTATTGTTATGTTCAGTTTTTTCCTTCCATCTGTAGTTCTGGGCAGTTTTTAGGAGTTTTTGACTAAGGATCAGTCAAGAATGGGTGGAATAAGTCATTATAAAGCAAGTTTTGGAAGTAGGGAGTTGTGTAACGGGATAGTGATAGGCCAGGACCAAAGCGAGAGGATGGGTAAGGAAGGTTAGACGACAGAAAGTGGGGAAGGAGGAGGAGGCCAGAATGAGGAGCTGGAAAATTAAAACTAGGATTCAAATAAGATCACTGAGACTAAAAGGTCTAAGTGAAAGTCTTAGTTATGCCATATAGCATAACCTTAGTGTTGCTAATGTCAGTCATCTTCCACTAAAATGTCTCTGCTGCTCCCTCTCCCCCCAAATCCTTTTGCAAGGCTTATGAAACATTTTTAGATGTTTTTAGAAAAAGAGTCTTATTCTTTAATAAATGGAAGGAGTCCGACTATGTCCAGACTTTTTGAATTTATGTATGTAAATATCAAGTACCATTGTAATGGATGTAATAAAAACTCAATTCAGAGTAGTTTACCTTATTCTGAACTACAGGCTAAATTCACCAGCTGATTTGCTTTAGATTTGTTGCCTGGACTTGCCTCTTTTCACTGATGCACTGATTACCTGTGTGTTCATCCACACAACTTGAGACACTATACTAACACGAGCAGCGTAATGCTGTGTTGTACCAGACAAGCTCTTTGCTGAGTCTGAGGCAGATCCAGAGGTCTGTCAAACAGCTTCCCCTGGCTAATCAGTGAATCATAGGATCATTTAGGTTGGAAAGGACCTTTAAGATCATCAAGTCAAACCATAAACCTAGCACTGCCAAGTCCACCACTAAACCATGTCCCTAAGCACCACATCTACAAGTCTTTTAAATACCTCCAGGGTTGTGTGGAGGAAAGTTATTCCACTACCTCCTCTTATAATATGTGGCATGCCATGTATAAATAATGTTTATGTATTTCTCTTCAAAGAAAATCTTTAGAAACTGGTAATCTTGGCTGCAATGTTTGACTGTGGCTCTGAAGGCCAGGCATTGCTCTCGGGTTGGTTCCCAGGATGTGGCACATGGTTTGAGCTGACTTGAGATGCTCCAGTGATCTGCTCGTTAGAGGCACAGCCCATCTAACGGCACATTCTGGAGCTGAAATGTCACCTATGGAGGTCACTGTCAGAGTTTTAAATCCTTTATGAAAAAATAAAATAGTTGTGTGATGGAAATGGAGTACTTGAAAAAATTCGGAATGTATCCCACTGCTGCACTGTAAAACATTATTTGTAATGTCTTAAGAAAAAAAAAATCTGCTAGAAGGGCTTTAATTTCTGCCTATTGTTGCTGTCAATTTAGCAGCCATTGGGGTTACACAGGTATAACAGCACGGAGTCTAAACAAAAAGGAAAAGGGAGTATGTTCTTCCATAATAAACATACAAATAAGGGGCTTCCATGAATTACGTGCTTTCACAAGGTCAGCATGACATTGAGCACAAGTGAAATTGGAGTATGTTCCAGAAAGCCTGTAACACTTAAGCAAAACTCTTTCCCTTCTTGGTCAAACAGTGCTGATGCTAAAACAGTGTCTGAAAGTCAGATGTTAATTTTTGCCCCAGCTCAGCTCCTGGCAATTGCTATGAAATAAGTTTGGATAACAAATGCTTGCCCTGATTCATCAGGCAGGTCTTTTAATACTGAGAATAATCAAAAGGTGCCTGTTATTCCCAGTATTAAAAGCTATTGCCATAATAAAGGCAAATTCTACCTCCCTCAATAAATCAAAGCTTGAGAGACTTTGAAATTTTGAATACGCCTGCAGAAATAATCTCTTGAAAAGAAGCCAGAGTTTCTCCTGTCTTGCAATTCTTCCTTCTACAAGGTAATTTCTGTTTTGGTCTTTCAGGAGGCTCAATGAATTTCAGATTTGTACAATATAAGGAGCAACAAAATGATGAAGTCTACCTATTTCTTTACCTTGCCAAAAGTAAGATAACTTTAACTGCTGCTAAGATAAAGTTACAGCTGCACTTCAGTGAAAAGTAAATAGGTTGGTTTTATCTCTTTTAAAATTGCAGGGTGTTTTTTTTTCCCCAGCATCCCATTTCATTTATTTTCAAGTCCTTTTTAAATAGAAACCCTGAAGAACAGCCAAGTTGGCTTCAGTTGTGAGTGATGACTACAGATAACTAGGTTATGATCTTGGTTGAGAGAAACTGGAAACAGTACTAACATCTTATGAATACCTACTGTTTAGTGGCTTTTGAGATGCTTAAGCAAAAAACATAGCTATTTATTTTGAATGCAAGCAATGAATAAGAAGGAAATGTGGTGTAATCAAACACTTACTACAAGTCATTCTTAAGAATATGAAACCTGAAGCAACTAATACAAAAGCAAAGCACCCTCTGAATTAATACTATTAACAATAGATAACTCTGGAATTAATATATAGTAATTTGTATTTTAATAAACATCAGATAGTTAAAATAAAGGGAATGAATGAATTTTTAGCAAATATCTCTCCATATAATTCTAATATCTTGCATTTCTTCTTACACTATTAGTATTGTACTAGTGAACTTACTAACCTTAGACTAATGATGAAGTTTCAAACCCTTTTTATGGTGCATCAAATCATAGCATTACTGGACAGCCAAAGCTCTGCAAGGGGAGCACCGAAGATATTTTCTAGGTGTGCCATCAGCCATCCCAGCTGGATCTGTCAAGAGGAGGTGGGATGGTTACTAGAAAGTGTAAAATTGTGCAGCAGACTGTTACGTTGCTACTGATTTGGGACTTCATGGGCATGTGTAATGTTCCTGGTGTAGGTCTATAATGAGGATAAAGACACTAATGGATACTCAATCTGTGTATATTTTTACAAGGAGAGCTGACTAACAGTGGTTGTGCTTTTCTTCAAGAGAATTTGGAAATATGCCTTTCTTTCAAGGTAAACTTGCAGTTTCAAGAAAAAGACTGGGGAGGCTGTGCTACAAAGATTGGATTCTAGGAAACCTGGTCAGATACCTTAATATGGCCAGGATCTAGTATTGATGGAGGGATCATTTCCTCTAGAGGATTAAAAAGAGGAAACATCAGTTGCAGGTCCTCCTTGTCTGTCTGGGTTTTGGATATTCCCCTGCCTCTATTCTGCAGCATCTTCTACTTAGAAGTCCAAGCTTTGATTAAATTGGCTTAACTGCCAGTTGGCCCTGCTGAGAAGAGTCTGTCTCTGTTGTCTTTGCTCACCCCCATTAAGTATTTATGCACTGTGATAACATCTCCCCAAAGCCTGTTCTTCCCCAGGCCAAACAGTCCCTGCTTACTTAGCCTCTTCTGGTATGTCAGGTGCTCCAAGCCTTTAATTGTCTTAATGGCCCATCTTGTTGATCCCTCTCCAGTATATCCATGTCTCTCTTGGTCTGGGATGCCCAGCACTGGTGCCAGCACTCCAGATGTGCCTCCCTGGGGCTGAGTAGAGGGCAGTTCAGCCACTATTCAGTTGCCATCACTGTCTGTTTATCTAGTCAATACTTCATCATTTTGTCTGTGAGGATGTTTTGGAGGCATTTGAGCAAACTGACCTGGATTAGGGCACCAATCTGTGAACTTAGGTGGCTGAGGAGTGGAGAAACATACAGTTCTGCTGCAGCTTTGGTAGAAAAGTAGAGGAAGCAGTGAGGATGGGGATGCTCTGTTTTGGCTCAGGTAGTTGGACCTTAGGGAGAAATAAATCTGTGCATTGAGTCTATGAAAGATAGTCATACTACTGAGTGTTTTTTTCCTTAATGTTCCATAGGAACCCAATAAAAATGGAAAATAGAAAATTTTGTTTAAACCTCTTTAATAACCTACAAAGTATAAATTGAATATCCTGTGGTTTATGACTACATTAAATACCATTATATAGCATTAGCTGCAACATCAAAGGCAGCCATAAAATGCACTTTAAGTATCTCCAGAACAATAAAGGTATATAATGTGTAAGAAAGTGAATAGTAATCAGCGCATTACCTGTGGGCCAAGTCTGTCTTTGGTAGCCGCTGACCTTTTATTTGGAATATGTAGAAATACTGAACTGTGTTAGTTTCTAGTCTTTTCATAAAACTACATCGTCTGTGCTGAATTCCCACAATTAGCTGTCATCTCCAGAGTATAACTGAATTACTCTGTACTTAACTGGGCTACATGAGACATTTGTTTATCCAGGTGCCCAATTTAGTCTTCCCCCCCGCCATTCTGTCCCCTTCTATTTCAAAAGCAAATACTTCTGTCATTTTTTAGAAAGACAAAGGAAACTGAACACAACCATTCAGTCCAGTATTATGTTGAACTCGGGTTCTGTTACTAGATACATAACTTATTTAAACAAGATTCTTCACATGCTTGGATTACTAGTTCCATGAACCATCTATTTAGAACTACTTTAAAATGCTGTAAATGCATTTTTTATTTGCTTTTGCAATTGAGATGGCAAGCAAACTTGCCAGTGCTACAGATAGCTAACCTACTCATTTGTTGGATGAAGTAAGAAACCTCTAAATGCAGTTAATTTACAGAGTCACTGGGTATGCAATTTGGAGTCTTAAGCATAGTAAGGTTTTCTGCAGGGTACAGCTCAAAACAGATTCTTTTGTTTCCCCTTTTTTTTGTGAGTGTGATTCTGTGAAGTGGAAGGCAAATTCTATTTTTTTTTTTTTTTTTTTTTTTTTTTGTTACAGAATAGGGTAAAACTACCTTTGCAACTAATTTTGTATTCAGCAATTATACAAGATGGGATGCAATCGAATTCAGCTCTTGGAACCAAATGACACCTATTGGTTACCGAGGTGTCTGTGTCTTCTCTAATGCTCTGAAGCATTTCAATGTTTTCCATTCTTCATAGACTTAATAATTCTCCTTTGATGGGAATCTCTAATGTACATGCAGTGGTTTTACTTAGCCCTGCTAAGGTAAAACTGCTAAAGCTTATTACCATTCCCAGTTTCTGTGTTTCAATTTGAATACACCCTTATTTTGTATACAATCAACATTCAGTATTTTCACATACATTTAAGTGCTCTGTTACCTAGATCAGAAAATCCTGTGTTTCATTTACTTGCAGTTTATGGTTATGTTTTATACATCCAAAATCCACTCCTTTCATAAAATGAAAAATTCTCAAGAAACAAGTTCTTCTTAGTTTCCCAGACTTGTGGATAAACCAAACTGTAAGTGACTTAAACTTTTGCATCAGCAGGTCTCTCTCCTCTTGTTATCTCTGGTTTGCTGTGTGTCATGCTTGTTGGCATTCTTGGTCAAGCTCAGAGAAGAAAGCCTGAGCTGAAACAAGATGGACTCACTCCACGGGCAGTGTCCTCTACCCCCACCACCTGTGATAGCCTCTGCCTTGGCCCTGCATGACCTTCCCCATGTGGCAAGCATGGCCATGAGGACTTGCTCCTGAGTGTCCCTGTGAAAGTATAAGATGAAGGCTACTTTTAGCCATTGCTTGTGCAGGTGTATTGTAAATCACCACTGCTGCACTGAAGGAACTGCCCAGTGCCTGAAAGCAATGCTCACTTCATCTTATACCATCTTCTCTCTTTGCTTGTATGCTAAGAATACTGAATGTTTTTATCCATAAAATATATTTCTCTGACTGGGTTTCCATCAAACTATTTTTTCTTAAACACTGCATAAAGCTTTTGGTTTTGTTAGGAAAGCCTTTGTTGTTTCTGGTATTTATTTTCTTGCTGAAGAACTTAAACATCAAATTTGCTGAAGGAAGAAAACTATTACCTCTGTCTCCTATACTTACGCCTTCCTGCATCCCATTGCGTGCTGCATAGCATTATCATAATGCACCCTGAACATGACTTTCCTCTTATGTATAGAAGTCTGTCTTCAGCCAGATGGATTCATTATCGATACAGAAAAGGTCAGACAGTTGCAGCAGACAATATATTATTTTTTCAAGAGTATGCATTGAGGACATTTTTCCAAGTATATTGTCAGTTGTTTCATTACTGGAGCCCTTAAAATATCAGCAAAATGCAACCTGCTTCCTGTATGAGCCTGTGGAAAGCCTGAAACAATTGTCACATGAAATACCTGTAAATTGTTTCTGTCTTTCTCAATGTCTTTACTCTGTAGCCTAGTGGTGGCATTTATCAAGATAGCATGGTAGTATTCATTTTAGAGGGTAAGCATTTGAATTCTTTCCATTACAGACGTGGGCAAATACGAGTCATGGAACAATGGGCAACGTGGTTGGTTTATAAGCCTGTGATAAATTATACTGGAGAGAAATTAACTAGGTGGTCATATGAGGGCTGACTACCTTTTAGCTACGTGCCATAGTTATTTTTGGCATGCATGAAGGCTGACTGTGAGTCCTAAGAAACCATGGAAACGACTCTGATGGTAGCACCAGTATCACTTCCATCTGCATTTCTCTTCCTTGAATATATATATTACGGTCATAAAAGACAAGTTGTTTGTACAGACAGCAAGGTGCCATTAGTTAAGTATCCATTTTTGTTACAGAAATAGGACAGATCTTGTGAATTTTGTAACGTGAAAAAACCCACAAACCTAACGAAACAGTTAAAACTAAAAAATGAAATGTTGATGTGGCTTGAAGCTAATATAAAACAAGACTTCGGTGTTTTTCTTTCCATTTCTGGCACTATCGTATGTGGCTGATAGAATGGACAATAAATGTACTCCATTAAAAAAGAAGAAACCCCGAAGTTGTGCAAAAATGTAGGCGAGATTCTCTTTTCCTCATGCAATCTGCCTGCTGCCAGAAGGAGAGCAGTGACTCTGCCCAGTGGTTCGCTCTCCACTCTGCTGATCTCACTGGTCGGAGGAGACGAGCCAAATACATTTTGGGGATTTCCAGCAGCGTACTCCCTTGTGATTTGATTCTTTCCATGTTTCATAGGCTGACCAAACCCTACACAGGTTTGAAATCAGTGTAATGAAAGGTTGTATTGCTCTTTTGATGACTTCTTGGCTGCTGCTTGAAGTTAGCTTAATATTGTCCAAATGCATTGGTTAATTCTTGTATTGTTCTTGCTCATCTGTGGCATCACTGCAACTTCTCATGGAAACTGAGCCATTAGATTGATTGTATCCGTGATGGTAGTTTCCAAAAATACTTTCTTCCTGATTGATTGATTTAATTGCAAGTGATTAGAGTTAGGATGTCCATTTAACATGTGTAAAGACAGTTTATAGCTCAATCACTTTCTAAAACACATCTTAATTAGGAAGTGACTATTTCTGTCAGCAGTGTTGGTTATAATTAAAAACAACCTCATGTGTTTGTATTTTTACAAGTAGAATTCTGATATGCAAGGCATAGCAGCGCAAAATGGAAAGAAATACAATGTTAGGCTTTTTTCTACCAAATTCAGGTTCACAGTGCTAATTTGGAATAACATAAGCTTTTAATGGAGAAGCTGAAGGAAGGGTGGGGTTTGTGGTGTTTTGGTTGGTTGTTTTTTGGTGTTTGTTTTTTAAAAACCTGCAGGTGTCATCTTGCTCTTCAGTTTTATCCAACCTTATACTTTAATAGAGCAAATTTTCTGTAAGCATACTTATTTAATGGCAATCTGTGTAAGGATAAGCACTTGCACCTGAATGTGGTTACATTCAGGTTAAAAGGAAGGTGTTTAACAGACCACAGCAGCAGTGCAGGGCAGGAACTCTTCTTTAGAGAAGTGGTGGGGAGTGGAAATCTGGGCTCTGTTCCAGCGTCCTTCCCCTTCTGTATCTGTACCCACTGGCAAACTACATGTGAGTGGCTGAGCCCGTCGGAAGGGCCCCATCCTTAAGGCTTGTTGAGGGGAGGAAGGTAAAAGGGAAGGTACATTGGAAAGGACAGCAGCAGAGAAGGGTACCTGAGCTGGCCCTAAGGGTGAGTTTCTGATAGAGGGCATGACTGCTGGAAGTGTAATTTTCTTACTTGTACAAGAAGAAAGTAACTATTTATGGCCAAATCTAGGCTATAAAATAATAGCCACTAATTTGCTAGAGACTAGTTATACTAGCTAATGTTATGAAGATGGCATAGGTGGAATTATATTTAGTCCTACCAATTTTTAATCCTAGTAAGTTTTTTTTTGTAGGGCATCCATTTTCTGTTCTGGACTTAGGATTGTGGGTGTTTGGGAGAATTTCTGTGGTATCATTTTGTTGAGATTTAGTGTGTCCTTATTCAAAGGATGCTTTCAATATTAAGGATGTCTTCAACATTACAATATTCTTTGTATTTCAGTAAGGTATTGCTTCACTATTAGCTTACAGTCTTTACTCCTTTACAAAAAAAAAAAAAAGTAAAAAAAATCTGCCCCATAACTTTTCCTTAATTTTAAGATGACTAGCGTATGTTATCTTTCCTAAGGCAAAGTAAGTGTACAAAGAAGATAAGAGTCTTTAGTTTTACATCAGGAAAAATCAGGAAACAAAAATCCCTCCCAGTGGGGGAGCAAGGTATAAAGTTGACCTCATCTAATTTACCTTAAGGTAAGATTGAAGGCTTTTTTTTTGTTAGGTGGCTCTTTCCTTCACAATGTACTCTTTCTACCTTGCCTTGATTTATCTCACATCTTTGTTATCCCGAGGTGAAAACGGAGAATTTATCTTCTACTGAAGACAACTCTTTAAAAAGAGTCTGAATCACTAAGGCCAAGCCCAGAAGCAACTGGAGGCAATTAGGAACACTTTCTTTAAAACTTGCACCCAACCTACACATGCTTAACTTAGAAGATCAGAGAGAAATATAGCTAGAGGACAGTGGTACTAATAGCTACCAGATCTAACAAACCATAAAGGTGTGCGCTGGAGAACTGTGGCAATATTGACTGTGTGTTCATTAAGGACATGAGTGCCAGATGATGAAAGCATTGCTCTGCTGGGAGACATTTTACTACTTAAAATGGCAGATAAAGTTACTCTCTGCTTTCTTCTGTTGGTTAAAAAAAAAAAAAGTAGTGGGGAACTTGTTGGCCTGAAAATATTCCTGGGTGAAGTTTTCAGTGGTCTTCTGCCATCCTTTGTGAAGAAACTTAATCACAACTTCCAGAGCTTGAAACCTATAAAGAACATTAAGATTAATAAGTAGTAATGTCACTCCTTTAATTCTTGATGACTAATACTAACAGCCTTATATATTTAATGCCTCTGAAACAGAATTTGATATCATTACAGCAATGAGAAGTAAATCACCTCTCCATGAGACTAATTTTCTGAATTTCACTGGGTTTTTTCACTCTTTTGTGCTTGCTTCCATTTGAGTGATATTCTCTCCACAACAGAGAAATAATGTTTCTTTACCCTTTAATCTTTTAACACTGTACTCTGGGTTTTGTTTTTTTTTTTACTTAATTCTAGTAATTGTGGCTTAATATCTGTGTTCTTCCATTCTGGCACACTTTTACAACAAAGTGCATCAAATCAATCATTGACCAAATAATTTACCAACAAAACAGGTGGCTTTGAAGTTTGAGTTAATTGATTTTAATGTTTTCAGTGCTCTTTGTCTTTGATCTAAGCTATTCTATAGAGTAGAGAAACAGAGCTTAGGCTTGCGATGTTAAAGGGCACTGTGAGTGAGGGGATTCAGTAACTGCACTTATACACAGTGGTATCGATGCAAAGTGAATGGTACTAGTGCTATCTGGAGGACTCTCCTGCTTTATTTGTAACGTATTTTTATAACTGCCAGGTTTGCAATATAACAATCCCCTGAGGAAAAACTCTTTCCCTGTTATTTGTAGTTAGGCACCCTGTGTTTTCTTTTCTTTCTCATAAAAGCAGAGAGAGCCTTTCTACAGGTACATATATATTTTTGTACTTTGAGCCTTGAATGCTGTGAATTAATGCTCTGAGAGTCAGCCTCATCACTCACATTCTCATTTAACAATGATGGAAATCTATCTACTGGCTAAGTGAATTCGTTAGTTCCCTGGTTATTTAGATACAAGATTCAAGCCAAGCAAAAGTCTGAACAAACGACTGTGGGCTCATCAAAATCACCAACCTTCCACTTCCTTAATTTTTTTTTTTTTTTTTTTTTTGCCCATGGTGCCACGTCAAGCCTGCTGGCAGCTCCAGAGGGAAAGTTAGAAAGCATGAGGGTCATCTACATCTGTTTGAATCCACTGCGAATGAAGACCTTGCAGCCATGCCTGGTGCTTGAAACACAATTCTCTCAGTTTAATGAAGTTAATTGAAATTTTCAGTCAAAGGAAGAGGAATGCCAACATTGCTCATTCACACAGAGCAACCATAGCTGAACCAATATTCACATTTATATGAAATCACCAAAGGCAATACATAAGGTATATAAAAATACAAAGTGATATAACCACTATAGAAAAGCAAGCTGCTTAATGTTGCATTCACAAGGTGTCTTGTATTTTATAATACTATAAAATAGCTGTAGGTGGGTTAAAATACAGTTTAAATGCAGCAAAATCATCCTTTCTGCTAGTACAGTGTTGAGAATTTTATTCTTTTCAAAAAACAGCTTTTTAAAAGCATCAGTAGAAATAAAGGAATCTTCCTATGATAGGTATGTGTATTAAAATAAATCACAGATTTTCAAAGCAAAGAAAGAATGGTGATATAGTATATGGCATGAGGAAAGAAGTTCAGTACAACTAAATGCTGTGATCGCCATGTGCTGCCAGGTGTTACGCTGAAGGCCAGTTTACTGGGTTGAAGTTGTGGACTCATGGCTTGACTGAGAATTTGGAAATTGCCTGTATATTAGGCAAGGTAGCATCTCTGGTTTCTTGAGATTACAAGGGAGATTTCTGGTTCGTAGATAAAGGTTTAGCCTGTCTGTGCAAGAGTGAGAGACAAATGGAAACCCTGGTGATCATGTGATGAACCCTGATGAACATTTTAAAATAAAAAACACTTTTGTGGTTTTCTGTAGGGTTTCTTCTTTAATTTGAGAAATAAATCTCTTACTTTTTTTTTTTTTTTTTTTTTTTTTTTTAGAGTCCCCCTCTTCTGAAAAGAGGTGGAAGAAGCTATCAGTTGTATTGCCTATTTGGTTAGCCAGCCAGTTAAGAAATAGCAGAGTAGTGTAAAGGTGTGTGATGAAGCATCATAACTCTGGTCTGGGACCAACCGTGACAGCTTAGCTCAAGTCAAAGGTAACACACAACTGTTTGTCTTCAGCAGCAGAGCATGGGAACAGCCTGGAAAAGAGTGGAGAGATTCTTAAAGAGAGTCATTCTAGTCATGTTTAAGCTAGTCGTTCTTTTCCTTCAGGTTTCCCAATGCAGAAGCGGAAAGAGTTTAAGGATAAATCAGTTCTTACAGTCGTTCCCCAGGCCCCTCTGCTTATAAAACCACTGAATTTGTCTACCTCGAGTCTTTTTACATCTGTAGTTGGTTTTGCTTGTTCATGCTTATGTTTGTTGTTTTTTTTTCCTGCCCCTATTATTTTTTCATCTCATCCGTCTACTTCTCTTATACGTAAAACTAGGCCCTCTACAAATGCTTAAACCAACAATGGTGTGGTTTGTTTGGTTTTTTTTTAAAAAAAACAAAACAAAGTGAGAAGCAAAGGCATAGGAGAGTAAGAGCCGTGCAGTGGAAGAGTGCAGAGCCACCACTTATAGGTGCTATGCATGCTGTGTGCTTGAGAGAGCCTGGGAGGTTGGTGAAAAGCAGAATGAAGATGAGGAAAAACCCAACTTGCTTGCCAATGGTGTAATTAAGTGCTATTTATCCTTTTTACAGTATTTACATTGGCAGTGTTTCATGAGGGATTTACGGCCATCTGTCTTACAGATTTATTGTATATGTTGTGGATTTTGCAATTTAAAACTGCTTTGGAACTAGAACAAATCCCTCTGCTGTGTGTATCCCAACACCTGACTTTCCCGAGGATAAGAGAAGTTTCATGAATCTGCTTACAGCACCTCACAAAATACTGCCTGGACTGATGTCACATCAGTGGACAGTAAACTGAGCCAGCAACGTGGTGACACTCAAAATGTCCTTCCAGCATGTCTATTTTAGCACTGCAGACAGTCTTCAACTGTTACAGAGTCTGACATTTTTAATGCATATTCTTTTTGTTTAGCTTGAAAACATTTTTCTGCTGGCCTTCTTTCAACATAGTTCTCATTTTAAAACTTCCTATTTTTTTTTTTTTTTTCAAATTTGTACCTTTTCTTAAATTGTTAGATGTGCTTGAGCTTTTTGTAACATCTTCCTTAAAGTGCAAGGAAAGACAGAGCAAATGGGTAGTTTCTCACTGTCTTTCTTATTGCTTAGTTTTGTCTGTGGATGCAGAATGCCACAAGAGTGGAATTCTGCTCTGACCGCAAGTATCTTTCCCCAAAGTGCAGCCTGGGCAAAAGAGTGAGGGTAAATCTTAGCCAATGAGGGTAAATCAGCATTTTGTGGTAGAAGCAGGAGTTTGCTGGGTTGCTACTTGAGCTTATTGTGAAAAGGCACAGAGTGCGTCTGCTGTGATGGGAACTGTACTTACACTGAACAGATCTAATATCTGTCTACAAACCATGGGTTTGCTGGTGTTTGCCTGGGGCTATACCCCCAACAGAAGAAAATAGTAGTAGCAATTAAAACAATGTGGAAACACTCTCATAAAATGAAGTACAGCAAAAAATTAAATTCACTGAAGCCTCTGAAATGAGGAGAAAAACCTTTTGTTGTAGAAATGTCAACAAAATTCAGAGACATCCAGGACTCCCAAGCCTCGTGCTGGCTGCCTGCTCCCTCAGGATTCAGCACAGGACCCTGGTTTGAAGGACAGCCTTCTCCCACCCCTTCGTGCCTTAAAGTATCTGCCTGTTCCTTTGCAAGTAATTTCAGAATTTAGACACTTCTTTGTTCATGAGTGTTTTTTGCCAAGAGATGAAAATTCTGATCTTTTGACTACCTGTGATAATAATATCTGTTTACCTGAGATGATACTTGAAAACAGCACAGATGAACAGTGGGGATTAACGGAAATTAATCTTGATAGGAATAACTCCTGCATTAATTATCTGTATTGTGAGACTGAAATACTATGTGAATTGAGAAAAGCAGCAAATTGGACCCATCTGTGTTGTGAAGTCCTGATTGATGCTATCTTTGATGTACTGAAGTGATCACATCATGGGAATGTTGTGTCTGTGCTGACTCTGAAACTTAGTGACAGTGTTAACTTGCCTTCATGTAAATGAATTTTTAACTCTTCCCCAGTCCTACTTGGACTACTACTTATTCAAAAGCATGTGAGCATTGAGTTTTAGCCGCTTTCACCAAAGCTTCAAAGTGCCTGAGCTCTTAACTCCTCCCTTTAAATGACCAACATCAACACCAACTAATTTGTTAATTCTTGGCAGAGAATAAGAAAAGGCTCTATTCTGTGAATATCTTGCTTGTACCTAAAACTTTGCCTCCAATGCCACTGTCACTACAGCCTGTTTCCTGATAGATCAAAGGCCTGGAGGCCTGCTGAGCTGCCATGCTGCTTCTGCGATGTGTTGCAGGGGTGGGTTAGGCAGGAGTAGGCTGGTGTGCCTGAGGAGGCTGGTGGGGAGGGGGCGAAGGATCTTCTTGTGGTGCCATCTCAGCACACCCCATGCTCCAGCGCTTTGCTTGATGGCTGACTGGGGATCTCGCTGCTTGTGGTGACAAGGCCAAGAGTGAATCAAAGCAGAACTACTGCTTTGGAAAAATGCCCTGACTTAGAAAATGAGGTCTGCTAGATCAAGATTTCTCTCTTTTCTCCTTACCCTTCGAAAAACCCACAACCAAGAACAAATGTTAGGGTATTCAGTTGGTATTACCCTGGATATGTGGTGGAGTCACCAGCCCTGGAGGTATTTGAAAGATGTGTAGATGTGGTACTTAGGGACACGGTTTAGTGGTGGACTTGGCAGTGCCGGGTTAACGGTTTGACTTGATGATCTTAAAGGTCCTTTCCAACCAAAACAATTCTATGATTCTGTGATATAGTCTTCTCCTGCCGTACCCTCTCTGTGGTCTGTCCCTGCCTTCTGTCAAAAACCCATCACTGTTCCTCCACTTCTGGGTGTTTCTCAGCTTAATACTCACGTTACCTTTACCTAGTGTGGGCGAACATACTTACCCAGAGCCTGACCAAAGGACGGTTGCACTGGTGAGGTCTGCATGAGCTACCCTTTCATGTGTGACTGCTGTGCTGTGTTGCACTTGTGCTCGGCAATGGTAATATTTCAGGCTTTGTATTTTCCTTTCAGCTTGTATCAAGCATATGTTGCTTCTCTGTACACAGGCATCTCAAAGAATTTCTTAGCTGCTTTTCTGTTATCCCTGAGTCCAAATTACAACTGTCAATTATACATGAAAGGTAAGTGAGATCAAAGTCTTCCCTTAGTCCTGCTACTTGTGCATCTACTTTGCCCATAGAACTGCAAAACCAGACTTCTTTTTCAAAATTCTCCTCTTCAGTTTAACCTGGTACATTTTATCAAAATTATCACCTCAGTAGCCTCCTACTATTGTACAGTGAATAATGAAGAACATTTATATGCTTGTAAATGCCAAAAGAATTTAAAGCATGTGAACAGGACACTTTACAAAGACTAATTTCATTATTCCTTTCAATGTTTCACGAGGATTTTACCTAGAATTGGAAATATTAATGAATCAGGTCATTGCAGAGTAAGATAGCAAAAGAGGAGAGGAGAAGATGTTTTGGTTGGTTTGGTTTTTTTGGTTGTTTTTTTGTTTTTTTAAAGGGTTATAATTGAAAAAAAAATATTAGAGGTGAAATTCTGACCCCATTTATGTAAATGTTACTGCATCTTCCCTCATACTCTCGATATACAACCTGTTGTTGAATATATTGTATACATCAATTCCTCAGGAAAAATAAAGAGAAACTCTGAAATGGAACACATCTAAGCTTTTTTTTTTTTCCCAAACTAATGGTTCCTACACCCAACAATCTTAAGAATTTTTAAATATTCTTATTAAAATATGATGACTTAAAGTAAATGAGCTCGTTATGTGCATTTCAGCTCAAACTTCAATCTGATGAAACAAACTTCTACTTAAAGACTCTGGATGTTGAAATGCTCCACTTTGTCAATATATGCTTCCTTTAAGAAGATGATAAACAGTACCCAAGTACTGTTCCAGTGTTGGAGAAACTCTGCTTGGTGAAGTTCTTGAGAGGAAACACGTATAACGTACCGCTGTGCTGACACATTTTGAGGATTTTAATGTTAGTAGTCTAAGTAATGTGAGCTGCTTTGGTCTTCAGCTAAAGCTTCTTTGTACAGGGATTTTTCCCATGTAGTGATTTGTAGTTCCCTATGGATTTTGTCATTAAGCACGAAAATTTACTTCATGTCAGTGAGCACTCTAATAAAGAGGACTTTTGGTGCTTAAGTCTTCTGGTTGGTTGAACTGTTGGGGGTAGAGTCAAAAGAGAAGAAAATTTATACAAAATACTTTATTTGTCTAGATGTTCAGAAGATTTTGGAAGGTGTATGCACAACAGGAAATCTCATTTATAGGGTACAACAAGGAAAGGATCCAGTCTGCTGGCATTAGTGCTGTACTTGGGGCATGTCGTGTATATCTGTCACCGAGTTGCAATTAATTCTGAATCATCATCATCATCAGTCATTCTGTCTTTTCACAGCCATTGAAAACTATTAACAATTGCAAGCTATTTGAGACCTAGTTCTTTTTATTCAGTGTGATTCAAAGAGGCTGCTCTAATATCATCAATATCTTATGTTCTCTTTCAAATAAGCTGATCTATATCAAAGTGCTTTAAAACAAAACACAGTCAACACTATACACACACAACACCTAAGCTAATTATTTCACTGGGTGAGGTTTAACGTGATACTGGCTATAGAAATGACAGCTTTATACACATCCTGGTTCATTCTGGAAATGCTTTTAATCTTCTTGTTTGTGCTAATCTAGAGAAGAAAGAAGCTTTATGTAACAGCATTCCAAAGGTGAGGCATATCTGTTCTTGTTTCATAGATCTGTGAATCTAATAGTAAATCTGGAGCATTTTCAAGAAGAACGTAATGCACCTCAGCATATGTTTATTAAAAATGTACTTTCCAAATTGAATTCTGTACTCTAATTAGACTAGTTAAGGAAATAGGATGATAGTCTTGGCTTTGGCTGAGCCTGTTTAAATTCAGAGCATCTTCACTTACTACTCTGTTGATCTGTTTATGACAGTGCAGAGGTGGCCATAGCTTGGCTTTCAGCAGTTTGGCCCAATACACGTGGGAAGAATGAAATCAAGGCTGTGATGTTTTAAAGCATCTCCACGTGTTGGTCTTCTGCACTAAGTGAGAGAAAAGCAAACAAGCACCAGGGAGTAGTGAAACCAGGGTTTTTTTTCCTAACATGGACCTTGGATTCAGCAGGGAAAACCAGTGGGGTGTGTTGGGGATGCTCTGAGCAGCAGGTACTTACGCTGGTGCCTCAGTCCCTCCCTCCCTGCCCTCTTACAAAGCAAAATGACAGCAACAGTAGTTTTGCCTTGCACAAAATCAGCCTTAGAGTCTGTAGCTAAATTGCCACTCTAATATGAATTGTAAGTATGTTTTGTAGGACTTGTGCAGTCACTAGTATGATTGGCCTTGCACTGGGTGTTCATATTGCTGACTATGGAAAAGCGAGTCTTTATGTGCTCCTGTCTGCCGACGCTTTTCAAGACTTCGTTGTTGTTCTTACTGTGCACTGAGGAAATATCAAACTTTTTGATGAAAAGCAAGAGACCAGTTCTTATCTTTATCAGGATAGCCATTACCTGAGCTAGCAGGGTACACGCTTGAACTTTAAAGGACTGACTCTGGCTTGATTAGGTGGACTGTAGACTTAATTTTTCACATCTAAGGTGAGCACAGTGACCACCAGGCACTTGCTTTTTCTTTTTAAATGACTCTTACTTTCTTCTCTGCTCTTTGTTTTAATTCTGTTTCCTCCCCAAAACCATCAAGCTTACTTTGCAGCACAGTGGCTAGGACAGATTTCTGGGATGAAGTTGGGTGAGGTGTTCTGTGTTCCAGTTAAGTGCTCTAATTTTTACAGATTTTACTTATTTGGAGGTAAGAAAAAATGGGCTTTTTCTCCACCTTTCCCTCTTTGAGCCAGAAATGGTCTTCTCATCTAAACTGGTTCATACATTGCTTCAGGCAATTCAATTTTTATGGAAAAAACTTTCATCAGAAAATCCCTGACTTCTTGTGCTCCCTGGACACCCATATCTACTGGATTTTAGTTTCTTTGCCTTTGACGCATTGGCACAAAAAAAGACTCTAATAAGCAGAAGTGAGCCCACCATTCATCCTTCTCTACTGCTCTCCGATTTGTAAATGAGCAAAGTTCGGTTATGTACTTACATGCAGTAATTATTCTGCAATGATTAAAATACTGTAGTTTTTTGTGGTTCCAGCAGGGAGTCCCTTCCTGTTGATTATTGAAGACTATAAATGCTAATGATAACTATTAGTCCATTTTGGAATTATAAATCTTTCTCTTCCAAATCAATCACTTGGGCTGCTTTTTTGTTGTGTGTTTGTGCGTTTGTTTGTTTGGTTTTTTTCCCCCCTGGATGTCTTTCTATTTTGAGACTCAGCAGGAAAACTTCATAGTCATATTCAGTATTTTTATATCCCAATATTTTCATGTTCCAATAAGGCTAGAAGAAACATTAAAAAATATATTGCAAATTCAAGGAAACATAACTGTAGAATTATTCATAGTTTACTGGCAGGTTTTAGTGTGAATGACTTCTTAGACCTCGTTCCTTTAACAAAAATTTTTAGTACCATCTTGTGAATTTAATTATACTATTGCTGCGCTGGTTGGTTGATTTGTTTATTATTTAAAGAATGGGAAATTCTAAAAGCAAAACCCACTAGAGGATTTGTCTGGTGCCTGTGAGTGGGGGAAGGAGGAACAGGAAGGTTGGCAGAGTTTTAATGATCCCTTGCTGACAGATTAGGGTCTGGTGGTATAACAACTGCTAGGAAAACTTAAAGCTGTTTGAGGTGGCTTCCGCTTATCCCAGTCTCCTGGGCAGTCTTATGTTTGATGACCGTATGTTTTGGAGGGGCTTGTTTGTTTATTTTTCACTGCTTATATCTTCTGTAACATGGGTTGTATGTCTGAGCTGCAGTTCAGTTTTCAGAAAGGCTTCTATAGTGTACTGCAGCTTTTGGAACGGACCCTGTGTCAATGCTTGATCAGTATCCACTGTAATGCTAGTCCAGCGATGAAACTCTGCAGTTTTTTCTTTGACTACGTGGAAAATGATTGAATTGTAAAGCAAAAATAATGTTTTATTGTTGTATTCAGTATTGCTCACCTGGTTCTACCCCTCTGCCCAAGACAGCAAACTAACCTTAAATGTAACTTCATAGCAGTCTTCCTTGGTTTTCAAATCTGTTGCAGTAACAAAATAACTGGGCAAGTTTGTATTTCCGTGTATATGTGAAGAAGCAATGCTTTCTGAGTCTCACAGATAAACTGTAAATACTTGAAGTGTGTGTTAAGGGTGGGAATTCTTTCAGGGTGACATTAACGACACTGGCACAAACTGCAGCACATTTTAAATTAACTTATTTTTCTTTTTCCCGAGTTTACAATGCATGCAAAATGCTGATACAGTTCAGAGCGCTGCGCATACAGTGCAGTGGAAGCAGGTTTAGCATTAAGATTGTCCCAGTGTATGAGAACAGGATGGGAATGGGGGGGGGGGGCTTTACCCTCTGCTTCCACAACTCTGGCTTGAAGATGAAAAGTCATGGTTTAAATTAGAATTACAGAGCGAGAGCAACCCCCCGGTGCGTGGAGAGCAGGGTCTGACGCTTGTCCGCTTCTGTGCCTTTCAGACTTGTGTGTCCATCCGTATTGTGCTGCCTCATTATTGTGTTGTTCGCTTTGAATGCGAAGAGATGGGGGTGACACCAGTCCCGGCTCATCCCGGGTGCTGTTCTGCAGCAGGCAGTTAAGGCTGATGCTAAAAAGCTGCCGCCTGCCCCAGCACTGGGACAACTGGGAGTCTGTGTAACTAAGCGAACAGCATTGATTAGTGCCTGCTGTTCTGCACATACAAGGCAATGAAATCCGGGAAACATTAACACAGAAAAACCTTCATCAACCCAGGCTTATAAATTTAGAAAGAAGACAAGTCCTTAAAGCATGTATTCTACTAATAAATCACGTTTGAAACAGTACGCTATGCAAATGATCAGCTTAACCAGGACATGAGCAAGACTGACTTTGTTTCTGTAAAAAGATTTACACACTTTTAAATGACAGGTTTGAAATTGATTGAGGGGAAAGAAAAGAGATGAAAAAACTGATATAATGGTGATGTAAAATAACACAGTAACGTGGGCGGAGAGTTTATCTACTCCTAAACATCATTACTTCATCTAACTGGATATTCCATCTTTCTTTCTGCTTGTGGTATCTTACATGTGATAATTGCTTTAGTGATAGAGTAAGAAATTTAACAATAGCATATAAAAGGCATAACTGAGCCTCTGCCTGCTCTTCTATTTCATTACTTTCCCAAAAAGCTCTTTCGAGCTCCTATAAAAGTCGCACCAATTTCTAGTAATAGTGTTTCTGTTGCCTGAAAATCTAGTGTTTTGTCCCACACTCCTCCTACTCTGAGTCCTTCTAGCACCTGACTGATATGAGCGTGAACAAAACTTTACCATTCCTCTCTCTCATGCTACTTCTGTATACGGACCTGGTGCACTCTTTCTGGCTCTTTCTCCACCAACATATTGCACAACCTTCCAACCAGAAGACCGGTAAATGTTTTTTATATCCTTTGGTCTACCAGTAGAGTAGTCCAGAGAAATGCCAAGCTATATACAACTGCTTAATGTTGCTTCTATCTGTTAAAGGCTTCTACCCATGTGCTTGTCAATTGATGTCATCTTCCTTCTTTGCATGTTGCCCATGCTACTTCTGGCATCTCTCTCCCTTCCTAACCTTTGCGTGCCCAGCAGAGAGTTTTGCCTGACCTAATGAGACAAATGTTAATTGATGTGTTTGAAATGCCTCAGTGTCTTTCTTACTCTGGTATAGTAAAATGAAGGCAAGGAACTATAGTTTGTGGTGTTCCTCTGAGTAGATGCATATAATCCTGTAATTGCATTCTAATGAACATGATTCTTGTATTAGCAAATGAGACCTACGTTTGAAACACCAAGGCATGCAGTTTTAGAGCATACTCATGTACAAACTACTGCTTAGGATAGATTAACATCAAAGTTGTTCCCACGTATGTGTGTGTAAACAATCATCAAAAAATGAAACATGACAACACTCACACAAAATGCTCTAGGAATTCATTTATCCTCTTTTAACAGTGTTACAGAATCACAGAATCACAGAATCACAGAATGTTAGGGATTGGAAGGGACCTCGAAAGATCATCTAGTCCAATCCCCCTGCCGGGGCAGGATTGCCTAGACCATATCACACAGGAACGCGTCCAGGCGGGTTTTGAATGTCTCCAGAGAAGGAGACTCCACAACCTCTCTGGGCAGCCTGTTCCAGTGTTCAGTCACCCTTACAGTAAAGAAGTTTTTCCTCAAATTTAAGTGGAACCTCCTGTGCTCCAGCTTGCACCCATTGCCCCTTGTCCTGTCAAGGGATGTCACTGAGAAGAGCCTGGCTCCATCCTCTTGACACTTGCCCTTTACATATTTAAAAACATTAATGAGGTCACCCCTCAGTCTCCTCTTCTCTAAGCTAAAGAGACCCAGCTCCCTCAGCCTCTCCTCATAAGGGAGATGTTCCACTCCCTTAATCATCTTCGTGGCTCTGCGCTGGACTCTCTCTAGCAGTTCCCTGTCCTTCTTGAACTGAGGGGCCCAGAACTGGACACAATACTCCAGATGCGGCCTCACCAGGGCAGAGTAGAGGGGGAGGAGAACCTCTCTCGATCTGCTGACCACACCCCTTCTAATACACCCCAGGATGCCATTGGCCTTCTTGGCCACAAGGGCACACTGCTGGCTCATAGTCATCCTGTTGTCCACTAGGACCCCCAGGTCCCTTTCTCCTACGCTGGTCTCCAACAGCTCTGTCCCCAACTTGTACTGGTACATGGGGTTGTTCTTGCCCAGATGCAGGACTCTACACTTGCCCTTGTTATATTTCATTAAATTTCTCCCCGCCCAACTCTCCAGCCTGTCCAGGTCTCTCTGAATGGCTGCGCAGCCTTCCGGCATCTCAGCCACTCCTCCCAGTTTTGTGTCATCAGCGAACTTGCTGACAGCACACTCTAATCCCTCATCCAAGTCATTAATGAATATATTGAATAGAACTGGTCCCAGAACCGACCCTTGCGGAACTCCGCTAGACACAGACCTCCAACTGGACTCTGTCCCGCTGACCACTACTCTCTGGCTTCTTTCCTTCAGCCAGTTTACAATCCACCTCACTACCCGATCATCCAGACCACACTTCCCCAGTTTAGCTGCGAGGATGCTGTGGGAGACCGTGTCAAACGCTTTACTGAAATCGAGATAGACCACATCCACAGCTTTACCATCATCTATCCACCGGGTAACATCCTCATAAAAGGCTATCAAGTTGGTTGAGCAAGACTTCCCCTTGGTGAAGCCATGCTGAGTGCCCCTAATGATCCCCCTATCCTTGATGTGCCTAGAGACAGCACCAAGGACAAGTTGCTCCATCACCTTTCCGGGGATGGAGGTGAGGCTGACCGGTCTATAGTTACCCGGGTCCTCCTTCCTGCCCTTTTTGAAGACTGGAGTGACATTCGCTTTCCTCCAGTCCTCAGGCACCTCTCCCGTTGCCCACGACTTAGCAAAGATGATGGAGAGTGGCCTAGCAATGACTTCCGCCAGCTCCCTCAGCACTCGTGGGTGCATCCCATCAGGGCCCATGGATTTATGGATGTCCAGGTTGCTTAATTGGTCCCTGACCCAGCCCTCATCTACCAAGACAGATTCCTCCTCTATCTTGACTTCTTCTGAGGCCGCAGGGGTCCAGGGCTCCTCAGGACAGCCTCCAACAGTATAGACAGAGGCAAAGAAGGCATTCAGTAACTCCGCCTTCTTTTATCCTCTGTCTCCAGGACCCCCACCTCATTCATCAGTGGGCCTACATTGCCTCTAGTGTGGGTTTTAGCTGCAATGTATTTGAAGAAGCCCTTTCTGTTGTCCTTGACCTCTCTTGCCAGGTTTAATTCCAAGGAGGCCTTAGCTTTCCTAGTTGCCTCCCTACATCCTCTGACAACAGACTTATATTCCTCCCAAGTGGCCAGCCCCTCCTTCCACGATCTGTACACCTTCTTCTTCCACTTGAGTTTGCCCAGCAGTTCCCTGTTCAACCATGCAGGTCTCTTGGTCCCCTTCCTTGACTTCCTACCTGCTGGGATGCTCTGATCTTGAGCTCGGAAGAAGCAGTCCTTGAACGCTAACCAACTATCTTGGGCCCCCTTACCTTCTAGTATCCTGTCCCATGGGATTTCCCCTAGCAATTGCTTGAAAAGGCCAAAGTTGGCCCTCCTGAAGTTCAGGGTTGTGATTCTGCTAGCTATTCTGTTCCTGCCACATGAGATCCTGAACTCTACCATCTCATGGTCGCTACAACCAAGGCTGCCCTCAACCTTCACCTCTTCAACCAGACCCTCCTTGTTAGTGAGGATAAGATCCAGCAGCGCTCCTCTCCTAGTTGGCTCATCCACCATTTGCATCAGAAAGTTATCATCAATGCACTGGAGGAACCTCCTGGACTGAGGATGGCTGTTACCCTTTACGTAGCTCTTTAAACTACTCTCTCAGGAAGAAACGTGTTCTGTACGAAATCTGGAAGGCTTAAAAGAATTGCAGAGAATGTAGAACGATAGCTAAATCAGTCTGGTTCATACCAGACGTAACCTGCTGGCGTGGATTTAGGCGTGGATTTCTCTGTTGTCTTAAGCAGGCACTCAGGAGAGGAATAGTACTCAGAATACAGTTTTCTAATATGATTTTATTTTTAGTCAAGGAAGAGACAGAGGAAATACCTGCAAGTCTTACATTTCAGCTAATATGTCAGCCTTCTTTTTGACATATTTCTCAATTATGAAATCACATCAGAACTTGCAAAAATATCCTTTATTGTATTTCTGAAGTTTTTAAGTAAAATCCTTTGCCAGCAGTAGAAAATATTCTGTATTGGTAATGGCTTGGAAAAAATGGTCTTTCACAGAAATTCAGGCTAGAGAATCAGTCAATTAAAATCAGTGTCGCTACATGGATTTGCACTATCTGCAAACCTGAGCTCCTACTCCCCTTTGAAGGAAAGGGGGCTGAAGTGTGTGGGAGGTTACCTAACACCTAGCAGTGTGTTGTTTCACTTGATCACACCTTGTTCAGGGAACCGACTGCTGTCGACAGGGTCTTTTCTTCCCTGTATGTAGCTTGATGATGTCGTCAAATCAGTGCACCTAACGAGAAGAAATCCTCTCAGAACGTTTTGGCTTTCAATATTCCCTGCAAGTATTACAAACTGGATCTTCGCTGCAATTAAAGAGACAGCTTCCATTAATTACACAGTAAGCTGTTTGCCGCTCGAGCTAGCAGCAGTTGACAGCTGGCACTGCGCAACTGAGAAGAATAGAGTTGGTTGAATATCGAAAGTGAGAGACACTGAGACAACCTGCTCTTCAAAATGTCTGTCACTTGGCACACCTATTTCTTCTTATTGTGATGCACTCCTGGTTCCCTGTTGCTTTTCGGGTTTTGAGCAGTAACATATTTACTGGATAGTCTCTAAAATGATTTGTGAATAAAGTAGACAGACCTGATTTGGTAGAGTGACAGTTCATGAAGTTATATAAAAACAATTTGTATTTTAAAATAACAGCTGCAGTCAAAAACTAAACTGGCAAATATTAAAGTAATTTACAACTATGTGTAGCTGAATACATGTGCAAACACACACACAACCTTGGACATATTTATTGGCACAACTCAAGGTTTGTTTATGAGGAATTACCATTTATTGGCTAAAATATTTAATAACCATTCTGTTGTCAGACGAAAAAATACCAACGTGGCAAATCCACTATTACTGATGTGAAATCTTTCTCCTTCGTTCTACAAATATGTCCTGTTACAAACTAGAACATCCTTCTTTGCCATTTGCATGACATTGGGCTGTTTTTTATTCACTTAATTTATGTTAGTGTCTGTGTATAAAGGAGTTGAAGGTGATTAATAATTCCATTATTTGTCTCCTCACAATTACAGCTAAGTAATGTGCACAAAATTCAACCAAATGTATTCCTGCCAATTGCTTAGGCTTTGTTTTTTCAGTAATGCATAAGTGACGTAGAACTAGTCAAACTCAAACCTTATCTTGGTTTAGTCCAATGAGTTTATTGTATCTTTTATATGGTTCCTTTAGTGTCTTTTGTTTTTTTGTTTTTCATTGCTTAGTCCTAAACAATCTCCTCCCATGAGACAAAACTGTTGACATTTCTTTAAGCAATTGCAGACTTTCCAAAACTGTTTCTTGATACTGTCAGGGTAATCAGAATTGTATAAATTATACATACCTTTCAAAGAGCTCTGTAACTTGAGCTCTTTGATGGAGCTGTGTGATGCTTGGGGCAGGGAGGGAAATTTATGGGGTACCAGACATCGCACAGTATTTAAATTTCCTTAGTTGTATATTCAGTGATTGCAAGCATATGGCTCAACCTGCAACGTTTTAACTCTCCAGAAACAAGAGAATGTGTTTTTAAAAAAAGAAAAAAAACTATTATAGTAGAAAAGACTAGAAGACCACCCCTGTACCAGGAAGTGAAATTACTGAAGTATTTTCAGAAAAGAACACTTACCCCAAAAAATCTGTTATTGTACTGAGGCATCCTACACACTCATATTACTGTTAATGTGTTCTCTCTTATTCAGAAAGAACTGATATGCTGGGGAATTTAGTGATACTTACCTATCTTTTGAGTAAAGCAATAACAGATTGATACCATTGCTAACAAAACAGAAAATATGAGTGAGATCCTTAGTACTAGAACAAATGATAAAAATTACTTTAGCAATGTTATTTTTACCAGTTCCTTCCAAAACACTGTGTTAGTAAATTAGGTCGTGGAGACTTTAATGCATTGTGGAAAATACTTGGGAACCAGACACAAATACTTCTTAAGATGCATTAGAGACAAACACAGGTGCTTCCAACAACCACCACATATTAGCTCTACCTTTCTTTTAATTTTAAAATGTTATTTTAATTATCTCAATCTGTTTTCCATAAGCAGTAGAGCAGCTCATGCAATCCACCAAGCTCTTAGAAGATATCCAAGATGCCGATTACAGAATCACAGAATCAATCAGGTTGGAAGAGACCTCTGGGATCATTGAGTCCAACCATTGCCCTGACACCACCATGTCAACTAGACCATGGCACTAAATGCCATGTCCAGTCTTTTTTTAAACATATCCAGAGATGGTGACTCCACCACCTCCCTGGGCAGCCCATTCCAATGTCTAATAACCCTTTCTGAGAAGAAAGGGTTGTTTCAGAAGTGGGAAGAAATCAGTAATGGAGATCTATAGATCTGCTTCTGTCTTACTTGGGGAAAAAGATGTTTAAGCCTGGGAAGCTGGAAGGAAACGTAGGCTGGACAGAACAGTAAGGGTTTGTAAATCTTAGAAAATGGAGGACTGAAAGCAGTAGAGAATTAGAGAAAAATACAAATCTCAATCATTCAACAAAAACCCAACCAACCAAAAAAACAGCCCTCAAGGAATTGTATAGGTACAACTTTTTGAGAGGATATTGCAAGGGGAATGTTATGTAATGAAGCTTTCAAATTAATTGATGAAAGATTGCAGAGAGAAAATATCCTTGGCAGGAAAAAAAAGACTGAAAACACAGTAAGAGACAAATATGGCAGCGTCAGTAAGGTTTTGAGCGGAACAACCTACTCTGGAAGTTCATGGAGCCCCTTAACTGGAGAGCTATAAGATCACTTGGAGAAATATGCATTTGGTGTTGCCTGTAAATGTAAACGAACTATACTGCATCTGTCTTTCAAACCTAGATTTCATTAATGTTATGGAAAAGTTGCCCAGAAATTTGAACACAGGTCTCTGTCATTGTAGGACAGGTGAGAAAGCCACCTTGTCTTACTTATTTAACAGTTCAGGAAGAGGGACTAACTTTGAATTAAGTTGTTTAGAAAACGAAGGAGTTTTCGTCACAAAATTCATGCCTGTCTCTTTAAAAGATGCGTTTTGCATAAGCTGACTATTCTGACCATCTTCCACAGGCAACAACACAAATCTGGTATCCCCTGAGAAGTGATCCTCTGGGCAGCCCCATGACTCTACTTTTAAGCTGACATTTTTAGCAAAGCAAAAAAGAACAGACAGCCTCCAAACAAAGCCAGTCTTGTAACTCTTAAGAAATTTTGGCTGTAAAATTTGAGTACAAGTAGGGGCAAAAAAAAAAAAAAGCCTCAGGTACTTGACTGTGGAATGCTTGCTCCCCTGGAAGATATTATTCTTCTGATGCCTTTGTAAATATAAATGGTTAGAACTAAATAAAGCTGTCAACATCTGAGAATAGATAGTTGAACGGTATAGTTACACAGCTGAAACATGCTCTATACAGCAGTGTACACATTCATTTTGTAGAGGTGCGGATGCTACTGGTCTTTCTAGTCTGCTACTGATGCTGCAAATATAAAGAGAAGCAGGAGAAGGTGGATGATGCAGTTATTTACCGTCGATGCCAAAATGGTGAGCAGATAAAAATAAAAAACGTGTAAAGGTATATAATTCTTGTTCAAGGGAAGTGAAGTCTGAGAACTTCTGTGATGAGGGTGCATTAGAAGGTAAATGGAGGAAACAAATTATTTCCCAACACATTGTTGCAGGTAGACATAACATAGGTGAACACTTGTAGAAATACAGATACCTTGAATCCTCCCTTCCTGTGCCTGAGAAGGACTGAATAGCCATTAAGACTATGATTTCAGGTGTTTTTGATAAGCACATAGTAATGTTAAGGGGCAGCATAAACCATTTAAAAAGACATAAACTATCCTTTTAGGAATGTGTCATTCATGTGACTGCTGGGTTTTCTTAGGCATCACTGAAATTTAGAGATGACAATAAGATTATGATATAAGAGTATTTTTTGTAAGGCTTACAGTTTGCTATGGCGATACTTAATACAGAAACAAAAAAAATAATCAGATGGTCACCTATGCAGAAGCTTAAGTGAGTTGAACTGTGCATCTTCTGTTTGTCATGTTTTGCTGGATCGGTTGTATGCTCAGTACAGCAGTACAATATGATGAATGTTGTCTTGGAGAGTCCAAGGCACCAAGACTTCAGGGTAGATTCATGCCACTGAGCAGTCTGTGTCATCATACATTGATCATTTTGAGCAAGGACCTTACTTATGTATTTTGTGATTCCTTTCCATCATTCACATGTGGTTGCCCTTCCAGAAAAGGAGAGCTGGTGCATGTCCAGGGTGTGTTCTGATGAGGAGCTGAGAAATGGCCAGCACACATGCTGGGGCTTGGGAGTACTCTGCAGCATAGATCTCTCTCCCTGTTGGCTATACAGCATGTTCTGAAGTCAGTAAGATAACTTATTTGAATTTTTATGAAATTATATTACTCTTTAATCTATTGTAAACTACCTCTGGAAGGAAACAAAAGCTTATCAGTACGTATTCTAAACGTAAAGTTGGATCAGAAGACTGTTAAACTAGTCCTTTAGGCATGTGTGTATGTAAAAGTATGTGGAAAAAAGCAGCAATAGTTGAAACTGTGTACACAAAAAAAAGGACTAATGGGAGATTTGTGTGCTTCCAGAAGGAAAAGAAGCGCTGGAGTGTGATATTTAAATACACTTTTTTTAAAGTGCACATTTGAGTTTGCAAGTAAAGTGGGAACAGATGTACCAATTAGATCAAGGCTATTTATCTATAAACTGAGCTGTTTCCAGATGATAGCAAGCATTAGTTGGATAACAGGGATGGGTAAAATGGGTGTCAATGCCTACCTTTCAGTTTGCATTAGATTATTTCAAGAGTCTCTCTTGCAGAGAGTGCTAGTAGGAGTACTAGGACAGGGATGATGGGTCTGGGTGGGTATGGAAGTCACAGGAGGAGCAGACCCTGGAGAAGGGCCGTCAAAGCAGCAGGAGCTATCGGCACCTATGTCAGCCAGTCTGTAAGTCCTGAGCACTGCATGTGCCTCATGCCACTTTTCTGGACACTCAGGAGGGCGGCAGCAAGGAAATCCTGATGGCTCTCAGGAAGGAGAGTCATCCCAGTGGGTTCCAAGAGGGGACAGAGGGGTCCCCCAGACCTGCAGGCGTTGGCAGTAAGCAGGGCTTGCTGCTGGCACCCTTGTGCTCCTCAGCATCTGAGGGATGGACCTGTGTGGGCTGCTTGGGTAGGAGCATCTGGGCACCTGGCTTCCAGCCAGGGCAGGTGGGGACATGCCTCCTAGTGCTCGGGAGTATTTGGATATGAGCATCAAGGTTGATGAATGACATCAGTTCTGTTTTAAATCAAGAAAACCCCTTTCCTTCCTATAAAGTCTTTCACTGGGATTTGCTGCTTTATTACAGATATTGCGACGTTGTCCTTCACACTCAAACCTAGGGAAACGAAATGCATTAAGTGAACTTCCCCCTCCCTTTTGTGGTTTTTTTTTTTGTTTGTTTGTTTGGTTGGGGTTTTTTTGGTGTTTTTTTTTTTGTTTATTTTTTTTTTGACTGCACAATATGGAGTTTAAAATACTGGAGCACCTCTCCTATGAAGACAGGCTGACAGAGTTGGGGCTCTTCAGCCTGGAGAAGGCTCCAGGGAGACATTGTAGCAGCCTTCCAGTACCTGAAGGGGGCTTGCAGGAAAGCTGGAGAGGGGCTTTTTACAAGGGCAAGTAGTGACAGGACGAGGAGGAATGGTTTTAAACTGAAAGTGGGTAGATTTAAATTAGATATTAGGAAGAAATTCTTTCCTGTGAGGGTGGTGAGACACCGGAACAGGTTGCACAGAGAAGTTGTGGATGCCCCCTCCCTGGCATTGTTCAAGGCCAGGTTGGATGAGGCTTTGAGCAACCTGGTGTAGAGGAAAGGTGTCCCTGCCTATGGCAGGGGGGTTGGAACTAGGTGATCTTTAAGGTCCCTTCCAACCCAAACCATTCTATGATTCTATATTTTAAAACTACATCCAGTGAGGAAAACCAAAATATTTAGCAGTTAAAAGTGTATTGACTTTCATAAATGAGCTATCAAAATGAGATATTGAAAACTAATTACCTGATTTTACGTTTGGAATAGCTACATGATTTTGGAAATATTATTGTCTCTCTTAGTCTGCAGCTTGGAAAAAAATGAATATTCAGCTTGTATTTTATTCTGAGAAGGTAAGCACCCCTCTGTGCTTCACTTCTTTTTGGAGACACTTTTTGAAATTCTGGCAAATTCTGGCACCAACAGAGTCAATTAAAAAATTACCGCTTGCTTCAATACTTTACCTGAGATGTGTTCTTTCTTCTGTTTGCTGGCCAGTCACAGAGATGTTCATAATTATCCAAGTAGGTATAAGAAAAATCTCTGCACAACAGAACTTAACGATGAATCTTTCCCCCTCCTGCCTCTTTTTCCTAAAGCTTTATTTTGCCATATGGTATTACTTTCTCTGTTGGCACTCAGGCTCCTTGCACAAGTGGAAATGAAGACCTAAGCAGTGACTAGCATTTTTAGAAAGATTAAGTGAGAAGCATTTTGATTTTCATCTCTTTAGGTACCTGACATATGTTACAGCTTATAAGAAATATTTGGAAAAGAAAGCACTTCTGATTTTTTTTTTTTTTTTTTTTTTTTCCCCCCCTCCCATATATCCCAGTGAAACTTTTTAGTAAGTTTTAAACCAAATCTTAAGCAACTTCTGTTCCTACCTCTTCTGGACTTCATTACTCTGGATGAGACTAAAAAAAGAAAACAGAAAATTATCCCAAATGTCAAGAAATGTCAGTCTTTCACATACAAACATACTTACAAGTAGCTCTACTTTCTTGTGGGCTCCTGCAAACCTAGGTAACTGAACGAATTCAGGTGTGGGTTACTTAAGCATTTGAAGTTTTAGTTATTTGGGTTGTTCAATGCATGACCAAGTTTTTGAGCATGTTAAATGCTTACAAAGCGTTGAAGGTATCAGGAAATACGGTACTTAATGCTGGACAAAAGCTTTGGTTTGGTTTGTAGTACTAAGCATTCCCAGAAACAATTTCACTGTCTAATAAACCTAACGTTACGTGCTCATTTACCTGCATGGGGCTTTGTGATGAAAGATTGGATGTAATTGCAATGTACTAGTATTTTTACCTGAACCATTAAATCTTTTAGAGTTGTCTAATCACTGGTTCAAAGAGGGTGAGGATGTGTTTTTGCATCACCTCCCCATGGCAACCCACATAACCAAACAGGAAGGTAATGACAAGAGTTCATCTCCAAAGGATCTGCCTCAAGAGTTTTTAGTATTGTAATGTGATTAAAAGTACCTAAGACTACTTCCTCCTGTTTACTTTTTAATCAGTTACCTAAATGTGATCTCATTAAAACCACATAAACAAACTGTACTAAAAAGTCACATATAGGCACAGATTTAAATCTCAGATGCAGGTTTTCTTAAAACTTCAAGAGTTCTTGGATAAAGAAAGGGATGTCTTATAGATGAAATATAAACTTACAGTCTTTCTTCTTTGACCTGTTTTGATTCAAAGTTATTTTTTCTCTGTCTCTCAGATGAAGAGATGGCGTATTAAACTCACTGATAACTGATTATTATCCTTCCAAACATGAAGGACTTGTGGAATTTGTTATTCTCTAAGTAGAATCTGATGAAACTTCTGCAGATTGACATTTTGAAGAAAGAACATCTTAGTGTATAAAAAGATAATCCAACATTTTATAAGAATGCTCAGTTTCTTCAGGTTTAAAATTCTATTAATTTGATAATTTATCATATTTGTCAAAGGATTTTGTCATTGGGCATTGTTGCTGTTGCCTTTTATTTGCTTTTATGTTGTGTGTTAAGCATAGTATATCTCATACAAATTTTACTATTATGAGATCAGTCTGATTTTAATTAGTTTCTTTTGGGTCACAGAAAATGTATCAAATTTAATATTTTAGTAAGTGACTGTTATCAAAGTTGTGTGGCCTTGCTGAATTGATATTTAGGTCCAGATCTTTCCTAATGTTGTTGCAAAGGTCACCTGCTTAACAGTGATGTTATTCAGCGAGAAGAAAAGTTGACAGCAAAGTTTGTATTGAAAAGGCTATGCAGAGAAACACTAAACTCCAGTTCCTTCTGGTAGTTATCCCTGCTAACGAAATGATTATGTGCTTTCTGTTGTGTTGATCTTGGCGTTATTACAAGGGGCCTTTAAGTCCTCCTGACTTGAGCGTGAGTTGAAAGCACTCAGCACGAGAGCTGTTTTGGAAGTCTTCCACCAAGCTGTCAGAAAACCTTCATTAAATGTTTGTGAAGCTGGGTCCTCTTCATCATTTTTTTTGAAATGTGACATGCTGAATGTAGGTGTGACTTTCACCAAGTTTTCTGATGTGCTGTGAATATAATTAATAGACGCTTTTTACAATATACAATTTTGCAGTATACAAAAATCAGTAAATTTAAGGGAGACCAGCACAGTTGCAATGGGATTATGGAAAGCAAATTTCCCTCTCCCAAGTACCATGGCCTGAGAGAAATAAGGATGGGTGGAGAGTTACTACTCTGTTATCAAGATATATGGATCTGGGAGATGGATTAAAACTCTGCTGTTTTAATCAAGGGCCATAGTTCAGGCTGTGACTTCAGACTGTTGTGTGTGCTTCAGCCATTGGAAAAGTAATTGCAGAGGGGACGTGTCTGGCCTCTGCATTGCAGTAGTTGTGTACACGGTGCTCTTATGCTTGGAAGTAAAGGGGGGGGATTGTTTAACAGGTAATTTTTCCTCCCTTATTGCTTTGTTGCTTTCTAAACCTTTTACTGAAATTACCAGCTCGAATATTTCTTTATTATTGTTATTTCTTTTGAGAGTAATTGGTAAATACGTATGTTGGGCGGGGGGAGGTGAAGTCTATCTATATATATCTGGTGATCTAGGTACTGTTATCAATCCTATTTAGAGAATCGAATGTAGGTTTGCCTACTGTAATGGTATTCTTAACGATGTATCTAAACCCCTTAACTCAGTGTGTTACAGAAATGTTGTTTGCATTATGTTTGCTGCCAGCCTGGCTATGGCCTGCTCTCACTGTGGGAGACATAGATAATGCAAATAAGCAGCCTGGTACAGGTTGTGTTTGCCTGTGGGTCTGTGCTGCTGGGTATTCCTGTAGTATCCCAAAGTGGACAAAGTCCCAAAAAATGAATTGAGACTTCAGGCTTCAGAAAGTGCTCCCCAATGAGCTGGATTAGTCTGAGAAACAAAACAAATATAAGTAGATTTCCATATGCGAATAGGGATGATGATAATACAGAAAAAACTCAACCTCTTCCCCAAAATGTGCCACCCCCAACACACTCCAACCAATCAACCAGAAATGCTTCCAAAACCTACCTTCAGAAAATAACCAAGATAACTATAGATGCCTAAATTCATAATTGCAAGAGAGATCTCCACAGTTTTGCACATGTGTTTACGTACTTCCGGGGGGAATTTAGAAATGGGCAGGATAACACCTGGATCTCCTCCAGGGACCCAAGCTGATGACCATGATCAAAGTGTGGCCATCGCAGAATGAGAACCCAATTTCTTACACGGTTGGGTTGTGGAATGGTGGTAGGGACCTAAACTATTTGGCACAGCACAGGAGTATAAAGGACTTCGTTCGAAAGGGGAGACCTGGCTTCAAACTGAGAGGGTTTAAATGTGCAGCTCCTAAGGGAGTACCAGTAACCATCAGTCCATAGGCTAAAGAAGGGATTTTCCTCTCTTCCGCTATTGCTGAGCAGAAGGGAATGAAAGATTAATGTGACGAGATGGAGCGAATGGAAGAGCAAATATGCTTATGGCTTCATAGCTTACAGGACTAAGTCAGTAGCTCTTATGTGAATTTATTTTGCATTTTAACATGAAGCAACCATTGGAATAAAAAAGACTTTGTTATTTAAAAAAAAAAAAAGGAAGAAAAAAGTAGGGTTTTAATGTACTTGCATCTGGTTGATCTCTAGAGGAAGTTTTTTTTTATCTATATATTGATTCATTCTGGTGATACGTCAGTCATATTTTTTCTGTTGCATGGAGGAGACTTGATTTTACATATGGCTTATATGTTCTCAGAATAATTATTTGTTTTCCTTCAGGGTGTTTTCAAACAGAATCTCTTATTCTAACTTGCAGAAGTATATTGTGTATATGTGAGAGATAGTGTTTACCATGCAAATCAAGCAAAGATGCTTCTTTTCTTTTTTTTAAAAAAAGCCTTATATCTTGGCCCTGAGATTATTCCTTTTTTTTGAAACTAAGTATTGAGCTATGAAAGATAAGTAAAAAGATACAACTTTTTTTCTCGATTGTGATAAATGTTTAACAGATGCTAAATATATTAAATACAGAGGGAGAGGTAAAAGAAAAGACCATGAGAATGGGAAAGAGATTTGGTTTCATCTAAGGTTTTGTAATCTCAAATACATAACTTTTTTTTTTTCCAAGGACCATCCAGTTTTTTCTCAGTGCCACAGGAGCATCCCTTTCAAAGCCTTCAATCCATTTTTACTACCTGTCATAGGTCCAAATTTTTAACTTCTGAAATGTGATGGGCTTAGAAATTTTTAATAGCCAAATTAGTAAATTGAAAATATCAATTTAGGGCGAATTGATTGGAGGTGTAGCCTTCATCAATAAAATTTCTCTGGCTGCTGCAAGATTATATACTATAAAATTTGCTGACAAAAAGAGGAAATGAAGAGAAACTGTCAATACAAATTGGGTGGACTTCCCCCTCCCACCCACGCTTGTCAGACTTTATTTATAGAGACCCCTCACATTCATAACTTAATACCAAAAAGAGTTAGCGTAGTATGCAGAGTGACAGATGACTCTGTGATGGAGGTGCCTGCCTTGCTGCTGCTCTTCCATTTGTAAGCCAAAAGCAGCAAAATTGTGCAATTTAGTACCCGAGAGTGTGCGAACAGCTAGAAACTGGGTCCAAAAACGTGGCTTTCAGCTCACCATGAAAGCAAGCGATTCATCAGGAATCACATTAAGTCAAACAACTTTCAAAGGTGTCGTGTTCAGTATGATTCAACACTGAACTGAGCTCTTGCTTCACTAAGAAGGTGGTACTAGAAAACGCTGAACAACTGCTTCCTACTGAGGGGGGGAAGCTGGCGTTTTGAAAAATAAAGTTCTAAAGAATGTAAGATTTAGTTGGTTAAAGTAAATGAAAAAATTCCCTAAAAGCACAAATATTACTTTTCTCAGCACTCCTGGGATGCAGGTGCGTAATCCATTCATGCTGCACCTGCTGCAGAGTTTTCCTGGCTATTACTGTGCATGGGAACAGAGGTGTAGTCTTTGTTTTAATGGAGGCATCCCCTTGTTACCTTCAGGTAACTTCGGAGTAGTGTGCTACAGGACGGGTACTTGCTAAGGTATTGCACTAGAGCAGATGGGGCAGACCAGGGAAAGAGCTGAGGGCGTTATTTGTTTTCTTTCTTTGAGTGGAGATCTATTTATGTCAACCTCTTGCTTCAAAATCAGTTTTAACCAGACGAAGTTTAAAGCCAAATAAAAGTATTAGTTTATAAAAGGTATTTCCAAATAGTTATGAAATATTCCTATGGGGAGGGGGTGACTGATATGAATTTAAGATTAAACTGGAATTTTTTTGTCTCCCCCTTTATTCAGATGACTTGCTGTGGTCATTTTTCATCCTCACCTTTTAGTTGTACTTTCCAGCATTTCTTCAGAGGGGGCCTTTTTCTTGGTGAAACATGAAAGCTGTTCTAACAAATCAACAAATCTCATTCTTTAAATCTTCCCCAAAGCATTTACCTCATCTTCTTTTTGAGTTAAATTCTAATTTAACTTAATAAAAGCTCAGGAACTACTCTTGCTTGAACATCTTATAACACCCAGGTTCTCGGTTATAAAAGAGCTGCGGTTCTCAAAATGAAGTATCTAGAGCGTAACCATGCTGCTGCCAAAGGAAGTTTTATTCCTAAGGAGTTGGCCGGACTCTCCTTGCCGTACCAATAGGAGGGATCTTCCTAGGTCAGCTGAGCTGGAGGATGCCAGTGGTTAGATCATTAAAGCTCTCCAGTACAATCCCTCTAGTAAAAGGTATTTTTTCCTCTTGTGGCTAAAGCAGATTTACACGCTTGCCATAGTGAGATGCAGCTCTGAACTTGGCTTAAAACAGTTAAGGACTGCTAGAATACGATTTTGTATGATGCCAATTACTTTTGGGTGCTATGGACACTTACAGCTTTTGAACTAAAGTCTATGAAAAGAACATTTCTCTTTGTGCAATAAGAGACTGAGGAGTATTGATATAAAAAAAAGAAAACAAAAAAAACAAAAAAACAAATTGTCCCAAATACAAATGTACTGTTTGGAGTGTGGGTGTATTACTGCTTTTAATAAGTGTACTAACTATAATAACAATATCAGCTGTTTTATCTGTGGTGGTAAGGATTTGGTGGGGTGAAAAAGTATTCTCTTACAAGATACATTTTTTTCTGTGCTGGTGCAAGTGTGAAAAACCTTTTTGTTCTCTCTAATACAGTAGTAGTAAATACAAAGATTGTAGTCAGCTGCTAAACGTTCACAATGGAAATTATCTTTCATTGTTGATGAAAACAAGTTTGTTGCTGTTGTGTTAGAAGCACTTCTTCATTTTAAACTTGTAAATAGTCAGTCTGTAAAAATTACTATGGAAAAATAGAAAGGACTTGGATAAAAAGTAGGTAAGTCAAGAGAGCGTGATCCCGAAACCCATTGCTCATCTGCTACCTGAGTCTGCAGGCTCCTAAACTCCCAGAGCAGCCCTTTTCCTTTTAAAGTCTCTCCAGGCCTCATATCTGCTTGAAGTTTTCCCCAAAAGATGTGTTTCCATGTGAGCTGCTTGAGGATCGCTGGGTCTGGAAGGGGCTCTCGGGGCGTACCCATGGCATGCCGGTGGGATCAAACCCAATCCCAACCCTTTCCACTGAAAAGGAGTTGGCTTGAGTAGTGGTTTTCCTTTCGTATAATAATCCAGTAGCAAGAGTGCTCATCCAGACACTGGAGTGGGTACGTAACGCTTTCCTCTGCCTGGAGGGTCTAACCGCCAGCTTTGAAGCTTTTCTGGGGATTTGCTTTTACGCTTGCAGTTGAAGCTGTGCTTAACTCAACCCTTCCACTAGACAGAGCTCAGAGGTGCTTATTCAGGACTGGGGATTACTTTCTAGGAGACTGAGTCAGTTACTGAGATGCTGTAAGAGCTTGCTCATAGGAGATCAAACCAAATTGCTCCATAGTAACTGAATGATAAGATGTATTCAAATAGGCTGCCAGTGGAACAGTTGGTATGATGGTTTATTTCTCATAGCGTGCTTGATACCCTCATTAAAAATAAGAGATCCTTCTGGACAGATCAGTTCTGTGCTCCGATTGGCTCCACTTCTTTACACGAGTTATAAATAGAAGTCAAGTATTCTATAACAGAATATGTTCATTTTGCTGTTAGCTGGATTGGAGCAAGGTTGTTTTTCTGTTTTCAGGAATTTGTTAGCTCATTCAAAAATAAAGCTGCTGGTAATGTAGCTATAATTTTATTCCAAAATAATAGATTCTAAGCATATTACTTAAGTGATGAACATATATCCATTTCAAGTCTTTTACAGATTATACTTGAGCAAGCCTGGCATGAACACAAAAGCCCTGGGAGGACTGAATTAGGAAACCCCTCCACCTGAACTTTATAAAAGAGCCCAAAGAAACTGGGAGACATCATCAGTTTTACAGCATTGCTGGCACTAAAGCCTCACAAACAGAAGCTTATGTAACACCGATTGCCAGTTATATATAAAATACGTGAGGTGGTTTTACAGAACTAAGACTTTTTTGTACGTGTGCAAGTAACTAATTAATGAAAACCACTCATGTTGCAAGTGTTGGGAGAAGACAGAGAAACTAGCCTAACCCTGACTGACTCAGTCCAAACAATGCTGAACTGCACCACTACAACTCGATATTTAACAACTTCTTTTCTTTACTCTCTAATAAATGTATACCATAAACTAGCTAATGGCAGCAATACTGTATGTGAAGTTGTGGTTTTGGTAGAAAGAAGTTCTGTGGATGCTTGCTTATATATTTGTAAAATGCTGCAAAGAATGCAGTTAAAATGCTAATATAGTTCCTCTCTAGTACTAGAGTAAATATATTTGAAAACATAAAACCAGAAAGGCTAGAGATATGAAACATATGTATTCCTGCTTGCTACTCAGAATGTTTTAACAGAGATGTGGGCAGGAAGATGGGGAAAATGATTAGACTTATGGAAGGTGAAAGTAGTAAGGGGAAAGAAGGAGACTTTCGTTTTTTTTCCAAAAGTATAAACAAATGACTGTGTCAGTGTATTTTTATTTCCTGAGCAGGTATGCTTTAATGTCTGGTACTAGTTAGGACCTAACTGGTGCGCGTCTCAGTTTGCTGCCTTGACTGTGTGTTCCGGAGATGCTGAGTGACTGCAGACTGAACTACAGTACCAAGTACCTTCTCCACTTTCTCTCAGTTTTACTTCATTCCCCTCATTGATTTGTTTCCCTGTGCTGCTTATCCTCGTGCCAGTCGCTTTCATTGTCATTGCCTTCAAACCCTCATGTTTTTTGTAGTTCCTGCCTTGTCCTCATGTCATCTTGCTGATTTCATATAAAGAGGAGATTAGTAAGACATTGTGGTGCAAGGTTTCTCCTGGGCTACTTTAATGCTAGAGATCCTACTTTGCTATTTTTAGGCTCTGGGAGATATTTTCTTCAATACCTGCTTCTTCCACAAGTTAAGAGCTCCCTGAATGGCTCGTTAGGCATGGTGAAGGATCACGCTGTTAGCCTTAGTAGAGTGCTAAGCAGTATAAGGCTGTTCCCATGCCTTCATTTAAAAAATCGCCAAGGAAACAAAGTGCCAGGTGGTTTGTCAGCTGCAAAATGAACTGTAACACAAGTAGGTTAAGGTAGATGTAAAATATTGCAAACTTTATAGAAAAAGGTATACGGAAGCGAACTGTACATTAGTCTGTATAGAGGTGTTTTGTCTTTTGTCAGAGGCTAAGCCTGTCTGAAGCCTGAGCAGCAGAAGTCATCAGGTTACAACTGCATAAAACAAACCACTCCTTAGCATTTAGAAATTATTTAGATTCTTTTTCATTCCCTTTTGCCTTCCTTTCTCTCTTCCCTCCCCCCCATTCCTTGTTCCTTCTTGTCACCTGCACACAGGCTGCCCAGCAAAACTGGGCTCTCCATCCTTGGAGGCCTTCAAGATGAGATGTGACTGGGCATGGCCCTGAGCAACCTGCTCTGACTGGGACTGCCTTGGTTTGGGTGAGCTGACCTATGGATCGCTCTCAGACCGAACGATTCTGGGATTTCAGCTAACTAGGTGCTGTGCCAGGGTTGGACTTCCCTTCTCTTTGAGGGCCACTGTTGTGTCATATACCTCTTCCTGCCCGCATCATTAATGGTTGTTTTATAAAAGGCATATCATTCTGAAAAGGGATTTTTTTGTTGTTTTATTCACTGTTCCTATTTTCTGTTTCATATATTCATGGAATGAGTAATCTGTAGCAATTGAGGATATTATATTTTATTTACCACATCAGAGTCATCTGTCATGCATTTTGCACATCTATTTAACATATTTTCCTACTCTTGTTTTCCTGTTTATTCTGAATTCTAATGGGGAGCAAACTTAAAGTCAAGAAAACTGAAATTGTCTGGGTGAAATCTTTGCGCTTGCTTAGTGTGTCTTTGTACGCAGTCTTGCTTGGACTATCCCATTGCCTTACATTTTGCACACTTATTAATGTTTCAAAATTCTTTTAGTTTTTTTAGCTTTTGCTCAAAAACATGCCTTGCATAACTACTTTAAACAGAAACTTGCTAATGGCAATAAAGTAAAAATTAGTTTTGTACTTAAACTCCTTAGTCTTGATGTAGACAGGTAAAATAATCTCTAAATATCTTTAACGAATATAGCAGAAAGAAAGATGATATGACTCAAATATAAGTTTATATACTTAATTCATTTTATGTGTCTGAGTAGACAACTAGGTGTTTCCCAGTCAGTTATCTTCCCCTGTTTCCCCCAGATGACTGAGATGTTGATGATTATCAGCTGTAGCTATGAAGGTCTGTATACAGATCTTCTGCACTGTGGCTCAGCACAAAATAGCACATTGCAAACTGGCGAGGATCTAAAAATCATGTCCTCAGTTTCCTTCCTCTACCGAAACAGGGCTCAGGACTGCAAACCCACTGCTGAGACATCTCTGCTATTGCTGCCACTCTGGTTTCTCTCCAGTATCTGTTGATGTGCAACACCTGTAAATAGGTTTCTGATGTGTTTAATGTGCTCGCTTTGCTTTTGCTACTGTGAAGCTTTTCAGATGTTGCTGTGCTTGGTAACATGGTTATTTCAGGAATGATCCCTGCTAAGTGTTATTGTCTGCTAGTCTTGCTTTGTTTCCCCTCTGTTGCCCCTTAGTCTTTCTCAGTCCCATCATCACTGAAATAGTGAAGAGTATTTGACATACTACAACTCCTTTTGGGAGAATTGGATTTGACTGATTTTTTTTAAAAAATATTTTAGGATTGAAAGGCTTCACCAGACACATTAATGGTCTCAACGGTAACATCCAGCCTTGCATACAGGTAAAATAAACACAGCACATAATGTGTCCCTTAAGAACTGTGTAATGCTTGGGGAAAAAAAAAAACCACAGGCAATAATGATAGTGAGGTGAAGTGTTTCAGAATGAAACCACAATGATGATTTTCTCAACTGCAACAGCAGCTGGCAGAAAGTGTATTTATTTACAATGTCTGGGAATCCTCGCCTCCCCTTTTCTCATCCCCACAGTAGGTACTTTGGTTAGATCAGGCGGCTATGCATCTACTGCCTTTGTTATCGGGAACAAATTGCAATGTTTTGAGTAGAAGTAATGCTAGGAAAGAGCAGTTTGATGGGGGTATGGTGGCAGTGGAAGAAACAGCAGGGGGTAAAGAGCTGGGGTCCTTCCTTCTCTGTCTGCTCCTCATGAATCGCCAACACAAGATGCGCTGCGATTTCTTCTTCTCCAATCGATAGCTACAGTCAAACGTAAAATGGGAGAGAAATGTTCTCCTTTCAATAAAGCCGGCTGCTTCTAAAAGCAGTAAGTGTAGAAACACCGTAGTTGGACAGTCAGCACTTGTACTTTTGACCCCGTGTTTTATCTAGTGAGAAAGCAGAGGGCAGAAAGGGGACAAGTTGTTTTTGGCAATCTTTTAACTCCTTTGATAAGAATTCACCAAAACTCAAACCAGCAGAAATAGTATGAGCAAAGCTGTATTTTTTCAAACCAATAATAAGTGTCTGAAACTTTGAAAACTTTCCCCAGTTGTCTAACTTTACTTTTCTAAGGTAGATTAAGAAGAAAATTTTCAGCTAACACTAAATTTGCAGGGCCACCTCTTTAAATTAGCACTAAGGTGTTGTGAAAGCTTTTATTGTTGCAGTAAGTGGCATCTTATCAATTGACAAGCACATCCACATTAAATCTCCAGATCCTGGCCTTTGGCACATGAGAGTACTGATCATCAAATATTATGTTCCCACTCGAAATGCTGTCTTGAGAAATTGTTATAGGCGACTTGCATTATGGGAAGCATCTGCTCTCAGATTAAATCATTCCTTAGCCTTTCTATTCATTTGGACTATTTGATGCTACCAGACACTCAAATAACCTTGACAACAACAAAAAAAATATATTTTTCTATCTGCAGCTAGAGATGATTAAACACTATCCAATTGTATTATAGTGACAAGACTGGACTACAGTGAAGCACAGTTTTATGATCTCATGTTCAATTATTAAAGCATATAATACTGAGGAAAAAAAAGAAATACCTGAAAGACTGCCATCTGGTACAAAGCATGTTTGCACGTAGCTTATAAAGATACTAGAAATACAGATCTACTTTTGAAACACTTTCACACAACCATTGGGGTCCAAGCAGAGAACATACTGGGTAGAAACCTGCAAAATAGTAGCCAGAAAAGGCAAAAAAAAAATTATGGAATCCACCTATTATATTCCTAAACAGAAAGGCACTGACTAGCAGTTATTTTTTTAAGTGTCCAACAGTTATTTCTACAGAATTCTACGTTGCGAAGGGAAGCCCACCAGTAATGTAGATGATAATGAGGTAGGGGAGTTATTTTGGCAATAATCTGAAGCAGCACGTCAATTCTTAGTTTCTTTTATGGCTGCCTTGCTTGAGAGTGGGATTTAGGCTGAATGAATGTGATGCCCGGAGCAACTGTCCCATGGACTTTTCATTGCCTGAGGTTTAGCAACTCTGACAAGAACATATTTTGGTTAGGGGTAGTGAAAAGAAACCTCACCCTGCCAGCTAATAGCAGTCCCTTGGACTGAACAAAGAGACCATGTCTTGTGGGGTAGGTGAGGAGGGGAAAGGTGCCATAAAGATGGGGACAAAACCTGAAAGATATAAACAAAATGCCTTCAGGTCATCTTGTGTATTTTTTTTTTTTTTTTTTTTTAAATGTTAAATTAAAAGCAAAAGCTCTTATTTCCCCTGTCCCTGTTTCTAGTCTGTCACATTGCCAGGAATTAAGGCAGGCAGGCACTCTGTGTTGCATTGCTGTAGGTGAAAGCGGCATGTGTAATTTGATGTGTGGGAGTGTGGGTTTCTTAATCAATTTGATAAATTAAAAAAAAAAAAAACAAAACAAAAAGCACCCACTGTTTTCCTAGTATTTTCTTCTTCCAATTTCACATGCACCCTCAGCATTAACATGTGTGTCTGTAAAGGACTGATGCAGAACTTTGCATGATCTCATCTGGTGGTAACTTTTTTGTCTCCAATTCCCAAAGCAGATAGATAGGCAGATAGGCCAGGGTGTGGTTTACGGGGCTGTTAATACGTACTCTGTAGGTACTGCCAACTGCCTTCATCTGCCGGAGCCGTCCTTTAATGGCCTCATAAAACACACCCTGGAGTGTCTTTGGCGTATTAATATGCTCTTCCACTTGAGAATTTCATCTTTAGAATAGAAAGTCTTTCAATACATTTTTTATAGTGGAAGAATAAGACTAATTAGTTTAATAGATGGTGAAGTGAATTGGCTAAATTGAAAGCATTTGTTGCGCTTTCTTATTTTGAAGCTATTTCTGATTCATATATTTTAAAATAGAATTCGTTGTAGTCAACGTCAGCTGATGTTCCAGCCCAGTGCTGTTACCTGGATGCTTCATCTCTTAAAGCATACTCAGAACTTGTTCTGCCTTGTTTCATCTTATTCTCTTACCCTTTCAGTTCAGCAGCTGAATCCAACTGTTTTTTCACCAGCATGGGTGTTTCTTCTAGCTTTTATTTTGGACTGCCAAAGTCATAACCTCAAAAAGGTGGTGGAGGGTTGGGAGGGACACAAATTTGGAACGGCAGTGTGTCTTTATTCATTGTAACTCTCATTATAGAATACAAAATATAAAAGTGGCCCAGATACCCAAAAGACCCTGTTAAAGTCTGCTGTGTCAGGGTGATGCTTTTATAAAATTGTCCTATTCAGACACCATATTGGTCACCGTAAGTGAGTTCATCTACTTAGTAATTTTTCTTTTCAGTTGAAAGTAGACAAAATGGGGATCATTAAAACTATGGTTTACTTTGTTTCCATAAAGGCCATATTGTTACAAAATGAATTAACTTGAAATGCTCTTTGCTTAATTAAGTGAGAATGCTTAATTTGTTCTCACTTCAGTGTTCAGACTTTAGGAAGGTAGGGAAAGAAAGGGAGGATAGATTAAAGAGAAAGGAAAAGGCTCTTTAAAACTTAGTCTTTAGTCTTTAACACTCTGAATTTATTTGTTATTCTTATTTGTAAAGGCATTCATGATGGTTTTCTAATGCTGCTGTTCTTCCCTCTACTTTAATCTGCTCTCAGTTATCCGTAGTTATTCCTTGGGCGTGAAATACATATAATGTAAAACTACTTTATTCATGTAATAAGGACACTTCTTGGATCCAGTTGAAGATTAATGATCCAGCACAAGGGTTATAACAGCCTGTCAATATTAAGTGCAGTTGGTACTGTATTTTGTGAGGAGCTGCAAAGAAAAACTTAAATTTCTTTCTTCACTTCCATCCTTTTTAAAAACAAAAAATAGAATTAAAACTTGGAATGCAACAAGGTAGGTAGGTCAGGACTTAGCACTTGGGGCACCTTAGAACTGGATGTGGCTTCATATTATCCCTACATCATGTATTAGAGGAATAAATCTTTTTCAGTATGTGGCTTCAGTGATGTTCATAAATAGATGATATAGCTTGGGGCAGATATTCCACTGATACAAACTGTTAGATCTCTGCTGAAATCAATGGGATTGTGGCAATCTGTATCAAGTGGAGGTCTTCCACAGCATGTGCAGAAAGATGAGAGGTGCCGTGCAGTGAAACAAAACTCACTAATGTTCTTGAGAAGGAAGAATTGTGAGGCATCACTTAAATTGATCTAAGTGGTAAAATGAGACTTAAAAAAAAAAAAAAAAGAAAAAGGGGTAAAGGTAGAGTAAATAGTAAATAAAACCTTCCCAGGACTGAGATGTGTTAAATAATAGAAGTATGACTCCCGATGATCACTGGTTTGAGTGGATTGAGAGCAGTGAGTCACAGGAGAGAGAATGAATTAGAAAGCTCTTCTGTACCCTTGCTTGCTGCGAAACTTAATTTTTGATTTTATGCTTTTGTATTAGATAAAATAACTTGAAGTATCACTCTAAAAGCCTTGAAGATATTTTAAAACACAGGGACTCTATGCTGATACTTTTTCTGGGGTGGGAATGGGCGAGTTACATCCTCAAAATTTGCTTTTACATAAGCATTTCAATTGAAAAAACGGTAAATTTTCCTTTGACTACTTATGCAAGCAAATAGTGTTTCCTATACACATGTGCAAATAAGCACTGCTTAAGTCCATACGTGAAAGTTGCAGTCACCTTAAAAATAATCCCTGGGGGTTTGCGTTATCTCACGGAACGTGTGTATGTTAAGGTTTCATTGTAATCAAAAGAAGAGTTTTTGGTAATGGAGGACCCAAATTAAATACATTCAGTGCTGTGTTTAATACAGTTGCTAACTCTGTGAAATTGAGAAATTCCTTTGTGTATATGGTTAGACATTCTTTTTAGTGCAGTCTTGCCATCTCAAAAAAAAAAAAAAAAAAAAGTCAGGCTAGTATGATCTTACTGATCCAACATGCCCTCTTAATTAAGCCTTCACTGAATCAAACTTAATATCTTTGTCAAATAAGGTCAGACTTCCATGTATCAGTGTCAAAGCTACTAAAGATAGTTCACTGCTGAGACAGGAGTCAGGGAGAAAGCTTACAATGGCTGTGTGGTAGAGCCACTTGTGTGAAAAGGTTTGGATCAGAAAGGATGTTTGTAATCAGCAGAGAAGTATTTCCCCATACAAATCCAGATACTGTTATAAGGAGGCAAAGACTCTGGACAGAGTGCAAAAATGTCTCTCTCATCTTGCAGCTGTCCTGAAGAGCGGTTTCTGATAGATTATTCTAATTGCAGCTGAACATAGAAGTGCACGTAGAGTCAAACCCAAGACCCACTACACTGTAGCTGACAGATACCAGTAGCGAGTATCCAGGGAAAAAGTATTTGAACAATAAGCACATAGTGATATTTGTCCCACAGAATAGGGACACCTTCGTGTTTGAGAACAGTTAATGCAATCTTCTGTGAATTTGTATAAATGTTTTCTGAAAGCATTTATAGTCACCTAGAGTTTATTCCTCAGTAATCCAGCATCATGGCAGTCTTCTATAACACTTGTAAGCAATTTTGGTTTGTTTTAGTATTGTGGCTAACTGTTGTCAACTGGCTTTGTGACTTTACTGATGGTCTCCTTTGTGCACAATCTCTGAACGTGTTGAAGGGCACAGGACTAGTGTAAGATCCTGGTGGACCCCACGGATGTGCCTGTCTGCTGCAGACACCCATAAGATGAACTCTCCTTGATAAAAGTGTCAGTTTAATGCCCAGTGGCATCCAAAAGGACTGCCTGATCTTTTTCCTCAAATGGGAATGTTCCCAAATATTCTGTTCATATTAATATCATGGACTTTCTGGACCTGGAAGTCCTCACCTTCCAGCCTTTCCCTCTCAGGAATGCTTGAGAGGCAAAAGGCTGCTGGGCTCTGCAAAGGCTGCCTGGCATCTGAGGGGCAAAGGAGGAGGAACGTGCGGTCACTTCTTCCATTGCTGCTCTGAAGATCTTCACCAGGTATGTTTTGCTGTGATCCAAGTCACTTTATTAAAGTAACTTGTATCCTCTTTCTCTTTGCTGGCATTCCTCCCCTAGTCCTGAGTAACGATTCTGGGCCTGCCTTCAGCTATTTAATCTGCAGAGGCCGTGTCAGGGTTATGAATTCTTTTTTCTATTTAATATTATATTTGAAGTGTTTCAGTCTCGGCCGTCTGAATAGGTTATTTTTGGATCTCAGACATCAAAGCAATTATTTTTTTCCATATCCTGCTCCCTCTATAATGTCCATTAGATAAATATTTGATGGTGGATAATTAGTTGGCGTTTGCGTTCAGCAAGAACTGAATACTAGTTTGGATCAAATAACCCTGCAGATGTGCTTATCTGTGTGGAGTTTTTTTTTGTATAGGTACAGTTAGAGAAAGATTTCTAAGGGGAAATTATTTGTCTTGTGCGAAGCAGGTGCTGAGCTGGTGGGCCCTTGCTGACAGTGCTACTGAGTCTGGGAGCAACTCAGACTTGCTTCTTTCCTGTCTTGGAGTAATTGAAAGCAGTGAAGATTAGTTCATATGTTAGATGTAGTTTGTCATCTCTAGTAGTCTTTCACTCATGCTACATTAACAACACCCTCTGGATGGTGTGGGAATGTGCATGGGTGACTGTATATACTAGTTTATATAGAGAGTAAAAATGACAGCTCGGAGAGAAAGGGAGTGGAAATCCCTTAACTAGCGTAAAATCAGCATTGATTTGCTGATGCGCAACAGCAAACTCGCTTGCCAGTATTCTTGAAAGCTCTGTTGTGATCAAAGAAAAGGAGATAAGAGTCACTGATCGGAGTGACACTGAGAGCAGGCGTGATTTTACACCAGCCTTGCTGCTATTTTCAAACCGCTTGGTTCATGTTACCTTCTTTGCTCATTGTTCCACTTCTAAAAAAACCCCTCCGTCAACGGTGTTTTTCTTCTTACTGTAGTTATCTCCTATACAGACAGGTTCCCAAAGTGCAAAAGAACATGAGCACACACCTATCGACCACACTCACCCCCGCCACTTGTTATGGAAGAATATGGGAACGTGCCCACCCAGTGCTTTATTGCAGCTTTTTCTTCAGGGGTGAAGTGCAGAGATGGCTTACGTGGTTGTCAGCATATGCTGAAGGCAAAGGACTCTTAAAACTATCTTTAGTCATATTTTCCTTTTTTTTTTTGCTCAAAGTTTAAGAAAAATAGAAAAATCAGATCTCATCTGGATGAAATACTGTAATTAATTCATAATACCAATTCCCTGTCTTTTAAAACTCTTAAGTTTTATTCTATTAATTAGGTAGACTTTCTGATTGCTTGTGTTGTGAATATCCTTGTTTCTGCGTAAACTTATCTTGGATCATAAATCTCGTATCATCACAAACAGAAGAAAAAAAAAAAATGGGACAAATAAGGGAAAATATATGTTCCATATGATGAACAATAACACCCAATTTTGATCTCACTAATGCTTTCGGGATCATTTCCTCTAGTATTCCTTCATATTTTAAAAATTCTCTCCGACACAAGAAGTTAACTGTGGAGATAATAAGCATACTTCATCGTACTCGTGATATTAGGAGAAAGAGTTAGTTCTACAGGAAACTTGTTTTGTCCTTAGGCTTTTGTGTAGGCTGTTTCTTGTTTGCTGAATAGTAATAAATGGAGTAAAACTTTTTTTTTTTCAATATGATGAAGTTAATACTTCTTGCAGGAAGATCTGATATGGAAGTGCTAAAAGATGTCTGAATTCTGCCAGAGCGGTGTTTCTTGTTTGTTTATTTTAATCAGTGTTTATTTGCTCCCTTACTAACATTAGAAGACTTCATGACATCTCTGAGAAGGAAAGATTTCCTTATTTTACCTCTACTTACTTAGCTATCTATGACTCTGATCCATCTTCAAAAAGTCAGAAACAGACTCGTTTTCCCTGCCCTTCTCCAAAACCTTCCTTCTCTGCTGATAACAACCAGACATGCTGCTCTTGTAAGGACAGCACAGGGTGCCCTTTTACATCTTCCACATGTACGATGAGAAACCTCTCTTCCTGAAGGGAATGGCATGTAACCACTAAGACTATATAGTCCATGAAGCTCTGATCCTCAGTTGACATATTTCACTTAATTCCCAGAAGACTTAATTTAGTTTAATAAGTCCCTATAAAAAACAAATGGCATCAGTGTTTGCAGTTTTCAGTTCAGTTCCAGAAACAAAAAGGAAGGACTTGATATCAACCCATATTTGTCTATCCAGATTTCAAATAAATTAAAACATTGCACTATTTTCAGCTTTCTGGTGTCAGATCTAATTACAGAGTTACTTTCTTCACATCACAATAAAAATGATAATTGTTTCAATCCGAGGAATTGGGATACTTAAAAAACAATTTTCTTAATAGCATTACACATTTAAATAAATCAAAACTGTTAATTCAGGCAGTGACAATATAAAAAAATTTTCCTTGTGGCAGTCTTTCAGAAAAAGAAATTTTGCAGTCGGATGTGTGATTTGACTTATCTTTTCATAACTACTTTCATTATCTCTTACTTCTTAATATGTGTCTTCTGCTATAAATTTGCTAATCAGGCATATGTAAGATGTCTGGATGTTAAGATGATTTCATAACAATCTATAGAGATAATAAAGGTAAATGATAGATTAGAATGCAATTTTTCTACTAGTAGATAACTGTCTTATTAGTCCATCTATACTATTTCTGTATACATTGATTATAGTCAGAATGATCACTGTTAAAACTCTCACCTTCTCTAAATAAAGTAGTTTTCAGTTTATATGTATGTTTTTTTCATCTTGTAGCTCATTTTTAATGGGAAGAATTAGCTAGTGCTCCAAAATTAAACTATCTGTGTCTGTCTATCTAAACCGTAACCATAAATCATTATCTGAAATAATGACTATAATTTTAAGGTCAAAAGCTGTATCCTTGGTATAATATATCATGTCAATGATTATAGATTACAAATTAATGGACAAATTGAAGTAGAAATTGGGAGAACAGAAGGAAGTGTTAAAAATACTTCAGTAAGTGGTACTCTCTATTGGTAAAATGGAAGAAAACATCATTTAAAGACTATTATTTGCATTAATACAAAGAGTGAAAATCTGTTCCACAATCTGCAAATGGTGGTATTATGGTAAAATGAACGCTTGGAATATATCTATGTTAAAGAAATTGCTGTTTTGGTAAATTAAGTTATGCTTCCTGGTTAATTCTTTTTCATCACCATTTCGTCTCCCATCCCTGTTCTTTCCAAGTGCCACATGCTGAAAGAGAAGCAAACACTGAATTCTGGGGAAGAGCTCCCTCTGTTACCCAGTCCAGGTGGTGCTAGACAAGTGAGGGTTTAGTTTGCTTGGTGCTTCTAATTGCCAATATGTTAAAAAGCTATTTATCATTATTTCAGTAATACTGTTGCCTGAAACAATTTTTTTTGGGCGTGGGAATTGTCAAGTATAATTGTAATCTGCACTTTACATAAATGCTGTGAAGCGTGTGTATGTATCATACACAGAACCTGAGTATCTAGTCTATAATTTATAGATGAAGATAAAAAATGCAGAGAGATAAATATTCAGAATATGTATGTGGTAGCCCAAACAAAATATCTACCATCAGTGCATGCAAATTATTTTCTAGCAGTGGCTTTTGGACAGAAGCAAGTCTGTAAGTCTTGTTTTGACATCAAGGTATATTTGTAATGTAATACTGAACTGTAGGGCCTACCCTAACCAGCTTGAAATAAATTCATTTTTAGGGAGAATATATTCAGCAGCTTAGATGTCTTAGAGTTGTTCACCCAGCCTTTGGGTTACTGGGGTATGCAGACCTTGATGTCAATAAATGCTTTACAGCTGAATTGAACAGGGTCAGACAAAACGTAGTATGTCTTCCTGACAATGGCCAGCAGGATACACTAGTAAGGAGCATACCAGTAAGGCGCATACCAGTAAGGCATCCTTCAAAACTGGTGGCTTAGGGACTTGAAGTAGTGCTGTCCTCAATAAATTTCTCTTCCATGCATTTTTTCACTCAGTCGTTTAGTTCTTGGAAATACACAGCATTTACAAGGCTGTGAATCCACAGCGTTTTAGAAAGAAGTTCTGTGTTGTAACTGTTCGTGCGAAAAAACATCTGCTTTTGTTTCTCTTTAATATACGACCTCCTACACTTGTGTGATGCTCTGAGTAACAACTGCTACTTTCATTTTTTTGCCCTGGGAGGCTGTGGCATGGGAAGAAAGCCTTTCCCAGTATTGCATACTGGGGGGGTTGGGAGGCTGAAAGTTAGAAACAGTGTGCGTTACTGCCACTGGCTCGTGATATATGGATATACTGATGGAAAGCCTACCCGGCTGTCCAGCTAGGCAGTGTTTGCTGCTTTGTACTGTCCTCCTCTCTTTGAGAGCTTAGGCATGAAAAGATGCTGTGATAATTTTTAAGAGTCGTTAACATGTGGTCTAAGTGTCTATGATATAGTCAGTAGTCAAGGGGACAACGTTTTAAAAAGACTACAGTTTTGCTATTTGTGTTTCATACACCATTTTTTTTTCCATTATTCCAAGTTTCGGATGAGTGTTGTGGTACTGTAGAAACCAGGGCAACAAACGCTGAACGTTGAAAGAGACGCTTTGCATAATGGGGATTGGCACCAAAAGGACGCAGGTTCAGCGGCAGTGGTTCCAAGCTGGCTGATGTCTTACGTGATGATATGGGTTGAATCTCTTTAGCCAGTATGCCTCAAATGAATAGTGATGTGAAAGATTCAAAAATATTAGAGGAGGGAAGAGTTTGTTTCATGTAACGTTAGTAATGTAAAAAATACGTATTCTAGCATTGCTAATTGAATATTTCTTTCTAGGGCGGCAGGGTCAGACAATACTGAAACAAAGGCCGTTACTTTAGTACATTTCAAATGCAGAGGCTTGGAAACAACAGTTCTGCAAGATGGGTTTGGGTTAAAGTCTGTCTTTAGAGATTGAAATAGGCTAGAATGCAAGCACAAATTATGTATTTCAAAAATATTGAAAAGGAATGTAATTTTTTTAAACTTTGCATTATTGCTATTATAACATATAAAAAGATCTTTACAGAAACAAGAGTTTACTTAAGGCTGGAAATACAGTTACTATTGCCTGTCGTGCGGAAGATTTCTTTGTGACCTCATTTTGATCTTACATTTACTTCTGCATTAGTTCAGAAAGACTAAGTCTGTTTTACCTAAAACTCGATTCAGGGGAAAGACACTCATGCCGTAGTGGAAAAGAGCGCGCTTTAAAATACTTTAATGTATTGTAGGACTGTTTTGCAACTAGGTGCTGCCCAGGGAGTGCACACGTAGGAGCTGGGTATGTTTGTGTCTGGTTGACTTCAGCGCCCGGTGCCTGAGTTGAAAGGACATGACAGGACTTGGCCTTGTTGTTGATAGTCTCCATCTTGAAGTGAGCATTGTGTATAATTCTTGGGAGGATTTTTTGAGTTTTACTGTTTTACTAGAGGTAGTACACACACACATGTTGGCTCAGACTGGAAAAAAAAAAAAAAAATGAGAGAGACAATTTGAAAGAGAGACTAGCTTAAAGCTTGTCAGTCATAGTTAAAAGCCAAAATGTTTGGGAAGATGAGAGACAAAGAGCATGTATTATGCCTTTGGCATATGTTAGACTACAGTAGGAGAAACAAGGCTGTACTTATATGTCTATGCCCAGTGCACGAGCAAACTTGGAACATGTTCTGCACGAGGGGGGAAAAAAGGTACTTGAATGCTTAATGCAGAAGTGTTTGAAGGAAGACAAGGCTGTGGAAGAATTTTACCTGTTTATTTCAGTTAACGTCAGTAATTTGGGAAGTTTATTATAGTTCATAACAGTTCATTATAGTATTTTTCTGGTTTACTTCACTCCTATATTCAGCCCTTCTTTTGTTTACTGAGGAACATGACTTTTTTCTTCCTCTTTTATGTTCTTCTGATTTGAAATTCCATTGAAACTGTTAATTTTCTTTGCCTCTCATATTCTATTTGGTTTCTTATGATGTTAACCACTTTGTTCAGTTATCAATTTAATTAATATATTTCCTAATTAGCAGTGGCAGAACCTTAAATACTACATGTTTCTAAAGTATTTAGAAACTTTCAGCATAATCCTAAGCCTTACTGTAGTGTAGTAACCTTAGAACACCTTTCAATTATGTAAATCTTGTTCAAAATGCAAGCAGACTACCTTTTGTATTTCTTATGTGAGAGAAACAGCATGCATGAGAGAAACTTATTGCAATGCAAAAAGTATTTTTTACTTAGATTTAACATTTTCAGTTTTCAAATAACAGTTCCTGGTATACTTATCTTGATAGAAGATTAGCTGATTGATTTCTGCCTTCTAAAATGGGCAAATTTTGTAAGGATGTCCTTTGTGAGAAAATACTCCATTTTATTTTTATTTCACTAGTAGATGAATGTTGAGTTGCTCATGGAAAAAATTCCAGCAACCATCAGTTTCTGTGGTATTTGTCAAATCTACATTATCATCTTTCAAGATGAAAAAAAAGCCCCCATGTGTCTAAAAGTGGGGGTTTAGTTCATATTTAATTAGCTATCATATAATATCAGCAGTTTATAAAATCCTAGGCATGTTTGTGAACTGTTGAATTTCGGTGGGAAACTTCCAGAACCGATGGTGATTAAGGAAAGAAGTGTCTTTTTTTCCCTGCCTTTGTGAAACAGCCATTGAATATGACAGAGCAACCCAGGAGTGTGTTGGTTGTCGTATCGCTCTGATTCTTGGAGAAAGCTGATAGTCAATGATTCTTCAACATCTTCTCTTCCCAGCTAGTGAAAAAGAAGGAAGAAAATTCTTCTTTTCCTCATGTTCCTAATGCCCTCATTTTCATTTTTTTAATGATCACTGTGCCAGATATACAGTTTAATCCTCATCTGAAACTTAGTTAGACTAAGCCCAAGAGCGTTTTTGTCATCATTTGCTTAAAATAATATTTCATTAGCCTTCAGGATTTAGATTTTTAGGAATATTTGGACAAGTAAATAGTTAAAAATTTTCACCTTATGAAGTCTTTTCCTTTTTTCTTTCTTGGCTTTAACTTTGGGCTTGTGGAAGAGTGACAAAAAAAGAGTGAGAGAGCATACTTTGAATTTTAAGGAAGCTGTTGTTATTAGTTAAATCTAACCTAGATTTCAGTTGGGTTTTTTTATTGGTTTGGCTCAGGCCAATGTAAATTAAAGCTAAAGTGTCCTTTTGTGAATCTGATGCAAGTTAGCAAGGCCTTGAATGGCATAAGATTTTTAGGATTTAATTTATTGTTTTTAACTGAGGCAGTGCTTTCTTTGGTTTGTTTTTGTCCCTTCCTTCCCACTTCCTTCTTCCATTATAACAGCCCTTTATAATATAAAACAGCCTTCCATTATAACAGCTACAATTTTATCTTTGTGATTCTCTGTCTTTCAGTGAAGTCAAAAACCTGTGGTTCTGAATATTTGTCATCATTAAAAAATCTCATCGCAAATTTTTCCTACAAGTAGATGTGTTAACCCTTGAAGTCGTCTTTTAATTCCAATTTAAGCAAATACAGTTGGTCCTTCTAGAGTCTATCTGCAATCTTACGTAGACAATGAATTCTTCATTTCTTATCCTAAACACTGATGCTTCTACTTCATGTGCTGTAGACTAATTGCTTCTTGAAATGGTTTTTGTCTAGTCTGAGCTTTGTTCTGTCTTTGTGTGAATATGGATATGATTTCACTATTTGATTATATTTCACATGAAAGTTGATCACATACAAATACCTATGAAATTAACTAGATAACATATGAAATACCATTCAGGTGGAAACCAAGTACACAAATAACAAGCAAAAAGGTCATTGAAAAAATGTTGATTAAGTATTCTGGTGCTGAAAATACATTTTCATATGATGATTGAAGAAAGCCATTTCAGGTTCCTTGGGAATGTTACACTAAAGATCCGGTTTAACCTCATTTATCTTTAATCAATTACAGCAGAGGTATGATTTTTGAAGTTCAGCACTTAGATTCTTATTCTTTTCCTTGTCTTTTGTGCACCTATTTGGGTCAATGTTTTTACTAAATCCAGTTTTGTACTCGAGTCACATGATTGTTTCATGAACCTGCAAAGCTGTGAGGTGGGATTGCTATTGTTTTATTTAATTCCATTTTATTCATCTCAGACAAAGCCTTTTTTGTGAGTTGCATACCTTTGTACATTTTTCTGTAGCAGCTGATATAGCATCTGTACAAGATGGGTGTATCTTCCAGAGGCAGTAATAATGTACACATAATCCAAGTCCTACTCAGTTGCAGAGGTTAAGGAAAACTCAAAACACTTATAATTACAACAAAGAGAATCTTAGTGAATTTGTTTTTTCTTCCCCCAAATACACTGAAAAGAACATACTTGTTTTTTCTTCTGGTCTCTTAGCAAATTCATATACATGAGAAACTTGAACTACGTTTTCATTTATGACTTGAACTTGTTCATAATAAGGTACCTATAAATGTCTTGCTTATGACTTTGAACTCCTGAGAATGGAAGTTCCTGATAAGCTGTAGATTTCGGGGATGATGGACAGTATGTGGGAACTGGCATGTTTACACATTGTTGGAAGTAATTTGAAGAATTTGACTGTATCATCTCACCAGATCAGTCTTACTGTCAATGTGAATATTTTGATTTGTCTCTGGTGTATCTTTTAATCAAGCAACTGGTGTGTTTAAAAATAGCAAAACATTCAGGAGGTCTTTGTGATACATAATATCCTATTAGTGATTAGTTAAATAGCAATCTACAGCCATCTTAGTTCTTCCTACATCTATTACCTATGCTATTTTTGTTAAAGTTCTCAAATCTGAAAATGGGTCATAGCTCTAAGTTTGAAATGGATGCTTGCGTGACATTTTTTTCATTTAGGGAATGTTAACAGACAGATTCTTTGTACGTTTAATTCAACTGACTTAGATCTTCTGTTAAAATGAGAAATTTACCTTTCAAGTGAGGAAATCTTTGTACGAAGGAACTGCTGAACATATGCACAACTGTGGTACTGCTCTTCTGAGGTTACCCTATGTGGCACAGCAGAACATGCTAACAGGGAGTGAGTGGCATATGGCAGCATGTGCATCTTCTGGAGATTTAGTATTAAAATTGATCATTAATTATCTTTAAAGTTAAGCAAGTTGTTTTATGGGAAATTCCAGAATCTGACATACTGGGCTTTGGAGAGATAAGCGGTTGTACTGCAGCACAGCAGCTTTACAAGATCCACCAGTCCATATTGTTCATATCTGTTTTGCAGCATGATGCAGGAATGAGGAGTTTTCATTTGAACTGGTGTTGGCTGAGTATGCAGCAGCTTTATAAGGGTTTCAGACACCGTATTCTCTATACGTCAGACTTCAGGTGGTTGACAAAGTTTGCCTGTCACTGTAGGAGAGATGTCAAAACAATCCAGTAAGAAGAGACTGAAATCCTAGAATAAGATGAATGTTTAAATGTATTATTAAAGGACATTTGTTATTGAAGTTCCATGACAGAGACCTAAATAAAATGCGTTTAATAGGGATTATTTGAATGAATTTCATCTCTGTTTTGTCTTCGACTGTCGCAAGTTCTTGCAGTCCATCAAAATGGAATCACCACTACTGTGGTCTGTGCTATTATGTAGAATAATACATAGGTTACTGACAAATATTTTATCCATGCCTGTTCCTTGAAATAAGGTTAGCACACTGGGAAAAGTGCTTACTGCTCTCTCCTCTTTGAAATTAGACAGCCTAACTCTGTTCTCCAACTTCCACAGAAGACGGGGGCTTCCAAACTTGGAAGGAGACCTTGGCCTGAGCTGTGGCCATCAGGACCTCCAGCAATTAGATTGCCCCTTTTCTACCCAGCTGGAAAGGGAGTTTAAAATGTGCTTAGTTCCTGCTCACATCTATTCTTTGTACTGAGGCAGCAGACAGAGGAGCTGGTGTGACAGGAACTTGAGCCATTGGACTCGAGTCACGGATTAGCTCATTTCACATCAGCCATGTGGCTTTTAGACAGAAGTCTGGAGCCAAATGTCTCCCAATTACCTGAAGTGAATTGCTTCATAGCTTGTTACCAAAATTCTGAGAAAGGCTTTGGCTGCTGCCTGATATTTAATTAAACTCCATGCATCTGATAACTTTTCTGCATGATGTGACAAATAGCAAAGACTTACATAAAAGTTGATTTCAAAATACAGAGAGGAAAAAAAAAAAAAACAAACTTGAAAGCCTGTTGTTTTATTGCAAAGGAAAAGAGAATTTTGCTGTATAAAAGCTTAAATACAATCTGAAACTAATATGCATTTTTTGCAGTTAGAGAATAAAAGAACAGAAATAGTGCTGTTATGATTCAGACACACTTTTAACTTCATGCAAGTATCTCTCCAGTCTGGTATCTTACACATTGTTGTGTCACTCAGCAGACTTTAAGCAAGAATTTCTTATTCACGATCCTAGCATCCAATAGCTACCTACTGGCTATGCAAAACACAGAACAAAAAGACAATTTCCACCTCTGAGAGCTGATGGTCCTGCTGTAAGACAAAAGATAATAATGAGAAGAAGAAAAGAAACAAGAATAAGCTGCTGTTGGTCAGCAAAAGGAGCAGTAAAGTTAATGGTGGACGTCCCAGAAAAGGAGATGGGTTGAGAAATATTCTTGAAGATTCTTATAGGGAATTTCTGTTCCATGCGAGTCTAACACAGAAGTCAGCATTAATATTTATGTGAGAAAATTTAAAAAGTGGATATGAGAGGCTGGCATCGTGGGGACAAGGCAAGTTAATGAGATCTCATCTGTGAGCGTGAGATAATCGTGTGTGTGGGAAGGGTATGGCAATGAAAGCACTCACTGGAAATAGCCTTGACTCAGAAGACTAAGTTCCTAAAGTTTGATATGATAGAAAGGGGAAGTGCGTGGTGCCTCCAAGGAGAGGGTTTATCCTAAAATGTGTTCTTTTGCTATGACTAATAGGCAGAAATTTTTACCAACTTATATTTTATGCAAAGCTAAAATGCTATGTGATTTGTAATCTGAGGCATCTCACTCTTGTGTGCAATCTGTAGGAGGTTTAGCAGCTGATTGAGACTGGGGACTCTCTGTTACAGGCTCCTGTGATTTTTGAAATCTTCCTGTATGTTTGGATTTCCAATTACTTTTTAAAAAAAAAAAAAAAAGACACTGCATAAAATTCCAGGTCTTTGTGCATGTGATTTAGAGTACTGTGAGTATCACAAATTAAAACATACACTGTCACTGTGAGATACAATTTTTCTTTCTTGTTTCTGTTGTTTATCCTAAAACACAAGCTCACAAACACTAATAAATAAAATAAATTCTGCTTCAAGTTCCTTATGCAAGTTGAAATATGTTCCCTAAAGAGGGTCACAGAGGCACAAACTGTCAGAACTGCATGTCTTGCTGATGATCTCAACCCATTATTTGAAGTGTAAATGTATGTCTATCATTCACTGACTGTTATGAGGCAAGGCAGACATCAAGTACGTTTTGTCTGAAAAAGAAAAAAAAAAAAGAGAAAAGATGTTTGACAGATGAATATTATTGACGTGTCGTAACTCTATATTAGGAACTTGCAAAGAAAAGAGCATGTGGAGTTGTCCCCCATCTAAATAATACCACATATGGCCTCCACCTATGTTAATGGTGTTATTCAGAGGGAGGATAACAAATCTGTGTGTTTTCAGGGGCTCTTTTAGGCTTAATTTGAGGTTCTAAGTTGGGGTTTTTTTGGGTGTTTTTTTATGGTTTGTTTGGGGTGTGGGGTTTTTTGGTGTGTGTTTTTTTTTTTTTTTTTTAAACAAATGAATGTTCTTTCATCCAGAGATACACATGGTGGTTAGGATCTCAGGTATTTAAAAGTCTTTTTCCTTGAATTTTCAGGGCTCTTTATGAAACTTTCAGCTAAAATCTTGTCCTGAAACAAAAATATCAGGAGGGTAATAGAATAATGTATTGAAAGAGCAAGGAAGACTTTGTAGTTTTCTGCTGGTCTAGCACTGGATTTCAGTGATGTTTAAGAAACAGCACAATGGCTCTTCACTCTTCTACTTTTCCTGGAATAGTGCAGGATTAGGGAGCATTTAGTTCAAAAGAAACTTCTCAGTTTTTCAGTTTACTTTTCTTTTCAAGAGAGTCATGCATAAAATGTCAGGGCAAAGGGAAAGGGAAAATTATGTAAGGATATTTAGAAAAAGCAGTTTTATCTTCTGAAACACTAAGCTTGCATCAGTTCCATGTTTCTTATCATTATGCACATGTATGTGTATGCACATAGAAAAAGTATGAGAGTTCATTTTGCATTGGAAGCCCATTCTTTCTTTGGCTATGTGATGTGCTTTTATGGGTCTGAAGAAAACTCCTTTAATCTGTTCGTTCATTTTTTTTTTTCTACAAGTAAAACACTTGAGTACTTATGTGGATTCTCAAGGGTTCTTGGACAACCTTGTAGTAACATGGCTAGAATATTTTGAACATGTTAAGTGTCTAATACAAGTAATATTCCTTACTAACAGGATACCAAACACTGCAAAAAACAAACAAAACAAAAACCACCAACAAAAAGACACACACACAAAGCCACCAACCAACAACACCCCCCCGCAAAGAACAATAAAAAACCCCTCAAACCAGCAATTCTTGTTGATGCTATCACAAGATAACACTGTTCACTCTTAGCTTTTTTTTTTTTACTACTTTTCTTGCAGCGCTTTAGTGGGCAGGAGTAGAAATAACATCTAGTTCTCATGGAAGTTCCAGAGACTTCAGGAGGTCTTAGATTGCAGATAAAATTAATTATTTCTGTTCCACAGACAAGCAAATCAAGGAGCATAAAAAGGAATTTACTAGCTAAAAGTTGCCAAGTGGGTCAATAATGGATTAAAGGCTCTTGTGTCCTGTACTGAAACCATTATGTATGATGTTTTCCTTAAAATTGGCCATGGAGCCATGCATATGCCTTTTAAAATCAAAACCACAGGAAGTAAAATTTTACTAACACATTTTTTCCATCTTCAGCTCAAGATTGGTCCATCTGCACAGCATGCCCTGTGTCAAATTTCTTTATTTTGGATGGATAATAATTAGCATGTTTCTCTCTCTTTGCCCTTTCTTCCTTTTGGATCAGTACAGCATTTATTAACTCTAATTAACCTTGCACTAGGATGACAAGTGTAATGAGAATCTTGAATAACATTTAATGATAACAAACACAAAAATGAACTTTTGCTTGCTTGCCAGATGGAGTTTTACCACTGCCTTACTGCTCTGACTCACAAAAACAAATACGTGATTTCTACAACTCCTGGGTATACATACAAAAGTGCTGTTGGTAAATATCCCCGAAAAAGCAGGATTGAAGAAATACAGTATTTTTTTTCTGAATATTTAAATGCACCTTAATACAGAAAAGCCAAATAAAGTCTGAAAAGCCTTCTCTTAACCATCTTTGGGAGAAAATAATAAGGTGCAGATAGTAGGGTTTTTCTCCCCAGTTCTGTCTCTCGTGGCACTTATACAAGCCATCAAGTCAGTGTTATGTTAAAATAGTATTTCACTACCTGTGAATAACTACTTCATTGCAAACAAAATGAAGTTCTAAGCGTAATCTCCTTAGCTAGGTTTCTAGATGATCATGCTATGAAATCTATTATCACCTCTACATTTATATATATATATATATATATATATACACACACCCCCACACACACACTCCTTTGTACCACTTCAGACCGTTTGGATATCTGTTTGTCTTTCCAAGTTTCTTCCTCAGTGCATATGCTGTAGGACAGACAGGACTATTTTGTTTTTCCAGATTAGAAATGTGTTAAACTATACTGAAAGAACTCAATGTTGACAGTAAAGTGTTCATACCTGACAAATACTGTAACAGTAGCGTCTCTCCCAGGGGTTACTTTCTGACCAGACTGGATTTCCTGAACTATTAATTCATTATAAAGGTAGAGGAGCATATAAACAAAAGTTATCATGCGATTGCCATTAAAGGGAGTCTGATGTCTCTCCACTAGCTGATACCTGCTTTTGACACATTTCTTCATTGGGGGGTCTGTTCTGGGTGCGCTATCTGCAGAGAGGTTGGTGCCACTAATGCCAATGGAAGTTACAGACGTGAACTGAAAAGGTTATAGTCTGCCTTTGTCTTAATGCATTGCAGTTCCATTTGGAGAAATACCTCCATATTAAGAAGGACTTGACCTATTAGAAAAATAAAGTATTAATAGGCATTTCTTGTTAAAGTGAACTTGGATGAAGTGTCATTTTGGCTGAAAAAGGTGGGATGGAGGCACTTAAACACAGGCATCTAGTGCCTTTTTATATTCCCCGTGGTATATGTGACTTCTAGATGTCCTGGTGCAACACAGAACATTAGATCTTTGGAGCTGAAGCCCATATAGGGTACTTCAGGACATTTAAAATGACAATAGATTTTTACACTTACGCATCTGACTGCTCAGTGTCACGTGTGCATGAGTGTATGTATATTGCTTGTATGACTAGGATCTCTGCATTGCAGGTAATAATATTACTACCTAGATCTTTTACTGAACTGATCTTGGAGCAGACCTCTAATGGAGGCAATTTTATTATATTAATTTTAAAGGCTGGGAAACTGAGGACGTGGTCTCTATGCAGGCCAATAGCCATAGTCAGAAATAAAACACACGTTTGAGTACTGGCTTGATGCTTTCATCGCCCCCTCTGTTGCCATGTCCCCTGTGACATGGCTTGTGTCTTCAAGAGATGAGCTTGAAAATTCCAGCCCATAAGGATAATACCCCAGCATATTAGAAACTTGGTCATGTCTCCTGTATTTTATGATGCTGTCAGATTATGCTAGAGAAAACTATTTAAATCAGAAGGTGTGGTGTGGACCATGACTAGCCTGAGGCTGGCAATCCATAGCAGCAGATTATTTTTCTACCCTAGACAGGAAGGCGAATACTAATCACTGGAGTAACTGTTCCTGTCTCTTGCTTATCACTCAGATAAATTATTCCCCTCTTCTCTCTTCCCGCAAGAGATACATCTTCAGTAATAAACCAAATATTTTGAAGTTTATCTGAAGAACTACCGATCTATCTGATTCCACTGAACCTGCATAAAGAATATAATTCAGGCTATATCCTCACTTTGCACTCTTGCATCTGTTCTGATAAGAATACTGAAAACCAAGCATGCAAGAACAGGGCAAGGTATTGAATTCAATTTGAACATATCATTTATGTCTGGAGAAAAACATTTTTAACAGTTGAGATTTTTGCAAAATAATTTTCAAAAGTCTCTGTTCATTTCAATTTTCTTGTGTGGGTTTTTTTTTTTTTTGAAGATTTTGGTTTTGTTTTATGGGAAGGGTATGAAATTCCACATGGTGAACTGTGTCTGGTGATATGTTCTAAAAGGTAGGTCCTTTGTCACTGGTTTTAAATGCTTCTGTGCTTACAGACCTACAAAGATTTACTGTACCTGCAGTGCCTTCTTTATATAAATATATATAAATGTACTAGTATTTAGAAATGACTGCAATTATACAAAATCTGATTTATGAGCCTTGATGTTGAACACTGTAATGGAAGATCTGCGATCTGCATTCACTTTGCATGAATACAATGACTACAGATGGTGCAAGGCATTGATGAATAGGTCTCATATTTTCTAATACTACAAAATATAGCCAGATGCTGTATATAAACATGAAGAAAAAGCATAGTGGGGAAAAAAAAACCCAAAACAGTAGTTCTACATAATGTGCAGTAGAACGAATGTTAAGTTGATGCATAGTTGATGCATAGTTGATGCATAGTTGATGCATAGTTGATGCATAGTTGATGCATAGTTGATGCATAGTTGATGCATAGTTGATGCATAGTTGATGCATAGTTGATGCATAGTTGATGCATAGTTGATGCATAGTTGATGCATAGTTGATGCATAGTTGATGCATAGTTGATGCATAGTTGATGCTCCAGAGAAGGGCAAGGAAGCTGGTGAAGGGTGTAGAGGGTATGTCCTATGAGGAGTGGCTGAGGGAACTGAGATTGTTTAGCCTAGAGAAAAGGCTGAGAGGAGACGTTATCACTCTCTACAACTACCTGAAAGGAGGTTGTAGCGGGGTGGGGGTTGGCCTCTTCTCCCAGGCAACTAGCAATAGGACAAGAGGACATAGCCTCAAGCTGTGCCAGGGGAGGCTCAGGCTAGACATTAGGAAAAATTTCTTCCCAGAAAGGGTTATTAGACAGTGGAACAGGCTGCCCAGGGAGGTGGTGGAGTCACCATCTCTGGATGTGTTTAAGACTAGATGTGGCACTTAGTGCCATGGTCTAGTTGACACAGTGGTGTCATGGCAGTGGTTGGACTCGATGATCCCAGAGGTCTCTTCCAACCTAGTTGATTCTGTATATTTTACTTGGAATATGTATTTTCACCTTTTTAAATGAAAATTGGTATCACTAGAAGTTTTTCAAGATATGCTTAAAATGGTGTAAAATGTCAGATGCACAAAATACAAAACTATGGAGAGGTACCCACAGTGCCCCTTTTTCATAAGATTCCCTATGATTTACCTTGACACAATACTTTTTTTGGAGCATCAGATAGCACTTAATTTCTACTGTTATTAAGCACTATACTGAAGCTTTTACAGAATTAGCAACACCTCAATAGCAGTTTCTCTCAAGTGCTTTATAGTGGAAAGAATTGGGTGAGAATAAGCCACCTCTTCAGGAATAAGAAAAAGGAGGGGGAAAAAAAAATCCCCAGCTGAAGTGCAACAGCCAGAAAGGAGAGGGGCAAAATTTCTGCCAGAAGCTCTGTGTTGAAAAGTGACTTTAATGAATGAGTGACTGACTTGGAAGGCAGAGCTTGATGCTCTTCTCTGACTTCATGTGATGAGCATCCCAATATTGCTTATGAAAGAAGTATATTCACTGTGATAGGTGGGGCTTCCATTCTGGTCCACAGCAGCTGGATCAAACCTCTGACAGACAAGCCACAGGGCTGTAGATATTCAGAAACAGCTCAGGTGTACTTGGGTGAAAATTACTCAGTAATTTTCAGTAGGAAAAGTAGATGAAGAATTTTATGCTTTCTTGAGGGCTTTTATGTAAAAACTGTCATCAGGAAAAATAACAATTATTATATTACAGGCTTTCTGTTTCTGGCAGGAAAAAAGGAAAAACAGAATGCAGTTATAGATGTAACATACAGCCAAATTTAAACTTTTTCCAGTCATAAAGTCAGAGAGTTGACATGGTCTGAGGTGGAATAAAATAGGATCCCTGTATCACTGACAGTCTTACCAAAACCAAAAACATCCCTGCATACCAACAGCTCTATATAATTTTTATCGGGAAGCAAATATTCTTCTTAACAAAGAGTTTTATTGTTGGCCATAAGAAACAGAACTGAAGATTAATTCATTTAGTTTATTTAAAAATTGTTTGAAATACTTGAATGGCACACAATAGCTCTAACATAGCTATTGGCAGAATCCAGTGTGAAGCACTTGAGCAATATTAACTTCCTAATGCGAAGCTGACATGTAGATTATAATTTAGATTTCTGATTTCCATTCAAAAAACGTGATAGGTTGCAATTATGTTCTTTGTTTTCAAGTTATGTTGTACTTAGGAGAGTGTTAGAATAGGAATCCTCCCCTTAGGAGCTTGTGTAGACAAGGCTGTCATAGGTGAAAAAAAATGGTTAGGGAACTCACTAACTTCCACTCCCCTTCCTGGATGGTGCTGCCCCTCACCTGGACCAAAGGAGAGTGGCCATCTCAGGGCATCTACTGTGTCACTGGGATGATTCAGGGGACTGACAGGAGTCAAATGTGTCTCTCCTGCCCCCCTCCTCTCCTGAGGAGAGTAGTAGGGCTGTCCTTGGAGGGACTTGGACCTTTGAGCCTTCAAACGTGAGAGAAACAAGAGGGACTTCAAAGATGATTTAGATGTACTGTTTTATGTCTGCAGGTGAAAAAGTTTCCAAAGAATGTTGGAGAAAAATAGTTGTTACCACTCTTTCTCTCATCTCCTTTCATAAAAGAGAAATACAGAAATTTTCACCCAGCTAAGAATACAATAGTTTCAATTTTACAGTAACTCTTTTCCTTTTCTCCCCCTCCAATGACAAATCTATTGCTCATCGTAATAATTTCTACTTGGTCACAGACTCTTTTTACTCCTGCTTCAGCCCTAAGAAGCCAGCCTACACAAGGTTGGTTTTTCCTTCATACATCAGAGGTAGAAATTCAGAGAATGAATAATCTGCTTCCACACAGCAGTCTCCTTTAGTCACCTGCATCCCCCCCTCCCTGTGTGTGACCCTGCCATGCATCAGACAGGCACAAAGCTCTCACAGGATTGCTTTGAAAGAATCTGCAATTCAGTATAAAGAATTACATTAAATGGTGTGATACAACAGCAAGAAGCTTAAAGAGGAATAAGCATTGGACTGGCAACCTAAGTTTGTTGTTTTTTGGTTTTTTTTTTTCCAGAGTTAATGATCACAAGGTGACTACTTTTGAATTGCTGTAGTAAAAATAAGACCCTACTAGTGCCTGCTTTGTTTTCTAAATCCCTTTGATTAAATGGTTAAGCCTGTTTTAAAGCAGTCCGCCACTAACACGTAAAGGGACTTTAATATTTTTAGTTCTGAGGGTCAGGAAAACATTTTACTTGATCCCACCGATAAGATGTTTGTCCTCAGTAACAAATTGTTCCCAGAGAAGGTACAGAAGTCTCCTTCTGGTGTTAAGGTAAAGTACCTTAATGTAAAATTGCCTTCCATAATCTGGAAAGCAATGTAACATGGTTCGTTTATGAAGAATAAACTGAACTCATGAACACAGCAATCGGTGGAAGATCTCCTGTAAGATCTAATGACAAGGTGCAGCACTCTGGTGAGAGGTGGTGCTTCAGGCACAATTTCCATCGCGTTTGCAGCACTCAGTCTGAAGTGCTACCGTACAAAAAGAAGACAAGTGAGTTATCACATGAAAATGGTCAATACCGGTAAATTTTACTGCCTACTGTCAAAAGAGGGACTTGGATGCTCTCTGGGGACCTGATTTTACTCCAGGAGATCACTTGGCTTGCTTTATTTGAAATAAAAGGACATTGCTTGAAAAGTGCCTGAGGCATCACAGGCTTTCAAGAGCGAATGGAAGACCCTGTTGTTCCATGTTGAGTGCGTGCACTTCCTCTCAGGCTATAAAGTATGAAGGGGGAAAAAAAAAATACCTACTCTATTCAGTAAGTTCAGCAGGTGTTAGGAAATATAGTCCACGAATGTTATTACACTACACCTGGATCACATGCACTGCAGTTGTGACTTCCAGATCAGAAACCCAAACAAATGCAAACTCTTCTCATCAGTCAGCAGTAAGAGTTAACAAAGAAAAGAAATCTAGGGTTAGGATTTTTAATAAATTGATATTGATGGTATTATAATGCCATTTGTAGACTAGGCTGCCCCTGGAACACAGCTTTCAGCTCTGTTTATTTTATTTCAAAAAAGACTATAGGGCAAATAGAAGAGGTTCAGAGATTAGCAATAAGAATGCTTAGAGAAGTGGAAAAACTACCATATGAAATAAGATTGAAAAGACAGGAGCAGTTTACTTCAGAATAGAGATGAACAAGATGGGACATGAAAAATAACCAAGTAAAAAAGACAGGGTGTAAAAATGAGTTTATAGAGAAGCTAGTGCAGGCTTTCTACTTAGCTTCTGACATAATATTGGAAGAAAGCAGTATTCAGAGAAATTGAAAGACAGCAGATCTAAAATCGACAGAAGGAATTATTTTTTTCAGCCAACAATAAGCTAATAAAAGTCATTGCCACAATATATTATTGGAGTCAAGAGCTCAGTGGGATTAGAAAAGGAAATGGATGTTTGTATAGATTATAACAACAGCCAGAGTTACTAGGGTTTTAAAAATAATCAGGGATCTAGACATGATATAAATTCTCATGCTTCAGGACAAAAGACAAAGGTAGTAGCTAGGAATATTATTTTTTTTTTTATGGACAGCACACCTTTTAACTGTGTACTGTGAGGGTTCTTGAATCTTCCCCTGAAGCACCAGGGGCTGGCTGTTGGGAGGCAGGTGGTTGGAAGGACCTCTAGTATTTCCTAAGAACAGTTTTAATGTTTAGTTTCAAAATGATATGTTGGAAAAGATTTGTTCTGCTGTCTGAACTATGTCTGGAATTCTCAAAAATGTTTTTATTACTTTGTAGGCCCAGTGCCAACACGTGTTTTATTTAGAGAGATAGATATATATATATATCAATAAGTATATATATATATATCTCGATAAGTATTTATATAAATACTTATCGATATATATAGATGAGCTGGGAAGCTGGACAGCCTAGCACAGAACCATATTTATAACCTAGTTGAAGCAGAAACAGATATGGATGTAACAAGAATGCGTACCCCAAAAAATCGTTGGGATGGGTACCAAATACATAAGAAAACTGTGAGGTCAATTGTACAAAACTCTACAGCAACATGCTGGAATGTGTTTTGGTTTTACTATTCTGCGTCTCATGTGTTCCCAATTAACAGGTGCATTGTTCCTTATCGTCTCCTAATGTTGTGATGTTTTGATGCTGCCACAATGTCCTGAAAGAAAGAAGCCTGTGTGATAATTCTGATTTTTCCACTACACGTCTTTGCAGCTTCAAAGGTCCAGACTTCCAGCAGAGATGGAAGTGATATGTACCAATAAAAATGTGTGCCATCCAAAGCCATTATTTAAAAACAACAAAACCTCCCCCAACAAATACTCCTCACTTTAAGAAAAGAGATTTTATTCTAGGTTAGACGTTTTCTCTAACTATGTCTATGGACTCAATTATTTTTATGACTTGGGATAACTTGGTCAACAAGAAAATGAAGAGATTTGAAGGCAAAAGTTACATGGAAAAGGTTTATAAAAATACAGTAGCTTTTATACTTTAGCTTCCTATGAAAGTTATCTTACTGAAGACTCTATATCTCTATAGCTATATGTATGTAGGAGTGAATTTATAATGTTTGAACAATTTAAGACTGGAATTCCTGTGTTATTCACAGCTATTTCATTTCTCCTGTCGCAGAATATAATCTTTTGCAGGAATTTGTAGAATGATGTATCTTCTCTCAAAAAGGGATTCCATGAAGGAATCAAAATAAGAGTAGTTCAATGGATTAAATAAATAATCAGAATATCAAAACTACGGACTTTGATTCGCTTAGTATTCTCCTGATTACTTTATTCACTTACAAGATTAGAAGCAATGCCCGATTTACCCCTTAATCTTCATGAAGGCTCTCTCCCAGAGGACTAGCTTTTAAGTCAAAATCTCTTTTCTCAAATTCCCTGCTTTATTTCAGGGGTCTTATGATAATGGTGGAAGCAAACAGCTCGCTAACTAAACAAAATCTGGCTTTGATCTTGCTTCCACAGGCAAGCAGATACGTCCCTTCTTGATCCTTATAGACAAGGCCATTACGCACTGAGTCCCTATTCCTACAATGTAATCTTCACTGATTTGGGACTAATTAGTGCTTTAAATTAAGGTTCTGCATACTTTCTTTAATAACAGTAGTTATTGAGCCACCTTTTAGGAAGAATCTTAACCTAGCAGATAAATGGTGAAAATTTCATTAACGATATAGCTAGCTAGCTGATTTTCATTAACAACAGGAAAAAGACTTTGTTTTACCATTCCAGATAGTGCATCACTGATACTATTTTTTTTGTCTTAATTAAAACACAGCTCTATTTACTGGAAAATACTTTGTCATCGTAGAGCTCCCTTCTTCACTGTAGAGGCTGGTTTCCTTTGTGTGTTAGCTGAAACCTGGCGATCACTTGGTGCTTACTTTTACAAGGCAGCTGCTCTGAAGTTTTTAGGTGTGTTTGGTAATGGTGGGTATATTTCAAATGAAAAGCTGTTGTTTCTCTGGGAGCCAAATTGTTAAAATTTGTGAAGTTAGTGCATCTAAAGAAACCTGATTTCTGATGAGTAGAGCCCCTAATCACTGTATTTCCTCTTAGAATTCCCCAAAAGATATTATATTCTTATTCCACTTTGCTCTGGATGGGAAACTGAACATTCTTAAGGTTAGAAATGCTTCAACCTAAGACCAGTAAAGTTAAATTAAAAATACATTTCTGAGTATAACAGCTTGTATGATACATTGAAAGAGGAACACTGCAAGAAAAAAAATTACAGGAAAGAGGGGCATTTATATTTTATGTTATTATTGAAAGTTAAAAGTAATGTGAACAATACAGATTCTATTCTGCTACTAATCATGCAAAATTTAGTAGCATGCAGTATGCACATATGTGGAGTTTTGATGGAATCAGAAAGAGTTCAAGCTCTGAACCACGTAGGAAAATAGAAATTGCACATGCTGGTGAGCTGCTTTGTGTGGTTCCATAATTTAAGACCTCATTTGTAGACTGCTTTTTTTTTTTTACTTTGTTACTGTTCATTCAGATACAGATTTGAGTACTCTTCAGGTGTAACAAAGATGCATTTTTATTTTTAATATTTTAGTCTATTATTTTCTAGCCTTTCCCTTTACTTAAATTAACTGTAATACTACTCCTCAAACCCCTTTGTCATGAATTATCATTTTCTACGTGTTGTTTTGAAATTCTGTTGTCAGTCTCTCCCTGATGGAAAATTACAAACCGTTAGAAAATTATTAGCAGCGTGCTTAAGCATCACCTGCCTTCCCAGCTAATTAAATAGCTTGGTTCTGACCTGCTTTTCGTTTGGTGAGAACAGCAGGGTGGCTTCAGAACAAAAAATAATGAACTTCAAACTATTGCATCTGAGCAGTACAGACGGCTAAAGCCACTACTTGAGATTGAAATTCAACTATATTATGTCTGTGTATCTTTCTCAGGAAATAAAAAATACAAAAAATAAGCCCCAGATTAAGTCTAATTTTTTATTTTTATTTTTTTTTTTAAGAATTATAAGTCCATGGGTTGTGGTTTTAGAATGGATATGCCACTAATATTCAAGGATTAGCAGAGAAGGCAAGGGAAAGCAGCGTTTCCCAGTTTAAACATGAAAAATGCAGCTGAACAAAGGGTTCATTAATATTGTCCATGGAGACTAGATTATTTAAGAGAGTACCCCAAAAACAACTGTCCTAATATACATTAAAAAAACAGAAATCTATTGTAGCTTTTTTTATAAGACTCTAATATTCACCCTTCCTAGTGAACCAGTGAAAACTGGGAGTAACTCCTGGAGCATCTACTATTGCTTGCTAGTATGCAATAGATGGCGAGTACAAAATAAATTGGGCTAAGAGTCTCTACATCACAGGATGATTTTACTCATTTTGTTCCTGCTTTTAGATCACATAATGTATTCTCCTTGTTTACTGAGAGCACACATATCCTGAGGTAAATGAGTTGAGTTCGTTAGATAATGGAATCATTCAGGTTTCTTCTAATTTTGTTGCTTGGATCCTGCTCGCTTAAGTGCTCTTTTGAAGCTTAATGGAGACGCTTTGCCATTTTAATTACTAACATCTAAGTATGTTTTATTCACGTGCAGAATTTTGTCCTAGTAAATGTTTTTCTACTTAATAAATGATATAATAAATTTACTAATAAGTGGTCCTAGAAATGGAGGAGAATTTTCTCTGTGCTATATAAAATCCCCTTTCCAGCCCTCAATCGACCTGTATTTCTTATTTCCCACCGTTGAACTTTCTGAAATCTTTCCAACTTTTCCATAATGCAGCATACACTAGCAGGATGAGACAAAAGGGGAAATCCTATTGTAAAATATACTTTATATAGCAGTTGTTAAAGTGTGAGTGAGACTGAGACAAGATTACAAATAAGGTGAGGGAAGGTCGTGATATTTCAGTATCAGTGCCATGGTAAAGGCCATTATATAGTTTTTCTTAGCTGAAATATGGGCTTAGTAAGGACCCGTGTCAGAGGTAAAACCTACTTCCATTTCCCAGTTGTACTTGGATGGATGCAGAAATCTCCTCAGGAACCTGAGCTATCTCCCTCATTAAAACTTCATCAAACCCTCTTTTTCCACGAAAAGGATAATTTTTGTCAAACCAGTATTTGTGCGGTAGCAAAAAATGTTTTGTTGGAAAGCTCCTATCTCTAGAACTCAATTAAAAATATACTGAAGCCTCAAATGAAGTGGATGGTTTCACATATTTCACATCTAAAGCATCCAATAAACATCTAATTAATCCCCTGAACTGTTCCTCACTGTAGGTAAGAATTATCGTCCTTGTTTCACAAGTGGAGAAACAGGATCAGGGGGATTATACGATTCATTCAAGGTCACGCTCAGAGTCTGTGTCGGAGCCAACAGCGCGAAGCCTTATTTTGTAATCCATTATCATCATCACAAGACCAGCTTCTCTTCATCACCACTCAAAGGCTTGAAAAAGTATGCTGTGGGAAAATCTAATTTTCTTAGCCTTTTTTTTTAATTTCTGTACGTAAGAAGTTAATGAATCACTTGGATTATGCGGTTCCATAGATGAGCTTTATAGAGGATTCAGAAGCTGTTTTCAGTGCCTGTTGTCAAATGGTGTCTTCAGAGCTGTGCCCTACCCTGCCCTGCCCATCATTTCTGATGTGTTCTCCTTGGCCTAGAACCATGGTTGTTCCTAATTACTGTGGGTTTGTGAAAGTAGGGTTTACATTTTAAAACCCCTTCACTCAGCTTGGCCTTTAAAACTAGTTGAGAAATGATAATTTTACAAACCAGTGTCTCTGAAAAACAGACCATATTTATGTATTTAAGTACAATCTGGCAGAAACGGGGAAAAAACACATTAGCCACGTACCTATCTTAATCCTTTATATAATTTAAAATATTAGATGAAACAATAGGGAGGATCAAACCTTATTTTCCATCTTGTAACGATACCTAGAAACACTAGTCTGGTTTGGCAGAGAGATGATGAGTACTTGACATGGCTTTCTGTGGTGAATTTCCCTGAGAGTATTAAAAAAAAAAAAAAGCTAACTTTAAAATGTATTTCAGGCTTAGTTTTATTCTTAAAAGAAATTATTTATTCAATATCCTTTTAGTTCCACTGGATTCAAGTCTTAAAGGATTGACAACTTTGGAGTCTAATTAAGTTGCAGTCAGGGGCTATTTTAACTTGTCTGAATGTCTCTGATTACATGGAACATATTTGTAGAGTAAAGCGTGTTTCTGATTTAAAGGGTATAATGGAACAAATAGGTATTATATAGTATTCCTCCTCAAGGTAAACTGGGATGGATAATTTAATTTCCAAGGCGACAAATTATCTTATCATGAGTGAACAGGCAATTTCTTCCCTGCAATAAACTAAGTAGGTACAGACAGCTCTAACCAGATGAAATCATTATCCTTTTTAAAGCAGAAGCATTGAATAGAAGTAATTTTCTCAGCCTTAGTTTCACAGTAGAAAGTAGCTGTTGTAAACACTGCACACTGTGGTCTTAGGTAAGAGCAACAAGTTTAACCCTTTCAGTGGGAAAAGATAAACAGGAATATATTATATAGATGATGAAAGGAAAAAAAATCATATATAAAAATTGCATATATATGTAAAGATATTTAAAATCCAATGCAAGGTAGAAATAGTTAAGAAAGGAAAGGTAATATGTTCATTCTGCATTTTGAATTTTCATAGAGATGAGAGTAATTTGTATGAATTCTACTGAAAAAGGACAAAACTGCAGTTTATTACTAGGTTGTGTATTTACATTTGAAGTGTGAAGATGGGATGCAGTCATGTATATGTCACTTAACCCTCCTTTGGTTCTCTGCAGTTCATTTTATGTTACAGTAATAATGCGTATGTGCATATGTACCTGTATACATAGCTTTGTAAGCTGCCCTGCTCTGCTTGCTGCTTGGAACAAAAACTGAGACTTTCATAAGTTTGTTCCTTTACTTGGGCTGGAATTAAAAAGGAAAATAAGGTTTCTCGCATATTGAGAGAACAAGAATGTTTTACAGAACTTCAAGTGCCTTTTCTGAGGAAGTAATGCAAATATCACACGCTTTGGAGGTGCTTTGGCCCATTTTGTGATTCCTAGTTAGAAAATTAATTCAGAAAGAGCACCCTTCATAGTGTCTACCTGAGGAAACTCAAGCTTTCATCCTTATTTTTTAAGAAAGTGATCTAAATCTGGAGGCTGATGTGTCTCCCACTCTCGATCACTAGCCCTACAAATGTTACATTCCTCTCTTGCAGAGTGGTGTAGCTTCCTCAGGATGGATGAAGGCTGCCTTTATCCTGGTCTTGTCAGTAGAAATGGTATCTTCCTGGATTTGGGGAAAGAGGACACAAGGTGGGGATGGTTTACAACAGATTTTTTTTTTTTTCTCTTCCCCTATACAAAAAATGGAAGATATCTCCTCCTCTTTACAGAAATGTTTTGGGGGTTTTGTTGAATGTGTTCCTGGCTACCTTGACAATATTATTTATCTCTTCAGGTGTTGAAGTCATTGCTGCATGTTGAATTCTATGCTCTTTATTAACTCACTGGTAGACACAAACATGCAAGAAATTAGCAGGGTTTCTACAAAGTGTTGTCAGAAATAAGTGCCCAGATTTGTTGTTTTAGACATGAGTTACCTAAGTGCTTTGTAGATCTGGATTTTCACCTATCTCAACATTTTTCCAAGAAAGCTACTTGCTGCTAGAGCATTTTGTTTTTCCCTCCCTCTCTCCAAGTGTAAGTGGGAAATCAATGGAACGAGTGTCGTGATTCCCTCCTCGGTTTGCTACTGAGAGATGAGGTATCATCCCCATATTTGTATAAAGTATTAATTCTGAGCAATCTAAAACCCTCAGCAAGTAGCACTTATCATTCTAAACTAGGTCTTTCTGCTTAAGAATGTGTTCATTTTTTAAAATATTATCAGAACAGATTTTCAGAATGCTCGGCATTTTCAGATGCATTTAGTAGTTTATATATTTGTCAGCTAGTTGAGTAAAACCGTTAAAAAAAAAAGTAATATTCTTGTGATTATGGGACATTTCACTTAATGTGCATAAAGTAGCATAACTAGCATTACAATCATCTTTTATGCATGTTATTGCAAACAATAGATATGTGTGAACGAGTATTGCTCTCATTTTATTATTTTTCTTAAAAAAAAAAAAAAAAAAAAAAAAAAGGCACTTAGTGTGTTGTTGTGGGGTTTGTTCTTTTTTTTCCCCCAGTATGTTTCCAGGGTGCAAATAACACTAAAACAAGGAACACTAACACTAGCTAATCTGTTCTTACATAGCCTGTGTATTGCATGGGCAAACCTTGATCACATTGTTCAGGTTGAAGGCCTCAGGCAATGGAACTGGGGCTGGGAGTTTGACATTTCTGATTCCATTCTGAATCTACACTTTCTCCCTGTGAAATTATTTGAAATGATCTGATGTTAACGAGTTCTTCAGAAAAACTGTTGGATTGAAGGCTTGGAGAGAAGGAGGTTTCTTAAAAGCAGTTGCATACTGTAGTGAGTGTAGAAAGAAAAAAAAAGTTAACAATCACCCAAGGACCTAATTTTAAGCTGATAGTTGAATTCTGAGTTATGTACATGACCACTCTAGCTAACATGTCCAAGCAATTCAAAATCATAACTTTTATACTGTATGATCTCTTGGTTTTAGCAACCTACATAAACCTTTTTGCACTTGGAACTAAGTTGTGAGCAGTTGTTGACCTCATGTTGCCATCTCTGAAAGGTTCTCTGGGTTTATGTGAGTAATGTAGCAATGTCTTTCTGAAAGCATTTGGGGGTACCTCGAGTATGAGAGACTTCTATATAAAGCCTCATCCTGTAGTTTGCCTTTCCTTACTTCTAACTCAAGCCATTTCCCAGAAGAACCAGGTCTTGTAATTTCCGAGCATAACTTAACGTACTCTAAATTTCAAGATTAAAAATAAAGCAGCAGCTATGTTCAGTGGTCTCCTGTAGATAGGTAAACACATTCTCTGGAGGAAGAAAAGAGAAATTGTATTCTTGATGGATCAAATTTAACTTTTGTAGCAAACTTTCTTTTTGGCTGAGGATGTTGGTGATTGTTTTTCCTGATTCAAAAGGAAAAGTAAATACTTTGGTACAAAGCAATTCAGCTATATGCTCCAAAGACATGATGTTTTAAATCTAAGGATCCTTACATTAGGGTTAGGCTTTTACTGTGATAGGTGAGAAAAATGTGCTACCGCAGGATTATGAGAAGATAGGGAACACGGACAAAATTACATTGCCACCCACTGCTTGTGGCAAAAATAAAGCTGAACAGCAACCTTGCTTAGGGCTGTATTACTTTCCCCCATCAGAACTCTATTACTTGCCTCGGTGTGTATTAGCTTTGAAGGGCAGACAGTTGCATAAAGCAGAGAGCTCTTTACAGCCTGTAGTACTTTTTCTTTTTTTTTTTTTCCACAACTGGAAATGCGTTTCTCTTGTAGGTTCATGACAGGTTTGTTCCAGAAAGATGACATATTGTTTTTGGATAGTGATTTACATAAAAATGCAAAAAAAAGTGCAGTGTAAAGCCAAAATGAGGGTAAGGGTTTTTTCTGTCTTGTGTGCCTCTGAGCAGAAAACTGACATTGATTGATGCAATATTATGAGCATTCTGCATATTCTTTTTTATCCCTTTTCCTTTTTTTAAAAAAAAAAAAGTTTATCAGAATCGGCAATATCTGCATGATGCAAAAACACATTGACGAATTGTCACTTCTAATCGAAGAACTAAAGTTTTTTCTACACAAGTGGAATGTCACGTCCTGTCTTTTAACCGTAATAATGTCTTAAAGTTCATGTTTACTGAAATTCCAGTTATGCATTGTTCAAATTTTGGCTGGAGGAGAATCCTTGTACTTAACCACTAATGCAGTAAAAAACACTGTGTGGAGGTTGGCTTTATAGTAGTTTGGACCAACAGCAAGAAAGACCAGTGCTGGTCACTACTGGTGATCATTTTTATAGTAGGTCGTCTTTTAAGTCATTTCTCAGTTATCAATGTTTTAATCATTTTGGCTGAAAACTGACACACTGAAAAATGACTGAGATCACTCAGTCAAACCAGTAAGTTAGGAATTGCAGAGATGCTTTGCAAAAAATGCAGTTTGCAGGTGACTGAAGTACATGAGGTCACTCTTGAAAAATTTTGCTGTGATAGTAAGACAAAAAAAAGTGTTGTTTCAAACATCCAAGTGGCTGATGAGACATCTTTGAAATGCATGTTGTTTGAACGTGTATTTTAAACTATTTTAAGGGCTGAAAGAGACCACCTTTAAAAACATCGCGGATGTATTTCTTCTGAGTCAAATAAGCTGCTTTTATATTGGATGGGGAACAAGCTGAGGAGGTAGAGAAAGAAAGGGGTTACCTGCAAAGGACACTTTAACCTTAATAAGGAATGGGAGTCATTTCTCAACAAGGAACTTCATTTCTGTTGTTTCTTTTGCCTTAAGAAGTTGAATTATTTTGTTCTTACTGTGTTGTCTAGAACAGCTGGGGAAATGAGATGCCATCCTTTCACCTGTCACAGATTCCCTGGGAAATGCTAAGCCAGACACATACACAAAGTTTTTTTCCCTGCCCTAAACACCTGATAGCTGTGTGGGGGACTGCAGCTGGTGTCCTGGAGAGCTGTGCTTACGACCTGTGGATATAAAATGATAATGCACGCTGGAAGAACAGATTGTAGTTCACTTATTTTGGGCACACGTGATGAATTACTATTTTTTACTTTAATCTCTTTGCCCAGTGGCTCCTTGTTTTTAAAGGGACTGTAGTGATTAAAGCTGCTGTCTGAGTTGTTATGCAGATGCCACTTGGTTTATGAAGATACCGGCACAGGTATTTGATGGGAACGTGTTGAAGTGAAAGCTGGCGTTGGAAGGGAGGCCTGCCAGGCAGGCTGTCACCAAAATGAGCCACCTCTGGGTTCCCCCTGCCTGCACTTCAGGTTATTTAAAAACAAACAAACAAACCCCAAATCCCTTCAGATTACCCCAGGGTAGGCAAGAAAGCTTCTGGAGCTAATGGCTGCCTCCTCAAGCTCTCCCAGAAGCTGGGTGAATGATCTGGCAAGAGCAGAACTTCTGCCTTAGATTTCCGGTGGGCAGACTTCAGCCTGTTTAAGAGGCTGGTGGACCAAGTCCCTTGGGAGTCGGTCCTGAAGGGCAAAGGAGTCCAGGAAGGCTGGACATGCTTCAAAAGGGAATTGCTAAATATTCAGGAGCAGGCTGTCCCGGTGTGTAGGAAGACAAGCCGTCGGGGAAAAAGACCAGCCTGGTTAAACAGAGAACTTAGGCTAGAACTTAAGGAAAAAAAGAGAGCCTATTTGCTCTGGAAGAAGGGTCAGGTAGCTTGGGAGGTCTATAGGGACGTGGCCAGGTCATGTAGGGAGAAGATTAGAAGGGCCAAAGCTCAATTAGAGCTTGATTTGGCTGCTACAGTCAAAGATAACAAAAAAAGCTTTTACAAATACATCAACAGCAAAAGGAGGGTCAAGGAGAGCCCCCACCACTTGCTGAATGAGGAGGGTAGTGTAGTGTCAGGGGATGAGGAAAAGGCAGAGGTGCTCAATGCCTTCTTTGCCTCGGTCTTTAATGTCAAGACAGGTTGTCCTCAGGAGACTCGGCCCCCAGACCCTGAAGTTAGGGACGGGGGGCTGTGTGAACCTCCTGTAATCCAGGAGGAGACGGGTAGTGACCTGCTGTGCCAGCTGGACACCCACAAGGCTATGGGCCCGGATGGGATTCACCCCAGAGTAATGAAGGAACTGGCAAATGAACTTGCCAAACCACTCTCGATTATCTACTGGCAGTCCTGGTTAACTGGAGAAGTTCCAGCTGACTGGAAATTAGCAAACGTAACGCCCATCTACAAGAAGGGTCGGAAGGATGATCCAGGCCTGTCAGCGTGACCTTGGTGCCAGGCAAGGTGATGGAACAGATCATCCTATGTGCCATTACACGGCACATGCAGGACAATCGGGGCATCGGGGCCAGCCAACATGGATTCATGAAAGGCAGGTCCTGCTTGACCAGCCTGGTCTCCTTCTATGACCAAGTGACCTGCTTAGTAGATGAGGGCAGGGCTGTGGATGTAGTCTATCTAGACTTCAGTAAGGCACTCGACACTGTCTCCCACAGCATCCTCCTGGACAAACTGGCTGCCCGGGGCTTGGATGGGTGGACTCTTCAATGGGTTAAAAACTGGCTGGATGGCCGAGCCCAGAGAGTGGTGGTGAATGGGGCAAAGTCCAACTGGCGGCCGGTCACTAGCGGTGTTCCCCAGGGCTCAGTTCTGGGGCCGGTGCTGTTCAATATCTTTATAGATGATCTAGACGTAGGGATTGAGTGCACCCTCAGTAAATTTGCAGATGACACCAAGCTGGGTGGGAGTGTCGATCTGCTGGAGGGTAGGAAGGCCCTTCAGAGGGATTTGGACAGGTTAGATAGATGGGCCGAGACCAATGGCATGAGGTTCAACAAGAACAAGTGCCGGGTCTTACACTTCGGCCACAACAACCCCATGCAGCTCTACAGGCTGGGGGAAGAGTGGTTAGAAAGCGGCCCGGCGGAAAGAGACCTGGGGCTGCTGATGGACAGCCGGCTAAACATGAGCCAGCAGTGTGCCCAGGTGGCCAAGAAGGCCAATGGCATCCTGGCCTCTATTAGGAATAGTGTGGCCAGCCGGTCTAGGGAAGTGATTGTCCCTCTGTACTCGGCGCTGGTGAGGCCGCACCTTGAGTACTGTGTTTAGTTCTGGGCCCTGCACTTCAAGAAAGAAGTTGAGGTGTTGGAGTGAGTCCAGAGGAGGGCGACCAAGCTGGTGAAGGGTCTGGAGGGTCTGACCTACGAGGAACGGCTGAGGGAGCTGGGGTTGTTTAGCCTGGAGAGGAGGAGGCTCAGAGGTGACCTTATTGCAGTCTACAACTACCTGAAGGGAGGTTATAGTGAAGTTGGAGTTGGCCTCTTCTCCCAGGCAGCTAGCAATAGGACAAGAGGACACAGCCTCAAGCTGTGCCAGGGGAGGTTCAGGCTAGACATTAGGAAAAATTTCTTTTCAGAAAGGGTTATTAGACATTGTAATGGGCTGCCCAGGGAGGTGGTGGAGTCACCATCTCTGGATGTGTTTAAGAAAAGACTGGACATGGCACTTAGTGCCATGATCCAGTTGACAGAGTGGTGTCAGGGCAACGGTTGGACTCGATGATCCCTGAGGTCTCTTCCAACCTGGTTGATTCTGTGATTCTGTGATCCAGCTGTTGAAGTCTCTGAAGTGTTTGTGTGAGAGTAGGATGCATCACCTGGTTCCTCTGAAAGTGAGGTGTTTTCCAGACACGTTGAAAGGATTACATTCTCTCTTTCTGTATTTCCTTTCTCCCACTATTTGCCTGTGTTGAGAATATTTAAACTTGACTATCTTTTGAGGGGAAAAAAAAAAAATTTTCCAGATATGCAAACTTCCTATAGGACAGAAGTTCCAGTTCCCTCATAGCATTAATAAAAGTTGTTGGAAGAAGCACCCACATTAATGTTGATGAAGCAAATACTACAGAAGTCAGGACTTAATTTTACTATCCTCATATCTGTAGTAATGCAGGGTATCACAAACAATACTGAATAGAAAGCAAGAAAACGGAAGTGCTTCTCCTTATGTGTGTGCCACCCATCCTCTGTGCTGAAGCAGAGGGTGCCTGCAGGAGAACGCAAGTGAAGCCCGAACCTGAAACCACGTCCACATTTTAGTAGGGAGGGGTATGTGTTTATGTGCAATTTTAATTCTGGTGTTTCCTATCTCATAGTATATTGATTTTTTGAACAGTGAAAAGTTTGTTTGATGTGTTTGTGTCTGTAATTGCATTTAGAGTAAACACTTGCTAATGTGAGTATGGGGGCTGGGGAGACAGGTTGTGCCCTGTAATAGGTATGCAGAGAATCCAGTCTGGATAATTATATGTCCACATAATTTAAGGTTAATAGTTATTATTTACTCAGTGAGGTTTCAATGAATTTTTAACGAAGGTCATTGATGCTCAGTTTATCAAGTGGATTAGTCCTGTTCCCACCAAAAGGGTGGAGATCATAAGTAGCTCTAACACTGATTACCAGGACCTCAAGGCTTTGTTTGTCTGCTTTACTTGGTATGTTTCCTGTGAACAGTGCAACCTGAGACTTCATTTTCAGTGAATTTTCTGACATCATCCATTTTGGTGGTCTTTATTAATTTATATTATTCCACTAATGAAGTTTCACCAAGAGCAACTGAAATGTTCTAATTATTTTGCACGAGAATTTGATCATATTCTGCGCCTGTGTAATTACCTCAGATTTAATCCTCTGTAATTGAGATCATAATTTGACCCAATATGTTAATGACTTTAAAGTAATATAAAAAAAAAAAATGATGAAACCATTTAATGAATATTTTCAAATGGGGTCACCTACTTGCTCATACACTCAGACAAAAGGGTGTCTGATTTGTTTGATATGGGTCATCTAGGGAATGCCCATGGGCAAAGGCCAACTTTAGTGTCCCTAACTGCTGTCAGAAAGGATGTTTCATATAGAGATAATATATGAAAGAGAGGAATGAGCAGCTTATTGTTGGCAACAACGCAATCAGAATTTAACCTGGAATAGTATTTTGGCAGCTGGAATTTTATTTCAAGCAGAATAAGGCTGCTGGATCCCACCAGTTCATGGTAAATGACAGCAACGGCAGAAAGCAGGAAAGATTGCTGTTGGGGGTAAGAGGACATGAAACACATACACTCTTGAGATGTGCAGGTGCTGACATACCTGCTATCTGTTCCAGGTATTAAAAAATGATCCATTTCTAGTGGGTACTCGTAACCATCAGTGACAGCAGGGCTGTTCGCAGGTGTATTCTGTACCCTGCCTGGTGCAGCAAAGGCTGTCGTGGGTTTTAACTCAAAAACGAAGTGCTGCTGCACTGAAGGACAAAGGCCTTGGACCAGTAATATGCCACTTTCTTCCACCTCCAGAGAGGTGAAATAAATTTTGAGTTCTGGTCCCTGCACTCTGGATTATTTCCTTTCTTTTTCCAATGATAGTTCAATATAAAAACGTAAAACTACTCTGGGAAGGAAGAGGCAGAATTTAAGAACTTCTCTTTCTGTCCGAATAACCCAGCGTTACCTGTAATTATGTCCCTTCTTGCTGTTCTCCTTTGCTGCCAGGAATATTGCACTCAAGGGAAGAGAACCTCTGTTTTCAGCCCAACTAGACCATCCACTTGTTCTAACTGCTACTAAAGTGGAAAAAAACGAGATTAGAGCTGGTCTTTGGGGGCTACAGGTGCTACATCTGCTGCCTTTTGTGTAGAACCGAATACTTAGACATCTACCGCTTGAGCACTTTTGAGGGACGTTGGTTCAAGAAAGCCTAATCTAATTACATGTGAAGATACTGAAACTGTGATGTACGTGATTACGTGCTTTATATTGAAGTAACTTGTCACATTCTCAGTAAATAGGACAATAGTAATGAATTTCACATGAAAAAAAGAGGTACTTCCTCAGTTTAGGAATCTATATAGTGAAGTGTATTTATTAAGGAGGAAGGTTTTGTGTTGCAAATTTGGACTTCAGCTCCTGCCATCAAGTCCTACTCTCCACGCCAAAGCGCTGTTTCAAGTCTGCTGTGACTTGCCAAGAGTCACCCAGGAAGAAAACTTTTTTCTGAACCAAGAGCTGAATCTGGGATTTTTATAGCTCCCGATCAGGCCTTTTCCAGAGACTTGTGTATTCCGTTGCCCTTCTGCTCTCCTGATGCTCCAGAGAAAACAGAATTGTTGTTTTCTTTTTCTTCACCCTCCATCTTTTTTTTCTTTTTCTTTTTTTTTTTTTTTGTTCAGATGTTTCAAATTAGATTAAATACGAGTTCACAGGCTGGTAGTCCCTTCTCAGTAAACACAATCTCGTTTCTCCAGACAAGCTCCTGCTTTTTCTCACTTTGCTACTTCCTTTTACCCTATAGCCATACATTTTCTGTTATGGCTCTACAGGAATCGTTACTTTGGATAGCTCAAGAAATTAAATCAGTTGTTTTCTTTAACACAAATATCATTTGTGGCTTGTTTTATGTTTCCTAGAAGACTAAAGTACAAATCTCAGTAGCTGGGGAGGGAATATGTTTGGAAGTTGTCCAGTAACTTAAATCCTCCGATTTAATTGATTGCAAATTAGAAAACTGAATAAAAGGGGGTATGTTGGCCAATCTTTGCAAAGATTGGTGCTGAATCTCTGCTACTCCGCTAGACCCACAGGATTATTTCACAAAACATCAGTAGGGAGGGTGATCTGTTCTCTGGAACAACAGGGCTTGTCCCTTAACCGTAACAATTTAATGAAGTCAAAAAGGAGTCTGAGGTGGATCACCATTATCCTTACTGAGCTGATGAGCCTGAGCTGTTTCCTTCATCTTATGTCTCTCATTCCACTTGTAGTGCGTGAGGCTCTGTGATTAAATTGCAGGCTTGGGAGTCTGACAATTTGTGTAGTATTCCCAGTTCTGCCACAAAGTTGACATAGCAGGATGTATGGCTTAGCTCACGGATGTTTTTTCTCATAAATAAATGAACATTACGATGTGTGCAATTGCATACCTAATTTACGCACATAGACATAACAGTGACCATACACGAAAATGAGATATTTACAGATGCAAATAGCTACTTATGCATATAACAGGCCAACAGAAACACACAGTTGTTGTAATTATACCTACAAAGTATATGAATGAATGAACAGGCACGTTATAAAAATCAGACTGCTGGCAACACTGTTCGTTTATACCATTTTTAAGACCAGAAAAATATCAATATTCCTATCCACTATGAGGCATGGCTTCTTAACATTTGCAATGAGCTTTAAGGTTATTAAATGGGAGGTGCTAAAGATGAGCACTCTTTTTATCTGTGCCTGGAGGGTTAATGTATTTCATCGATTCCTCCCTTTAGTAAATTTTCAAGATCATCCAATTCTTGCTTGGTTCACACTTGCAGAACTTTGTATCACAGGGCTGGTGAACCTGAGTATGTGTGGGTTGTTCTCCCCCAGTCCCAAAAACGAAAACCAAGAGTGTGGAGATAAAATGAAGTTACTCTTTCAGTGCTTTTAAAACCTTCCATGAGCCCTGCCACGCTCTAGCAGGCAGCGTGCCGCTGGATGGGGAGGCTGTTCGTTTGTTTTGGAACTTCACTGCCATCCCTCAGGCACTTCGTGTACAGCCTACTCGGTGTGATAAAGTAGCAACGGGGGAGAAAGTGAAGGCAAAGGCGGGATGTCAGAAAGAGCTCTTTAAAATCGATGTTTAGGTGGCTGAAAAATTGAACATGCTGCTTGGGGTTTGTCTTTCAGGGAAGAACCAAAACCAGAGCACCCTGCCTAAGAGACCATGAAGCCGTGCCAAATGCTAAGTCTAGCTAGTTGTGCGTGGGAGACCTGTACACCCAAAGAGAGGGTCGATCCAGGAGATTTAAACCATCTGTGTATTTTAAACAAGTACCATTTGTGAGGCAGTACTTCCAGAATACTATTCCTTTTCTCAGATAGCCTGCATACTGCTGTGTCCTACCAGAGGCAGTGACCGAGTATCGGTTACAACTCGGTTGTTTCCACCCAGCTCATTTCTTTCGATAGTTGCAATGAAAAGCTAAATATCTTTTTATCAAATGTTCATTCAATAATGTCAAATTACAAGCAACTGTAAAAGCAATTATCCAGGAGAAAATAAGGTAGCTGAAACAGAAGTATTTGTTTAATACCATGAATTTTTAATCATGTATTCTCAATTCTTTCTGATTAGGGCTGTATTTCATGACAGATGACCTTCCAATACACCCTGTGTATCCGGCCTGCTAACTGCTCAGACTGGAGGACGTGGTAAGTTTTTGAGCAACTCTCGCTATGGCAATGGTGGGACAGAGGGATGTGCGCTTGGATCTTTTCCTGAGAGAAACTGGGGTTCATCCAGGTTGCGACAACCAGGGCAAACTTTTCCCAGGTACAGTAAGACAGACATAGCTGTAATGATTTCCTTAATTACTAAGGCCAGCAGTACTTGATTTTACACTGAATGATTTGGAAACTTTCAGAAGATGTGTCTTTGGTTTGGATTTGAAAGCTTTTTAGCTGGAACTGTGCAAGTGGTAATAGTTTATCTTTTTCCTAATCAGTTTAGTTCAAGATGAGTAAATAAAGACTTTCTAAACTAAAAAATAAATATTTGAAAGATGGAAAAGGTATTTCTTTTCCAGTTTTCTTAAACTCTTCTTTAAAGGAAAACTAACCTGAAAGCTAGTACAATAATAAATCTTTCATGTGCCCGAAATCCCCAGGCTATTTATTTGTAGTCTAAAAGTTGACCTTAATGTGGACTTTTAGTATTTAACTTTTTTCATTAATTTTTGCAAGAAGATAGCTCATATATACTGTATTTGCTGTAATATAAAGTATTTTGGTTGCATGGACGTAAATGAAAGACTTATAATTTAAAGAATATTACATCCCATTATAAGAACGATTTGAGAGTATTGGGTTTGTCTCTACTTTGATTTTTTTTGTTGGTTTTTTTTTTTTGTTTTTTCTCCTCAGTTTTCCACTATCTCAGTGAGTGAACCTCTGCTGTTTGCACTAACTGTGTAGATGCAGTCTTTATTATTTTAATATCACAAATAGAATGCTGTTTCAGCTGATAAAGTGTGGAGTATTACTGAGACCAGGGCACTTGCATCCTCATATTAATTTGAACTGGGACACTAATAAGTGTTCACTACAAATAGCATGAGAGGCAAAAATGTTCAAAAAAAAAAAAAAATGGTAAAGATATAGCTGAAGCAAGTAATAGGAATATGGTTCCACAGTTAATCTCCAGGGAACAGCTCTTTCATTTAACTTTGGAATATTCAGATGAATTTTAAATTGTGTATAACCGTATCTCCACAAATGTGTCCTACTCGTTGATGCTAATGGAGTCATTTAGAAGTCTGAGAATCTGAGCTGTATCTGATAACTTTATAAACTTAGTTTGACTTGAGGCTTATGACTCACGTTAGAAGTTGGACAGCTACTAAAAATAAATTTGTAATCGTGTGATAGGAAATCTTCAGAAACGTAGGAGATTCAGATAAGCTGTGCACTGGCTCTCAACTCATCTGAACTCTAGTGAATCTTCCTCGTCTGGAAATCTCTATGGAAATCTGAGGAAGTTAAGGAACTGTCTCTGATGTTGAAAGCACAGAAGATGGAGGAAAGCCTGCAGTCAGTCCTGCCACTGACTTACTGAATGACCTTGGGTAAGTGTCCAGATGCTAAGGTTAAATCTGAGCAAAAATTAATTATCCTTCACTGTCATCTTTTTCCTTTTCCAAGCTAATGGAAACCAGTGTTTTCACCAGAGAATTTGCATAAACCTACCCCAAACTGCTGTCTTGGTGGTAGGACTGAGAATCTCAGCGCGTGCTTTATTTGGGGGGTTAAAAATCTCAAACTGGTATCTATCATATGGTTTTGCGTAGTAGGTCCTCAGGATTCAAAAGGCTTCTGAGGCTTACTGCCATAATAATGGTGTAAGATCAGCAGCAGCAGCGTAGAATGGTTAGGAGAATCACCTTTGTGCTATATTTATTTAAGTTTTTATTATAATTTAATCAAGAATTGAAGAATTGTTTAAAAAAAAAAACCAAACCAACAAACAAACCACAAAACAAACAAACAAAAAAACCAAACACTATAACTGGATTTTTTTTAACATCCTACTATAGATTCAGTTTAGGATTCACTTGGAGTTTTATGCCTATGTGTGCAAGTCCTTAGGCTACAAGAACCAATGTATGTGTCTCTTCGATAAAACATGCTGAAATGGAAAGGGAAAATAATATTTTTTGTTTAAGGACCTTTTGTTGCCATATATGTTTATTGGAATTTTTGATAATGAAGAAAGTAAGTAGGTAATATGTATCAAACAATTTCTTTCTAAGAACTATGTAGTTTTAAGTTCTATGTTTCATTTAGGAATCAGGAAACAGTCTCAGTGCAGGCAAGAAATAAACAGCAGGTTATGAATCCAGGAGAAATGTAATGACAGAAAGGAATCTCAGATTTTGTGAATTGTGTCTATTTTACACCAAATAATAAATGAACAGAGTGTGGATCCTAAACCCACTAACTGTACCCTATGAAATTCGTAAGCAACTCCTAGTTCTGCAGCTTGAGAAAATCACTAGCACAAACACAAAAGTCTTGTTTATATAATGTCGTGAGGTGATGCAATTAAGGTGAAGTGTACTTAGTATAAAGATTACAAATACGCTTCTCTGTGTACATGACTTTTAAAGGGCTGTAACAAGATGGCTTAAGTAGCAGACACAGCACCTCTTTGTATTGCAGCAATCGTTGGCTTAAGAGGCAGACGTTAGTGAACGTTTGTCTGAGCTCCTTGGAAAATATCTTCAGTCCTCACAAACGTATTTGCTCTGCGATTCATTTTGTAGGTATTAAGCACAGTGCCATTTGCCTACCAAACCATGATCTCCTTAAGCAGATTATGGCTTATTGCTCCAAACATCAGCATCTGAGGGGGAAGGAACAGTTCCATGACGTCATCCCAGCAGGTAGTGACATTTTGAATGCTTGATGACATTTCCTCATGTAAATAGACAAGGGAAGTCAGTAGGTGCAGCATTGCTTTACCTTTTGTGAAATGTCACTGCGCTGAGGAAAGCGAAAGAACTCCTGTGTATTATTTTATTGTTTCTGGGAAACAGGAGGAGATTACACCAAAAGGCTCATAGTACCCTATGCATTTCTTACCTTGTTTGCCAAGGTTGCTCTGAAGAAATACCAATGAACTTGAACTGCATGCGTTGTTAGTTTTTATAATAAATAGCTCTCTTACTTCATGCCTCTTTACACTTCTAATGCTCCTGACTTTAGCTCATAGAAAGCACATCTTTTACATCCTTACCATATGTCCTCCAGGATTTACTTTAAAAATGTTACTCTTGTAACACCTAAAAATTTCCCTTTCCTTATCTCTTTTGTTTGCTATTCAGCATCGGAACTGATACGTTGTTGACCATAAGAATAATGCTTTCAATTTTGGTCCTTGCTCTTTTATTATCACTTGAGTCTCGTGGCTCTCACTTGACTTCACTCATCTTGCACCTGGTTTTCACTGAGAAATGTCATTGTGATGACCATAGACATCCTGGGACCCCCAACATAAGAAGGACATGGACCTGTTGGAGCGAGTCCAGAGGAGGGCCACGAAGATGATCAGAGGGCTGGAGTACCTCTTCGATGAGGACAAGATGAGAGAGTTGGGGCTGTTCAGCCTGGAGAAGAGAATGCTTCAGGGATACCTTACAGTAGCCTTCCAGTACCTGAAAGGGACCTACAGGAAAGCTGGAGAGGGACTTTTTACAAGGACATGCAGTGATAGGACGAGGGGGAATGGTTTTAAACTGAAAGAGGGTAGATTTAGATTAGATATTAGGAAGAAATTCTTTACTCTGAGGGTGGTGAGACACTGGAACAGGTTACCCAGAGAAGCTGTGGATGCCCCCTACCTGGCAGTGTTCAAGGCCAGGTTGGATGGGGCTTTGAGCAACCTGTTCTAGTGGAAGGTGTCCCTGCCTGTGGCAGGGGGGTTGGAACTAGATGATCTTTAAGGTCCCTTCCAACCCAAACCATTCTATGGTTCTGTGATTACAGTTCACAGAAAAGGAAATATGCTTATTCTGAGTATAGTCATCCACATGAGAAAACATGTATGATCTGCAGTGTTACCTTTTTCTCTGGAAAGCTGACCCCAAATAGATCTGTGAATCCCACAGCAATTTGAGTCTAATGTAAAAACATTTCAGGAATAGTTTGGTGCAATATTTTATTCCAAAAATCCTTCTCCTGCATGCTATTTAACTTTCCAGTCTGTGCTGCAACCAGCTGGTTTTCATCCAGCTCTCTGTTTCTGCCAGCTATTGAGAGCAGTTGGCACCATCTCTGTCTATCTCCTATGAAAAGGCAGCATAGAAAAAGATATAATCAGTATGTTAATAATAATATTTATAGCCCAGGCTCATTAGTTGATCATTCCTAGTAGTTTTCCATCAAAATTGAACTGAACCCATGGACTATTCTGACTTCACAGGACCTTGTATACCTGGATATTTAAGAAATACTTAACAAATTTTGTCTTCTAAGGTCAGTCTAAAGATTAGCTAATGCAAGGATGAAATATCCTATATTTGCTATATCAACATCCATTTGGAACAGCAGCACACCACTGCAGCCAGGCCAGTGCTCCCCACCCAGTGGGCTCTGATGGTTCCTCCAGCACCTCTTCTGTCTTATCAGTGCTCCCTCAGGGTCTCCCAAACCTTCTTTTGCCTTCTTGAGCACCTCCTGCTGATGAGCTGCACAAGCTTTCTTGTGTTGAGCTGTTTCATCGCTGTGATGCTGTTGAACACCAGCTGGACAGGGCAGCAAAGAGATTTTCCTGCGGACATCTCTGCACTTCTCATCTCTTGCAGATAGATCCTATGTCATTATGTTTAATACTGTGATTTCATGGCTTTCTTCTATATTCGGAGGTCTTCTCCTATGCAGTTAATCAAAGGGCCACCAGCACCCTGCTCTAGTATCCTTTCTTTCTCTGCCTAATCTTTGTGCCACCAAGTTTTCTTTTACCAACAGGTTATCTCTGAAGGTTTATTACTTGTTCTCAACAGACCAGCAGAAAGCTCTCCCACTTCTCATCTCTTCCTGACCCTACAGCACACAGCAGGTGTTAAGTGTGAGGAATTTGGTAGACAAGTTACTGCCTTGGTCTTCCCATTCTCTGCTGACTCCAGCAAGTACCTTCCTCTGTACCCAAAGGCTAGATCCCCACCGTCTTTTCTTCTGTTTTCTTGATCACTTTATAAAAGTGGCTTTGCCAGTCCATCTGCCTAAATGAAACTTGCCATGCAAGAAATAGACCTCTGGGAAATGTGTGTGTGTGTGTGAGTGGGGAGGAGCTTTGGGCAAAAGCAAAGCCAGGTCTTTGACAACCATCTAGTCTTATGACTCTTCTTCCTGGTAATCATATTGTGGATGGTAGAAAAGTTTTTGAGATTTCTCAGCAAGAAATTTTTCAACACCACTTTCAGAAGATACAGGAAAGAAATCTCTGGATTGTAATACAGCACAGCCTGGGAGACTCACTATGATTAGCACAATTTATCCTCATCATGTTAGAGTGACTGTGCCATCAATATTTAAAAGGGCACAAATCATCTTCCAAAGATGCGATTCTGTGAGTAAATTTTGCACCCACTCACTTTGAGTGGGTTGCAAATATATTCACATGTTCTTCATTGCAACTGAGCAGCAGCAGCATGTATTCCTTTTGAAGGAAGCTGGGATGAAAAAAGCTGCCTCTAAAAAAAGCAGATTAATCTCTTGGAAACTCCCCACTGGAACATTGTAACATTAACTGGCAGTTTCCCCTGATCCAGGTAATTTATTCATGAAACTTATGGAGGTTAATCAAAAGTTCATATAATTGTAATAAACAGAATACATAATGGACTAATCATGCAATTCAAGGCATTTTGTAATTTATTTGAAATATCAGATAAAAATAACTAAGAGGTGTGCCAGGAAGCCAGCAAATAATTTGGAAACTGATGAGCGTGGCATACCTGCTGAACTATGAATAGATAACGTAGTGTCTAAAAGTATATAGATAAATATAATAAAGTAGCAAGTATTCTGCAGGCTTATACTTTTTTGAAGGCTTTAAAATTTATTCTAAAACTCACATTGCCACCTCTTGTACAATCTGGTTTCCAGTTCAGCCCTTCAGCAGCACAGCTCTGAGGAGTCCTCCAGCTGGGACCTGAGGGGTCTCAGGAGAAGGGGCTCCATTTGCCCCCTCTAAAGATAGAGCAAGCGTATTATTCAGATGCCATTCACAGTGCATTACTATAACCAATTTATTCTTGCTTTAAAAATAAAATTAGAGGGAATATTAACTTTTGAACACGAATGCATGTTTGTTGAAAAAGCATTTGGATTTTGACTCTTCTTGGGGTAGAAAATAAACTTGTGTGTTAGTGCTGGTTTATTGTGACTTTGTGGTAAGTGCCCATGATGTAGGACTGTACCCACCTTACCAAGCGCACCCAGACTAGCCAAATGTGAATGCAAATAGCTGCACTAGGATACCAAATATGTGAACACAAAATAGGCATTCATTCGTATTGGCTTTTTCTTTTCCCAAGAAGGATTTGTTAAAGATTAATAAGGACAGAAGCTATGCTGTCAAAACACTCTTAGGTTTAGGGTTCAGTGTAAGGTGACTTGTGGTCGATGTGGGGTTTTTTTTGTGGTTTTTTTTTTTTTGGGGGGGGGGTGTTGTGGTGTTTTTTTTTTTTTTTAATGAGAGGGCAGAAAAAATAATATATTGTATGTGCAAACACATAGACACACAAAGCATGTATTTTCTCATAAATACATAGATAAAGTAGATATCTATAGATGTAAAATAACTATAAAATAGATATGTGTACATATGTATGGATGTGTACTGAGTACTGGTGGGTGACTGAGCACTGGTACAGGTTGCCCAGAGAAGCTGTGATGTCTCCACTGCTGAAGATACTCAAAAGCTGTCTGGAGATGGTCCTGGGTGGCCTGCTCTGGGTCACCCTGCTTAAAGCAGGGAGGTTGGACAAGATGAGCTCCAGAGGTCCCTTCCAACCTCAACCATTCTGTGACCCTGTGAAATTCTCATGTAGGAGAAAAATACACGATTTAATGGGGGAAAGACAGTATTTTAAAATGTCTCATATATTTTCCTTATACTGAAAATGTAATTTTATACTTGGCTTCTGGATAATGATTTGATTTTACACAAAAATTGTTCATTTTGCGTAAAACTTTGTATGGCTGGGCACTGAAAATCAAGACGTGTAAAAATTAAGTAGACTGATATGCTGCAGAAGAAACATTTTTTCTAAAAAAAAAGTCTGAAATAAAACATCATGTTCTAAAAACAAAATCCCAAGCAAATTGTGTCAGCTACAGAGAGGGTGAGCAGATATAATCCCATTTCCTGAAAAATCATAATTTTCCCAGGATACAAAGTTGAACAGCCTAATAAGGAGATCATACAAAAAGAAATATTAAACATTTCACAGGAAGGCATTTTTCAGACCTTGGTTGGAAGACTTTCAACTCAACAGTTGCTTTAATCAGTTTAGTCAATTATATTCAGGGGAATCACTTCAAAAGCACAAGAAAATTTCATGTTATGCCTTGTAAGTGATGAATAACTTCTAGACTCTGTTCCCTTCTTAAGCCCATACAAAGAAGATGAAAAGATTAGCACTTCCCGTAGCACCTTCACTTTCCAGGATTGCCTTGAAAGCAGTGAGGAAAGCATGGTAGATTTTAAAACTAAAGAGGCTATTGTGCAGAAATTAATTGATGGCCTTGTTTTGACTGTGTGATAGCAGCAGAAATAATGAGTACAGACCTTGTTTCAGCATTTTGCTTTCCAGCACCTGGCAGAAAAGTTGGCAAGCTGAAGTCTAGTAGGTAAAATCTTTTTTTAGAAGGAGGCAGCCTTTTTGAAGCAAGCGGGTAGACTCCTCTCTCAGGCGATCTTTTTTCTTTCTAATAGGCACTTTTCTTTTCAAGCAATCGAATCTTTTTCCACTCTGTACACAAGCTCCTTCCTTTCAGGCAGGTAAACTTTTTCCTCCTCCCTTATTTTCCCCCTGGTAAGCAAACATAACCTAAAAGAAAAGGACAGATTAAAGCTGTTTGCCCATAAAACTCTGCCACCTTCCTAATACCAGGAATTTGTCTTGTGACCTACTTCCTTAACACTGTTTGCTATTGAGCAAGGACAAAACCCAAATGTCATTTCATGACATAATCCACTGTCAAAATTGGCACTAGCCAGCAGGCCTGCTGGTGGTCGCTCGCAGATAACAACTGTGGAGCAGGCATAGCAAATGAATTTTTTCCACAGAATAGGGTAAGTCAGGATTGAAGAGTATTGGGAAAGAAGGGTGGGAGAACTTGTGCTGCCTCTGTCATGTCTCATATATTCTTGAGACTTAAGTTTCCAGTACTTGTCAATGACTTGTCAAGCTGGCATTCTTCAAAAATACACCATGGATTGGTGTCACATAAACATGCTATGTGTATTTTTTACAGTAACAGTAGTGGTTTTATTACTTACCCACTTCTTCATTACCACTATTAATAAACAAGTATATACTGGCTTTGTAAGGTGGTGCTCTCAAGTGCAATTAAATTTCTGAGTAGTAAATAATGCTTTGGAACCTTCATGTTTAAAAATCTGTAATATTTAAGTGTTAAAGTTTGGAATTCTGAAAATAACATTCTTTTTGTAGACTAGTATCCAACTTTTGACTGAGACCGTAGTTTACAGGATTATTCTTTTGCAGAGTCCTAAACACATACATCCTTCTGTTTATAAAATACATGGTGCAGTAACAGTAAATAAAAATCCCTCCCAATATTATGCCAAGAAAGAGCTCCTTGCAATATCAAAAGCTTTTCAAGCTTATTTTACAAGACTTCATTCTAAATCACACCAGGATGGTATGGAAAGATGTCGGGGTGTGTAGGAGCACTGAAAGAAGGCTAGGTCAAGATACTTAAGTTGACGTCCATTGCAAGAGTCTATAAATTAAATGCAAATGTCTGAACTCAGTTTTGAAATCTATGTAACTTGGAGTGAAATTGTTCATTAAATTTTTGTATTTTAATGGGAGAAAGAAGACAACTTTTTAATTCATCAATGATGTTTTCTCGGCATTTGAAGTACTCTTTAGGCTATTTATTAACATTTGTTCCTGAAAGCTCCTTTTTCTACACATCATGTAATGGCTTTCGATTTCATAGGCACAACCAGCTGAACACAGATATTCCCCTGATAGGAGATACATGCCCTATCTCATCTGCGGATGTTGATAGATGTCACTTAGTATCATGTCTCCATTTTCACATTCACACGAAAAGAGCACCAAAATTAATTTGCTTTTTGGCTTCCTTGTCTGGCATCTTCTTTGCAGCTGTGTACCTCATCTTATTAATATTGCAGCACGCCTGATTTAACACGCAAGGTGTCCGTAGGATACCTCCCTGTGCTGAGCAGATGGGAGAGGTGCCAGACCTGACGGACATGATTGGGTTTGTGCGAGATGTCATGATTATCATCACTGCAGTGCTACAGAGGACAGCGAGGCAGCTGGGTTAAGGCCATGGGTAACTTCTTGGTTGTCAGCAACACAGCAGAATATTTTCACTGTACCTTTGAGCGCATGGAAGATGTAGTATATTTCCTGAAGAATACCATGCATATTTAATTGAGCTCCTTGCCCAGTGAGAGTCTAACATGTCATATCGGCTCATCCTCAGTGCCTTTACACAAATCTCAGACGTTAGTTCTGTTTTTTCCTTTGCATTTTATTCTTGTGCAATAACTGCCTAGTGCTTTTAGACATTTGCTGCAGTATTTGCTATGGATGCAACACGTGTAAATAAACAATGCTCTGGCTTTTGCAGATGTTAGATAATGTCTCATATGGGCCTGGTACCTGGAGATAATTACACCTTTTAGTAGATTTACACTACCTATTTTGTTTCCTGTCACCTGGGGAATACTTATATGCTACCTACCTACCTTTTCATACTGTTTTATCAACTATTTCTTTTATTTATGTACAGTGGAACTGTTGGGACCAGTAACTTTTATTTCCTCCATTTATCAAAATATTTAACTAGCATACTCCAAGGTGAGCCATCATTAAATATAATGGTTCAGGGCACTGCTGAGGTTAAGCCTAAATCATTATAGTTGTTTCTCTTGCTCCAAACCCCCCAAATCTCCCTTCTGGCAGTGCAAAAACCTTCACAGCTATGGGCTTAGGTCACACCATTTAGTATCAAGGAACTGTCAGATCTTGTTTTCTTTTTGCTATTCTGCTCGTTAGTCAAAGCACATTCTGTGCTGCAGCAGGTCTGCATTCTGCATCCTAACCCAGTACATCCTCAGGAGTGTGATCCCAGGATGAGCCATCATACAGGGTGAAAATATCAGTGCTCTGTCACAGTAAGCCAACTGTAACATCTTCCTGCATTCACTTTACACAGCCCGGCAGTTTTGCAAGTAGCCATGTTAAAGAAGCAGCCTTCAGTTTCTCTTTTAGCTTTTTTATTTCATGGTAACGTACCTTGAGGAATTAGGGCTTTTCCCCAACCCAAACATGCACGTAGCAACGCTCTCAACGGATGGCCCGTACTTGACAGTATGTTGTTTGTGGATGACTTAAATGAGTCAAAGACTCATCCGTAATTAAAAGGTAAATAGAGAGAATTTCAGCTATAGAAAAACATTTTTCTGTTTCCTTCATAGTCTATTTGTACAATATATGTGGAATTTAATTATGGTGTTTTATTGTAACTTCTGTAGTTGCCAGATACTAAAACGACTGCATTAAGTTGCTGAAACGTGTCGTTCTTCCACAGAGAAAAGTACACACCTGTTAGATTTTTATTTTTGTTTTATAAAAGACTGAACAGATTTTTGGGGTGTAGATAGGTAGATATGTTTTGCATACAGAAACATTGCTGAAAGAGTGTTGCAACACAAAGTCAAACACAGACATGCTAGGAAATACCAGAACTAAAATCTGCAATTCAGAGGACATTCAAAATCAGCTCCTGGTGCATCTTCATTCTAGGGGTGTGAATGCAACATACTTTTTTTTCCTCTTGACCTGTGACTCATTCAGAATACAGAATGGACTATAGAAAACTGAAAACAGTATAGGAAACCAAATACACGGCTGTCCTCTAGTTTGTGTTTCTTCGTGATCCGTCCTAATCCTGCTCTAGTGCATTTGTAAGCCTCTGAGCAGCTCTAGAGGGGCACTGCTACCTCAGGCTCATGACATGCTTATTCCAGCTTTCCTTCAACTTTCAGGCCCTGGGAGGTTGTTCAAGGTGCTGTGGTGGAGCTTTGGCAGTGCTTTCTGGGCATTACTTGGGAGGACTTCAGCGTGCTTGCCCCGAGCTGGCACTCATCATCACCATTACTTCCCCTTTTGTTCCTTCTATCACACCTTGGGTCAGGATGCTCCAAAGACATCACTCATTTTTGTCATCAGAGTTCTCCTGTAAGGAAGGGTCTTCCCATTTTATGGGAGAGGAACTTAGGCTGGCGATTTTAATGGTGAAACAGCTCATTTTAGGGTTGCAAGTTGAAAAACCTTGGGTTTTTTTCATAGTATTATTTTATTATATTTTGTTAAATTTTAGAATACTTGGAGCTGCTGATCATACCTCATAGTGAGCATCTGGGATCAGATGAATACCCTGTTAGTGATCATTATGAAAAGACAGCTCAATAAAATGAGAATTCAAGGGGAAATATAGGAATCTGCTTACAGAGAACCCCAGTCTCTCCTTTTGCAGGGCACTTAATTGCTAAACACATTAGGGTACACGTGCATTGCTAGAAACACTGCAGTTCAACTGCACAGTTAACCTTGGCTTGTGCCCTGACCACCCAAAAAGTGGAGGAAAATAATGGCTCAAAGTCTCGCTGCCTAAAAGCATTCCCTGGGTGTGAGGAACTACCCGCTCTGAATGCAGTTATACAGTCTGGTTTTTCTCTACTTTTCCCCATTCTTTGTCATGCAAGATTCATTTTACAATGTGTTGTGGTAATCCTGAGGTAGCAGATAAAGAACCAAAGTGTTACAATGCTGTCTTGAACAGGCTCTGCTTTCTCTTGAGCAGAATTGATGTTCAGTGCAGGAAAATCTTGGTCTACGATTCCCATTGAAGTTTGGAGCAGGTAAGATGCACTAGCACTGTAGTTTTAAAAATACCATTTCATTTTTAAAATCACTGAAAAACATTCTGGTAATAGCCACACACTTAGATGTAGGACAGGACTAATGAAGAAAATGGGATCTGAAATGTATGCTATGAAGTAAATGAATTTTATAAGGACAGATAAATGCCTCAAAATTGAAACTACATATTCTAATAAATAATAATAATAGGATATTGTTTCAAAAATATTGCTTTCCAATAATTTGTAGTAGAAAGCTATTACAATAATCTGTTTTCACTCTAGTAGCAACAAACTTGTATGCTTGCATTTTCCTATTTAATATAATATAAAAATAATGTTCTTCTTTCAATTTATTTTAAAGTATCTTAGGTGGGATTCCTGTCCTCATGCTTAAGCAATTTACAGAGGCCCCTGTAGAGCAGACAGGGAAAAATAAGCAGTTCCATAACATGATTCATCTTATCCTGAGGAAGGTGCCTGAAGTAGGTCAGATGAATCACCTTGGCAAAGTGACTACAGCCCTCCCACAGGTGGCAAGCTCAGCAAAGGTGTAGATGTCTACTGTATTGTCATCTAAACCCATTAAGACAAATCCTACTCTTAGAGTCTGTGTCTGTGTGGGGTTTTAGGTTTTTTTTTTTTTCTTTTTTCATCTAAATTGCTGTTTGCTGCATCTAAATGATACGCAACTGGGAAGAGGAATCATAGGAAGATGTTGTCTAAGATATCAAAGTGGCCTCAAATATCCTTTTGTATAAACACCAGCACTACATTAAATTGCTTTTGATCACAGCATGATATATATGAAGAAATGATAAAATCCAAGTGCTTGCATATTTGGGGGAAAAGAGGAAAAGATGAAGGGAGAAGAGAAAAGCTGTGTAGTCATGGCTTATTTTTAGTATTTTTCAGAATCTGTACTAATCCAGAGATGCAAGTGGGCTACCTGGCCCTGGAAAATTCCCATACAAATCCACAGGTGTCCACAAATTATCAAAGGTCAGCCTTAAAAAGTAGGCTGGCAAATTTAAAGCAATCAGTGATCCATTCAGCATTTGTGCAGTAACCGTGTTTGGTATATAAGGTAATGCCATCACTGGCAAATCCATTATACCTACTTTGCTCACCTCTTCTCCTGTGCTCCTGCTGATAGACATCTATGGTTTGGAAGGAGTACTGATATTGATTAAAAAGTAAATATGAAAGATAATATAGACTTGATTGAATCAAATCTTTGACATAAACATGAAAAGGGTGCGTATATTCTTACCAATTATTTGTCCCACATAAGGCAATGTTGGTTAAATATGTAATTTTTTTCTTTCACAAGTATCTGAAACTCTTATTTCTGGTGCTGATCTGCTAAACTGCAAAGTGTCAGTGAAACGAAAGTGGGATTAGAATTAGCCCCTACTACTATGGTTGTCATTGTGAACTGTTTTGGGCTTACCTATTTCGAGAAATTGTCGTTGAAAGAAGAAACACAATGACCTTTACGATTGCTTTCTGACTCTAATAATACCAAAGATCAATGATCTTCAAACTAACATACTCCAGGTTTTGAAACATCTTTTTCAGGCTTTCAAATAATGTTATTACAGAAAAAAAAACCCAAGCCTATAGAGAGAGGGTAGCAATTCCAGGCAGCAAGTAGTGATCATGGGCAGAAAATCTTCAAAGAAACTATTTTTTTAGGGTGCTGGATCTTAAATTGAGCTGCAGAGCAAATACAGTTATTGCTAAGAGGCCAGGTAAAGCTTAACAGAGATGCAGAAAACAGTACAGACTAACATATGCTGTAAAGGATTTAGCAGCATAATGTGTACTGAGTCACCCTTGGAGCTTGAAAGTAAAATGTGCATGCAAGATCTAGAAGAGTCTCCTTCCCTGCCCCCCTGCAATCTTCCTTTCTAAGAAAAATGATTTTTTTTCTGACTAATGGTTCTCCAGTATTACTTTTAGTTCAAACCACCCTCTACTTTCATCCATAAATTACATATACAGCTTAGAGTAACTCTTCAACGACACCTTTAGAATAAAAAAGCATGCTTACATTTGCTTATACTTTCAAGTGTTTCTTGAAGAGTCATTTTAGGGAGATACTCACCTTCATCAAAGGTAGCAGAAAGGATAGTTAGATCTATGAAACTTTTTCAACTAAACAGATCATTCCTTCTCCTCCTAAACAAGGTAGCTACGTCACATGTCTGGTGCACGTAACCCTTCTCAATACAACCAACCATCCGCCCACAGGCTCCCTTCCAGTACTTATGGCACCGGTTGAAACACATAGGGTCATTCTTTGAAAGTTTAGCAGTATTTGTAATTTTATAAAGAGACTACCATGAAATTAATATTTTTTAAATATAAAAAGGTAACTGTAAATTTGCATCTCATGCACTGTTACACTCAAATTGTTGTTTGCAGTAAGGCCAAGAATTTATTGTTAGTGTGACTGAAATCATCAGAATCTAATCATTGTTAGACCAGAATAATAATGCAGTTAGGATTTTTACATGCACGTTTCTTGGTTTCTGGCCATTTTCCTGGTGTTATACTCCTTGGGGCCCTAAGGCCAGAAGTTTCATGCTGGTGCTGGCAGTGGGAGTAGCATGGTGAGTTGGCAGCATCTGGAGTCCTTCACAAGGAGGAATACCAGGTTGTTCATGTCGATGGTTTCTTCTTCCTCCCTCCAGGATCCACTCAGGGTCATTTTAATGCGTTTGCTAACGTGCTTTTACACCTTCCTCTTTCTTCATTGGTCTGCAGCTCCACGTAATATTTGAATTTGCTATATATGTTACCTTGTACTTTTGTTAGATAGTAGTTCTTTGTTGCCCCTAGAACTGGATTTGTCTGCGTTTCTTTGACCGTGGATACGTTGTTTATGGGTGTGAGGTCTCTGTGCCTGTGCCCCATCTCTATCCTCCCACACCTGCAGCTCTCTGTGCCATGTCTTGTGTCCCCACGTCCCCAGGCTGCTGCAGTCCTACCAGACCTGTGTTCCTTTGCGCTGCCTCTTTGCGTTAGAGCCGTAAGCATCCCATGCTATGTGGGATAACTGCTTGTTACTGCTATGTCCGTATAAACCTATGGCTGTACCACACAAACATAAACAAAAGTAAAATAATCTAGCCCTAGACACCCAGTCAGTTAGAGAAATTGCTGTTGCACCTCAAGCAAGTAAAGCAAAGCTACAGCAGGTCCAGAGACCGTTCAGGCAGAGCAGATCTGACAAGCCTTAGTCCTGAGGCCTTGCAAATTCGGTACAAAGCTTATGCCCTGTTTCTAGCTACTGCAGTAGTGTACTGCAGGGCTGCGTGGTTACAGCAGCATGATACTTTACTTACTGTTGTTAAAATGTTTTTTTGTTAAAATGTCATTTTAAAATTATTTTTACCACAGAGTAGTATCTGAGATGCTATAAAATATTCATGCCATAGAAAATAATTAACATGTCTTAATGCTTTGGTCACTTAATTTTGTCAAAACAGACATGATCAAAGGCAACCTCTGTAGTCTGGAGGTGGTTTTACATTTTAGTAAAGAATCTGGGCGTGTATGTCTTAGCTTTAATATACATTCTTCGTGACTATTATAACTAAGTCAATTGTAAATTTAGATTTACAGTTAAGTACCCATAGGAAAGTAGCATGATCTTCAGAGTGTGAGTACAGGCTGTTCCTACGATATCCTATCTCAGTGTCTTAGGTGACTCTGGGCTTATTTTGTGTCATGACTGACAGCTGTATTTCCAGCTGTGGGTCATGACTTGACCATTAATGACAGTATTCCTGTTCAGAGGTTACACAAATCTCAAAGTAACTGCTTTTGCAATTACTCTTCCAAAATCATTAATAGATTTTTTGGGGCTATTCTGACAATATTAATCCTGGTTTTCCAAGAAGAAAAAACAAGTCATTTTGAAGTGGGCAGTGGATTCAACTACTGAAGCTAATTAATGACAATGGACTTTCATTTGATGCTTTTATGAGGATTTAATATTAAAAACTGTGGAAAACTGTGTAAATATATTGGGATGCAAAACCCCATCATTCTTACAAATGTAATGCAGCTGATATTTACACTTTTCCAACCTATTGTCATTTAGTAAGGTGACATACGTTTTATAAAATCGTTTGCATTTTCCTGCTGAGTTACCTGTGTCTGCTTCTGTTCCTATCCGTGGATCGTTTAGTCTGCTTGCTCTAGATGGACAAGTACTGGCCTGTATCTTCAAAAGGTTGTCTTAAAAATGGTGGCAACCTTATCTGTGCATAAGGAGGAGATTATGACCCAGCTGTCATGTACCCGTAGAAATTGTCTGTCTCACCCTTTCTGTGTCAAGAGACTTTTGGCAGGAACATAATATTCCCTTCAAAATCAGTTTGTTCCTTTGCCTTTTTTTTTCATATATTCCATTTATCTGACTCTCCTCCTTCCAAACAGTCTTCAGCCCTGCAGACTGATTAGATCCTAATTCTTTTGGCATGCTGTCAACTTGTCCTAGTCAGAATAACTATTAGGCCTTTGCTTTTGCTACTCCTCTGCAATTTTGTTTCCCTTTCTGTGCTTCATGTCTTTTCTTTGTGATTTTCACCTATTTTGCCTGAAGCTGTCTTCTGACAATATGTTACCACCTCTCTCTGCGGATTTGTTCTTTGCCTGCCCAAGTGATTTATTTATGTGTTAGCTTCCTCTTCACCATTATCCAGCCTGTTTGACTTTCTCTGTATTGCTTTTCTTAGTGCCTCAAATCCCTGGTACGTCATTAACAATTTGAAACAGGAGGGCTTTTGTAGCTTTTAATGCAACAACTTAATCATGCTGATGGTGTGTTTTTAAATGACTGAAATTCCTTGTGCGCGCACACTGAGATAACACCTTGCATGTGCCCAGAACAGCTGTGGAACTGAACATAGACTTCAGTAAGATTTTCTTTTTTTTTCCCTTGGCAGTTAAATGACATATTTAGATTACATGCCAAAATGAATAAAAATCAGCCCTTAGATTATTGTGTTCTATTTCTGTGTTTTCATTGTATGTATGGGGGGGTGTGTGGTGTAAAAAACACAAAACAAATCAGGAAGAAACATAAGACATTCTGTTCAATTGAAACAACCCTTCAAAGCCTGGTACTTGAATGTGACAGAAATTTCATCCCATGGCTTGTTCCTAAACTCCAGAAATAAATGGAGAGTCATATACAATTCAGGATAGGGTTTCTGTTCTTTTTCATTAGTTCTTCTATAGAAAGAAAGTGTGATGAAGGGAGACAGTAGAAATTCAACAGCAGAAGGATCAAAACAACCTTATCCTTATTCCGCCTGCACCTCGCAGAAAGCTACAATGCTAACATGTTGGATGGAATTGCTCAGGGTGACATATGTAATATGTTGATGGCATGCTTATTATGTTCTCCTAGAAAACTGGTGGATGCTGAATTTCTTAGGCTTCTTGTAACCATAAATTCTAGTTACCAGCTATCATCTGTGGGGTTTTTTATTTTTTTTTAATTTCATTTTTGGGGGGGAGGCTGATTTCATGTATGCTAGTTTTCTAGTAAAAGCCATCTAAGTCGCCACACATGGGACCATAAGTTCAAACAGTATTAGTGAGTTCTGTATGGGCTTTTTTCCAGCTTACCCATAAAGTGAGTCCTCTGGGCAAGATACTCCATTTCCAATCTTGGTAAGGAAAATGAAGAAAAAAGTAATTTTACCTTTCTGTATTTTGTTTTCCCTCTGTGGAATAGGTCTCAAAAGACAGGGAAGGCTTGACCCTGAGGCAAGGTCCAAAGTTGTAGATCATGAGACCCAACTCCTTAGAAGGCAACCAGCTGGAGCAAGCAAAAAATGTTTCCCACAGTTTTGTGATAAACATTTTTATGAATACTGTGTGAATATTTCTCTGCCATATTGATTTCACTGATCAGGTTTTGAAAGATTATGTCCATGGTGGTTGTATAAAAGGATGGAGGCAACTTTTATCTCTTTCCATCTCCCTTTAGGGGGATCTCTGTAGCTATATGAACAGCAGGAGTAGTAGCCAGGTGCCCAGCCTTTCATCTTTGAGTCTCCAGAGTCTCTTGACCTTTGTCTTAAATATAGACTTCACTAAAATCAGCTATATCTTTGTCACCTCCAGGCTCGTCACTAATGTACTTTGTGCAGAGCTTATTGCATGGTGAACGTTAAATTAGAACTCTATAAACTTAATTTGCTTCCAGTGCTTCATTTGCTTCCAAGTGTAATTCTTGATATTGATTTTAACTTATATTTAACTTTTATGGTGGTAGTCACGCATACTTGGGAGGCTGCTACTTCCTCACTGCTGTGAAACCTGACCTGAGTATTAGATTTTAGTCATCAGAGACAGCAATATTCCTTTTCTCTGGAAGACGCATAAAGTATTAACCTAATAGAAACCATATTTAAAAGCTTTCACAACATTTTGCATAGCCTGTCTTCTGATGTTTATGTAGTGGGACTGGAGGACAGCTGTAGAACGGCAGCCACTACTGGTCTGATCTAACATAGATTTATTTATTCCTTTACACATATATTTTGCAACACACCGGAGAAATCGGGCAAAATCCAACACTGTTTTCTATTAATTCTCAGTCATTGCTCTTCATGATGAGAGAGTGTCAAGAGAAAAATTGTACTCAGGTCTGCACACACTCTTTAATGACTGTCAGCCATGGACTTCACCTGTTCTAGAAAATTTTGGAAGTTTCTTCATATTGCAAATGCTTACACTCTGGTTTTGCTCTATTTTTTTTTGTATGTAAAATTTAATGTATATGTTATATAGACATAGTTTGGTTTTGATAAGATCTGTTAAAGTTAGTTTGTACATAGCTGACTCCACTCAATGACAATCATCTCTCTTCAAACTAAAATTTAATTTTCTATTTCTGGTATGCAGACCACTGTGTGACCTTTAGGTGCTATCTGGTGTTGAGCTCCAGCAGAAGAGCACAGTGCATAAAGGGTGCAGATTCCCTTTGACTTTCTGGACCACAGGAAAGGATGTAGTAACCTTTGAGTCAGGTAGAATGCGTGGATGTGGCAAATATGTGGTATCCTCGTACATAGAATAAGAACAGTCATTCTTCATTCAGTCATATGTACATGCTATCAGTTAAGAAATTCCAGATTTTATTTTGAACTTTCCTAGGATTTTCTGAGATGTATGACTCTCATAAGAACTGTCAGACCTTCGAACTCCCCAGCAGTTGAATTTTTAAATGATGTATGTACTTCAGGTGAAGTTATTACCAACTGGTAAATGTTTTAAATTTTTTCATTAATTTTCAATGTCAGTAGTGTTAGAGCTATTGTCATATAACACAATTTGGCTTGAAATGACATAAGGAAACCTGAACCAGAAAGAGACTGAAATACAGTTATGATTTAAAGATTAATAAATAAATCACTAGTGAGCTTTTTGTGACAAAACAGGTGAAAACTGTTTCCACTAGAGAAAGCAGATATTGAATAAACATGGGTAAATACAGAAATTACGGAAGAGACCCAGTTTGGAGAATAATAACCAAAACACTGAAGTTAATATATTTTTCTGCAGAATGTTGTGAAATCGTTGTAGCCATAAATTATCAACAGAGTGATTCCATGCTTCCTTCAAAAGCTGTCCTCCAGCCAGCCATCCTTCAGGCTGCCAGGAAAAATGGGGGAGGAAGGCCAGAAAACTTCCCTCCTACTCTAACATTATTGATGAAAATTATATATTCCTTGGGCATTGTTTTTATTTCTGTAAGTCAGCATCTTAAAGAAAAATCTTTCTTTCGTTAGAAATTTTTCAGCTAGCATATGCTACTGTAGGTAGTGGTTGATTTCTGGGAGGCAGGAAGATTTCCAGCTGAATAATGCCTTCTCCTTCCCAGAAACTCATAGGGACTGCAAAGGAGTGTCCCCATCCATTGCAGTGACCTTTCGTGATTTGTGCTAACTGATAAGATTTTTAGCGTGTGGCCGCATGAAACGTAGTAAGTAGAAATGAAAAGCATATTCAATACTTAATAACGTTAAGACAGCTAATACTTCATCAGAAAAAATATCCAGCTCTCACAAGAAGACACAAGCCATTATAGAAAAAGCAGCAGAGAGAAAATGTAATTAAAACTCTCTAACAGCTTCTTTTTTGACAATGTTTTCAGTTTTCTGCAACTTTGACATTTTCTATCTTTATTCTCTTCTCAAAATTACTTTTTTATTATGGTCAGCATTGAATAGTGATAAGGAATTGAAATTTGCTAATAAAGGGAATGAATAGAGTAATGGTAAAAATCACTAACAGGAAGATGCAAAGGTACATAAAATGCTGTAACATTGTTTTGCAGAATGCCGTGGTGTTTTTCTCCTGCTTATGACACCTTTGCATTTTGCTTAAAATGTTCTTGTGACCATTGATTCACTCCTTTCCAAATGACTGGACAGGTTTTCAGTTGCTAATCAACATAGTTCAGTGATGTTCATCCAGTTTTTTACTGCTACAAGAGCTATCTTTAGAACACAAATATTATGCATAGATTAGAGAACCAAACTGCTAACTCCATACTGAAGAAGCAACATCTGTGTTGCCACCTACCCAGCAGACACAGATTTCTAAATTTGGGATTTTTCTACAAAGTGGTATGCTGAGATTCTTATCCAGGCAATAAAACCAAGCAAATAAATTCTGTAAAACAAGACTCCTGAAGCACACTAAAGCAATTTTTTTTGAACATGCTTCTCATTAACTAATCAAGAGATCGCTAGAATACTGCAAACTGTTACCTGGGGGTAAATGGTTCCTAAATCAAGAAAACCCTTTGGGGATTCAAGCCTTGCCTGAAAAAATATGATTATGCCATTTCAGGGAAAGCACTTGCCAAAACATCAGCTGAAGCAGGAAGCTCCAGCTCATTGTCACTGTAGCTGCTAGATGCTTGAGCAACTCCTGAATGAAAGCAAGTTGTAAGTGGTCATTTCAGTTGATGGGTGGATTTCTCCTGCTACATATGAGCCATGTAGCTAGTGAGAATGGCTGATAGGAGAGCCTCAAGCCAGGTGGAGCTTACTATAAATACAAATATATGAGAAAAATGTAGAAAAATAAACAGGTTTTGTTAAAAGAGAGAATAAGTCTCTGCACATAATTGAAAGTATACTTTAATGATGGCTTCTAACAAAACAGCTTTAAAACAGGTGTGGTTAAACTTGTGTCTGCCAGGAGTAAGAGTGCACCAAAAGGTGTGCTGGGCTGAGGAGACTGTCATTTTGGCTTGGTGTTCTGCCTCGTTTCTACCTGCCATTACTCCTTTTACTTTTTTGTCAAATTACTTAAGTTGATAGTACACATCAAATGCCAAATAGATGTTCTGTGACTGAGAAGTATAAATGTTTCTACTGAGAAGTCCTCTATTGAGAGATAGGTCAAACTTAGAAGTTGGAGGATTTCTGGTTTGTTTTTTGTGTAGTTGTGTGAGAGACTAGATGGAGGGCTATCACCACTGATTTTCTTATACAGCTCATCTTCCCTACCTCACCACTAGATTATATTTCTAAAAATCAGGTATTGTATTACTTCTATATCCCCCAAAGTCATCTGAGTCTTGGTAAGGGCTTGCCAAAATGAAACTCCTTAGTTTGCTTTACCTTATTTCCCATTGAACATAAATGGGTATTTGTATCCCATTATTATAAGCACCTGCAATAAAACCAACGACAACATCACTAGACCCTTCATAGCTATGAATAGTTATTATCTGTTTATTTGTATTTCTACAGCATAAGTAGAAGTATGGGAGATAGCGTGTTTGTTATCATCAGTTACATAAATTAGAGCTCCTCACGTGACTCATAGGACACAGTGCCAGGCAGCTACAAATGAAAATACTGGAAACCCGCACAATTCTCACAGTCCAATACAACAGATAAGCATTAGAGGGAATAAAGAATTATGAATAAATACAACACAGAGGACATGATAGGATCTAAGTATGGAAAAAAATTATGTAAAGTGTATGCAATAAGCAGAGGATTAGAGAGGGACTTGGGAGACTAGACCTTAGCTACAGTAACAGTTCTACAGAGGAGCTATTCCATTGAGATCTATTGAGACAATGGTTTGGAATCACCTTTTGCACAAGAACTAACTTTTAAGATCAAAGCAATCTTAAGATTATGTACAAAGCGTGACATAATTGAAAAGCAAGGAAAAGGCAATTATGCCTGCTAAAATGAATCACTTTAGTTAAAGAAATTTTGTGTATTTTTAAAAGCAGAGAACATAAAAAATTGTTTAAGTTAGGTATTTAAAATTCTTGCTAAAGAGAATAAATCTCCGAAAGGGTACTAATGCTACAGTTCTCCTGAAAATGTAGTTTTACTCATTTATAACATTTGGTTTAAAAACAAAATCCAAACTCTGTGTTCCTTAACATGATAACTTGGCTAAAAAGACAGCTCTTAATAAAATATGAATTTGCAAGGAAATTCTTCCCCTCCTTTCCAGAATTAAGTTTAAGTGATTTTACATGATTCATTTACTATTTGTCAGTGAAGGTGGTGAAAGCAAAGGTTGTATAAACAATTTGCTCTTGATCATTTTTGACGTTGAAGTGCTTCTCTAAGAGCCATTTAAATCTGCCAGCTCTGTGTATTCCTCCATTTTCTCATTTTTCAGAAGTATGAGTGGATAATGAAACTACATAATGAAAAAAAAAAAAATCCACAATGTTAACAGTTAAAAATGCTTATTGCAAATGCAGACTGGAAACATGTTGTCCAATTGATTTATTGTTGTAAATATATGCAGTGGAAAGCATAAGTGTTTCTACTAAGTAAATTACCTCCTTCCTATGAGGTTTTCTTCTGTGGCGCTACCCCTGATATATCGCTATGCATTCGAGTCACCAGCTCTGTTGAAGTCCATTAGAAACTCCACTTCATATAATACATTTCACTATTATAGCAAAAGTCCTTACTCCCGAGTGAGCACTGTAATATGTTTTTATGATGTAATTGTCCACAGCCTGGAGAGCACCTGTCAGCTAAATCTGATTTAGTACATTGCTGCTACCACCGGTAAAATACAATGCTACATAGTAAAGTAGTTAGGAAGCAAAGTAAGAAGTTGATTTGCGTTGTGTATGTGTGCGTGAGCTTTAACAATAGTATACGTTCATGAAAAATATATTTTTTTTCTCCTGTTGAAAATCTCATTCTGTGTGTAACAAGAACACAAATATACACTTTTGCTTTGCATGCGGTTTACAACACAAAACTTTCTATCAAAAGGAAATGATAGAAAAATGTCAGTTAGCAATGATAGCTAATAGATGCGTACTAACACTACTGCTGTCAAAGTGCACTCAACATTTGATTGTTATAATATCTAGTGCCTTTTTAGGAAACTTAGACCCCGAAAGTTTTACTAGTAAATATTTCTAAAGATTTCTATGTACAACTGGAATAATCGCATTTGCTATTTCATAATATATATGCAGTGTAATTCTTGATGTAACTTCATAACATAATCTAATGTTTTTTGAAATTATTCAAGGTCAATTCTGTTAAGTTCCTCTAAATTGTCACGCTCAAATGAAAAACTTAACAACATGCATTCTGAGTTGTCACATATTTAAGACAAATGAGCAGATGTCATTTGAGTGCAGAGATGTCAGAATAATTATTAGTAAGGCTGGAATCCCACTTTTTTTTAATAGGAAAATGTTTCTAGTGGGGAATCCTTCAGACATGTTAGACTGAGCTCTTTCAGGACAGAATATAGGGTTCCTGTTCATGTTTTCACATTTAAAAAATAGTTACCCTGTTCATGTTTTCACATTTAAAAAATAGTTACTCTATCTCCCAACTTGTGTTTATGTAAAAAGAAGTTAACAAACACTAAGCAACCGCTGATTATGCAGCTTAAAAAAAAAAAAAGGACAATTGTATGTCATAGTTTTGGCAAGCTCCTAAATAAAGAGAATTAACCTTATATATTTGAAAACTTAAATTACCATTTTTTTCTAAGCCTGTTGATCCTTACGACCTTGTTTGTGCTAAATATGGGACTATCTGCAAGGGATGGCACAATTTTATACTCTGTGGGCTTAAATTAAATGCCAAAGAGCTTCAAAAGCCATTTTAATTGCTAAAATGAGAAGATGACACACATCAAAGAATCTTTATTTTTTTTCACGCTGATGCCTACATAGCTTTTTTTATACCCATTTAAAGCTGTTAGTTAGACTTCATCATTACTATGGAGTCCCTGTATTGTCTTATTTTTTAAAGACTGCAACATCACAGGTTCAGAAGGAAAGAGAAATCAAGAATGAAATTGCCATCACAGCAATACCTGGGCTTACATGATGCTTTTCGATTCCTGTTTTTCCTCCCTTTGCCTCTAAGGATATATGTTCCTTGGACTGGAAACCCAGTGGTGTTTTCTGCTCAAGCCCTCAGTCTAACCCAGGGTGTACCCCAAAATGGAGCATTTTTAGGTCCTTACCTCCTGCAAAGTCTCTGTGTAACCTACCCACGGCACAGCAGGTAACTTGCTTAGCAATAGTATGTAAATCGGAACTTGTAAAAAGTTATACAAATGGCAGACTTCATAATCCCCACCAAAGCCTCTTGAAGCCTGCTGCTAACTGGTAAACAATGAAGGTGTCTTTGAATTCCCAGCATGCTACACTTACAAGAGAGATCCTGCTGAAACTGATGAAGTAATGCCCAAACTCTTCATAAATGTCAACAAGACCAAATACTCTTTTGAAAGTTTTTCAGCATCCTTCCAAGTTTAGGATTATAATCTGTGTGTGTGTGTGTATGCATAAATACATACAAATTTGTGAATGCACTATACATTATTGCAAGGTATGTAATCATAAATATTCAAACAGTACTTAGGACAAAGGGAAGGAGCAGAACCCCCCAAATGATTTAATTTTCAGAGTTCTTGTTATCCACAGTTCCCACCAGTTATAACTTACTCCTCAAAAAAAAAAAAAAAAAAAAAAAAAGTCTGTATTTTGTTAAATTCTAATACTCCTTGAGTTTGGTTTCTCCTTTTTGGCATTCATTTCTGAAATGAATGTTAGAAATGTTACTTTGCATGCGATTTTACTTCTTAAGATTTTTTTTTTTTATAAGAGAAGTTTTTGTTCTTCTGTAGAAACCTATGGTGGATTCTGTTTGTTAGATTATGTGAATAAGGCTGACATGCTATTAATCTTACAGTAGTTTGATGTCCATGTAATACTTCGTGTTTGTTTTCATTTTCCATTTCAAAGAGGCAACCTATCAGAAATCAGCAGACCTGTTCAGGGAAGCCAACTGAACTGAATTTGTCAAAGGTTCAAAGATGGAGGAGGCTTGAATAAAATTTCAAAAGGTGTAAAAATCCCCAATCCAAGGCAAACGCTACAAACCAGGAGCAGGTAAACTAAAGGAATAGTAGAAGAAAGCAGAAAACTTTTAAAAATAGTTAAAGAAAGTGACTAGCCAAAGAATCTTAGGTGGTACAGAGAGAAATTAAGAACTGCCAAAAGTCAAGCTAGCAAAGCAGTATTGTAACAAGTACCAAAGTTACCTTGTCTAATAAAAGAACCAGGAAAGAAGCACTAAAGCCTTTGTAACAACGAGAAAGAGGTTGAAGATAATTTATATACTGGCCAAAGCCTAAATAAAATGTTTTAAATAGGAGAGTAATATTGACTATTAGCTAAAGTAAAATGGTTAATGGAAAAAGAGTATGGCAACTGTATCCAGTATATGTCTAAACCATGTTCGAAGGTCTAGACAACTACAACATAAAATTATAGGTTTTGTAACAAGAATTTTTAATGAAAATAATCATTTTCTCTATTTACAGAAAGGAGAAAGCACGGTTCAGCCAGCTGCAGGTTTTTAAGCCTGATCTCAAAAGAATGCAAAGCTTTACACCTTTTTACAGTAAAAGGAAAGTGAGATAAGTGTCTTCATCAGTTTATGAAATGACATCTTTCTTTAATGGTGGCTGGTTTACTAAATAAAGTAAGTGCTGTAGATGCCATTTATTCTGACCTTAGCACAGTTTCTAATTTGGTAACTGTATGATAAATTATTTGTTAACCTGGAGAAAAAGGTTGTTATGGCAAGAACTTTATTATGGGTAAAAAATTAGAGACAGCAGTAGCTTTTGTTGAAAGGGAAATTAGTGGAGTGGGGAGATCATTAATATCATTAATTCTTCCAGGAACAGCCTTAGGACTTATCTCTAAAAAAAAAAAATATGTATCAATACTTTTCAGCACAAAAGTTAATGCTATTCTCCAGTCACAGGTATAATATATTGTGAGATACCTTCTTAACCTACTCAAGGGATTGGGAAGGATTTACTTGGTTGTTTATTTAGTTGGTTTCTTTTAGTCTTTTTCTCTTAAAATTCAGTAAATTTGAGAGAAGAAGCAAGAAAACTGAGAGTGGCTTAACTGTGGAGCAATCAATCCTTCCTTAGAGCCTTTCGGATCACTGGTGTAAGACTTAGTGATGTAATTTACATTAAAAATAATTCTTCATACATTTTGAAATGCATAATGAGGTAATTTCAGGTGTCAGTATTAATAATTTACTGTCCTATGTGGACTTATAACTTAGATCTTTTAAACCTGATTAATACACTTGAGGTGTTATGATGCTTTAATCTTTCAACATTTGTACATAGTGGATTGGACAGCTGATAACAGATATAAAGAAAGTGTTGGATGATCAAAACAAATGCACGATACTACCGCAGGAACACAGTCCATTTTCCTTTTCAGTTCAAGATCATTGAGAACACGGGGGAAAAAAATTGCTTTCCATCTAAAAACAGTGGAGTGGGTGAGTAGTTTGATTCTTTCCCAAACATTTACATTCAGTATGTGTTTAGACGTTAAAAGGGTCAGCTTGACTTTTTCAATCTTTAAAGCAGATTTTGTAAACTAAATATTCTGCAAGTTTTCATGCTCTACACTGTGAATTGCATTTTGATGGTAAAAGGATGAGTTATGTGTTACAAATAACAAGTATCAAAATGATTTGTTTAAACTACTTTTATTTCCATAATTGCAAGAGTGTTACAGGTACATTCACAGTCTCCACATATAAAATGGATGGAGACAATACATGGTAAGTACATTAATGAACTGATGAAAAAGAGAAGACATAATTAACAATATCAAGGGAGCAGGAACAGATATCTTCAGGTGCTGGGCTAGCTAAACACATGCTGAACTGACTAATTGAAGGCTGATGGATTTTAGCATGTTATTGTTAATGAAGCATAAAGGTATGCTGAGAAATGCATCTTTCCTCTCTTCCTCTCAAAAAAAAAAAAAAAAGTAACCATAACTGGAAAAAGAAACTGTGGAGGAGGCTGAAGTAATGAATGGTGTGAAGATGGATGTCAAAGAAAGTGAGTATAATAATAGCAGGAATTACAGGACTGCCCCTGAGAGCACAGGTGGAAGCAGAAGGAAACCGTACCTAGCAGCATTAAAACATGTTGCCAGTAGCAATACATATAACATCTGCATATAATGAAATTTAATTTTCTGTGCAAATTATGCACAAACCTTCTGATTTCCGTTTCACCTCTAATTATGATTGCTAGAGATTCGCTTTCGAGAACAAAGAATAACGAGCGAAGAGGATACTTCTGCCAGGTGCCTTTTTGTAATGACAAGGATTCAGATCATTAACTTTTGCATTGGATTTTGCTTTCTCATACACAGAGTTTCTCAATCAATTCCACCAGCTTTTCAATAACAAGAAGTTATGATCTTTATGGTATAAATGTGTCTAAGGTCCAATGTGTCAGGAAGACAACGCACAGGATATTTAACCAGGGAAAAGTCTTTACTGTCTTAGGTTTTTCTGGCCAGGTGAATTGAACAAAAGAAAAAATTACATGCATTTAGTCTAGAGGAGGCAGAGTGCTCCTTCCTGCAGATGTTTGGCTGGCATTGCATATCCTTAGGAGAAAATTATGGTCTGTGAGGGAGAGCTTTTGATGAAGAAAACATTGAATCTGCAATTTTATATTCTTCCAAGTTGAACTGTGGCTTCTCATGACAGTATTGTACAGGAAATAGTGCTGATTCACATTACCACAAGAAAAGCACTCATAAAACCCTGATTCCTAAGTGCCTTTTCAGTGTACCTTGAGGTGGCAGCTCCATTATGCACACTCCCCATGCAAACTATGGCCTTGTCCCTTTTTCCACTAATTTGCTTCTGGGGAAAACTGCTATTACGAAATGTCTTTGTGAAGCAGTGTAAAGAGCATTATTTCTTGTTACTCTTTCAGCTGCTTGAGCCACAGATACCTTGAAACCTAGTCCAAAATGTTTACGGAAAGACTGTATTTGCTTTTGCTGTTCTGTATCAAAGTTAACCAATTTACTGAAGCTGAGGAGGAAAATTAATCAAAATCTTCTAAAAGGAAAACATGAGCTGAAATTAAATCTGAACTCTACGTTGGTGGGCCGTTTGTGTTAGACAATAAAAACTCCTGATTCCTAGGCCTGTGGACAAACTGACCACCAACTATTCCCTTCGCTGCTGCCTTGGGGTCGGTGCCCGCCGCTTCCCGCCCCCGCGGCGCCATCTTGTGAGGCGCGCTGGGCACGCGCCCGCTTCCCCTCACAGAGGGGCAGGAGCGCGGGGCGGCGCCTCAGGCAGCTGCCGCCTTCGGGGGCTGAGGGAGCGTCGTCTGTGTGCTCTGAGCTCCGGGTGTGGGTCGGAGTTAAAGGCCATCTGCAGAGGGCCCGGGTTAATAAAAAGTTGGGATTGTGGCAGTAGCTGCCTTGTGTCACCTTCTAGTGAGGGTCCCTAAATAACCCACCCAGCCCCACAGTGCTGGGTGACGTGCTTATTAACCCCCACTTACATACCTTAAAAAAAAAAAAAAAGCGTGAGCCTGTGTGGTAAGTAAACATTGTTCAAAATAATCTGTGAACACAGGCTGTGTGTTTGTATGCACGATAAAAGATTTTCATCATCAGGATGATGACACTTTATTGTCAATTATGTATCTTTCTGCTTAGCTGCATTCCTGCTGAATTTTGTTTTAATACAGAAATGAGCTATAATCAATAACTTGTCAAATTATTCATTCCTAATAGACTAGCCAAAGGATTTTGACATTACTCTCTGAATAAATTATCTGAAATACATATTTCCATTATTTGACCAGCTCTCTAGATTATTAAATAATGTTCTGTGAATAATTTATTCAACATTTTTCTGTCAATCTTTGAATAATTTACTCATGCATACATTATTTTTATCATTCAGCCAGCTATATTTCCAGCATCTGTGGCGATGTCTTTGTTGTGTGAAAGCATAGAGCTCTCTGGAAGGAGAGAGAAACTTTTAACTAGCACAACTTAACGTCTTTGTAATAAGCATTCAGTACCTTATTTTATATACCCAAGTGCATAATTAAATGACTTCATTTTCATCTCTGTCTCTTAATTTAACAAGTAGTTTTCTACAACAGTCTTTAACTTGATGATCCCTACTATTTTTATTGAAAATCTCACTGTTGCTGTCTTGCTTCTGCTTGTTTTTTCGAGTCTTCAACAACATTCAGAAAAACTTTAATTACTTTAATTTGTGTGCTGAAGATAATAATGAGGAAAAGATTTACACTGCTTGCCCTGTTCTGTTAACCCAGGTATTTTGAACATAATATCTACATAAATACATAGTGAATAAACACAGATCTTCGATATACAAACATAAGTGAGAGGAATGAGCTTTTAAAAATGCAGTCCTGACAGAGGAAGAGAAGTGCAAGGAAAGACTGAAGAGGCAGGCCAACAAAAAGGTGTGTTGTGGAATATCTGTATCTATTTAGCAGATAGTTTTTCATTCAAGTGGTAGAAAATGTTCCAAGCAGCAGCGCTGGAACAATGATGAAGTGAAATGATCTGAAGATGAACAGTCCTGCCCATTCCTACAGCATCTATTCTGCAGTTCCAGTCTTGGAGGTGGGAGCACAAGGTGAAATCAGAGAAACTTATGACTGTGGCATAGTGATGCCTATTCCTCTGCCCTCCTGAGTCTGAGTGGGAAGCTAAGAGGTGATTTGGTTACCCTGCAGCTCAAACAGCACTTTATTCTTTCACTACTAGCCATTTGGGCTGGAGAGTAATTTGAAATATGTGATGCATGGCTCTTAAGAATTTGTAGCGTGGCTAGATACAGCTAGTAAAGGCAAACTGGAGGGCAGAGGTAGTATCTGAAACCAAAATCTAGATGCTATTTCAGTTCCAGTTTAGCAGTTACTGGGAAAATAATCTGGTCCAGAGGCTAGAGCCAGCACAGTTTCAGCACAGTTTACCTTCTAAGAATTGTGGCATCCTGGACATGAATGAGATGAGCCAATATATCTTCATTTCTAGCAGAAAGTTCTAGTGAGTTTGAAACTGTATTCACTGGTCAATACATGCATAAGGAGGCATAGCATGGATTTAAGCCTGTCCTAATTCCACATCATTCCCACATTTAGGAAGGCGGGTCTCAGAAAGACGTAGCTTGCTAACTGCCAAAGACTGCAAGTTTGGCTAACTGCCAAAGGTAATTCTTGGAATTATCTAACCTAATTGGTACTTTCACTTCTGACAGCAAAGATCCTTGGATTTTCAGGCGTGCTCTGAAGCAGTCTGGTTTGAACAGATGGGTATCTAAAACCAGAATTTAAAAGGCATTTGGGGTCTTTCAGGGTCATGTTTGCAACTCTGAACAGTACAGCACTTTGTCACTGGAATGGTGATATTGCCTTCATGTGTCTTGTAGATTAAAGAACTAAGGACGGACCCAAGAAGTATGTCTCACACCTGGATTTTAGGAGTTTGAAGTAGGACAACTGGAGGTGACTGGAGCCAAACCTGGAGCTGCTGCTGTGCATTCGAGTCCGATATCAGGTCTGTGTTTTCTTTTAACATGGAAGGGAGGTACTGTGACCATTTCTTGTCTTGGTTTGAGGAATATCCTCAAGGGAAGGGCTGGGCATCTAGACTTTATTACAAAGTTTGAACCATTATACCTGCTGTTAAGGAGGTTGGCCTAACCATGGCATATGGGCTGATCTATCCAGAGAAAGAAGAAGCAGGAGGTATATTTGAGGGAAATGAGGGAGACTGTCAAGGTTATTTGTATTTTAATCCACTGGCAGGCTAATATAAACTGTATAAAAATGCAGGGATCTGGAACTGCTGCAGAACAGGCTAAAACTTCAACAGCTTGGGGGGGAGGATAGCCATAGGCTCAGTGAACAGGCAAGCACCCTGATATGTGCTATGGAGGGCAACACAAAGTGTGGAAAATGAGGCCAGATACGCGTGACAAACTGTAGCGAAGAATCTCCTTATGGCCTGTGCTGCAGCTACCCACAGAAAAACGAAGCAGAAACAAAAGACAAGCCCTGTTGTTGTGGTTTCACCATAAAGATGAATCTTGGAAACTGTTCATTGTTAACCTGTGTGTAGTAACTGAAAGGAACATGTATAATCATATTTTTATTGACCACATGAGATTTGCTTTTATATTCTCTGTTCCCATATTATGTATCTAATCCTGTAGAATTTTTCTTTTTTTTTTCTCCTCTGTTCTGTTTGTTTTTTTTTTTTTAACACTTTCTTTAATTACATCCTAACTGTTCTTGTACTTAAATACTTATTTCTTGTTTGAGCCTTGATTTATTTTAATTCTTAATGCCCCAAAGGTCATAAGGGCCATTTATTCAATTATTCATGCAACCATTGGATAGAGAAGCTGCACAGTTTGATTTAGTTCCAACTGCTTGCAAGTTAACAATTATGAACTGCTATAAAGTCCAGTGAACTCAGGACCTCCTGCTTCTGTAGGAAACTGACGTATAGTATCAGTTGTGGGAAAGGAGTAAAGGAATTTTACCTACTTGGAAAAAAGTACTGTTCCAGAATAAAGTAAAGAAACTTTTTTTTGTTTGTTTCCTCGTGGCTGTGGTCCTCCCTGGATAACAGTATGAAAAAAAAAAATCAACTTTCTCTTCCTTATGATTATTGTTTGGCTTTTAGTTACTATGACTTTGTTTATTTTCCTTATAAGGAAAACTGTAAAAGCTAATCTTAATACTGGATTTTACAATGTTTACTGAACTGTTTTTTAAAAATTTTCTGAGCTTGTAAAAGTATAATTATCATATCCTAATAATTATAACAGACAACATTTCTCTTCCTCTTCATGGTGTTTGATCTAAACTGCAAATTTCTGATCTTCTTGTCAAAGACAGAGCTGTTTTCTTGGGAATATTTTGAACTTTGATGAAAGTTTTATGACACTTCCAACAAAACATGCTGCTCATTAAAGTTTTATATAGAGAGAGCTCTATCTGCATTGTTTTGGAATTGTAAATATCACATAATTGTCATCAATGAGTAGTTGATGAAATACCTGTTCCCAGAAGCTTATAGCTGCAGACAGGAGTTTGGTGTCTCAGACAAATATGTGCTTTCACTGTCCCAGAGTACCAAGACATGACTCTCTTCGTTCTGTCATGCTGATGGTCCCTAAAGTCAAACAATGATGAAACTGGTGATTTATTTATAATGTTTTGCAAGGCATTTGCAGAGAAACAAATTTTGTAGTCTTTAAATATCTTATTCACTCTTTCTCTTTGTCCCACGAGATACCAGGAGATTAGTGTCCCGTTAGTTTCCTTCATACAGTTTTTATGAGTCGAAATTACACATCTGTCTTTGGATAGTAATGGACAGCTATGGTTCCTCAGCTACATGAACATTAACTGCAGCACTGTTCTATCATAGGACATCTAGCTCAGACAACTGGCAGCTGACACAACTGCTAATTCTCCATAATATTTGAGCCTCAGGGAGTCTTCCTAAAACAAACAAACAAGAAGACTGTAAATATGTTTATGTATTAAGATTATTTCAGAAACGTACTTGACACATGTTAGTTGCAAATCACTTGGTATTTCTTGTAGTTTCTCTGATAATTGTGAAGAGAAAATGCCCCATTTAATGAAACGCTGTTCCCTTTCAGAAGCGTTTGGGTAATTTGACTCCTAGACAGCATGAGGTTTTATCTTGTCGTTAAGAAGACTTCATGAAGATATAAAGATGTTACTCAGACAAATTCTTTTTTTAAAGAGACAGTCTAATTAAAAATTAGATCATTATTATTTGATATTATCTAATTAGAACAGATGCCATTTTTCTTCCTTTCTAGCTGCATGAGGACTACCTGAGTGGCTCCCTTCTGGCTCTGTGGGATGTGTGCACATTCAGAGGAAGCAGATCATGGCTCTCAAAGGCTGTGTACACCAAACAAAGCTGCAAGTAGTGACCCAGGTGAGTTAAATGGAAGCTAGAACGTTTTCCCTCAGAGGGGATGTATACTTTGCATATTGGCAAGTGGTATTTTTTTCAGAATCACCTCCTGAAGGTGTGTTTTTTGTCTTTATTGCCAACATAGGGAACCTAGGGAAATTGTGTCTGAATTTAGCTAAGTTAAGTGTCTAGAGTTAGGTGATGTGAATATCTCTTTCAGTCATAACAGCAGAACATAGATGTTCCTTTAAATTGTACTGCTGGCAGAGCTACAAAACAATGATAATCACAATATAATTAGAATCCATATCATGAGAAAGTTATGTATACAAAAGTGTTAGAATGACAATAAACTTCAGAAAGACAGATTTAATAAAACGAAGGAGCTCATCTAAAATGCCCTAAGGAAAAGTAAACTCCTTGGATATGGCATTTATTCTACTCAAGGAAACAGTAATAGTGTCTCGGGAGGTGGTGTATTGCTAAACAAAATGAGAAATAGGAAGAAACTTACATAGCTAAATAACAAATTTCCAATGATGAACCAGGAAGAGATCCTTCAAAAATCTGACCCACTGTAGCCAATAAACTGGAAAATAAAATAAATAACAGTAGTTAGTATGTCTGAGGAACACAGGAAAGGCCAAAACAAATTTCCAGAGTAACTAATGGAATGCATAAAAAAAACCAAAGCCTATCTTTAAATACATGTATTAAAAAAGATAAAAATGCTAAAATTGATGGATTAAAAACCTATTTTGCTAATAAAGGTGAAGTACTACTAGAGATTCTGTTAGAAAAAAAGGTAAGGAAACAAAACTGGTAGATCAGCAGGGACAGATACTAGGCATAAAGTTATTCTGACTGACCTCAGTTATGAAATGTCTGAACATCCAACAAAATACCCAATCTCTTACCAATCCAGAGGACTGAAGAACTTTGGTTATGTATGTGTTTAAGAGGGCTTTTAACCTGCAAATAATTTTACAGCTCTCCCTGGCAAATTAATTATCACTAAAACACAATTATAGAACATCTGTGAAATCACGGTGGAAAACGGTCTAACCAGGATAGTGTTCTGGAAATGGAAACTGTGCTTCAGTAATTGTTGTGTATTTCTTTGCATTTGTAGTGGATGTAGAACTGAATGAATTTGACAAGAAGCAACTGAGGAAGTTAAACAGGCCTGGGTAAAAGGTTAGTAAAAGCTCTGTAATGAACAGAGGCACAGGATACATAACAAATTAATATTTCTTCATGAAGTTTGTTATTACAACTGGGGTGCTGGAATTCAGAGCTATTCAGTAGTGTCATTAGTAACCTGGAAAATGACGTGGCAAGTATGTCTAAAAAGCATGCAGATAACCTCATCCTGACAGGGCCTGCAAACACACTTGGGGAATTAAAACTTTAAATGACTATGTTAAATTGGGGAAATGCTCTTTCCAAAGCCAACCAAACAGAAGATACTGCCTATAAAAAAAATATATGTACCCTTGTACAGTAGTAATTAACTTCAGATGTGAATGACAGAAAAAACAGAGTGAGTGAGTGTTCAAGGAGAAGAATCTTGGATTTACTGTAGATAACAAGGCATGAAGGGTTGATCAGTGAAGGTATCTAGGTGAACCGAGCCCAGGGAAGGCAAATGTAATGTAGAAGAGCTTATTTAGCAACTAGAGAGGGTTACACAACGGAAAATAGTCTGAAGTAAAGTAAAGTACATAAGATAGGAAGATTACAGAGCAACTTCTAGACTTCCAAATGGATTCTTTCAGCTGAGTTAGCTCACTGCTGTTACAGAAATCTCAGAAAAAATCCTTTGCTGAATGTAGCTTCAGGCAAAAAACAAACAAGATATTAGAATGCATAAAGGCAGAATGGGAGGAAATCCTAAGGAAAATATTATAATGTATGTCTGTAAATGAGTGGTGAAGGTTTACTTGAGTTATTATGCTCATCTCTCTAAATATTGAAAATTATTTGACTCACTGAAACATTCTCTTTTATGAAAAGAGTTTGAAAAAACAGTATTATTTTAGAGGAGAAATAAACAGTACAGTTGGCAGAAAGGTGGCTTAGAATTCATTTGCTTATTTAAGTATTTAAATACTGAATTACGATTAAAAAGTCTATAGCACAAATATTTTTGCAGTAAATACTGTAAAACTTATTTTAGAAATACAAATATGTTTCCAAAATGACAAATGCTCCTAGGAGTTGATAGCTTTCCTTATGATGGTCTGTAAGCCAAATAAGGAAACTCTTCCCTGTTCTTTTCCTTAAATTTGATGTTCCAGAAGCATCCACTTATTAAGAATGCTGAGATCTCCAAGTACTGAAAAATTCCTGCGGCTGCAATACCATAGTCATTGATAACTATGACCATTTTGTACTTGGTAAAATTGGGGCCATAGAAATAGGAAAGGCAGATTTTTTTAAGCTTAGATTATAAGACATAAAACTATTAATGAATGTCACATGGGAGTCTGCTTGAATCATGTTTATCTTCTGGATAGGTACCTAGGTAGTCTACCAATAGCAATCTAGGCATTGCTGTTGGTAACTATCATAGGTATCTACCTCTAATGAAGCACAAGGTTGAAAAAAAAAAGGTATGTAAATTACAATCTAAGGATGCAGTGCAACATCATTCAAGGACTATAATGCCAAACTGTTCATATTTTTTAAAATAGTTCTCTCTTGAGCGTAGCATGATTGAAAAAAAATGAAGGAGGAAAAATTGTAGTACACCTGTGAAATATTTTAAACCATAATTTTGAACCTCTTTAAAAGAATCACTTCAGTGTAAAGTTTCAACTATGTACATATGTATATATATATATTTGCAAAAATCTGTGCATATATATATGGATATACACATGCTCACGTAATATTTTAAAATACAAATACAATTATATGACAATTGTAGTGGGCAAAAAAAAAGAAAAAATATATTCCTGAATTATATTGGTAAATTTAAATGCTTTATTGGCCATGTCCTTCCTTTCGTTATCTTTTTCTCTAAAGCATACTGGGAAGAATCTTACGTTCTTTCCATGCCCGCATGTCCCATCAATGGGAGTTAGGGATGGTTAGCTAATTCCGGTACAGCCTTGCTGCAAGAGCTGTTCTGCTGCAGGCTTAAGAAGGCTTTTCCCCTCAGTCTGAAGGGCTTATTGAAAAAAGAAACGAGGAGCTACTTGACTCTCCAGTTCACTGTTGTAATTAAAAAAATATGACGTTACAAAAAGTCAAGTTGAAGCGCTATGAACTATGTTTGCTTGCCAAATTAAGCTAAAATAAACACCATCTACTTTATTTCAAAAGCCTGACACAACCTTCGTATTTAGTCTCTGTGACCTTTTTCGAACTCCTAGTGATCTTAGGTAAATGACTCTCTTATGTCATATTATTCTGTATCTACTGCTTAGGACATGGTTGGCTAAAACATGAGGATGCAAAAATATTACTATAAAGACTATACCCCTCTCTAGATATTACAGGATGGGTGTGTTCCAAATGAGAAAAATGTCAGCTTCATAAAAATGAAAAAAGTAGAAGTCAAAGAGGATGAAATACCATGTCACAGCCTTTAAACTTCATGTTCTAGGCTAATAGACATCTACTATGTAGCTTACATGGGTGAACTGCAAACATATATAGAAAGTAGTCATAGCTGAAGTCATGAGTTGACTCAGTGGAGCTTAGGCAGTAATGCTGCAACACTTCCAGAGCATTCTCTGAAGGAAACCCACATATGGGAGAGAGGCAGGATGGGATGGGGATAGAAACCGAAATTTGGTACTCAAAAACTGCTCAAGTCTACATTGAGGCATCAAAATAATGATTTTACTTTCAGAGATGCTGAGCATCTGCTTGCCTAAATAGAACGAACAATGTGAAATACCTCTGAGATCAAAACACTGAGTTAGGCTTGCAAGTTTAGATACATGTAAACAACTTCAGATATACAAAGAACTCAGTTCTCTGAGGTGTAAAGGAAGAAACAAAGTAGGGATAGATATTCAACCTATGCTTAAGAGCATGGTATCCAGTACAGGCAGTGTATTTTCCTACCTATGCCTAATGTTTGCTATCTAGTGAGATACCCATTTGTAGTCACAGAATCACAGAATCAACCAGGTTGGAAGAGACCTCTGGGATCATTGAGTCCAACCATTGCCCTGACACCACCAAGTCAACTAGATCATGGCACTAAGTGCCATATCCAGGCTTTTCCTAAACACATCCAGAGATGGTGACTCCACCACCTCCCTGGGCAGCCCCTTCCAATGGCTAATGACCCTTGCTGAGAAGAAATGCTTCCTAATGTCCAACCTGAACCTCCCCTGGCGAAGCTTGAGGCTGTGTCCTCTTGTCCTATTGCTGGTGGCCCGGGAGAAGAGGCCGACTCCCACTTCACTACAACCTCCCTTCAGGTAGTTGTAGACTGCAATAAGGTCACCTCTGAGCCTCCTCTTCTCCAAGCTAAACAACCCCAGCTCCCTCAGCTGTTCCTCGTAGGTCATACCCTCCAGACCCTTCACCAGCTTGGTCGCCCTCCTCTGGACTCGCTCCAACACCTCAACATCTTTCTTGAAGTGCGGGGCCCAGAAGTCCATATGACCTTCCCTATATCCCACATGCTTTTATATATAAAGTGTATATGTAAGAGATTTTACGTTCTGCTTCAACATAGAAACAAGGTGAACTTTTTTAGAAGATTCATTATAAAGGTCAAGATTGAAAGTTGTTTCAGGGGGGAAAGTGGGACCACAAATTCAACTCACTGGAGTCTGGAAAAAACACGACCGCACCACATTTATGCCACACATTTGAATTTCACATCAATACTTTTCCGAATAAGCACATTTACAAGACACGGTGCCATGCAAAGGTAGTCCTAGAGGCAGTGTAGATGCATTGGTTGTGTTAACGACCTTTGCAAAATGGGGCGTGGTGTTGTGATCTCATGGCCAGCAAGCTTTTGTCCAAAGGTAGTTCAGTGTGAATTAGATCACGTGTCTGCCTTGTCCTCCACTGCCTGGTGTAGATGTGCTGTGGGAGCACATACCTCACTTCACCTTCAGAGGGTCTGCGGAAGCATTCCTGGATGTTCAGTGCTGCACCAACAATGTTACAGTAAGGTGTTGCATGATAGCTTGTGAACACGTTATGAAAGGTGAAACTGTACTTATAATCACAAACAAGTAGATAAATTTATTATAATTTCATTATGATTAAAATAGAAGCTAGTATTTGGACAATTTTTAGTGCAATTCAAAGTGAAGAAAACTTGTAGATATTTACTTGTGTGATCTAGGGACTAAGTTCCACATAATTCAGGTTGCAATTTCACTATTAAAAATTACTTTAAGTGAATTGCTGAAGGAAACTTGAGTCTGAAATTTGGATCTGAATTTGATCTGAAACAATTATGTCTTCTAATTCTTGGAAGGGTCACAAAGGCTAAATCATTTCATTTCCCTCCCCACCTGCCTTTTTTCCCCAGCAATGTGATTAGTGTAGATGACTTCACACCACAAGGGCACACAGATTTGGAATCACTCGCTTCTATGCTGAGAGTCTAGAATTGCCAGATTCCTACCATACTACAAATGCAAAGACCATGCTGAGGGATATATCATGGTTTTTTTTATGCCTCTTGAAACGTGTTTATCTGTTAATATCAGGACTTCTTGTCCCTGTTTTCTGCTGTGTACTTAATGTGCTGGAAAGATATTTAATGATGGCCTGTTTAAAGCTAGCTGGCTTGTGACAGATTCATAGATGTTAGAACTGCAGCCGTAATTAATAGTAATTTCAAATAATTTGACTTGAATGTGCATGTATGTATAGTATAGGACCCTGATTCTGGAAGTAGATCAGACCAGTTAGCATATTATGCCCATCTTGCTGTCAGCAAGTTCGCTGATGACACAAAACTGGTAGGAGTGGCTGACGCGCCGGAAGGCTGCGCAGCCATTCAGAGGGACCTGGACAGGCTGGAGAGTTGGGCGGGGAGAAATGTAATGAAATATAACAAGGGCAAGTGTAGAGTCCTGCATCTGGGCAAGAACAACCCCATGTACCAGTACAAGTTGGGGGCAGACCTATTGGAGAGCAGCGTAGGGGAAAGGGACCTGGGGGTCCTAGTGGACAACAGGATGACCATGAGCCAGCAGTGTGCCCTTGTGGCCAAGAAGGCCAATGGCATCCTGGGGTGTATTAGAAGGGGTGTGGTCAGCAGGTCGAGAGAGGTTCTCCTCCCCCTCTACTCTGCCCTGGTGAGGCCGCATCTGGAGTATTGTGTCCAGTTCTGGGCCCCTCAGTTCAAGAAGGACAGGGAACTGCTAGAGAGAGTCCAGCGCAGAGCCACGAAGATGATTAAGGGAGTGGAACATCTCCCTTATGAGGAGAGGCTGAGGGAGCTGGGTCTCTTTAGCTTGGAGAAGAGGAGACTGAGGGGTGACCTCATTAATGTTTATAAATATGTAAAAGGCAAGTGTCAAGAGGATGGAGCCAGGCTCTTCTCAGTGACATCCCTTGACAGGACAAGGGGCAATGGGTGCAAGCTGGAGCACAGGAGGTTCCACTTAAATTTGAGGAAAAACTTCTTTACTGTGAGGGTGACCGAACACTGGAACAGGCTGCCCAGAGAGGTTGTGGAGTCTCCTTCTCTGGAGACATTCAAAACCTGCCTGGACGCGTTCCTGTGTGATATGGTCTAGGCAATCCTGCCCCGGCAGGGGGATTGGACTAGATGATCTTTCGAGGTCCCTTCCAATCCCTAACATTCTGTGATCTGTTTGTAGTGAAATGACCAAAACTCTGGCTATGCTGGAGCATGCCACAGTTCCCACTTGAAACACAAGCCTAATTTCCCTTTCAGATGGAGACAGAAAATAAGGGTCCAGGGAAAGATGTGTATCCCAAACCTGTGCAATTATAAAGTCAGAGTGTGATTGGAAGGTGGAACCAGACTCTTGGAGGTAGTAAAGAATTGTCCAATAACATAGTTTTAGTCTCTGTGGACCCTCTGGCTCTGCCTGTGTAAATTACTTTTGGGGATTGCTGCTGATGACAGTGGACATCTGAGCCTTTTTTAAGAAATAATGTCTTTGCATACAAAACCAGCACCTTTGGCTGAGAAACTCATGGGCCAGTGAATGCTGGAAGTTAATGTCACCTCAGTGCTGTCTGGTTCTGAACGGGGGGGCTCTTCTCTGACAATTCCCACTGTTCTGCTGTTGGGAAGGAGACCACTGAGCTAGAAGTTCATTCAGAGGGGCCCAGGAGAGTTATTCTTATATCATGATCTTACAGGAAAAAGGACATGATCGTACTGTGATACCCAGGATTAAAAATTTGTGCATGCACTTCTTCAGTTTTGGCATTCTGAATGTTCCTATGGAATTGGCTACTAAAACCTTTCAAGAATCATGGTCCAAAAAATGTCTGGGCAGTTATCTCTGTGAATGCTCACTGAAAAAAAATCAGAAGGCTAAAAGGAAAGATTACAGCTTCTTTTTTTCTTCATTATAATGGTAGTTCAAGCAAAGGCTTACATATTTCAGAAAACAGAATGGTTCACAGTTTCCAAGTTTCTGTTATCCTGCTTATCATCATCTTACCCTTAAACTTCAAGGGAACATCAGCCTGAACCACATGATTTATGTTAATCCTTCTTCCTGATTTTAAAATTGTGATAATCTAATGAGGGAACAAGAGTACACCAGAAACTGTATATGCAATCTTATAACTAACCAAGACAGTTCTTATTTCAAAATCTGACTGCTAAAGATTCCAGCAGTTTTTGCCCTGTTCATTAAAAAGATTCTTGAGAGAGTTTAAATAAAATACCTTTCTGGAAATTGCAGTCCATTGTCAGAAGAAAAAGAGTAGTCGATGAATTATCTTCTGTGAATTGCTCACTTATCTCTAAGATACATATATTTTGCAATAATGTGTTCCAGACTTTGCTAAAATAAACCTGTGGTTCTTTGAGTGCTTTTTGGTATGTTGTGTATGTACATATGCAGCCCTCGTGCCTCAGAGGTTAGGACAATTAGCAGAATACAACACTGGCTGCACGTGCGCAAGGAGTAAACATCTTTCCTCTCACGGAAAAATCTTGTAATTTAGTGCTCGACCATGTCACCACAGTTGAAAAACAGTACAAATGCACTCAGTATGAAAGTACCATCTGTATTCTAGGAAGACTATTATTGTACTGCATATATTATTGTTTTTATAACCTCAGTCATCTATAGTCTTCAGCAAATTTGCATCCGGTCAGTTTTGGAGCGAAGTATCAATTTGTCTCCATAACTTATAATATGGATCATATTGGCTACATAACACAGTGAGCTTTGATAGTGTGAAAACAATAAATCAGAAAACTTATATTTTTGCAAACTCTGTTTTGTCCTTATGTATTCTTCTGATTACTGTTGATCAATTTCTGACTATTTCTTTAAATTCTGTTGTCTACAAAATCACTTAACTGTCAATGCATCAGATGAGAAAGACATTTGCCCTTGGCTGTAAAGGGAAATTAAAATGTGTTGCATAGAGTTGGGGGTGTGGACAGAGAGGAAGGTTAAAGTTTGTTGCTCTGCAAATTGTAGTGGTTATGAACAGGGGAAAGACACAGCCCTGGGAAGAAAAGTTATTTGGATATACCATAATCAGGAAGGCATGAGACTTCAGAAAAAGAACCTGTTTCTGCAACTTACTTGAAAACAGAACCCAGTTTAAAATCTAGACTGCTGCAGGATCAGGCACGCATAAGGTAGAAGGCAGGTACAAAATACTGGGGAAGGTGGATAAACTACTTTTTTTGTCTAAAAAGATGAATTATATATTATTTGGTTTAATTGCAGTGAAATTAAATGAGATTTCTATTTTTGGGTTATTGTCTTGTGTTAGACTATTAGTATCTGAGAGTGATTTATAGATCTGAATGAGTTAAGCATTAGGCTGAGACAGACCATTACTACGCTGTTTACATAGGCACATTTTTGTGAGCCAAGGAAACTATGGCTTGCTCCTCAGTGAACCCTCCAGTTAAAAAAAGCTAAAACAAAATCATGGACTCCAAAACCTGATGTTACTGAAAAGATCAGTAACGCTTGAAGAAGTATTTTGGAGAATGAGAATTTTAGAGGCTTGTTTGACAGCAGTTTTCACTTTTTTTTATCACCTGAAACCAAGTAGCCTTATCACTGCCACCTGGCAAGGAATCAAGTAATTTGTCTCCACTTAAATTATTTTTAAAAAAACACAAACCACCTGAGTTCATTAGTGCCCACTGAAAAAAGAATTTGTCATGTGAGGTTTACAGGTGTTCTTTGTTTGGGTTGTTTTTTACATATTTCTACATCAAGGGGACAGGATAGGTGGTATATATGTAGTCTCTGTGGGACCCTGTTGCAGGACTTGAGGGATCCACTATTGTTTATTGAAGGTAAGTTTTGTTGGGTGTGAAGTTACTGTTGGTTAACAGCCCTACCTTGCTCTGTGTCTGAGCCTTACAAATTATGGGAAACAGTTAAAGAGAGAGTGTGTGAATGTTTCTTAGTTACCTACCTCCCTCACAACTATAGCATAATAACTGGTCATGGAGGCAGGTAATGGGGATTTAATCTCTATAGAAGATTGAATGGCATTGTTGAATCTGATATCTGAGAACTGTTTGACTTATGTGAAGTTCCAGATGTGGGAGTTATTTGAATTCTTTTTAATGATACTCTCTTTGCTTGACTGGATATTGAAAATACTAAAGGTGTGACCGGATACGCTGGTGCTCTTCAGCATATGCCTCACAAGCTCAGCACTTGGTTCTTTCCAGGCTGCATGGCTGCCCTAGGCTGCTGTGGAGCCATGCCGAGTGGTGCAGAAATCCCAGCACTAGCTTCAGAGTTTCCACTTTATTTTCTAAACTGTGTTCCCAAAATCTTTCTCTGCTCCTTTCACTGGCTGTAGATACAGAGCCTCCTTTTAATAGTTCACTAGAAAACAATGATGGGTTGGGTTTGGGGTTTTCGTTTGTTCTTGTTTTTTTTTAATTTCTGCTACTCTGTTGGCAGGGAGCACAGCTTGTACGCTATTCTTTTATTTGGCAGGAACCTCATAAAATACATTCCTAGAAGCCTAACAATATATATTTTTGTTGGGGGCTCTAACTCCTTCTGCCTTTGTGTAACAATAAGTTACAGCACTGGAGCCTTGCCTTCATCTGAGAAGGTTATAAACCATGCCAAAATTAAAGAGAAAACAACTGTAACTTAGCTGAGCTGTGGTGGTGTTGAGTGATCTTGTGTCATGACCTCATAGAAGAGGGGAGATTGCTGATAGACAAAGCACTGCAATGAAGTCGTTGTTACTAGAATTTGGGATACTGTCTTTAAAGGGAATTTGATTAGATGTTTATTAAAATAAACATGTTGCAGGCATACCTGGACCATGGATTCTGCTACTGACTCGGGTAAAAGGCAGTCACTGTCAGCAGAGTCTGCAAGATTTGAAACATAGGTATGCAGTAAGTCTTAATCCTTGAGCTGGAAAGAATAACTTTAAAAGAGAGAGGGTTATTGTGTCTCTGAAACTGTTTAAGAACCATATAGTAATTCGGCTTTCCTTTTCATGTAGTTTTTCAAGTCCATAAACTCTATAATTCACAAAATAAAATGTCAGGAGTTTCTTTTAAGTTTTTTGCCATTAAGATTGTTTATGCAATGAATTTCAGATGCTGACTGCTCTTTGAAAATTATTAAAACCAGTTCTGTTAAGTGTAACTTGTCGGTGAGGGAGGGTTTGCTAGCAATTCCCTAATGACACTGGTGATCGTATTACCTCATATCTGCAACATACCAGTCCTGAAATGGTCATGAAGTCAGTGTCTTGCATCCTTTTTTGTAAGCCTAGCAATTAGATACAGCTTTTGCTATTCTGAGATCCTGGCAAAGTATTCCTGAAAGGCAAACTCCAATGCTTCTTAGTCTTTCATAATTGCTATGCTATAACTATACAGATTTTGGCATATTTCTTAAAATAATAAGCATGTACAAGATGGAAATCTCTCTCAGAATGCCATTAGATCTGGGACAGTTAGACACTAACTATTTTAGGCTTTGACCTATTACACTTCACCTTTTTACTATTACCAGAATAAATAGACTCTGTTAGCACAACCGTGTATAAATGCTATTTTATTTAAGATATATAAGCATTACTGTGATGCTTTCCCATCTTCTGACAAAGACTAGCTAAGCACTACCTCCTTTCTTCTATGACGTTTTGTCGCCATCAACATCAAAAGGTAGGACCTCACTGATGTAGAGTTCCTAGTACAAAAGTCCTACAGTCTTGAGAAGCTATGTGGCTAATTTTTGGGCTGGCCAGCGTCTGAAAACGTCATGCTGGATAATTCAATAGCATTCAGAAGATATATTTTTATATAGAAACATACTTTACTTCCCCCCCCAGCCCCATGAATGCAGATCTTTCTAGGGTAGGTACAGCAGGACTGTTATGGTAGACAATATTGTTAGACATGGATAACAGAATAACCACTTTCTTGGTGTAATGCTGTCAGCCAGTTTACATCACAAATAGAAGTTTTCAGGTGTATTTGCAAAACCAGTAATTTAAGAACAAACATAGAGGCAACTGCTGAGTTTATTTCAAGTTATGAAAATTTATGTTAAAATTCCATCAGTTATACCATTTCAGTTTGTCTCCATTTGCTGCAATGGCGAAGTTTTGATATATCCTGAAAGTTAAATATCCAAACCTCGTAGCCTTTGATATAGTGTGCCTGTTTCTTGTGTATTCATAATACGCAAAGCAATCTTGCATTCCTATAACCAGGAGGCACTTTGAGGCCAGTCTCCTGGGATTTGGAATATAATAGCAAATTTCAGTTTTACTTTGATGTTTCATTTCCTGACAGCCACAACAAATAACCTAAGGTAGCTCTCCGAAGAGGAGAGACAATTCCCAACAACAGATGTGATTTTTGTCGTGCTCCTGCCAGGTATGGTTTGGATAGCACTGTCATTAGCCTTTCAGAAATTTTCTTCCATTTTCTGGCACTGTGTTCTCTAATCTTATTGTAGCTCAGCATGGCTTTGGACAAAACTTATGCTGAAGCCTCTTGTTCACCCTTGATTGCAGTTACTATTATTATTTTTAATGTCTCATTACTGATGAAGAAACTTAGTTTCTTTATTGTTCCCTCCTATGGTTAAGCCTTTCTGATGAAATCCAGACTTCCATCTGGCATGGGCTATTGTAGCTCCATAAAAGTCAGTGTTGATTTACACTAGAGAGAGGAATCTTGCTCACAAAATGATTGGGAGTTCATATCCTCTTGAGTCAATTTTCTATGTTTTAGTAAGGTCCATTCAGTATTTTTGTTGTTGATGTTTTATACATCAGAAATAATACAAAGAACTGATTTGTCACTTTCCTTATTCCCTCATGGGATAAGTACCACTATGGTGTTCCATGCATACATTTGTGAGTTTTAGCTGAAGATGAATATGGTAGTTTTTTGTCTAACTCACAAGAATTAGTTTATGCAACTGGCACAACTTGCAGTTGGTTTTCTTCCTGATTAGAGGCACATTTCTGTTCCTGTTTTACCCTTCTGAAACTGGAGACAATGTAATTGCCAGAGCCAGTGCAAGAGAGTGACTTTGTAAGTTTGGGGCTTTTTTACAAATGTGCTAGGTCTACAAATAGAATGTGCTAAAAATGCAAAACTAGTGTTTATTGTTAGGATAAGATACAAAATACAAGTGACCACCTCTATTTCTGCATAAGTCAAAGAGTCTACTTCATGTTGTGCTCCAGGTGTGTGCATTGCTAAATCTGTAACTTCTGGCATGAGAGTAGTTTTACTGATGTTAATGGACCAATTCTCCTATGGGATAGTTTAGCAAAATACATGCAATTGAAGAATATTGTGCACTGAGTAATTTTCTAAAGAACTTATTTCATTTGACTGCTTTGTTACATGAAGATGAGAAAAATAGTATGGTGTAAGAAAGTGTTTGAGGTTCCTTTTCATGAAAAGCCTCCGAATTTCAGTGGTTGAGTTACTTTGGCAAAACGTGGATGATTACCCTGGAAACAGGAGTATCATATTTAAGTAATGTGATTAAATGTTAATCAATGTAGTCTAACTTTTGTTATTAAAGAGGACTCATTGGTTAGAAATCTTCACATTTAAGTCTGCTTGGCAAAAAAAAAAAATTCTGCTCCCTTCCTTCTCATTTTCACTTCCAGGTTTTACACGTTTTGAAAGTGAAACACTGTTCAAGCTTTCATGTTTTGATGTTTTTCATGCTTTGCCTGATATTATTGAATGTCTTTTTTTATAACCTATAAACACTTATTTCTTAAAATCTGATTTTTCACATTTTTGTCATATTAAAAAAATTATGGTTGCACTGTAGATTGCCCTTTACATTTTTTATCTACTCAAAGTATCTAAAAAATTCTTCTACAATTCAGTATTGTGTCGCTGTACTGTACCAACATGTTGAAAGACTTAGCTAATGCAGTAAGAATTATAACAATATTACTGTCATAGCAAAAATAAGACTTATTCAATACAACATTAACTCTTTATTAATATTTTACTTGCTAAAGCATATCAGCAGAAGTGAGTTTATCTTCTAAAAATTGTAACAGAATTGCGTTGTTTCTATGTGTATGAGTGAATTTTTGTAATTAAGTGGCACTTCATTAAAACTAAATTTTATTAATATCTAGACATACTTAATGCTAGCCATTACAGAAATTCAGCAATTATCACTAGAAATACCAGCAACATTTTGAAGATAGATAAATAATAAATAGAAATAACATTTCTCCTTTTGATTAAAACTCAATGAAGCATCTAATACAGCCTCTTGCACTTTATTTTACGCTTTAGCAAATGGCTTTAAGAAGTATAATCGAAGTTCATGTGCTTGCAATAATGGCAGCATCCTTCCTTTCTGTGCATTGGAGCAGTACAGCATCAAATACTTACACGTGGTCTTGCATTCTGTGGGGGGCTCCTACGATACCATTAGAAGTGTTCAACCTAGAATGAAAGTAAGATTTGCAAAAAAAAGATTTACAGGTTGTAAATGATATTTTTTCCTTAAATGGCTTAACCTTCAGGAAGCCCAGTAATTCATAGATGTCACTTCTGAGTTGGCTTTTTTCCAAAGGGGAAAGGAAAATATGACTACTGCAGCGCTGTATATCAATCAGATATGAATCCCTCTACTATATTGCAGATTTAGGCCATAAGTCCTTTCTCTAGGCAATTAATTTGTGTGCAAGGCTAGATGTAATTCAGGTTTTAAGAATAGAAGTCATAGCAGTGATATAGAATATTTTTCTTAATATTTAGGTCCTGTGCGGAAAACCTCCCCTCATTCTAATCAGTTGTTTTCATTTGTTGTGAAGTATTTCAGTGACTTCTAAAACAAGGAAACGTGTACAAAACTTAGGAAAGCTGCTTACAGCCAGGCAGATGAAGAATTTGAAGTACAGTTCCTGGATGATTTATCTTAGAAACACATGTGTGCGTATGCAAATATACACACAATACTGCTCGGCTTTGAAATTTTATATTCCTTAAATTCAGAATTCTGAAGTTCAGTGAGAGAAAATAAAAAAAGTAAAATATCTCTTGAGCAAAGTAAAAATGTGTAGTGTGAATTCTCTGTAGATCCTGTGGCTCCCAGCAGTTTTGTGCCCCAGCTGACCTGATTTTATCTGAAGATGATTATTGGCACAAACACAGTATATCTGGCACACATGGTTGAAAAGACCAAAGTAGACTTGAACAAATGAGAGACACGATGGCGTATGGATCTTGGACATTTTAGGAGATGGTTGCAGAGAAGGAAGGACTTCCTTTGTGATCTATTATTTTTTTTTTTTCCAAAAATTCACTGCCTGAGGCATAATTTAAAACATTTCACTGACATTAGACCTGAGTAGGAATGTGTTGTTTTGTTTGGTTGGTTGGGTTTTTTTGTGGTTTGTTTGTTTTGTTTTTTTTTTTCCCCCCACTCGAGATGTGTGTGGCTGTAATTAGACTGGTGATGCAGTAATGGTTGGCAGCTGTCTGCATAGCCTCTGCAAGGTCTTTTAGTGCTGCTTGTCTCTATCACACTTTAAATAATTTCATCACTTTGCTTAGGAAAGTAGAAAACAAGAGGGATGGACTTCACTGCACAGCAAGTTAATAATTTCATGTCCTCTGTCTGTTCTGACATGGTGCTGTTTCCACTAGGCTGAGTAACACAATGGAGCATCTATCTTAAGTTTAAAAATATGAACCTTAAAATTACATCTGAGTGGTAAACATTGAGGAATAAGAGGAATTGTTTAAACTAAGGGATAATACTGGCTTAAAGTTTTCTGTTAGCTATCTATGATGGAAATGAAAGGAAAAAATGATTTGTCTACCACCTGCTGATTCATAATTTGATCACAAAGATTTATATGTTTATTTGCTGCCTTTTAAAATCATTGTTTGAACTGATTGATAGAACTGGAGTGTAGATGCCTAGTGTCTGCCAACATGTCGGCTTGCACAGACTCGGCATATTGACCTAAATTTGAAGTCATAAATATTTGCCCAGCACAGTTAGGTGCTAACAGTGGTTTTGTTTCGATTTGTCTTTCTGTCATGTTTTGCATTTTTGGGGTGTTTTGTTCTCTAGAGTCAGTGGAGACATGTTAAATATAGGTTTTTGGGTTGTTTGTTTTTTTTCCCCCCCATATTGCAGGGACCTCAAACAGTGCTAATATCCTTGATATCTCCTGCTTGACTGCTTGTTGTGTATTATCTGCAAGTTTTAGTTTGGCCCTTCATTATGGGTCTTGTGTTTCTTGTGGTATGTTAAGAAGTGTTTGATAAGATATGATGAACAGTGGGTCCAGTAAACACCTGTCCTGGAACCTGTGTAACTAGAAAATTGCATTTAGAAAATGAAGACAAAGGTAACTTCCTATTAAAATAATGTATTAGTAATCACAATTTTCCAAAGATTTTTCCTTTACTTCCCACTCCTGACTAAACCACAATGTAGATTAAGTGGTGTACACTGCAGTCACAGCAATATATGTATGCCTTTGTTTGATGGTAAGTAACTAGAACTTTAGGTTTCCTGAAGAAAAAAATACACAGCTTTGTGTAAGAGATGCATGTGAAACAAATTAATAACAGAAAAGGTATTAAAAACAAGAAAGGCCGTAGAACTGTATAAAAGCTGAGAAAAGTCTTGCGTGATAGAAGCTGGCTCTTGAATCGGGGATGGAGAGAAACCCACACAAAAAAGAACAACCCTAGCTTTACTGAAATGAGAGTCTGAGTAAACTGTACTCTAAAAATCACTTAAAAGTCAAGAGCAGCTCCGTGAGAAGTAATGGATGTGGTCAACATTATAATTTTTGGCTTCCCCACAGCTTGCTCTAGATCCTAGGATAGCAATTATGGTAGCAGGAGGCTGCAGTACCACAAAAGGACTGTTGCAGATTTTGCTGTGTAGCTTGCTTTTATAATTCGTGCAATATCTGAGCCTTGCAAACTCTCCTACTCAAGCTTTGGGAAAACACAAACTTCTGAGGTTTTGCTGGAAGTTTGCGTCGTATTTTTTGCATTCTACCTGAACCAGTGCTGACTCACTTTTAAATCACATCCTCAACGTGGTTCAAAATTCTCTTGCAGTGTTTATGAACACTAGTGACCATTTCATTGAGTCTCTTTAAGAATCTCTTCTGCACATATTTTTATACCATGCCATAAGCACACTGTATTCTGGCTTGTCTATGTAATACTGTCGTAAGGAATTCTTTTGCCACCTTCTAAAAAGAGACGTAGGGGTGGTGGAAATTTTTATTTAAACATTTTCATTTTGGAGATGAATATTCTTTGAAACAAGCCTTCTGTGACAACGTATCAGTTTTGCGTGATAAAGGTTTATGATACAATTTCATGTTAAAATAAAAGACACTGACTATTTCCCTTTTCTCAGAAAAGCAAATAGAGTGGCCTTGGCATGAAGCTAGGCTGGCGGAGACCCAAGTCCAATTATCCATGTCTAACTACCTGCCTCAGGTTTCCCAACTCCCAGACAAATATCTTGGCCATTTGCTGTTCTGGAATAGTGTTCTTGCTTTGCTCCCTTTTGCTTTTTTTCAGTTTTCTTCTGAAAATGTGTTTGTTTTCCTGATGCATTGAGAGGAATATATAGAGGCAAACAACAGTAACTGGTGTGAGATGGAAAACATGCTTATCTGTACATCTATAGTTAAGTGTAAGTGTAGCAATACATACAAACACCTGTAGTAAGTGGAAAAATACCTTCTTTCATTTTCACACAGCTTTTAGCTCTTTATTGGAGAATGAAATGAAAAAAAAGGGAGAAGGAGCAATAAAAATAACACAAAGCTAAAACCTGAAATAGTTCATCTTCTATAAGCCTTGAAGAGCTTCAAACAGGATTTATTTGGTAGCCTTAGTGCACTTTTTAAAATTACAAAACAGAGAATATATTTCTAAAAGGCACTGTGATTCCTTTCATGTGAATATATTTGGGTGGTGTGATTTGTTGCAGCGTGTCACAATATGAATTTTCCCCTCTGGTTTATTTAATGTTGTAAGGTACACTGATGTAACATATTACTTAGGAAGGTAGGAATTAATGCATCTGAAACATGTTTGAATTTTCCTTTTTAAAGACTGACGTGACTGCTATAGGCGATGAGTAGATATAGCTAAAGGTACTTTTCATTCAATAGCGAAATGCTTTAAAAAAGAATGAAATTATTGTACTCTGTGGTAGTATATAGGCACTGTGAGCCTAAGCAGACACACTGTCAGTTTTGATTTTGCTATTCTTCATTGTTTTTCAGTATTAAAGTCAAGGGTTTATCACTGATGAAAGTGAGCATCAAGCAGTGAAATGTCAAGTTTCTAAACTGCTACCTCCTGATGAAGTTTCCTCCCTTTTTGTCTGTCTTGAAGAAATGAGAGTAAGTGGGTGGAAGGCTGTTGTGCTGTCAGTTGTAAGGAAGAGGCTGAGCTCCATGCAGGGTTTCTGCTAGTTTGCTGCTATTAGGATGCTTTTGCTAGTCAGGTAGGGGAGGTACGCTTGACATCAGGGAAACAGAGACTGTAAAAAATGAAAGATTAATAAAACTTTATAAGATATTTGGATGTCTGGCTCTTTAGGGGCAAGATAAGTGGCTAGCATCTGGTAGACAACCAGTAAGAAGGTTTAGGAGGATGAAGGTGATGAAAGTAAAGAATGTTGCTGCTTGTTAAATTGCTGTCATATCTCTGTGGAGTATCTTGCTTCCTAATCACTATCAGATTTGTTATTTTCTCTACACACATGCTGCAGTAAAGAATCTCAAAGGAAATTTGTGGGACCCTTGTTAATGTGTGTTATACACTGAAGGTTGTACTTGGTGAAATAAAGATCTTGTTTGCTAGGTATTGAAGGGCTGCCTTCTATTGTGATTATATTTGTGTTTTGGGGGAAGAAGGGTAAGGATTTTTCCTCTAGTAGAGAAGCTTCTAAATAATCAGAATGATATACTTAGAGTGTAAATCACCCTGTATTGATAAAGGCTTTGTGCCATTGCAGTCTTTGCATTCTCATTCTGTGTCCTGCTGCTACTAGCCAACCTACGCCATGGTGTAGGTGAAATTTGCTGGCTCAGGTCATCGGTTTCAAGTATCAGAAGAGCAGAAACAGTATATATATATATATATATATATCTCAAAGGTTAATAATGAAAGTCATTTACAGATGAATGATATTTTACGCATTAGTCAGACTCATAAGTCTTTCAGAAATGTATGTCAGTAGTAAACAGATAGTGAAAAAAAAATTGCTTTTACTCTTATATGATGGGGGGTTTTGGAAACAAAGTGTAAGACGTATATAGAGGTATAAGCTTAAAATATGAACCCAAGACTTCCAGTATGTTGCTAAATTTAATGTTTATGTAATTATGTAATATTACATTATTTTGTCACTTAAGATGAGTCATCTATGCCTATAACAATGCTTAAAACCCCCCACAAATGCCCACCCCCTCCAAGTTCCCAGCTATGCAGTTGGCTGAATATAAAGGGTGGCGGGGGAACAGTAGGTGAGTAACACCTCATGTTCCATGTGAGCCAAAACGAAAAACAAGAGCAAGCACACATGCACACTCTTCATATAGCTTTGTTTACTTAAAACTTTAGGCCACAGTTTTGTTTGCCTGGTTAGCTGGTTCATTTTCATTTTTGTTACTTTGAATTATATTCATGTAAGCATATGCGCTTTCTGTACTCTAGCAACTGATGTTGAATCTTAGATAATCTGCTGCTGTCTGTCTGGAGTGCAGTCCATTATGACCAGAGCCTGAATAATCAATGAATTTCATAAATTCTTGTGTCTATATTGAAGCAGTAGATATTAATCAGAAAGTAATTTCTTATGAGTAAGATAACATTAGTTAGTATTCTGTCAATCATTTCATGTTCCATGTACGATTAGAACTTAACATCAAAAGAGAGAACAGCCATCTTAAGAGCAGAAGAGCTCTTGTTATAAAAAGCATAAAACATGAGATTAAAGGGTTAGAAAGGTATTGTGAATTTATTTCATGAGAGCTAATAACATGATTATATGTAACTAATAAATAACTTTACATAACCTCCCAACAATTCCATTTATATTTAAATTGGAACAAATCTGCAACTGTGATCAGGTTAGTTCCTTCTCTGTTAGTTGGTATTAGAATGTAATTCCCTTCAGGGTAATATCCTGTCCGCATTTGAATCACATCTTAGCTGTTGTTTGTTTATAACTTGTATATTGTTTTCCATTCAAAAATTCTGTGTTTCAATCTGACTATCTGTAAGATGGACAGATTTAGCACTTTTGAAGGTACTTGATAGTGCTGATTTTTGATCCCAGTGACAGATTGTCTTTTCAGTAAGCTATGAATGCAATTCTTAAGTGAGAGATGTATTTTAAGTACAGATTTTCCCATGAGACTTATCACTATAATAGACAGAAATGACCTATAAGAATTCTGTTACTAAGAAAGTAACGACATATTAACTAGTCGTCAAAGATTTGTCCATTTATATCGGTGGTAAATGTATTCCATGGAGCACGAATGACTGTTGTCACCCTTGACCAGGCTAGGAAGAGAGCTCAGAACATGCTAATTTTCTAGTGTTTCACTATAGTAAAAATATTTAAGACTTTATAGTGTTTGTTAATTCCATACACACCCCCGGTCCCCTTTCCCTTTCAGTATTGATTTCAGTTCTGGTTTGCATGAACTTTCAGATTCTGAAAAATTTTTATATATATTTAAAGGTTGTATGTTCTGAGTGGTAGTAAAGGAAGAGCTGACCTTTTGCAAAATGCTGAAGTTTGAACACTGGACACTTCATTTGTGATATAGACTTATGTGGATTAAAATTCCCTATAATGAAATTAAATTTCTTGTAGAAAGGTACTCTTACCTAAAAATCCTTGCCTCTGTGAAGAAATCTGATATGATATGATTACTAATATGAAAGCATGTAGTTAGACCAACAGATATGGCATAGCTGAGCTGCTGAGACACTAACACCAGGGAATCTTCAGCTTTTCTAGCCAAGACATAGATGTAATTCTGTGATTACTCTCATCTGATTCTGGAAATGCCCAGTACAAAACAGTACTGATGGGCTGCAAACTCAAATGTACCTCAGTCTAGAGGTAGTGTAGAAGATGCTAAAAGCGACAAAAAGGAGAAAGAGTGGAGCACAAAAGAGAAAAATAATAGATGATCTCCATTGTCCAAGACTTAATTTCTTTACTAAATAGACTTAAAATATTTTGAGACAAGTGCATTGGTTGAATTAAAGAACTGGAGGACTAAAGCTAAAGGCCCAAGTTGGTATATACAAATTAAAAAAAAAAAAAAAAGGACAAAAAATTAAAACTTTGTCAGGAGGCAAATTTAGAGCTGACACTTTTATTTTAGTGGTATTTCATCGTGAAGCATGCTGGTTAGTAATAAAAGTATGATAAATTATTAACTAAATGTAATAACTGATTACATTACTATCTCCCAACTCAGAAATACTTGTAATTATCTTTGCTGTCAGAGCAAGCACAGGGAGACACACAAAACTCCAGAGATACAGAGCAGTTCTCAAAGAAGAAAACTTCAGAGAAGTTTTGACTTGCTTGTGCATTTGACATAGGCAACTGATTAGCAGTCCGCATATCTAAATCACCGTTGCAATTGCCATGAAAAGCTTGTCAGTGAGACTCCACAAGCTGCAGAGTTGCACAGCATCTCAGGAGAAGGGGAGATGAAAGGCCCATGTCAGATGCTTCAGCCCACACTGGCACAGATTTTCCACCCACCTCTCATGGATCCATATGTGCCAAAATGACAATTTGGCTTTTGGCAAATGTAACCTACTCAGCGTGTCTCCAAAGTGTTTTAGTTTGGAGGTTTGCCCTTTAACCACTTGGATGACAAATCCTTTGTCATCTTTTCAGGGAGAGTTATGTATGCCTCTAACTTGCTCTTTCTTGAAGCTCTGCTGAGCTTTTTTTGAATAGATAGGGAAAAAATAAAAGGAATTGTGTTATAACACAGTAATCGTAATAATTAACGTAACTATTATTCCTTACAACAATAATTTCACAGCAACAGAAATATGTTTTAATATTAGGTTGCCTAGAAGTGCCTAATCTCAGACCAATACTAAATTCAAAGCAAAGCAGTAAACATGCTTGTTGAGGTTATCCAAAATAACAATATTAAGTATCTAATTCCATTTTTTCCAGCTAATTGATGGCCAGAATGAACTATTATATCTGAGAAAGTTTAAAAAGCAGGTGAACTGCAGTTATAACCTCATGCTCAAGATTACATACTTTATACACCCCTTTTTCTGAGGAGCTCTGGCTTAAGCCCATTATACTGTCTCCAGACTACCTAGGTCTCTTACACTTGTGAGTCTGTTGGTTGCAGGCTTTCTCCTGTATTGTGAGCACTTCAGCATGTAGCGTAGGCAAAGACTGTGGTCCAGCACTTAAGGTATTTCTCATTTTAAAGGTGCCTGCCAACTTGAACTAGTGTGTATTTATTTGCACTCCACATAATAAAAATAGGTCATCTGATAGGAATATACAGAGTTGCTTGATAAAGCTACTAGTTTATTTAACTTTTCTGTTGTGCTTTTTCTTCCAAATAGCAGCTTAATTGAGGGAGGAGGGCTCTGCAGTAAGAACTGCTCTATTTAGGTAAATTGTATCTCAAGATTTAGCAGGTATAATGTAGTCCTCCAAAATGTGCTTAAGATTTGGAAAGACACTATCCTTTTAGGGTAGACTATAAGTGATGACTTTCAGAGATCAGTCCTTTGCTGTTACCACTGTTCAGTCACATTCCCTGCTTGATCCCAAATAGCTTTTTCCAAACAATGAAATACATGAGGTGTGGGGGGGGCAGGGAGCAAAGCAGGTCTTATTGCAAACTTTCTTTGTGATCCTTCTCCCTGTGAGCAGCAAAGAGCAGCATTAATGTTTTTTCTACACACGGGGGCTTCCTGGATTCCTTAAATATATGGATGAATCCCATTTTTTTTTTCAGTGAGGACAGGCAAGGGATGAGCATTAGCACAGGAATCATCCTTATCCTGCCTCATTACCAAGTCTCAGTTCTGAGCTGGAGAGATCACCTCTTCAGAAACTCTCAGGCTCAAAAGGTACTTCATTAGCCTCTGCACTGAGATTGCCAATGAGTGCCAATTAGTTCCAGGAGGCATTTGTTGCTGTAATAGAAATTCCTTTTCTGATAGAAATGGTCATGATAGCAGAACAGTGCCTGGGCTGGGATCACTGATTCTTCTGTATATTGTCTTGGCTGAATGTTTAGTGATTTTTTTAAGTAGTGGTAAGTCACACTACTTGGACTACATGCAGATCTCTTTCACTTGTGATGTGTACGAGTCAGCTTTCTGTAATGGATATGTAACTTCTGATCAACGTTAATATCTGGATTTCTGTAATTGCAATGTTTGCCTGTTGTTTCATTGCAACTATACTGGACAAACTCTGGTCTCTAGCTGATCTCAGATTTATGTGATTTTTTTGCTCTGATTCTACAGAGTAAAAGAGAATATTTCTTATTAAATATGTGTTTATTTCCTTTATGTTGAATTTTACTGCATTTTGTATATTAATACTTATATATTGGCTCTTGGTTTTAATTTCTTTTTTCTGCCATTCCAGTAGACCTTTTTTCCTAATAAATTTTCCTTCAGAATGAATACAAATTACCAAAAAGATGTCACTACCTTGTCACTTTCTTGTTCAACTTTACCCTCTTTCCAGTTAGGAAAGATATTTCTTGAATTTGTGCCCATTCCAATCATTGTTCTCATTAGTCCATCAAAAGAAATAGCTTATGCCTTTTTTATGTGCATTATTTATTTTTTGCCTGATGCTCTAAAATGACCACCAGTTCAAAGTCTGCTCTGTTTTTTGTTACTTTTTCTGGTAATGAACATTTGCTAGAGTGGGCTAAAGCCATGGGAATGCATGAATTGTCATGAGGTAAATTTACACCTGTCTCCTACCAGTGTGTTTGTACTTGTGTTATAAGAAGAGGCTACTTCTTCAATCACAGACTTGAAACAGAAAGTTACAGCGTATTGCCCAAGCAGCTTCGCGTGTCATTTCTCATCCTGAAGCAGGAGTGCTTCTGCAAGGAGTGCCGCTGGAAGTGTCCTCTGCCCTGCTCTTTCACAGGATGGGGCAGGTTTGCTTGCGCTTCCAGTATGTTTTACTATTTTAATAAGGCTGATCTTACTGCAAATACCAGCTTCACAAAGCCAAAGTCTATGATAATTCAATATTAGTGTATATCTCTGAACAAGCCAGTCAATGTGAGCAGAAAATACAGCTAAGCTTGAAAGTTTGTGTGGGGGAGAGCTAAGTTGCTGTAGGAAAATACTGCTGACTACCAGTGCCTTATCCTGTCAGCTTCCAGCAAGGTCTTTACATATGCTTTTAGCTTATCCAGATTGTGAAGTAAAATATCTTACGCACATGTTTTAAAGAGCATGTTTTATCCTCCTGTAGGTCTGGCTGGGAGCACCCAGAGGATGTATAGTTGTGATTCACCCAAGAGACCATTTGTTACCTTTTGTTCCACAATGTGATCACACCCGGTTGCATACATGTACTGTCTGCATCTGTGCTCAAGCATGGATTTGGATTTACTGTCACTGGCAGTTGACATTAAAGTCTTCTTACTTTAACAGCGCAAACCTATCGTAGTGGCTAGATTCTGCTTAATGAAGGATGAGAATTCAGGAACATAAGTGTTTTGGGAAAAGAAATGAAAGGCCACGAGCTGCTCTTGGGTGTTACAACAACAAAGGAAACTGATTAGATATGTGGAAATATGGCATCTCCGTCCTGCAAGGTGCTCAGAAATCTGCTGGACAAGGCCCTGTGCAATCTGACCTGTGTCTTGAGAGAGGATTGGATGGGATGACCTCCTGGGGTCCCTTCCAACTTAAATTAATCCGTCAGTCTAGAACTGGATGAGTATCAAGTGAAACTTGATTTCAATGTACAAGGTCTTCTAAATTAAGAAGGTAAAGAAGGGAAAACTCTTAAACTTTAACTGCTAGATTTAGTCTCATCCCTTTGATCATTGAATACGTTACTTGGCCCTAAAATTTCTCTTAGTGAGTTCTTAAGGTACTGTTCTGGTAAGATTTTTTTTTTCCCCTTATACCTCTTGTTTTTACCTTTTTATTCTGCAACTATTTAAGCAAAATATTCTTTATCTTATTCTCTCATGTTCTTCTTTAGTTTTCTTAAAGTTCTGCTAGTCTCGCAAGATAATGTAAGGTAATATTTTTTTTTAATAATTCTGTTTGGCCCAGAGTAATATTGTTCTTACAGTTACATATAGATGGGAGGCACTGAAAGATGAAAAGTGGTGACAGTCAAGGAAAGGCAATAATGAGCAAGCCAGTGTACTATTGGTGAAATCAGTATAGGGAGCTTATATAGAGTTAGCATAAGAAATTTTAGACAGTAGTATTTCACAGGCACTGCTTCACTTGTGTACAGAGCAGCTCTGCTTGGAGCCAGGATGTGGGGAAAAAGAACTTCCAGGTTTGAGGCAAAGATTTGATGGTTTTCAAAGTTTCAGGTTTGGAAACAAATAACATGTTTTAAAGCAAGAGAACTGACTACCTTAAGAAACCAAACTGTGCTCGAGGGAAAGGCTAATAGCTTTGTAAATTGGAAATTGCCTAAAACAGTTTGCGTAGACTAGATAAATGCAAACAACTACAGAAATGTTGAAAAACAAAGAAAAAAAAATAGAATTTCTGAACATATAAGGGTTTTTTCCTTAGCTTTGAGAAATAATGGTTTAGAAACAGCAAATGGATTTTTTTTTTTATATTCAGTGGGGTTAAAAGAGGTTCATTTCCATCTTAAAAACAAGAGTAGAGAAAAAAGGCCAGTCTGAAGCATACGCTACATAAAATATCTGCTTCTTTTTAGTAGCTTCTCTACGCTATATCCATGTATGTGGCTACAACAAATTTCATTTTCCTTTAATTCCAGTTGCTTGCTTAGCCTATGGTTCAGAGAGAAGTTGTTCCTTCCTCTTTGGTGGTGCTTTGAAATTTTACAACTACATTTCTTGTATAATTGTATTTGCAGGTATATTTAGTTCCAGAACAAAAGTGAAGTGTATCATCAACCTTTACTGGGCTGGTTTCAAAAACAAAGCAAGCCATGCACTATGCAAACTTCCACTGTAACATTGCAAGTCACCCACTGTGGCAGACCATAAAATACTCTTCAGTGATAAAGATGATACAGAAACAAAACAATACAAGTAACAATGCTTGGATAACACCTT